>NC_141906.1:11822500-13022500 GCF_057802395.1 Ceratotherium simum simum | reverse complement strand
GAAAACCAAGTCATACTTCATGATAAATAAACAAAGGTAAGTAATTAGTGGAGATAAAAATTCCTACCCCACAGTGTTGCGAGGGTTAATTACACAGGTGAGAGAGGCTGGGGCAGGGCCAGGCATAGGCCAGGGTTCTTCGTTGTTAGTTAGTATTTGTTAGTATTGTTAGCAAGGTGCATGTGCAATAAACATTATAAGTAACAGTAACGATAACAGTGCAACAGGTTTGGTGGACAGAATCTTTTGAAACAGGTTGTTCAGGGGACATAACAGAAAGGGTAAAAGGCTGGTGACTGTATTGGATGAACCCTCCAGGCCCTTTTGTAGATCTTGTAGTCACTGATCCAGCTTGGCAGAGTGGAAGGGGACACAGGGGTCTGGGCCTGGGTAAGTGGGAATGGGGCATGGCATACAGGGCTGTTTCCATAAAAAGGACCACCAGCTTCCCTGTCCCACACCCCCACCTTGTCTAGCTGCCTCCCTGTCCGAGCCTTTCTTCCTATTTTCCTTTAATGTCTTTTAAATATAAGCTTTACAAGTAAGGAGGACCAATAAAAGTCACTTGAGATTAAGGTTTATGGAATCTGCATCCCAAGAAGCAATGGCGTCTGGACTGGTAAAGTCCTCACTCCCACGACAGTGTGCAAGTTACAGGATCTGATCTTGACTGAGTGACTGCTCTGTGCTGGGCACTCTGCTCGCTGCTTTACTTACATCATCTAACTGAACTGTCATAGCAACTCCAGAGGGTAGGGATCCCCCCCATTTCATAGATGAGGATACCGAGGCTCAGAGGGGTTACGTATTTGAATCAGTCTTCTCACACAAGTCTATGGGTCTACGAGACTTTCCTCTATGCCAGGCAGACCCTGTGGAGCCTGCAGGCCCTTTGGGAATGGGTCCACTTCCAGCCTGAGCACCAAGGCAAAGATTCACTCCCAGGCACGGGACAGGAATCCCAGACTCTGTGGTGGAAGACCTCCGTGGGAGTTAGAGCAGACGAGGCCGGGAATCAAGTAAACCACGTGGAGAATCCTCCCGCTATCACGGGGGAGAATGCACCTCCTTCAGAGCCAGCCCCAAAGGTTGCTTGGCTTTTAAAACAAGCATGTTTCTGATTTTCAAAAATAATACCTGCTTATTGGAGAAATAAATGCATAAAGAAAATAAAAATCACTTGTAATCCCACCATGTGGCCTTCCAGTTCTTTTTTCTGTGTGAATCTGTGCACAAGTATACATATAGACATTCCAATTTAGTAGGAAACACACCGAGTATGCTATTTTGTAATTTACTCTTTTTGCTTAAAAATACATCATGAACACTTTTCAATGTAATTAAGTACCTTGCTACAACATAATTGTTTTTTTTTTTAATTTTATTTATTTATTTATTTTTCCCCCAAAGCCCCAGTAGATAGCTGTATGTCATAGCTGCACATTCTTCTAGTTGCTGTATGTGGGACGCGGCCTCAGCATGGCCAGAGAAGCAGTGCGTCGGTGCACGCCCGGGATCTGAACCCGGGCCGCCAGCATCGGAGCGCACGCACTTAACCGCTAAGCCACGGGGCCGGCCCCAACATAACTGTTAATGTCTGCAAAAGTGCTCCACATGTGACTATTCTGTAGTTTTGTAGTTAAAATGGCTGCATTTTAAAAGTCTTAACGATATTGCTGTCTCTGATCATCAAGCGAGATCCTAGACCACTTGCAGAGTGTGAGACAGTATAGGGACCCAGGGGTACACCCCATGGAGACCCCAGAGGGTGGAGGGTACAGGCGAACATAGAATGGAAGATGGTGAGCTCCCAGTCACCGGACATGTACCAGCAGATTCTGGTTTGTGTCCCCTCCCACTCCCCTCTCCACAAAGCACACATGCCTTACCTGTACCGGCATAGCCCAGAGGTTTGGGCACAAGAAGAAAAACCACATGAGCTGGTTGGTGTCAATGGCAACCAGGTTACAGATCTGCCCGGCAGTCATTTCCCCCATGGATAGGTTGGAGGTGGACAGGTGCATAATTTTATTGTAAATCTTGGTCTAAAAATGAGAGCAGAGTGTTTCACATTTGTCATCATCATCATCCTAGTCACCACCACAGATGTGACAAGTCTACAATTTGCCAGGGACTTCTCAGACAGTCTCCGTGGAGCCCCAGAGCAGCTCCATAAGGGGCACTGCATTATTGCTCCAATTTTACAAATGAGGCACCTAAGGCTCAGAGAGGTAAAGGCTTTGATTACAGATCAAGCAAGTCAGAGAGGCAGCATTCAAACGAGGAATCCATGCCAGCACGGCAAGCTGCCTCCCCAGCAAGCAAGATCTCTCCCTTGGGGACAGGACTTTATTAACTCTTAAATCTTAAAAGCAGATCTTCATGTCCGTGTGTTTTCTTGATTTACCAGAAGCCAATGGAGAACACGCTTCTGAGCCATAAAAATGATGAGGTGGGGCAGCCGCGTGTTTTAGTGTAGCCATCTCCACCCGGGGCAGGGAATATGCTCTGGGGCCAAGTCTTGTCTTAACTGAGCCTTGAAACAAAACAAGGGTTCAGCCTGTGATGGTCACATGTGAGGCACGACATATGAGTGTCGATCAGCCCTGGCACTGTCCTGGAGTGCAGCCCCTCCAAGGATCTTGTTCTGCCTCCTGGGGCAGATGGGGAACAGCATGGTAATGGCTCCCCATTAAAGTTCTGAACCTCAAAGCTCTACATGCAGAGTGATCATGCCTCCCAGAAAGATGGCAATTTTCAGGCTATGCGTTCTTGAACAAGGGAAAATGCACTCCTGTCTTAAATGTCCTAGGGATGCCTGCTCTTGAATCAGATTCTGGGCATTCTGTGGATTCCCAGCTCTTAATTCATCTTTTGTGTAAACCCAGGCTTTTTTATGGGTCAGCTTTGCTTAAAGCACGAAACTATTCTATGTATTTTTGTGATTTTATATACACCACAGGTAAGGTTTAAAATAACGGCAATGACATTTCTGGACAAATCTATGCACATCCTAGATTATGTGAAATCAGTCTTCAAAGAATAATAATAAACGTTGTTTTAGTGAAGTAGGGACATAGAGTAATCTATCAAACAAAGCATTATTAAGTAAAGACCAGGATAAACAGAAATACACAACTGACTGACAGCTAGTATACTTCAGCTATGTATAATATAGGAATTTTGCTTAATAACTTTTCATGCAAGAAATGTGGTTATTCTCAAATGCATGAAGACATAGACTCTTATCTATAATTTTCTGTAAATCTCTGAAAGGAAGAAGGTTTTTTTCCCTAATTTGTTTGCATAATTAATGCCAGTATTAATTGTGTCATATGAATTAATTTCTTTTTTTTTTTTTTTTTTAAAGATTTTATTTATTTTATTTTTTCCCCCCAAAGCCCCAGTGGATAGCTGTATGTCGTAGCTGCACATCCTTCCAGCTGCTGCATGTGGGACTCGGCCTCAGGATGAATGGAGAAGCGGTGCCTCGATGCGCACCCGGGATCCGAACCCGGGCCACCAGCATCGCAGCGCGCGCACTTAACCACCAAACCACAGGGCCGGCCCAGAATTAATTTCTTATTAATCCAAAAGATTCAGAGAGTTTGAGAAAAACAATTAGATGTTAATACATTAAAAAACCATTTTTGGCTCTTTTAGTGTAATTAGAAAACATTGGGCCAGTGTGTGATTTACGACATACAAATACAAAACAGATTCAATTACAAAACCGCTTGACTACAAAATTGGCTGCTGTTTGTGGTGATGCATGCCTGCCTGTCTCTGGAGGGGTCTGGGTAGAGGCTGGGATTTTCAGAGAGGTTTTCTGAACTGAGCAATAGCTTGATTCCTCCTAACTCTGAACCCCTCTGAGTCTTAGAGGGTCTTAGATTTTCCTGGGCTTTTTCACCATTCTCATACGACATCCTTGAGGAAACGGCTCTGCTTTCTCAATGGAAAACCACTGGGGATGGGCAGAGCTGTCAAGTACAGCTGCACAGGGTGTCCCCTCACACTCTAGGGGGCGCCATTCACATGGGCTACACCAAGATACCCAGAGTTTGGACCCTGACATTGTCCCCAGCCCAGGCTATATCCTTCTCCTCTCAGTCCCTTTTCTGCAAAGCCTCTGGTCCTGGCTCCCAGAGGACCAGGCAGTGTTAACGATTCTGAGGAATATTTCCGAAGAACGAGATGGCTTTGGGATTTAGTCACAACTTCCTAATGTCCTAATTCCTGGGAATTGCTTGGTATGGCAGAATCCCCCAGTATTCATTCTCTCCTTTTCACAAGGAGAATTTCTAGAAGGCTGGCAGAGCAACATTAGGGAAGGATTCAAGGTCTCCGATGACTGTGTAGCTGCTATACCAGCCCTGACTAAATGTGAAAATAAACCCCTATGCTATTTAAATCACAATCCTCCTCGGCCTCTCCATTCCAACAGCTGAACCAAGATTCTAATGAAAACAGTGGGACTTGGACTTAGACAACTCTCGTCACCACCTTGCCTGCAGGGGCCCTGAATCCTCCCTGACTTTGATTATCTTTCCAACTGACTCTGGGAAGGAAGCCACAAGAGGCAGCAGCAAGAGGCTAGACCCAGGGACCTATCAGGCCAGGTAAGTCTCTGTCATTAAGACCCAAGATCTAAGAGCTCAGATAGATCTTAGAGGCTATCTAGTCCTGTTACGTCAAACACGTTTCTTTTTTTGCACCCAAAGAAGGCTGTCTGGTAGCAGAACTTTGGAGCAGCATCTAGAGAAGAATTCTGAGGCTGTATTTGCGTCCAGCAGGAAAGAGTGCTGTGATTGATTAGTGATGTCTGTCACTTTCAAGGCTGGAAAATGTGGAGGCCTAAACCACTTCCCACCATCCCACACTGCCTTGTCAATGGTTATTGTTGCAAAACACCTTTAAAGGGCAACAGAAAAATAAATTCACAGCAGAATTATTCTTGAGTGTCCATGAGGATGAATAATGCGGGTTTTACTGTGAAGGGCAAAAATAATCATCCAAGTACCTGTATGGCTCCCCTCAAGTTAATTCCGGTTTCAATGGCGACATAGTAGGATGCTTGCAGAAATGTCCTTTGCAGCAGCAGGGCGAGGAACAGAAGGACGGCTAAGACATAGGCGTTAGCAAGGAACTCTTGGGATGAGACAAAGTAAACTCCGAGAAATTGCGTCTGTTGGGAAGAGAAGTTGAGGTGCTGTCATCGCCAGCAAAATGACGGCCATTAGTACCTGTTACTGTGCCATAATGGCCATTATTAGAGGACCCTCTATGCTTGCAAAGCCTGGTGCAATTGTTTATGAGTGAAATATCAGACAGATAAACCCAACTAAACATTCTTCTAACCACAGAGAGGACTGCCTTTACTGTCTTCCTCCTCCCACTGAGGGGCACAGAATGTGGCCCAGGTCTAACCTCATGCCCATAAATATGACTCCCAGCATTGTGGCCACTGGGCCCAGGGGAGCTCACTCTGAATGGAACAAGAATAAAAAGAGTGACTAGCAGAGCAGCCAAAACCAGAACTGCTATAACAAATCCCACGATGTGTGTTCTCTGCTACAAAAATGGAATCAGCTGAGGCCTTGGCCCACACTCACCCACAGCCTGCTCTGTGGTAATTTCTGGGCAGAGAAGACCAGTGGAAAATATGGCACCATAGTGCTCCAGGCGAGAGAGGAGAACTCATTGCCTATAATAGACTGGAAAGATCTCAGACCCAAGCCCCCCAGCCTCGTGGGCTCCTGGGACCTACTTTTAAATTTAAGGTTCTCTTATTGCACCCCAGCAAGATCTCAGATGATAAGCAATGGAAAAAAAGCAAATGTTTTGACTTTTTTGCTAAAGATACCAGGGAACAACAGCATGCCTGTTTCCAAATTCAGCATCAACAGCTCTCAGGAAAACTTTGATCTTGATTAAGTCCCTCACTCCCCAGCAGAGCCACATCAATGTTTCCATGAAGACAGAACTCTCCCCTTCCTGAGACTCTGCCCTGAACTCTGCAAGCTATTTGGAAGGCTGTGGGAGCTGCTGCAGGGTAAAGAGTGGCGGGAACAAAGTTAGGAGAAGGAGCCCGAGGGCACATCCGTGACCAAGATCAGGCTGAAAGTGGCAGGACTCTGAGTGGAGTCCTTTTCCTAGAGTCAGCAATCCTTGAATCCTGGATACAGGGTTTCCTAATGGTAGAAAAGATCTTGCCTCTAGGTTCAACAGGGCCCTCTACACCAGCCCTCACTGCTCCAGGGAGCCGGTTCTGCTTATAACCGTCTCTCCCTTGCTCTGTGGGACAGGGGTTTCTCCCTTTTGGGGAGAGCAGGAAACAGACACAGGGAGACCATTGAGGGATACATGCAGGACTCTTAGAGGAAGGCCCTACCGAGGCCTGAAGCCCCCAACTCTCTTTCTCATTCATCAAAGTACCGGAGGGGAAGGCAGAGGGAGAAGGGAGAGGGTGGGGGTGGGCTGGCAGCAGCAAAATGGACCTGAAAATTAGGCTGCAGGGAAGAGGCCTGACCTTACAGGAAAGCGAGGGACAGGACAGAATATTTATCAGGTGCAGAACTCCATCCTCATAAACCCTAATGAGAAGGGTACCATTATTAGCCCAATTTTGTACATGAGGAAAAGTAGTTTCAGCACAGTTAAGTGGCTGGCCCAAAGTCGTGTGCCGGTAAGGGAGAACATGTGAACATGAACATGTGTGATGCCAAAAACCCTACCCTAGACCCACTGCCTAGGCCTCATCCAGCCCTTTGACCTGAGTCTCTTGTTGTCAGCTACAAGCTTGTGGGGGACAGAAACATGGCCACCTGGCTGGTTCTGGGTCAAAAATGAAGGCATGCGGGCTTGGAAAAACCTTATTCTTTTAACACGTCTTGGGATTCTTCCGTCCTACTGCCTTCTGCAGAGACCCAGCTCTGGAGAACAGAGTCTATTATTTTAAAGCAACAAAGCACATCGTGGGAATTCCTGCCAAAGGAAATAATTTAACATAAGGAAATGGCTGTACATGCAAAGATGTCTCTCTCTGGATTAGAGCAGGGCAGAGAGCAAAAATCCATGTAAATGTCCAACCACAGAGAACAGTTAGATATATAATGATACCCATGGGAATGCTATGCACCCAAGAACACTGATCATCATGAAAGCTCTTGAGCAGCATGGAATGCCACTCATGTGCCACGTCACAATGATCAGAAAACACAAAGGCTAGAGAATGAGGGCTGGAAAAATCAATGGATCATGAATGCTGGTTAGGATATGGGTGGTATTTATTAATGCACTCATCAATATTTGTGCTTTTTAAACAAAACAACAAATTCTCTTTTTGCAGCTCTAAAGGCAAAGACTTGACCCCTTTCCCCTGCAACACATCTCCCCTAGGGTCAGAAACTATATTTCTTTGGATCAATAATTTTGTGACCTGTTAAAAATGAAAATCTCCCTGCAGGTATAAGTCATTAGGTCATTATTTGATCTCTCTTCAAAGAGACAGGTTAAAAGGGACAGGGCCCAGAATAACTGTTTTGATTAAGAAGTGGGTACTAGATTAGCCAAAGAGGCCTGCCCAAGGAAGGTGGGCCCTGGTGAAGTCTGGCGAGAAGAGGGTGGTGAACGGGTGTGAGGGCGCTGGCCACCCAGCATGCTGAAGGCCAGAAAGAACAGGCCAAGGACCTACAACTTGACGTTTGGTGGGGGGCAAATGCTTTGGAAGATCAGACGCCCTAGTCTCACATTTTCACAAGTTCTCAGGGTAGAACTTGTGTTTGTTTCCGGAGATTTCCCCAGTAGCACTCAATAAATATTTTTCAGTTAATCGATGCATATGATCTTCATCTCGCACCTACTTTCTTCAGAAGTTATCACACATTTCCCCATTTTCCAGTTGAGCCAACTGAGGCCTGCAGCCTGTAGGTGACTGCTGACGAGCACAGAGTCGCTGCAGAGGTCGGACTAGAACTCGGGCCTCTTGACTCCACAGTACCGAACCCCATTGCCCCTGCGGCCAGAAGTGTGGGGGGAAAGGCCCCCTTCCCTTGTCCTCTGGAGCTTAAAGGAGAGGCGGTCACCTGGGGGCTTGCTTCGATATTGGCAGGGGCCAAAAAGTGAACTCCCCACAGGTCCCAGCCCTGGAAGGCCCTGGGTAAACACAATGAGAACTATCTTTGACCACTCACGGGCCAACACAGCCACCTATCCATCCACAGCCCTTTCACATGTGGGTTAGAGCCTGGACTTTGAGGTTAGCATATCTGTGTTTGAGTCCTGACTCATGATATATTAGCCATTGTGTCCTTAGGTAAGTTCCTCAACCTCTCTGAGCCTCTGTTTCCGCACCTGTAAAATGAGGCCATTAAGGGTTTCTACTTCAGAGAGTTGTGAGAATTCAATGTAGCAATGCAGATATCTAATGTAAAAGAAACGTTTAGTAAGAGCAAGCACTCAATATACGGTGACTTCTGTATTATTCACTGAAGAGTCATTCCTCCTCTGCCTTCTGAGGGTCAGGCATGGAGCTGGGTGCTGGGCACACAGAGGTCAGACAATGCAGTTCCTGTCTTAGGGGGCCCAGGGTCGAGGTGGGGAGAGAGACAAGGAATGCTTTCATGGTGCAAGCACAGGATGTCATGGGAGCACAGAGGAGGAGCATCAAATTCAACCAGAGGAAGGCTTCCTGGAGGAGGTGACATTTGAGCTGATTCTTGGTGGCTGAGAAGGGGTTAGTGAGGTGAAGGGAGGCACGTCAGGCTGGAGCAGCTGCCTGGGCATTGTCCTGAAGAGACCAACCCACACGCTGACATCACAAAGTCACAGAAATGCATGTAAGTTCACAAAGTCACCCACAGTGATAGCTGCAAACAAGTGTACCAAAATGGGGACACAGACACAAGGAAAAAGACATATCAGGAGACACAGGACAAACAGAGGGACACACATATAGAATCATACGCAGTTCCCAGGAGAAGTGGTTCAGAAACAAACACATACGCACTCACACACCTACACACGTTTTCTCACTGAGGTTTAGAGGCCGTTCGAAGCTTTGGCCCTTAGATCAAAGCCAGATTTTCTTTCTTTCTCTGCTCAGCTGACAGCCGAGAGCAGTGCTGGCAGGTTTCAGACACCAGCAGTTCTTTATGCATTCAATTCCCTCGCTCTCCAGCCAGATCAGTGGCACCTATGGCAGGTGACAGATTGTGGGTGGGGGTTGGGCAGGAGAGGAAGCTGGAAAGAGACAGATCATGGGCTGTGCCCAGCCTGGGTCCCAACTTTCCCTGGGGAGTGATGGGGGACAAGCACATCAAAGATCTAGCAGGCCATGAGACACTTCCAGTAATTAAAGAAGAAATAAGGAATGTTTGTCCTTGCGGATGCCAAGGGAGGTGTGATTCTTGCCAACTGTGAGTGTCCTGGGAAGGGAAGAGGGGACAAGGCAGCCACTGATAATGAAGTAAACAGTGGTGCTCGGCTGTGCAGACTGCAGCAGGATGGACTCAGGGTGAGTGGAAAGCAGGCTTTCTCACCGCATCGGTTGTCAAACACCACAGCACGTAGCTAGAGCGCTTCCTTCTTTGTAGGTTCATGAAGACCAGAATAGCACCTGCCTCTCCAGATTAGAGCTGCTGGGAGGCAGGGGGATGAATCAAATAACCTCATAAATGACCCCTTTTCCTCATTTTCTGGGCCCGGGAGCCCAAATGAGAAGTAAGCCATATCCCAGGCAACCACACGATTGAGGACACCTTGTTGCTGACACGAGACTGTATGTACTTTCCGTTTCCCCGTCTGTAATTTGCTGATTGTATTTGGGCTGCAGAGAACAAACATTAAATCTGATAAGGCCTGCTGCCACTGAGGCAGGCCATCTGTCTCGGGGATTTACATGCTGACAAGGAACCCGGACAGGAGCATTCCAGTGAGAGGGCAAGGTCTGTGTATAAACAAAGAGAAGAGAGAAGGCAAAGCTGGCGTTCAGATGGGATAAAATTCCAAGTGTTCTCACACCTCTTTGGCGCATCCTGCCTCAGAGCTGTCTCCTTAGGAGACTCCTATAGGAGTTTTGGGGATCACGGGAAGAAGACCATGCGGACAAGCTGATCGAGGACCTCCCTGTGTCACTTCCCCCTAATATTAACAACTGGCTCCATGTTGCTGTGGATTATCAATGCAGAGTATTCTGGGGTCGCCTATGGTCAGGCTAACACTAACGGTGACACCCCTGTGGACAAGAGAAGCTGTCTCTTCCCCTCTCTTTTTGGGCCAAGGGAAGCTGAGAGGCTCAAAAGCCATCAAAGTCTAAATAAGCAAAAAGAGTACTCACATTCTGGATTGAACAAGAAATCTGCCCATCTTAGCCTGGCCAATTCATACTCACCTGTCAAGGCCCCATTCAAATTCCCCCTCCTCTATGAAGCTGTCATACCACTGGCTCAGTTAGTCTCTCCCTCTTCCCATATATAGTTCCCTGTATATACCTCCTAATAGTGGTATTTAACACACCATACAAAAATATTTTATTTAGATTTCTCTCTCCTCCACTGGATTTCACAATCCTTGGAGCCAGAGGTGATAGCTTGATAATAATAATAAATGTCAGTTTAGCATCATGGTTGTCCAGACCATGGAGTGAAAGAGACTTGGGTTCGAATCCTGACTCTGTCACTGACTAGCTGAGGGCCCCTAGGGAAAGTTACTTAACCTCTCTGAGCCTCAAGTTCCTCATCTGTAAAATGGGGATAAAAATATCCACTTCGTAAGTTGTATGCTATGTGACATATCTCAATAAAGCTTTTACAAAAAAATTCCCTAAAAGGTTGTTTTACAGATCAAATGAGATAACACACACAGATAACTCCCACATGTGGCCAGGCATGTATTAAGCGGTCAATAAGTGGTTATTATTACTGTTAATAGTCCTGATCATAACCACTGCCGCTGTATTCCCACAGCCCAACCCAGGTCTGGCACATAGTAGGGTTCAATAAATGCTTGCTGAATAAATCAGACAAATAGACTTGGAGCATCTCATATTCTCGGCCAAAAGTGCTCAGCTGATTAACTATATCTCTAGAAAAAAATAATATAAACCTTCTGAGGATTAAATGCTATCTGTGATTTGGAGCCCATGAGATGAATAACATTAAGCAAGGGAGTGTCATAAATTATTGAGATCTCTGATTCTCTGCACCATTTTCGAACTGTCTGTCTGGGGTTAAAAAGTTATAATGATATTCTTGCTGGGAAAACAAAACTCTGAATCTTATTAGAGGTGAAAAGTTTGCCATTTTCTGACCATCTAAACCTAAGTGGCAGCAAAGAAGCAGATGAAAGAATTAAGTACCCCACCCATACCCCCAGAGTGGCTGCCATTGTCCCAAGTGGGGCAAATAAACCCCCAGGAAGATTTTCTGTCTCTTTTGTCCAACAAATGTCAGTTTGCAGCATCTTTAGAGCTGGAAAGGCCATTGGATATCATCTTGTCCAAAGGGTTTCCATTATTTGTAAGACATGGAACGCTTTTTAAAAAGTAATTGTTAGTGGGACAGTCTAACATATTAATAAAACTGGGGTAGCTTTGAATGAAATCTAGAGTGTAGGGAGAAAAAGCCTTTCTCATGGAGGTTTCCCACTCCCCTCACCTCCGACAGCAGCCCCCAAGATGCCCCTGTAGAAACTCGAGTGCCATGGATATACAGAACTGAAGAAGACAGACCCCTGAAAAGGTATTCAGAGTCTGTTAAGATGACATGAACTAAAAGCCAACACATCCAACAAATCATAGACACTCTAGACACTGAATAAATGCTTCCTGCAACTTTCTGAATGACTAAATAACTGGGAGAGGGGCCAGCCCAGTGGCGTAGTGGTTAAGTTTGCGTGCTCTGCTTTGGTGGCCCAGGGTTCACAGGCTCAGATCCCAGGTGCGGACATACTCACTGCTCATCAAGCCATGCTGTGGCGGCATCCCACGTACAAAACAGAGGAAGATGGGCACAGATGTTAGCTCAGGGCTAATCTTCCTCAGCAAAAAGAGGAAGATTGGCAACAGATGTTAGCTTAGGGCCAATCTTCCTCACCAAAAAAAAAACCTAAAAAAAATAAATAAGCAGGAGAGGTATTATAGTGGTGATGGTGTGGTGAGGAGAGCAGGGCACCATAAACCCTCCTGAGGCACAAGCTCGCCTCCTGGCATTTCTGTTGACCGGATGCAGAGCATCTTCTGGAGGGGATGCAGCCAAGGGCCTTGTGCACGTGTGAGGAGCTGCCCAGGGCAGCCACAGCTCACAGACATTGACCTCTTACATGTTCTCATGCACGAGTGAAAACCTTCCGAAGGGTGCCCTGCTCTACCCCTGGGGCAGCCTACCTTGGTCTGGGAGACACGGTTCTCCTTCCCGAGGTGGTCCACGATCCCGAAGATGCACAGCGGTCCGGCAAAGCCCAGCAGGTCGGCCAAGATGCGGAAAGTGCTGCTGAGGACCAGGCGTCTCCCGAAGGCATGGGAGAGTGCCCGCCAGATGGCCCGGGCGCCCTGCGTACTCTGCGCATCCTTTCTCTGCCCAGGGAGACCCACAGCCAGGTCAGAGTGACCGAGGACCTGTTCATGGCACGGCCTGGCCTCCCAGGAAGCCCCTGGCTCTTGCTGCCTGAGGAAACCCAGTGGCCACATCTGCTGCAAACAAGTGAACTCCAGGAAGAAATCATGGAACCATCAAGTGCACCGTTGGGGGGGCCCTATCAATGCCATCATGGTCCAGGTGGGGAAACTGAGGCCAGATGATTGATCAAGGTCACACAGCTGGTCAGGGACTATGTGACGAGCACAGCACTGCACTGAGGGCGTGGCAGGTGCCATGCTCACTCGTTACCACCAGCCACTGCATCTGCCTCAGTGTCTCCCTGCTGTGCTGGGGCAGAGGCAGCGAAGCAGTACTGGACCGGGAGCTGAGAAACTGGCTCTGCCACCTACCAGCTGTGGGCCAGCTCTGGGCAGGTCACGGCCTTTCTTGGGGCCTCAGTTTCCACCTCAGTGATATGGGGAGACCCCTGCCTGGCCCAACTCAAAGAGTTATTTTAAGAATCAGACCACTAAAACCTTTGCTCTAAAATGGGTGAAAATTCCCACCTTTATAGTCATTGAGCTTCAGAAGGAAGGACACAGAGCCTGGGGGAATCCAATAGGGTCACTTCCCTTCTTGGGGCCTCAGTTTCCCCATCTGGACAATGTGGGTGTTAGATAAGATGACTTAAACTGTAAGGGCCATTCCAGCTGTGACTGGCCTATGAATCTTTAGTCCTGGACTTGTCCCTGGTTCACAGGGCAAGACTCTTCCCCTCACTGGGCCTCAGTTTCCCCACCTGTCTCACCAGGGGTTTGACCTGATGCTTTCTGAGGTCCCCATCTATGACTCTAAACTGGAGGGTGGGGAATGGATGGTGTGGCCGTGCCCCCACTGACCGCCTGGGTGTCGAAGGCCTTGCAGAGCCGCCGGTAGTTGGTGAGGGCCCTCATGGCGATAGGCAGCTTCCCAATGGCTCGGAGATCAATGGGCTTCTTGTGGGCAGTCTTGATGAAGGCGTTCATCCACCAGTAGGTGCCTTTGGACAGCAGGTTCACGAAGGGCTGCAGGAAGCGCACCCCCAAGTCCTGCAGGTCCTCAGGGGGCTTCACCTCCCTTGGCGTCTTGAAGAAGATATATCTCTGTGGGGCACATGGGCCACCAGGGAGCGGTAAGTGCAGCTTCTCACCACTCCCCACTTAGCCCCAGCAAAGACCTGGGCTCATGACATCCCAGCCTTGACCTCTAACAGATGGGGCCATCTCTTGCCTATTCCCAGGAAAAGGATCCCCCCATATCTCTTGGCAACAAATGCCAGGGCCTCCTGACTTGTAACTCTTCATTGAGGTCTACTCTGAATCCCCCTGGCTGGATTAAGTTGAGTTCAAGTTGGGTTGGGGAAGAGCAGGAGTCTCCATATACCATCTTCTCCACAGATCTGAGGATACCACCACGTTTCATGTCGAGTTTGCAGAAAGCAAGTGGAGTCATGCAGACCCGGGTTCAAATCCTGCCTCTTGCACTTACTAGCAAGATGTGTTTGGACAAGTTTCTTCTAAAATGTTTCCTCATCTAAAAAGGGGGTGGTACTTGCATCACAGGGGTGCTGTGAGGGTCAGATGAGGCAGGGAATGTAGAAGGCCTTTGCCCTGCAAATCACCAACTAAAAGCAGAGGAGTCAGAAAAATGCAAATTAAAGTAGTGCTTTATACTCGCGAGACTGGCACAAATTAGGAATGGCTATACTGCCACAGCTGGCTGGAGGAAGGGAGAGGGTTTTCTTATTCATTGCTGGTAGTTTACAGCCTTGCTGGAAGGCAGTCTGCAACATCAATTAAAATTTAAAAGACCAGGCCGGCCCCGTGGCTTAGCGGTTAAGTGCCTGCGCTCCGCTGCTGGCGGCCCAGGTTCGGAACCCCGGGCGCGCACCGACGCACTGCTTCTCCGGCCATGCTGAGGCCGCGTCCCACATACAGCAACTAGAAGGATGTGCAACTGTGACATACAACTATCTACTGGGCTTTGGGGGAAATAAATAAATAAATAAATAAAAATTTAAAAGACCCTTTGAACCAGCAACTCCACTCCTTGGACTCTCTCCCACAGAAATAAAAGCAGCAATACATAAAGATATAAGTGTGTTTAATACACTATTATTTGTGAAGGCAAAAACTTGGCAACAAAATGAATACCTATCAATAGGGCAATGGCTGAATAAATGATGGCTCATCCACATGATGGAATATTATGCAGCCATTAAGGAAATTAAATTAGCCATACCAGACTTGGAGGGGAGACTATCTCCTAAGAGATAGATGCTGGGTAAGAAAAGCAAGATGTAGAAAACTGTGTATTGATACCATTTTCATAAAACGAATATTGAGGGAAAAAACCTGCATACTTATATATGTGTTGAGAAAAAAGAACCCCGAATAGATACATGTATTGGCATTATATTAATAAAAACAAAGAGTGGAAAGACACATACCAGGTTGTTAATGTGGGTTACTTGGGGAGGGAAAGGTTGGGGGAGGGGAGAGAAGGGAGGGGGCAAACAAAAATGACAACAAAACAAAGACTTGTATGCAGCCACATGTACTCATCCATGTACATGTGTGACTATATGAATACATTGAAATAAAAACAAGTCTCCCCTCCAACCCAGAAAACTCCAAACAGCAAACCTCAGGAGAAGCCAGGACCTGAAGCTTTTCCCCTCTCTATGGGATTAAACCCAGAATCCTTCAGCCTCGGCTAACATATCCTGTCCCTTCCTTTCCCTCTGGGAGCCTGGGGTAGAGGGCAGCTGGGCTAGATGGAATGTTCCTCCAGAAGGTTCTCCCCTGGCCTCAACTCCCCTTTTGGGGGCAGGTAAAACAAGCTGACTCCTTCTACTCGGCTGAGAAGCAGGGTGGAGGCCCACTCGCCGGGCAGGACACTGGTCAGAGCCCAGTGTGTCCTCAGGTGGGTGGCAGAAGGGTGGCAGCTCAGGAGTGGCCTGCTTACCCTCACCCTGATGACGTTGACCTCCACGAGGAGCAGCAGCCCGTAGAGAATCACCAGCAGCCCCGTGAGGCAGAAGCGCAGCTGCGAGAAGCCGATGGCGTGGTCGTAGAACTTGACAAACTTGATGGTCTTGGTGATGAAGGCCAGGGTCCAGTAGACCAGCAGGGCTGCCGGAGAGAGACGGGAGAGCACAGAGGACTTGCGTGCGCACATTCGCGTGTGTGTGCACTCGCGTGTGTAAGTATAGGGGAGCAAAGGAAAGAAAACGAATGTGTCAGAGGAGGTGTGTGTGTAATACAAGTGTTAGGGTGTGAGTGTGCACATTTCTGAGGCAAGGGAGGTGTGTGAATATATGAGTGTGTCATTTTGAGATGACGTACATACATTAAAACATTCATGATAGGTGTGTTCACAAACATTAATAATCTGTAGAAGTCAAGCTGGTCAGCCAAATTTCCCTTTGCAATAAATAAGAAGACAAATAGGAAAATTATTTCTTGAATTTAACTAAGTTACAGGCACTGTGCCAAGTAAGTACTTTAACACATAATCTCATTTATTCCTTACAATAACCTTGTGAGGGAAGCACTGTGTCACACCCCCATTTAACAGACAAAGGAATCAAGGCTCAGGAAGGTTAGGTAACTGATCCGAGGTCACACAGTCATTAAGCAGCAGGGTAGCACGAGACCTCATCCTACAATGGTTTCCTTTTGGGATTTCCAAGCCAGGAAGATCTTCAAGGTCCTTCAATCCAGCTCTTTCATTTTACAGATGAGGAAAATGAAGCCCAGAGAGAGGAGGTGACCTGCCCAAGCTCACTGCAAGCTAGTGACAGAGAGAGGGTGAGGGCCTAGGTGCCTGGTCCGCGGTCCAGAGCCCACTACAGCATGAGGATGCTCCTCAGGGAGCCTGGGGGGGTGGGGATACAAAAAAGTGTCACAGTCCTGCGAGGCAGTGCAGATAGTGGTTAGAGCCGGCGCTGCAGCCAGATACGCCTGGGTCAGATCCTATGACTGAACAGCTATGTGACTTTGGGTAAGTCATTTAACCCATCCAGGCCTCAGGGTCCTCATCCATAAGATGGGGATAATGACAGTGTTACCTCTAAGGTTGTTGTGAGCAATGTATGGAAAGCATTTAGCACAGGGAGCCTGGCACACTGGGGGTGCTCTTTGGACAACAGCTGTTAATATTTTTATTATCTCCAGACTTCAGACCTGAGACCATGACCATCAGAAGCCATTAGTGGATTCTATCCCCTTAATCCCCACCACCACCACCCACTAATAAACCGTGGTTAGTTGGCAACAACCAAAACCAGCATTAACTAAGTGCCCTTTTAGGGGGTGCTTTAGCCCAGGCAGCTGTTCCCCGCTCACTCCCTAGAGCCACCAGCAGATCAGGCCCCTAGATCCCCTAGAGCTCCTCTTCAGCGGAACCAGAGAGGGAAGGAGAGCGTCACCCTGCTCCCCATCCCCAGGTGGGCCTGGACAT
The DNA here is from genome assembly GCF_057802395.1 of Ceratotherium simum simum. Classification (NCBI taxonomy): domain Eukaryota; kingdom Metazoa; phylum Chordata; class Mammalia; order Perissodactyla; family Rhinocerotidae; genus Ceratotherium; species Ceratotherium simum. Next base: position 13,005,419 of record NC_141906.1, on the reverse strand, counting down.
GAACGCCAGCACGTCTCTTGGGGACGAAAGCTGGGGTCTGCCCCAGCCTGGCTCTGGGCTGGGAACTAGATCAAGATGTTGAACTTGCCCGGGGAGGGCAAATGCCCTCCATCTCAGGTCCCTGAGTGATAGCATTAGGACAGAGGGCAGAAGCATCTGCTTTGTGGTCCCAGCCCTCAGGACTGGGATGATGTTCCCTCAGCTTGGTCTGGTCTCCAGGTCACAAGGACCCCACAGCTGGAGGCCATCCCCCTGCTCCACCCCTACCCTTCCCCAGACAAACTCTATCCCAGGCATCAGAACCTCTGTCACCCTTAGTGATGGTCATCTTCTGGGTCCACGCCTTGAAAATATGCCTCACACTGGCCTTGCCTCTAACACTTAACAGACAGAGTCTGAACTGATCTTCATAACAATCCTATGACTTAGGCGGGGACTTACATTCCTATCCAGATGGGGAAACTGAGGCTCAGAGAGCCTGAGTGTCTTGTCTAAGGTCACACAGGGAGTTAGTGGTGGACCCAGGACTAAGCCCAGGGTTCTTTCCACAGTCCCATCCTACAGTGCTGAGCCCTCGGCCTTTGCCAGACACAGCAGCACTGGCAAAAGCTTCATGCTTGACTGAGAGAAAAGGAGACAGGGAAGAAAGTGGTGCGACACAGGGGCTGCCGGTGAGTTTAAGCTTTGAATTCCCATTACCCCGCTTCTTCCCTCCCTTCCCCTCCTCAGCCCCACATCCCACCCATCACCAAGTTCTCTCTATTTTACCTCCTGAATCTCTTAAATTCATCTACTTCTTTCCATTTGGGTGGCCACCTGGGTCCCAGCCGCCATCAGGTCTCCCCCGGACCACCTTGAGAGCCTTCTCATGGTTTCCCCACTTCCCCTCCTCCAATTTAGCCTCCTTAAAGCAGCAAATACACTCACATATGATCTCAATGCCCCCATGTGCACAGCAGCACTATTCACAATAGACAAAGGTGGAAGCAGCCCAAGTGTCCCTCGATGGATGAACAGATAAACAAAATGTGGTCCATCCATACAACGGAATATTATTCAGCCTTAAAAAGGAAGGAAATTCTGCTACAACACAGGTGAACCTGGACATTATTATGCTAAGTTAAATGAGCCAGTGACGAAAGGACAAAATAGTGTGTGAGTCCACTTATATGAGATACCTAGAGGAGTCAGATTCATAGAGACAGAAAGAACGGTGGTTGCAAGGGGCTGGGGGAGAGGGGAATGGGGAGTTATTGTTTAACGGGGACAGGATTTCAGTTTGGGAAGATGAAAAAGTTTTGGAGACGGATGGTGGTGGTTGTATAATATGAATGTACTTAATGCCACTGAACTATACACTTAAAAGTGGTTAAAAAGGTTAATTTTATGTTATGTATATGTTACTTAACACACACACACACACACACACACACACACACAGACACACACACACACAAAACCCAATCCTCAATGGCTTCCCATTGCCCTTGGGATAAAGACCAAGGCTTGTGGTATGGTCTTCAAGGCTCTGCCTGGTGCAGGCTCCACCTGCCACTCCAGCCTTCAAAGTTCAGTTCCCTTCTGCTCTCTGCACTCCAGCCACTGCTTTTCTCCTGGATTTCCTAATGTGCTTTGCTCTTCCTGCCTCAGGGCATTTGCACATGCTGTTCCTTCTGCCTGAAGCACTCCCCTCTCCCTTCTCTCAGTTAGTTCCTACCCATCCTTCAGTTCTCAGCTCAAGCATGACTTTCTGCTGGAACATTTCCTTGCTCTCATCTGGAGCCCCAGAATCAAAGTTATTTCACGGGACAATCTAAGCCGCATCGTGATTCACCCTTTTGCAGGACTCCGGACCTGTGACCAGACAGTAGCCTCCTCAGAGGCCAGCTGTTCCCCCAACACCCACTGCCCTCTATCTCTGCAGCTCCTGGGTACGTCCTTTTCACTTTTCCCCGTTCTAGGATTTCTTGCTCTGTAGAGAGCAAACCTCTAACAAAGAGGAATGGAAGGAGTTAGCCCTTGTTCCTTGGAGCATTCCTGGTCCAACCATGGGTGGTATTTGTGCTCTAAGGAGAGAACATTATGTGCTTTCTGGAGAAGGAGAAAATGAACTTGCCAGACGCCCAGACAGAGTGCTTCCGGGGGCACAGTCAGCCAGGCCCTGGTGGTTAACGAGGGCTTCTCTGTGCGTGAGAAGCTGCTTCAGAACCTGGAGCAGGAGGCTCGCTGAAGCCTGAATTTAACACCTCTCAACCTGCTGCCCCCGAGGCCCCCAACCACACTCACATGGGGGCCCCCGGGTGCGGCATCCCTGGATGATCCTGATGGAGCCCAGCTCTCACTTTACATGGGGAGGCAGACCTGTGATCATCTCAGGAAACACCTGCCGCCCCCTCACGTCACCACACTGTCACTGGGTTAGCAAAGAGTGTTCCAGACTCTGGATGTCAACTAGATGCTGTGACTCCTAAAAATCACAGTCTGACTTAATGACACACAGTCTGACCACAGCCTGACAGCCAGATGTACAGCTCCAGCCTTAGTCTTGCAAACTGAGCCCAACACAGAGGCAGACCTGTGGCCCAAGCACAGCCTGAGGACCCTGAGACACGTGGTCTCAGAAACGGTAAGAACCTGCCCGGGTGCCAGACCCTCAGGATCTAAACCCTGCTCTGCCCCTTGACGGGCTGGGCAGACTCGTGCAAGTCGCGTAACCTCTGAGCCTCGGTTTCCTGATGCGTGAAGGGGAGATAATAATGGCACCTGCCTCATCGCGTGGTTGTGAGGATTAAACGAGTTAATATAAGCAAACCGCTTAGGATCGTGCCTGACACCTAAGGGCTATGCGAGTGCTCACTGTTGTTATTTGTGACCTCTGAGTTTCAAGGGCCACACCTGTAAAACGGGGACAGCAACAGCACCAACAGGGAGATTGTGGGAATTAAGAGAGAGAACACGTGTGGGGAGCTTAGCACCGAGCCTGGCACACAGGACATGTTCAACAGATGTCAACAGTTGTCACTGTTGTTTCTGCCTGGGCCCCAGCCACACAGAGTCAGAGGGTCTAAGCGTCCCTGCTAAATGTTGGCAAACCACAGGCGCTGCTGCTGGGGCCGTCCTCTTCTTTCTCCAGGTGACCTCGTCTGGGCTCGAGCTTTAGACACCATCTGTAGGCCCAGGACTGCTGACTGTGTATCTCCAGCCCTGACCTCCCCCTGAAGGCCCGACTCATTTATCCAACTGCCCACCTGACCCTTGAGTTGGCTGTTCTCAAACTCGACATGCCCCCACACCACAACTCCTGCCCCTTCGCCACATCAGTTATTGATACCACCATCCGCCCAGGCGCTCAGGCCCAGAGCCCAGGAGTCATCCTTGCTCCTCTCCTGCCCCCTGACCTCATCTCCTACCATTCTTCCCCTTGCTCATTTGGCTTTGCCACACTGGCCTCTTTGCCAAGTTTGCTCCCATCAGAAGCCCTTTGCACATGCTGGTCCATCTGCATGGAACACTCTTCCCCCAAGTATCTGCCATGTTCACTCTTGTCAGAGGCCCTCCCTGAGCACCCTATATAGACAGCAACGTTGCCATCACTCTCCACCCCATACCCAGCCTTATTTTCTTCATAGCGCCATCACTACCTATCGGTTGGTTTGTATATTTACTGTCTTTGCCTGTCTGTCTCCTCCACCGACTATAAGCTCCATAAAGGCAGGGATTTTTCCTTCTCTACTTCTGAACCTCTAGCACCTAGAACAGGGCCCAACACGCAGTAAGTCCTCAGTAAACATTATCTGAACAAATGAATGGAGGAATCTGTCCCTATTCCGCCCCTTCCCCCCCTACCGATCAGCAGCTTGGGGAAGTTGGAGGTCTCGATGTTGTGATAGTAGACCACGGAGGTGACGGTAGCCATGAACGCCATCCCAGCCGGCATGTACAGGTGGAGATGGCGGGATTCGGTCACCCTGAGACAGAAGTGAGAGAGAGAGAGAGAAACAGGATGTGGATGTGCTGAGTTCCCCAACAGAGCAGCCCAGGCCTTGTGCTTTGGGCTCAGCCCCCAGCAGGGCCTCCAGATCACACGTGCAGCTCTGCACCATATACTGGCAGCTCTGCCCAGCCCATACCCCAAACACGCCCATTAACTAAGGGGCCCGAGAGTCCACACAGTGACGCTATGAGGGCTCATGTTCAGGCTTCAGCATTCATGGCCTTCTCTCCCTGGGTCCGTGATGACAGAACCTGGCCTAGGGAAGCCAGTGTTGGCAATTGCAGCTGCAAAGCCTCTGGCCTGGAACCAGTTCTCTGGGAATGAACACGACTGGATCCCTGTCCCTGGTGTTCCCTGGGCAGTACAGGGGTCTGTGACCACAGCTCACTGAGAGACAGCCCCATTTAACGTGAACAGAAGAAGTCAGCATTGGCACCCCTCCCCAGGTGGTGTAATAACAACACTGATAGTCAGTATTATTGGGCATTTACCCTGTGCCAGGCACTGTTCTAAGCATTTGATATATCTTAACTCATTTAGTCTTCATAAAATCCCCTGGAGTTGGTACTCTTAGTCTCCTCACTTTACGGTAGAGGAAAGTGAGGCATAGAGAGGCTGAGTAACAAGCCCAAGGTCACTGCTTTTGTTTCCTCCCTTGGATGGGGATGGAGGCAGCCAATACCAGCTCACCCTCTCCCCATTTTAACTCACAGAGGCCTCGGTGGCAGGTGGACTCTGGTCTGGTGATAAGACCCATAGGGGGCCGGAGCTCTCTCCCAGACCTCAGGCTTCCCCATGATGGTGAGGAGGCTCACCTTAACTGGCCCGATCGTGCCCTTCCACGGCTCCCTCCTACAGATGGCAAAACCCTCAGCCCGCAGCCTGGCATCAAAGGTCCAGGTGATGTGGCCTCAAGTCACTTTTCCAGCACTGCCCAGCCTGCTATTTCTGCTGAAGCTGTGTTGGGATCCCCTCCATTCCAAGAAGGCCTCCTCCAATCTCCTGCCTCAGCGCTGCCCTTGCTTGTGCTGCTGTTTCTAACCAGCATGCCAAGGGTCCCTGCCCTCAAGAAGCTGACAACGAGGGTGGCAAGTGGTGGGATGGTGGCAACCATGCTCAGAGCTAACTGTTTGACAGTCTAAAGAAGTCTAGGGAAGTGAGTCTGCAGATGGACAGAAGGCTGAGAGCACAAAGGAGGGGGTGGGCAACAAGGGAAAGCTTCACAGAGGAGGTAGCACCACACTGGACTTTGAAGGATGAGCAGGAGTTCAACAGAGGAGTGGGGACACGAGAGCCATGTTGGGACCCCAAGTGGTCCGGTAGGACTAGAGTGTAGGCATAGAGCCAGTGTGAGCTGTTCACCAAATACAATGCTCCCTTCTTCCTTGCTAAAGGAACCACAGTTTGCTCCAGCAGCAATGTGCCCAGCCCCAGGGAATAAACGGTGATTGGTTCAAGCAGCCACGCAATTCCACACCCCTTTGCCAGCGATTGGTCCAAGGGTGGTCATATAACCCAATTCTGGCCAATGAGATGTACAGGCAAGTCAGTGGAAGAAGATATCCTGCACAAAGAAGAGGCATGTGAGGAGCCTGCCCCCTTTGCCCTTGCCTAAGTGATAGCCGTCTTGTGACCATGGGGGAAGACATGGCGGACACACAGAGGATGGTGTAGAAAGAGAAAGGGAAGAGGATGGCTTCCTGATGCCATCACTAAGCCATCAAATCAACTGGAAAAGGTGACCTCCAGATTTCTTATTAAATGAGACTGTAAATGTTAATATTCTTTAAGCCTTGATTGGTGGATATTCTCAGCAAAAGGTCTTTAAACTGATACAGGAGGTATAAGGCAATCAGTCACTAGTGGGGATGCTGAGAACAGCCAATACCCTGCCCAGGGCTCTCCAAAACTCTTGCCTCTGTACTCCTTGAAATAATTTAGAAAAACTCTATACATCCTCACATATTTTAAAGTGACATTCAAAGTGTTATATCATAAGTTTAAAGAAATTCTTTTTTTGCAATGGGAGTTAGAAATGATAAAAATTTTATAAAGTTACATAAGATAAATAATAATCATAATTGAAAAAAATATTTCGTGACATCACAATAAAATAGATTTTGGCTGCTTTAATGAATAATATACACTGAATTAGGTAAGAGATTAGGTAAAAGGGTTAGATCTGGGCTTTTCCCAGTGTATGGTGGTCTGGGAAAACATTCTATATTTAAAAAAAAATCCTCACTAACCTATACTGCTTTGGTTGTTCTGAATTCAGAGCATCACACAGAAATAATACCCACACGAAGACAGGAAGCCCTACAGGTTAATGATGCCTTAATTAACCACCGAATGAGGCTGACCCTAAACCAAAGTCAAGTTTGAAAACCACTGCTTTACGCAGCCCCCACTCCCAACTGCCCCCTAGCCTTCCAGGCAGATCTGCAACCCCAGGCCCCCTAGCCTTCCAGGCAGATCTGCAACCCCAGGCTGGGGTGGACTGGGGGTGCCCCAGGGCAGGGGCTGTGGCTACTCCTCCCATCTGCTCCCTTCCCATGTCCTTCCTTCATGCTTGGATGCCCAGGGGTGTAGGCCCACAGATTGAGGCTAGCAAACACCAGGTAACAAGTGTCCAGTTGAGGAGCCCACCTGCCCGCTGAGGAGGGAATGGTGGTTCGCACTGAGCTGGAGAGGTTTGGGGTACAGGTGCAGCCCTACATAGGAGGGGCTGCTGGACAGCCAGCAGGAAGGACTCCTCGACCTGATTCATGCCAGTCTCCCACCTACTGGGAATATACTACCTACCCAGGGCTCTGCCACTCTGTCCGTGCTCTAATTTCATCCTCCATGGCCCTGTGAGGCAGGCAAGGCAGGGATTATGATGCTCATTTCACAGGTGGAGAAAGTGAGGCCCAGAAAGGCTGGGTGGCTTGTCCACAGCCCCACAGGTGGTACATAGCAGAAGCGCTAGCCAAAGACCCAGGTCTACCTTCTCCACGGGAAGGGGATTTTCCTCTCCATCACCCCGCTAATTATAACCCCTTGAGTACCTTCTGGCCTGAGGCCTCAAAGGCATCCCTCCCCTCTCTAGCATTTCTGCTGCTTTGGAAGGGGTGTTGGGGGTGGGGGCTGGGGGGCAGACTTGTCAGCTGCTAGTTACGTGGCAGTGTGCATTCTGGTCTTCTTGCTGGTCTGGGGCTTTGATCACGAGGAGGAGGCCCTAGGCAGGCAGTTGTCACAGAGAGTACTGCGGAAACCAGGATGCAGGGACATCGCGGGTGGGAGGGTGAGGGAGTGTGTGTGGGGGATCCCATCCCCCTGCCATCCAGCTGCAGGAGCCAGGGCCGGCAGGAGTGGAGTCTGGGCGTAGTCTGACTGCAGCTCAGAGAGGTGGAACCTCAGGTATTTAAGCCAAATGCCTCCCACCCTCCACCACCTCACTGAGGCCATCACTGAGCCTTGCCAATTCTTTGATTCTTCCTTGGTGAGATGGAAGAATTCCATCTCCTCCAAAGGAGGAGGAGAAGAATCTCCTCCTTTTCTGCGCCCTCAACTGCTGACACACCATTTCTGGCTGCAGTTCTCTCTCACCTGGCCTACTGCAGTCACCTCTTAAGAGCAGTTTCTACCTCCAGCCTCTCCCTGCCTCCAACCTACCCTGGACACCCCCTCAGGTTCTCACCTAAAAGTGCTGCGCGGATTACATCTCTTCTGTTCCAAACTGCTGACAAAATCCAACCCAAATACTCAGCCTGGCATTCGAAGCCCTCCTAGAGATGCCCCAACCCAATGTCCCAGTCTCAGCCTCCATCGCTCCCTTGTGCGTGTTTCATGCCTCAGCCCCGCTGCGCTGCTCCTACCCCACCTGCCTTCCTCCCGGCGGCTTTGCTCCTCCTTCCTCTGGCCCCGCTGGCCCTCTCCCTCTGAAATCCTCTGCCTGCCGGAACCCTAGTCATCCTTCCGGGCTCAGCTCAGAAGCCCCCTCGACCAGGAAGCTTGCCCAACCCTGCCTTTCTTTCTCCTCCCAGAGTATTTACTTGTGACATTATTTCATTCATTCTCTTAAAGTCAATAAATGTCTGCGGAGCTTTGTCATGTGCCTGGAACTGTGAATACAGAGATGAATAAAACCCAGGTTCCAACTCTGAGGCCTTTCTGTCTTGGGGGGTGGTGGTGGGGAACAGTGTGCAAACAGATATAAGCCGTGACATACAGGGTGATCTACGCTGTGGCAGAGGTACAAGGAGTGTGCTGTGAGGCCCAGAGGAAAGGTGGGCATGAGAAGTCCCCAGGGAATGAGGCTGGAGGCAGGGAGTGTTGACTGGGAGGACTTTGGATGCCAGACTGAGGACTTGGGGCCTTATAAACAACTGGGAACCAAGGAAAGATCTTAAGAAGAATAATTTTTTCCCCCAACAAGGTAACTCCAGCAGCTTGTGGAAGAGGCTGGGCATCTTCCACCAGAGTTGGGGCACTTTGATAAGCTCTAGGACTATTTCACCAAGACTTGGCAAGCAGATTTGGGTTCCCTCTACCCTGCTGCACTGAGAGCAGGGCCTGGGCCTCACTTGCGTCCAGTGCCTGACACAGGGGTGTTGCGTAAACAGTGGCTGGATTTATCAGCAGATGATACTGGCTCACAGAATGCAGGTGAGCTGAGGCCTCCCTGGGCCTTTCAGGAAGCACCTGGAGCAGATCCCCTCTCCTGAGTCCTCCGAGGGTCACTCACCCGTCAGACAGGATGCCCTCCGCGATCTCACACACCAGGACAAAGAGCAGCATGAAGGTCAGGATCCAGCGCAGGTTGTGTCCAGGGAAGTGGAGCCACGTGCTGTGGTGGATGTGTACCTTGGAGCTCTGACTGCCCCATCCTGCGAGGAGAGACAGGAAGAGGGGGGAAGCCTGGCTCACCTGGACGGGGGGTGTATGAACCCCAGGAAGGTGCTTGAGCATTGGGGGTGAGGAGTGTACCTATCTGCACACCTGTGCATGAGGATTCCTGAGTCTGGTAAACATGAACTAAATGTCCAAGCATGAAGCCTAGACCCGAGCAGGCCCACCTATGCAGGTACCCATTTTACACGCTAATTGTCTTGTGTGACAAGTTATCATGTAAGTAAACCATTTGGTTGAGAACAGAAGTGTAAATACTGGTACAATTTTTGATACGCATATGAGCATACATTGCATATGCTTCCTTCCTATTTCTGTCTAATTGTTTGTCTTTGTCAATAACTTTGTCTTGGCTTCTGCAGCATCTTCCTCCTCTTTTTAATTTAATTTTGTGACGATTTTTCCTTTCTTTCCAAAAGCTGTTATCAATGTTAAGATTTGCTTTTTTTCTTGAAATAAATTAACACATTTGGGGGAGGCAAGGGACACCCTATGAGTTGACAGAGCTAGCCTGCTTGGGAAAGTCGAGGTCTTGAAGAGAGATGAGGGGGCCTGGAGTCAAGAGGCACGCATGACTATCGCGGCGGTGGAGCCCAACTTTGCAGATGTCTTTTAAGCAGGGCGCTGGGGGCCGCTGGGGTCCCTGCATCCCTGAGTCGGGGCTGCTCAGCACGGAGGCTGAGAAGTTGTCTTCTGGAGACACACGCCCGGTGGGGTGCCATGGAAAGCGCATCCAAGTCCTCAGCTGCCGCCTCTCCTTGACCAGGGCAAGTGGGACCCCGGGACTGTCAGAGGCTACTGACCACCGTCTGGCTCAGCCCCGGGGAAGCACGGGAGTTCGCAGGGCCTCCATCTCGGCCTCCGAGGCGCAGGTTGCACTCTTCCCCGGGCGCAGCTGCGGCTGACAGGGAGGGTGCCTTGGGGGAGGGGTGACCCGGCTCCCTACACAGCACCACTGAGGGTGCAGCCCGATCTTTCCAGCGCGTACAGAACCCTCTTCTTTCCCCGTTCTCCACCCCAGGTCTGGCCTTGCGGTGGCAAAACTTGGGGATCCCCGGGGTCAGGAGCGTCCGCTGTCTGGTGCGGGTTCAGGGGCACCCTGGGGAGTGAGGGGACGCGCCGGTGTGCGAGCGCGGGGACCGCGGGGTAGAGCACACAGCCGGGGACCCAGGGAGCGAGGCGAGCGGCAGTCGCGGGGCCGGAAGAGGACACCGAGCGGCGGGCGCGCAGCGCCTCCCCCTCCTGCCTCCCCGCCTCTGCCCAGCCCTCCTCCGCGGCTCGCGGCGCGCTCACCGATGAAGAGGATGGGGAAGGTGATGAAGAGCAGGAAGACGTGCGGCACCACGTTGAGCGCGTCCACGAAGCAGCCGTTGTTGAGGACGCCCTGGTCCACCCGGTAGGCGGCCGAGTGGTTCTCGCTGCCGCAGAAGGCCAGGGGCATGGCGGCGCGGGCTCGGCTGCGGCTGGCTCCACGCGCCTCCCGCGCCTCCCGCGCCTCTGTCCCTCTCCGCTCCGCCGCGGCCCGGCCGTCAGGCCCTCCCCTCCCACCCTCCCCCGGCCCCGCCCCGCCCCGCCCGCGCTCCCGCTCCCGCTCCCCCACCCCGCCGCTCCGCTACCTGCGGGGCCGGGCGGGGCAGCCGGGAGCCCCACCCGCCTGGCGGCACTGGGCCCGCGTTCCAGCTGCGGCGGCCCGTGCGCCCAGATGTGCTCGGGACGTTTGTGAGTGCCCCGCTGCGCGCGTGCGCTGGGAAGAGAGGTGGCTGGGCACGCTCGAGTCTGGATGGGAGAGTAGGGGGTGCAGAAGAGAGGTGGAGGGTCCCCGTGGGTCCAGAGTGGGAGAGTTCGGGGTCTCGAGTGTGAGCTCCCTGCCCGGGGTCTGAGATGGGGGCTGACCTGGGCATGGTGCGGGTGGATGTAGTTAGATCGGAGGGACGTGGTGGGAGCAGAGTGGAGCAAGCGCCCACCCCATATGGGTAAGAAAAGCAGTGAGGAACATTACCTTGGGGGGCGCTTGAATATTTTCAAAAGCGGTCCCAGGCGCGGGGCGCTCAGAGGTGCTTTACAGCACATCCAGCCCTTTCAGAAACGGGATCTCCCTACACTCCTGCTGAGTACAGGTTACAATTTCTCCCGTTTTTCTGATGAGGAAGCAGACTCAGGGAATTTGCAGGACTGACGCAAGGTCTCACTGCCACCAAGTGGGGAAGCGTAACTTGAACCCAGCTCCTCAGAGCCCCCCAGCCCCATCTCCCTCAGGCTTGCATCTAATTCGTTGAAGCCGCCCGGCCACTGGCAGGTGAATGAGTAGAACGGTTCCCGCCCAAGGCTGAAAAAAAGGCGCTTGTGGAATTGTATCCAGCGAAAGCAATGGAGGCAGCTAGAAGGGGTGGCAAGAGAGAATGTTACCCCCCGGGCTGTATTCTTAACCTGCCACAGACAGGCTTAAGGAGTTCAAGGACCTGGTGAAATTGTAAAGACAGTGTTATGCCTTCCTACACTTTTTGGAGAGATTCTCACAGGTCCATAGCCAAAAAAGTTTCCGTCCTATGAAGAAAGAAGAGAAAATGGGATTTTAGGTTAGATTTTAGAAGAATTTCCTGAGTGAGGAGTATGGAGCATAAATGCATATGTTCCCAGAAGGGGCCGGGGCACACCAGGAGAAGATCATTGAGGCTCCGTGCCTTTGCAGGATGACGTCAGGCCAGGCCTCAGCTCTGCCTCAGGCCCTGCGAGAGGCCAGGACAGAGCCCGGTACCAGGGCAGAGGGCAGGGGGCTGGGTGAACAGCCTGGGGAGGGCAGGAGCTCAGGGTCTGAAGGCCTCAGACAGTCTCTGACTTTTGGGAATCTCTCTGAAGCTGAAAGATGTTTCATGCAGTTTCAGCCAAAATAGTGAAAATTTGGTGGCAGGAAATGTCCAGCACCAGTGGCAGGAGTTAATTAACCTGGGTGAATGCAGCCACAGAAAAGGTGACCGCTGAGTCCATGTAGCAAGTGGGAAAAGCTTGTGAGATAATGTCAGTTGGAAAGGCAGGAAACAAAATTGTGTTTCCCATGATTACAGCTCTATTAAATATGTGTGTTTGAATGCGAGCCCCAGGGGGATGCTCACACCCGGAAATGGCTGTTGAGTTAGGGTGGTGGAAATGGCTGTTGAGTTAGGGTGGTGGAAATGGCTGTTGAGTTAGGGTGGTGCGCAGTGTATATTAGCTACCTTTGCTGTGCTTATTAGTATTGTTATCATCATTCTCTTTCTGTAAAAATGAGACAGCTGAGGTTGAGAGAGATGAGATGGTGTGCCCACAGTCACCTAACAAGATTTTTTTTAATTTTGTTTTTTTATGGTTTTGAAACTTTCTGCAATGTTGCCATTTTGTTTTTGTAGTTACAATGTCAGTTTTCACCCTTTCAGCAATGCTATTTTTCCTTTTAGTAGTAATAGTGTATGTATTTTTAAAGGACAAGTCCCCAGTCCTGGATTCACCACTGTTAGTTGTGTGATGCTGGACGAGTCACCATTCTGTGCTTCAATTTCCTCATTTCTAAACGGGGAAGATAATAATACAGACCCCAGAGGATTAAAATGAGATCACCAGTGTAAATGTGCTTTGTAAGCCAGGAAGCTAGTCCAGCCTGCTTCATCCCCTGGGGGCCTACACAGGGGATCCCCTCAATCAATGAAGGTTATCTAGTGGTCTTTCCTTCCAAGGGACTCAGCACACAGTGCCTGGCACAACCCAACCACCTGTCTCTTCTGGACCATTTGAAATAAACAAAAAGCCCGGTCCAACCCCAGCTGGACCCAAGCATAAAGGACTATTAAGGGAGCATCAACTGGGACTAAGAGAGGTTACGTCTGTGCCTTGGGGGCGGGGGGGGGGGTGGCGCGTTTGCCTTCTCTAGTACAAAAACCTACTGTGTGACCCTCCTCCACACCTAGCTTTATAGTGAGGACACCCATCACACTGTCTGCCGTGTGGTGCCAGAGTTATTTTGAAAAGTGTAGAGTCAGGTGAACAAAGAGGCAGGAAAGGACTTCTGCTGTAGCGTGGATTATAATCTTGTAAACAACCCAAATGTCCATCAATAGAGGGCTGGTTAAAACAAAACCAACAAACAAAAAACATGGTATTATCCATACTGTGGAATACTGTGAGGCAAGTGCAGCGAATAAAGAAGGGTTCTATATTCTGACACGGAAAGACGTTCACGGCATAGACGTGGAGCAGCCTATGCTGCATGAAACCATTTATTTCGACAACAGAAGCAGACACGGAGCTACACAAGTCTCTGTGGGGAGGCGCTGGGTCTCAGGCTTTCCCACCTCCGGCGATGCCTCTCGCTTCTGTTGCAGGGCGCAGAAGACGAAGGACGGCACCAGGAGCTTGCTCCCCACAAAGCTATTCATTTTGAGAATTCTCGGTTGTCCTCCTGGCAGAATGGAAAACCTGGGTTGGATTTAAGGGACCTGGATTCTCACACTCGCTGGCCCACTGGGTGGGTGTGGCCTCAGGCAGGTCCCCTTCTCTCCTTTGTGTGGGGAAAGGGTTGACACAAAGCTTCAAAAAAGTCCCTTCCAGCTCAGATGTTGTTCAGGCTTTAGTGCCCTGTCTCTGTCTGGCTGACCAGGTGTGTCAGTGACCATGGCATAGGGAGTCATCAGGATAATAATGGTGACAGAGTGGGGTGATATTTCAAGAAATTAACCCTTTCAATAACCCCGATCAATAGTGAGTTGGTTAAAAACAAAGAAAAATCATGGTGTTATCCGTACTATGGAATACGGTGTAACAAGTACAGAGACTAGAGTAGGGCCATCTGTACTGACTTAGAAAGGTGTCTGTGTCGTTCACCGCCCACCCCCCACCCCAGACCGCCTTTAAGCAGATGACTGTGAAGCTGCGGCCACAGCTGCTTTCCACACTGTGGAAAGCACACACTGGCATATCAAAGCCTGTGTCCCCAGGGGGACTTAGAAGACTGTAAAATCACTAAGAGTGAGGATTGAGTAATAGACAAAATGTCATGGCTGGAACCTGGGAGAGAAGTAATTTCCCCTTTCAGCTCCATCCTACCCTACTGTCAGGAGGAAGGAAGAGGAAAGGAAGTTCTTGAGAGCAGAAACCTGTGCCCAGCCTCCGTGTCTGCCTGCTGTGTGTAGATTGTGCCAGAAAATCCACACATGGACTGTTTTGAAGAAAGGTTCCCTTAGTCCAGAGCAGGGCCACCAGACTGACAGAAGCAGGGGCCCCTCAGCCATACCCGCATGGGTGGATCATGCAGAAACAAGATGGACCCTCCCTGTCTCTCGGCACCACGTGACTGAGGAGGTGGAGAAAGAACTCCGAGAAAGCCCAGTGTTGATGTTTTCTGCCAGCCTGGTGGGATGGGGGCTTGAAGTAGAAATTAAATAAAATTCTTGTTCTTGCCCACCTAAGTTTTGGTCCAAGATCACCCTCACTACACCCTCTTCTACAGCAACATGACCCAGAAGGGCATCTCCATGTCTGGCCTGGTTGCTCTACACCCTTGAGGCCACTTGAGGTCAAACTCAGCCTCTCATTGCATCCCCCAAAAGATCCACCTCCCCAGTGCGTCTATTAAAAGTGGAGGCTTTACTGAACTCTTCATGGGGATGTGGGAAGACATGATTTGCATACTCACAGCAGAAACTTAGTAAAATTCCCCCGTTTCTCTATCCCCAAGGGTCTTCTCCTTTGTGTGTTAATTTATGTCTCCTCTTCCTCTCTTCCACACAGCCTTTTCTTAAAAACATGCCACTTGTTCTCCAGAGCAATTCAGCATTTGCCATCTGCTTGCCTGCCCACCTAGGTTTTCTCAACCCTGACTGTTTCCCTTCCTGAGCTGCTGACCATCCTCAAAACTGCTCTCTTCCTGCATAGGTGAATGGGGGAGGGGAGAGAGAATAAGATTTTCTCCCTTTTGGTTCACTAACATTTGTTGAGTGTTCAGTACATGCCACACACTTTACCTGTTTTAAATCTCAGAGGAGCTGCCTGGTAGTTACTATTACCAGAGAAAATGGAGGCTCAGAGGAGTTAAGCCCTTTTCCCAGGATCACACAGCTGGGAATTGGTAGAGAAAGGATTCAAACCCAGTCAGGCTTGGCTTCAAAGCCTGCGCTGTTAATCACTTCCCAAAGGGATGCCAGGGGTCTGAGGATTTCTCTGCCTGTCAGACTTTGTCTGCTGAGGAGGGAGTACAGGCCCCAAAGAACAGACCTTTGGGGAAAACTGCACATCTGTGCATTTTGCCTTTTCTCTGTCTTAGGAACCAAAGGAAACACCCCGTCACGGCATCAGGCACTGGCTTCAGTCAGGGGGCCGGATGGGAGGGCTTGAGCGTGAGGGGCTCTGCTGACTGGGCTTCACCCTGTGCGTGAGGCAGGCACACAAACGACCCCGCAGTGATTTGCTTTGGAGACAATCCTATTACTGATAGAGGGAAATGAGCGCGTATGAACTGCACGGGGGTCCCCAGGTGAGCTGGCCTGCTCCTCTCCCCACCCGAGGCCACACTGCAGCAGAATCTCCATCTGGGCTCAGCCACAGAGAACACCGGTCTCTGGTACAGCCTGTCCCCTGACAGGTGGCCTCTCTCTGGCACAGCATGGCTTCAGCAGTCTGGGCCGGGATGGCCCTGCCGGAGCTGTGGCTGAGGCCAGGTGAAGCGGAGTGCTGCTGAATAATCTGCCTTCCCTTCACTTCCCCACCTCCTGCCACAGAGGGACCTCAGCGCCTGTCCCCTAAGCAGAGGCTGCCTGGACCCAAACTCTGTGCTGGGAAAGTTCAGGTCCCGGCTCTACCCTTGAGCAGCTGTGTGACCTTGGGCAAGTCAACCTCCCAGAGCCCCAAGTGTAAAAGAGGAAGAATCGTCTCTTCCTCATGGATCATGTGTATGAGAAAGCCAGGTGCACAGCAGACCTCAGATCAAGCTTTTCCGTTTTCAGATCAGCTGAGGGTTTCTTTCCCCAAATCCCAAGACTTATTGATTTTTCCCCAGTTTTACTGAGATACAGTTGACATATAACATTGTATAAGTTTGATTATGTATAACATAATGATTTGATATATATATATAGAAATGATTACCACAATAAATTCAGTTAACATTCATCACCTCACATAGCTACAATTGTTTTTCTTTCGTTAACTTAAGATTTACTTTCTTAGCAACTGTCAAATATGCAATACAGTGTTATTAACTGTAGTCACCATGATGTACGTTACATCCCCAGGACTTATTTATCTTATAACTGAAGTTTGTACATTTTGACCTCCACCAATTTCCCCCACTTCCCACCCGCTGCCTCTGGGAACCATCAATCTGTTCTCTGTTTCTATGAGTTTGGCTTTTTTAGATTTTACATATGTGAGATCATACAGTATTTTCTTTCTCTGTGTGATTTATTTCACCTAGCCTAATGCCCTCAAGGTCTATTTACGTTATCACAAATGGCAGGATTTCCTTCTTTTTATGGCTGAATAATATTCCATTGCATATATATATATATATATATATATATATATATATACACACACACCACATATTCTTTATCCATTCATCCATCTGTGGACACTTAGGTTGTTTCCATGTCTTGGCTATTGTAAATAATGCTGTAACACTTACTGATTTTTAATAATTGATTGAGTTCCTACCTAAAACTTAGGTGGGCAAGAACAAAGTGCCAAGCTCTTTATTGCTTGTCTGGCTTGATCATCATCTCTCTTTAAGCCAGGTGTTGTAATCGTCGTTACACAGGGCAGAATAAGGCAAAGAGAAAACTCACTTGCCGAAGGTCCCCCAGCAAAGTAGGTAGCAGAGCCTGGTTCCTACTTGGAGCATCCTGCTGAGAAACAGGGCTGGGCTGGGGAAGGGGTGGGGTAAACAAGAAAGGCAAGAAGGGAAGTGGGAGCTCTCCAGTTGGAAGGAGGTGTGAGGTGGGGAGTGGGGGAACGTGTCTGGAGGTGGTGTCTGCAAGGCAAGCCCACGGTCCTTATTTAACCTTGGCTGCCTGAATGTGTGCCTGTAGGTAACGTATGTAGCTGAGTTCCCTGTGTGCTAGTGAAAACTCAGTGTGTAAATGGAGGTAAGTGTGGGCCTGCCTGCGACTGATTCTATGAGGGAGGAGGGCAGAAGACCCTTCTCTCTGCTGCTTGGGCAATGAAAGACCTCTCCACTCAGATTAGCAGAGACCTTAAAAGGAGGGAGGGAGGGAGGGAGGGCTGGGGGTGAGGGTGACAGAGACTCACAGCCACAACCTAACATTTACCTTCTTGAAGGAAACGTTGATGGACTACTTCCCTCATACCCCATGTAGAGTCAAAATCTATTTTTACCTCAAATGAGTACATTAAAAATTCAAATTGGTGAATGTATTCAATTTGGAGCTTTTTAGATAGCAGTGTGCTCTTGAGAAGATAACCATTTAATGATGTGGGTGCTCTGGGGCTTGGGCAAAGAACAGAGCGTGGAGTTTTGTTAAGAAGAGTGAGCCCAGTGGTTTGGAGAGAAGCATTGCCTTTTCCATTGGAGCTGGAGAAATCAAATCAGATTCCTCTGCTGGCCCAGTCCCCCGGCGGGAGAGGGTGGAGGAGGAGGGCGTTGAGGTGTTGCTTGCTCCTGTAATTGGGAGAGAGAACCTGGCTCAGCCACTGAGTGCTCAGATCTGTAGCTGAGGCAATTAGCCAATCAATTAACAGGCATTTCATGAGTATCTACTGTGTGCCAGCTGGGTTCCTCTGTAACCCTGCAAAGTGAGTATTATTGTGTCCTTAGGAATCTGAGGCCCAGAGAGGCTAAGGGACTTGCCCTAGCTCACACAGCCAGTGAGATGTGTAGCCTAGACTGAAACCCAGTTTCAGCAGAGTCTGGAACCTGTGTGTTTCCCATACCAGTGGTTCTCGAAGTGTGGTCCCTGGACCGGCAGCATCACCTGGGAATTTGTTAGAAATGCAAATTCTCTGGCCCATCCCAGACCTACTAAATCTGAAACTCTGGGGAAAGAGTTCAGAAATCTAGTTTAACGAGTCCTTCAGGTGATTCTGATGCACGAAAAGTTTGAGTTGCTCTCTACCACACTGTCTCCTGACAAACAATAGTAACAGATTGTCCCTGCCCTCAGGGGCTTGCAATCTGGTTGAGAAAACAAGATAAACATACATTTATTAAAAAAAAAAAAAATGGTGACTAGGCTTGGAGAGGTAGCCTGCTGGAAGCTTTAGGGGAAAAGGTGGCTTTGGGGGATGGCCCAGCCTGTACTGGTGAAGAAGGGGCAATACGGGCCGGCTGGGGAGGGATCTTGGTGTGTGTCAGGGTGGGGAAGCTGGAAGAAGACTTTCCAGACACAGAGCGTGAACCAAGAGTCCTGCTGGGATGAGGCGCACTGGGAGGAGTCATGGAAAATAGTGGGTGGCCGGATGGCTAGTGCTCTGGAATTCCCAGCGAGGGAGTACCCCGCATAGATTCCGCCCCTGCAGACGGCCGCTGTTCATTGACAAGCCACGTCGAGGAAGCACCCGTGATGTGTGCCCAGCATGGGACCGTGGAAGCTACAGACAGGCTCCCTCACCCGCTGACCACCTGCTTCTCAGCTCTCGGCCCTGGGCTCCAATGTCACTTCCTCAGGGAAGCTGTCCCGACCCGCCTGCAAGGAGCTGCTTCCCGGCTGAGCCCGAGTCTTCTGCAGGTCTGGTTCTGACACAGAGTAGGTGCTCAACCTCAGTAAATAGTTGTTAAATGAATGAATGAGTGGACGAATGAACAAATGAATCAGTCAGTGACAATGTTTACCCATGGACATAACAGCTGTGTGCTTGCTCAGCTAAGTGACAAGCTGACGTCTATAAATTGGATTCAACTTCCCCATTGACTTACGTTATATCATTGAGGTGCATTTTCCTTGTTTTTGACAGAGTCTTCATTCATTTGTTGGCACGTCTTTATTGAGATCAGGCTATGTGCTAGGTGCCTTACTAAGTGCTGGAGATACAGTGGTGAGTACAGGGCCTGCTCTGAGGAGCTCACTGTTTCATCTTTTGGAAGTTCCTGACACCTCTCTATTAAGGTTTTTGTGTTTTGTTTTAATTGTCACCCTTTTATGAGAATGGATTTAACCTCTTTTGGGTCAGAGATGCTTTTGAAAATCTGATAAAAGCTTTGGACCACTTCTCCAAAAGGAGATTCAAAAGCTGGGATTCATAAACCCTCCCTAAATCCATTTGTGGACCCTGAGTTAGGAGCTGTAGGCCTGGGGTGGCTGCCGGGTGGGTGTTTGTTGGAGTGGGCTGAGGGTTTGGAGCCGCATCAGGCAGAATTTTGCTCCCTGGTACCTGTCCAGTGAGTGATGGGGCCTGAACAGTAGAGTCTGAACTGACTCACTGGTCTCAGGGTTGCCCTTGACCGATGAAAGTCTGCGGCCAGAGTGGCCAGCTGTGCAGCACTCAGGCAGAAACTCTGCTTCCTCTGAGGCGGCTGCCTTTGTTGCTTGCATGTGATGCTTGCTGAGAACCTAATTTGTCTGTCCACCTGTGACCAGCACGTGGACTGTGGGGAAATAAAACTCGCTTGGATTTCTCAGTCCTCCTGTAAACAGCCCTAGCCTTCTGAGACTTGGAAATGTATAAGATATAAAGATAGGGAATTTTTGCTTTCACTTTCCCTAGATGCATTTTGCCCTTCATGTACCACGAAAATTAGATCTGTAGCCATTTGTCTAGATAATTGCTCTGATCCAAAAGGATAATAAAACATATCCTGAAACTCCACTTATATGCCCCAAAATAATTGAAAGCAGAGTCTCAAGGAGATATTTGTACACCCATGTTCGTAGCAGCATTATTCATAATAGCCAAAGGTGGAAGCAACACAAGTGTTCATCGACAGATGAATGGATAAGCAAAATGTGGAATATCATTCAGCCTTAAGAAAGAAGGAAATCCTGACACATGCTACAACATGGATGAACCTTGAGGACATTATGCTTAAGTGAAATAAGCCAGTCACAAAATGACAAATACTGTATGATTCCACTTATATGCGGTACCTACAGTAGTCAAATTCATAGACACAGAAAGTAGAATGCTAGTTGCCAGGGGCTGAAGGCACAGGGGAATGAGGAGTTATTGTTTAATGGGTACAGAGTTTCAGTTCTGCAAGATGAAAAGGGTTCTGGAGATGGATGGTGGTGATGGTTGCACAGTAATGTGAATGTACTGCATATCACTGAACTGTCACTTAAAATGATTAAGATGGCAAATTTTACGTTATGTGTATTTTACCACAATTTAAAAAAAATGATAATAAAACTTCTCTTATCTTCCCCAGAGGACAGAAGGGTTATAGCCAGGACCAGGTCTCTAGGTTAAGCCCCTAAGGTCCCAGAGGACCAGAGCACTATCCCCCTACATGTGCACATTCCAGAAGTTTAGGGTGAGAATCCATGATTCTTTCCATGCCTTCTTAAAGAAGCAAAGTTTTTTTTTTTTTTTTTTCCTCTTTCTGGAGAGGAGAAGGATAGCTGTCTCTCTCCTGTGTATAAATGGAGAAAATCCATTGTTTTCCATCCCTTGCCCGTGGAGTGTCCACCACTCATGTAGGAGATTTTTCCATCTGGTTTTCATTGCATCATCCCAGGAGTAAGGTCTGGGGCAATGGCAGGGGAGAGGAGGCAGGGGGCAGATACGCTTATCATTTACTGTGAGGTAATTGATAAGAAATCTGTCTCTGTTCTCAAATACCTCGTGTGTACACTCAGGATAAAATTAATAAAGATGGATATTGAAAACCCTGCCTGTACACATGTGTGCGCATGCACGTGCACACACAGGCACGTGCACACACATACACACACACGCACACACGCACATGCACTCAGCTGGGGGCCTGTCGGGGGAGCTAGTGCTGCTTCCCTAGGACGGGAAGGTGCATGGAGGACTTTGTACACCTAACCTGCGGGGAGGGGAGACAGCGCCCCCAGGTTCAGTAGTCGTAAGTGTGGGGACACAGAGGCAGGACAAGGAACACTCTTTGCTTCAGAACCTGGCTTTGGGAAGCTCCATCCTAAGAGGTGAAATGAGCCCCAAGCTGCTCTTCCTACAGCATCTGTCCCAGATTTATAAAAAGTTAACGTTAATTTGAGATCCAAGAACTGTGTCTAAGCACTTCATCTATATTCCTTTTGAGTCTCATAATTTATGAAGTGGGTACTATTTATATCCCTTTTATAGTTGAAGAAGCGGAGATAGAGATTAAGTAACGTGGCCAAGGTCAGATTTCAGTGTTCACTTCTCAGAATGTTTGGGGAGTAAGTGTTGGAACCCCTGTATCTCAGCCCTGAGAGGTCTGTGGTCAGAGCAGACCCCTCATTTCCCCATTTCTTGTCTCCAGCTGGTGGCCGAGCAGCAAGCCGTGGCAGCTGGGAGTTGGAGAGTGTTCCATACGCCTAGGGAGTTAGCCCTTGGCCTCCTGAGCCCCAGGTTCCTCCTAGAGGAGGTCACAGGGAGACGAAAAGGGCAGAACAGAAGGAAAGGAGAGGGGGAGATTTGGGGACAGAGGTCCTTAGTGGACACTGCTTTGTGCCTGCCCAGGTCCCTTCCTTCTTCTATAATGCCACCCCGATCTTCCTTTTGGAACTCGCCTTTCCCTTCACTCAGTCCATGGGGTGCTAGGGGGGCTACATGAGAGGATGTGGGACCCAGGCCTGGCCAGTCAGGGAAGGACTTACCTCCAAGCTAATCAGAGTAAATCCTCAGGATTTAGCTGGAACTTTAGGACAGAGGTGTGCTTTATCCACTGGGGTTGCACTACCTGGTAGAGTTCATTTGGAATACTTGAGGCCATCTTGGCATCAGATGGGAAGAACCTATCTGAGAATACAGCCACCCAGAGGAGGGTAGAGTCAAGAGCTGGTGTGATGGGTAATTTTATGTGTCAACTTGGCTAGGCCACTGTACCCAGATATTTGGTCAAACACGTCTGAATGTTGCTGTGAAGGTATTTTTTAGACGAAATTAACATTTAACTTAGTAGACTTGGGATAAAGAAGATTATCCTCCATAATGTGGGTGGGCCTCCTCCAATCAACGAAAGGCCTTAATAGAAAAAAGACTGATGTTCCCTGAGGAAGAGGAAATTCTGCCTCCAGATGTCTTCTGTACACAACATTGACTCTTCCCTGGGCCTCCAGCCTGCCAGCCTGCCCTACAGATTTTGGACTTACAATTCCTTAAAATAAATCTCTCTCTCTTTCTCTGTTTCTCTGGCGACCCCTAACAGTTACAGATGACCAGAACAGATTCCTGATGTCATTAACTCCTGGATCCAGCCAGACCTGACATCAGATACTCCAGGATTTTTCACTTCGGTGGTCGTCTTTAGTTGGGTTTCTGTCACTTACAACCCAAAGGGTCCATCTCAGGAGGGAGCAAGAGCTCATACTGACTGAGCCATCATTCCATGCCAGGCCCAGTGTCCCCCTTTTAAAATTGACCCGGGCTTTGAAGGATGCATAGAAATTCATGTGGACATGAGAAGGACGGGGTAGAGTGAATGTGTGCAAAGACACAGAGAAGTGACGGAGCATGGCATGCCCAGGAGACCGAAGAGTTCAGTGTGGCTGATGTGAAAGAAGCGACTGGCAAGAGACCAGGCTGGAGAGGTTGTTGGGGGCCAGGTGATGTGGGACTTCGAATGCCAAGCTGGGGAGTTTGGACTTTGTCCTGAGGACAGCAAGGGAGCCATTGAAGAGTTTTAAGCAGAGCTTAAACATGAACATGATCCGATTCAGGCTGTGGTTGGTTCACTCCGTAGTGTGAAGGACACAATGGAGCAGAGAGGAATTATCCTATGGCTGGAGTTTTTCCCGGTGCTCTGACCTCCTATGCTAAGCGTCATTTCTCTCTCATCTGCTTGAAGCAGGGTAGCACAGTGGGTAATGATGTGGACTCCTGGAGCCCCCCACCCGGTCTCCATCCCGGCTCTGGGGCTCACTGTCTATTTAACCGCAGGCATGTTACTTAAGTCTGGGTACGTCTGTTTCCTCAGTGAAGATACCATCTCTACCTCTTAGGGTTCGCTGTGATGATGATAGGTGAGTCACTACGTCTTTAGGGCTCAGCTCAGCACGGTGCTTGCCACACAGTAAACACCCAGTGATTAGCAGCAGTCTTATGACTACCATGGCCAATGGGTGGGCTGTGCACCCCAGGCCCCAGGAGGCCCTCTGCCCTCTGCCCTCTCCCTGTGCCAGCCCCACCTGCCTTTCCCAGGGGGCCGCGCCTGCCCCTCCAGTTCTCACAGATGCATGGCCAGCCTGGGCCCCAGGAAGCCGGGACAGGTCACTGCAGGGACATGAGGAGAAAAGGGCTTTCGGCTCTGGAAACAGATCCTTCTCCAAATCTCAGGCTTGGGAATTAGGCTGGTATCAGGTGAACATCAGCTTCTCAGCCCCGCACAGGCCCACAGTGGGTGTCTCGGAAGCACAGAGGCTGTAAACTCAGCCATTTCCCTCCGGCTTCCAGATGCAGAGGTGAGAGGCTCTGAGCTACTCAGCAGACCCCGGGGACCAGCTGTGGGAGGAACGTCCATGAGTCAGAGAAAATGCTAAAATTCGGAGTCAAAGAGCATCCTTGAATTCCCAGCCTTTCTAAGTTTTGTTTCCACTATGTAGTGCGGTAGAACGGCAGCTCTGCCACCACCTTAGGGGACCCTGGACATGTCACCCCTCCTTTGCTTCATTTCCTGAATCCAGTGATGAGGGTTAGATTCAAAGGTGGCAATAGTGTTCATCTCGTGGGCCAGGTGTGATCAGCTGTTAGTGGCTGCCTGGTTGGCGGGTCAGAGAGCGCGGGGTTGAAGTGGCGTCTGCCATACCTGGGGGAGGGGGTGGGTGGCGCATGGGCGGTCCTTGGCCTGGATGGGTCTTAGTCCCGAATACTTGGTCTGGGTCACTGAAATGGACGCCCATGCCTGGCCCAGTCCCCCCTCTGGACTCTGGCTCAGCAGTGTCCCTCACGGCCCCCACGGGAGGTCAGGAACTGCCTTAGGCCCCCACCTCTATACAAATTTTCCACTTCTTACCTGGTTAATGCCAGTGTCTGTTGGGGGAGAGCTGTGTACTTTGGGTGCAACATGGGACAACTTTCCAATACATGGGAATTGATTTCCTGATGACAGTGAAGAGGGAGTCCAGGCCTCATAAAAAAGGAGCCCATTGTAGCCCACACACCCTGCCAGCCCTCAGTGACCTTCTGGCTCAGGACTTATGTCACCCGTGTCCCCCGCCTCCCCTCATTCCAGTCTGCGTAGTGACACACCTTCCATGCCCCTCTCCTCTAACCAGGGGTTCCAAGTCCTTTTTATGGTCTCACTCATCAAGTCCTGAAAAGCACTGAGAAACTCATTCACTCTGAGGTGCCAATAACTAAGAATAGCTGGAGATGAATCTCAAATGATGAGATTCCAGGCATCAGCAGCTCAAAGGCCTCAGCAGCAGTATTTGTAGGTCACAAGAGGAGGTAACCATCCCTGAACAGCAGAACATTAGTTGTTCTTCAACTGTGGGGAGAATTGTTCTGCCAGCAGTCTAGAACTTGAGACAGTCCAGTGAGGGTTGCTCTGCCCCATACGGCACAGAGTGGAGAATAGTATGGTCTCTGGAGCCAGAGTGCCTGGGTTTTGAATGCCAGCTCCACTCCCTCCTCACTGTGTGACAGAGTCACTTAGCCTCTTTGTGCCTCGATCGTCTCTTAATAAAATGGGGTTGGTGATCATAGCAGTACCCACCTCGTGGGGCTGCTGACGAGGAGAAGAGCTTAGTGCTCAGAACAGGCCCTGGCATACAGTCCGTGCTACCTAGGTGTTGGCTGTTAGCACCAGGCTCCTTGGGGGCCCCGCACCAATCCCAGGCATTGCAGTTTGAGACGGCAGACACCAGGGTCCGGCCCAGGCCTGGCACACGGAAGGAGTCAGCAAATATGTACCCCTCCTTTTACCTTCGTTTTGGGATTGTCTCCAGAGCCAGGTTAGGAGCTACATAAGAAAACACAGAGAATTCCTCAGGCTGGCCGCTGTCTCTGGGAGCCAGCTATTAGAAGGTCATTGTGGCTTTGTCACCACTGAGATCAGCAAGTCCAGCAGTTTCTCTCTCTCTCTTTCCCCCTCCCATTGATCACGACTCACTGCCCACAGTCGCTGCTGCCTCAGCAGCCATGTTGGGTGGGATATGACCCCAGCCCCAGCCACAGCTGATTGGACCTGGGATTGGTCCCTGACCCAAGGGCCACACTCAGGTGAGTTGGTCCAATCAGATTCTCCCTCAGGAATTTGGAATTGGGAAATGGAGACTCAGCCAGGTGGTGGTGGTGGAGCTACAACTGAAAGGTCACCTAGAGTGGCAGAAGATCGTGATGGCCGTGTTCAAGCTAAGCTCTGAGGATGCAAGGGAAGCTGGTGGCAGACAGGAGGCCTGACTGGAGAGAGCTGCTCCTCTGAGACACTTTAAACCGGAACCACCTTCCACTTCCAATTCTCAGGAAGCCTGGGGACACCATGTCTTCTTGTCTTGGATTTCCCTGAGATACTTACAGTGACATGACCCCATCTCTTTCCCGAGCTAGCCTGAGAGCGTCCTTAGGCCCTTTAACCAGGAGGGCCTCGACTTACCACCTGCCAGCCCCTTGGATCTACATCCTTCTGCTTCAAGCCCTTGCCTCCTTCCATGAGGTTCTGCTGGATGTAATTTCATGGATGGAGTGGAGCCCCTGCACCTCCCTCCCTCACATTTTGTCTAGGTGACCTCAGGAGGAGCCGCTGAGGCCATGCTGTCCCTCAGAGAAGCTGGGGCACCCCACACCTTGAGGTGACACTCTGGGGCTCCTACCGTCAGCTGCGCTTTCCTGAATTGAGCAAAGTTTCTGCCCCACGGGCTTCATTTCCTGCCCTCCTTCTGCTGAGAAGACACTGGACCCCAGCCTAGCCCGTCTCCCGCTGCCCAGATCCTACTCCAAGCCAGCCCCTGGCCATTTGATCATATCCTTCATGTCGGACCCAGATCCCAGCACTGGCTTCTGTTTCTCACTCTTGAATGGGAGCCAAAACCTTATGATTTTCTATTTGACAGCCTTGAATCTGTCGCCCAAATCCACACTCACTCCTGTAAGTTGGAAAAGAAATCTGTTTATTTGATTAATGAGTTCAGCATAAGGATTGTGGCAGCAATCTTAGCAACAATGACAGCAGGAGAGAGGACAGGGATGGAGAGAGAGATCCAAGAGCCAGGTCCTATTAGAGTTTAAGGGAGGAGGCTCCTGGGGCCGGGAGAGACCAAATTCACAGGGCCAGAGAAAAGATGTGCGAGTCTGGGTCCCAGAAGGCCTCTTCAGAATGGCTGGCTGCTCCCTCCTCTATCTTGGCCTTCAGAAGAGTGGCCTGAGGTGTTCCTTACGCAGCCCTACTGCAGGGCCAGAGGGAGTCTGAAACCCCTGGGTGCTGGCTGTGGGTTTCCAGGTGCCTGCAGGCTAGTGTCTCTCAAGGCTGGTTCCAGGCTTTGTGTCCAGGAGGGTGGGTCCAGAGCTCACTGGCGTCTAGGTGTGAATTTGGTTTCTCCTTCTGGACTTCAGAAGAAGGTCCTGTGGGGAAGAGGACAGAGACCAGGCGGGTGCAGGCCTTGTGGGTGCACATTCAGCCCAGGGCAGGGCCTGACAGCAGGGAGCACCCTGCTGGCAGCACAAGGCCTGCCAACCTCTGAAGGCCCCTCTTGGTGCAGGCCCCAAGCAGCAACACAGCAGCCGTAGCCACGGCACACAGGAGGCTAGGGAGAAAGCAGAAGGCACGCCTGGGCTGAGGCAGGAGGGGACCAGAAGGCAGAGGAGCTGGGGTCCCTTGCAAAGAGCAGATGACAAGTGATGGGAAACACAGAGCCACTGAGGCCATCCCAGAAGCCATGGCAGAGCAGGCCAAGTGTCTTGGGAACATGAGGCCCTAATGTAACTTGAGAAACTTGTAACAGAAAAGTCAACAAGTCCAGGCTTGGGTCTGCCCCAGATGCTGCCAGCTGTGGGTTTGAGGCCACACCAAACACCAGTTTCATGGCCACCTGCCAGCTCTGTCCATAGGCACAGCCCTTTCATGGGGTGGGAAACACATCCCAAAGCTGGGCTCCACAGTGTCCCGTAGACAGAGGCCGGAGCCAAAGGAAAGAGAAGGCATGGAAGACAGATTGGTCTGAGCAGGGCTCGGGCCATGATAGGTCACAACAGGACGTAAGCAACTCTCATAGGCCAACCCTGGTTCTTTGGACCAGACTAATCGTCTCTTACTTGCCCTGGCTCTGCCCACGCACGGGGGCCCCGTGGGGTAGGGGCTTCCAGAGGGTAGTGCTCCCAGGGACGGGGAAATCCAGGCTGTGCTTCCTCTGGGCTGTCCCAGCCCATCATGCCCGGTTAGAGGCACTGTGTGTGCCCGGCAGAGAACGGGTGCCCACTGCTCCATCCTGCTCATTTGGGTGCTGCGTGGGACCCGTGGCATGTGCCAAGGGCTGTCGTGAGTCAGGACACCCAGGGCCCAAGCTTGCTACTAACTGAGCTCTGCTCGGCTCCCCCGAGTGGGAGGGCCTTTGAGTCAGACAGAATTCAGTGTGGCCAACAGCAGGCCCGGGTGGCACTTCAGGAACGTTGCCTCGTGCACCCCTCCAGACACTGGTCCAAAGAACCTGCCGACACGTGGGCAACAGACGGCCACTACATGCAGCATGGACAGACGGGCCCCTGCAGCCCGCCTGCCTATTCACCGTGGGGGCTGCCAGGCGCCAGCTACAGGAGGAGCCCGCGTCCATGCACGGCAGCACGGTCTTCAAGGAGCTTTCGGACCGGCTGGGGGCTTTCGGCTGCAGAGGAGGGAAGAGAAGAGCTACATACACAGAGCAGAGCAGGAAACACAAAACAGGGCTCGGTTACTCCCAGGCAGAGCTCCACCCAACCTCTCCCTTCACTTGGCTCCCGCCTCGGGTCCTGCCCAGGCCCTGAGGTCCAGAATTAGTTACTACAAGACCTCAGTTTCTCCAAGACATGCACAGAACTCAGCCTCTGCTGGGCAGGGGAGCAAACGAGTGCAGCCATGACAGGCAAGCAGAGGGTGAGGAGTGAGTGTGTGGGCAGTGGGGTTGGGGGGAAGGTAGGGAGGTTATGATAAGGTGAGGATGGAGGCCAGATGCCGCAGAGGCAGAGAGAGAGAGAGAGACAGAGAAAGAGAGAAAAATGGATGCAGAGTGACAAAGATGGAGAAGCAGGGACTCAGAGCCAGGGACAGAGAGAAGGAAGAAAAGGAGAGGGTAGGAGAGAAGGGGGAGAGGGATGAGGGAAGGAGGATGAAGGGGAGAAGGGCAGATGGGAGAGAGAGATTGACAGGAAGGAAGAGGAGAGGGGGAGAGGGGAAGGAGGGACAGAGAGAGAAATCCACACAGATACAGAGACAGGGGTGAAACAGATACAAAGAGAGACAGACACAGGGAATCACAGAGAAAGATGGAGATCAGGCCAGGGCTCCCTGGAGAGCCTGCAGGATGGGCCAAAGCCCGTGGTCCTGGCCTCTTGGAGTTGCAGCAAGAGGGAATTGCAGTTACATGATCAGGAAGGCTTTCCAGAGAGTAAAAGACAGAAACCTTTAAACCAGCTGATGATGATGGTGCAGGGGTTCTCAGTGGGGAATTGAATCCGGAGGCTTTGTCCCAACTTCATCATTTACTTGGTCTGAGACCTTGAACCTCTCTGGGCCTCGGTTTTCCATATGGAAAGAAGAATTTGGACAAGACAGTCTTGGCAGCTCTGACAACCTTGAGGACAGTGACTTAGTTCTAGGCTTTCTCCAGCCTGGGAGCTCTATAGAGCGATTACTACTAGACGCTGTGTGCTTGGGCCATTCCTTCAGGCTGGATGAAGACTGGGGGTGGGCTGGGAGAAGGGGGCCAAGATTCAGGAGGAGGAGGAAGAGGAGGTAGCAGGCCAGGCGCCCGTACACACTTACAGCTCATCGTCGTACTCCTTGGGGGGACAGACAGCGACCACAAGGTCGATCCAGTCCTGTGGGGAGAAGCTGTGTGACTCTGGGGCACGCTCAGGAGTCGCCCCTGACACTCCATTCCCATTCCTGGGCACCACAGCCCAGGATCAGCCGGTTGGGGCCTTTTTCCCATGGGGAGGCAGGCTCAGGTGGAGCTGGAGGTCTGCCTGGTGGGGATGGGCCTCACTGTGGAGTCCCATGGTCTGGGGAAGCTTCCAGTCTCTGGGGCTTCAGGACCATAGAGGCCCAGGTTCCCAGGCCCTCGAATGACACTAAGTTCCCAAATGCTGATCTGTGGACCAGGGCCAGGCAGCAACCTCAGAATCACTTGGGGAACTTCTTAAAACTCTAGACTCATGGACTTGGCCCCTGGAAATGTTGGGTAGGTCCTGGGAAACAGTGTTTTTAACAAGCTCCCTAGGTCATTCTGATGCACAGCCAATTGGGGGACTTGAGGCTTAGCTTTTTGATCCTAACACTTGAATACCCTCAATGGCATCACTGCCATCTTGGCTTGTTCATCATTGTCCATCCTTGGGTGTATCCACTAAAAAGTACATGAACTATCACTGGACCTCTCTACCATGCAATAGCTCCCAATACTGAACTGAAATCTCTTCCCAGGACCTCCGGCCATCCAATCCACTTCTGCCCTCAAGAATCACAGAGAACACTTCTGCCCCCTCTAGCCTAATGCAGCCCTTCAGATAATCAAAGTCATTACGTTACCCGTGAGTCTTCTCTTCTCCATATCCCTTCATGTGGGTCCCAGGCCCATCTGGTCAGCTTCCTCGGCACTGAACTTAATACCTCAGGCTCGGCTGCCTGCATACAGTTGCACAGATTGTGCACTGCACATCAGCGGGCACCATTCACACTGTAGTCTATAGGAGGGCACCTCCTCGGACTGTGCAGTGCACAGCCTGGGCGACCTTATGTGGTGGCCTTGACCTAGGTGAGTGTCTACTGAGCACAGAGAAGACTACCACCAGACCCTCCTCCATTCTGGACCCTCTACTTCTATTAATGCTTTCAAGTGACCCCAAGCCCTCTCTTGATTCCTGTTCAGAGTGCACTCAGAGACCTTGAGTCTTCTTTTCTTGGGTGGGTTGCCACGCCTGGTCTTCTGAAGTCTGTATTTGTGCCACTTGCTTTTTGGATTCAAGATCAGGAACCGCCATTTATTTTTCTGAACCCCATCTTGTCAGACTGAGACCACTGTCTGAATGGGGTACGTGGGTGTCACCCAAGAGTTGCCTGGACCCTAGACCCTGGCCCTGGGCAGCTGCACCCTGGCTGCAGGGGCCAGAGTTTGAGGCAGGCAAAGAAGGGAGGCAGGGAGGGGACTGCCCTTACTCCCTGATTCCAGGCCTTCTGCAGGGCGGCTTCAGCCTCGGCCAGGGTGTAGTCGGTCACAGTCTTGCCGTTGATTGCCATGACCTCGTCCCCTTTCACAACGCCACCTGCAGGAAGACGAGGCTGATTGACCACCTGGGCTGTATGTGACACAGGGCTTGGCAAAGAGGGTCACTGTAGGGCCCCAGAAGGAGCCTGATTCCTGGATTCTAAAAGCTCACATGAGCTCAGAAAGCGCAGGGGAAACGATCCACCAGGTTACTCAGAGGGCACTTCCTTCCCACTCCATCCACCCCCGCTCGCCGCAGCTCAGTAGAATCAGGACACCAGTGATGAATCCCACCCCAGCTACCCCAGCTTTCGTAGGGCCTCTGCTATTGCAGAAGGAGACAAACTAGCATTTCCAGTGGAGTTGTCAGAAACAGGAGCTAGTTCTGTGTGCCGTCCCTCTCTGCGCTCCAGCCCTGCTGGTCTGCCTCAGGTCCCTGAGCCCGCTGAGCTCTTTCCTGCCTCAGAGCCTTCACGTGCTGTTCCACCTGGAACACTTGTCCCTGCTCTCTTTCTTCTCTTCTTCTAGGTCTGAGATGACATGTCTCCTCCTCAGACAGGTCTTTTCTGACCCCCACTCACTCTAAAGTAGGTCTTTCCTCTTATTCTCTCACAGCATCCTGGTCTTTTCCTGCAGAGCATTTTTCACAATTTGTCCTCATCTATCTCTCTGTTGACTGATGGCCTCTCCCACCAGCCTGTCAGCCTCGTGAGGGCAGGGATTCTCTTTTGGGTTCACCTCTACATCCCCAGCACTTGACGTAATACCTAGCACAAAACAGGAATTCAATGGATATTTCTTGAATAAATGAATGATGTTGAAGGTGTTCCTGGATGAGATGACCTGTGATCTGATAAATTTGGGAAAAGCTGAGTTATAAGCTAAACACTTACTCACCGCAGGACTTGTCAGAACCTTGAATACGCTAATATGGATGTGGCTTTCTAAGAAGCAGACAGATTGTGCATGGTTTCCCATGTATCTTCAACCTCAGAACCTTTTTCTTGAGGAATTTCTGCCAGTCCTGATGTCTACAGAACACTCTGGGTTATGTTGAAAGACATCACCCAGAAGCCTTGCGGGCATGAAGGCCCATAGGAATGTGGTGTGTGTTACTGAAGATGGCAGCTGTGGTAGCATAAAACACACGTGCTCCTGGGAAACTCCCACCAGCTGCTTGTGTGTCCAAAGCAGTGCGGGAGCAAACTGTAGACAGCAGTTCCCTCTGGACAGCGGGCCTGGGCAGAGGTGACTTTCACGTTTTCATTTTGCACAAACCCAAGATGGAGCCCCAGGGGCAGTAAGGCTGTGGTTGGGCTGGGGCTTGGAGGGGGAGGGCCCAGGAAAGTTGGCCGTCCATCCTGGTCCTCGTTCCCTGCTAGACACGCAGACAGGTGGCCTCCCTGGGCCAAGCAGCGACCTTGCCTCAAATGGCACAGAAATAGGACAGAGGAGGAGGGTGTGGGCCGGGTGGGCAGCGTGGGCCATGCAGCTGCCGAGCTGAGGAGGCCCCCGTCCTACAGCTGAAATGAAGGCTCAGAGTGTGGCAGTGAGGGGCCTGAGGTCCACGAGGCCGTGGGTGGCAGAGCTGGACTTGCCGTAGTAACCCACAGAGCCTGGCTGCTGGCGACCCAGTGACCTCATCACTCCACCTCCTGCCCCAGGCCCTCACCCACCTCCATTCTACCACCTCGGGCTTGTGGGAGAGCCTGACTCCGGCCTAGCCCTGCCCAGAAGGGGTCCGATCACGGCATTCCCTGCTCTGGCCTGGAAAGGGGAGGAGGAGGGCCTTGGGCTCCTCCTTCGAGGATACCTACTCCTCCACAAAAGGCTCGGGAGTACTGAAAAGCCTCCCGGACCTGGAAGAAGAAACCACTAACGGTGGCGTTTCAGACACTGTCTGCCAGGGCAGTGGGTGGATAGTCTGAGGCAAGAGTCTGTGCCTGCGGTCGGCGAGGCTTTGCTCCTCAGCAGAGCGCGTTTCTCTTGATAAGGGGATCAAAGCAAAGCAAGAAGATCATGCCGCAGAGAGACCCAGGGTGGGGGGCGCCCGCCCCTCTGGGAGGGGGCGAGGCAGAGGGGCACTCGTGCTGGGCCGTAAAGCACAATGACCCAACTGCCTGGGTTCAAGTCCCGCCTCCACCGCCTGCTGGCTGCGGGTCCTTGAACAAGAAATTTAACCTCCCTGTGCCTCAGTTTCCTAAGCTGTAAAATGAGAATAATAACAGGACCCGCTTTTGGGGTCGTTGTAAGGATTAAATGAGTTAATACACACCAACTACTCAGACACAAGATGATGTGCCAGGTACTTAGAACAGCATCCGGCACATCGTTCGTTCCTGACAGACACTGGCTCTTATCCTTGCTAGAAGGATGGGTAAGGTTTTGATGGTTTGTCCCCTGCCTTTACACGTGCTGTCTCCTCTTCCTGGAAAGCTCTTTCCCACCTTCATGAGGCTAACACCGACTGATCTTTTAAGGCCCAGCTGAGGCATCACCCTTCTAGGGAGCCTTCCCGGCAGCCCCCTTTCCCTTGGTGGGTTAGGGGCCCCTCCGGGTTCCCACAGCTTCCCTTCACCCCCCGAGTCCTCTGTCAGCCCTTAGCAGACCGCACTGTTATCGTCAGTACTAGGCAATTCTGAGCATATTTTCACCACAGGATGGGGCGACCCTGCAGGGCAGGGTGGCATCTAGTTGGCTGAGTACCCACAGGTCTTGGCACCACTGTATGCCCATGGGCAACGTGTGGGACTGACTGGATGGATGGACAGAGCCAGGTGGGGGTCATTCTTGAGCAACTCTTGACTCACTCCAAGCGGGCAGCTGGTGGCTTTCCTGGAGGGCCCTGTATAACCATCACACCGTCGCCACTCACCGTGCCGCTCAGCGGCTCCCCCCTCGTAAACAGCTGAGACGACCACCTTCCCGATCGGGGAGTCCACACCACCTTCCAGGGCCAGGTCTAAGGATCCTTCCTGGTTAGAGGAAAATAGGCCTTAAGGAGCCAAGCAGACAGCAACCTGTGGGCACTTGAGCAGCCAAGAGCCTCGTGATAGGGCCACAGAGAGGGCAGGAGAAAGCATGGGGCCAATGGCAGTGCTGCAAGGGAGAAAATGAGGCATGGACGCGAAGCGGGGCCTGGGTGTGCGGTCTCACCACAGGAAGGGCATTGTCAGGGACAGAAGAGCATAGTCGGGATCTGAGGGGTCACCCAGGAGTCATCTTGAGAGCAGGAGATGCAGGGGCCAAGATAGGAGGGGGCAGGGCAGAGAAGGGGGGTGGCCCACCCCACCTCCATGTACCCAGGTACCTTCTTGATGCGTAGGAGCCGGACATCCTTCCCTATGATCTGCTCGGGGGTGAACTGGAGGAAAAAGACAGTGGGGAACTGTGAGTCCACCTGAAGGATAAGGGTGGGGGCGGGGGTGGGAGGGGAAGCCAGGCACCCATGGGACATTGGGCCTCACAGAATACATGGACAAGGGGATCCTTCCTAGCCCCACCCCCAACCGTCTTCAACCGGGGGTCCCAAGCCCCATGGGGGACACATGGACACATATGCAGAGGTGGCCACACAGATCCCAGATCCATTCTTCCGGGGAATATTGTGAGACTGGGTGAGAGCATGCCCTGTAAACGCACAGCACGGTACCTGGCACCTAGTTACTGCTCAGTGGGTGTAACTGTTGTAATGAACCACACACACACACACACACACACACACTCCAGCCGTACAGTTCACACTAGAATGTAGTTTGAAATAAGCCTTCCCAGGAAAGGACAGTTGGGGCCTCCTTGGGGCTCCTCCCATGCCCCCCTCATCCCCGGGACCCCCAGGGCCCAGAATGCACCACCAAACACGCTATAATCTCCTGGACCATTCCTGGGATACCCCCTGGGGGAGGAGTTCTCTCTCACCATGGAATAGGGGTCGAAGCTTTCCTCATATTTCCGGAAATCCTGGGAGCAGAGGGAGGGTTTTAGGGCAACAGAGCAGAGGCCCCTGAGGGTGACTCAGGAAACAAGCTTAGGGCAGAGGAAGATGATGGTGAATGGGTCAGAGGCGGGGGGGAGGGGGGCAGGTGTGGCCTGCACTGGGGACACAGGGAGGAGGCTGGCAGCCCCAAGAGCCAGAGCACCCCTGCCCGGGGAGAAGCAGGAAGCTACGGAAGCGTGTGTACGACCCTGGCCCTGGCCCCCGCGCTGTTCCAGTGGGGTGGGCATCTGGCTGGCAGGGGCACCCGCAGACATCTAGGTGGCCTGGGCAGGTAGTGCTGGCCTTGCTGCAGGTCTCCTCTGCCCACAGCCCCAGGTCTTTTAGGTCCACCCTCAGCTCCTCCAAGCGCCCACACGAGGCCGGGTCCAGGCTCTGGGGGTGCAGCCCAGCTTTTCTCCACCCAGTACTCTGACCCCAAAGAAGCACCAAGACTGCTCAAGAGGCTGCTCTCCCTGGGGAAACCAGCCACAAAATGAAGAGGGGGGGGACAAAGGGACATCAGGCACAAAGAGGAAAAGGGGGGCGGTCTGTGCTTGCCCGGTGCCCGGCACTGTTAATGTGATGCTTATCTAGAAGGCAAGAGGCCTCCCCAGAACCTCAGCCAGGGGAGGAAGCAGGAGGACACCCAGCTTAGGGGACCTGGCTTGGTGGGGGCTGTGGGAACAACTTCCCCAAGATACAGAAACAAGGTGGTGAGAAGGGGGCAGAGCCAGAACACACCGCCTTCCCAGGAGTCACATGCAGAGAGCGGGAGCCCTGGGGCCACAGACTGAGGGACCAGGCACGCCAAGCCCGAGGGCAGCAAAGCCTCGGATAGTCCTCACATGAAGGTGGGAGCGAACGAGAGGCCCTGTGGCAGGGGCCCACACAGACCTTGCTGGACTGAGTGGCACCACCCCTGGCACACAGTTCCCTAGGCCACACCAAGTGTCCCCTAGGTCAACATCATGGGGAGGCCACAGTCCCCTCTATGCTCAGCTTCAGTAACGAAGCTCTGGGCACAAGATGAGGGCCAAATATCAGCAGAGGGGTCCCTGGGCAGCTGCCTGCCCTCCCTCATTGGCCTTCATCACTCAGGCTCGACCCCAAAGAGCCTGGCCCAGCTCTGAGGCCACCCCCAGGTCAGTCTGTGGGTGTCAGGGCAGCAGACAGAGGCAGTGATGCAGCAAATCCATGGGTAAGAGGACTATCAGGCAGCACTGGGGGTCAATGCTCTTTCACTGAGAGGGCCCTGCCTAACCCTGCCTGTTTCTTCTGGAAACCAGGCAATGCTGGCTATGGGTCTCCCTCCCCTTGAGAATCCGCTCTCAGCGACTGGCCAGGTGGCAATTTGTGTCTTGTGTGAATTTAGATCAGAGACTTGTAGGCTACTACAGCTGGTCAGCCCTTGTGGAGGGAGCCCAACCCTTCATCCAATGGATGGAGAAACTGAGGCCCAGAGAGGTGACATTCATGCCCAGGTCACCCAGTCAGTGGCCAGTGGAGCGAGGGTTTATCTCCCTTGGACACCTCATCTTCCCGCCTCTCTCCTTTGAGACCTGTTGCGTCCTAAACAACAAGTCCCCTAAATGTCTATTTCATAATCACGGTGCTTTGAGAGGCAGGAAAGCATAGCATTTAGGAGCCTGACTCTAGAGCCCGACCTCCTGCATTCAAACCTGGGGTCTCACGCTAGCTGTGCCATCACGGGCACGTTTCCTCATCTCTTTGCGTCGGTTTCTCATCTACAAAATGGGGATGATAACAGTACTTACCTCCTAGGGTTGTTGTAAAGAGTAAATTAGTTAATATACATAAAGTATTTAGAAACAGTGCTTGGCACAGTACACCTTCTAAGTGTTATCTGTCACCTGTCACTGCCCAGTCATGTCTCACTCTACAGCTGGCACCTCCTCTTTGCTCCCTGCCTGTGGTCGAATCAGCCCGTGGTTGGGAGGTTGGCTGCAAGGGCTGGAGCAAGATCTCCATCTTGGGGTCTCTTTCATGGGTGGTGAGACAGCCAATCCCATGCCTGGCTCTAGGACATAATCCCCAGGAGGGGTGAGGAAGTGGCTGCCTGCCTGATACCACTCATGGACCAGTAAGGACTTCTGCAGCCCTGTGCACAGGAGCACCCCAGGCAGATGGAGGACCTGGGCCTCCACTTCCTCTCTGATGCTGGGTCAGTGTCAGGTGGGGTTTGGTGAAGCTGTCATCTGCCTTGAGGGGACAAGCCAGGGGAAGGGGCAGGGAAACACCTCAGGCAGCCCCTTCTTCTGTCCTAGTGCTGGAGCAAGCACCCAGCTTGGCCTCTGTGACCCTCTGAGGGTTCCTTCTGCCTGCTCTTCTATGAACAAACAGCAGCAAAAGAACTGAGGCCCCGAGATCCTGCTGCTTTCTCAGCTGGGGCACCGGGTCTAACAAGCCCAGGTCCCCACCTGATATGACATCCTCCTCAACCCCTGGCTGCGGGCAATAGGGGACACAGTGCTGGCCTGAGGCTCCTGGCAGATGGCGCAGGGGGCCACCTCAGAGCCAACGGGCACTCCCAGAGAGAGAAGTCAGAGGGGAAGGGACAGGGGTGGCGGGGAGGACCACAGACACACGATGGATATCATTTTACTTGTCTGAACGCTGTCTGATAAACCACCATCCTCTTCAACATCTCCTGCGGCTGCCAGAAAAAAAAAATAGTTCCACACTGGACATCACTGATAGGTCTCGTCTGCCCCCTGGTGCCAGAGCCTGAGCCTGCCAGCCAGGGCTGCCCTGGCAACATCCCCCCAAACAGACACAGCCTGACTTATGTGAGGGGCCTGCTCGACGTCCCCAGACACAGCAGCTACCCAGTTCCAGTCAAGCAGACAGCACCCTGTCATCAGCCAGAGAACGCAAGGCGGATGCATCAGCAGGCCGTCACAGGAGCATGAACTTGGCTCTTGGGGAGCTGACAGGACAGCGAAAGCTCAAAATAAGTA
The DNA here is from genome assembly GCF_057802395.1 of Ceratotherium simum simum. Lineage (NCBI taxonomy): Eukaryota > Metazoa > Chordata > Mammalia > Perissodactyla > Rhinocerotidae > Ceratotherium > Ceratotherium simum. Next base: position 12,968,099 of record NC_141906.1, on the reverse strand, counting down.
TCTGAGCCGTGCTGCCCTGACATTTGGATAGGGTTTCCTTGAAAGACGAATAAAAATTCTGGCATGACTCCTCCTACTGTGGGAGGGCCTGCACCCCTGGAGGGGGACACATATGAGTCCCAGCTCTCTCAGCTGAAGGTGACTGGGGGTGGGCAGATGCTCCCCACACCCCAGAACCACCCCTCACACTCCCAGTCCCAGCGAGCAGTGAGAAGTGAGGTGGAGAAAGGGAGCGGGTCTGCTTTGGCCAGCTCCTCATCTGAGGTGGCCCACGACACAACAGGCCTTAGGGGCGGAGGCCAGGCAACTGGAGTCACTGTAGGTTCTGGCAAGATGGCAACGGAGGTAAGAACTTGGGCTCTGGAGTCAGAAAGACGCTGGAGTAAGGAGTAAGTCCTGGCGCTGCCTCGGGCAACCGACTTAATCTTGTAAGCCTCAGTTTCCTCAAGTGTCAAACACGGAGAACAACAGGAACCCTCTCCCGGATTGTTGGGAGGATTAAATGAGAGCGTGCAGAGCCCAACACACGGTAGGCTCGTAATTAGTCTGGGATGTTATTATCAATCCTTTTAGACGGCGCTCCAGCCTGTTGGTCAGGTGAGGAACAGAGTTTCACTGGTCGTGTCAACACCCGCTTACACCCATGTGGATTCACCTCTTGGCCAGTGAGAAGGTTAGGAGATGGCACCTGATATGAGTTTGTATCCCACCTCTCTCTGTCTCCAGCAGAACCCAGGGGAGACAGCCCTTGTCTGCTCCTCTAGAGAGGCCCTGGAGTGGACCCGAGGGGCTTACCAGGACCTCGGATTTCACGGCTGGCCTGTAGATGAAGTTGGACTCCTGGTGGACCATGACAGGTTTGGAGATGGTGGACACGCCAGGGCCTCGTGCAGGCTGTGGGCTTGGGCAAAATGTCTACAGAGTTAGTTTAAGAGAAACCCATGTGACGTCATGGCAGGGGTGGCCTGGGCCAACCATGGCACTTCAATACACATGCAAATGCACACCACGCACGTGCTGAGCCAGCCTGGTCTGCTCGCCCTGCCCTAGGGGCTATGGGTGTGATCTTCAGCAGAGAGACGAGAAGTCCACTGGCCACAGTATGCTATGAGGCCACACAAACTACTGGGTGGCTCTAAGGAACCAGGGATTGAGCCAGAGCCTAGTTGTGGGGCGCCAGCAGCCACTGTCACTCAGAGGATACACTTTCAATGCTCTCTCCTGGTGGCCTCAGGTGCCATCCAGCCTCCTCTCTCCCTAAGGGCTCTCTCTTCTGGCCACAGTTCCAGTCCTGGACTACACGCAAAGCATATGCTGTTCCTGGTGGGTGGGCACAGAGTCTCTGGAGGCCGGGGGTGAGGACCAGTGAGAGCAGCATCCAGAAGAGCTGATGTAACCTGTTTGCTCTGTTCTAATCCACCTCACCATCTCGGGCAAGACAAACTGGATCAGGTCACAACCCTGCCCCCAACCCCTGATGGGTCCCCACTGACTCCTGAGCTCCTTGGCTTGATCCTCAAGGTCCTTCATGAGCTTCTCTACCTTCCTTTGCAGCCTCATTCCTCACTCCTCACCTTCCTCACACTGCCTAATGTTAGCCTCCCAAATGCCAGGCTTCCTTGCCTCAGGGTTTTTGCACATGCTCGTCCCTCCTCCTGCTTTACCTGCCCAGGTCTTAGCTTGGCTATCGCTGCCTTCAGGAAGCATTCCTTGAACTTTCTTCTGCATCACCACCCCTCATCACAGCACCTGTGGTTCCCCCATCCCCCCGGAAGTGTGGTAGTTTCTTGCTTAGTTGTCTGTCTTCCCCCAAGACTGTCTCGGGCCAGGACTGCGCTGCCTATTTTGTGGTGGCTCTCCAGGCCCAGCATAGTCTGGCATATAGTAGGTGCTCATGAAACATGTTGCATGAATAAACGAATGACTCAATAATATGGTGGGCACATGGGACAGCGCCTGGGGGTAGATATGGCCCTGAAAACCTTCCTCAGGAAGGTGGTGGTGTGGCAGGCACACGTGCCAGGGTGACACAGGTGTTTGTTTCTACCATCTGAGGCCTGCTGGGATGGGGCTGGCTGCAGGTGTGTGATCACCACACTTCCTGCTGCAGCCCTGATGACCACCTGCCCGGAGCATCAGGGAGGAGGCAGGGTTGGGCAGGTGGTGCCAGGGCCAGGTGCGGACGTGGGCAGGACGCAGCTAACCAAATGGCAGCCCCCCCGCCTTCGTGTCAGGGACGACCCTGGCTTTGATGTCACTTAAGCAGTGATGGTCAGTTCTTCAGAGGCTCCTCGTGTTGGGGGAGCTTTTAACGTTCCCTGTTCTCTGAAGGGGAACTAAGAGTGGGAACTTTGTGATTCCTGGAGAAATCCGAGAAAGCTGGACCCTGTTTTGAATCTTGACCCTGACTCAAAAGTTTGCAGAGTTTACCTCCAATCTCATGTTGGTAGTTTCATCCAAATTTTCTTGTACCCTCATATGTCACTGATCATAGTTAATGTCTACTGAGCACCGACTACGTGCCCGCCCCCTCCTAAGTATTCATTTAGAATGAGTTCATGTATTAACTCACTTGATCCTCATAATAGGTAGGTACCATTAGCATTCCATTTTATGGACGAGGATACCCAGGCTCAGACAGATGAAGTAATGCAGACCCTAAGTCATCCAGCCAGTGGCCGAGCCAGGATTCACACCCAGGAGGTTCCTCCTTGCCATCTTTATGTTCCCTGCACTTGCAATGCCCTCCCTCCCATCCTCCATATCGCCATCTCTCAAGGCTCCGCTCATAAGCCCTTTACTCTACAGAGGCTCCTTCACCTCCCACTAGTATGAATCCCTCCCACAGCACCTGGCCAGTGCCAATTTCATAGCTGAATCCTGCCTGCTCAGCTGCTCATCCTTCCGACGGCAAAGTCCTAGAAAGCACAGGTGTGCCAACCTTCTGTGTGACTCGTCAGCACTGCTCCCCGGCCCCCTCACACAGAGAGGTGCAAAGCAGGCGCTCAATCAATAATTGCTGAATGGGATTTGTCGAGGAAAAGCTGCCACCCATCTTGGTGGGGACCACTCACAAGAAGGATGTGGTCCTCTTCATCAGGCTAAGTGAACCCCCTGCGAACCTGCTCCCGGCTGGGCTCTGAGGCAAGACATCCCTGGGACAGACAGACTTCCTTCTGTCGGCTGCAGGGCTCAAGACTCCACCGGAGGTCCAGAGCAAGTCCCTCTGAGAGTCCCCCGCCAGAAGCTGCAGCCTTGGCGGCATCCGGCACTTCCTTCACTCCCACCTTCGTTCCCCTGAGCGCTCTTGAATGCTCTGAGATGCCTACTCTACTCTTCACGCAGGAACTCAAATCCATGCAGGGAAGGTTCATAAAAACCACTGATCACGTACTGACTGCGCCCCGCCCCCCCCCCCCCCCATCAGCGACATGAGCTGCTTTAGCTCTGACTCAAGCTACTGGTGTCTACTGAGTAGACAGCTACTGATGCAGAGGAATATTCTGTTTTTCCATCAGCGAGACCAAAGCTCCACGTCTTCCTTGGGGATTGCCTCTTCCAAAATAGTCTTCGGATTAAGAACAATTAATAAGAAATATGTCTTTTGGGGAAAGATCACTGTTCTGCCTCCTGACATCCAAGACAAAGATCCCTAGTCTTTTAAAAGTAAATTTGGAGGTTTCTAGGAACTCTCCATCTTCATCTTTCCTGTAGCTGGAAGTTGGCCAGAAATTTCTGGGTTCATACTTCAAGCCAAGGTAGTTGGCTAGTGCTGTAGAAAATGGCGTGGCCATGTCCTAATACCGCATTGGACAGTGTTACCACCTCATTTACGGACGCTAATACTGCTCCACTGCCCCCCCTCCCTTCTCCCCTGTTAAACCAGGGGTTTATTTCTCATCGTCAAGGCTTTATCGAGAAATGACTGGCTGTAACAGAGAGCTCTGGCTATTCATTAACATAGCCTTGCAAGTACTACATTGAATGTTACCAGCCCATACTAGCCAAGAGCAGTAAAGAGAGAGCAACGAACATTGACACACCGTTGCTCATCCCAAGTTATCACAGGCAATTCACCATACAATACAGCACTTCAAAATCAGCAAAAACCACACCCATGCTGGATGACCACAATACGCTGGCTGCAAAGCTCATTCCTAGAAAGTGGGGTGGGGTGATGTTTCCTCCCACCTCCACTCACAGGAGCAGAGGAGGACACGGGAAACAGCAGCCCTGCCCACTCGTCCCACTTCCCAGCACAGCATTCAGCACAGGGGTAGTACCTTTGCCGGGAGTGGGAAGCTCCGTCCAGGGATGGGGGAGCTGGTGGGCTTCCCACTGTGGTTCTTGGGCTCCCAGTCCTCTGTTGGATTGCCTGTATCCCCAGTGCGGAAGGGGTGGCTGCCCAGTGCCTCTTCCAGGGCCGAGGGCAGTGGGCGGGTAGGAGTGAGGTCTTGGGTGGGAATAGATGGAGGGGGAGGGATGGGGATAGGGGGTGGAGTGCGCTGCACCCAGGGCGAGGACGAGGCGCTCACGCGGCCTGAAGAGGGAAGGACAGGGGGTGCCGGGACCTTGGGGGGTGGGTTGGAGGGTGGAGGGTGGGGCATCACAGGCAAGGCAGAGGGAGTCTTGGGGGGATAGTAGAACATGTCCAAGGGGATGTCATCCAGGTCAGTGGTGTGCAGGTGCAGCCCGCCTGCGAAGCGTCTCAGGGGTGGGGCCAGGGGAGACACAGAAGGCGGGGGAGGCGGGGGCCCTGTGGTCATCTGGGGGGTTACAAGGAAGTTCTGTAATTGTCCGACTAGGGCTCCACTTCACAATACATCGAGTATAATGCTCCTCCTTCTGTGTGTCTTGCTGCTGGAGACCCACCGCCCTCAAACCAGAACCACAGGGCTGTCATTTCTCTGTCCCCTGGGTGCCCAGCTGAGCCCACACCAGACAGCCGGTAGGGAGTGCCCAAATGCAGGAGGGTCCCGAGTTCCGCCAGATGTGGGTGATACGGTGACCACACAATTTATCATCTAAACTAGACCACACTTGACAGCGAAAGGGGCACTCGGTAATTACATGAGGACAACAGGCCTCACTGGGACCATCTCAGACGAGCTGAGACCTGTTGGTCACTCTGGAGACAAGCCCAGATCCACAGATACGTTCCCCTGCTCAAGAGAGGAAGGAGGAGTGGGCTGGTGAGGGTGGGCCCTGGACAGTGAAGCTTCCCATGGCCATCTCGCCTACCGCTGCCCCCAGGGTGGGTGGTTCTCAAGGCTGCAGGGGGCTCTATGTGGAGAGAAGGGCCCTGTTACCTCTGAAATCTCATTATCGGCAGAGGAAATCTGCTCGAGGCGCGTCTGACAGAGCCTCTCCACCCAATACTGAATCTTTTCCGACTCCTCAAGGTCTTCCCGCTCTGTCTCGGACACCTGGGACCCAGGGCCGGCGCAACAAGGGGAGGACAGAGGGGACACTTGCGTCACATGTGGGCGGCACACTCGGACCAGCAGCACAGAAGCACTTCTTAAAAACCCCAGAGCACTGTCGGGTGTGTCAGCTTTCTCGAAAAAGACCCAGCTTGTTCTCCCTGGCCCCAGAGGATGAGGAAACTAGGGGGAGAGGGTGTCGAGGTGTCCGGTTATTATGGGCACTTGCAGGCAAAATTAGAGAAAGGGCTCATGCATTACGTGGGATTAGCTGGCCCCCAGGATCCCCACCAATGCTGAGGCTCTTAAGATTCTCCAAGAATGGTTCTTTTGTAGGCTCCCGGCACATTCCAAGAGTTTAACTTTACTCTTTTTTTTTGCCCCCTCCAGGCTGCCTTGTCCTCAGAAGAACAATTTGATTTTATTTTTAATTTTGTAGCTAATTTGTTCCTAATGCCAGACCTAATGCACTTCACATTTTCCAGGACTTCTCTGGTTTTGTAATCTAATCAGCTTGGCATTCTGATTCATGAAAGCATTAAAGAGAAGCAGAACCAATAACATCTTCAACAGCTAGGGAGTTAAGGTCACCCGTCTCACCTAGGAAATAGGAATTACTCGTGCAGGAAGACTGCTTTTGGCATGTCTGCAAGGGGACAGCCTTAGATATATTCCCGGGTTGAGGTCTAGATTCAGACACACCCCATGTTGATGGGAGCAGCCTCAGACTCTTAGCCTGATTAACTGGGGGATAGCCTCAGACGCTTCACCTGCACAAAGGGGCTAGCCTCAGACCCATACCCTCAGAGCTGAGACAGGTTGGGGAAACCTAGTCTTTGACTCATAACCTGGGTAGTGGGCCAAACTGACTCAGACCTCATGACAGGTGGGGGGAAGGCTAACTGCACATCTACAGTCTAGGCAGAGGGGTTAGCCTCAGACTCACACCTTGAGTAGGGAGATAGGCCTAACAGCCACATCTCAGGTGGAGAGGCCTAGCCTTGGACTCATACTCTGGTGGGGTGGGGGCAGAGAGGACAGACTCAAACCTCTTGCCAGGTGTGTGGAGGGCTAATCTGAGTTCTCCAATGTGGGCAGAGGGGCAAGCCTCAGACAATACCTCAGCAAGGAGGCTGGTCTCAATCCGAAACATACACCTAAGCGGGAAGCTAGTCTCAGAAGACCCAGCGCGGGTGGGATGGTCTCCCTCTCCAGGAGGAGGGCAGGGCTCACTCCATCCTTGGACTCCATTTGCGGAGAACAACTCCAGCTGGTTCCCTGGTAGCACGGTGGGGAACAACTGAATCGCACCCCAGGGACCTTCACCTGGCCTGTGAGCAGGACACGCACCTCCTGGGCCAGCCGGTTGATCTTCAGTTGCTTTTCCTTTTCCAGCATTTCCTCTTTCTCTTTGTAAAGCTTTTGTTCAAACTCCAGTTCCTTCTTATTCTTTCTCAACTCCTGCAGGCTGTCATACTTGGCTTTCTTCTTATCTTTTCCTTTCTGAGCAGATGTGGCATTGTTTACATGACAAGGGCTACACGGGAGTGTTCACACTGGCACAGCACGGCAAACAGGGCATTCAGTCCTCAGACAACAGCAGGCAACCAGCCCACGGTTGGTTGGAAACCCTCCCCCAGCCCTGCCCCTCCACCCTGGGCATCGGACCTCAGGTTCAGGACAGGCAGGCCGCTGCCACCCATTGCGGAGTGGGAGAGTTCACTAACTAGCTGGGTGACCTTGGCTAAGTTCCTTAGCCTCTCTGGGCTTGATTCACCTCATCTCCAAAATGAGGGAAAAAACCACCCCATAGCCTTGCCATCCAGAGCCAATGAAATAATATCTATGAGAAAGCTTTGTGAACTTCAGAGTGCTGTATAAATAAAACCCATTGTATTTATTTCCTAGTATCTGGGCACATGCCTTCTCTATCATCTGGAGAGAAAGGTGTCTCATGTTCAGACACCACAGATGCATCCTGGGAGATTCTACAGAAAATCGGGGAGAGCTGGCAAGCCCCATGCACGGATCCTCTGTCCTGAGCTAGAGAGGTGGGCACCAGCCTCAGACCTGGGAGCCCAGAGCCAGGGACATCAGATTTGGCCCCGATGTTTAAGCTCCAGACCATTTCATCCTGGAGAATCCAAACCCACTGTTCCCTCTGGACGAGGCCCCTGAACTGAGGATTAGCCAGAAACTATAGGGCTGGGAGATGGGGGTAGGGGGAGAGACCAGCCTGACTGCTTTTTACCGGCTGTCAGTGTTTGAGAGGATTTGGGAGGGAGATGCAGGGCAGACAGACTCCTTATTTTTCCTGTTGGACTTGCACCTGCAAAGCCTGCTTTCCTGGCTGCTTCTCCCATGGGGTTGCAGGGAAGCCAAGGAGAAAGAAAGGAAGAGAATGAACATCTGTGGACTGCCTATGTACTGAGGGATTGACATTATCTCACATGTAGATATCGTCCTCTCTCTCGATGAAGGAGCCCAGGCGCAGAGAGGTGAAGTCCCTTGCCTGGTGTTAAACACCTAGCAAGTGGTGGTGCCAGGTTTTGGACCTGAGTCTTCTGGGTCCCACAAATTATCTACTGTGCCCTGACGAGCTGGGGGAAACGGGAGAACGGCAGGAGGAAGGTCAGCCCCCGTCACACACAGTATGGAGCACAGAGCACTCGGGAGAGGGGACAGCAGAGAGTCAACACTCTGGGGAATTCTGGGTGAAGGAGGGAACCCGCATGTTCACTGAGCTCACCCCCACCCTCTACAAGCTTCCTGGGGCCTGCTCTCAGAATTCCTGAATCATCCAAGCATCCAAGGCCAGGAGTGAGCAGTGGAACTTCCCCGCAACAGACACACAACTTCGTCCACAGCTGGAGGGACATGGGGGGTTATTTTGGACCTATGCCTGAGTCATCCTGCCTCCTCTCCTAAGGACAACCCCACCTCTGTACACAGGTAATGTGCTTTTGAGATGGTCTCCCATCTGGGGGACAGGGACCCACCCCACAGCAGTCTCTGAACCACATGAGAAAATGGTTCTCATTGCTTCCGAGTCCTGCCTGCTCCCTCCGCGTGCCCTGTTCACTAGACTCTTGGCTCAGTTGATAGATGAATCCTTCTCATTATGTTGTAGATTTAGACAGCAATTCCCCAAGAGGAGCCAGACACATCCTGCCTAATGGCAGCCTGCTAGAGTAAGGGCATGGCCTCCCACAGGGACCACCATGATAGGAAAGGCCGTTCTGTTGGTTTTAAAAAGCCCACGAGAGGTAAGATTTGAGAGCTAGGGTTCCTGGCTGGAGCACGCAGATGGGACTGCTTCCTTCCACTGCAATCCTCATCGCATTGCCTGCTGACCATGGCCTAGCCTCCTCCGTACGGGTTACATAGCTGGGGGTGGATCTGCCTCCCCCGCCAGAGGAGGGCTCCTAAGCAGGGCTGGTCTGCTTGATTGTCTCAAGCAGTCCTGGTGAAAGGGCTGCATCAGAACCTGAATCCTTCAGGCCCCGGCACAGACTTTGTGGGGCCACTGGCCTGGGGGCCTTGAGATCCAGAGGGACTCACTGCCAGGTTAGGAATAGAAGACATTGAGTTATTTTTTCAAATAAGGGGAATTCCGTGCATTGATGATCAGGGCCTTAGAGAGCCACTTGTACCACCTGGGGACTCAGTGCTCCACTTGCTGGGAGACAAAGCATCTCGCATGGTTCTGGGGAAAAAGACAATGGATTTTCAGAGCCAGCGGGAGGGAAGTGATTCTGTTGTCCTTCAGATGTCAGTTAAATTTATGGCAAATACTTCTTCTGGTCCTGACTGAGAGGAGAGGTAGATGAGGTGGACGTGCTCTTGTTTCTACCTAGAAGCAATTTTCCTCTCAATTGGAAATGAAATGAAAACTGTAATACCAGCTATATGTGGAATGACAGAACTAATGAACAGGGGAAAACAGGCCTCTTTACCAACAGCAATTTTCAAGTGACATGATTTCTGAAGGGAGGTGTGTGTGGAGGAGACGCTAATTCTTTTACATTTACCTGGTTATTAGTGCCTGGAAACCAGTTTACCTGTCTGTCTCCTTTTATTATTTTTTTTCAAGTAAAATCCTGTGTGTGTGTGTATGTGTGTGTGTGTGTGTGTGTGTGTGTGTATGTTTTGTCCCCTCTAGTTGAGTTCTAGGAGAGACTGTATACAGAGAAGAATTAGAAATCTAACCCCAGGAGACATCCTAAGCCATAGAGGCAGACTGCAAAATGAAAAGCACGGTCTATGAGGCCAAGGCCTTTCTGAGACCACAGTGGGGTGGAAAGCAGGCCCCTGAGGTGCTCTGTCCTAAGTTTATTCCATGTCATACGAGTCATGATCTGTGCTCCTAGGTAAAGACCTTCACCTCTGTCAGGAATAACATTGCCGCCTATTATCTTAACAGTGTCAGGTTGGAGGAAGGGGGTAGATGTTTCCAGCACATCAGATATTCCCATTTTACAGGCAAGGAGAAGTTCCGTATCATCAAGGTCACCCAGCTGCCAGCGCTTTGGTTTCTGGGGGACCAATATCCCGCCAGACAGAGCTGGTTGAGTGATGACACCTAAATTAGTTCACCCAGATTTACACTGATGCCTGATTCGCAAATACCAAGTCATCTCGAATGTCCGGTCTGCAGACAGTAACAGCAGCGTTTTCATAATCAAATGCCAAAGTGATTTAGAAAGAAAAAGGACGAGAGAGTTTTATGGGGCCTGGAGATACAATAATAAGATTTAGAGAGAAAATTCAGGGCCCCAGAGGCAAGAAAAATGCATTATCCTGGGCACACGCAGAGACATTTCTAGGAGAGAGTCACGGATAGTGTAGATCTTTGTCCCAACCTGAGGCAGCAAATCCTCCCTCAGCAGCCAGTCGGTGTCTGCCACAGTCGGTCTCACAACCTGCACTGTGTACACTCAACCTGATACTTCACTCTGTCTGACCTTCCGGTCTTGGCCTCTGATTCTACTTAACAGAGGAAGAAGCAGAAGCTTCCTGCCTCGGCCCGGCCCTGCCCTGCCCTGTGCCCACTGGGGCTGGCGCTGACCCAGATGGTGCCTGATGGTACTGGGGCAGGTCTCATTCCGTGAATACTTTCCCCACAATACCTCCGTGACAGCGCCCTGCCTTCTGACATCAGCCTGACAGAGAGGTGCATGGGGGGTTAGCCCTCCAAGTGAACAGGCCGGGTCACACTGTAGAGACTTGACAGGAAAAGAAACAAAGTTTGGAAAAGGCCAAAACCCACAGCAAACTCAGCAGCAAACCAGCATGGCACCCAGTCCTGTCCTACCTTCCGGATGGTTGGGAATTTGCCATCGTAACGATAAAACCACCCAAAGGCTGTAAGAACACAGAGAACAAAGCCATGAGACGCAGCACAGCTCAGCCCAGAGTGTCCACAGGCAGCAGCCAGGAGTGGGGTTCCCAAGGAACGTGTGGCTTTGTGGGATGACGAGCGGCACTGGCAGATCCAGCAGCAGAACTGCCCCCTCTGTCCGACTCTCCACTTACCTGGCCTCACCTGGGGTGGAAAGCAGGCCCAAGACCTCCTGAGAAAGGCCCCGATGCCCAGGACCTGGGCCAATGTCAACTGCCTCTCCCAGGACACTGGCTTCAGAAGTCAGTGCCAGAAAATCAGAGAAAGCCCCTTGTGGAAGGATGAGCTTTTCCAAATCACGGCCATAGCTCTCCAAACACAAAGCCCCATTGAAAGAGAACAAGGCCTCTCCTGACTGACATCGGCTTCCTCCATCCAAGAAATGGCCCGAGACAAAAAGGAGCCTGGGTGTCTGCCTAGAGCTGCTGTCAGATGGAACAAACTGTCTTGTCTCCTGGTACAGGCCAAGTCCTCTGCTTTCAATGTCGAAAGAGAAGGCACTGGCCGGGGGCAGCTCTGGGAAGGACGGCTCAGGCAGCAGTGGGCAGGAGATCTGCCTCCAGAAAAGCATATCCCCATCCAGGCCAGATAACCAGGGCACCAGCCCCCTGTCTTCCCCAGGCAACAGCACAACGGGGTAATACTGCAAACCTGAAGCTCCCCGGGCCAGCGGTGATGGCTTAAATGATTATCCACCCTTGACCAGCCTGAGTTCTGGAACAAGATCTTGAACCAAGCACTACCCCCTTAGTTGCTGGATCTTGGGGAGATCTAGGGAGTCCTGGGGGAGAGGCCAGAGCAGCAGAGCAAGGACTTAGGCAGGGGCAGGACTTAAATGTTTGAACCAGTAGTTCCGCTGTACTAGTGTGCGCCAGCTGACACGTCAGTCCTGTCCTCAAGGTTGTGTGGGCAGTGCTTGGACCAAGCCGGGGCTTGGAGGAGCTTCATAGACTCCAGTGGTCCCCACCACATGCTGACCCCTTGGAGTTGGGTGTCTGCAGGGCTAGCAGGAGGAGGCAGGCAGGGCAAGCAGAGCAGCAAGGCCAGGGAGTGAAGCGGGGGCTGCAAACCTGCTCTCCCCGCTCCTCCGTGCCTCCATCCGGGTCGTCTGCTGGCTCAAGCTCGGGCTCCACTCCCTGATCATCTACCCAGGAAAAGAGGAGGAAGCTGGTGAACCAAGAGAGACTTGGGGGACCAAGAGGCCAGAGGCGTTTCCGAGGAGCCTGGGGACCTGTGACCAGCTTCCTCTATGGGAGCTGTGAGGTCAGGGCAGGAACAGCACTCAGGAGCCCAGAGCAAAGGTTTGTTGCTCTGGGACGGTGCATGCAGTGCTTTCAACCTTGGTAGCTTTAGTTTCTCTGTCTGTAAAATGGGCTAACAACAGGGGCCTCTGATCTGACCGCAGAGTGACAGCCATTTTGCAGGGCATTCGGTTGAAACTTGGGAGTGTGGTACAGGGGATGGGAATATCTGAGTATTGTACACGTTTGGTGCCAAGGGCTTACAATGGGAGAGCAGATCCTCCTGGCTTCTTCTTACCACCTTTGGAGCCCTGGGTCCCGGGGATGTCAGAGCTGTGCGGGTGGGTTGGGGATCTTAAGGAGGTGAGGAGATTCCAAAGGGTAAAAGGGGCACATGTGGTTAGCAAGACGTGAATTTTGACGCAACATGGAGAATAGCAAACCACCCATTCCAGTGGTTTCCAACCTGGACTCTGGACTCCCTGGGACCTGGAAGGTAGTGTATGAGTCTGCTGTGAGCTGGTTATTAATAATTCAAAATATTAATTAGAAGAACTTGTCCATTAACCTTTAAAAAGGCTGCAAGTTAAGTTCCTTTGCTTTTGGTTCAATTTATGCTTATTCAACAGTGGAGCACTGACACTATCTTGCTAATAAGAATGTCTACTTAATAAAACAAAGGGAACACAAATGATTACTTAATAGTTTGGTAGGAAAAAAATTCAACTTCCAAACCATGGGGTCTATTGGGGATGGAGGCTAACTGACAGGGTCCTTGATGGGGAGAGAAGGCTGGAAATCTCTTGCTTAAACCTTTTCATCTCTCAAGACTCCTTCCAGCTCTGGGGTCTTTAATACCCTCCCCGCATTGCTTTAGCTAAGGAAAGTTCTTCTGGGGGCCTCTGTGACAGTGTGTCATGGACTTGAGGGCTGGGTTGGATGTTGGGGTTCTGCTGGGTCGGCCATGGTAGCCAGGCAGAGCCCCCGGGACAGGTGGTGGTGAGGGGAGCAGTCAGTCCCACCCACATTGTTAGGATGAGTGGCTTCATTTTCCAGGCAAGAGATACTCCACATTCTTTCCTATCTGTTCAAAAAATGCAGGGTCCACTCTTCACAGGCACAGATACCTGAGTCAGGTATGACCCCAGAGCTGAGGAGTGGTCAGGGAGGGGCTGGCTGCAGCCTGGTCCTGCAGACCCAACACGGCCAAGACCATCCCAGCCTCCCAGGAATGGGGAGAAAGGCAGGAGTTCAGCTGGCTCAGAGGCCTTCCTGTATGTCCTGACTTATCTCCAAACTGGAATTAAATCGCTGGTGCGTATGGAGATGGATGGAGGCGGCAGTGCCCCAGCTCAGGCCGGCAGACTCCGGTCATCAATCTCACGCTTCATGGCATTCCCTTAGAAAACATTTATATCTCGAGCAAAGGGAAATTTCTTACTCCTTTTATTCAAAAAGCTTGACTAAATAAATAGCTAGCTAGAGAACAGGTTTTTGTTTTCTATAGTTCCTGAGAGGGTGTGTTTGTTCTAAAGCCAAGACCCAGCTTCTAGGAAGTTACTACATTGACTAGGATTACTTTCATGAAAAGCAATTAAAATCGATTTCTCTCCTTCTAAAGCTCCTACTGCACTCATAAGAGCACATTAACTCCCTGTCTAAAACACAGATTATTCACCGGGAATTTAGCTCTGACCATATCCTCAACTAATACCGAATGTCACGGGGGAGGCTGATGAGAGCATGCTTTGTCCTTCAGAGAGGACCCTGAGGTGACACTGTGCCCTGCTGCCAGGAAAGAATGTGCTGGGAGCTGTTTGCCCTGCACTGGGGTGGGGGGAAATGGAACCATCCAGATGCCCTGCACCTCTTCGTTGATCCAAGTTGATGTCCCTCTAGGGCTCGGGTATGATTCAAAGTTGGGGCCAGAGCTGTCCAGACCCCATCACAGCATCCCAAATGGTTGCCACACAGCAGGAATGGGGAACCTTGGTTCTTGGGTGCAGATTCACCCCGTATCCGGAGGTTCCCAGGTCAGCTGAGCACAATAAGCTGGAGTAGAACCTGCCCCATGTCAGGTACAAATCAAAACAGTTGTCAAGTGAGAGTAAAGGCCCCACCAGGCATCCTGGATGTGTGATTGCCACGGTCCCCAAGCTGCCTGGCTCCTGGCTCCCCACCACAGGCCCAGTGAAGAAGCACTGAGATTGAGCCCCCCACTTTGCTCTGGTGGTGTGAGCTGCCCCTTGAAGAGACACCCTGGGAGTTAGGGTTGAGAGCAGGTGGGCAGGGGAGCAGTTGGTTGAGGTCTGGACTGAAACTGGAGGTGAGACTGCAGGACAGATCAAGAAAGGAGATGGGAGGGCAGAGGGAGCTGAGGCCCCAGGATGGCCGCAGTTTGGTGCCTAGGAGGGGTTTCACAGTCCCGACTCCATCCGTGGAAGGGTAGGACCACACAGGGTCCACGTACAGGGATGCAGGTGGTGGGGCACTTCAGGTAAGCTCCTCTCACAGTCGCCCATCAACCCTGGACCACCAGAGTCCTCTCTAACATGAGCCCCGTCCCCTCTTTCTTGCTGCTGTTTCACCCCAGCCCCAGTTAAGAACCAGGCGGGAAGAGGACCTGACACCCAACAACTAAGATGATAATCCCACGAGCAGTTCACTTTTGACACAGCTCTCCACTCCTTCTTCAGCAGCTCAAGGGCGGGGGAGGGGTCCGCCTGCCTGTGTCATGAGGCCCCCAGGACAAGAAGGGCAGACAGATCTCACCCCAAGGCCCAGATGATAATCCCATGAGCAGTTCACTTTGACACAGCTCTCCATTCCTTCTTCAGCAGCCCAAGGGCAGGGGAGGGGTCTGCCTGAGTCTGTGTAGTCGGGGAGAGCCTGGCAGAAGACCCCCAGGACAAGGAGGGTAGACAGATCCCACCTCAACGCCCTGGCAGACAGCCCCTGGCACATGGCTGCCCCTCCATGAAGGAAACGCAGCCCAGACAGCCACGGGCTATCCACCTGGGGAGGTGGTGGTGAGTGAAGGGAGACCAGCGTCTCCGTCTGGACCCCCAGTCCCCGGCCCCAGAAGGAAGCCCTCCCCTTGCACGGGATACGTACACTTGGGCTTGCGAAGGGGCACTGGGTGCACCTCGGCGGTGATGGTTTTAGGCGAGAGCAGCTGTTCCTTAGAGCCCCAGTCTTCTTCCCACTGCTTCTTAAACTTCTCTTCCTCCTCCGCGATCCTGAAATAAGACCCCCACGCCTGTGACTGGAGTCAGAACCTTCTCGGGCCCAGCTTCTGCCTATGGGGAAACCCCAGCCAGCCTGGGAGAGGCCACATGGTTCTAGCCGTGGTGGAGAAAACAAAGTCCCTGGCACTTGTCTTCTAAATAGAGTGTGAACCCCACCCTGCAATTATAAGACTCTGTTCTAGTGACCCTAATGTGATGGGCTTTACTAGGATTAAGGAACGGCTGTAAACAAGGGAGGATCCACCAGGGGACCAAAGGGCCAGTTAGACTGGGCCTGGAGATGGCCTCTGGCTGCCACACTCCCGAGAGCACCCTCACGTCCACACACAGACACGTGTGTGCAGACATGTGGAACCAGGGTACTCACTGTTCCATCTCCTTCCGGTATCTCTCATTTTCCTCTGCTGCCTTCTGGGCAATTTCCTTTCTCCTTCTGAAACACAAATGTAAGTTGGTATGTTGGAGTCTAAGCAAGAGAAGTTAACTCTCCCTTGTGGCTAATTCCTGCTTTGACAAAAGTTTTAAGTATTTCTTCCAGGCTCCCTCCCAAGGACGCATGGACCAGAGGGGGATGCTGAGGATGTGGGTCTGACAAAGCCTGGGCTGCATACTCTGTGGTTTTGGCTGGCACTGCTGAGCAGAGATTTTGTGCTGTCAGAGCTAGGAGGCAGGTCTATGTGGGCCACATTCTACGGGTCCACCTCCAAACCCTTAGATAAAGTGACTGACCATGGGCAGGGCCTGGCCTGAGTAAGGTCCTCCACGAGGAGGGCCCCAGACCCCAGGTAGCCAGGGCTGCTAACCAAGGCCAGGGCAACGGGCAGAGGTACCACCCAGGGTGCTTCTCCAGGCCAATTCTGTGATGGGGAGATGGGAAGATCCTGTTTACCTTCCTTTTCCAAATTCTTATTATGCTCCTACAACATACCTGGATTTGGGTTTTGATAGTAGTTTTTGATTTAGGAATTGTTTCCCTCATTTATTTTCTCAGTCCATCATCTCAACTAGTCTGGGGGGTCGGGGGTTGGTCGTATCACCATAGACGGGTATGAATCCCAGCTTGGCCATGTGCACTTTGTACACAAGTGGCTTAACCTCTCTGAGTCTCAGTCTCCTCACCTGTAAAATGGGTTAATACCATCTACCTCCCAGGGCTATTGTGGGAATGAAATTAAATAACATAGACAAGGCCCTAATACAACGCCAGCCACATGGCTGGTACTCAACAAATGTTACCTACTGCTAGTAGCATCCTCATTTTCCATATTCTCGGGTCTTGGAAATTGAGGGCTCTTCTCGGTAAAGAGGGAGATGCCCAGTGGTCTAGAGGTAGGGGATGGATAGACCAACCACCAATGAACCCATCTGGTCTAAGGACAGGCCTCAGAGGGAGAGGATGAAGTTGGCCCAGGACACAGTGGGCAGGAAGCCAAGTGGGTGGGGTCGCATGGTGGCCTGGGGGGGTGAGGAGGGGCATCCTGGCTGGCCACACTCACTGGCGCTCCATCTCCTGCTGCTCCTGGAGGATCTTGTTGGACTCCATCGCCAGCCGCTTCTGCATCAGAAGCTCCTGCCGTTGCAGTTCACGCTGTCGCACCTCTGCCAGCCGCTCCCGGTCTGTCATGAACAGCTCCCGGCCCTCGTGGGGGAGAAAAGAGGGCCTCTGCTCAGTCCGCTAGGGAACCCGGGCATCCACTGCCACAGCCCTGGCGGCCGAGATGTGGGCTGTCTTATTGCTGCGGCCCCCAGTGTCAGGCACTGTGGTTCCTGCTGTCTCTGACCAAACTTCTCCTGGCTGGGTAGAGATCCTCTCCCTCTGCTCTGTCAGAGCTTCAGGAAAGGAGACCCCTGGCCCTTCCCAAGGGGCCAAGGAGTATGCGGCAGAGATCAGGGCTCTGAGCAGCTGGGGCTGGAGGTCAGGGGTCATGGGGCCCCCACCAGCTCATTCTGGACTTACAGCTCCAGCTACGATGGAGATGGTCAGGCTGCGGCTGCTCTTCAGGATGTTCACGGCCTGTGGGGACAGGTGGACAGCTGGCTGAGGCCTGACAGACCAGCGCAGTCAAGGCCCCTAGAGAGCACAGAAGGTCTCAGACACCATGGCAGATGGAGGGGCGTGAGAAATGGAGGGCAGAGATGATCATGGCCGGCAGATGCAGGCCCCTCATCTCACCTCCTTGTGGTCCAGGCTGGAGAAGTCGATGCCATTGACTTCGACAATCTGATCCCCTATCTGGAGGAGAAATGGAGACAAATCAGCGTGTTTGCACTATTTGTACACTCACTCATCTACAGGAAGGGCTTCCCCTGGAGTCCAGGGTCAGACGTTGGGTCTTCAAGTGGCTGGACCTCAACTCTTCCCAAGGAGCAGAGTGGTTGGAAAGCTCTGATGGGGCCCTGGGAGGACCCCAAATGCCCCTCCACCCCATATCTCTTTCATCAGCTGTTAGTATTACACCATTAGAAGTTCATTTCTTTGGCTGAATTTATGACATTTGCTTTAAAAATTCAGTTTGTAGACATAGGAGCCTTTGGGCTTTTCATATAGCAGAGGCTATGTTGAGTCATAATAATAATTGATAAAATAGCTAGATTCATTGATCCCTTACTATGTGCCAGGCACAGTTCTAAGCCTATGTATTAATTCATTTAATCCACACATGACCCTAGAAGGAAGGCTATTATCCCCATTTTACAGGAGAGGAAACTGAAGCACAGAAATAGGAAGTAACTTGTCTAAAGTAGAGGTTAAGAGTTCCGGCTCTGGCACCAGATCATCTAGGTTTGAATCCCAGCCTTACCATACTGGGTGCATGGTCTTGGAAAAATCACATATTTTCTCTGGGTCTCAGTTTTCTCATCTGTATAATGAGGATAATGATAGGAGCTAATTCTCAGAGTTCTTGTAAATTTTAAAGGGCTGAGAACAATGTCCCATCCAGTAAACACTCCATGAATGTCAACTCTTTGACTATTGTTATTACATTCCCAAGCTCAGGACTAAAGGCTGTCAGAGCTGAGGACTGTAGAAAGGGTCAAATGTTACTCCCTCTGTGCAGCCTTCCCTTGGGGGGTGAGTGGGAAGCATTAGCCACTGAGAGCAGACTGTGTGGGAGGTGCCTCCATCACGTGCGATCGCACGCTGACCCTGAACCCCATTGGGGCCCCAGTGGGGCTGGCCCAGGGTCACTCACCTCCAACCCCACCTCAGCAGACAGGGAGCTGGGCTTCACCTGGCTGATGAAGATGCCAGGTTTCTGGACAGGGCCGCTGGAAATGCTGTGGGAGAGATGGGAAATGCAGGTGAGGCTGCGCTCACCCCCTGCAGTGCTTGCTCACTCTCAGTGTCCTGCACCCTTTGCCTGTGTGTGCGGAGCTCTGGCCACTCAGCATACAAGTGACCTGTGAGCTAAGTACCCAAGGCCCGCCCTCTGCTGTCTATCTGTCCAGCCTCATTGCCCTGTGGCATTAGCCACAGAAAACTACTTGTAATCTCTCCCACCTGATTCCTCACCCAATATATCACATATGCTGTTTCTTCTCTCTTTCCAGTGCTTTCCTATTCATTCCTTAAGATTCAAATGCTATCTCCTCTACAAGATTTTAACCAAACTCCTTATTCTAGTTGCTCCCTTCTTGGGGCTCCTAAAACACCTAGAGCAAGGATGGCACTTGTACTGTTATTCTCCCCTTCCAAATCTGTTGCAGACATCACTAATCGATCACAGCACTCTTTCCCACCAAGTCTAGATAAAACTTTAGAGTTCTTTTCAAACTCTTTAGCGTTCTTTTCCTACTCCAGGCAGCCATGACTAATTGAATAGAGACAGCACAGGATAGGAAACCTATTTGCCATCCCTGACTCAGAATGTAGCTCCATTAGCATCCTTGTCACTCTATACTGTAACTATTTATGTGGTTGGCTTCTATATTGGGCTGTAATCTAGAAAAGAGGGACTTTTTATCACTTACACTTGGCTGAAAAGTGTTGAATAAATGTGGATGAATGGAAATAATAAGAATAACTTAAATAATCATAGCTAATATTTACCAGCTGCTTACTACCTGCTAGGCACTAAGCTTGGTACTTTACTTCTGTCATCTCCTTCCTCCTCACGATAAACCTGTGATGTGGGTATTATCACTCTCAAATTACAGAGGGAGAAACTGAGGCTCAGAGTGGTTAAGTAACCAGTTCAAGGTTCTAGAGCTCACAGGTGGCAGAGCAGTAGCTGGAGCCTAGATCTATGACTGTAGTACCTACGTACTTAACAAGAAGGCCCCTATGGACTGATGCCTGTTTGCAATTCCCTGGCTGCCTCTTAAAGAAGTCCCACAAGGTGATAAGTGACAAGAGAACTGTGACAGAGATGACCAGCTGGAAAGGCTCCTTTTGCAGTGATTCAAGGCCCCACCAAAGGAACACGACTCTGTCTTTGGGCCTAAGTTTCCTCACCTGTAGCATGGGCCTGTTAGAGCTGTCCCTCTGGCCCTACTTGGCTGTTGTGAAGCTCAGAGGGAAAGCAGGCACCAAGAAGTGTCATCACTAGTGGACAAAAGTCTCCTCGGAAGCAGCAGTGAGAAAGAGGAGAGGTGCTAGGGGCCCGCTGGGGTCCACTGGCCATGAGTGAGCCCAGGGCACGCCTGCCACCCACCTGCAGCCAAGGCCCCGCGAGCCCACCAGGCTGATGAAGACCTTCTTCTCCTTGTTGTCCCGACTGCCGGGGGAGCCCAGGCTGCTCCACCCGCCCTGGAGGAGGGACAGGATAAGGGTCACTGGGTGTCCACATGTGTGCAAGTGGCCTCTTGAGCTCATAAGGCCTTCAGGACGAGCACTGCTGTCCCCATGTGAGCCTGACTGTCGTTCTGTCCCTGGCGGTGTGTCTGCACCAGCTGCACCCACCTGAGGGCCCACTGCCCACAGGGGCATTCTGGATGTGCTGGGGGCCTGTGTGCAGCCCTGAGGGCACATCCTAGAGCAAGCCCTCCCTTCAGGAGCAGCTGCCCCTTCTTGGAGACCACCCCATCCAGACCCCATCGCAGGTGGTGCCAACCCTTACCCCAGATTCCGACACAAACTGATCCACATACTGCCACTTGAGAGGCTCGTCGGGAGAGCTGATGGGAGGGGAAAGTACAAGGGAGGTCATTAGGGAGAGGTGTTTGAGGGACCAGGCCCCAAATCCAGATCTGCCACCTCTGGAGTATCTAGCGACTGCTGGCCCTGGGGCAGTGCTGGCCTGGGGGAAGTCAGACCTCAGTGCTGAGCCCGCAGGGAAGAGTCTGTCTACAGAGGAGGGTCCTGCTCACCTCTTCACGGGGATCAGGCCGATGTCTGTGGGAGAAAGGCACAGGGGTTAGGACGTCTCCTCTGCCCTCCTTCCTCCCGCAGGAGCTGGGTGCCCCGCTGCCCTCCCCACCCCACCGTCGGCACCTCCTGCTCTTCAGCCTCACTCACGTCTCACTTTGATGGACACAGTCTTCTTGGTGCGGATGAGGTTGATGACCTCCTCGTGGGTGCAGGAGGAGATGGAATACCCGTTGATCCGGACGATCTCGTCCCCGACCTTGGCCACAGACAGAGGGAATGAGCACCAGGCTGAGGGAGCATCAGGCAGCTGGGCAGGCTCATCACCAGATGCTCTGGGCCTGCTCTCCAGGAAAGGGGATGATAGCCATGCCCTCCCTCAGGAGAAACCTTGATATGTGTCCTAGTGCCTGTCACAACCAACCCACCTCCATCAGCCTGATGGACCCCAGGGCAGGTGGCACTGCCAAGCAGTCTTTCTGCCCCATTTTACAGATGAGGGAACTGAGGCGGGGGGTGAGGGGCACAGAGAGTGGGTAGCAGAGCTGGGAGTAGAACTCAGGACTCAGCACCCTCACTCCGGTGTCCCTTTCACCCCATTGGGGCACCATCAGGTTCTGGAATCCATGCAAAGGGCAACCCTTCACCCAGATTCCCACAGCTCTTCCCTGGCCTTTGTCCCACCCCACCCAAGGAGCAGACTCTCCTGTCTGTTAATCACCGCAACGCCGTAGCCGAGTCGGGGCGGGGAACGTCCACGGCTCCTGACTGGAGCTCACGTCATCGACACACACACCTCCCCTTTTTTCCCCTCTGTGGACACTCAGTGGACATTTTCACTCTGCCATGGCCCTGATCTCTGAGCTCCCATTCTGGGAGTAAGCAAAGAACAGCGAATGAACACAAGGCTTTGGCATCAGATGTCCTGGGTTCAAACCCCTGCTTTTATTCTTACTAGCTGCGTGACCTTGGGCAAGTCTCTTGAACTTTTTGACCCTCAGTTCCCCTGATCTGTAAAATGGGGGAATACTGTGGTTGCTGTGAGAATTAAGTGAGCGTGTACGTGTGAAGCCAGCCAGTGCCTGGCACAGCGTAAAGAACCAATAAGTGGTTGCTATTGTTATCGTTAGGCCTGAGCCCTAAATATTCTGCTCAGATCCCTCTTCTCAGACTTAGGCCTCATTAGACTGGGAGAGATGGGGGCCCCGGGGCCTGCAGGGCCAGCCCTGGGGACAGATCGTGGTGAGCTTGCCCCCGCTGGACACTGCTGTGGGCTCCTCCTAACACCTTGGCACTGGGGGTCAGTCCTGAAGTTCCTCATTTAGTAACTGAAGGGCCGGAAGGACCCTCAGACATCAGGTGAAACTGAGGCCCAGGGAGGTGATGCTTTCTCCAAGGTCACATAGCCATTAGCTGCAAACCAGGGACTGGATCCTGGATGCCTGTCTCCACCCTGAGGCCAGCGCGGGTCAGCTGCAGGCTTAACCCACACTGCACGTGCTGACCCTCTGGAGACCTGTTGGTATGTGTGGGGGACGCAGCTGCGCTCCCTGTGGGGTCTGGGGGCTGGGCGGGCACACAGCCTCTGAAGGGTCCTCTAGGCCAACTCCTACCTCTGCAACGCCCTCACAGAGTCACCTTCTTGCTACTGCTACCTGAACACTTCCCTTCCACGCCTGGACACAGATCCCAGTCTTCTCAAGGGCCTGACAGGAGTGGCAAGGGGCTCAAAAAGGTGCCACAGTGAGGGGCTCGCTAAAGAACTTTCTGGGTACATCTCATGTAAGGAGAACAGCTGGAGTAGCTCCTTGCACCCACTTTTTACAACAACTCTGTGTTTCTGTGAATCATATGAGGAAACTGAGGGTCAGAGAGGTAACCCTTGCTCAGGGTCACCCAGCTAGTCCACAGTGTTCCTGGGATTCAGAGTTAGATAACAAGCGTTGTCTCTTGGGCATCTGGCCAAGCCTGGCTGCAGCTCCCTGCGTCCTGCCCTCTCTGGATCCTTGCCACCTGTCAGAGCTCTCAAGTCCCATAGGAAAGGCACGGATTACTCTGTCCATTTTACAGCTGGGACAACCAAGGCACACAGAATCATTCTCTAGCTCCAGACTATATAGCAAGGCCACCCTGTGCAGGGCAGAGGAAGTAGACGCAGACACGATACACTTGAAAAAACATCAAAATATCTCCAGTAGGGGGACAAGAGCAGAGAGCTAGAGTCCCAGGGCTGGGTCCTATTGGTGGGTCCAAGCTCCCCACCCGGGGCCCAGCCTCACAGGTCATATCAGCAGGGTCGTCAGTCCAGCCAGGCTGTGAGTGAACATGCCCCTCCCCTGCCTTCCAGAATCTTCTCCCAGCCACCCTCAGCATGAGAGCTCCCCAGAAACATGACCCCAGACAGGTGAATAGATGCAGACATTTTCCCCGAGCTCCTCTGAGTGAAGTTCCCTGTCCTGTTCCTACAGGGCACCTGCCCGGGACCCAGTCAGAATGATTCCCACACAGCCCCCGGCTCAGGTGGCGGGATCAGCTTTCCTCTCCCTCTCGCTCCCAGGTGGGGCCCTGCAAAAGGCCCTTTGTGCAAGACCCACAGTGAAACGACGATCTGAGGGACAGTGGCACAAAGGAGAGATGAGCCTGTCAGCCTGAGAAAGGGTGGATACTTCATAAGCCTGAGAAACAGGCGGGAAGGGAAAATTCTAAGTTTCATTAAAACGCCCTGAGGCCCCCAGCCACGGAGGCATGGTTGAGAAAGGTCTGTCCTCAGAGGAGAGCTCACCCTGGAAAAAGAGGGCCTCAGCTGACGCCCGGAGAGGAACTCATTATGTTTTTTCTCTGGCTGCGTTTCTGGGCTGGAAAATGTGCCGCACAGGAGAGGAATAATGAGGGGGGCTGAAATTTCAGACGCCACCGGCGAGCCGTGAGACAGGGATTTAGAACAAAGCGATGTCTGTCAGCTCCCAGTTTCCACCTCCCACTCCACGGTGTCTTGTACCATTAGCCCTCGAGCCCCCTGAAGCCCCTGGCTTGGCAGCCAGATTGGGATGTTGATAAGGAACGTGCTGGAAGCTCTGGGAGGGGGTGGGAAGGGTGGGAGGGATGGGAGGCCCTCTTTTATCTGGACATACAAAAACACAGCCCTGGGCTCTGGCAGGAGTGAGACCTGGCAGTCTGCCCATCTCTGCTCAGACAGTGAGGTGTGGGGACCCCAAGGGAGAGGCATCTAGGGTACTGAAGAGAGATCCCGGGGCTTGGCAGTCAGGAGCCCTGGGTTCAAATCGTGGCTCTGCCACTGACTGGCTGTGACACTAGTCACATCTCTGAGCCTCTAGCATCTCTGTAAAATGGGGGTGATACAGCCAAGGCATATAATGAGAGCTGGTTGTGAGCATGTTACCTGGCACGTTACAGGTGTTTACTGAATCTGCCTCTCTGCTTACTTAACAAACACACAGCACCGATGTGCCAGGCACTGTCACAAGTACAATATGAATTCATTATTTCTCATAACAACCTGACAAGGTAGGCCGTATTATCCTCATCCTCATCTCACAGATGAGAAACTGAGGCATGAGGTTAAGTCATTTCACCAAAGTCACACAGCTAATGAACAGCGCAGCCAGGACAGCCGGCTCCAGAGTCTGCTCTGCAGCACCGCACGACACTGGGATTTCCTTCTCCCTTCCAGTAGAAGGCCAGGTGTCCCAAGCTTCAGGGGCCAGGACACTACCATTCTCCTCCTTCGGGAAGTGGGGGGGTGGGGTGAGGGCAGCAGTAGCAGCCGCTGGAGCCAGGTTCCCAGCTCGACTCAAGAACACAGGTAATTGCCTGCAGCCTGACTTCTATGGGCCTGAGGAACATCTGTCAGGATGCGTCAGCCTCTTCCTCTCAAAGGCTCAGAAAGGTGAGGTGACCATGTTATGCCACACAGCCTAGCGAGCGAGGGAGGCCCTGGCCCCCCACCCCCCCAGACTCCGCTTGCTCACCTGGAGCCCGACGCTGTCTGCCTGACCCCCTTTGATGAGGTGGGAGATGAAGAGCCCACAGCCGAACTCAAGGCCGCCACGCACGCTGAGGCCGAGGCCTTCCGGGTGCAGACGGTCCAGGCGCACCTCCTTCAGCTTCCTGTCACAGGAGAGGCTGGTGACGGCCCAGCCCTGCCCTGACTGCCAGTGCTGCTCCACGCACTAGTGAGTGACCCTGTCCACCCCAGGGTGACCTCTCCCTCCCCCTGCTTCTAGCCTGGAGGCTCCCTCACACCTGGAGCGCCGGGGTGTCAGTTGGTCGTATTCCACCTGGTGCTTCAGTGGGATCAGAGGCCTGATGGCATCAAACAGGGGCAGGCGGCTGGGCTCATTGATGACCAGCTTCAGGTCTCCCACAAGCACGACCACGTCCATGGTCCTGCGGAGACATGGGGACACCTGGAGCCTCAGGCATGACCATGACCTCTGAGACCCAAGGATTCTCAGAGGAAGCCTTGGAATTGAGAAATCTCCTGAAAAGCCCAGGTGCCTGGGAAGACTTAGTTCTCTCATGTAGGTATCACAGGGAAACTGGTGAGGTAGGGATTGTTAACCCATTTTGCAGATGAAACTACACCAGGATTCAAACTCAGCTCTGGCTAGTTCTGAAGCCCAGGATCTTTCCAGACAGGAAACTTCTGTGTGAAGCAGTAGTGACCCCTTTCATACCCTCATCTCCCACCTCTGATTGGCAGTAAATTCTCTGTAAATTCTCCCCTCACGATGTGTCTCACAGCCCTCCTCCCCACCCCGTTCAGACCCTCAGCGTCTCTGGCCTGCACTGCTCCAGCTGCCTGCCGACTTGCTCACTCTCATCTTTTCTAAATGTAAGTCATTCCCTTTTCAAAACCCTTTGATGGCTCCCTACGGCCAGAGGACACGAACCATTCTCCTTGGCAGGCTCAGGGCCTCCATGACCTGTCTCCATGGAACTGCTCTGGGCTCATGGCTGTATATGGTCTCGGTGTGCCCTGAGTTCTGTTCCCCAGATTACTTATCACTTCCCACTCACACCCGCACCTTTGCCAATGTTGATCCCTCAGCCTGGAATGTCCTTCTCTAATACTTCCACATATCAAAATCCTTATCCTTCAAAACCTAGCTCCAGCCTTGTTGGTCCTTCCCCCCACAGTTAGAAGTGACAACTCCTTTCTTCACATCCTGCTCTTCCTTCTCCTTAGCAGTTATTTTATTGTAACTTACATCATAATACGTGTTTGTAGTGTCTGTCCGTCTTCCCCCACTAGACCCTGAGTTACCGAGGACGAAAGCAGATCTTATTAATTTCCAGACTTTGCATGGTGTCCAGCAAGTGGCAGGAGCTTATAAACATACACTGAATGAATCAAAAAGCAGGCGGGTGACAGGAGACATCTGATGCTGGTGCTGGGGCCAGCTGGCATTTCCTGTCCTATCGCAGCAATCACACTGTTGAACCCATCTGGATCCTTGACAACCTCCCCCACTAGACTGTGAGCAACCTAAGGGCAGCAACCAGCCTGTCTTGTTCACACATGTGCCCTTAGGACAGAGCCATGCATAGAGTGTTTGTGTAAATATTTGCTGAGACAACTGAATGGCGTGTCCATTTGATTTCTAGGAGCATTGAGCATCTGCTCTGAGATCCCCAGGATGGGAGAAGGGGTCCTCCTGTCTCAGAACAACCCATCCCAGGGCTCCCTGAAGACAGAGGTACCCAGGGTGGTCCACAGGAGCTGGAGCCAACACACTTACTGGTGGTACATCCGTAGCACGTCATAGAGATAGTCCTTCTCTGCATCATTTTCAATCAGAAAATCAACCTGGAAAACCCAAGGGCAGAATTACAGTTCCAGGCCAGCACCCCCACAGCAGACCCCAGGGACACAGAGGCTCCCGCTGGGGACCTCCTTAGCCTCTCCTCAGGGCTGGGGTTGTGGGGAGAGGAGGGAAGCCAGGCTAGGCTGGTCCTCTGACCCCAATACATCAGACCCCTGCAGACCACCCCAGCATAGCCACAGGAGTGCCTCTGCACATCCAGACGTGGCAGGCTGAGCCTCGTCCCCAGGTGGGGTGACATGTGTGCACACAGGGACACACACATGCACACATGTGAACCCCCACATGACAGCGATGTACCCCGATGGCAGCAGTGCTGCCGCTCACCCCCTGGCTATGTCACTCGTGTCCAGGGTGGCAAGGCCAGTGCTGGCTCCCCGGTCTGGAAGAAGTCCACTGTCATACCTGATGGTGGCTGTAGTGCCGGAGAACTGCTTTCAGGAAGGATTTGGGCCACTTGCTCAGATAGCACATCCCACCCACGGAAGCACCCTACCACCCAGGTCTTCTGTGTCACCAATGCCAGGGGCAACTCTGCCCTGTCCTGTCCTGGCCTAAGCTGGTTGACTTATGGCCACTCCTTCCCCTCTCCAGGTCCCTGCATGTGTCCCCCCCGACCCCCACCCCCGACAGGGGGAGAGTCAGGTTGCATTATTTCAACTTTGCTGACGTCAATGGCCAGGACTCCAAGGTCGGGGTCAGGAACTGTTTCATTAGCACCCCAATCCCAGGGGAGCTGGTGGGCCAGGAGCCCCAGATTCCACTGCCTGGGAAGGCTCAGTGTGAATCTCTATGCACTTTATCCTTGGCTCTCTCTTCAGCCCAAGACTGAGCAAGAGGGCAAGGTGGAGGCTCGAGGGATCACTGGGTCCCTCCCTCCTCCAGCCTTCAGGCCCAACAGCATGGTCCAGGGCCTCGGGTCCTCACAGCGAAAGGCTGCTGCTGGAAGCTGCAAGCTCCCACCTGACTGGTCCTCAGAGGAGGGCCGGAGCAGCCCTGCCTTTCTGTGGGTATCTCAGGGTGCTGGGAGGCTGGGGGCAGTCTGTCTTCCCAACACAGAGGAGACATGCTGGGATTTCTGGCCTGAACAGGGGATACAGAAGGCAGATTTCTGCTCTCCACCTGGCAGTACCCCCCTTCCCTCTAAAATCAGGCTGAGCATCTCACTGAAGATGAGAATAACCGAGAAGGCCTGCCCCCTACTGACTCACAGCTGGGCTTCAGGGGCTGCAGAAGTTCACCCCACCTGCTCCAAGAAGGGCACTCTTGCTTTCTCCTATGTCACTGCCCCTCTCTTCCAGGAAGGGGCTCCCAACCAGCTAGAAGATGGGGGACAGAAGCACCTGCTTGAGTGGGTGGTACCAAAATCTTAGGGTGGCAGCGCAGGATCCTGCATACAGCACATATGTGGGCACCTCTGAAAGCTCATCTCCATGAACAGCACTCCGTCTGGGCCTATAGGAGAAGCGGGGGACCTCCCTAAGACAGGCCTGGGCTGCCCACATTTGGCTATGGTGGAGGAGTCTGAGCAGAGAAAATTCTGAACTCCTCTAGGATCAGGGGCCAGAAATACCTTTATAAATTGGATCATGTCACTTGCTTGCTAATAGCTTCTCATTGTACTTAAAACAAAACCCAAATCCAAATTCCTCACTTTGACTTATCAAAGCCCAACATCACCTACTGCCACTCTTCCTGGCTACACGGGCTCCCTAACAGTGCCTCCACAGACCACACTCGCTCCAGCCTCAGGGCCTTGGCATATGCTGTTCCCTCTGCCTGGATTGCCTCCCCACTTCCTTGCATGGCTGGCCTCCTTCCCAGAGAGGTCTTCCCTGCTCACCTACCCAAACAGAACCCATTCCCATCCCCCCAGAGATGTTCCAACTCCTTGATTACTACATCACAATTTGTAATTAAAGGCTTGCTTTTTTGTGAATTATTTTGTCTCCTTCATTGGACAGAAAACCCCAAAAGGGGAAGGATGAAGTCTGTTTTGTTCTAAATACCTTGTGCCTAACACATCATAAGTGGTCAATAAGTAAGTACGGAGTGAATTTGTCCATCCTCCTGGCTCCTGGTGTGCCCACACAAATGAGCTGGGAGGAGGAAATCCTAGAACAGCAGGGGAAGGGAAATACACATCTGCAGAGTCCCTGTGAATCCCCCTGGGATGGCCTCATGAGCTGCTCATGGGCTTTCTTCCACTGATCTCAAAAGCCTTTGGAGGCCGATACTCTCACACTGTTTTGCAGATGAGGAAACTGAAGATCAGAGAGGTTAAGTCAACTCACCCAAGATCCTACAGCAAATAAGAACAGAGCTCAGATTTGAACCTCGGTCTATCTGATTCCAAAGGCCACGCTCCTGCTGATGCACCACTTAGCGTGTGACCCAAGCCTTTCAGGGAAACGCTCCAGGGCCTCCTTAGGCCGAAATTTCAAACTCTTTGCTCTCAAGACGATCTTCCTTATCTCGAATCCCCATCTCTCTCCTCTGCACTGTTAAGAAAACCCTTTTGGCTTGGTCCATAATGAGCATGTCTGTATCGAATGACTCTTTGATGTTCTGCTCTCCAAGGGGAGCATGCAATCCCATCGGCTTTGGTTGCAGTGAGGACACCCTAACCAAAGGACCTCTAGCCTAATTCCAGCCGTGGCTGGTGACACGAGGAAAAGGATGGGAGAGGGAATCTCTCATTGGCCAAGGCCTTAGGACTGAAGCTCTCTCCCACCCCTCTCGCTGCATCATTCGGTGTAAAAAGTGATGGAGTGTCCTCAGTAGACAGTGTTTACCATGGGCTGGGTGTGGGAGTAGAAAACCAAGCCAATTTCAAATGGTAGAGCCTAGGATTCCATTTTTCCACCTTCCTGGGCCAAGCACAGACCACCTGGAAATGGTCTTTGTGGCAAAGAGCCCATTTCTGGGGTCCCCGGCTCCCGGTCGTTGTAGGCAGCCCTCCAATGCTGACCACTGAATCCAGACATCCCTACCCAGAAATCACATCCTCCCGGTCTCCTTCTGAGGCAGCAGCACAGTTCAGCTCTTTAGCGTGAAGTCCACCCACTCTCACCAGTTAGGTTCCTCAAATCCTGGTCTCCAGTTCTGCCCTTACCCGCTTCTCCAGGGTCATCTCCACCATTTCCTAAGCGGACTCAGGCTACAGCTGAGCAGACCTTCCCCCTCACACATGGGAACCTCCCCATCCTCACTCCAAATGTCCCATCTTCCTCATAACTCCAACTGGCCCATTTAAAAAATTATCCATATACCATAACAGCCGGGAAAACACCTGGTTTATGTGGAATGCCCTTTAAAAACGAATCTAAGTGATAAACCAAAATGGAGGTCACATCTCGACCCTGAACATTCCCCCCTGGAAATGTCTCCAAAGAGACTCAGCGATGACAGCACTGCTTTGTTCTTTGACCACACCCGAGTGGAAACACACTCACATCTTACTCTCTGGGTTTCAAAAGGCGCCAAGAAAGACAACTGAGAAAGACCGAAGTGTCTCTGGAAGCCTGAATGTGCAGTAACATCACCAGGGTAATTCAAATTTCACTTTTTAAATAGTTAAAAAACTTACACTCCCTCCTCCTGGAATCTGAGTTCAAGCAAACTCCTCAGGAAGGTCTGCCTGGCACCAGGCCAAGGATCAGCTTTGGGAGCCCCCGGTCTAGGGCACTCTGTACCATTCTCCCAGTGCCTTGCGCTCAGGTACCTGTAAAGCACGTGCGTACAGCGGGTCTCCGACAGCACCGCGCCGGGCACACGGGCACACAGTGCTCAGCGGTGTCTGCTGAATGATGCGTGAACTCCAGTTGCTCTAGTCTAGAGCCTTCCTTCCACCCTCTTGGCCCGGTCCTGGGTCACCACCTCCCCACGGCTCCTCAGCACACACCTGCTGCAGCCTCCTGGATCTGCCTCCTCTTAGCTCACTTCCAGCTCATCAGAGAAGAGTGGGTCCCAGATGCATGCACGATAGACTGCCCTTCCTTCTACCTCCTGATCCCTGCCGTCATTTAAGGGGAGCCCAAGCCCCCTCTTCTAGAGTCCTTTCCGACCATGCCCAGCCCAGAGTCTCCTCATCCGCCTCCCGGGCTGAGGCCCTTCTTGCCTGGCTCCTGTATTCGCGCCAGACTCTGCTTACTGACCGTCTACCGTCAGAGGAACTTTACACATATTATCTTTCACCTCCCAACGACCCTCTGAGGTGGATGGGCATTATCATCCCCATTTGACGGATGAGGAAATAGAGGCTCAGAGAAGTGGCAGAGCTGAGACTCCAACCTACACCTGCTGGCTCCAAAACCCCTGCTTTTTTTCAAACTACCACATGGTATCCACTTACCAGACAGAACTTTCTGTATGCATTTGTCTAATACACATTTATTGAGCACCTCCTGTGTGCAAGACACCAACTTCTTTCTCCAACTAGATTTAGAAAGCTTTTCCTTGTCTTGGATCCCTCTTAATATGGGCTCAGACACCTAAAGAAGCCCACCATCTACAAATAACTGTTGGGGGGAGTCTCTTTATCACATCACTCCCCCCATCCCGGCCCACTTTGTGTCTGGTCCCCTCCACCCAGCATCGGTGTTCTCTGGCTGATGCTCAGCTGGCTCTGTGCTATCGGCCTATATGGGGGTGGGGTATGGTTCAGGCCCCTTGTCTGGGGCACTGGAGGCAAATTCTGGGTTTGGCCTCGGGCCCTCTCCAGCCTCGTCTCCCAGCATTCTTCCATATGGAATGGCCCTTCGGGACAGCTTCACAGGGGAAGCACACAACATTCAGCTCACGCAAATTCAACTCCATGTGTGCACCCAGCCAAAGAGGGAGAAAGAGAGCAAGAATAATTAAATAATGCATGTTGTTCCACTCTCCTCGGCTGTTGTGGGGATTAAATGAGTAAATACATGTAAAGTACTTAGGACAGTGATCAGGGCTCCAAAACTTGTGCTGGGTCTCTTCCTTTGTGCCTTCAGACGCCCTCCCCAGCCTTCTGCAGCCTGCCCTGTATCCCAGGAAGCTTGGCCCGGGCTCCCTGGCCTCTGCTCCCTGCTGTGTTCACCCAGGCGTGGTGATAGGGCCTGAGGAGAAAGGGGATGGGGTTCTGATTCCTTGCTCCCTCCTGCTGGAGCCCCGTGTGGCAGGTCTGGGCCTCCCTTTGAGCTGTTGCTCTCGGCTGTCCTGCGGACCCTCTCTTCCCTTGCCCCTTCAGGAGCACCTGGCTTCCTGCTGCTTGCTCCCAGGCTGTCACCACGCCTTGTCAGCCCCGTGTCCCTGCCCTTCATAAAACTCTCTTTGTTTCCCATCTGGATGAGCCACCTGCCTCCTGCTGGGACCCTGGCTGGTGGGAAATGTTAGCTGTTAGTGGTGGTGCCGGCAGCAGTTTCTCCCTGTGGGCTCTTCCTCCACCTTTAAGATGCCTCAGACATCAGCTGTCCTTGGTCAAGCCTTTCCTTGGGCTCCCCAACAAAGCCTGTCCCGTCATTCTTTGTGCACGGGACACCATTTTGTCCCACTCCTGCCCGGGACTCGCCGAGCCGTGTGTCCTCTTTCTTTACTCCCCTGTCTCCTCACTAATCTGTGTGTGGCCCAGACACAGGCCGGGGTATGTGTGGAGGGCGAGGCCAACAAGCCCCTTCCCCATCTGGATCTGCACCTGTCAGTGCCTCAGTTTCCTCATCTGTAAAATAGGGACAAAAATACCTATTTCATGGGATTTCATCCTTCCATGAGAGATTAATAATTGTTTTTTATTATTCATGAGTTAATAACTGTTCAATGCTTAGAACACTGCCTGGAAAATAGTAAGTTCTAAGTGTTTGTTAAATAAAACTAAGTAAGGGTAAATGAAAACAAATGCTATAGTCCCAGCAGCTGGCAGCGAGTGGGTCCTCCACACAAGCTGTGGGAGGAACAGATCCCGCCACGTTTCCTCCCAGGCCTGCACAGCTTGCGTCCCGGACAGGACTGGGTTTATCTGGCTCTTGTTTATTATTCTTCATCTTTTCAAGAGGAGTCGTGTCTTGCCAACTAGTTGGGAGCATTTGACCTAGCGCTTGGCACAGCCCATCATGCCCTCCTTTTCCTGCTCACCTGCTGTTCCTTCCCCTCCAAAGGTCAGGGTGCCCGGGCTCTGTCCTGGGTCTTCTCTCCACCTGCACTGTCTCCCAAGTGACCTCATCAGTCTCGAGGTATGAACTACCATTTATTCCCCAAGGACTCACTGAGGCTGATGCCCAGCACAGACCTCCCCCAGTCTGCAGCTTCCGGCCTTCTCAGTCACCTCTCTACTTAAAGGCCCAAAGGGCATCTCAAATTTAAAACAACCAAAATGGGACTCTTGGTTTCCACCACCTCCTGCTCTGTCCCCACCAAGCTGCTCCTCCTCCCAAAATGAAGACTCACCCTTGATGCCTCTCTCCCTACATCCACAGCCAACCCACTGGCAAAGCCCGCCAGGTCTCCCTTTAACATGCGTCCTGGGTTGGACCACTCTTCACCCTAGTCCAAGCCCCCACCTCTGGCTGGGGCTGCATTATATGATACTTTCATTGGTTCACTTGTTAACCATCTGTCTTCCCCACTAGAATGTGCTCTCTCTAAAGGGAAGGGACTTTGTTTTGTTACTCAGTGGTTAGAGTACTGTCTGGCATATATTAGGAGCTCAGTCAATATTTATTGCATGCATACATGCATGAATGAATGGTCAGCAAATCCCTAGAAGGCAGGGGCTCTTTCTGACCCTCTTATTTATCCGCCCCCCAGGTGCCTGTCCTTGGGCAAGACACACTACAGATACCCATAAATGCATGATTGCTGAACAGGCAATAAAGACTCTGAGCAAATAAGTAACCAAGTTCCTGCATCATGCAGGTGCAGTGAGCTTTAGAAAAGCTAGTTCTCTGGGGAAGATGCCCCCTCCCCTCGCCTTGGCACCCTGACCCAAGGCTGTGACCCAGAAGGGCATGCAAGTGCTGCTGATGTCCTTGGGGAAACCATACAAGCCCAGAGGAATAGGCCTGGAGCCTGTTGGCTCATCCAACAGGATGCTCTGCAGGCACTGGCTGGGAACAGTGCGGCCACTGACCAAATGGTTACTCTAGGCCCAGAGCCGCCAGTACCTGAATTCCTATTTAATCCTAAGTGTCCTGTAAGCTAAGCACTACAAACCTCATCTCCCAGCTAGGAAACTAGAGCTCAGAGAGATTAAGTGGCTTGCCCAAGGTCTCACTGGCAGTGAGTGACAGGGCTGAGGTTTGACCCCAGTTCTGCCTAACTTCAGATAACAGACACAACAGTGGACATCCGATGAGGACTCACTAAGTGCCAGGGTCTATTTAAGCTCCATACACACATGTAGATCTCAACCAACACTCACAATAACTTTACTAGGTAAATATTATTGTTATCCTCATGTAACAAATTAGAGAACTGAGGCACAGAGAGGTCAATAACTTGCTCAAGGTCACACAGCACTTTCCACGACAATACACTACCTTTAATGCTACCTCCAACAACTAAAGGTTTAGATTATAAGCCATCCCCAAGGGGTAAATTTGCTCTGAAACACTAAGGAAGGGACATTTAGAAAGCAATCATCAGCAAGCTATAAATTTCACCCAGTATGTCTGAGTGTCCCTATCTCTATCCTCTGCTGCTTCATCCTCTCTCCCCAGTTCCTACCTGATCTCCAACCTGGGAGGGAAGGCTGCTGCTGTCTCCGAAGCAGCAGGGCACAAAGTCCAGCCCAGGCCTTGCCCAGCATGGCGCCTGCCCCGCCTGCACACACAGGGGCATTAATAGGTAATGACTCTTGTGATGAGGAAGAGCAGGGCAGTGGAAACACACAGGCCTGAGGCGCTTTGGAGCCTGCAGGGCCTGGCAGAGAGGAACAGGGGCTAATGTAGGGACCCAGTCAGACACTGGGGACCCCAGAGGAAATTCTCTCAAAAGAGGCAAAGTGTAGTTGCAGTACCCCATGAAGAGAAGGCAAAAGAGGACGTGACATTACTTTCAGCCCAGGGGCCGGAAGCTGAAATTCAAGCCTGAGTCTTGGGGTGGGGGACGGGAGGCTGTGCTCCTTCAAAGTGAGTTGCCTGAAATCTACACTTACCAAATGTCCTCAGTGGCTGAAATTTCTCCCCTCACCGCCCTTTGCAACAGGATGCGCTGGTGAGCACTGTCCCACACTGTCCTTGCTATTCGCCAGCCCTCAAACTGCTGCTGAACTTCCAGCTCTCTCTCACCCCTGGGATGCCCAAGGCCTCATTTTTAGGAGACTTCTACCAGTATGAGCTGCCCCCTTTGTGCCCCCACCAGACCTTGATCCCAACACTCAGCACCCAGCCATGGGTAATTATTAGTGGAGGGTCTGCTTCCCACCCCCACAACCTGCAATTGGAGGGCAGAGGCTGGGTCTGGCACAGAATGGGTGCTCAAAACATGTTTATTAAGTGAATGATTGACCCCTGGCCCTTAGACCCTGTGGCCCCAACACTGGCTAGCTCCTGGGGCTCCCCTGGGCCTCTCTGTGGGGAGACAGGGGGTAAGCACCCTGACCTTGCCTGCCTGAGCTCTGCCCCTCAGGCCTGGGAAGAGTTTTGGCTTGGTCTAAAGACACTGCCCCTCCAGGCTCCGGGACGGCCTCAGGGCACACAGTCGCCTGTCCCTCAGGCAGGGCCTGTGGGTAGCTCCAGACACCCCTGGCTTCACCCTTGGGCTCTGAGGCATCCTAAGGCCTGGTGGGGATGTCCGCTGGGTCTCCTCTCTGGCCTCAGGGCCTCAGTGGCTCTTGCACGCTCTGGAAACAGTTCAGGAAATGCCCTGGGTGAAATCCAGCAGCTTTCGGTGGTGGTCTCTGAGGATCCTGGACCACCAATGAGGCCCCTCAGTGGGCCACACTAGGGGAAATGTGGTTCTGCCTGAAGGGTCTGGCTGACTCTCTGTACCTCCTCCCTCCCTCCCACCGCCCCCGGCCAGCACCAGTTCCTCAGCTGCTTCTTGGCCCTAAGAAATGCCCTTGAGCAGCGAGGGGCTCCCTGAAGTGCTTCTAACTGGTGTTTTGAGGTCAAGGGACAGCCATCCAGTCCCCCTTGCTAGGAGTCCTCACCTCTCAGACACTGCCCGGGACCCTCTCCACATGCCCCATTTGAGCTGGTGGCACTAGGAGCTGTGGGAGTTGCCCACTATGGGGCATCTCAGAGAAACGTCCTGTCTTAGGCCAGGGCTGGAAGGAATTCCAACCCCAGAGAAGTCCCAGCCCCTGGAGCGCAGAAGGAGAAAGAACGCTTTCAGGAGCTCGGTTTAGCGGTTCCTACACCTGGAGTCCCAGCGCTCCTCCCTCATTTTACTGGGGATCCCTGCTGGAAACCTAACGACCCTGCGGGCGGCGGGAGGGGCGGAGGGGGAGGAGGGACGGTGTCCCAGAGCACCCAGAGCCCTTAGGCCCGGATGGAAAAGGGAGGCGTCCCGGGCACTTGGGGCGCAGCTCTGACCTTGTGCCGGAATTCTCGGGCCACCTTCCGGTCCATGGCTGGGCCAGATCGCGCCGCGTCGCTGCGCGGCTCGTTCCTTCGGGGCCCGGCTGCCCGGAGTCGGCAGGCGCCGCGACCGCGACCAGCCGGGCCTGGGAGCGGCGGGGGCGGTGCCCGGGAGCGGGGGGTGGTGCCTGGGCGGGCGGGGGCGGTGCCCGGGAGCGGGGGGTGGTGCCTGGGCGGGCGGGGGCGGTGCCCGGGAGCGGGGGGTGGTGCCTGGGCGGGCGGGGGCGGTGCCCGGGAGCGGGAGGCGGGGCCTGGGCGGGGCCCCCGGGAGGCCGGAGACGCCTGTCCAGAACCTTCTTGCCTCGCGCTGATGCCCCGGGAGCAAACGGGCTGGAGTGTGTGTACGTGGTGGCGGTGGTGGTGGTTGGACTCGAGGCTGGCTCACCTCTTGGTATGGCCCCCAAACACACGCGGCTGAGGGAGAGGATCTCGGGAGGCTTGGGGAGGACGTTTGGGACTTTTTTGTGGGGGCTGGAATACAGAGGTCCTGAGACTCACACATCGGTGGGTAGGTAAGGGGTGGGCTAATCTAGTCAGTTTTCTCTGGATACACAAATAGAAGCCCATTCGCCCTCCTGAGGCTGTCTGTCACCCCCGGCCATGCATCTCACCTTCAGCGTACATTCCAAAATGGCCTTTTCCATGGGCTTTTCCCACTAGGAAGAAACGTTTGACCTGTGAATTCCTTGGAG
This sequence comes from Ceratotherium simum simum, assembly GCF_057802395.1. Classification (NCBI taxonomy): domain Eukaryota; kingdom Metazoa; phylum Chordata; class Mammalia; order Perissodactyla; family Rhinocerotidae; genus Ceratotherium; species Ceratotherium simum. The sequence continues at coordinate 12,931,389 of NC_141906.1, read as the reverse complement.
CTGGGTCTTCCTGTGGCCCACAGAGGCTTGAACCAGCGGGTAGGAGTGCCCTTCCTCAACAAACCTCCCCTCCCACCTCCCTCCAAACACCCCTCCCCCCCCAAAGCATGGGAGGGCCTGGCAGTGACATCCTGATTTACTGCTGACCTTTACCCAGGGCCCAGATCCCATCTGGTTCATTTGATTCAATTCAACCAAAGTTTGCTCAGCTCCTCAGTCTAGTGCTGGGGTGCAGACAATGAAGCAAGTCTGGGACAGACTGACAGGAAAGAGGGTGCCCAGGAGAGGGGTGATAAAACAGGTGTGAATGGGGAGAGTGGGGACCTTTAAATATGGAGCTTGTGCCTGGATTTAACCCAGGCTGGGGGCTTGACCTGTTTGCACCATGTCAGGGGGCATGGGATAGGAGATGAACAGTAGCCCAAGTCAGTGTCACTTCAGGGGCACCTAAAGACCCCCTCCTTTGCATCCCACCCCCGAAAGCTGAAGTTGTGCAGTAGACTATTTTTATTTGGGCTAAATTATTGTCTAGTTTAAGATGTAAATCCCTCCTGGAGAAGAACCTTAAAATATTATCCATGTTCTTGCCTTGGTATTGACTAGTTAAGTCAGAAATAAAAGGGAAAGACTTGTGGGATTTTCAAAGGTCCAGGAAAGACACATAAAATATACTGCCCTCCAACTTACTTTGTTGATATCTACATTTCATAATATGTCATATGGCTACTTATTTCATATTTAGAATCCAGGCTGAGTGGCAATGCCCTTACAAGGGGAATGTTGGCCACTGGCACTCTAGTGCTTCCCCCACAGACTCTCTTCTTAGAATGCTCCCCTCTTGGTTTTGAGGACAGCACTGAGTCCTGGTTCTCCTCTCCTATGAATGTTCCTTTTCTAGCTTCCTCTGAGACCACCCTGCCTTCACCCATTCCTTCACCAGTGTTCTTGAAGACTCCATCCTTGGCTCTCTCCTCTTCACCTTTCCATCTATGCCTGTGGCTTCAAATACCCTGTGTGGGAATAGCTATGTGTGCGTTATTTACCACTCTATTCCCAGAATAATGTGTGGTGAGGAATAGATGCTCAACACATTTGTTGAATGGATGAATCAATGAATGCATCCCAAATCTATACCCCTCCCCCGGGGTCTACTGGGGCCATCACCACCACCACCACCACCACCACCACCATCATCATCTGCAAGGCCTGGCTCGTAGTTGGTGTTCCACCACTTAGTTGCCAAGCAAATGATGCAAAGGTTTCCGAGGCTCTCAGGCCCACATTTCCACCATTTTAAAGTTCCTCCTGGACAAGGAGTGTACCTTGTTCACAAAATTAGAGTTGTTTTTGTCGAAGTCTGCCTTTGATGGGAGCAATAATGTGGAGTATGAGGCACTTCTGTCATTCAGTCAACATTTCCTGAGTGGGGCCTGAGCTAGTACTGGACATACCGAGGACTAGGTCATGATCCATCCCTAGATGTGCTCACAACTGGGGGTAGGGTGGGCTTTTGGGGACCCGGGAGGCGGTAGTGGGGAGTGGTGGAAGTGCAGGCTAGGACTCTGCAGGCCTGAGCCCTGGTTCTGCTACTGACCACTGAGTGCCACATCCCAGGACCTCTGCAAAAGGAGAGCGGAGGACCACTCATACCAGCATCTTGGTCTCCCGTGTAACAGGCTTCCAGGACTCAGGTTCCTGAGCCAGGGATCTCTGAGGAGTCAGGGATGTTGGAGGCTGCACTCGCTGCCTCCTTGCTCCCCCGGAGGACTTAGGGCTGAGTGATCTGAATCCAGCCTCCTCTGGGGAGGAGGAGCCACAGCCCAAGAAGGGCACAGGTTGGGCCAACTTCTGGCGCCTAAATTATGGTAATAAGCTGGGCAGTCCTGTCTCTCTAGCTAGGGGAGGAACCAAGCGCCTGGGAGGAGGAGTCGAGGGAACCCTGGGGCCAGAGAGCGAGAGGAACGAGGCCACCGAGTGGAGGTGTGACCCTGACTTCGCCTGGAGAGGCACTGCGGATCCCGGCCCGCACTCAGGCTTCCCAGTCCCCTCGCCCCCATGGGGGCCCCAGCCCCACGCACCCCCGCGCCCGTGCTCTGCCTGCTGCTCGCTTGCGTCTGGCTGGCCCGGGGTGAGCCGGCAGGGCAGTCTCTGCGGGTGCAGTCGCTCAAAGGTGAGAGGGGTGTGGACTAGGAGAGGCTAGGGGATGGCGGAACGTTTAGGGGAAAGGGCCTGGGCAGGTTGGAGAGAGGAAGGAAAGAGAGAAGGTTTGAGGGAGGGAAGGAGGGACAGCGAGGGAGAGGGTAGGAGAGAGGGAATGCAGAAGGGAAGAGAGGCTGGTGACGGCTAGGGCAATGGGTCTCAAGCTAGGCAGGGTGGAAGAGACCCAATGTGGGGAACTAGAGAGCACTGGGCCTCGGAGAGTGGGAGGAATGAGGGAGACCCTTGTTGGAGAAGAGTCGCCAGGGAGGGGGGAAAGGATTTGAGAAGGCTGTGGGAGACAGAATGGGGGCGATGCCAGGGGGTGTGGGAGAGGCTTCCTAGCAGGTGGGGGGTGGGTGTGGAAGGCCCAACAAAGGGAGCCATAGCTTGAGTGAAGAAGAATCCCCTCCCCAGCCGCAGCACCCACAACCCAGGGCAGTGCAGAGCTGCAGCCTGAGCCAGCCCAGGATCCCAGGTGAGTAGGTGGGAGCTTGTGGCTGCCCCACCCACCGCTCCCAGCTTTATTCCTGGTGTGTGTGACCCCAGGGGTTAGCACGGAGAGTGAATGGGCCTGGGGTGGTGGGGAGGCATGGCCCATTCCTAGCCCCTCGCCCATGCCAGGCTTCTTTCTCATCTAGCCACAGCCATCGGGAGGCGATCCTTGTCCTAGGGGATGCTACAACAGTGATGGGAGGCCAGGTAAGGGGGGGCCCAGGGAAGGGGGCCTCACTGGGCGGGGGCTTATTTCTGTCTTGGTCTGAGGCTGGCGGGGAGCTCTGGAGGTTGCAGGAAGGCTGTCTCTGCAGTTATTCATAAGGGAATGAACAAGGTTCCTAGTACGTGTCTGAAGTATGCAAATTCATAAGACACCTGCATTCCCACTGTCCTAATCTCCTGGGGCCCTGCAGCCAGCTCAGTTTTTTTTTTTAGGGGAGGAGGGCACAGTACTCCTGAAGTTACTGTCAGGAGACAGCTGAGCTCTCTCCTCCCCAGGGTGAAAGTAGGAAGGTGAGGGTTTAGGGGAGTGGAGTTCTGTTTTCTCTGCCTGGCCTGTGATGGCCCTAAACCTGTCAGAGGCCCCCCTCCATACCCTGAGGAGAGCCCCAGCAATGCTGCCCTGAGAGGAGAGACAAAAACTGGGCCACCTGGTGGGGTTTGCCAGGAAGAATTGGCTGAGAAGCAGAGCCCCAACTACTATCCTCTGAGTTTTGCCCATTCCCCATTGCGCACCCTCCTGGGGTCCTCTGTGCTCTCAGAAGACGTGGTGGTTTGCTTTCCCTCTTTGCCAAACTTCTTTGGTCCATGGATCAGGTAACTCAGGTTCTCTTTCTAATCCTGGCGTGCATTTGTCTCCTTTCTACAACCACAGACATCTCACAAATCCAGCCCACTGGCAGCCAGGCCCCCCAGAGCATCTTGAACCTCAACTCATGCACCCTGGCCCTAAGGGTCAGCTCTAGGTAGCTCCTTGTGCCAGCAGGTTGGGGAGCATCATTTATGATAGAAAACAGTGTGTCCCAAATACCTGTCCTTTGGAAATAGATATGAAGACCCCAAAGTAGGAGGGGGCACTCCGATTCTGTAATGTGTGGATTTTCTGGGTTTTTAATTTCTCACTGGCCTACTTTTCTGGGCCGTAAATTTTAGAATCACAGTCAGGTACAGTTTGAGTTGAAAGATAATGTCGTTCTTTTTATACATGGGGAAATCGAGGTAGGTGGATGACTGGAGGGACCCGCAGGAAGCAGGTGGAGCTGGCCTGTCCCCCCACACCATGAATGCCCCCACAGGGCTCCGGGAAGCCTTGCATTTTAGTGGGGGAAATGATCCTTACCCAAGCACCTCATTCCCCTGGCAGGCTTCCTTCCTCGCTGGATTGCAGGGTAGGCCTCCCCTTTTCCTTGGGGAAGCATCTGGACCAGGCAACCCCAGCGCGTTTCTCACATTACTCCTTAGAACAAATAAGGGTTGGGAATGGCCCTTCTTTAAGGTGATGGAGTTGGGGGGAATGAGGCCATTAGCTAGAAAGTGAACCTGGGGACCCTTTGAGGGCTTCTGCCTAGAATACCCTCAAGGGTAAGGGAGGGGTCCCAGACCAGCGGCCCACTGACCTTCATTTCAATGCTGCTTCACTCCTACAGAGCTCAGCCATTCTCCAGACAATTGATGGTGTAGACCCAGGGTCCACAGACCTGGATGGGGAAAAAAATGCATTGTTATTTACAGGAATCTTAATCTAACTGAAATGTAGTATTCTCTTCAATTATTATTATAGGCCACAAACCACAAGAGTATGATCAGTGTTGGGAACTGTCACCAATAGAAATCACAGATATTGTCATATCACCTTACAGGTGTTGATGTCCCCAGCCCTCATTTATGCTCACTGCTTCAGAATTCTTGCAGTGATAGGATCTGCTGCTAGGTCTTGTTATTTAATATGTTAATAAAGAAACACTAATATTACTAAGTCACACATTTTTACAAAATATTTTCGGAACTGTATTGCGATATAATCAATGTCCTTTGTCATCTTACGTTTTATTTTCTGTATCTATAAATATTATTCTGAGAAGGGGCTCATAGGCTTCACTAGACTGTCAGAGGGGTTTATGGCATAAAAAGGATGAAGAACTCCTGATCTATACTGAAGCTAAGCATTTGGGCAGGATTTAATATTTTCTCCAGAAAATGGCCTCCACCCTGTGGCACAGGCTGGCTTGACCTCGCAATACCAGCCTCAGAGGCCACTTCTGAGGTGGAGACAAGGAGTGGAGAGACCCAAAGACCCAGTGTAATCGGGCTCTTCAGGGCCTGTGGGATGATGGTGGTGACCGTTTTCCCGGCTGCTGTCTCCCGTTTCCTGTGGTCTCTGAGGCCCCCTGAGACGGCTTACCCCCAGGGTGGAAGCCTGACTCCTGGGGCTCGTTCTGGGTCTGCAGGGTAAGGAGAGCCGGGGAAGACCCAGGAACTGGGGCCATAGTGGGATGGGAATGCTGAAATCGGGCCAAGGAGGGGCCAGTGACCTTGCAGGGGGTCAGCAGGACAGTGAGAGGGAGGGGACAAGTGCCCGGGGATGAGGTGGAGAGACTCGGCATGGAAGGTGGGGCAAAGACTGGGTTAGGGCTTCAGGGACCAAGGGTTCTGGATACTTTCTATGTTCCAAGTCCTTCGCTGGAGGCTGGGGATTCAGTCTGGGGATGCAGAGATGGCAAGGAGGGAGGAAGACACGTGAGACAGACACCCACAGCGTAGTTTGTGCCTTGGTGGCCCTGGGAACAAGAGCAGGAGCTCCGTGAGGGCGGGGACTTTGTCCTGTTCACTGCGCCTGGCCAAGACCGGGCACAGAGTTCTGGGAAGTTGTACAAATGAGGAGGCTGAGGCCGAGAGGGAGAGACTGCTGTGCTCCGAGTCCTAGTCCAGGTGACATTAGGTAGGAGTTCCAAGAGGTCAGATGTCCAAGTCACTTAGCCGTGTGGTGACTGAACACTTGTGATGTTCAGTACAGTCCTAATTTCAGATGGTTATGTCTCGAGACACCAAGTGTTGGGATTTCTGGTCTGAAAATAGGATTTCTGAGCTACGCCTTGCTTGTGTCCTCCTCTGATTTGTGGTGACAGGGAGCGCCCTGACTTGGAGCTGAGTTCTGAGGACTGCAGGTAGTGACCTTTGAGGCAATGTTTTTGCTGTTGTTGGAAGAGCCCAAAAGGAAGGTTGGGGTGGGGGGCAGGGTGAGATGTTCCCCTGCCCTGGGGTGAGGGGCTGCCTTTGTTTCTTAGCTCTGCCCCACGTGGTTTCTGTGGTAAGGAGGAACCATGTTTGTTCTCTAGACAAGGGGGTTTTGTGTTGGGCTGTGGAGGACACAGAGGTTTACTAGGGAGGGAAGGAGGCAGGGGCACTGGGGGATATTGGAGCACGGAGGGGAGGGGTGTGTTCAAGCAACCGAGATGCCACTTTTGAGGGTAAAAACCAGCCTCCACTCCTCTGGGCCTAGGGCAGGCCTGAAAATCCATACCTCTTCCGGACCTCTCAGAAGTGGGCCTGGGGAGGTGGAGATGCTGGGGCACCGAGGGGCAGGGGACCTCACTGCCTCTAGGTGATGGACAGGAACGGCTAGACCTCTAGGAAGGTGCCCTCCCTGAGGCCAGCCTTTGATCGAGTTCTCTTCCTTCTGTCTTTAAAAGGGGGCTGATGCCCTGGACCCCTTGGCCATGTCTTCCTGGGAAAGGCGGCTCCATCGGGCCAAATGTGCACCATCTTGTAAGTGGCCCCCTCCTTGTGGCCTGTGGGCTGTGCGGGGGAGGGTCCTGGCCCACAGAGAGGCCTGTGAGGGCAGGCTGGTCTTCCCTCAGGGCCTCTTGTGACCTCTTCTCTCTGCATGAGGTCTCCTTCCACCTTCCCCAGCTCGGCCTCTAACTCCGTTCTGCTTTCTCCTTGCTGGCTGAGGAGAGCTTCCTCTCCAGTGTCTTGTCTTATGACCACAGCCCTGTGGCTTTCCCTGCTCACAGTCTCTGACTCCAGTGAGATTGGGCTTCCTTGCTTAGTGGTTGTTTTCCTCCTCCACTTCACCCTGTTTCTGTGGCCTCTTTTTACGTTCTGTGGCATTGCCCTTCATCTTGTCCTGTGTCTGTGGCCTTTCCCCTCACCTGTCCTGTGTCCGTGGTCTCTCGGCTCACTCTGTCCTGTGTCCATGGCCTCTCCCCTCACCTGTCCTGTGTCCATGGCCTCTCTCCTCACCCTGTCCTGTGTCTGTGGCCTCTCCCCTCACCCGTCCTGTGTCCGTGGCCTCTCCCCTCACCTGTCCTCTGTCCATGGCCTCTCCCCTCACCTGTGTCCTGTGTCCGTGGCCTCTCCCCTCACCTGTGTCCTGTGTCCGTGGCCTCTCCCCTCACCTGTGTCCTGTGTCCGGGGCCTCTCCCCTCACCCGTCCTGTGTCCGTGGCCTCTCCCCTCACCTGTCCTGTGTCCGTGGCCCCTCCTCTCACATCATGCTCCTTTCCTCACCACACTCTGCTGTGCTTTGCCTTCTCATCCTCTGTGGCCTTTCTCTCTACTGTGCTCCAAATACGAGGCCTCTCCCCCCTCTCCGGGTTTATGCCTTGGCCTCTTCGCCTGAGCTTATGGAACAGTGAGGAGAGCAGTACTTGAAGATCTCGAACAGTCTCCTTGCTCACCGCACTTGCTCCATATGCTCAGTTCTGCCTACCTTGTCTGGCGGCCAGGAACTTCTGGCTTAGGGAGCTGAAGGCCCAGGTGGCCACTTGGTGTATGGTGAAGGCAGGTACTCTAAGACCCCACCCCACCTACTTGCCAGGGAGAGGGCCAGGCAGTGGTCTGAGGCACCCTTAAGGCTAGCTCCTGTGGAATGTTGGGGCTACCTGTGATGGGGATCTGAGTTCCATGAGCTCTGAGAGGGCTGGGGCCTGGTGACCCCGCATGAGGGAGGTGCTGTGTCACTGGGTTCTGCTAATGTCGGCTCGATGGGGAGGTGCCTTCTGTGTCTCCCTTGCAGACTTGTTCTCCTGCTTCAACGGGGGTGAGTGTGTGCACCCGGCCTTCTGTGACTGCAGACGCTTCAATGCCACTGGGCCGCGCTGCCAGATGGGTGGGTCTGGGCTCCATCCCACCTCTGGGAGGGGCCATGGGTGCAGGGAAGGCTGTGCGTCTGAGGCCTGGGGGTCCTGGGCTCGGGAGGGGTGGGGGTGGCCCTGCCAGGGCCAGAACCCTTTAGCCTCTGACTTGGTGCCCACTGCAGCTACACAGAGAAGTTCTCTTTTCCCTGGCTCAGTGTACAACGCTGGCCCTGAGCGGGACAGCATCTGCCGGGCGTGGGGACAGCACCACGTGGAGACATTTGATGGCCTCTACTACTACCTCTCCGGGAAGGGCAGCTACACACTGGTGGGGCGCCATGAACCCGAGGGGCAGACCTTCTCAGTCCAGGTGAGGTCGCCCCTGCCCTGCTGTCCAGGAAGGCTCCACTAGGCCCTGGAGGCTGAGCTGGCCTGGGCTCTGCTTGTCACAGTTGGAGAGTCTGCCCCCGGAAGGAGCTGGGGGCTCCACAGTTCTCTCTCACCCACTCACTCCTGGTTGCCCCTGGCCATTCATTCAGTCACTCATTCATCCAGTATTTATTAAGTGCGTGCCTGTACTGTTCTTGGCACAAGGCTTGGTGGTGGCCTTGTGAACAACAACACAGATGTGCTCTCTGTCTCTGTCACAGAACTTATAGTCTAATGGGGAAAATAGACATTAAATCAAATGAATCATTTCAAGTACAACTGAGCGCTACAGGGGAGAAATGCCAACTGCTAGAAGAGCGTGTGATGGAAGCCCAACTTTGCTTATTGGGAAGGATGATGATCAGGGAAGACTTCCAGAAGGAAGTGACGTTTAAGTTGGGCTCTGAAGAATGAGCTAGAGTTAGCCAAGTGAAGGGTCGCAGGGGTGGGGGATGGATGTGAGAACATTCTAGATAAAGGGAATTTGGATGCTAGAGACCTGAGATAAGAAAGAGCATTGTGCCTCAGAGGAAATGGTAGAAGTCCTGGATGACTCGGTTTAGGGTAACCTCCTCTAAGAAGGCTTCCTGGGTGCCCTGAACTCCTGAGCTTGCTGGGGGCTCGTCTCTGTGTAACCAAAGTTCCACATCATTATGCCGTCATTGCATTTCTAGAAACAGGTCTGTTTCTAGGTGGGTCTCCTCTACCAGATGTAAGCTTTTCAGGCCAGGGACCAGGTCTTATCATTTGTGTTCCCGGTACCTAGATTAGTGCTCGGTATAAGTTTGCTTGTATCTGAACACGTGTGACTCACTGTCAGGCAGACCTGATTTACACGCTTACCCCGTGTGTTGAGTGGGGAGTCACCGTCAGGCACAGGTCAGTACCCCTCCTCCTGGAGAAAAGTCGATTTGGGGAGCCAGCTCTGCTGAAGGGCTCCTCGGTCAGTACTGAGTTAGGGCCTAGGGGTTGGGAGTTTGGGGAGATCCTAGTGCTCAGTGTCACCCCTCTGCCAACTGGGCATGCCCCTTCTGTCTCAGGCATAGACCTGCTAAGAGGCTGCCCTGGGCCCTGGGACCATGCTCTGGATGGACTGGGGACTCTGACCAATTCTGCCCTCTCCACCTTGGGGTACCACACATCAGAGTTTTTCATGACTGTGTCATTTCATGATGGATGTGCCACAATTACTTAGACTAATGGGGTGCCACGCATTTGTGGATTATGAAATCAACTTATTTGGTCACAACCAGCATCAAAAAAAAAAAAAAAAAAGGGAAAGAAAAAACAGAGAGAATAGAAAATATTATTAGAATGCATTACACATTAATGGGGGTAAATATTATTTTGTAAAACTTTTGTTTTATGTATATATGTGTATATTTATATTTCTTACTATGGATTATGGTCAAAAAAGTTTGAAAAATACTTAGACTATGAGGTGGCTTTCACAGGTCCCACTTTTAGTTGAAGTGGCTCCAGCCTGCTTAACCACATTTATCAGTAATCTAATGGAAGGTTCACTCCTGGGAAGAGTTTCCACGCTTGGAAGAGACACATTTGCAGACCTTTTTCCTAAGCTCTGAGAGCCTCCCCCCATCCCCCTGGGTCCTGTGGCCTTGGAGGTATGGGTTCTGTCAGAGCAGGGCGCAGAGGAGATGTGTGTGAGGGCAGCACAGGAGTGGCATGTGCGCCTGTGTGTGCAGGGAAGGGCTGGACTGTGCCTCTAGGGTCGTGGTAGGAGTGTGTGTTTATGGTGTGTGCTTTGAGTATGCCCTGTGAGTATGTATGAGGGGTGTGTGTGTGTTCATTCTGCATGAGTGTGTGATGGTGTGAGTGTCTATCTTGGCTTTCAACCTGATGGGATAACCTGGGAGAGATAAACAAAACATCCAGAAATAAAGAGAGAGCACAATGTACTGGAAAGAGCCCTGAATTTGAGCCATCAGAGCTGGGTTAACACCCTGGCTATGTATGTGACCTTCGTCATGTCACCTCTCTGAGCACCTGTTGCCTCCTCTCTGAAATGCAGATAATCACAGCTCTGACCTCCCTGTGGTGTGGTGGGGACTGGGAGAGATCACAGAGGAAGGGTGCTTGGCGCGCAGGGGGCAGGCAATCAGCATTAGCTGAAGCTTAACAGGGTGCCCCTAGGCACAGAACCGGAGCTCAGGGCCAGGTGTGTGGCAGGACCCTGCCCACTGGCCTCTGAACCCCCCAATCAGGTGCACAACGACCCGCAGTGCGGCACCTCCCCGTACGCCTGCTCCAGGTCTGTCAGCCTCTTCTTGGCGGGTGAGCAGGAGATCCGTCTGGCCAAGGAGGTCACCCGCGGAGGCGTGAGGTAACTAGGACACCTTCTGCCCTGAGCGCTCCTACTCGCTGGCGCTGGGGCAGCTGGTGGGGGGGGATGGGCGAGCCCCCGCCCTTCTCAAGCCTAAAGGAAAGTGCTCTCTGGGGGCGAACAGCAGAGTTTCCACCATTAGGGCAGGAACATACTGGCAGGCCAGCTGGGTTTCTAGTCCTCTGAGTTTGTGGAAAGATGAGTCCCTGGGGATTTTCTGGAACTGTCAGGCCCTGTGCGTTTCCAGACAATGGGTGTTCAGGCAAATAGCAGAGGTTTTCAGATAACTGAGATATTTCCACTATAAGCTTAATTTTTTTTCGTCCACAATTTGAAGGAAATCTGAACGGATCATACGCAGTTCAAGCCCCCCTTAAAGCAGATGCTGAGCACACTTTCACCTTTTCTGATGACATAGGGTCATTTTGAATGTCGCTTATCTTGCTGGGACATCAGGGACACCTGGGGGACACTTGAGGAATGGGAACTCTTTGCTCCCACACTAAATGGCCCCAGACTGTGGTCCTCTCTGAAATCTTTCTTGCATCTCTTCTTCACTGTCCTTCCCTTCCCTGGTTGTCCACTGTCACTTTATGTTGCACCTTGGTGGTGGGGGTGGGGGTGGGGGTGGTCTTCCTGCAAGTTGCCAAATTCCAGATTGGCAAGGAGACAGCGTACCAGAAAAACTGGGAGAGTGTCAAGATTGCTGTAGCCCTGCGTATCTTCTTTTGCCCCCAGTTCTCCTTCTCTCTCAGCTTTTTCTTCCCCTACACAAAAAATAAAGTAAGTGTCTGCTTATACCATCTCTTCTGTCTAGGAGAAGGGAGCTGGCAAATTCAGTCACTCTAAGATTTATCCCTGCCAGGGAAATTGCAGTTTTAAGAAGCAATTTTAAAGCTCTGTAGACAAAGGAATCCCTCTCTAATGGTGGACTTCCAGGCCCCTGAAAAGTCAGGGGGAGGAAGGGTGGGGACCTCGGATCCCGTGGTACCAGTGACTGCGTGGATGAGGCAGGTGCCGTGTACGTGATGGGACCTGCAGGAGGGGACAGTAGGTCCTTTGGTGAAGGGACTGGGCTGGTTGAGGTGGTGTGGACACCGTGAGGCTCTGGGCTGTGCCCTGCAGGGTCCAGCTGCCGCATGTGATGGGGAGCGTGCGTCTGCAGCGGCTTGCTGGCTACATCCTCGTGCGGCATCAGTCGGCCTTCACGCTGGCCTGGGATGGTGCCTCGGCTGTCTACGTCAAGATGAGCCCGGAGTTCCTGGGCTGGACCCATGGGCTGTGTGGGAACAACAATGCCGACCCCCAGGATGACCTGGTGACCAGCTATGGTGAGGTGCAGGGCAGGTGGCCTCTGAGGGGTTTTGGTGGGGGTGGGGGACAGCTCATGGGGCAGGACCCTGAGGCCATGGTACTAAAGACCCAGTGGGAGGCCAGGGCCCCTTCCTATCAAGTGTGTGGCCTTAGGCACATTCTTAACCACTCAACCTCAGTTTCCTCATCTGTAAAATAGTCACGATGAGAATTCTCTGTAGGGTGTGTGAAGATCTAATGGGCACTTTGCTAGGTGGCATTGATCCTGCGAGGTGTGTGGGTGTGTGTGAGGGGTGGGGAACAGGGAGCGGAGGGCCAGAGAGAGCCAGAAAGAGAAAGGGCCCAGTTGCACTGAAGGTCCCTGTGGAGGAGTGGTAAGAAGTAAAAGTGAAGCGTGCAGGGCCAAACCATGGTGACTCTTTGAGCACCCACAACATAGCGAACACGTTTCATGCATCATCTCGTATAGTCTTTATAGCAATAATTTCATGGGAGGATTATTGGCCCCGTTTCTCATATGGGGAAACTGAGGCTCAGAACAGTGCAGGAACTCGTCCAGGCTCACATACTAGTTCTCTGATTGCAGGGTGTTGCCTTCCCTGGGTCTGGAGCAGTAGGGAGCTACTGCAGGTTCTGAGCATTCTTGACTTTTATCACCAATCAGCTTTTTCAGGAGAGTGGCTCCGTTGGGAAATGCGGATTGTGATGGGAGCTCAGGAGGCCAGATTCTTCAACTCCTTTCCCACCTCTTGGCATCTCTGTGGCTCCGCCTGCCCTCCCCAGAGCCTTCTGTGCCCCCCACCCTGCCCCTCCACCCGTGGTCATGCTGGTTCTCCCTGACAGGGAAGCTGACGGACGATGTGGCTGAGTTTGTGCACAGTTGGGAGGCGCAGGCCCCCAACCAGCCTCCAGGGCCCACAACCTCCTCCCTGCCTCGCCCACCGTGCCTGCAGCAGAGCCCGGGAACCATGCAGGTCTGGATCCTGGGGAGAGCCCCCACCCCGGCTCCTGAGCCCCCACCTGAGTGCCTGGCTTAGGTTGGTTTCCCCTGGCTGCAGGGATGCAGGGTTGTCTGTGCCCAGGGCCCCTTCCCTGTCCTCTCCACTCTCCTCTTTCTCTCCCTCGGGCCCAAGTTGGGTTCCATGTGGGGCTGGCAAAGTCAGAGGGCTGAGCATGGCCCTGCCAGCCCCCGGCTCTGGCTCCTGGTCCTTGCCCCAGGGGGTGTACGACCAGTGTGAGGCGCTGCTGCGGCCGCCCTTTGATGCCTGTCACACCTACGTCAGCCCTCTGCCCTTCACGGCCAGCTGTACCAGTGATCTCTGCCAGTGAGTGGGCAGCCGGAGCGGGGTTGGCATTCGGTTGTGGGGAGACCTCTCCCAGTATTGGGGTGGGGGCTCAGCATGTGGGCCACTGAGCCTGATAGTCCCAGGCAGGTGGATGTGCTTCCCGAAGCTCTGAAGTTCTTTTCTGCATGGGTGGGACAGGGCTTCCCTACTCACCGAGGTCCAGAAATGGGGCCTGACCCCTTGAGGGTCACACAAGTCAGTGGCCATGCTGGGACTAGAACCCAGGTTTCTTGCCTCCAGTTACAGTTCTGTGTACCTCGATGCCTTCCCTGGTCCCCTTTCCCAGCTGTGTGGGGAGGAGGGGTGCCCTGAGCCCTGGCAGTCTCTGGAGGGTGCTGGAGGCCTGGTGGCAGATTGGGCCTTGCTCCAGCGTGACCCTCGGTCTCCCTGCACAGGTCAGTAGGCGATGAAGCCACCTGGTGCCGGGCGCTGGCAGAGTACGCCCGGGCGTGTGCCCAGGCGGGGCGGCCCCTGCAGGGCTGGAGGACCCAGCTCTGGCAGTGCGGTAGGTGCAGCCCTGTGTGGTGGGCAGCGACGGGTGCAGACAAGCTCTGTCCTGGGCCGTGGGTGGTATTCTCAGGCCTCAGCTCAACATCCTGTCCTGCTCAGAACCGCGGTTGTCAGAGCTTTAAGCCCTGAGGTCCTGTCCTCATGTGACAGATGGGAAAACCGAGGCTCAGAGCAGGAGGGCGTGGCCTAGGGCCCCAGAGTGAGATGGGGGCCGTTCTCAGAGCCTCCCGGGCTCTCGCCAATTTCCTGGTCACCCAGGGTTCCCACTGGAACTAGAGGGTCAGGAAAATCAAAGCCCTCCCACCCCGACCCCAGGGCCTGGGGAAGGGGCTGCGTTGGTCCTGGCAGAGCTGGGGCCAGTCAGGAGCTGACAGGCCGTGCTGCTCCCTTCCTCCCCAGCCGTGCACTGCAAGGAGAAGGCCTTTATCTACAACGAGTGCATTGCCTGCTGCCCCGCCTCCTGCCAGCCCCGGGCGTCCTGTGTGGACAGCGAGATTGCCTGTGTGGACGGCTGCTACTGCCCCGACGGTACGCCAGGGGTGGGGGGTCCCTGGCGGCATCTTCCCGGCCTGGCACAGATGCGCGTGCAGCAAGGGCTCAGAGGATGCCTGTTTGTGGAATGAATGAAGGGAGGAGCAAACAACTAATAAGGGAATAAATGAATGAATGGCTTAAGGGAGGTGAGGGTGGGGATGGAACTGTGGCTCTTGAGAGGTTCATGGGGTATTTAATTTCATCAGGACTGAGCTTTTTAAGGTGTGTAGATGAGGACAAGTCATTCATTCACTCATTTATCATACATGCATTTGTTTACATTCAGACTGTTTTTCATGGTGTATAAATTTGCAGCCCATCTGTAGTGTGCGGCTCACTTGGTTAGGAGGGGGGCTGGGATGAAAAATATAAAGATGCAGTCATTGACTTTAGGGATCAGAATCTGGTGGCAGTGATAAGACACTTACACACAAGACCCTGGTGTAAGACACAGTCTGGTGAGGACCAGCTCAGGGGCCCAGACAAGAAGAGATGTAGGAATTCAGTGGGGGAGGGGGATTGTCAGGGGATGCTTCCTGGAGGAGGTGGTAGCTAAGCTGGTTCTAGATGCAGTGACAGGCTTTTGAGAGGTGGCGGGGAGAAGCCAGTCAGTATGCGGGTTGTTTGAGGTGGGTGGTTCTCTGAGCAGAGGTCTGGAGGTGAGATTACTTGCTCAGAGGGGTTCAGATCTGGCCTGAGCCAAGGGTTTATACAAGATAAAGTTTGAGAGTGTGCTCAGTGGTGAAAGAGCTTGGATGAGGGGGAA
This sequence comes from Ceratotherium simum simum, assembly GCF_057802395.1. Taxonomy (NCBI): domain Eukaryota; kingdom Metazoa; phylum Chordata; class Mammalia; order Perissodactyla; family Rhinocerotidae; genus Ceratotherium; species Ceratotherium simum. The sequence goes on along the minus strand of NC_141906.1, from coordinate 12,916,375 downwards.
AGAGCTTTATCACAGGCCCTGGGGAGCCGTGAAAGGTTTGTGAACAGGACCAGGGGTGTGTTAAGTGGGCCTTTGCTGTCACCCTAGGGCTGATCTTTGAGGACGGGGGCTGCGTGGCACCAGCTGAGTGTCCCTGTGAGTTCCACGGGACCCTGTACCCGACTGGCTCTGTGGTGAAAGAAGACTGCAATGCCTGGTCCGTGTCCACTGCTGGGGGTGGGGAGAGGCAGTGAGTTCCAGGGCTTTCCACCAGGGCTGCCCATCTGGGGTCTGGGAGCCCTGACAACATGGGGACACTCACTCAGCATCTCTGAGTCGCAGGAGATCTTACTAGATCCAATCCGGAGGGGAATCTCCACCACGCATTTAGAGATGGGAAGACTGAGGGCAGGGCAGGAGCTCTGTGGCCCCTGTGGTCCTCCAGCGTCCATCCCAGGCCTGGAGGGTGAGCCCCTGCCCCCTCGGTCTCTGTGTTTCAGCACCTGCACTGCAGGCAAGTGGGTGTGCAGCACATCTCTCTGCCCAGGTACGTCTGGCCCCCACCTACACTCCCCCCCTTCCTCTAGTCTCACGGCCCCTCATGGCAGGAGTGTTCTGCGGGGCCAGGCCTGCTGGGGGGACAGGGAGTGGTCACACAGTTCTCTTGGCTTGGCCTGCCCCACTTTGTTTCCTCAGAGCCACGTGGCCTGATTAAGGGATTGCTCCACCCCCTGTCAGGGGGGGTTTTTCATGGGGTCTTGTATTTCTAAGGGTCTTCCTGAGCTTAGGGGGCTTGGAGCAAGACTGGCCTCCAAGCTCAGAACCTGGTCTCCTGTCAGAGGGAGATGCCAGCACAGGGCCGCGTCTCCCTTCCTACAGGCCTGTGGGGGCAGGGCTGCGTCTCCCCAGTGACCAGGAGTCCCAAAGGGAAGCAGGGCTCCCAACACTGCCCTGATTCCTGAGGACAGGGTGCTGTCTCCTCCTCGTGCTCTGAGCCCGCAGGGTGGAGGCAGTCCCCGGGGGCAGCTCCCATGGGTCAGCTGCCTTTCTCTGCCCCTCAGCTGAGTGCTCAGTGACCGGCGACATCCACTTCACGACCTTTGACGGCCGCCGGTACACCTTCCCTGCCACGTGTCAGTACATCCTGGCTAAGAGCCGCTCCTCAGGCACCTTCACGGTGACACTGCAGAACGCCCCATGTGGCCTGGTAAGGACTGGGGACCCCAGGCCCAATCTAGCCAGCTCCCCGTGCCCTCTGCCCCTAGAGAGGCTAGGGGACTTAGGGCGGGGCCCCAGGTCTTTCCACAGCCCACTCACCTCGCTGTCTATTCTTTCTGGGCAGAGCCAGGGGGCAGAAGACCAGGTTCTGGCTCTAGAACATCTGCTGAGAGTCACTTCCCTTTCCTGGGCCTCAGTGTTTAAAAAAATCTCTAAAATAGGTCTAATTCAACTTAATCTTCTCTGCTTCCTTGGACTGTACCTTCAACATCTCTGTATTCATTCATTCAGCAAACACTGAACATCTATTTGTGCCAGAAGGTGTGTTGGGTCTTGGAGATGAATTAGCCCTGGCTATGCCCTCCTTGGCCTTATAGTTTAGTGGGTGAGGCAGACAAATGACCCCATAACCCAGTATGTTATAGGAGCTGTGACAATGTGGAGAGTACTGGTAGATCTCCATAGAGGAACTTTTCCTTGTTATTTTCCCCGGGTGTCAGGTGGGAGGAAGGAGTGGATCAGGAAAGGCTTCCTGGAGGAGGTGACCCCTGAGCTGTGTCAGCCACTTGTCAACATAACTGAGAAAATGACCACCTTGTGAGTCTGGTGTAGATGTGGGTTTGTCTGTCTCTCAGTGGTGACTGCATTGTCTCTGAGCTAACCATGCTGAGCTGCCTCACGAGCCCTGGTCTGGGCTGCACTCAAGCTCCTCCCTGCACAACAAAGCAGGGGTTCACCCCCATAGCCAGAGCCGCCATCCCCCATCCCACCTCCCTACTGGCCTTCTCCAGCCGCCAGTGCTGAGGTCCCTCAGTGGGAGCTGACATCAGCTGGAGGTGCCCCTCCCTGGCCCTGGGGACCAGGGCTGAGCATGGACGAGATGGGGGGCTGGGCTTTCTTCCTCTTTAGGCCTGAATGACCCCCTCCCCTCTCTCTGCCAGAGAATGGCCTGGCCCTGCCCTTGGCTGCTCTCTGAGTCAGGAGGATACGTGGCCTCAAAGTCGGGTCACTCCCATCACATCCTGAGGGTGGCAAAAGAAAAGGCAAAGCAGACAGACAGCCCTGCTAGGCTCCTTCCCACTCACGGTGTTCTCAGTCTTAGAATGCCTGAGGGCTGTGGGACCTCGGGGGTCCCTTACTCAGCCCGCTCTGTTCCTGATGGCAGCCGCCCAGCCTCGGCCTAAGGCAACCTGCACACTGCTGGACAGCGCCTCTCGATAGCGCATTCTTCTTACCGTGAGCCAGGTCTCCTCCTTGTGACTTCATCCACGCTGATGAACCGATGGAGGGACGGCTTTGTGCCAGCCCTGTGGGGGGCACGGTGAGGGTTATGCAGATGAATCAGACCCCGGTCCTAGCCTCCAGGAGCTCACAGCCTGATAGGGGAGGTCAGTCATGTCCTCAGGTCGGTTGCTTCAGTATGGGATACAACATGATCAGTGCCGTAAGTGGGGAGATCTGTGGTGGAAGAAATATTCCTACAGGTCAGAAGAAGGGCTCAGGGAAAGCCTCATGGCAGAGGTAGCATTTGAGCTGAATGACCTAAAAAGTAGGCCTAAAAAGATACATAGAAATAAAATATGTGTGTTTGAGGATAGGGAGGAAGGGCAATCCAGGAGGATTAGATCATATGAGAAAAGCAGTGAGGTTGGAATGTTCTAGAATGCATTAAAGCAGATGAAGAAGGACTGTTGCTGGGAAAATGGGGAGTGTGTAGGAGACAAGAGGAAGAGTCAAAGATCAGGCTGTGCCTTTAATCCTGGGTGAACAGAATGGGGTGGGTGAGGACATTAACAGAGAGGATGATGATGATAAAATATTTCACAGTGCTTTGAACTTTGACTAATCGCTTTTGCATACAACATCTAGTTTAAGGTTCAAAATACCTTCACATAGTAGTCGTCATTATTCTCCCCATTTTAAATATGACGAGACAGGTCCACAGAGCTTAGAGCGTTCCTGACACCCACAGCCAGCAGGGGGCGGAGCTGAGCCGGACCCAAGGTTGGCTGTTGTCCGGAATGCCTGTCACAGCCTCTTAAGACACCCACCCCAGAATCAGTGTAGTGTTTACAGGCTTCAAAGTTTTCTTAAGTAGCCTTTATTTTTTAGAACAGCTTTAGATTTTACAGAAAAATGCAAAGGTAGTACATAGAGTTCCCGTATACCCCACACCCAGTTGCCCCTGTTATTAACATCATACATGAGTATGGTACATTTGTTTCAAATAGTAAACCAATATTGATACATTATCATTGACTAAAGTCCATACTTTATTCAGATTTTCTTAGTTTTTTAACCTAAGGTCATTTTTCTCTGCCAGGACTCCACATTACATTGGGTCATCGTGTCTCCTTAGGCTCTTCTTGGCTGTTACAGTTCCTCAGACTTTATTTACGATGACCTTAAAAGTTTTAAAGAGTACTGGTCAGGTATTTTGTAGAATGCCCCTCTGTTGGAATGTGTATGATGTTTTCCTCATAGTTAGAGTAGGGTTATGGTTTTTTGGGAGGACGATCAGAGGTAAAGTGACATTTTCATTGTATCTTATCAAGGGTACATACAAGCAACACGGTTTACTACTGTTGATGTTGATGTTGACCTTGGTCATCTGGCTGAGGTGGTGTTTGTCAGGTTTCTCCACTGTAAAATTACTCCTTTTTCCCCCTTCCAGACTATTCTCTTTGAAAGGTAGTCACTATCTTCAGCCCACACTTAAAGAGTGGGGAGTTATGCTCCCTCTCCTCGAAGGCAGAGAATCTACATAAATTGTTTGAAATTTTTCTGCATAGATTTGTCTTTTCTCCCTCGTGTATTTTTTCAGTCATTTATTTATATCAGCACGGACTTATGGATATTTATTTTATACTTGAGTAATAATCCAATACTTCTTTATTTATTTTGTTACTCGAATTGTTCCAGCTTGGCCATTGGGCAGTCTTTAATTGGCTCCTGTGTCCCTCTGACATACCCCCATCATGTGTGTGTGTGTGTGTGTACTTTTTCACTTTGTGGCCCCACAAGATACACCAGGCTCATCTTGCGTATTTCCTGTCCCATTCCTAGAATCAGCCATTTCTGCAAAAATATCATCAGGCTCTCTTGGTTCCTTTTATTGGAGAATGGAATTAGAAACCAAGATCTGGAGCACTAGTTGTCCTCATTGCTACCTGGGTATCACTTCTTTAGGCCCTCTCAACTGGCAAAGGAAATATATGTGTAAACCATGTATATCCTTATATAACCAATGTATATACACATATATACACATAAATATTTCTATGAGTATCCCTCTGTATCTGTATGTGTTAAACACGAGTTCATGTTCCATCTCTAATCCATTACCACGTGGGTCATTCTAGCCTCCTCTCCTTGCTTCTCTATAAACACTCATTCAAACAGTGAGAAGTCTGGCTTCCACCATCTGCCATCCATTTATCTAATTGTTCAATTCCAGTATATGTGTATAGGAGTATCAGAATTATTAACCCATATCTCCATGGGAAATAACTTTATCAACTAGAGTACAGTGGTTATGCACAGTTTAACTCCACTTATTTCCAAAGTTGCTTAGGTGAACACCTTTCCCTGCACCCCTTTCAGTGAGGTTGTTTCATATATTTGTAATACAGTTAGATTCTTTTGTCACAGTCTACATTCCACACTGGGATCCCCTGACATCCTACAAGATTTTTTTAAAATTACATACATTAGGGTTCATTCTTTATGCTGTGAAGTTCTGTGGGCTTTGACAAATGCAACCTCTAAAGTATTTCATGCTCATATTCTTATCTGCATCAAACCAGATGGGACCAACCAAGTATTGCTATATCTCTGTTTTGTAGAGGAGAGAACTGAGGTTTGGATAAGTTAAGTGAGTTCTTTAGAGTCTCATAGCTTTCAGTGACATCGGAACTTGAACCCAAGACTTGGACTGAAGGGTGCAGGCTTTCTTCCTGCATCAGTGACATGTCCAGAGGGGACCAGAGGATGAGTGAGCTTGACAAAGAAGGTGGTGTTTTAGACAAAATGATTTTGAGCTGTTTCAGGGATTTTCTGTCCCCTTGGGCAGGAACTTGGGAGGAAGGTTGTAGCTTGTTGCACAATGTCTTTCTGAAAAGTTTCAAGCCCTGGTCATTTCATTTCACTGCCTGATTGTATCCCATTCCTGTTACATTTTCTCTAGCTGTCTTTGGACTTAGGATGAAGTCCAAAAATATTGCAAAGCTCTGCCTAAGCTGCCCCCTAACTACCTCTTGAACTTTATCTTAAACCACTTTGCCCAGTGGGCTCTGGCCCCTCTGGTCTTCTTTGATGTCCTTGAATGCATTCAGTGCCTTCCCGTGTCAGAAATTTTTGTACAAGCTTGTCCCTCTGCCTGGATGTCTCCCTCCTCCCCTTCTCCCTTGGCCCAGCCAGCTTCTATGCACCCTTCAGATCTCAGCTCAAATGTCCCTTTTTCCCCATGCCTCTGATCTGCACAATGGGGTTGTTAGTAGTACTTATTGAATAGAATTGCTGTGAGGATTAAGTGAGTAAGTATATATAAAAAGATTAGAACAGTGCCTGAACATAGTAACTCTACTAGAGTTAGCTGTTATTATTATAAATTGTAGTATTATTGAGTTTTATAATTGTTATGATTATTTTGACATTATTATTATCTTTCTCTAGGATGGTCTTTCCTACCTCTGTAGACTAAGTCTGGCTCCTTCGCTATATGCTTTCCTAGCACCTTATCCCTGTTTGCAGTGCTGATCACAATAATAATTAAATAACCAACTTTGAAATTACTTATTTAATGTCTGTGTCCCACATGAATACATATTATCCATATTCTCCAATACATGTTCTACATAGGGCAGGGACTATATATCTGTCATGTCATCACTGTATGATTGTATGGATGTCTTCCTGTGGAAGGGAGGTTTCAATGGGCCCACTGTGTACCACCCATTTCAGAGATGAGAACCTGAGGCCCAGAGAATATTAGCTCATTTCCTGCCTGCCTCTGAGTGGAGCGTGATACTCTGCAGGATGCAACACATGGAAAGAGCTATATAAACACCCATAAATGGATGAAATTAAAGTCCTGGATTGCAGTCAAGTGGGGAGGCCAGTGTTTCCAGGGCTAGCCCCTGCCATCCAGGGTCCATCTCTGCTCTGCATCATAGACAGCCTGAGAGTTGACTCTCATTTTTATTTGCATTATGCCAGCTCTGCCACTAAACTTCTCCAGTCTGAACCTCTGCCTTCCCATTCCTCAGACAAGGGCATTTGGTTAGAGGACCCCTAATGTCCTTTGGGGCTCTGTCACTGTGAGGAGCCTGCCCCTGGCCTCAAATGGCACTAGACTCCCTGTTCCTGGAGGGCTCTGTTGGGACCAGCCGGACAGACAGACTATCTCTGCCCTATTGGCCTTCCTCTCTCTCTCTCCAGAACCAGGATGGAGTCTGTGTCCAGTCAGTGTCAGTGATTCTGCATCAGGATCCTCGGAGGCAGGTGACCCTGACCCAAGCAGGGGATGTCCTTCTGTTTGACCAGTACAAGGTCACCCCACCCTACACAGATGGTAAGGCTTTGGTGGATGACAGCTAGCTGGGAGCTGGCTGCCCAGGCCTCTTCTTCCAGTTTCCTCTAGCCAGAGGAACAGCCACATCGGCAAGAGCTCACATTGCAGTACTAAGTGAATCAGGCCAGCGGGCACCTTGGTCCTAGGAACATGGCCTCCGGACTTGTAAAATGGTCTTTGTCCCCACCCCCACATGACAATAGGCTTCATAGCAGTATGATGGCGTCTCCTAACGTTAGGATATGAATGGAGCTGTTTTCCATCCCTACTCTCACTATTTATTAATTACTTATTATTCTGTCTGATTCCACAAGGGATTTGTGGTAGATTGTAGGAAGCACATCTAACAAAAATGGCAAAACCATTAAGAAATAAAATAGCACCAGAGAAAAAGAAAAAGAAAAAAAAGAACATGGGCTCAAGATTGAGAGGAAGGGGGATGCAAGGGGTATATAGAGGCCAAAGGAATGCAAGCCGCAAAAGGTGTAAAATTCGCTACAATTGCAAAAGGTGTAAAATTCGCTACAATTGAATCTAAAATTTAAAATTGCTACAATTGAATGTAAATCATATTGTGAGCTTCTTGATGGCCGTTGTGAAAAGAATGCCAGTTACAGAATTCTCCTTTGCTAGAGAAAGAAACATAGTTCCTTAGGGAAGCAAAGCTTTAATTGGCACCTGATGCTAAAAAAAAAAAAAAAAATCTCAGCCCGGGCTGCCTGGGTCCTGATTTCATTTATACTCATTATATATTCATTTCATTATACATTCATTTCATTATCCCTGGGTCCTGATTTCATCATTGAACAGGATTTCCTCATGGATCCCCAAACCGACCCCCTGGCAGGGCTTCACCGTGTGTGAAGACGGGTCTGGGTGGGTATGGGGGTAGGAGGGGGCCACGCAGGCGGAGTCAGCGGGTGGGGCACCTATTGGCCGAACTTCCTCCACCCCCTGTCCCGGTGCTGTGCCCAGACGCCTTTGAGATCCGGAGGCTGTCCTCCGTGTTCCTGCGGGTGAGGACCAACGTAGGTGTGCGGGTGCTCTACGACCGGGAAGGACTGCGGCTCTACCTGCAGGTGGACCAGCGGTGGGTGGAGGACACCGTGGGCCTCTGCGGCACCTTCAACGGCAACACGCAGGACGACTTCCTGTACGTGCCCCTGCCCCAGAACAGCAAGGAGGGGGGAGGTGGGCACCTTAGGGTCGAGTATCCAGAGGCACTGCCTAAAAGGATCATTCCCAAACTCCCATGGGCTCTTGCTGTGCCCGACATGCACCATTGATTATTTATTCCTCTACTTTTAAGTTTAAGTATGTTTCTTTAAGGCAATGTTCACAGTCTTCTCTGTGCAGAAGACAGCTGGGGAGCTTGTTAAAATGCTGATTCGTGGGTCCTACCCCTCAAGAATCTGATTTAGGGTGGGGCCCAAGAATCTAATTTTTAATAAGCACCACTGGGGTTCCAGTATATGAGGTCTGTGGACCATACCTTGAGAGTGAGGTCTTAAATTGGGGGACCTCAAGCTGGGTTTGATTTGGCTCATGGTTTTGCTTGTTTTAATTGACTGTGAACACCTTTGGATGAGTGTAAGCTACCAATGAGCAATGATGCCCCAAATCCTGCTTTCTATCCCACTGGGCCAGGCCAACCCATGTAGCTTTCCTGCCTGGTGCTTGAGGTTTCCACCCTGTGAGCCTCCGGATATTCAGGGGAAAGCTGTTCCCCGTGGACTGACAGAGGGTTGAGAGATTGGTTATCTGGGCATGGACACAGTTTAGGAACTTGGGAGGGGACAGGAGTCTGACCTTCCAGAAAGGAGAACAAAGGGTTGATCTTGAAGGCTGCAGGATCTGGCCAGTCCTTCAAGTTACAAAAATTAGATGATGCAGAAGGAAACACAAGAGGCTTTCTTCAGCCAGAAATGAGAATTCAGATTCGTTCAGAAAGACAAGAATGAGAAAACGCTGAGAGCTTTTCAGTGCATGTGCATTTGAAAATGTAGCATTCTACTCTGTCTTGCCTGGTGGGGCTGATGTCAGGGCAGCTGGCCAGAATGGTGGGGGCAGACCTTGGTTTAGTTTATGGGCTGCTTGCCACCCTCCTAAATGTGACCTCTGGGGGGAAATGGTGCCCTGTGTAACTGACTGCTCTCACTGCTCTGGAGCAGTAATGTGGGCGTGGTGGGTGCCAGGCAGAACCCACCCCCTGTGGATGCTGTGATCTCACCATTCCACCATCTATGCCTGGGTTTGGTGACTCTTGGAGACTGGCTATGTCTCAGAAACATGCTTCTCCCCTTTCCTGCCTTTACCGCCCCTTTGTGACTACTTCCTACCTGTTGAGAAAGGGAGGTCAAAAGAGTGTTCAGGGACTGCCCGTGGAGAAGGGAGGAGGACGTCTTAACCCAGTGAAGTTAGGTTCATGGTGTCCCTGTTTCTCTCTTTCTGACGTGAAGAGCTGGGGGTGGGTGGGGAAGGTGGGGCAGCGTGTGGCCCCAAGCCCATTTTGTGCCCCTTTGGAGCCTATTAAATGTGATGTGTGTGCATATGTGCACATCTGTAATTATATGTGTTTGAAGGTGACTGTGTAGACCTCCTTGGTTGTCTGCACGTCTGGCATATATTTGTGCTCTGTGTGTGTATGTTGAGGGTGTGTGCAAGTGGTGTATACAGGCCTATATGTGTTACATGTTTGGGTGTTACATGTACGTGTGTGCCTCTGAGGTATGTGTTCATGCTTGGGCTCTGTGTGTGTATGCATGAGCACCTGGGTGTGTGCTGTATGTTCACCTGGCTCCACACGGGCAGGTGTGTGAAGGTGGCTGTGCTATGGCTGCAGGTCCCCAGTGGGTGTGCCAGAGAGCACCCCACAGCTCTTTGGCAATTCTTGGAAAACACTGTCTGCCTGCTCCCCGCTGGTCTCTGGCTCCCCACTGGACCCCTGTGATGTACACCTGCAAGCCGGTGAGGTGGGGGGAAGGAGGACGGGGGGTGGGGTTGGTGGGACTGGTTTGAGAGAGATGGGATGGGAACTCTGGGCGTGAGGATGCTGGTCAGATTGGGTGGGAGTGATCAGAAAAGGGAGAGCTGCAGGGAGGGGACTGGAGTTCCTTTCTGGGGAGGGCTAGGCAGACGGGAGGCCTCACGTTCTACCAGTGTCACATCTTTCACACACATTTGTACTGGCTCCCCAGTCCAAGTCCTCACAGTGGCCCCACCAGGCCCTCCCGCTCTGCCCTCCCTGTTAGCTCACCTCCTGCTCCTCTGCCCCCCACCATGCTCCAGCCCCACTGGCCTCCTTGCTGTTCCTCCTGCACAGCCAGGTCTGCTCTCCTCTCCAGGCTTTCCACTTGCTGTTCCCTCTGCCTAGAATGCTGTTCCCTTGTAAAAACATGCTTCATTTCCTTACCTCTTTCAAGTTTTTGCTCAAACATCATCTATCCACTGAGGCCTTCCTAACCACCTGTTTTAAAATCACAGGTGCCCCTCCTGCCCCACCTCGCACTCCCTGTCCTCCTTCGTAGCCTTCTCTCTCTCCTTAGAGTCTTCACCTTCTCATTTACTGTATGAATTGTTTGGTGATGGTCTCCTCTGACCAGAATGTAAGCTCCGTGCGGACAGGGATTTCTGTCTCTTTGTTCACTCTTGTGTCTCCTTCCGTGAATATGGATTCGTGCTGGCACGAGGTGGAATGCATTGCATGAATGCATGTACACATGTACACACTCCATGTGCACAATCCCCTGAGCTCTGGGAAGGCAGGAAGATGCTAGGACCCGGGGCACCAGCACACCAGACCCGTGCCCCTCGCCCCTGTCCTTCCTGCCTCCAGCCTCCTATGCGGTGCAGTCCTGCAGCGTGCTCACGGGGGAGCTGTTCGCGCCCTGCGCCGCCTACCTGAGCCCGGTACCCTACTTCGAGCAGTGCCGCCGGGACGCCTGCCGCTGCGGGCAGCCCTGCCTGTGCGCCACGCTGGCCCACTACGCCCGCCTGTGCCGGCGCCACGGGCTCCCCGTGGACTTCCGCGCCCGCCTGCCCGCCTGCGGTGAGCGCCCGGCTCTGCGCCCAGGCCAGGGCTGCAGGAGGGGCCCAAGCTCCAGACCTGAGAGTCTGCCTGCCCCTCAGCTCTCCCCTGGGACTGCCCAGTCTCCTCCAGCCTCGCACCCCCAACTGCTTCTCCTCCGGTGCTCTCCACCTCTGCCAAGGGCCGCCATCCCCCGTCACCCAGGCCTGACACCTGGGACATGTGACACGACTGCTTCTCTCTTACCCTCTCCTTCAGTCCATCTCCGAGTCCTGCTACCCCCAGATTCACCGGCTTCTTGCCATCTCCATGGCCACCCCCCTAGTCAGAGCTACCTAATTGGCTTCCCTACAGCCTCTTCTCGCTGCAGCCAGAGTGAGCTTTCTGAGGATCCCCACCCCCACCCTGGGCCACACCCCTCCCCACATCTTAGTTGTCTCTGTGCCCTCAGCCCGAGCACAGGGCTCCACTCTCAGGAAGCTTTTAGCAAGTGTTTGTTAAATAAATGGTGTGTGTCCCTGGCAAGGCCATGCCCCTCTCTGAGTCGAAGTTTCTCCAGAGGTGGTTGGACAGGACCAGTGGTTCTTAACCCTGGCTGCACATTAGACTCACCATGGGGACTTTTGAAAAACATCCATATCTGGGTCACGTCCAGTATCAATGAAAACAGCATATCTGGCGGTGGGGGCCAGGCATCAGCGTCTTTGAAAGCTCCTAGGTGGCTTTGATGCGCAGCCTGAGTGAGCACAGCTGAGCTTGACAGTCTCAGGGGATCTGCTGGCTCTCACAGGGTGTGGGAGACCCCAGGGGAGTCGGGGGGGGCGTGGCCAGATGAGAAGGGGGCAGCCCTGAGTCTGGACAGAAGGCCCGAGAGGCTGCTAGATGGGGTACAGTTGATCTTCACAGCCCATGTGTGTCATAGCCGTGGAAGTGAGAGGGGCAGAAGTGTGCGTGTAATACACACCTATGCATGTGCGAGTGTCTATGTGTGAGTGATGGGGTGGGTGTAGGGCTGTCAGGGGGCAGTGACCTCCGCCCCTCCCCCAATACCACTACATAGGAGGAATGCACTGCAGAGAAAAAAACACTGATGGCAGGGGCCAGGCTGAACTTGGGAGGTGGGGCCCACCCCTGCCACTCTGCCATTCTGGTTTAGTGGGGACAGTGGGACACTAGGGTCAGACCTGGGTTCAAAGCCCAACTCTTACCTTAACCTGCTGTGTGACCTTGGGCAGGTGTTTTAACCTCTCTGGTTCTCACTTCTCCTCATCAGGATGATGACCCCACCCCACACGGTTGTGGGGACAAGGGAGACAAAGCACAGTTCCATTTCCCACTACAGCACTGTCCTGTGAGGCTACCAAGGAGTATAGCCCCTGTGTGGCCCTGTGTGGACAAACCTGCCAGGAACTGGCCAGCCCTGAGGCCTGTGGGGTTGATGGTGGCCGTGACCTCAGTGGAGAGGAGTGTGTGGAGGGCTGTGGCTGCCCACCCGACACTTATCTGGATACCCAGGCTAACCTCTGTGTCCCCAGGTGAGTGGGCGGGCTTGACCCCTGTGTCAGGTGGGGAGAAGGCTAGGGGTCTCCAGGGCCTCTGAGACTGGGGGGCCTGCCTGGGCCTCTCATGTCCGTAATTCAGCTCACGATTGCCGGGCAGACATTGGTGGGTGGGCACGCTTCCTCCTCTGGACCCCACTCCCAGGCCTCTTTCCTCAGCTCTGGCTCTTCAGGCCACTGCAGCCGGCTTTCCCACAAGACAGAACAACCCCAGAGAGCCAAGACGGTCTCTCGCCTCATCCCCTCTCTTCTGCCATAAATATTTATTGACCTCCCACTGTGTTCCAGACATTTCTAGGCCCTGGGAATTCAGCAACAAACAAGAAAGAATCCTGTCCTCACGGAGCTCACATTCTAGGTGGAGAGACAGATAATAAGCAATAAACAGACAGAGCGGTCTGGTGGCGACAAGAGCTATAAAGCCAACTAGAGCAGAGCGAGAACAGGGAGCCCTGGGGGCTGGGAGATGTAGGGCTGTTACAGTTATGTCACGTGAGGTGAGCATGGAAGGAAGGCCTTTCCGGTGAGGTGACATCTGAGCAGAGACCTGAGGGAAGTGAGGAAGAGTGCTCCAGGCAGAGGGGACGGGACGGCCCTGAGGCCAGGCTGTAGGTGTGTCCTTGTCCAGCCAGGGTGGATGGCCCTCAAATCTGGGACCCAGCCCCGACCTCTGTCCCCGGTGCCAGGCTGGCTTCCTCCCTCCCTGGAGAAGTGTCACATGTCACAATAGACGCCATTACTTCTCTCTGTGTCCTTATGCCCCTGGCTGGCTGAGGGGGGTCCCTGTCCTTGGCAGTCCCCGCCCCAGCTCCTGAGTCAGCTCACCTTTCTCTGTTCCCGGATTTTATAGGAACCAGTGCTCCTGTCACTTCCAAGGAGTGGACTATCCCCCTGGAGATAGCGACATCCCGTCCCTGGGCCACTGGTGAGCTCCCTAGGTAGCAACGTTGTTGTCCTCTCTCTAAGTGTAAGTTGTTGACTGAAGAAAGTACAGCAGAGCAGATCTTTCCATGAAGCGACAGCCACCTCTCGCTCTGTGTGGGGCCCAGGGACAGAAGTGGGGGTATTTGTCTGACCCCTGCAGCGATCTGAGTGCAGGGACTTGGGGTCTCCGGGTCCTGCAGTAACTGGGGTTCCATGTCTGGGCTCTGCAGTGACTGGCTCCGCTAACCCCGCTGCCTCTCTGTTTCTCTCTCTCTGCAGCCACTGCAGAGGTGGAGTCCTGAGCTGTGATGGCAGAGCCCCAGGTAAGGGTGGCTGGAAGAGCGGGGGTTCTTCTGGGGCCTCCCCGAGGGTAGTGGGGATATGGAGAGGACGGGGGGAGCTAGAGGACGGATCAGGACGGGAGAGCCCACCCCACACCTTGCCTCACACTGAGCCTTCTGTATTCCTTGCTTTCTTGGGGAAGGCTCCAGCTTGGAGGGTGGCATCCGGAAATCCCGCCCCAGCCTCAGCCCCACCTTCACGGCTGTCCCTCCTGCTTCTTGAGGAGAGGCCGAACTGTCTCCCGCCGGGGCAACCAGCTAGGGTGTCTGGACAGTCGGTTGGCCTCCCCCGAGTCCTGGATTTCCTTGGTCTGAGCCGTCACGTGTCTACTGACGCTGACTCTCTGCCCGGCCCAGTGCTGGACAGGGGTGTCCTGGAGATAGGGAGAACAGGCTGGGCCTTTGGGACTCTCCCAGGCAATAGAGATGAGGGTGGGGCAGCATGGTGGTGGGTCAGCCTGTGAGGGGCTTGGAGGAGGTGTAGTAGAGGGCTGGAGACTTCAGGGAGGGCCTCCTGGGGTGGAGGAGGCCAGTAAGGACGGGTATTGGCACAGAGGGGATCAGAGGATAATCATATGGCAGGTGACAAAGAGCAGGGCCTCCGGAATCACGCAGCCCTGGGTTCGAATCCTGCCCAGCACTCACTAGCTCTGCAGCCCTGGGTAACTCACTTCACCTCTCTCTCTGAGCCTTCGTTTCCTCTTGTGTATATAACTGAGATTGCTACGTTCTCCCCATGATTCGTGTATATTCCTGAAGGTGGTTTTCTCTTTGTAGCTTCTGGCTTCAGATTTCTGCCTCCTTGAGACTTGCATTCCATCTCCTGTGGCTATTCCTTTCTCTCTGCTCTGTCCCCAGCTGGCCATGGAACTCAGCTCCTTGTATTGATTTCCCTGAAAAAACCTCACTCACACAAGTGTGAGTGTGCACTGCCGACTTGACTGAAGGCTCTGAGAGAGAGAGAGAGCCAGAGAGTGAGAGAGAGAGAGAAAGGGTTTAGCTCGTAGAAATACAGTTGTCCCCTCTTATCTGCGGTTTCGTTACCCCTGGACGGCAAAACCACGGATGAGGGAAGCAAAACCGTTGATGGGGTGGACTACTGTAGGGTTTGGTATTATTGGTGGTTTCAGGCATCCACTGGGGGTCTTGGAACATACCCCCCGTGGATAGTGGGGGACTACTGTGTAGGTGATGGGAAATTGACTTCCCTGTTGTTAAGTCTTCGGGCCACCCTGCCACACTCATGGCTATACTTTCTAGGTCCTCTCTTGGTCCCTCTGGGGCACTTCCTCTCACTTTATTGTGCCTTTTGAAAGCAGAAGTGGCTTCTCTCCACTGTGTGGGAAAATGGGGGATAGTAACCCGTCACAGAGTTGTTGCAGGATTGAATAAGCAAATGCATGTGCAGTGCCAGGAACAGTACGTGGTGGACAGGACGTGTTCAGTAATAGGTGCTGGTAGTGGTGGTGGTGGTCCTGCTGTGCGACAGCACACATCCCTCCTGCCCACTGTGATGTGCATCTGGGAACCCAAGGAATGCCTCAGGAGCAGCCGGGCATGAGACAGCATCAGGGCCGCATCTCTCCCTGCATCCCCCAGATGCTGGGTCCCCAGGTGGTCCTGGCCGCCCCTGCTGCCCAGGAGCCTGCCCCCAGGCCCGGGTGTTTCAAGCATCTTGCTGAGTATCCCGGCTCTTTCCAGCACCCACCCCTTCCTCTTCCAGCTGCTGCCTGCCCAGCGGGCCAGGTCTTCGTGAACTGCAGTGACCAGCACACTGACCCCGAGCTGAGCAGAGAGAGGACATGTGAGCAGCAGCTGCTGAACCTGAGCGTGCCAGCCCGTGGCCCCTGCCTCTCAGGATGCGCCTGTCCCCAAGGGTATGTATCCATGTCGCCACAGTCTCCCACTCCTGAAGGCAGGCAGAACCAAGGACCACCAGGTGGAGTGAGGGGTAGGGAAACCTCACACAGCCTTGCAGGGAGGCACTAGCCCAGGGCTCGCCGGTGACAACGTAATGGCCAGCGAGAAATCTGAGGAACAGCAGGGGCGTGGGGAGCCAACCTGGAGAGGATTCTACATGGCTCTGCCTCGTACCAATGTGTGACCTTGGACAGGGAAGGGGCCTGGCTCAGTTTTTCATCTGTAAAATGGGAATAATAATAATAATATTACTTACCACTTCAACGGGTTGTTGTGAGGATTAAACGAGATGCTGAAGTGGAAGCACTGAGTGGGGTGTCTGGCGTAATCTAGAGGTCTAACGGGTTGAAGACCATGTTTCAGCTGTCAACGTGCAAAATTCTGACCAGGTGAAAGGCTGGTGCCCCTGTAATACTCAAAAAAGAAAGGCCCCAGCCAGCGGAAATAGTCTCCCTCCCGCGTGCCTGGCACCACCATTGAAGCTGTGAGATCTGCGTAAGCTGAGTTTGGTGGGGTGCCTCGTGGGTGCTCTGTATGCCAAGATGGCGGCAGGGGCCCAGTGCCCTGCTCTGCCACTTCTCATTCCTGATGCAGTCTTGCTTCAGGTCTGGGCTGAGAATATAGTGGGCACCTCTTCCCATGACTTGGCAGCACTGGGCTGTGACCCTCAGCCTGTGCAGAGACCAGTGGTCAGCTGGGAGTCCTGGCATAAGCCTGGCAGCCAAGAGAAGTGAGATGAGGGTCAGGCCTTCTAGAGTGGGAAGAGGAGGGCATAGATCTTTACTATTTATAAAACACATTAATATTATTATCTCCTTCAATCTCAGAGCATCCCTGGGAGAAAGGAGGGGAGGATCATTATTCCCATTTTGCAGATGAAGAAAATGAGGCCGGGGTAAGGTGGAGGGAAGCGGTCTGCCCAAGGAGCCATTAATCAAGCCCGACTCTGCTCGCTCCCAACCCTGCCCTCTGGCCAGAGCGTCTGGCTCCGTGAGGCCCAGGGTCTGGTCCCCTGCACAGAGGTCATGATGTGGGTAATGAGCCTGCCCCTTCCTAGGCAAGGGTATCCACAGGAGACTCCTGTGGGGTCTTGAGAACTTGCACAGGATCCTTGGCCCAACTGGCAGGGTACAGACACCGCCTGCTGCCACTCGGGCCCCAGAGGAGCTTGTGAGGAGTGTCTTTCATTGAAGGCCTCTTGTGGCACCATCTTTGTGTGCATAAGCCTGCCTCTCGGCCTGAGGACAGGGAGGGCCAGGGCCTCTGGAGTCGGGAACTGAGGGCCACTCACTGCCAAGCATGATGGCAAGGCCACAGAGGCAAGGTGGAACTGGGAGAGGTGGAGTCAGCTGGGAGAGCTGGGCTGGGTTGTCCCAGTGACTCTGTGTGCCCCCTCTGAGAATGTCCTCATTTATAAAATGAGGGCTGATGGCTCCCTCCCAGAGGGGCTGGGGAATGAAGGATCCAGCGAGATCCCTCTCAGGAAAGTGGTTTGGTATCTAAGTGTCTGAGTCTCTAAAGCTGTACTCCTCAAATGTTAATGTGCACACAAACCTCCACCTGAGACTCTGCGCTGCTAACAAGCTCCTGGGAGATGCTGATGCTGTTGGTCTGGGGACCACACTTTGAGGAGCAAGATTCTAAAGCACTGCCAGACATTAGGGGTTAGTTCAACTCAGAAGATCTCGAAGCTAGAGGGGGTTCCCTTTTCAGTCCCCAGGCTCCAAAGGCTCGAACGGGCTGGGTGACCTTTGACAAATTACAAGGCCACTTGGGCATCAGTTTTCTCTGTCAGGCCCTGCTGGCTGTTTGCAGGACCAGTCTGAATGGGCAGTTCCCAAATCTTCCTCCTCTGTTCCAGGCCTTTCAAAGTTCAGTCCAGGTCCTGGCACTGTGCCAAGAGCATCCACCATCCAAGAGCTGGCGGGGTGAGGGAGGTCAGGCCCCTAGCCCAGTCACCTTAGTGTTTGTCACTAGCTATGTGATGTCAGACAAGTCACTTAATTTTTCTGAGCTCATCTGTGAATTAAGGGTAGTAACACCCACTGTGCAGGGTTCCGGTGAGATTTAACTGAGACCATGGCTGCAGGGAGCCGAGCACTGTGTAGTAAGTGCTCTGTAAAGACTGTTCCTTCCCTTTCTTACTGTTGAGCCCTCATCACCTCCTGGGGTATCTGCCCTGGTGGCTTGTGTGCTGTGTCAAATGCCCTGTGAGGAGCTTACGCACGTTCCACAGGGCTTGTCAAAGGGAAATTGTTACAGTCTCAACTTGTAAAGGAGAGACAGGAGTTTCCTACCATCCTGGAACGTCCTCTTGGGAGCTGGGATAGGGATCCCAATGATGCCCAGGCACTGTCCTAACAACCCTGCCCGGGACCTCTGGGCCCCTGGGCCCCTGGGCCCCATGCCCCGCTCCATAGTGTTTCTAGGACTCTCTGGGTGCTGTGTACTGCTCCAAAGGACCCTGGGCCACTGCAGGGGTCTGGGGCATTCTGTGCCACTCCAAATTTCTTTGCATCTGGGTGCTGAGCCAAGGGCCCCGGGGCCAGTAGGCAGTGTAGCACAGTGCTTTGAGCACAGACTCTGGAGTCATGCTTGAATCCTGATTCCACCACTTCCTGGGTGACTTAGTTAATTTCCCTGAGTCTCAGTTTGCTCATCTGTAAAATGGCACAGAATAAGCTCTCTATGTGAGTAGACAGCATTGTCCTCCTTCATTTGTATCCTATGCATTTGCAAATGTCCCTTGACAGGGCCCTGGAATGCCAGAGTCCCTTAACAGGTAAGAAGAGGGTGCTCCACAGGTTGAGGGCACCTTGAGGACAGAGACCAAAGCTCCTCTCTGCATGCTTCTCTCTGTGGGGGGCACACAGCAGGTGCTCAGGGATGCAGGCAGGCCTGCAAAGGGCCAGGAGGGAGCAGTGGATGGTGGGCAGCAGGGACGACCCCTCAGGAAGGGGTGAGAGACAGGGCCTGGGGTTGAAGGTGAAAGGCAGTGAGCCAGCCCATCACTGATATCTGGTGCAATTATGGCGAAAGGAGGGACAAGAAACCAATATTTATTGTGCATCTACTAGGCGCTGGGCAGTGTGCCCAGGTCTATAATTAAATTCTCATAATGCCCTTGAGAGGAAAGTGTCATTATCCCCGTTTTACGCATGAAAAAACAAAGGTTTAGAAAGGTTATGTGGCTTCAGGGAAAACGTAGTGAATTAAGCACATGCTTTTCTTGTCTGCTTCCTCCCACAACTGCAATGAAATGTTGGTAATGGAGTTAAAAAAAGCATAAATCCCAAGGGACAAAGAGCAGGAGTGGGGGTGACAGTGGCATGAGATGGGTCAATAGTTTTTGAAGAAGAAACGAGGGTGGATGTGTAGAGACTGACCTTGCTGAGCAGAGGGTGACAGCTGATGCTTGCAGAGGAGAAGGTCAAGGAGAAACAACCTACGTTGTGTTGACAGCTTCAGGAACAGGAGGCTCCAGGCATCTCAGAAGATGAGGTGGTGGGAGGGAGACAGGAGGATGAGTTGCAAGTTTGTATAAGGAGCAGTTAATCCCCTAGATTCCCTCCCAGCTCCCTGGGGTCACTCAACTGCCCTAGCCCCATTCTGCAGGAGAAAGGTGGTAAGAGTTTCTAGGGAAACAGAATCAGAGACTTTGATCTTGGGGCACCAGGAGGGATGAGATGCAGAATGAAAACAGGGAGATGAAGTGACAGCCTACGGGACCCGCCCTCTTCCCCATGTTGGTTCCCAGGATGGTGACATTGAAGCCTTTGCCTCCCAGGCCAGAGACGAAAGAGGATTCTTCTCTTGAAAATTGGCTGGGCCAGGAGAAAAAAAACTATAGAAATTGATATTTTGGGGGTTCCCCAATAAAATTTGGGCCCTCCTTAAATATGGAATTTCCAATCAGCTTCTGGTGCCTCACTGGTTTTTTTGTTTTTCCTTTTTTAATTTTTTAATAGTGAGGCATAATTTATATACAGTAAAATGCACAGATTCTAAGTATACCGTTTGCTAAGCTTTGACAAGTTTATACCCTCTTGTAACCGATACCCCCATCAAGATATAGAATGCTTCCAGCGCCCCAAAAAAGCCTCTCTCATGCCCTGTGTCTTTTCCCAGGCTGTTTCTGCCCCACCCCCTCCCCTGTAGTTCTTCATTTCGGCATAGACATGCTCTGCCTGTTCTGGAAATTCGTGAAAATAGAGTCACACAGTATCTGCCCTTTGATGTCTGCCTTCTTTTCCTTAGCATATGTTTTTGAGGTTGACCCACATTGTGACATTTTCCAGTAGTTTGTTTCTTTTTATTGTTCAGTAATATTCCATTGTCTGTATATACAATAATTCATTTATCCATTAAGTGTTGATGGATATTTGGGTTGTTTCCTGTTTGGGACTATTTTGAATAAGGCTATTATGTTTTTCTCTTGGGTGGGTCCCAAGGTAGATTATGTTAAGAAACTGCCAAACTATTTTCCAAAGCATTTGTACAGTTTCACACTCTCACTGCATGAGAGTTCTGACTGCTCCACATCCTCACTAACACTCAGTGCTTTCATTTTTGTTATTTTAATGAGAACGTAGTCATATCTCATTACGGTTTTAATTTATATTTCCCTAATGACTAACGATGAGTACTTTTTCATTTGCTTTTTGGCATTTGCTTTTTGGCCATCTATATATCATCCTTTGAGAAGTGTCTGTTCAAGTATTTTGCCCATTTTTTTATTTGGTTGATTTTTTTTATTGAATTGTAGAAGTTCTTTATATATTCTGGATGCAAGTTTTTTGTCAAATATGTGTACAGCAAATATTTTCTCCCAGTCTGTGGTTTGCCTATTTACTTAATGTGTTTTAATATGTCTAAAAATTTCTGATGAGCAGAAGTTTTAAATTTTGATGATGTCTAGTTTATCATTTTTTTTCTTTATGACTAGCGTTTTCCAGCTCCAAGAATGCAAAGATATTCTCCTGTGGAGATATTTCCTCTAGGAGCTTTACAATTTTAGCTTTTATAATAGAGTCTGTAGTCTATCCAAAATTATTATATTTTGTATATGTTGTAAAATATACACTTTATTTTTTTTCTGATGAATATCCAGTAATTCTAGTCCCATTTTAATAAAATACTTTCCTTTCTTTATTGAATTACTTTGGCACCTTTGTAAAAAACCAATTGACTGTGTAAATGTGGATCTATTTGAGGACTGTCTATTCTGTTCCATTGATCTATATCTTTAGGCCAATATCACACTGTCTTGATTTCTGAAGCTTTACACGTCTTGAATCAGAAAGAGATAGTGCTCCAACTTTGTTCTTTTTCAAAGTTTTTTGGCACTTCTTTGCATTTTCATGTAAATTTAGGATCAGCTTGTCAATTTCTACAAAAAGGCCTCTGGAATTTTGATTGGGATTGTGTTTAATCTATAAATCAGTTTGGGGAGAACTGACATCTTCACATAATGACTCCTCCAATCTACGATATGGTGTTATTGCTCCATTGACCAGGTATCCTTTAATTTCTCTCAGTGATGTTTCATAGTCTTCACATAAAGGTTTTGCCCCTTTGTCATTGAATTTATTGATAGATATTTGATTTTTTTTTGTCCATCTCATCTATATTGTCAAATTCATTTTCTTAATATTGTACATAATATTCTCTTATTTTCCTTGTAATATCTGTACAATCTGCAGTGATGTCTCCTCTTTGTTCCTGATATTGGTAATTTGAGTGTTTTCTCCTTTTTTACTATTTGGTCTAGCCAGGCGTTTGTCAATTTTATTGATCTTTTCAAGGAACCAACTTCTGATTTTGTTGATTTTCTCTATTGTTTCTCTGTTTTCTATTTCACTGATTTCTGGTATTTATTGTTTCCTTCTTTGGATTTAATTTGCTCTTATATTTCTAGTTTGGATCTTTGATTGTATTCTTTTATTATTTTCTAATATAAGCATGTTAAGGCTATAAATTTCCCTGTAAGCACTGCTTTAGCTGCACTCTACAAATTTTGGTAGTATGTGTTTTCATTATTCTTATTGCAATATTTTCTAATTTCCTTTGATCTGTGGGTTATTTAGAAATGTTACTAAATTTTGAAATATTTGGAGATTTTCCTTATATCTGTTTGTTCCTGATTTCTAATTTAATTTCATTGCGATCAGAGAATATACTTTGTATGATTTAAAGCCTTTGAAATTTATTGAGTGTATGGTCCAGAATGTAGTTGTCTTGGTGAACTTCCTATGTATGCTTGAAAATAATGTGCATTCTGCTGTTATTAGGTAGACAGTTATTTAATTGTCAATTAGGTTGAGAGCAGTGGTAGAGTCATTCATATCTTTTACATCTTTGATGACTTTTTTGCCTATTTGTTCTATCATTAATGGAGAAGCATGTTGAAATCTCCAACTATAATTGTGGGTTTGTCTCTTTTTCCTTTTAGCTCTGTGAGCTTTTGCTTGTGTTTTTTGAAGTTTTGTTGTTTGGTGCATACCCATTTAGGATTGTTATGCTCTCTTGATAAATTGACTCTTAGTATGAAATCTCCCTCTCTATTGCTGTTACTGCTACTTGCCTTGAAGTCTGCTCTGCCTGGTGTTAACATAGCCGCTCCATTTTTCTTATGACTGGTGTTTGCCTGGTATCTTTTCCCATCCTTTTACTTTTAACTTATCTGTGCCTTTATATTTCACTTGTGTCTTTTGTAAAAAGAATATAGTTGGGTCTTGCTTTTTTAGCTGATGTTACGGCTTCCCCCTTTGAAAACTGCAGGGTTTACACATTTGCATTTAGTGTAATTGGGTTGGATTTAATATTACTATCTCGTTATTTGTTATCTGTTATCCTATTTGTTTTTTCTTCTTTTCTGCCTTCTTTTGGGTTATTTTTTAGTATTCTATTTTGTTTCTTTTATTTCATTTTAACTATATATCTTGGTATTTTTATCTTTTGTGGTTTTTCTAGAGATTATGGCATGTATCTTTCATTTACCACAGTCTACCATTAAATAATATTTTACCACTTTATTTCATTTACCCCCTTCTTGTCCTCTGTACCATTATTGTCATACATTTTACTTCTACATATTTTATAAACCCCACAATTCACTTACATTAATCTTGCTCTAAATGCTCAGTTATCTCTTAAAGAAGTTAAGAAATATATACTTTTTATATCTACCAACATATTTTCCATTTTGGGAGCTCTTCATTCCTTCATGTGGATCCAAGTGTCCATCTTCCTGAAAATCTCCCTTTAATGTTTCTTTCTGTGCAAGTCTGCTGATTTCTCTGTGGGCAGCCTGGGTAGTAGGGTCAATGCCATGTCCATGATCTGTTCGTTAGTATGCAGCTAGTGCCTCAGGGGCAGCTGGCGTCCAGACTGGTCAGTGGGGATGTGTCTGGTAGAGCTGAGCCTTGCTTCCTGAGGGGTGGCAGAGACTTCTGAGCTGGGCCAAGTCTGTCTCTGGTCTTTACAGTTACCAAGGTACCTCTGAACTCCATTGGGCAGCAGCAGGATGGTAGTTGGTACATGGTCAATCTCTTCTAGGGTAAAGGCTAGGGTATCTGTGAGGATGCAGGCCCCTCCACGGATGGCAAATATGGGAAGGGTGCTGTCCTGACCACCCCCTTGCTGTGTCCCTACAGCCTACTCAGACACGGGGATGCATGTTTCCTGCCAGAGGAGTGCCCATGCACCTGGAAGGGGAAGGAGTATTTCCCTGGGGACCAGGTCATGTCTCCCTGCCATACCTGGTAAGTGAGAGCCTCATCCAGGCTCTGCTGTTTGCTGGGGGTGAGGATGGATATGGGAGGCAGGATCATAAGCACAGTCTAGCATTCCGCCTTCCACCATGTTCATATTCATGTTCTGTGTTTGTGCGTTATGTAGGGGCTTGTCTACATATACAAGTGTATGCATAGAAAGAATTTTGGGGCGTATTTTTTGTGAGTATTTACGTGAATGTGAATTTGTTCAGACATGTATATGAATATGTGTACATGCACATTTGTAACCATGACGATGTATTTGCATATTTATATGAACATGTAAGTGTGGGCACAAATTGAAAATGCGTAGACTGCATATGTGAATGCACCTGCACATGCATGTAGATGAATAGGTGGCTATTTACAAACCTGAATATCTTAGTGAGTACATACAGTTATGAATTTGTGTATGTACACAGGTGTGTTCATATATATTTGTGTGCATATGCATTCGTTGAGTATGTGGGGACATGTATGTGCAAAGTGTGTGAATGTGTGCATGCATTGGGTATCCATATTTGTATTTACATGTGAGTGAGCATGTACAATCATATGCTGCATAATGATGTTTCGGTCAACAACGGACTGCATATACAATGGTGGTCCCATAAGATTAGTACCACAGATTCTAGGTCTGCAGTAGGCTATACCATCTAGGTTTGTGAAAGTACACTTTATGATGTTCGCACAATGACGAAATCACCCGATGACGCATTTCTTAAAACATATCCCAGTCACTAAGCTATGCATGACAGTATGTATAAATGTGCGTTTGTGTTTTCCTATGAATATAGACATGCCTATATATGAAAGTAAGTGAGTGTGTATGTGACTATATTTGCACACTGTATGTATATTAATGTAAATATACATGTGAGACTGTGTGCACCTGGATTGGATTCTATGGAAACAGACTTGGGGCCAGTTCTGTAGGGCCTAGAAGTGGATCGAGACTCAGCCTGCTAAACAGGCTTCCACTGCTGCTGGGCCCAACTCACATTAACTCGCCTTCCAAAGGCTTGGTTTCTAGAGGTGTCTGTGGTGATTCTTTTTTAAGCAACTTATTTTCCCACTCTCCACCTGCCCTCTGGGACAGCTGAGAGTCTTCCCCACCTAGTAAATCACCTAAATCTTGAGATTCCCCCGATGACCCTCCAAAGGCCTTACAACTACCCCAACAACCAATGAGGCATCTCAACCGTGTGTCCCAGGCTGGGCAGCTCCCCTGCCGCCTCCTTTGCCAGATTCCCTCAGAGGTTCCTGGCACAGGGAGCATCTGTGAAGGGCACATGAGCCTCCCTGACCTTCCCCCTGGGCCCTTGCTCCCCTGCAGAGGGCCCAGCCTGGGCTTTCCAGGGCGCTGGGAGTCCTAGTGCCCCTGCAGCCCTGGACATGTCTGCAGGACCCAGGGGACATCTCAGGGCAACTCTCTGAATAGTGACCAGAGCACATCAGCTAGAATAGTGGGGCTAAGATGAGGAGGAAAAGGAGACAGGAACAGGACCCCTCAGAGAGGTCTTCCCAGCTCATTCCAGTGGAGTCCCCCACCCACTGGAACCCACTTCCTATCTTGGGCCCACATCATATTCCAGTGGCTGTCCAGAGGGGTCAGGCTGAGCACAAGATCCTGTGTAAAGTAGCTTGGGATACTGGCTCCTGGTCTGGTGTTTTGGAGATGAGCGTGTTCTGTACGAGCCCTTCCCAGCGCTCATCTCTCCGGAACTCTTACATCGTTATAGGCAGAGGAAGGTCTCCTAAACTTAGGGATTCCTCGCACCTTAGTGAGTGTGTGCACCTGTGAGTGTGCACAGGCACCTGTGCTCCAGCTGGCTGGATTGAGGAGTCCCAGGTGTGGCGAGGGGATGAGCAGGTCCTCCGTTGTCCCGCTACTGTCATAGCCACACTGCGCTCTGAGAAGATGCTTGGGTCCTTCCCCTTAGCTCTGGGTGAAATTTCCTCATCTCAGGGACATTCGGTTCTTTGTGGAGATGGTGGTGTGGAGTGTGGGAGGCAGCCTTATTTGGCCTCAGGGTCAGGGGCAATGGGAGATGGAGAGAATTCTGGGGGAGGGGTGAGTAATGATAAACCGGTGTCTTGATGTTGGGGAGCAAACTTGGTCACTGTTCCAACGTCGAGACCAGTCAGGGGTGGCCTGATGTGGGCTGGAAGCCCCTGGCACTGGGGCCCAGGGGCCCAGCAGAGAAGCTGGGGAAGGTTCCATCTTGGAGACCCATCCAATTAGCTAGAGGATGGTCCCCAGTCCCTGTCCCATGCTGGGGTTGGAACTGTCCTGTTTCTCTGGCCGAGAGGTTGGCCATGGCGCTTCTTTCCATGTCAGCAGCAGAGTCACAGTCAAGCCCATCCACTCCAAGGCTGGTTTCCCCAGATACATCAGAGTGTATTTATAAGGTCAGAGCTCTGCCTGTCTGACCCCAGAAGTCCCAGGCCGCAGAGCTCTGTGCAGGCTGTGTTCTCCAGTGTTTGTGGGATTTTGTGAGTGTAGTGGGCCAGAGCTGACCATGGGTCTCAAGTGCACGTGGTGAGAGATTGGGACCCGCCAGCCTGGATTCGCCCAGGGGGCTTAGGCTCGAGGATTGACTCACTTTGTCATGTCAGGGGTTGCCAGCCGCTGCACCAGCACTCCTAGCCTCAGGCAGGAGGACGGCTGTGCTATGCTGAATCCTCTTCTGTGAGCACACTATGCTCAGAAATGGTGGGGGGTGTTGGGTGGCGGGGGGGAACCAGGAGTCAGGACCAAAAGGCTGGGGTTATTTTGGGATTTAGAACCTTGACGTAAAGAGGCTCTGTCTTCATAGGAGAGGCCAACTGGCCGTAGAGTGGGTCTTTTCTCCCTTAAGGGACTGAGAGATATGTGGGCAAGGTTTTACTTTTTAACTCAGTTTTTAACTTCCTAATACAAGCCTTCTCAACATTCCCTCTTGAAGGACATGTCACTGTGTCTCAGATTCTGACTGCTCTCCACTGGGGAGGTGGGTGCTGGAGGGGTGTCTGGGCTGATGGGGCTTGAGTGCTGGATGGGATCTGTTTACCAGGATGGGGCCTTGCTGCCATCTCTTCCCAGCTCTGTGTTCAGTGTTGTCATGTTGGTAGCATGAAGTTGGCTGTGGTAGGAGCATCTACAGCACTGCATACACAGCTGGGTTGTCATAAGCCACGTAGGTGGGCGTGTGACTGGATGTGTACGCAGGCTTAGAGAGATGAGGAGTCGGTGAATGTGTGTATATCGTGTGTGATTGGAGAGAGCCTGCCCCTCGTTGTTGCTGTCATACGTGGAGCCCCAGGTCATTCCCTTTACTCCTGAAGATTTCAGCTCGAACTCACTGTCCACTCTGTCCAACCCTGCTCCTGCCCGAATTCTTGGAGACTTCAGTATCCGTTTAGAGATGCTTCCATTATTCCAACATCGTAATTTCTTCATCTTCTCTCTTCCAGTGATCTTATCTCCACGCTAGTGGTGTGAGTGGTCGTCCCCTAGATTGTCTCATTCCCAGTATCTCAACCAGCCCATATCCCAATTTCATGCATCTCCCCTCACCTTCTGTCTTTCTCCACTCCCTCTAGTGCCCTGACACCCTCAATCCTTCACCCCCAGCCAGCTTTCTAATCCATGGACTCTACCAACTCTCCACTGCCTCTCACCCCCTTGACATCTTCCCTTTCCTTTGTGCTAGGCCCACAGTCCAGCACTGTGATCACTTCCTTGAATACACCCTGAGTTCTCTTGCCCCTCTCCTGCTTGGCCCTATTTGTTTGGCAAAGTCATCCCCTCATGACATCCACCTTTTGCACCTGCCTCCAGGCAGCTGAGTGTGGCTGGAGGAGCACATAACCAGGCAGCCTGGTCTCACTTTAAATTCATGACTCTGCACCTCACAAAGGGCCTTCAGGCTGACCAGCCCTCACGCTGTATTTCCCTGGTCTGGTTCTCTCTTTCATCCCCCTACGTGACTGGGTCACACTTTCTCCTCCCTTTTCAAAGCCCCCATACCAACTCCCATCTCCTCACTCTCAGCTGATGATCTTGCTTCCTGTTGCACTGAGAAAATTGAAGCCATCAGAAGAGAATTTTGCAGACTCTGTACCCCTTGTTCTGCCTTTCACCTATACCGGAGATGAACTGAGTGTCTGTGCTCCAATCTAAAGCTGGTTCCTTCATCTGTGCTCTAGATCCCACCCCTCTCACCCATTCAGGGGCACCACTAAGCAGTCCTCCTCTTTCTCTCCCATGTCATCAGTTTTTCATTCTTCACTAGATCATCCCCATCAGCATAAAAAGTAATTTGAAAAATTTCCAACTCCCAGCAATGGCTCCATTTCTGTGCTCCCCTTTTATTGTAGAACTTCTCAAAAAAGTCGTCTATACCTGCTGTTTCTAATTCTTCTTCTCCCATTCTCCCTAAGCCCACTCTAGTCAGGCTCTTTTCCAACCATTCTTCCAAAACTGTTCCTATCAAGATCGCCTATGATGTCCATGTTGCTGTATCCAACGTCCATTTCTTGGTCCCCATCTTCCTACACCTGTTGACAGCATTTGGCCCTGCTGATCCCTTGTTATCATCCCCTCTCCCTTCATACATTTCTTCACGTAGCTCTGGGACTCCTCACTCTCTTGGTCTTCCTCCTTCCTCTCTTGCTGCTCCATCTCAACTTCCTTTGCTGGTTCTTCTTCTCCTCCAAATTCTTAATGTTGGAGTGCCCCAAGGGACCTCTGCTCTTCTGTATTTATACC
The DNA here is from genome assembly GCF_057802395.1 of Ceratotherium simum simum. Lineage (NCBI taxonomy): Eukaryota > Metazoa > Chordata > Mammalia > Perissodactyla > Rhinocerotidae > Ceratotherium > Ceratotherium simum. Next base: position 12,888,307 of record NC_141906.1, on the reverse strand, counting down.
CAGTCCCTTGGTGAACTCACCCAGTGTCTGATAAGGCCCATCCATATGAAGATGAATCCCAAACTTCTACCTGTGGTCCACGTCTCACTCCTGAACTCCAGACCCACACATCCAACTGCCCACTTGATGTCACCACATGTATGTCTAATGGATATCTCAAGTTCAACATGTCCAAGGCTGAACACCTGATCTTTCTCCTCATACCTGCTTCTCACTCAGCCTTGCCCATCTGGGTTGATTCTTCCAGTTGTTCAGGCCAAAAAGCTGGAGTCATCCTTGAGTCCTCTCTCTTACTACCTACATCCATGCTGTCTGCAAATCCTTTTGGTTCTGCCTCCAAAGTAGATCCAGAACCTGATACTTCTCATTCCTTCCACTGCTGTTAGCCTGTTCTGAGCCACCATCATCTCTCCCCTGATTTGTGGAATAGTCTTCCGACTGGTCTTCCTGCTTCCATCCTCGGCCTCCATCAGCTTAGACTCAGCATGGCAGCCAGAGTGGAACATAAATCAGATCATGTCATCCCCATCATCAAGTCCTCCAAACACTCCTTCTCTCAGCAAAGCTACTGTCCTTGTAATGGCCTTCTTGGACCTGTGGGATCTGCCCCGCTGTTACGTCTGTGAATTCCTCCTCCGCTCCTCCTACACTCTCCATTCTAGCCATGTTGTCTTCCTGAGTGTTCCCCAGGGCCTTTGCAAAGGCTGTACCCTCTGCCCGGAATGCTCTTCTTCTAGATGTCCATATTTTAATGATGTTAATTTTTTCACCTCTGTTAAGTCTCTGCTCACATCTCTCTGACCACCCTATTTAAAATTGCAACCCACCCCACACACATTCCCAATCCTCTTTATCCTCCTCCTTTCCCCCCATAGCACTCATCACCTTCTAACACACTATGTTACTTATTCATTCTTACTTATTATTTTTTATTGTTTAGCATGCATCTTCTCCCTCTAGAATATAAGTTTCACAAAGGCGTGGGTTTTTGCTGTTTTGTTCACTGATGTGTCTCAAACTCCTGGAATAATGCCTGGGATATGGTAGGTGCTTAATATTTGTTGAATGAATGAATGACTGAATAAATGGTTGGAGTGGTAAAGAGCATGTGGACTTTGGAGTCACATAGATCTGCGTTCAGTCTCAGCTCTATTATTTATCGGCCGTGTGATCCTTAACCTCTCCGAGCCCGTATCTCCCACACAGAATGGGGACCCACAATCCTGCTCTCCAGCTTCTGTTGGAGGTTGATAATGTTTGCTGATCTCTGGCTCAGGGGCACACAGTGGGCGCCCGATAGGCAATGGCTCTGTGGTGGACAGTCAAGGTGGGGTGGAGGGTGTGCCTTGCGAGCTGGTCTGGGCGCGTGTGTTTCAGCGTGTGCCAGCGCGGCTCCTTCCAGTGCGCTCTCCACCCCTGCGCAGCCACCTGCACTGCCTACGGCGACCGGCATTACCGCACCTTTGACGGGCTCCCGTTTGACTTTGTGGGGGCATGCAAAGTACACCTGGTCAAGGTGAGCTCCTGGAGGTGTCTGCCCGGTGGGCACCGTGGGGACCCAGAGCAGCTGAGGCTGAGGACCTGGCAGGCGTGTTGATGCTCTGGACTCCAGTCTGATGCCTAATTGGGTGGGTGGAGAGATCTAAACCCTGGGTGTGGCTCTCTGGAGATGGAAAGAAGTGCTGAGGAGCAAGATCAGGGCTGGACAGAGCCCACCAGTCATTAAATACCCTACTGCCTGTCCACTCACCATTATAACCCTGCCCCATCTGGTCCAGTGGTTTTCTGTCTGTAACAGTAAGAGCAAATGCTTTTGCAGCCTTCATTATATGCCTGGTGGTCTACTGAGCCATTTTTGTGCATTACTTCACTGAGTTCTCACAACAACCTGAAAGGTAGAGTTTACTGACCACATGTTATACATGTGACAACTCAGGTTTAGGGAAGCCAGTCAGTGGCAGAACTGGGGTCAGGTTTGAACCAAGAAATCTGACTGGAAAGTTGATGTGCTTAAGGAGTTACGTGTTGAAGCTGTCAGCTCACCCAGAGGAGAAGGAATGGTGATGTTGGGGTGGCACAGTAGAGGCAGGATCCCTTCCAGAAGGAGCAAAGGGTACCAACAGGTCAGGTGGGAGAGTGCCAGAGACACACCCAGGGGACCTTGGTTTTGCTAAGGGCCTGTCCATCTCATTATATAATACTAAGAGTAACAGTAATAATAATAATAATAATAATGAAAAACCTTTTATGGCGTGGGTCCTATCTATGGGACAGTCACTGTACTGGGTCTTTCACATAATGTCAGTAACTCCACAAGACAAAGATTATTGACCCCATTTTATTTTATCTTTTGAATTTCAAAGGTAATGCATGCTCTTCTCTAACATTTAAAACAATATAGAAGCCTATATTAAAAACAAACTTTCCTCTTCACATCTCTTCTGTTCCCAGTCCCTGCTGAATAGCCACTACTCATAACAGTCAGGTGTGAATTCCGCAAGATCATTTTCCATGAGACAGACAGACAGACAGACACATACACATATATACCTTATTTAATTTATATGAATAGGATTCTGCAGTTTGCTTTTTTACTTAATAGTTTGCATTTTACTTAGTAGTATACTTTGGACATTATCTCATATAGTCCGTCCACACTTTTTCTTTCTTCTTTTTGTAGAATTCTGTAGAAAGTATGTGCTCTAGTTTGTTTTATTGTCTGCCATGGATGGACATTTAGGTTGCTGCCTATATTTAAATGCTCAATGAATTCTTGTGTGGATGTGTCTCTAGACTCTAGAAGTGGAATTGCTGAGAAAGTTACATACATTTAGAATGTGTTCAATGACTACGGATTACCCTCCAGAAAGGCTTATACTACCATCATCGGTGTGTGTAAGGCAGTACCCCCTGCCCCACACCCCCGCCAACACCAGTCATCCCTATTATATATTCATTCAATCATTCATAGGATCTTTTTGGAATGTCACTGCATGCTAAACACTGCACCAGGCACCCCAAAATGAAACTGAACTTCGGAGAACTAAACTAAGTTGCCCAAAGTCACACAGCTAATAAGAAGCAGAAGTGGATTGAAAACCACTTCAGAGTCCATGTCCCTCTACCTCTGTGTCTCTCAGCAGAATCTCTTCTCTCCCTGGTTTCTTGAACTAGCTTATTTTCTCCTCAGAGCACATCAGCCTTCAGCTTCTCTGTGATTGTAGAAAATGTGAACTGCTACAGCTCGGGCATCATCTGCAGGAAGCTTATTTCCATCACTGTTGGGAATTCACTCATTATCTTTGATGACGACTCAGGAAATCCCGTAAGGCCTGGTGCCGGGGGAGGTTGTGTAGACAGTTTGCAGGTTCACAGGGTCTGGGGCAGAAGAGGGCTATGGACTGGTTTCCTTGCCACAGCACTTTCTCTTGAAGTGCCATTGCTTGAGCAGCCCAGATTGAATGGCTTGGCCAGGGTCAGGAACACAGAGGCCAATGTCAGGGCGTGAGGGAGACAGAGGAGCTGGCGAGGTCCCAGGGAGGGCAGTGACTAGTAGCCAGACCCAGCTGACCCGGGTGTTGGGGGGCACTCGGGTCTCAGGAATGAGCATCTCTGTTCCCCTAGAGTCCCGAGAGCTTTCTGGACGAGAAGCAGGAGGTCCACACGTGGCGAGCAGGGCTTTTCACACTGGTGCATTTCCCCCGGGAGCACGTCACCCTCTTATGGGACCAGAGGACCACGGTGCACATCCAGGCTGGGCCACAGTGGCAGGTAGTCACGTGACGAGTGACTTTTCAGGGCCCTCTGCTCCTGCCTGGGGCTGAGCCAAGGCACTGGGTGTCCTTGGGCGAGCTGTACCCTCACCAGGGAGCCAGGAGCATCATGCCTGCTGTCCCATCCTCCCCCAAATGCCCTGTGCCCCTTCTCCTCTGACCCTTCTCCTATCTCTCGTCACACTGTGGCTCTGGTAGTCACTTCTGGGTCCATGACAGACTCCCGGGCTCGTGGTGACCCCTCTGCCCGTGGGTCACCCCTGGTGTGCCTGTAACTGACCGTGGTGTCCTCTCTTCTTTCAGGGCCAGCTGGCGGGACTCTGTGGGAACTTTGACTTAAAAACCGTCAATGAGATGAGGACCCCAGAGAACCTCGAGTTAACTAACCCGCAGGAGTTTGGCAGCAGTTGGGCTGCAGTCGAGGTAAAGCCTCCCCAAGCCGGCTCATGTCCCTCACCCAGCTGGGCCCTGGCCAGCACTGGGAGAACCTGGCGCCGGGTCAGGGAAGAGGGACATTGGTGGGAAGCTGCCCCTGCAGCTACTCTCTCGCCTCTGACCCGGCACACCCCAGCCCTAGACTCTGTCCTGTGGCCTGAGGACACGCGTGGTCCGGTCTCACAAATCAGGCTGCACACCTGCCCTGGACCAAGCCCTGGTGGAAGGATGAGGGTTGGGAAGGAGACAAAGTCTCTGTCCTAGGAGAGATGAGCACCCAGTAGGGAAGGTCAGGCTTGTGAGCATGACCATCTTACCCATCTCTGTGCCCTCGGTGCCCGGCACTAAGTCTAGTGCAGAGGAAAAACCAAGAGAGACTGATGTGGGTTGAGGCAGTCAGAGAAGGCTTCCTGAAGGAGGAGGGACTAGTGTGGTACTTAAAGGATAGGCCACATTTGGAAGGATGACTGTATCAGAGGGAAGGCCTCTGAGAGGGAGGACAGCGTTAGCAGAGGCAGAAATGAGAGGGGGATGTCCTTGAGGTTTGGGAGATGTCTGACTGAGGCTGCCAAGCTGTGAGCAATGGGGGGGAAACAGCACTGAACTGAGAGCAGGAGGCTTGGGTTCTTGTCTTGGATCATCCAGTGACTTGCTGGGTGACCTTGAGTAAGTCCCATCTTCTCTGTGGTCCTCTGTGAAGTGAAGGGGCTGTGTCAGGAGAAGGATGGCTATTAGATTTCACCTCATGTGACAACTCTGATTGGTCAGAAGAGGCTGCCTGGGAAGCCGTGTTGAGAAATATCTAAGACTTGTGTCACGCTTAGCTGGAAGGAGAACTGTGATTGATTATTTCTGTCTGCCATGAGTGCAGCAGTGGAGAGTGGTGATACGAGTGTTACATATTTCCCTTTCCTGGACTGAGTGATCTTAGATCCCTGATTCTCTGTTGGGGAGCAGACGGAGGTGGACCTATGTAGACTTGGGTTGGGGGCGCAGTTAGTCATGGCCTGGAGCTCAGTGTAATCCTGAGGTGAGTGGGACAAGGCTGTTCTTGCAGCCTCAGAAAGGTGTGCTCTAAGCCATCCCCATTTTAGAGAAGCTGAGTGGGTGGCTGACATCTATTGCTCGCCTCCTCTCACTCCTCACTGCTATTTCTCTCTCAGTAATCCCCATGGGCATACCCTGGGGGCTCCAGTGAAAATGCAGGCCTATAGGAGGAGGTTGGTGGACCTCGGGGAAATCTGTGCTAGTTATCTATGGCTGTGTAACAATATTACTACAGACTTAGCAGCATTCAACTACATGCATGTATTATCTCACAGTTTCTGTGTGTCAGGAGTCAGGGCACGGCTTGGCTTGGTTCTCTCTTAGGGTATCACAGGCTGCAGTCAAGCTGTCAGCCAGGGCTGGGCTCTCATCTGGAGGTTCGACTGGGAAAGGATCTGCCACCCCACCCGCTCGCATGGTTGTTGGCAGCATTCAGTTCTTTGCAACTGTAGAGCTGAGAGCCTCAATTTTGTTTTCTAGTTGTTGGCCAGAGACCACCCTCAGCTCCTAGAGACCACCCACCATTCCTGCCATGTGAGGTTCCCCAACATGGCTGCTTGCCTCCTCACAGCCAGCAAGGGAGAGACTCCAGCGGGATGGGCTCAACAGTGTTATGTAACACAGTCATGTAGTAACATACACATAACCATGTCTGTCTCATCACCTTTGCCATCTTCTGTTGGTTTGAAACAAGTCCTAGGTCCCTCCCACACTCAGGGGAGGGGATTCTACAAGGGCCTGAACAGCAGGAGGTGGAGATCAAGGGGGCCACTCTAAGAGTCTGTTCGCCACATCAGGGAACAGGCATCTGGGGGGTAGGGAGGTCACAGCCCTGACTCTGCCCCTCAGTGCCCAGACACCCTCGACCCCCGGGACACGTGTGTCCTGAATCCTCTCCGAGAACCGTTTGCCAAAAAGGAGTGCAGTGTCCTGCTCAGCGAGGTGTTCGAGACCTGCCACCCTGTGGTGAGTGGACCCCGCCCTGGTGCTCCTGTGCCTCCTTCCCACTCCCTGGACCCCTTCTGCCCTCAGACCCCCCACGCCTTTGGAGAGATATCTGAGGTCTAGAGGGGAGACCCACCTCTGCTATTGCCCTGCCTCCCGCCTACTCAGTTGAGTCTGCCCTGTCCCAGATGACCAGGGACAGACAGCCAGACAAGCAGAGCTTCTGTGCCCTTTGCAAGCCTGTCTCACTCTGGCTCTTCCTCTCAATCAGGAAGTTCTTCTGAATAGTGAGCCCAAACCCCTCATGCTGCGGCATCGGCCCACTGCCTGTTCTGCCCTCAGTGGAGACAGGGGAGGGTGGGCATTCAGGGCCTGCTGTCAGACTTGGCTGTCGCTGGCCCTGGCTGGCAGTTCATACGCCGTGTCTGTTTCTCAGCCCCACCCTCAGCCACTGGATCCAATAGCCCAGGCCCAAGGAAGGAGAGAGCTTAGGTCTCCAGGTGGGGTCTGCCTGGGCCATGGAGTCATTGCTTTCCTCTGAGCTGGCCGCCCTTCTGTCCTCACCCCACATGGTAGCTCGCCCCGTCCTGTGGTCCCTTCGTGTTTATGTCGCTCCCTGAGGCTGAGTGGCATCAGCCAAGAAGCTACCGGGCTGACATCCAGGATCTGTCCTCTGACCTCCAACTTCTGACCTCCTCCAGGTTGATGTCACTTGGTTTTACTCGAACTGCCTGACGGACACATGTGGGTGCAGCCGGGGTGGCGACTGTGAGTGCTTCTGTGCCAGCGTGTCCGCCTATGCCCACCAGTGCTGCCAGCACGGGGTGGCCATCGACTGGCGGACCCCGCGCCTCTGCCGTGAGTGTCCAGACCAGTCACCCAAGGGGGTAGCGGAGCCCCCTCTGTGGGCAGGCCTGTGGGTGCCATCACTCTGGCTAGCACTTACTGAGTCCTTGCTGTGTACCAGGCGCCAACTGCTTTGTGTGTATCATTCATTGAATTCTTACAACTACTCATTCCTGTTGTACAGTTGGAGAAACAGGTGAGAGAGAGAGAGACTAAGTAACATACTCACGGTCACACAGATCAGTGATGGAGTCAGAGTTCCTCTCCAGATACCTGGCTGCAAACCTGTGCTCTTAACCACTTTGCTGGAGGAGTTGGGAGCCCTGGGTTCCAGACCTAGGGCTGCCATTTGTAAGCTGGGTGACCTCAAACAGGTCACCCAGCCTCTCTGGGCTCAATTTTCTCATCTGAAAAATAGGAATAGACCTGCCCAACCAGGTTTATTGTGAGGATCAAATGGAGCAGTGAATGTGAAAGCCCTCTGTCGGCTGAGACACGCAGGCCCCATCAGAGGCAGCACAAGATATCAGTTTATTTAGAGCAATGGTGGTCTGCAAATGCTTTTGTTTGCACACTCCTACGAATTAAAAATATTTTGAGCACACATATATATGCATACATAAATACATGTACCTATATGTACTATTGGTAGTGTAAATGTATATCACAAAACAGATACAAAAGTAAATATTTAAAGATGGAATAAAATATATAGAAAATTATTAATTAATTGATTATTATTTGTCCCTGCACACCAATGGATCTTCCTGGTGCAAGCACACCTCACTTTGGGGTGCCGCGGTTGTTACTGAGGCTCTGGGGCCAGACTGTCTGGGTGACCAGGCTGGGTGACCTGGGGCACGTCCCTTACACTCTGAGTCGTAATGGAGGGTTAGGAGGACTGTAGCGACCTGGCAGGTGCTGTGGGGTTTAAGTGAGACCGTGCAGGTAAAGCTGTTAGCCCACTGCTCTCACTACTGCTGAGGATGCTGTCGTTTTTCTTGGGGACGTGGGCGCTGGCGTGTCCTCAGCTCTGGGGGCTTCAGCCAGGACTACCTCAGGAAGAAGATGGAGCAGAATCTGCCTTCGGGCTCCTTTTCTCTGCCTGTTTTTCCCTGAGACCCTTCCCCCACAGTTGCCCTGGGTCCTCAAGCAGTCTGCTTCTCCCTCTGCTTCTCTGATAAAAATCCCCCAGGAAGAAGGAAGCACACGCTCACTGAGGATCCGCTGTGCGACCAGCTCCGTGCCTTCTGTGTGTTAACTCATTTAATATTCAGGGACTAGGGTCAGGCAAGGGTGGTGCTCACTGGGGCTCAAGATTTAAGGGGGCGCCAAAAAACTCAGTAATCAAGAGAAATCACACTTAAGGCAATATTTTTTTAAAAAATCAAAACTAATGCAGAAATATCTTTGATGAATAAAATATCAAAGTTTTAAGTGATGGCAGGATCAATATCATTGATTTTTGCTTTTGCCTCAGGCTCCAGTGTGGCTCGGCAAGGCACTGTCACTGATCCTGTCTTTATTTTTAAACTTTGATATTTTGTTCATCATGGATATTTTGAACTAATTTTGAAATTTTAAAAACATTGCATTAAAATATTATATATCTTGATTACTGAGATTTTTGATGCCCCCTTGAATTTTGCACCCTAGGTGAGCACTTGCCTTACCCTTGTCCAGACCTCGCAGGTCTGTGGGGCAGATATGCGTGGTGGTCCCATCTTATAGAGGAGGGCACTCAATTTCAGGGAGGTTGAGTAACTCGTCCCGGTAAGCACAGCTGATGAGTGAGAGAGATGGGATTTAGACCCAGGTCTGACTTAGAGAGCTGGCTCTTGGCAACTCTTCGGGGCCGCCTCCTGTTGACCTAGTGCACCCTTGAAACTAGAGACTCAGAGATCTTCTACTTTTCTAGTTCACAGTGAGGAGAAGCAGGTCCTTGGCCATAGCCACATGGTGGGTCAATCTCTGACTCCTAGAGCTCTTTCCAGAGGGCAATGCCAGATGCAAAGGAATGGTGTTGATCATGGGGTTTGGGGTATGGGGTAGAGTTGGTGGTTCTCTTAAGACCATGCCTACCAGTGAGGGAGGCCCCTCCTCAGCCTTTATCCCAAGTGTACCCAACTGGCTCCTCATGGCCTTGCTCCTGGCTTTAGGTGGCCCCTGCCAGGTCCCCAGTTTACGCTGACGGACTGAGGAATCCGTGGCTGACGCACCAGAGGAAGAGGCTGTGGTGCTGGGCTGGGCCACTAGAGGGCGAGCTGAGCACACGCTTGGGGGAGTTTGTCCAAGCCTGATGGAGATTGCGCTGGGGGCCTGAAAAAGCCTTGGATCCTGGAGGCCCCTGGTCCCTTCCCACCCAAGGCTCCCGAAAGACTGACTTGTATCTCGTGCTTGCATTCCTCCAGGACCCTCCGCAACATTTCTGGTTGGAGCTTCCGGTCCTTGATTCTAGTCTTGCCCTTTGGGGCCACACACAACGCACCCTTCTGTCCAACATTCATTCATTCATTTATTCATTCGTTTATTCATTTGATACATGCTAAGCACCTATTCTGGGCCAGGCTTTGAACTTTGTGCTGGGGGCACAGAGAGGAACCCTTGTATTTCCTACACCTTAAGACATCTGAATCCAATGACCATGCCTGAATCTTGGAGTTTGGGAGGCAGGCCAGGTCTGGCCCTTGGGGAAGGAGGGAGAGCTGGGATGCTAGGGGCCTTGGTTCTGTCCAGCTGTCTCAGGATTCTCAAGAAGTCTCTGTTCTCTCTCTTTCAGCATATGATTGTGACTTCTTTAACAAAGGTAAGCCCGTCCTCCCCAAGTGGAGCCACAGGGGCCAGGGCATTGCCAGCCCTGACCTGGTGCCACAGCAGCGTCAGCCGTCCTGAGGCCCTGTTGGCCCTGGAAGAGCTGTGACATGGGGCAGGGAGGGACTCCATCATGCAGAGAGAGCCCTGACAGTGCAGGGGCCAGGGATGCCCCGGAACTCTGTACCCAGCAGCTCCTGCAGCCTCTGTCGGGACTGCAGGCCAGGCCAGCTTCCCGGACGTTGTGCTCAGCCAGCGCAGCTTCACCAGGATGTAAAAACCCTGTTTGCTGCAATGCACCACCCTCCGGCCTTCACAGTTTAGCTCATCAGGCCCACAGAATGTTGTCTTGGGGTTACCGAAGTTCTGAGTTGGCAGAGGCAAATGCAAACTGCTCTCCCTGAGGATGGCTGGGCAAAGCCTATGGCCTGGCTCAGCCTGTCAGGTCATCTTCAAAGGTAGCCAAGGTCGCGGGACACCAAGATGTGCTCCCACTCTTGCATTAACTAGAGTGAAAACACAGGTCATGACTAAGGACCCCAGGGAGGTTAATGTCCAATGTTAGAGCCAATTAGTCAGTTTAATCACTGGGGTCTTAGGCAGTGGGGGAGGGCTGCCCAGGAGTAGTTTTCAGCACTGATCTTTGTCCACATGGGCCAAGGTCAGACCTTAGCAGAGTTAGACAGCCATCAGGTCCCTGGTGCCAGTCACATTGGACTTCAAGTCCCCCGTTCAGGCACCGTCCTGCCAGGAGCAGGCCTGTGAGAGTAGAGGCCCAAGGCCTTGTCCTCAGTTACCTGCATTATCAGATTACAGTTTGAGGAACATTCCCCTGGCAGACTATGGCAGGTGAAATGGAGGGGGACAGACTAGAGACAAGGACACCAGTTAGGGGGTCTGCGAGATGAGGGCTGAACCAGAGTATAGCATGCTGGTTCACAGTGACTGCAGTCCCTAGGAGCCCCTGATGGCCCAAACCTTTGAGCCCTAAAGGACTGAATCTGTGTTGGGAGAACTGCATCCCTGGGACGGGCGAGGTCTGTCTGACATCAGGCAAGACATTTCAGCAAAACAGCTCAGAGCAGTTTTCTCCCTTCTGTGGCATTTTAGGTGGCAGTAACTGGCAAAGGACAAGCTGTTTCTAGCATCCTCCGCCCACCCACCCACCCACCCATCCGTTCCTTGCTCTGTTCTTCTACCAACATTTTCTCTGGTCCAGGCCCCTGCTGGGGGCAGGAAATCAGTGGTCAGTGAGATGTCACAGTGGTGCACTGGAGCCGGCCGCGCCAGCACTCTAGAACCAATTGTGTGGTCCCAACTCCACATTCGGTTGGTGGTTTGAAATTGGCCACTGGTGGGAGTATTTACACCATGAAAATCAGCGAACACTACAAATTGGGATTTTGTTTGTTTTTTGAGAGTTGGTGGTTAACCATTTACCGGCACAGCACTGCCTGTCTGCCATCTAGTAGGGGAGATGCATGTGGACCCCTGATCGAGATCCTCATCATGACAGCTGGGATCAGTGTGTGTTGTGCTCCAAGGGCTGGTGGAGTGCAGAGGAGGAGGGATGACATTTGTGTGTGGCGGGAGAGGGTGCAGGCAGAGCTTCACCAAGGAGGTGACATTTGAGTGGGGCCCCAGAGACTGAGTAGGCATTTGCCAGGCACACAACGGGGAGGACTGCTCTGAGTGGGTGGGACAACACGAGTGGGGACATGAGGTAGGACGCAGCGCGGCTCTTTCAAGGAAGAACTAGAGAAGTTCAGTGCACCAGGGGCGAGGTGTGGGGAGGTGGGAGTTAGGCAGGGGTTGGGGCGTGAAGGGCCTGTGAATTCAAGCTGGGCTCTTGGAGTCTATCCTGAGGGCAATGGGGAGCCATTGACAGGACAGGAGCCCTGTCCCAGCCAGGAGTGTGGCTGGAAAGGTGACTCAGGGCCCCGGGAGGAGGAGGCACTGGAGGGCAGGGCACACCAGGGGCAGGGACATCAGTTACAAGGCTGTTGCAATCGTCTAGGAAACCCATGCCCCGCTGCAGTCATACCAACAACTGCAGGAATCCAAAGGCCACAAAGTGACGCATGTTTGAAATAAGGAAATGCTAATGTGGAGTCCAAGCCTTCCCAGCCTTCACCCCTCAGGCCTCAGGGGGGCAGAGACTAGGTCTGACGTCTTCTCCCAGAGGCCACCCTGATAGAGCAGTGCCTGGAAAGGTAGAGTCTCAGAGAGTGGGACAGGCCCACAGAGAGACACTTGGGGAGCCCAGATGCCCCCTGTGGGTGGCCTCTTCCCAGGCTCCCTGTGAAATGATTCAGGTGCTATGCAGAGGTAGTTCCCATCAGGGGCTGACAGCCTTGGGTCGCTGTCTCTTCCTTCTCATGGAAATCAAGGTCCCTGGGGCTTGGGGTGAGGCAAGTGACCGAGAGCACCTCCTTGGTACCCTATCTCTTCCCCACCTCTGGTAAGGATGGGCAGGTAGGGGTGGGAGGTGGGCAAAGGCCCAGGGAGGCAGGGCTGACTACTGAGCCCTTTCTCTCCAGTGCTAGGTAAGGGCCCCTACCAGCTGGCCAGCTTGGCGGCTGGTGGTGCCCTGGTGGCCATGAAGGCGGCTGGCGGTGCTGTAGTCCTATTGAGCGCAGAGGACGTGGCACCGGGGGACACTGTGGACTTCCTGCTGACGGCTGCACTGTACAAGGCCAAGGCCCACGGTAAGGCCCACCTCCGGCCCCGCTCCAGCCCGTGGTGGAGGGAGGCAGGGGCCTGAGGAGGAGAGGTTGCTGAGGCTCTAAGCCATCTGCGGGGGCTGCAGAAACGTGGGGCTCCAACAGGTGCCCCTTGCCCAGTTGAGACAGGGTTCTGGGTCAGCCTCTTAGCCTCTTCAAAGGGACACCTTCTATCTTCCTCTTGAAAACAGTGGGGAGGCCAAGGTCCAGATGTACCTTTGTACTGTGCTTTACACAATAGGTGTGTTCCAGAAAAGCCGGGTGGGAACAGCTACTTCCTCTCCCTCTCCCTCTCTGTCTCCTCTTCCTCCTTCTCTTCCTCCTCCCCTCTTCCTCCTCCTCCTCCCCTCTTCCTCCTCTTCCTCCTCCTCTCCTCTTCCTCCTCCTCTCCCCTTTATTTCTAAGACTGGATGGACTGTACATGCCAGAGGGGAGCTCGCTGGTGTGCTGACTCAGGCGGAGCCTTCTCCTGTGAAGAGAGGAGTGGGCTCTTGGTTTGCTCAGGTTGTGGTCCTGAACTCTGGGCTGGTGGTTACACGGACTGGAGCACACCGGGGACCAGCCCCAGCCTTCCGGGTCTCAGACTGAAGAGCTTTGCATTAGTGGGCACCGTCCTCTAACCTCAGGGTTCAGTAGTGCTTGAGGGGTGGCAGAGCCTTGCCTGGTGGGGGTGACCCCCAGGTGGTGTCTGTGTTGGGCCCTGGGCCAGCCAAGGACTCAGGCCCCCAGTGCTAGGAAGCCTTCTCTTCTGTGGCCATGGCGTGTATCCCAGTGTGTGTGGTCACTGTGATCAGGGTTTCTCTCCCCAATCCTGCTGGTCTCATCTAGCCCAGGTAGCCAATTGTCCATGTAGGATGGTCCATGTAGGCAGTCCCAGCATCAGCTGGAACCTTGAACCAAGACACTGCTCAGAGAGTTTATCCCAATCTAAGAATTCAAGTTCTCAGATTCTCACAGTCTGCAACTTATCTAGTGATGAGGATTTCACTCTCTCTTTCTCTCTCCCTCTCTTTTCCTCTTCCCCTCCCTCTCTCCTCCTGTCTCTCTCCTTGCCTCCCTCCCTTTCATTGAGCCCCATTCCCATGCCAGACACAGAACTGGGCACTGGGGAACTAGGGATGTAAGAGACAGCATCCCTGCTCCCCAGAAGTCTGTGGTCCCATCCAGGAGACAGACATGGTCAAAGGCAGTTACAACACCTCTGGGAACACTTGGGAGGAGCCCCTAACTCAGTCTTGGGGAGTCAGGAGAGGCTTCTTAGAATAAGTGATATTCTCCTGAGGGATGGAAAGGAGCCAGGAAGGGGCTTGTGAGCCAAGCTCAGGAGTTGGGTCTTTATCCCGAGGGCAGTGGGGAGCCATGGAAGGCTTTATGGAGGAGAGGGACCCTGGGTCCTGTCCAGCCCCGGGCACAGCCAGCATCCCCAGCTATGGGTGATGTTCAAGGTGGTGTGAGCTGGGGCACAGTAGAAGGTGCCAGGAGGAATCACACCACTGAACCAGAAAACCTGGAAGTGAGGAGCCAGAGGCTGGGCCACAGGAGGGCCAGAAGCACCCCAGCACCCCAAAGGAGAACACTGCCTTCTGAGATGTTCCTGATCCCCAGATCTGTGTGGTCCTGCTTGAAGAAGAGTGTCTTACAACCTTCCAGATGCAATAGGCCATCTGCTTAGTGGGGATTTTCTTTTCTCCATTCAATATTTTAGTCCAGTAGATAAGATCTAGCCGAGAGAGGGTGTTGATTTTCCAGAGGTTTTATGGGCATGTTATGCAGAAGCCCAGAGTAGCCTGGCCTTGCAGAGCGTCACTGTGGACAGCATCTCCAGAGGCTGTGAAGTCCAGCCTCCATCTCAGTCAGGCCTGGGTCTCATGGGCAGCTAGGGGCAGAGCCCAGTGAGGAACCAGGCTCCCACCCCCACCCCGTCCTGTGCTCCTTCCCTTGTACTGTGGCCAGGGTACTGGACATCAGAAGAGAAAGTGCCTTCCAGGGGAGGTCTGGGGTGGATGCATGGAGGAGGTGTCCCTTGAATTGGGCCTTGAAGGATAGGAAAGATTGTGATGGGAAGAAATGGAGAAGAAAATGTCGCAGAGAGGATTCGGCAGTCATTTAGGTCTAAGCCTCTCACTCTCGGGGGTATTGATGTCCCATAGGGTGTACTGAAGGGACACAAGCCACAGCCTGGCACATCTCCCTGGGGTATCGATTTTACTTGAAGATTTTCGGGGAGGTTACTTATTTAATAATAACAATAGCTCACTCTTCTGTAAACTTACCATGTGCCGGGCACTGTTCTAAGTGCTTCATATATAATGACTCAGTTAATCCTCACAACAATCTTAGGAGGTAGATGCTGTTATTTTCTCAATTTAAAGATGCAAGAACTGAGGCCCAGAGAGGGCAGGTAATTTACCGAAGGGTGCATTGCTTGTTAGTGATAGCAGCCAGCCTTTTGGCTCCAGTCCTTTATTTGAACTGCTATGCCATGTTGTCTCCCAAACAGAGAGACTACAAAAGACGTACAGTTTAGAAAATGGAAGGAAAAAGTCACTTGAATGTTTAAGGAAGGACACAAGACTTTGTACCTCAAGGCCGTGGTCTTAGCCTCTCACCAGTTAGGAGGACTTGAGGGCAAATGGTTGAGAACCTTGATCTAGGCCAACCCCAGTCTTCACAGAGGAGGCAACTGAGGCCCAGAGAGGGGAGAAGACTTGCCTGAGGCCACACAGCGAGTGTGAGCAGGGCTGGGGCTGGGACTCTGCATGCTAATCCTCTGCTGCTGGCTCCTGGATCCCATTCCTGGGGCTGACTGTGCAGTGGTCAAGATCCTGGGCTCCAGTCCTGCCTCCACCATCAGGGTGATGCTAGGCCTCACTTCTCTCATCTGTAAAATGGGGTGACATAGCATCCTCTTCTCACCTGTTGTAGAATTGACTTGTTCCTTACCTTTATTTTCCCCCCACTTGCACGTAAGCTCCACGAGGGCCGGATTCCTGTCGTTTTGTCCCTATTACATCCCCAGTGCCTAGAATGGTGCCTGGTGCACAGCGGGCCCTCAGTCAGCCTGAGCTGCTGAATGAGTGAATTCGCCACCTCACAGGGCTCTCCTGGAATTTAATAAACCCGCTGGTGGGGGCTTGCTGGGCCTTGTGCCCGGCACATGGTAGGTCGCTGACAAAACGCGGTTGTCGTCACTGACATTACTGATGAGTTCTTCCTTTAGCTGCCTCGCATCTCCTCACAGCTGCCCGGAGGTGTAGCAGGGACTCTCCACAGTCCTTCCCGGGACACAGGGGCCCCTAAGAGGGAGGGAACACGCACCAGGCCCCATGCTAGGCCTTTCACAGTTTATCCCTCGTGGCCTAGAGGCATGAACTCACTTGCCCACCACACAGCCAGCTGTGGCAGGTGGAGTCTCCAGACTCAGGACCATCCTGGGCACCTGCTTGTGGATTTGGGGACCGGCCACTCCACAGCAAGCCCCACTCTCTAGAAATGGGCCTTGTGGAGATGGGAGAGAGGACAGTGGAGACTGGCTCTGGGCCTATGGGCAAGCCCCTTCCCCTCTCTGGGACACTGTTTTCCCCTCTGTGGGTTGGACTCAATGTCCGCTAGGTCCACCAGCTCGGACCCTCTGGGATTCTGGGAGGAGCAGGACCCAGAAAACTGAAACCTGGCAGATCACCAAAGCCCGGCTCATCCAGTGCGTCCAATAGAACATAGCTCCTCCAGGGTGGCCGTTTCTGTCCATCCTGTTCACTGCTGTGTCCCCGGCATATAGAATAGCACCTGGTACACGGAGTGTCCTCAGCACTGTTTGCAGGAGGAGGGGGAGGAAAGGAAGGAGGGAGAGAGGGAGGGAGGGAAGGTGGAGAGAGGGAAAGAGGGAGGGAGAAAGGGAGGAAGAAAGGATAGAAGGGAAGGAAGGGGAGAGAGGGAGGGAGGGACATAGTCCGACTCCTCCTGGAGGCTTGTCAGTCGGCAGCTTCTCCAACCTTCCACTCCCCTCAGGAAGTGGTGGTGTGGGGCAGCCAGCAGGCCCCAGTAGGTGGGCCGAGGGGAGGCGGGGCAGGCACAGAGGCGCAGGGCCCGGCTAATGCACAGGGTGTGTTGCTGTCCTGAGTCACTGAGAGTGCAGACGCGTGCCTGGGCGTCTGACCCCCATCGGGACCTCTCTTGCGCTGACCTTACCCACGCGGCTCTCTGCAGACCCAGATGTGGTATCCCTGGAGGCAGCGGACAGACACAACTTCTTCCTCCACGTCACAGCCAATGGGTCTCTGGCGCTGGCCAAGTGGCAGGGCAGTGATGCCTTCCACCACCGTGCCTCCTTCTTGCTGCACCGGGGGACGTGGCGGGCGGGCCTGGTGGCCCTGGAGTCCCTGGCGGAGCCCGGGTCCTTCCTTTACGTGTCGAGCCCCACGCTGGCCCTGCGGCTGTACGAGCACACGGAGGCATTCCGCCAAGGCACCCTCTTCCGCCTTCTGGGTAGGTGTCCAACTCGCCATCACCCACGGCCCCTTGCTCAACTGCCCTCTCCCACCTCACCCTTCCAGTTGCCCCCAAGAGACAGGATCCTCACTCTCCTGGCACAGGGAGGCCACCTGGGTATCACCCCTGAGCTGGGAAGTGGCCCGGCCTCCATGGTGGTGACCTAGGGAGCTGTGGGCAGTGTGGCTTGGGGCCGAGCTAGCTTCCTGGGTCCTGCTTACTCCCACAGGCCAATTACACAGTCTAAAAATAGGGCGGCCTTTGTGGAAGTGAGGCAAGAAGTGATGGTGGCTGCAGCTTGTCTAGCCCGCTGGCTCAGGTTGGGGCACTTGCCTGCCCCACGAGCTCAAAGACTGCCCTCTGGGGCACCAGGCTGAGGAGCCAGCAGCCTCCCTGTCCCCCGTGGGAGGCCCAGGGCCCTGGGCAGTGATGGGGCAGCTCCATACCCCTTCCAGCTGAGACCAATGTGTTCCAGGGCTTTGCCATCCCCCTGCCAGGGGGGTCTGCCCCCAAATATTTGTTCTCTGCCTAAACCTGGAGGAAGTGATCGCAGTTTCTTTACCACTCCAGGTCGGCCTTTCTGTCCTGCATGTGCACATGTATGTTCGTGTCTGTGAGGATACCTCGTGCTGTATGAGTGGATCTGTTTACATGTACACATGTGTATGTGTGTCTCCAGCCGGCCTTTTCATTTATGACCCCTGCTGCACACACGCGCACACACACACACACACACACACCAGGGCGGGGCCAGCTCATTCTTACATTCAGCATCATCTATTGAGTCCACCAGTGAACCCCACCCAGGACAGATTCCTCACTGTCTGATGGCAGGACTTGTGTCCCTTTCTGGAAGACAGCGGGGCAGAGTGGAATGAGCCCAGGTTTGAAGCCAGACAGCTTTGGGTTTGAATCCTGATCCTGGTTATGGGCACTTGGAGGAGAACCCCATCTCCTGACTCTGTTTCCTCACCTGTACAATGGGCATGTTTACCACAGAAGGTGATTGTGAGGATTGACCGTCTCTCACGGGCTTTGCTCCAGGCCTGGCTCGTGGCGGATGCTCCCCATATGTAAGTTCCCGGTTCTGGTCTCAGGGATCTTGGAGAAGCAGGCTTCTCCACAGTCAGCAGCAGTGTGGGGATTAGGAATTCAGGAAAGGGCCGCTCCCTCCAGCCTGCTCAGGGCCTGCCTGCACCTCCCTGCTCAGGCCATGGTTTCAGACATCCGTGGAGTGTGTCATGGTGGTCTGGGGTCTTGTCTGCATTGAAGCCCCCCATAGGCTACAGACTTTCCCTGAGGAGCCCTGATTTGTCAAGGCACTGGCCACAGGGCCTTTCTTGAGGAAATCTCTCTGGGAGAGTTTAACTTGCCCAGCATCTTCTGTGCCTCAGTTTCTCCAGCTATAAAATGGGGATAATAATAGTGCTACTTCATGGGATTATTGTGAGGATTAGTGAGTAAATCCTTGTGAAATTTTGAGTGTGGTGCCTGGTGCCATTTAAGAGTTGGCTGTTTTTGTTGTTGTTGTTATTATTAACCTCAGCTACGAGGGGCAACAAGGGCAGTGCTCAGACACACTGCACCCGCCAGGTCCCGAGACTGGCTTACAAAGAGGCTACTCCAGGGAGGCCCTCTGGGGACAGAGAGGGCAGGGCTGGGCAAAGAGCAGCTCTCTCCCCTGTCACGGGGCCTTGGGCTGAGAGGGGAAGGGATTCCCCCAGCACTTGACCTCATGGGAAAGCCTCTTGCCTCCACGGAGGTCTGCAGTGGCCTGGCCAGAGGCAGCACAAGGAGAAGGAGACTGTGTCCTGTGCAGGGCAAGCCTGGCCACCAAAAGCCCAGAGGGGCAGGGTGACAGGGCATCCTGATGTAGAGATCAGGGGTCCCAGCCTCCTCCCTGGCCACCCCTCACAGCCCAACTCCAACTGCCCACTCCATAGTCCCCCAGTCCTCAGCCCCTTCACCAAATTCCCAGAACCCCATCCCAAGGATCCCCCAGGCACTGACCCCAACTCTCAGGAATAGTTTCCTCTTAGGTTGGTTTTTGTTTTCTTTGTCTTTGCTTTTCCTGCATGAGTCTGTTTGTCTCTCCCATGGGGCTGGGCGGGCAGGGGCTGGGCTGGATTCCCTCCGTGCTCTGGCACCTGACCCTGAGCTGGTGCCCAGTCCCACTCAGTCTTGGGACTCTGGGGCGGGTTGCCTTTCCAGATGCCAGGCCCTCGGGGGCTGCCTACCCCACCTGTGAGTGGCGTTACGATGCCTGTGCCAGCCCCTGCTTCCAAACCTGCCAGGACCCACGGGCAGCCAGCTGCCAAGACATGCCCAGGTGAGGCAACATGGAGACAAGTGTGTGCACCACTGGGTGTGGGCATACACGAGTGTGAATGGGCTTGTATGTAGTCTGTGGGTATAGGCGTGAGCGTGTACTGAGGAGTGTGTACTCACATATACTTGTGCGTGCATGTTTCATGTGCTGTGTGTGTGGGGATGTGTGTCCCAGGGTGAACCTGCCATTTATGGGCGTGTATGAATCTCTACATGATGTGCATGTGGCTGAGCCCTGTGTGTGTTTGTGTGGATGGACAAGTGTGCATGGGCTGTACACAGCTGTGTACACGTGTATGTTGGGTGTTGGTGCAGCTGTGTGTGTGCGTGCGGGT
Source organism: Ceratotherium simum simum (assembly GCF_057802395.1). Taxonomy (NCBI): domain Eukaryota; kingdom Metazoa; phylum Chordata; class Mammalia; order Perissodactyla; family Rhinocerotidae; genus Ceratotherium; species Ceratotherium simum. Next base: position 12,868,576 of record NC_141906.1, on the reverse strand, counting down.
GTATACACTGATGTTTTGGCAGTCTGTGTGGACGTATACGTATCTGTGTGAATATTTTTGAGTCCTGCAGGCGTGGAGGAGGTATGTGAGAATGTGCCCAAATGGAGACACAAGTGAGCATGTGCGGGTGTGTGCACAGGTGTGTGCATAACCAGACCTTGTTCATGTTTCCCTCTCGGCCTGAGGGGTGGGGTGTGCTGCATGTATGTTTGGGTCTGTGAGCTCTTGCACACAGTGTCTCCATGGAGGTTCATGTGAGTGTGTACATGATACACACACACACACACACACACACATGTCATAAGAAAGGATGAGGTCTGTGCTCAATTCAGGTGAGAAGAGGTGACCTCCCCACCCCCATCCTGCAGACCGCTCACCTCTCCCTGCTCTGTCTCAGGGTGGAAGGTTGTGTGCCTGCGTGCCCCGCCCCCAAGGTCCTGGATGAAGTCACGCGGAGATGCGTCTACTTGGAGGACTGTGAGTGGCCTGGATTTCTCATCCCTCCCTTGGGTTTCGTGTGAATCCCCAGGGTCTCATGGACCAGTCATGCCCAGAGCCCCCAGGTCTCTGGAGAAGCGGGGTCAGCATAGGGGCCTCTGGAAGAATGCTGTAGAGCAGGCAGAGACCTCATCCTGTCCAGTCTCCCCATTTCACAGGAAAAATGAAGCCCAGGTGGGGAGGGACTGGCTTGGGGTCTCCTGGTGAGAACATGGTACAGCCAGACTTAGACCTGGGGTCTCTTGGCTCTGGCCTCAGGGTTTGAGGTATAGGGCAGAGTCCAGACCCGCTGACTTCTCTGAGTCACCTGACGCCACATGACGGAGGCCCCTGGGTTGGTCAGGCAGCCTGACTGAACGTCGGAAGCTGCCTTCGCTCTCTCACCTAGAGTGCCAGTCCAGGAACCCACATCACCGCCCGGCCCAGCGACGACCTACAGCCTCTGAGCCTCTTGTCTCGTCTGCCCAGGTGTGGAGCCGGCGGTCTTGGTTCCCATGGAGGCCCTTGGCAATGAGACCCTGCCTCCCAGTCAAGAGCTGCCTACCCCCATTGATGAGGAGCTGCACTTTCCACAGGAAACTCCTGAGGTGCCCCACCACAGGCCAGCGCTCACCCCAGCTGCCCCACTCACCACGGCCCTGAACCCACCCATGGCAGCCACTGAGGGGCCAAAGCTGTCTCCAGGCCCCACCCAGGCGACTCTCCAGCAGCCACTGGGGGTCACCACGTCTAATCTCCCTGCCCACCCCACAGAGGCCCCGGCCAGCAAGAGAGTGACTGCCAGCTACCTGGCCACTCACCATGCTCCAGAGTCCTCATCCCTCCCCCTTTCGAGGCAGACACTCACACCTGGCATGGGGTCGGGTGCCATGGAGATGACCAGGGTAGCTGTGACCTTTGCAGGGAGCCCCAACATCACAGTCTCCTCCCGGTCGCCTCCTGCACCTCACGTCCCACTCACGACCAAAGCTGTGACAGTACCAGGCCCTGGCTCCTTGCCTGTTAAGACGACACCCCTCCAGCCCCTCCCGAGCCTGCAGTTGCCTGCAAGTCCCCCCTCCAGGCCTGAGGCTTCCCCTGGAGTGACCTCCAGGCCCCCCACTTCCTCAAGATCCCATGAGGCTTGGCTGACACCTGCAATAACGAAGGTCATGAATGGGACAGGGATCCCCCAGCCCATACAGGTCCAGAGCTTTTCCAGTCCCAGCAGCCCCCCAGCCGAAGCTAGAACAGCAGAACAGGTTTCTGTCAGTCCCCTGGTCACCCAGAAAGTGGAGGTGGTGCCATCCACAGAGAAGGTCCAACCTGGCCCCGGCCAGCCCACTGGCCTGCCGGCATCCCCACTTCCAAGCACATTCCCCACTGCCCTGCCCCGCCCCGCCCGGCATACCACCACAGCCACCCGGCCTCCAGCTCTGCCCCCAGGGACTCCGGCTGCCACCAGCCTGTCCACAGTGGCTCACGGGCTGGAGGCCACACCCCTCATGTCTCTGGAGTCAACTCGGCCGCCCCAGCTCCTCTCTGGCCTGCCCCCCGACACCAGCCTGCCCCTGGCCAAGGTGGGCACGTCTGCCCCAGTGGCCACGCCCGGCCCCAAAGGCTCCGTCAGCACCCCTCCATTCCAGCAACAGGCCACATCTCTTGCCATGGCCACGACTCCCCCTGCTCGGACACTCAGCCCGACACTGCCTCTCACCCCGGCCGTCGTGGCCCAGGTGCACCTGCCCAGTCACACAGTCCCTCAGGCCACAGGCACAGCTCCAGGCCTGCTTCTGGGAGGCACGGGGCCAGCCTCTGGAGTTGTGGCCGTGGCTGAGGGGGTGGCCTCCACAGTAGCTGTTGCTCCACGAAAGAGCACCACGGAGAAGATGGCCATCCTGTCCAAGCAGGTGTCTCTGCCCACCTCGATATACGGCTCCGCCCAGGCGGGGCCCATGGAGCTCATGCCTGCTGTGGCCCACACTCTTGCTACCTTGGCAACTGAGGCTGAGGGGCCCTGGGCCGGCACAGTGCCACTGGTGCCCACATCCTATCCCCTGAGCCATGTCTCGGCCAGGACCGCCTCCCGAGAGAGCTCGCTGGTTCTGCTCCCTCAGCTGGCTGAGGCCCATGGAACCTCTGCAGGACCTCGGCCCCCAGCAGAGCCGATGGGAGAGGCCACCACCAAGCCATCTGGGCGCTCGGCACCAGCCCAGAGCATCGCAGAGGGCTCAGGAGAGGCCTTGGCAACCACCACTGAGGCCAATACATCTGCTGCCTGTATCGTGAGTGACTTGTCAGGGTTCTGGCCGCCTGTCTGTGGACCCTCCATGCCCTCCCTCCCCTCGTGCCACCGGCTTAGATACCACCATGGTCTCACATTCCTAGGGGAGGGGGGCTAGGCCTGCTGCAACTTCTTCTTAACCTGCTGCCAGCCCGCAAGCTGGGGGTTTAGTGACTCTTCTCACCCCAGGTGAGAAGGGGCATCCGGCCCCAAGCCCCTGGTGCCTGAGAAATTCTCCAGGTTCCTCTGGGCCCCGGATGCCATAGCAGGGTCACACTGTGTTCCATCTGGGCCTCAGGGGCTAATTGGATGGTGTGGTGTGACAACACGGGTGTGCCAGTGTGTGCGTGTTTGTGTCTGTATACCTGCATGGGTCTGTGTGTACACACGTTTGTGCCCACGTTTGTGAGACTCGGTGTGAGTGCTCACATATCTGTGTGTGTGATACATGGTGTCAAGAGTGTATGTCTGTGCTTTTTTTGAGAAATAGAAAGAGAGAGTGTTGTGTGTGTGTGCACGCTCATGTGTGCATACCCATATGGGTGTGCTTGGGTTTCTATGAGCACGAGCTACTGTGTCTACATGTCTAAGTGTCGGGAGCTCTCTGCACAGGCCAGGCAGATATGCAGAGGTCTCCCGGAGTTAGTCCCCTGCAAGATGGGGGTTTAGTGACTCTTCTCACCCCGGCCCCAAGCCCCTGGTGCCTGAGAAATTCTCCAGGTTCCTCTGGAGAGGAACGGACCCCCAATCTCGTGCTCAGCCCAGCCCCGGGCCCCGATGGCGTGTTGGGTGGGTGGAGGGTGAGGGACCATTCCGTTATAGTTTTACCTCAGGGTCCCCTGCCCTGTGAGAGCCTGCATCGGAAAGGATCTCGTGCCCTTGCAGCTCTGGGGGGAGTGAGGTAGGGGAGTGAGTGGCTGTGGTGCCTAGGGTGGGCACTCAGGCTGTCCTTCCACCCTGTGCTCCAGCCAATTGCTGAGCAGGACTGCGTCCGCCACATCTGCCTGGAGGGCCAGCTGATCCGTGTGAACCAGTCCGAGCACTGTCCCCAGGGCATTGCACCTCCTCGCTGTGGTGTCCTGGGCCTCGCTGTGAGGGTGGGAGGCGACCGCTGCTGCCCCCTCTGGGAGTGTGCCTGTGAGTCCTGGGGTCCGCCAGAGCCTCCTGAGCCCCCCTCCTACCCCCACCCCAGCATGACCTCTGCCCCTGACCTGGCTGCTCCCTGGTCTCGGGGTAACCTTGACTTGAATGTGCCTCCCCGTGGGACCTCCTAGTGTGACCCATGACCTGGCAGATTTCCTACCCTGCGACCTCTGGTCTCCATGTGACACCTGCTCTGAGCATCCTTCCAGCCCCCAGGGCCTCTGAATCACCCAGGAAAAGGCCCAGACCCCTGCCTCCTGTTCCTGGTGGCCTTGGCCCTGGCGTCATCTGTTTGCTCTCGTCCCTGCCCCATCCCCCCAGGCCGATGCTCAATCTTCCCTGATCTGAGCTTCGTGACCTTCGATGGGAGCCACGTAGCCCTGTTCAAGGAGGCCATCTACATCCTCAGCCAGAGCCCAGATGAAATGGTCACTGTCCACGTCCTCGACTGCAAAAGCGCCAACCTGGTGACAGCCCCCTGCTTCCCGTCCTGCTTGGACTTGGGGATTTGACTAGGCTTGAAGGGGACATTGAGCAGTGAGTTAGGTTTTGAGGAGTCAGAGGCGAGGACAGATGTGAAAGCTCCCTCTGTCCCCCAGCGGTCTCCTGGATTGGGCACATGGGCAAAGGGCGAGTGAAATCCACCACCTCCTGGCTCTTCCTGGGACGTGCGCCATCCCAGCTTGTCCCAGCTGCCTAGACCCATGTGGCCAGTATGGTAGTGCAGAGGAGCTGGAGTGCCGCTCCAGGGATGCAGCCCGTGGTCAAGGGTGCCAGCTGCAGGGATCGCCACTAGGATGCCCCCATGAGCTAGTGGAAGGAGGCACCTCTTTTTTTGGGGGGGGGGGCTGGGCTTGCATGAGGTTAGGCAGAGCCAGGAATGTTCTGTAGAGCCAGGAAAATTCTGCACCATCTGCATAGTCCCCATGGGTGCCCCTGACATATCGTTGGGGGAGGGGGGCAGGGACGGGGGCAGGAAGAGAGTGCTCAAACTTGGTCTCCAGGATGAGGAGGCAGGACTGGGCTCTGGGTTGATGAGGGCTGTGCTTTCTCTTCAGGGGCACCTGAACTGGCCTCCGTTCTGTCTGGTGATGCTCAGTGTGACTCACCTGACCCGTCAGGTCACCATTGACCGGTTCAACAGGAAGGTGAGTGCATCAAAGAGCAGACCCCCCCCCCCAGGCAGGGCAGCGGTCAGCGGAGGGGCAGGGCATCTAGCGGGGGCCTTTGAGGCCTATTCACTATTGGGGGCAGGGATGGGGAGGGGACCCTCTTAAAGAAAAATAATGCAAGATTAGGTATATTTAGAAGTGATTTTAATTAGAAAACTTGTGTCCACCCTAATGTCAAGTGAGAAAGTGTACCAGGAGGAATATTGTGTTGGAGAGGAAGTTAGAATGGCAAGAGACAGTGGCCTTACATGATTGTGGTTAAAATATCTAGCTTCTACAATTTTTACAAAAATATATGGCCATGTGAACACATTCCTAGGGCGCCTTGCACAAAGAGGACTGGGTAAGTGAGGAGTCCTCAAGTTAAGCTTCATTAGCTTCACATGAAACCCACCTCTGTCAAGGAGGCCGGGTGTCCAACCCCAGCCCACCCCATGTCGGATACCCTCCCTGGGGGTCTGCCTTTGCTCCTGCTGACCGGGGGGTGAGAGAAGCTGGTTTGTCTGCTCCTTAGGTCCCAAAGTCATGCCTCTCCTCACCCATTCCTGAGCCAAGGCCTGCAGCCCTCCTGTTGGAATCCGCCCTTGAACACCAAACACAGGGCCACCCTGTCCTGTGGGGCTCTCAGGAATAGGGCTCAGGGCAGTGGGTTTTCCAGGAGATGGAGGCTTAAGCCAAAAAAAAAAAAAAAAAACCTCCTTGGGTTACATCCCTTACTTATTTTTATTTTTCCATTTTTAAAAATTAAGATATAATTTACATACAGTAAAATTTACCCGTTTGTGCACAATTCTACAAATTTTAACAAAAAACCACAGTCATGTAACCACCACCACGATCATGATATAGAACAGTTGCATCACCCCCAAACATTGCTCTGTGCCATTTTGTTGTCAAACCCTCATCCCACCTCCTGACAACCACTGCCTTTTGTCCCTATAGTTTTCCCATTTCCAGAATACCATATAAATGGAATCAGAGTATATAGAGAGATTCATTCATGCTACTGCACGTATCAGTAGTTTGTTCTTTTTTATTGTTGGATAGTATTCCATTGTACGGATGTACCACCATTTGTTTATCCATTCACCACTTGAAAGACCTTTGGGTTGTTTCCAGTTTTTGGTGAAAACAATAAAGCTGTTATAAACATTTACGTAAAGGTTTTGGATGGATAAAGTCACCAGGAGTAGATTGCTGGGTTCCATGGTAAGGATGTGTTTAATTTTACAATAATTTGCCAAATTGTTTTGCAAAGTGGGCATTTAGCATTCATACCAGCAACGCATGAGAGTTGCAGTTGTTTCACATCTTTGCCGGCATTTTGTAGCATCAGTTTTTTTTTTTTTTCTCCAGTCATTCTAACCAGTGTGTAATAGGATCTCATTGTGGTTTTAATTTGCATTTCCCTAATTGCTGATAAAGAGTTTATTTTCCATGGTATATCTTCTTTGGTGAAGTGTCTGCTCAAATCTTTTCACATTTTAAAAATTATGTTGTCTATTTTATTAAGTTTTGAGAATTCTTTGTATAGTTTGGATACAAGTCCTTTATTAGACATAAATATTATCTCCTGGCCTGTGGCCTGTTTTTTTGTTAATCTAGAAGTGTCTTTCAAAGGGCAGAAGTTATTAATTTTGATGGAGTCCAATTTATCAATTTTTTCTTTTATAGATCACGATTTTGGTATTGTATCTAACTAACCTTTGCCTAACCCAAGGTCACAAAGATTTTCTCTTAAGTTTTCTTCTAGAAGTTTTATAGTTTTAGGTATTACTTGAAGGTGTATATTGCATTTTAAGTTAATTTTTATAAATGGTGTGAGGTATGCGTCAGATTCATTTTTTCGCCTGTGGATACTCAATTGTTCCAGCACCGTTTGTGGAAAAGACTATCCTGTCTCCATGGAATTTGTCATTGCACTTTTGTCAAAAATCAGTTGACCGTTAATGTTCGGGTTTATTTCTGGACTTTTAATATTGTTCCATTAATCTATGTATCTGTCCTTTAACCAATGTCACACTGCCTTGATAACTGTTGCTTTTTATTAAACTTTTATTAAAATTAGGTAGTATGAGTCTTCCAACTTTCTTCTTTTTCAAAGTTGTGTTGGCTATTTTAATTCCTTTATCTTTCCATATAAATTTAGAATCAGCTTGTTGATTTCTATAAAACATCCTTCTGGAATTTTGTTTGGAATTACTTTAATTATATAATTATTTGGGGGGAGAATTACAATCTGTACATCAATGAGTTTTCCAATCCATGAACATGGTACATCTCTCTATTTATTTAGGTCTTTGATTTTTTTATTGGTGTTTTTTAGTTTTCAGTGTAAGAATCTTGCACATATTTTGTTAGATTTATCCCTAAATATTTAATATTTTTGCTGCTATTATAAATTATTCTGTTGTTTTTATTTTATATTCCAATTGCTCAATGCTAATATGTACAAATACGATTGACTGTTGCATTTTTAAAAAAGTGTTTGCCATTGAGTTTTTGTTTAGATGGTTGTGTGTACACATGACTTTTGCGTATTGACCTTGTATCTTGCAACCTTGCTAGACTCACTTATTAGTTCTTGTGGATTCTTCATTGTTTTCTACATAGACGATTATGTCTTCTCCAAATAGAGACAGTTTTATTTCCTCCTTTCCATTGTGTATGGTTTTTATTTATTTTTCTTGCCTATTCCACTAGCTGGTCTCTAGTATGATGTTGAATAAGAGGGATTGAGAGCCAACATCCTTGTCCTGTATCTGATCTTAGGGAGAAGGCATTCAGTCTTTCACTATAAAGCATGTAGTTAGTTGTAGGCTTTTTATAGATGTCCTTTATCAGGTTAAGAAAATCTCTTTCTCATTGTAGTTTGCTGAGAGTTTTTATTACCACGAGCAGATGCTGAATTTTTGTCAAACGCTTTTTCATGCATCTGTTGAGATAATCGTATTGTTTTTCTTCTTTAGACTTTCTTTTCAAGATCATAATATTGGTGTTTACTTGAAGAATGAAAGATTTTCAAATTTATTTTAAATAAGTAGCTTACAAAGAATAGTTGTTTTATTTAGAGAACATTTTATGTATATATAAAAAAAACTGAGTCAAGATTTACATTTACAACACCAGCAACAGGGTCTTCAATAAACATGTTTAAAAGTAGAAGATAGTTTACCTAAAGTAAAAGAAACTATAATCCTGGGATTCAATAACTGTGCAATCAACTTTTAAGAGTAATCAGACAAGTTCAATTTAACTGTCATGTTAAAAAAAATCTTGAACTCTCTGGATTTCCTAGTTTCAATTTCTAGCTTTAATAACTTCAAATCACCCATTCTTGAAGGTCTGTTATTATTGTTTTTTTGATGTTTTTTATGATTCTGGCAGTTCTTGATTCAGCAAGTATATCATAAACTACACAGAGAGGTGTTTACTGCTTGTTTAAGCCCCAATGTTGTCCAAGTTTCACTTATTATTTTTTCTTAGAAATATCTGAGCTCTCTGTGAGAATGCCTTTCTTAGCCATTCCTGTTTGGAAAGCTTCCCCAAGGTACAAAGCTTCAATGTTGATGCTACTGAGGTCAGACCAGTGGTTTGCATCAGGAGATTTTGTCATGGGGCACCCACAAAGAGAGCCAACTGCTGATGGAGACACAGCAATTCAGCTTTTTATTGTCATCATTCCTCAGACTGTTTTTGTAAGACATTTTTTTTTAGAACAGTTTAAAATTCACAACAAAATTGAGAGGAAGATACAGAGATTTCCCATATCCCTCCTGCCCCCATACATGCGTAGCCTCCCCCATTACCAGCATCACTCACCAGAATGGTGCATTTGTTACCAATGATGAATCTACATTAAAACATCATAATCACCCAAAGTCCATAGTTTACCTTAGGGTTCACTCTGGGTGTTGTACATTCTATGGGTTTGGACAAATGTATAATAACATATATTCATCATTGTAGTATCATACAGAGTATTTGCACTGCTCTAAAAATCCTTTGTGCTCTGTCTGTTCACCACCCACCCCCACAACCACTGATCTTTTTATCGTCTCCTCAGTTTTGCCTTTTCCAAAATGTCACATAGTTTGAACTATATAGTATGTAGCCTTTTCAGATTGACTTCTTTCACTTAGTAATATGCATTTAAAGTTCCTTCATATCTTTTCATGGCTTGGTAGCTCTTTTCTTTTTAGCACTGAATAATATTCCACTGGTCTTCTTTAGACTATTAATATGATGAATTACTTTGATTTTCAAATGTTGAACCAATCTTGCATTCCTGGAATTAACTACACTTGGTTGGGATATGTTACTCTTGTTATACATTGTTGGATCTTCATGAGGTGTATTAGTTTAAATTTTCTTTTCTTGTAATGTGTTACTTTAGTTTTGGTATCAGAGTAATGCTGGCATCATATAGTGAATTGGAAAGTATTTTCCCCTCTTTAGTTTTCTAGAAGAGTTGGTGTAGACTTGGTAATATTAATATTTCTTCCTTACGTATTTGGTAGAATTCAACAGTGAAGCCATCTGGGCCTGGAATTTTCTTCTGGGGAGGTTTTTAAATACATATTCAATTTCTTTAAAGGACATAGGGCTATTCTGGTTACCTATTTCTTCTTTGGTAAGCTTGGATAATTTGCATCTTTCACAAAATTTGTCCATTTCATCCAAGTTGTCAAATTTATAGGCATTAAGTTGTTCATCATATACTCTTGCTACCTTTTAATGTCTGTAGGATCTGTGTTTAAGTATCCTATCTCATTCCTGATATTAGTAATTTGTGTCTTTTCTTTTTTCCCTGCCCAGCCTGGCTAAAGGTTTATCAAATTTATTGTTTTTCTTGAAGAATGATTTTATTGGTTTTCTCTATTGTTCTTTCATTTTCTATTTCATTGATTTGTGCTCTTTATTATTTTCTTTCTCTTGCTTTCTTTGGGTTTAATTTACTCTTCTTTTTCTAATTTATTAAGGTGGTGGCCTAGGTCACTGATTTGAGAGCTTTCTTCTTTTTCTAATATAAGCATTTAGTGCTACAATTTTCCCTTTGGGATACTGATTTAGCTGCATCTTACAAATTTTGATATGTTGTGTTTTTATTTTCATTAACTTCAAAATACTTTTAAATTTCCCTTTTGATTTTTATTTGACCCATGGGTTGTTTATAAGTGTTTTCTCTTGTCCCCAAATATTTGATGATTTTCCAGATATGATTCTATTATTGATTTCTAATTTAGTTCCATTGTGTTCAGAGGACATACTTTGTCTAACTTGAATCCTTTTAAATTTAGTGAGACTTGTTTTATGTACCAGAATATATTCTGTCTTGCTAAATGTGTATTCTGTTGTTGGTGGAGTGTTCTATGCATATCGGTTAGGTCAAGCTGGCTGATAGTGTTGTTCAGGCCTTCTAAATCCTTATTCGTTTTCTGTCTACTTGTTCTATCACTTATTGAGAGAGACGATGTTGAGATTTCTGACTATAATTGTTGATTTGTCTATTTCTCCTTGGAGTTTTATCAGTTTTTTATTCACATATTTTGAAAACCTGTTATTAGGTGCATAATGTTTAGGATTGTTATGTCCTCCTGATGAATTAAGTCCTTTATCAGTATGAAATGTCCTTTTTATCCAGGTAAAAGCCTTTATTCTGAATTCTGTTTTATCTGACTTGTCTATAATAGCTTCTCCAGTGTTCTTTTGGTTAGTGTTAGCATGCATATCTAATATCTATATCTAAGATATATCTTTTTCTATCCTTTTTCTTTTAGCTTATTTATGTCTTTTTACTTAAAGTGGGATTTTTGTAGGGAGCAAATAGTTGGGTCTTCTTTTTCTGTTATCCAGTCTGCCAATCTCTGCCTTTTAATTGGGGATGTTTAGACCATTTACATTTATTGTCATCAATATAATTAGGTTTGTATATGCCATGATGTTGCTATTTGTCTTCTATTTGTCCCCTCTGTTCTTCATTCCCCTCCCTTTCCTCTTTTTCTGCCTTTTTTTGGATTATTTTTAATGATTCCACTGCATCTCCTATAATGGATTATTATCTATACATTCTTATTTTTCTCTTTCAGTGGTGGCCTTAGAGTTTTTAGTGTATATTTTTAACTTGTCAGTCTGGCTCAAGTAATATTATACTCGTTACATATAGCATAAGAATGTAACAGTATCCTTCCACGTCCTCCCTGTCTTTGTGCTACTGTTATCACACATTTTACTTCTTCATTTGATATAAACCCCATGGTGCATTGTGATTATTTTTTCCTTAAACAATCAATTATCTTCTAATGCAATTTTAAAAATAAGAAACATTTATATTATCCACATATTTACTATTTCTGGTGCTCTTTATTCCTTTGAGTAGGTCAGGATTTCCACCTGGTATCATTTTTCTTCTGCCTGAGGACTTCCTTTAACATTCTTATAGTGCAGGTCTGCTGGTGATAAATTCTTTCAGCTTTCATATGTCTGAAAAAGTCTTGATCTTGCTTTCATTTTTTAAAGATATTTTCACTGGGTTTGGAATTCCAGATTGACTTTAGTTTTTCTTTCAGTACCTTAAAGATTTTTCTCCACTATCTTTTATTTTTTAATTGAAGTGAAATTGACATAACATAAAATTAACCATTTTAAAGTTAACAGTTCAGTGGCATTTAGTACATTCACAATGTTGTACAACCACCACCCCTCTCTAATTCTAAAGCATTTTCATCACCCTAAAAGGACACCTTGTTAAAGGTTAGGGCGATGCTCCCTATTCACCTATCCCCCCAGCCCCTGTAAACCACCAATATGCATTCTGTCTATAGATTTGCTTATTCTGGATATTTCGTATAAATGGGGTCATACAATCTGGGATGTTTTGTGTCCGGTTTCTTTCACTTAGCATCGTGTTTTTGAGGTTCATCCACATCGTAGCATCTATTAGTACTTCATTCATTTTTATTGCTGAATAATATTCCATTGTATGTACACACCACAATTTGTTTATCCATTCACCTACTGATGGACATTTGGGTTGTTTCCACCTTTTGGCTGTGTTTGTGAATGGTGCTGCTATGAAGTCCCACTGTCTTTTGCCTTGCTTATTTCTGATAAGAAATCTCTGTCATTCTTATCTTTGTTTCTCTGTACATAATGTGTCTTTTTTTCCTCTGGCTGCTTTTACAATTTTCCTGCTATCACTGTCTTTAAGTAATTTGGTTATGATATGTATGGTAATTCAGTTCTCTTATGGGGACTCCAATTCTATGTATATTAGGCCACTTGAAGTTGTTCCACAGATCACTTATGCTCTGTTCATCATTTTTTTCCAGTCTTTTTTTCTTTCCGTGTTTAATTTTGGATAGTATCTATTGCTCTGTATTTAAGTTTATTACTATTTTCATCTACAGTGTCTAATTGTCTGTTAATATCATCCAGCGTATATTTCATCTCAGACATTAATTGCATTTTTCATCTCTAGAATTTTGATTTTGGTCTTTTTATATCTTCCACATCTCACTTTAATGTTCTTATGTTTTCCTCTACTTTCTCGAACATATAGAATATAGTTTTAGTAATTGTTGTTTATGTCCTTGTCTACTAATTCTGTCATATGTGTCAAGTCTGATTGATTTTCCACCTCATCTTGGGTTGTATTTTCCTGCTTCTTTGCATGCCTGGCAATTTTTTATTGGATTCCAGACATTGTGAGTTTTGTCTTATTGGATGCTGGATGTTCCTTTTCTTTTTAGAAATAGTCTTGAGCTTCCTAACAGTTATACTGCTTGGAAACAGTTTGATCCTTTTCAGGCTTGATTGTAAACCTGTTGGGTGGAGCCAGAGTAGCCTTTTTGCTAAGTGTGATTTTATTTTTTATTCTAAGTAGTGATTCCTCACTACTGAAGCAATAGCCTTCTTCATCCTCACCTTATTCCCTATGAATTATGAGATTTTTCCACACTAGCTGGTGGTAGCTCTAAATGTTCCCAGCCTGGGGTGAGCACTGAGGATTGTTCTGTCTGCTCCTTTCAGCTGGTTCTTTCCCTGGCCTCAGGTAGTTTTCTCATCTGCATACACTGATTGGTATTCAGGACAGGGTCAGGACAGGGTCCAAGGGGGACTCTGCAGAGCTTCTGATCTCTCTCTCTCTCCTGTCCCCAGCTCTCTTCTTTTCGATATTCTGCCCTGTAAAAACACTAGCTCTTTTGGCCTCTATGAACTCCCAACTCTTGTCTCATAAACTCGGGGAGACCATTGGACTCTGCCTGGGTTCCTCCTTCCTGCACTGAGGCCTGGACCCTTTCTCTAAGCAATAACCTTGGCAATCATAAGGCCCGTCTCATTTGTTTCCCCTTCTCAGGAGTCACTCTCCTGCACTGCCAACTGTCCAATGTCTGAAAACTGTTGTTCCATCTATTTTGTCAGGTTTTTTAGTTGTTTAAGGCAAGAGGGTAAATCCAGTCTGTATCACTCCATCTTGGTCTGGAAGCTAAAGCCCAAGTCCTTAGTTTTGAAACTTTTGTCCTTTGTCCCTACTTGGACCTGGAGTCCTGTGACCTCTGGGCTTCAGATATGAGTGTTCACTCCCAGAACTGGGAGAGCGCCCCAGGATCGTGGAGCCCAAGCCCCTGTCTGTAGAACTAGGAAGGCTCAAGCCATGAGAGAGCCCAGGACTTCCCCAAGGTCAAAGTTTTCTGACTGCTGGGCTGGGGCACCCTCTACTTCAACACAGTAGTTCACATGCTGGATAATTTACCTAGTGATTAATAAAACAGTTATTCTTGGGAGAGGTGTAAAGTCATTACAAATATTTTAACATCCTAATCTTTTCATCTCCCATTTCTAAAGAGTAAAACTAATAATCCATAATACATCTAAATTTAACCCTGTCAATATGCAGCAGAGGTTGTAGCTTTGAATTTAAAGTGTTTGAGAGAATTGAGGTGTGCTGCATATTTAACATATCGATTGAACCCTCAATTTATGTCAGGCCCAAAGGCGGATGCTGTAGATTCAGAGGTGAATCAGACATAGTTTCTGCTCTCAAGAAGCTCACAGCCCACTGGGGGCCTTGATGAGGGAACAGATGGATTCTGTCTCAATGGTCAACACAGAGATGGGGAGACCCCAGAGAAGGGGTGCCCAACCCAGAGGCTGAGGATTTTGGGAAAACCTCCCAGAAGAAATGATCTGAGCAGAATCAGGAAAGAAGAGCATGATGAGGAGGGCGCAGGATTGGGTTTATTTGGGCACAGACATGCAGCCTGCCTCCAGCTGTTGCATTTCTTGTTTCATTGTTTTGTGCTCATAAAGATGTTCTCAGAATTCCTCCATGCCACCTTGGAGTGTGTCTTGGCTGCATGTGCCTGAAACAGAGCCTGGCACATAGCGGGTGCTTAATAAATGTCTGTTGCATAAATGGATGGATTTGACGGACGGACGGACAGACAGAAGAGCTGTGCTCACATTGAACACCTCCTCCCCCCACAAGGTGATCGTGGACTCGCAGCCCGTCTGGCCCCCCGTGAGCAGACACGGGTTCAGAATTGAGGACACTGGCCACATGTACGTGGTCCGGACGCCGTCACACCTCCAGATCCAGTGGCTCCACAGCTCAGGACTCATGATCCTGGAGGCCAGCAAAGCCAGCGAGGCCCGGGGCCGTGGCCTGTGTGGTGAGGTGGGACCCAGCTGGGGGGAGGGGTCCATCTCTGCCCCCAGACACAGGTCTGCCTGGACCAGGGAAAGCTGAGACAGAGCGCCAGGCCAGAGGTAGGACCAGCGGAGCTGCCAGGGCAGAGGGACCTAATGTCTTGTGTTCTGGGGCTGAAGCTGCCAGCAGGGAGATGGCGCAGGGCTCTGGCTTCAGCCTGATGTCACTTCAGCCGAGATTGTCTGTCAGCTCCCCTGATAGCTCCCTAATACCAGATAATCCTTCCCATCTGCAAACGCCTGGGCACTTCACAAAGCACTTCCACACTCTGATCTCACTTATTCCAGGTCATCCACGCAACAGCCCTGAGAGTTGGCCCTTGAAATAAAGAAGAAAGGTGGCTCAGAGAGGTTAAGTGGCTTGCCTAAGTTCACACAGCAGAGCTGCCACAACACATGGAACTAATGCTCTTCAGAACACAACATGATTGTGAGAGCATAACCTAAGGGAATGAATGTATTTTGATAAGAAAAAAGGGCACAGGAGTCCTTTGCAGGAGCAGAAGGATGTGGGCTCCCACGGGCACTCCATCACAGACTGCCATGATGATGATGATGGGTGACACGGGAGTACTTACACACACACACACTGGCATGCCCTCCGTTCATAAATCTGCACCCATTTTGTTCATTCACACCTGTACCGCTGTATTCAGAATGCCCCCTACTCATGGACCAGCACGTATAAGACTGCTCCATGCTCACTCTTTCATTTGTGCAACACACATTTACCATGTACCACTCACTAGGGCAAAAGAGACAAAATCCCTGTGTTATGAAACTTCCGTTCTCACTGACACAAACAGCTCTCCTTACAGACACACACACACACATCACCACCAGCACCACCACCTCCACCATCCATTTCTCGGCATTTCTTCCTTCTGCTGTGTACACCTGCTGAAGAGTGCTGTGGTCAGCAGTAACCTGGTGGGCCACCTCCTCCCTAGGATACCTTTGTGACAGCCTTCGGTGACTCCCTGCCAAGACCCAAAATGTGACCATTGGGATCGTTGATAAAATCTGAGGGT
Organism: Ceratotherium simum simum; assembly: GCF_057802395.1. Classification (NCBI taxonomy): domain Eukaryota; kingdom Metazoa; phylum Chordata; class Mammalia; order Perissodactyla; family Rhinocerotidae; genus Ceratotherium; species Ceratotherium simum. The sequence continues at coordinate 12,852,758 of NC_141906.1, read as the reverse complement.
TTTGTATTAAATCATGCTTTATATTCACAAAACTGGTGGCTGGGTGTGTCAGAGCAAAGTCAGCTCATTTACATCTCTATTTTATCCAAACTAACACTTGGTTCCCTGGGCACCCTGCTAGGCAACGTGGGGGATACCGAGAGAGGGAGGTCTAAAGGAGGTGAGTCCTCGCACTCAGAGAGCTGAAAGCTTCTGTGAAAGACAGACCTGCAAACCAAAATCTGTTACACAGAATTGGGAAGGTCACGGACAGGTCCCTCTGTGGGGCCCTTGAAGGAAGGACTTCTGAGAAAGCTTTTCAGCCAAGTGCAGGGAAGTGTGTGTGTGTGAGAGATGAAGCTGGAAGTTAAGTCATGTTAGAAACTGTGACAGATAAACTTCAGCCCTGCCCCCAGCTCAGTGCCTTAATACCAACAGCAGTTTATTCCCAAATGGGGAGTGATGATTCAGAGACCCAAATTCCTTCCATCTTGTGGCTCTGCCATTTTCAGCTTCCAACTCCATAGAAGGGAAAAGAGTTGGGGAGTTGTTATGGACCAGGCCTGGAAGTGGTGCCCATCACCTTCACTCACGTGCCATTGGCTGGGACTCAGTCACATGGTCTCACCCAACCACAGGGAGCCTGGGTGACTGACCAGGAGGAAAAGGAAACAGTTGTGATAACTAGCTAGCAGTGTCTGCTAAAGCAGGTTTTCTGGGATAACTTTCTGTTTTGATATAATGTCAAACTTAGAAGTTGCAAAAATAGTATAAGGAACTCCCGTATACTTTTTACCCAGATTTACTGATTGTTCACATTTTGCCCCAATTGTGTCTCTCTTTCCCTATTTATATATATGCCCTTTTATATGCATATACTATATATATATATATATATATATGCATTTTTTCTGGACCATTTGTAAGTAAGTTCAAGACATTGTGCCCCTTTGGTTGGTGTGTATATCCTAAGAACGGAGATATTTTCTTACTCAGTAGGTTTCTTAGCTTCTCTGTGCCTCATTTTCCTCATCTGTAAAATGGGGATGATAGTAATACCAGCCTGAAAGAATTGTCATGAGGAATATGCTGAGTGACAGTGACACCTGTGAGTGGTGGTGATTGTGGCTATTGGGATACTTCTGCCCTTTCAGGTATCTGTGACGGGGATGCAGCCAATGACCTCACCCTGAAGGATGGCTCTGTGGTGGGGGGAGCCGAGGACCCTGCTCCCTTCCTGGATAGCTGGCAGGTGCCCAGCTCCCTGACCTCAGTGGGCCAGACGCGCTTCCGCCCAGACAGCTGCACCACGGCCGACTGCTCGCCCTGCCTGCGCATGGTGTCTAACCGCACGTTCAGCGCCTGCCACCGCTTCGTATGTGCCGCCTGGGTCTGCCACAGGGGACCCCCGGGCCGGGAGTGGTAGCGCCTGCCTGTGGAGGGGCCTGTGGCCAGGGCAGGGAGGTGGAGATCTGGGTGAGCTCCCCAGACGGGGAGCCTGCAGAGGCTGGTTGTTCCTCGGGGCGGGGCTGGGAGGAGCTGGGCCCTGGATGTGGGCCATCAGGGTACGAACCACTGCCTCTGCATGTGCCCAGGTCCCCCCAGAGTCCTTCTGTGAGCTGTGGGTCCGGGACACCAAGTACGTGCAGCAGCCCTGCGTGGCTCTGACCGTGTACGTGGCCATGTGCCACAAGTTCCACGTGTGCATCGAGTGGCGGCGCTCCGACTACTGCCGTGAGTTGGGGGGGGGGGGCGCGGGGAGGGTCTCCTCCGCTGTTTCTGTTGCTCCCACCCCCTGTCAGAGTCGGAAAAGGCTCACAGACCTGAGTCCAAGTCTAGGCTGTCCCAGGTTTAGTTATGCATTCATTCATATTAATTAATAAACATAAATATTTTATTAATAAATTAATAAATTTATTTTAATTATAATTTGTATTAATTATGTCAAATAAGTCTTACTTATTTGTTATTTAATTTCTCCAAGTCTCCTTGCCTCATCTGTAGAATGGGGGCAGTAATACTAGCTCCCTCTAGGGCTGTTTTGAGGGTGACAGGAAATGATGTGTACAGAGGGCCTCACACACGCCCATCAATGGTTACTGTCCGGTAAATATGAGTTCCTTTCTCTCCATTTTTGGTCATCTTTCTCTTCTTTTGGTCTCTCCCCTCCTTCCTCGAGGAAGGAAGTGAGATCCACCTTGTCCCACCCCCAGTAAGTTTGTATTAGTGGGGTTGGCAGGGGTGGACTGCCTACAGTAGTTTGATTTATAAATGTGAACACATCCAGAGATTCTGGAAATAGCCCCCGGGAAGACCACACCTATATTATGACCGATAAAGGATGAAAAGAGAAAACCATCTAGACTAGTGTTTTTCAAACTGTGGATCCCAGTTCAGTGGGTATGAAATCAGTTTTGGGGGTCAGCACTAGCATTAAAAAATGCAATAGAATAGAAAAGAAAATACTAGTGTGTACTGCACCTAGAAAGATTAAGTATTATTTCGTGAAAAAGTTTTTTGTTTCAATGTATCAGTGATTCTCAATCCCAGTGACCCTTTGAAATCACCCAGGGCACCTCAGGATGTGTTAAAGCTCCGGCCCCACAGTCAGAGATTCTGATTCCCTTGGTCTGCGGTGGGGTCCCGGCAATGGTTTTTCAAAACCTCCCAAGTGACTCCTTTGCAATCAGGTTTGAGGACCACCGTTCTACATGCATATGTGTATTGAACCACAACGTAAAGTCTAGTTTTTACAGTCAAGTTTGAAAACACTGATCTAGAGCAAGAGGTTGGCAAACATTTTCTATAAAGGGCCAGAGAGTAAATATCTGAGGCTTTTCCGGCCCTATGGTGTCTGTCACCACTACTCAGCTCTGCCCTTGCAGTGCAAAAGCAGCCAGATACAATAGGTAAATGAATGGGTGTGGATGTGTTTTAATAAATCTTTATTTACAAAAACGGGCAGCAGGTCAGATTTGGGCTGTGGGCTGTGCTTTCCTGACTCCTGACCTAGAGGAAGGAGGCAATGACAGCAAACCCCTTTGCACTGTCCGCTGAGGCACGGCTGATGCTCTGAGCCCCCTCCTCACCCTGCCTGGGGTCTGAGATAGGCCTGGTGCCGCTGTGCCCCTGCAGCCTTCCTGTGCTCCAGTGACTCCATGTACCAGGCATGTGTGGCCGCCTGTGAGGCCCCCGAGACGTGCCAGGATGGGCTGCTGGGCCCACTGGACCCGGAGCAGTGCCAGGTGCTGGGCGAGGGCTGTGTCTGCTCTGAGGGCACCATCTTGCACCGGCGCCACTCAGCGCTCTGCATCCCTGAGGAGAAATGCGGTAGGTTCCTCCCCTCCCCAGGTGGGGCCCTCCAAAGCTGGCTTTACCCTAGGGTCTCCTTCACCTTCCTGCTGCCCATGGCTGAGGCCCATCGGCATCCCTCCAGTCTGCTTTGGGGGTGGTCAGTGTCCCAGTGAGGGTCTCACCTGGGACAGTCTGGGTCCACCCACGCTTCTCAGTCCCCTGCACCTTGCCATGCCCCCTGCTGCAGCCTGCACCGACAGCACGGGGGTACCGCGGGCCCTGGGGGAGGCCTGGAACAGCTCCCTCAGTGGATGCTGCCAGCACCTGTGCCAAGCTCCGGATACCATCATCCCGGTGGACCTGGAGTGCCCGGGGCCCCGCCCTGAGAGCTGCCCACGCTTTGGGGAGGTGGCCTTGCTCCTGCCCACCGAGGATCCCTGCTGCCTGGGGACTGTTTGCGGTGAGTCCCACCCTTCGCTTCCCTGGACCTCACCTGCAAGACAGTTAGAAGGCTCCAGCTCTGCCTACTGACCTTGATGGCTAAGACAAGGCCTTGGCAAACCAAAGTGTCTTGTGGGGGGTGCTTTGGAGGGTGCTTTGGGGGGTGTGGCAAACCCCTCCTGGGAGGCAGGGGCTGAGCCTTCTGAGTCAGTGAGGGGTGGGGCTTAAAGTCACGGGCTCTGGAGCCAGGTGGCCTCATGGACTCCTCCTCCACCACCCAGCAGCCTCATGACCTCGGCAGATCTTTTCACATCCTCTGTGCCTTAGTCGATTCTCCTGTAACACGAGGCTGATAATACTACCCACCTTCTGGGTTGTTGTGAGAATTATAGAAGTTAATACTGATCTAGAACAGCAACTGGCACATGGCCCATCTCAATGAATGTTAACTCTTTTTGTTCTTCTGTCCCAGTCCTGGACCCTCTGTGTGACCATCAGAGACCCCTTCCAGAAACATGGGTCCTGGGGACTGGGGGAAGCAACGGGGACGGGTGTCCAGGGGCTGGGCAGTGCTGGAGGCTGGGGGTAGTCCCGGCCTCCAGGTGACAGGCACTGTTGTCCTGGGCCAGTGTGTAACCAGACTCTGTGTGAGGGCCTTGCCCCCACCTGCCACCCAGGCCACCGGCTCCTCATCCACTTCCAGGAGGACTCCTGCTGCCCCAGCTACAGCTGCGGTAAGAGGTCCGGGGTGGGAGAGGGGTACACCTACCGCCCGGGGGCCGGGAGCCCTGCAGCCGGGGTGAGGCAGCTGGGGTGAGGGAGCAGGGACAGCTCTGGGGACTGGGTTCTGGCTGGAGATTAGGGCTGAGCGGGGATGGGGACCCAGGCATGACCAGGCAGGGTCTGCTCCCAGCCTAAGTTCTGTCTTTTCCCCAGAGTGTGACCCAGCCCTGTGCGAGGCGGAGCGGGTCCCCAGCTGCCGCCAGGACCAGACCCTGATTGCGGGCCGCCTGGGGGATTCGTGTTGCACCTCCTACTTCTGCGGTGGGTGGACATGCCATCAGATGTTAACATGCACAGCTGGGTCACAGCCACCCTCTTCCTCACCCCTGCTTCCTTGGGTGGCTGGGAGGAAAGGGGGGGGGGTCTTCGGGAAGGGTGGTCACAGGAAGAGGGGTGAGATCCCTGTCCAGAAAGAAGGGTAGGAGGAAGAGGAAACTGATCTCCACTTCCCCCCCGTAGATTACGGAGCATGAGGAAGCTGGTGCTTGTTCAGTGTAAGACTTTAGGTGGACATGTGGGAGAACTTCCAGATTCTGACTCCAGGACAGGTCACAGGAGACCAGGACACACTGCTGTTAGTCTAGCTCATGTCACAGCTGGGTGCCCCCTCCCAGCAATCTGCTCTGTAGCAAGCCCCCCTTGAGGGGGACTGCCTATGACAGCCATGGCCCTCTCCCCCTCAGCCTGTGGCGACTGTCCTGACCCGATCCCCGAGTGCCAGGAAGGGGAGGTGCTCACCGTGGACAGGAACACCACCGAGCTCTGCTGCCCCCTCTACCAGTGTGGTGAGTCCTGGCTGGACGCGCGGCCACATCTGGAAGGGGCTCCAGGGGCCCTTTTCTGTGTCACGGGGCCCCTTCACAAAGTCCTGGCCCAGGACGGATGAGAGTGGAACAGGAAGCAACAGGGAGCCCCCAGGAGGCAAGCTCTAAGCGTGGAGCGGCCGTGAGGAGGAGGCCCCACCCAGGGAAGCTGGACAGGCCGTGCGAGCTGGATGGTGGGGTTCCAGGCTGTGACATGCATGGCTCTGAGGCTTCATGAAGAGGTCCCCTCCATGGAGGTCTCCAGGGGCCAGGGGGAGGGACACATGCTTAGGCCACTCCAATCCTCCCAGCACTGATCCTCAGTCCTCCTTCTCTGTCTGACTCAAGGCCCCCGCTTCAGAGTCCATTTCACCACTGTTCCCACAGAACATGCTCCTGGAGGCTGCATCCCAGGAGACCCTCATGCTGAAGCCTCTGAGGCTCTTTACTTTGTGATGATCAATAAGAGTGGGCCCTTCCTGATATTTTTACAGGACGTAGTACCTGTATGCACGATGTACATACTATGTACTGTGTACATAGTACCTTATTGTAGTGTGTACTGTGTACATAGAACCGTAGTAGTACCTATTAAGGATAATACAGCCAGCATTATGGACTTGAAGCAAACTTAATGGGTCAAAGTTAACAAAAAGGTTAAATTTAACTTAATTTACAAAAATTGCTTTGCACACTGACTATAGGAAAAACGTGAGGTGGACCTGAGTTGCACAGAGCAGTGTAGGTGAGGGGCACCTGCCAGGACACCCCAAGGGCCACCCTGACTGGGTCAATGTCAAGAACTCACTTTGAAACAATGTAGGCTCCCATGGAGAGTTCCCCAAAAGATGAGGCCAACTGACAAATCAGCTCCACCTGGGGTCTCAGAGGCCACTTGTCACAGGGTTTACAAAGCTGATCTGAGCAGAGGGTCAACGTCCTGCCTCCTCTCTCTCCTCTTTCTGCTTCTGTCTTCACGCTCCTCCTCAGACTCCCTCTCTTGTTCACGTGCCTCTCCGTATTTCTCGGGAGGTCGTCTGGTGACGTGGACCGAGGACAGGCATAGTCAGTCAGTCATCGTTTGAGTCCCAGTTCTACCATTTCTAGCCGTGTGGCCTGGGGCAAGTTACTAACCCTCTGAGCCAAGGACCCTCATTTGTAAAATGGTGATAATAGTATGCGCCATGAGGGGCTGTTGTGAAGGCTAGAGATAATACGGGTGAGGTACCTAACGGTCCTTGGCATACAGTAGGTGCTCAATAAACGGAGGCCTATTGATATTATTACCTTCAGTCTTCATTATGCTTTTACTACAAAAGCACTATATATGCCCGGTAGAAAGTACAAAGTCCAAGCAGATACAAAAAAGTGAAAATCCTATCTTCTTACCTCCTAGATCCTCCCCTGTCAACACTTCAGTACACATCCTTCCAGATACTCTCTATGCCTTTGTGTATGTGTGTTTACCAAAATGAGGTCATACTGTACATGCTCTTTATTAGCTGGCTGGGAAAACATGATCTTTACCTTTCCTTCTTAACAAATTTTCAAGTTATAGCATACACAGTCCATGATTCCCCTGGCTTGTCCAATCCAGGATCCGATCCAGCGCCACACGTTAACATTATGTCTCTTAAATATCTTTTAATCTGGCACAGGGCTCTTTTTCTGTGTGATACTAAGTTGTAGAGTTTGGGCTGTGGTCCAGCAGAAAGTCCCACCTTCTGGATTTATCCATTTGCTTCCTCTTGGAACTGTTTATCTTGTTCCTCTGCCCTTTGTGCTTCCTGTAAACTGGAAGTTTGATCTAAGACTTGGTGGGTTCAGGTTAAAAATTTTTGGCTAGACAGTACGTGAGCTTCATAGTACATCACATTGGGAGACCATACTATGTGGCTGAGCCACTGTAACTGATGTTAATGTTGGCCCTGGTTCAGGGTGGTGACTGTCAGATCTCTTCATCTTACGTTTAGATTTTTCCTCTTTCCACCAGAAAGTAACCCATTACTTCGACACTATGCAAATGTCCTTCTCCCCCTCCACCTCATAATTTTTTGAAATACCAATTGATAATCCTTATATATGCATATATATATACCAATAACTTTTTAGTAGTAAATCACATAAGTCTCGCAGTCGTTCACCTTCAGCGCTGACCCTTGCACCTCTCCTCCCCACCAAAAAGTTGTGCTTAGAGATTGCCTCCCTCCTCGCCTTGGTCTCTCAATGGATGAGAATGGCCGAGGAATCCTAAAGCGAGAGGGGACTGCCTGGAGACTAGTAGGAAGGGAAGTGTGAGCCCGAGAGTGTAGCATTGGCTGAGGCCCCAGGCTCGGGGTGGGCTACAAAGTGGTGGTTCCCGCAGGGTGGGAAGGCTTGTGCTCTCCTCTAGAGGGAAACCTTCCCTGTCGGCCTAGTTCTATGGGAGACTTCAGGAGCACAGACTTCTCCTCAGGAGGGTGTCTGAGGACATTGCAGGGACCTAAGGAGGAGCTGGGGGTGCCCCCTCCTTAGTCAATGTTGCATTTCTGAGGATTCATGCTCCAAGGCGTCTGTGACTAAGGTGTCCCCTCCTCCCCTCCCATGCAGAGTGTGAGAGCTTCCGCTGCCCCCAAGTGCAGTGTGGCCTGGGCACTGCCCTGGTGGAGGTGTGGAGCCCAGACCGCTGCTGCCCCTACAAGTCCTGTGGTAAGTCCCTGGGCAGGGACGCCCCTCCCCAAAGGCGGAGACCCAGGTCACCATGAGGAGGGGGGAGCCCAGCCCCACCACTGTCAACTTGGCTCAGAGTCTGTCCCTGCAGAGTCATCAGAGGGAAGCCACCCGAATCACCTTCCTCCCTCTGCCCCTGTCTCTGAGTGCCAAGCATCCCTACATTTTTTTCTCCCCAGGATGAAAAAAGGAAAAAAAGCCAGTTCTTTTCCATCTTAAAAAGTCTTTATTGCAACTGCCTGATAGTAAACATAATTCTTGTTAAAATCCACCTCAAATCCCTTTAGGAAGCAGGTGGGAGTGCCCGTGATCAATAATGACCACCAGTGAACTTCATGTAAAAATGCTACTTAAAAAAGAGTTGAGAAACTCTATTTTGCATCTGGATCTTTTGCTTGTCCTTTTCCAGGCCTAGAATGTACACCTCCCAAGGACAGAGATTCTGGTCTGTCTCACTCATTGCCTTGTCCCCAGAGCACAGAGCAGAGAGTAGGCACTTGAAACTGTTTGCTGCAGGAGTGAGTGACCCAGAAGGGTGTTTCTCAGCCACTCTGACCTTGAGGTCTCCTCACCCTGGAGCTAGAGCTGGTGTGTCCCGTTTGCTCGTGGTGCCTCACAGCTTAGAGCTGGACCTGCTTACAGGCAAAGGCTCAGAGTAGTAAAGCTGAGCTTGCTAGAACATATATTTGAGAAATGCAGATGGTCAGAATTCCCTCACTCCTTTGCCATGTTCCTTCCTGGACAGGCCCCACATCTGTTCTAGTATGGGCTCCAGAGCCCAGAGAGGGAGGAAGTCCAGATGATTAAAGGGAACATGTGATTGGTCCATCTGCCAGTTTATCCTCACCCCACACCCAGAGTGGAGCTTGGTGTTAGGACCCATCACCGCCCCACCTGACCAACCAGGGGAGCTGCAGTCCCCATGCAAAATGGAGGGAGGCTGGAGGAGGGGCTGTTCCTGCAGTGAGGGGTCTGGGAGGCCCAGGGGGACTTCCGCCTGGACAGCTCTGGTGAAGTGTGTCCTGGCCCCCCTGTTTTTCAGAGTGTGACTGCGACACAATCCTGGTGCCTCGGTGCCACCTGGTATGGAGACCATGCCCCTTCCCACCGTCCCTGGTTTGCCTCCCACTTTCCTCTCCTCTCTATCCACCCCTTCCCCTGGAGACCCTATCCTTTTAATCTATGCAAAGAGCCTTCAATTGCAAGTCAGCATTCTTGTCCCAAGGTCTGCTCTCTGGGCACAGTGGGCATGATCATGCCTCATAGTTGTGGTGAGGATTAAGTCTACGATGATGATGAAGATGCTGGTGATGACGATGATGGTGGTGGTGATGGTGGGGATGGTGAAGATGATGATGATGGTGATCCTGTGATGATGATGGTGATCATGTAATGATGATGATGATGATGGTGGAGATGGTGGGGATGATGATGATGGTGATCATGTAATGATGATAGTGGTGATGGTGGGGATGGTGAGGATGATGTTGATGGTGATCCTGTAATGATGATGGTGATGATGGTGGTGATGGTGAGGATGATGATGGTGGTGATCGTGTAATGATGATGGTGATGATGGTGGTGATGGTGAGGATGATGATGGTGGTGATCGTGTAATGATGATGGTAGTGATGGTGGGGATGGTGAGGATGATGATGGTGGTGATCATGTAATGATGATGGTTGGGATGGTGAGGATGATGATGGTGGTGATCCTGTAATGATGATGGTAGTGATGGTGGGGATGGTGAGGATGATGATGATGGTGATCCTGTAATGATGATGGTGGTGATGGTGGGGATGGTGAGGATGATGATGATGGTGGTTCTGTAATGATGATGGAGATGGTGAAGATGATGATGATGGTGATGATGATACTCATGACAGTAGCTAATGTTTATTGAGAGCTAACTACATGCCAGGAACTTTCCTATGCCTTTATGTATATTATCCTATTAATTCTCATGACAACTCAATGAGGTTAATTCTGTAATCATCTCAATTACACAAACAAGGAAACTAAAGTTAAGGTCATGTAGCTAGTAAATCACAGAGCCAGGATTGGAGCCCAGGAAATCTGACCCCAGAGACCATGCCCTTAATCACCAGGCTGCACAGCCACTGGGGGAAGTGAAATACTTTAAGAAATGTAAAGTTACGTTTAAAGTTACATTTTTTACATAATTTTCTGGATTATATGTATTCCCCCCACCCCAGCACACATTTCCTCTCATTTTGTCCCCCATCCCATCCTCTTCTCCCTTCAACTGGTGAAGGAGGAAGGGAAATAGTACAAGCTGTGCAACGGTCCCTTGTTGATGTGGCCAGTGGGTGCTCAGGATGACAGGAGAGGCCTGAGGCCCCGGGAGAGGACACTGGGAGTGCTCCTCAGAGGGAGGCTCAGGAGCCACACGGCATTGCTCTCTCAGCAGGAGGGTGACTGAGCTAACAGGGTCCCAGGGGCCCCCAGGCCTGCCAGCCCCTCCCTGCACGCTACAAGAAGGCGACTGACAGAGGGGCCCAGGTAGCAGACTGCTCCCGGGGTGGGTTGGGCGTCTGCACCCCGGGGTGCTGACCACCTCTGCCCCACCCAGTGGGAGAAGTCCCAGCTGGATGAGGAGTTCATGCACAGCATGGAGAACGTGTGTGGCTGCGCCAAATACGAGTGCGGTGAGTGGGGAAGGGAAGGCCGTGGGGTAGCGGGGGGGGGGGGCGTGAGCCACGGGGGGCCAGCCAGGCTGGGGCGGTGTGGGGGCCGGGCTCTCGGTGACTGTTGCTGCCCTGCACGCCCATCCAGTGAATGCCCCCGTGTGTCTGAGCCGAGAGCTGGGGGTGATGCAGCCAGGCCAGACGGTGGTGGAGCTCTCGGCAGATGGCGTGTGCCACACCTCCCGCTGCACCGACATGCTCGACCCTCTTACCGGCTTCTACCAGATCAACGCCACCTCCATGCTGTGTGACGTCCACTGCGAGGCGGTAGGGACAGTGCGGTAGGGACAGTGCAGTGGGGGCGGGCTGGTCAGGAGGGCTGGCCTGGGAGACCCAGGTGCTCCAGGAGTCAGAGGGCCCTTGGAGCTTGCCCCAAGCTCTCTAGACAAGTGTGAAGCGTGGGCATCAGGGCGGACCACAGAGAACTCTGTGGAAAGTGCTGAGAATGGGGCTGGGTTGGGAGAGGGAATAGCAGAGTGGAGGCCTGGCGAGAGTGGGGACTGACAGAGAGACACACGTTCACTTGTGCCTGGCATCTTCCCTGTGCTTTTGGTTTGTGTGTTTGTGTTACTACCCTTTGTCGAGCACTTATACATGCCTGGTACCCAGGACAGTGACTGGCTCCTAGTAAGGGCTAAATACATGTTAGTTGAATAAAAGTGGTTATAATTATTCCCATTTTTCACATGAGAGAACTGAAGTTTAGGGAGGTCCAGTCATTTGTCAAAAGTCCCACAGGAACTGGGACTCAAATTGAGGTTTACCTGGAATGAGAACTGGTACCCTTAATTACGAGCAGTGCTGTCTCCGAAAAGGGTGGAAATGCTTTGTCCGCTGGGGCTGGGCCTGGGAACCGTAGCAGAGGAGGCTCAGGGCAGATGTAAGGACGACCTTTCTGCCCGAGACAGGAGGCTGGGAGTCCCCTTCCTGCACATCTGCAGGGGCCCCTCTTGGCGCTCTGGGCTCTGAGACAAGCAGACAGCGGGAGAGGCGGGGGCAGGGAGGTGAGCACTGCTGAGGCCCCTCTCGCCCTGCCTCGCCCTGCAGAACCAAGAGTACGAGCACCCGCGGGACCTGGCGGCCTGCTGCGGCTCCTGCAGGAATGTGTCCTGCCTCTTCACTTTCCCCAACGGCACCACCTCCCTGTTCTTGGTATGCAGCCCCTTAACTGCCCACCCGGGAAGGGTCCCAGTAGGGGACACCTAGGACCAGGGCCCAGGGTCACAGACAGAGTCCTGGGCAGTGCCAGGTCCTGGGCCGCACCTCTCTTCAGAGCTGTGCCCTGTCAGTTCACTCAGGCCATCCATCTGGCCACAAGTCCCCACTGCCCACCTCTGTGCCCTCCAGCCCGGAGTGTCGTGGGTCTCGGACTGCACCCGCCACCACTGCAGCAGCACTCCCCTAGGGGCTGTGCTGGTCCGCTCACCCATCAGCTGCCCACCGCTCAACGAGACTGAGTGTGCCAAGGTCAGTGCCAGCCCCCTTCCCTCAGCATGACCTGAGGTCTTACCCATGGCGGGGTACGGTGAGGGGGGGAGGTCCTATGTGCAGGGATGTGTGTGGGGGGGTCCCTGGAGCCCACACCTGCTCTGCCACCCCAGCTCCACCTCTCTTCATGCATTTTGCTCTGACCACATCACACCCACATCCTCACACATCACACAGCCACACGCAGGTGCACGCACACATCCACTGTCGCGTGTTCTAGGCACACTCACTCACACACCAACACAGGCAGTCGGCTACTCGCGCACACCACATATCCCACAGGGCCCTTAACACCTCAGCACGCCAGTGCGCACACCACGCACCACCACATACCAAGGCACTCTTGCACACATGCACCACACAGACGCACAGTTCAGTCCTGTGGCGGGAACAGCACTGGTGGGGACAGCTGTCACTGTGGGCACAACTCAAGGGAAAGGATTTCCTGGAGGATTTGGAGTTGTTGTTGAATTGTTAAAGCTCCTGAGATTAATATTGGACATTTAAAGATTTCTTATCGTACCTAGAAAACATGCACACAGACGCCCATACACACACCTACATGCAAAATCATACATGTACACACACGTGTATATGCTCAATCAACCATACACATATACTGACACACACACACACACACACAGATTTACAATGAACTGTCACATGCGTTGTTTTATCCATGTCACAATAGAGGAGGAGGGCTAGCAGGGATCATTGCCCCCATTTTAGAGATGGGAAAACTAAGCCCAGAGGAAAGGAGCAGCTTATCTAGGCTGAGATAGGGCCCAGGCCGCTGACCAAGTGGGTCAGCCCCTGTACCCCTGCCCTCCCTGACTCTCTGTGTGGGGAGCACTAACAGGGGCGGTGGGGGTGGGGCATGAGGGGAGTTGCCACTGGAAAGATGGGGCCCCACACCATGGTAACCCAGGCTCCAGCCACACTGGGGGCTGCGGGCAGCCTTAGTGCCAGTGTCCCAATCAGTGAGGTTAGCTCCTGGGTCTCTCCCATGGCCAGCCCGGGGGCCCCTTCTCCCTCTGGCCGGGGCCTGATGGCCAGCAGGGCCTGGAGCTCCCGCCCTGGGGCATCACAGGAGGAAGAGTCAAGACTCTTGGACTCTTTGCCTCTTGCTGGGATCGTGGCTCCTGGCTGGGGCGGGGTCTCCACCCACCTCCCCTGTTCTCCCTCTAGGTCGGGGGCTCGGTGGTACCTTCCTTGGAAGGATGCTGCAGGACATGTGAGTGAGCATGGTGTGGGCACAGGGGTGAGGGGCTCTGGTGGGAGGACAGGGTGTCGTGGCCGGGCTGAGAGGGCCAGGTTCCTGGACTGGCACCTCTGGTAGTGGCCCTTCAGGGGTGAGTAGATGAAGGAATAACACCCCCCGCCCCCAGTGCTTATGTCCCTGTCCCAACACGAGGCCTCTGCTTCTTGTTGGAGGCAGGGGACCCTGGGTCCAGGAGGTCAGTGACTCAGCAGCCACTCTGCCTCCTCCCGCCCCTGCCGAGACCCCCAGCCCAGATGCCCCTCACGTGAATTCTCCCTGTGGTCAGGAACCCTGTCTTGGAGGTGCCTCCTGGGTGGGATTCAGGCCCATGGGGTCCCTGACCGAGCCTGAGGGAGAGCTCTGTGCATCTGTCCTCACACGAGGCCCCTGGAATCTGCAGCCCCCAACCACATACGCATGCACATCCCAATAGCCTTAGGACGTTTGCCCACATGCCTCCCCTCCCCCAGGGCCCTCAGACCCTTCCTGGGAGGGCGGTAGGATTTGGGACCCTTTTATGTCCCATCACATGCTCCAAGGAAGCTGGGCTCAGTGCCTCTTTGGCTGATCTCTGACCCACAGCTCGTGTCTCCTGAATGTCCTGTGTACTCCCCTATGACCTGCGACCCATGTCCCTCTCCCCAGGTTCCCTGGGGACCCTGTTTCCTGTGGTCCCCATTAGCCCCGCCTCTCCTCCTCGGGTTAGTGTCCACTGCTGCCCAGGTACTCCTCTCGGAAGCCCACGGGGCCGAGGCAGGCAGCGCATGGCTATTTCCAACAATGTCCCTTCTGCTCGGTGGCCCTGCGCTATGGGGGCAGGGGAGGGGAGGGTGCTACCCCCGCTGCCTCTGGCGAAGGCCATCCGGCCGACAGTGAATGTGGGTGGTGAGCCGCGTCCCCCGGGGCTTGCATGGGAATGCTTCAGCCATGCCCGCTCACCTCGCGCCCACCAACGCCCAGTGCCGCCACTGCTTTGCTCCCGCTGGTCACTCCGCCAGTCTCAGTCCAGGACCCGGAGGGCCATGGCCAAGACAACCCTCGGTTCTCCTGCCTCCTGGGAGCGGAGAGGGAGGACAAAGTGAACTTAGTTCTGGCCAGGAGTCCTCCAGCCCATGTGGCAGGAAATCCACTGTGGTGAGGCCCAGAGGCCAAAAGAAAGGATTCCACCCCATTTCCGGCGGGCACCCTGGGCTCACAGAGCGAGTGCATGCATCAGATATTTATGGAGCACCGACATGCCAGGCCCTGTTCTAGGCACAGTGGACACATAAACGAGGCCACGTGGAGCTGACATTGCAGTGGGAGACACAGTAAAACATGTACTAGGATGGATGCATCTGGTTTTATGGAGACTGAAACTTGGGGGGGCCTCATTAAGAAAAAGAAGACAAACTTACAAATCCATATTGAGGTGTGAAAGTGATGATTTATTTAGAATGAGAACAGAACTCACGAGAAATTGTGGAAAGAGCCCATGCAAAAGAAAGCCCTCAAGCTTATGTTTCACCAGCATGATCATAAGTGTGCCTCTGACTGGTGACCATGCCCTGGAGAGAAACAAGGCAAAGGAGGGGTCAGGGAGGGAGGACTGGGTGGAGGGAGGATGTTGTGATTTCAAGAAGGAGATCAGGAAAGGCCTCGGTGAAGAGATATTTGAGCAGGTGCGGGCGTGGACGAGCACAGGATTGTTGTTTGTGGGAGGCGTGGTCCAGGCTGAGGAAACTGCAGGCTCGTCAGTTTCCATCCCTGTAACAGTTGTGCGAGGTGGGCGCCTCCCAGCCCTGTTTGATAGATAAGGAAACGGAAGGAACCTGCTGTGTGCAAGCATCGTGCCAGGGACTGGGGTTTCCATTCATTCCCGAAATTGCAGAATCTGAACGCTAGAACCCCTCTCAGAGTAGGAAAGCTAAAGCTCAGAGAGGGGAGGACACGTCCAGGTTCTGGGGCTGGGGTGGGAGGCAGCCTGCCTTGTCCAAATCCTCCTCTTCCCTGGCCCAGAGCCCCCGAGGCCAACCAGGCCTCCTCCTCTGTCTCCCCTGCCTTCCCAGCCTCCTCTTCCTCCTCCTTCAGGGTGCTGAGTCGCAGGCTTTCCCCCTGACGGGGAGGGGCTCTAGTGCAGGGGCGCTAACGCTGGTAGAGGGTTCTCCAGCAGGCACTCACTGCCCCAGTCGGGCCTGTCCTGCTCCCGGAGTGCCTCTCAGCTGCAGCTGCCTCACCCGCTCTGTCCCCCCAGGTAAAGAGGATGGGCGCTCCTGCAAGAAGGTGACCATCCGCATGACCATCCGCAAGAATGAATGCAGGAGCAACACCCCCGTGCGTGGCACCCACGTTGCGGGGGGGGCGGGGGGGCAGCACCCACACAGCAGGGTCGAGGGGGCAGCCAAGGATGAGGAAAGAGGGGACTTTGGGGGTGGGAGCTATACAGCTGCCTCACGGGCCTGCCCGTCTCCAGGTGAACCTGGTGTCCTGCGATGGGAGGTGCCCGTCCGCCAGCATCTACAACTACAACATCAACGCGTACGCTCGCTTCTGCAAGTGCTGCCGTGAGGTGGGCCTGCAGCGGCGCTCCGTGCAGCTCTTCTGTGCCACCAATGCCACCTGGGTGCCCTACACGGTGCAGGAGCCCACCGACTGTGCCTGCCAGTGGTCCTGAGGCCTGGCGGCTGGGGCTGGCTGGACCACCTCTTTCTGTGTCCAGCAGACTCAGTAGGGGGTGGGGGAGGCACTAAAGGTGTGGAGAGCTGTCCGTGCTGAGCAGGGAACGGCAGGCAGAGGCACAGAGAGTGACCAGAACAGGCCGCACCTGCCCATCCTGGCTCCCTCTCTGGGCTCCCCCTCCTCCACACATGGGAAAGTACCACAGCTGAGGGCTTGGGGAGCTCAACTCCATCCCTGGCTCAAGGTCCCGAATGGTCCCTAGATGAGGGGCAGCGGCCCCTGCACATCTGTGACTCTGGCTGCCGTGCTTTGGGGGAGGGGGTGAGAGCTTTCCTGAGAAGCCGGGACCAGAGCTGGGCCCAAGTGCAGGGCCAGGATGTGGTGGCCCATTCTCTTTCTTGGCTCCTTTGACCACGGGAGAGCCACAGACACAGTAAAAGGAAAGGGGGCTTTAATTGCAACACGCAGGCCTGCGTATAGCCACCCAGGAGAACTTCCCAGAAGCAAAGAGGGTAGGTTTCCAGGCCCAGATCCTCTCACCGATGTCTGTGAGGTCAGGCCCAGAGACTAGGGAATGGGCTTGGTGACCCTCAAGTCCCCTGTAGCCACAAGAGGGATGCCCTGGTATTCTGTTACTGACGTTGTCATTCAGGAAGGGATTTAGAAGAGCAGGCTCATGGCTGCTCCATACCTACCCCCACCCCCACTCCCCTTCCTGCTGGGTAGGCTGGCTCTTGTGAGGCGGTGGTGGGAAGGAATGACTTTCTCAGCGAGGGTCTAGCACAATTCATCTCAGTGTTGGTGGACAGCCCACCCCTAGGTTGTTTAATGGTACCTTCAGCCTGCAGGGGCAGTTCCTGGCTTTGTGATGTGCCTTTTCTCCAAGGAGACAGCAGCGTTGGTCTCTGGAGGGGCCTGAGTGTAAGTTTCGTGGCTCAGCCAATCCCTGGCTCTCTGCTTCATGGGACTGTTTAGCAGGAGAGCATCTGTCACTGGAAAATGCAGGCCCTGTGCGTGTGCATTGTGTCTCTGCGCACTTGTCAGAGCCTGTCTCTGAACCAGAGTGTCCTTCCTGAAGCCAAGGCTAGGGCTCCCTCCACACCCTACTCTGCAGCACACCTCCTCCTCCCACCACCATGCCACTTTGTGCTGTTGGGTCCAAAGGGCATGAACATGAGGTTGTTCAGGCCCCAGCACTGCCCTACACCCTACATGTCTGGAGATGTGTGGCTGCCCTAGTGCCCCTAGGGTTGGGATTCGGGGCCTGTGCCAGGATGGTCCCCAGCTGTTCCTGCAGCCTCTTTGTTCCTATATCTGTATTCTGTTTGTATATCCAATAAACCACGGGAAGACATCAGGCCTCTGAGCATCTCTGAGGGTATCAGCTTTGCTTTGAATCTGAAGTAATTTCAGCTGTGAAGGGAAGACCCTGTTTGATGGCCCTGGGGGTCACCCCACCTTCTCCTGCCCCACCTGTGCCCAGCACTGTGTCCCACTCAGAGCAGGCCCTCAGTGGGTGTCTGCTGGTTGGAACTGAACTTATAGGAGACCAGCTTCTAGGGGAAGGGGTGGGAAGAAGGAAGAGGACATTGGGACGTGGGGGGCTGGCACCCAGGTGAGGGTCCTGAGGAGTGGTCCCAGCTCTGTGGGGCCAGGGTCAGATAGATGCCTCTCACACAGGATGTGGATGGGACAGGTCTTGGGTGTAGGTTTCATGTTGGCCTCTCAATGTTTCTGTGTTTATTTCTCTGTGGTTCTCTCATAGAGCTCAGTAAGTTTTTGCAGTCACTGTTGACTGTTCTAGGTTTAGGGAGAGTCCAGGGATTGGGTTCTTAGTGACCTTTTAGCTTTAAAGGACCATCAGCCCATCTAAGGGACAAGTGGGAGAATGCTTTCCTGGGTTGTCCCATGTGGGAAGGAGTAGGAGAGGAGAGGTCTGAGGAAGCACCCACCAATAAGAGGGGGAAAGTCCTAGGGCCTGAGTCAGTGCTTAGGGTGCAAGAGCTTCACCCTGCCTGGAAGGGTGGAGCATCCCCTTTGAAGCTAACACTTGGAATGCTTGGTTTTTGCTTCACAAGTAAGTGTCTCCTCTCATCGTATATCTGAATGCTAACATGAACCCTGAGACTTTTCCTAATGAAAAGAGAGCTTTATAGCCTCTTAAGAAGCACACTTCTAAATAAGCAATGGATCAAAGAAGAAATCAGAGTGGAAATTAGACAATATTTTGATTTGCATAATTATAAAATTATGACACATTAAACTTGTGAGATGCAGCTAAAGCAATACTTAGAGGGACATTTATAGCCTTAAATTCATACTTCTTAATTTGCCATCATTTTAGCCAGAGATATAGTGGGACAGGGCTTCCACACCTCTCCATCACTGATAATGATCAAAGGCTTGTAATCAGTCATTTTCTCAGCACAACACACTCCCTAAGTCACATATCAGTAGCTTTCAGAGAGAGTTTCAAACTCTGAGCTCAACAGAACATGACTTTAAACACACCTTTTAAGAGAACTGATTTAAAATATTGATTCTATTATACAACAATATGTTTAGATTAAGACATAGGTGGTTCTTTAGTCATTGCTGGAATCCCAGTGTTCCTGGCTGTTCATCCCTCACCTCACGACTGTGCCCATCTTTTACATTCATGTACATGCTGGCAGCTTTTGAACAGGGCCATCCTAGTTAGCTGTTGTGTAAACAGGCAGAGAGCACCAGGTCAAGCCAGCCAGCCTTGCCTAGATGTCTTTCTGCAGCTTCAGTTTGGAAGGGTGGTCTCAGGCTTTCGGATGCCCATTCTTCATATCCTATCTGTCACTGGTGGCCCAGCTTTGCTGACTTGGCCCTCCTTGGCTCCAGTTGGCAGCAGTGCCCAGGCCACCTGCCCCACCCCTACCATGTACTCACAGGTGGCCATAGCTTCTGATGATCACACTTCATCACTGGAGTTGCAGTGTTCCTGGCTTTTCATTTCCCACCTCACCTTCACTCCCACCCAGGCACCCGCTCCTGCCTGTTCCTCCTGGAAGCCAACCTCCCACCCCAACCTTTTGGCCAAAACTTGCAGTCCTGTTCCTCCAGCTGCCTCCTAGGAAACCAACTCTTTTTGGCTTAGACGCTTTAGTGAAAGATTAACAAGAAGCGCATCAGCAACCAGCATCATGGTTGGTGCATGATACCCTGCTCTGCACTGCGGGGAAGACACAGAAACCTTAGTCAATGTTGCCCAATTGCCCTCAAAAAGCCGGTACTAGGAGTGCTGATGTGAGTGTTCATTGATACAATTTGGAAATGTTGATTTACATTAAAAATACTTATACCCTTTGACTAAGCCGTCCTATTTCTAGGCAGCTATGGGAGGCTGAACAATGGCCCTGCAAATATGCCCACATGTTAGTATCAGGAACCTCTGAATACATTACCTTACATGGTAAAAGGGACTTTGCAGATGTGATTAAGGATTTTTTTTTTTTTATAGAGATTTTTTTTTTTTTAAAGATTTTATTTATTCAGCTTTTTCCCCCCAAAGCCCCAGTAGATAGTTGTATGTCATAGGTTCACATCCTTCTAGTTGCTGTACGCGGGACTCGGCCTCGCGTTGGACGGAGAAGTGGTGCCTCCGGGCGCTCCCGGGATCCGAACCCGGGCCGCCAGCATCAGAGCGCACGCACTTAACCGCTAAGCCACAGAGCCGGCCCTGATTAAGGATCTTGAGGTGGGGAAATGAGCCTGGATCATCCAGGTGGGCCCAATGTAATCACAAGGGTCCTTTTAGAGGAAGGCAGGAGGATCAGAGTCAGAGAGACATGTGGTGACAGAAGCTGAGGTTAGAGCGATGTACTCCGAAGTTGGAGGAAGAGGCCACTGGCCAAGGAATACAGGCAGCCTCTAGAAGCCGGAAAAGGCAAGGATTGGATGCTTCCCTAGAGCCTCCAGAAGGAACACAGGCCTGCTAACACCTTGATTTCAACCCAGCGAAACTGATTTAAGAATTCTGACCTCCAGAACTGTAAGGGAATAAATTTGTGTTGTTTTAAGCCACTAAGTTTGTGTTAATTTGTTACAGCAGCAGGAGGAAACTAATACGGCATCTAAAGAAAAAATTCCTACAAAGAGGCGTGTGCCAGGATGTTTGCTGCAGCACTGTCTTCAGTTTAAAAAAAATTGGGAACAACTTTCAATGCCTCTCAATAGGGAATGATTAGATAGCCTGGCACAGCCCCACCACACAACATTACACAGCCCTTTTGTACGCTGACGTGGCAGGCTCTCCAGGATATGTCCAATGAAGAAAGGAAACTGTAGGTCATCTCCCACAGAGTGAGCCACCTCCTTTAGGCACCTATGCAGGGACACACATGCACACACACCCCTATATGCTTCTCATTCCCTTGAAGGGTTTTTGGAC
The DNA here is from genome assembly GCF_057802395.1 of Ceratotherium simum simum. Lineage (NCBI taxonomy): Eukaryota > Metazoa > Chordata > Mammalia > Perissodactyla > Rhinocerotidae > Ceratotherium > Ceratotherium simum. The sequence continues at coordinate 12,832,214 of NC_141906.1, read as the reverse complement.
TGAGGAGGGCGCTTCCTGGCTGCTTGGGCCAGCTGGTTCAATGGCAGCGCTAGTCCTGGAACATCCTGTTTGGTTCTTAGGGTCCCAAGGGCTGTTGCTGTGTACGGGAGGATGAAGTGATCGCCCCAGAACAGACTCAGGTTCAAGGGGTATCTGGAGCATCTCCCTGTCCCTGTTTCCTCCCCACTCTCTGCACCTGAAAACGCTTGCGAGAACCCCAGGGGCCGCACCCCAGGCAGGTAAACAAGCAGAAGTCCAGGACCCAGCCACTCCTAGAGCTGGTAGTCGAGCTGGGCGCCTGCCCAGCCTGCAGCCTCCTGTGACGTATTTGCAAACACGAGGGGTTTTGAGCCCCAGAACCATCCCATTTTCCGTGCTTCAGGCTCAGGTTCCCACCCCGATTTTCTAGGCTTAATCCTCTTCCTGTGGAAATCAATAAGGACATTGTGATAGAATGATTCACGTTCAAGGTCAGGCCGGAGCAAATTGGAGGCGACATGCTGATTTTACTGCCCTCACTGAGCGGAGAGCCAATCCTACACACAGACACTTAACCCTTTCCTCGCCACTCTCATCAGCTGTGTCAGCCCCTGCCGCCTTCTGCACCAGCCGAGGTCCCCAGGGCCTGTTCACTCACGTGTGGCCCTGCCTTTGACATCTCCCCAAGGCTCTGACCACATAGGCCTTGCAGCCTCACATACTTGTCATGGTGGTTTGGGGAAGGCAGATGGCAATCACGGCACCAAACCAAACAACTTCAAGTTGAAGGTCAAACGCTACTTGTGTAAGTTCGTTGGCCACATTCTGCCCCAGGAAATCTCTCTCCCCAAGCAGAAGCAGAGCGCTTCCCCCTTCCTACCCTCTTTTCAGGGTTCCAGGCCCCCTCTTCCCAGCTTTCTGGGTGTCCCACATGGAGAAATGGAGGAGAAGGGGGACCAAATTCCTCATTTTTTTTTTTTATGCACAGCAAGTCAGATCTTTTCTGTGGCTCAAACATGATAGAAGTTTATTTCTCCCTCCTATAAAAAGAAAAAGAAGAAACCAAAACAGATGTTCCTGAGTAGGCGGAACCTTGCATCCAAAATAATTCAGAGACCCTGGCTCCTCTGTATTGGGGGTCTACCATATTCAGCACAAGCCTTCCAAAGGCACCCTACTCATCTGCTTCAAGCCAACCTGGGAAGGAGTGCAAGGAGCGTGCACTGGAGGTTTGGGGGAGCAGGATTGAAAGTGGCTTGCTCTCTCCCAGTCGTATCCCACTGGCCCGAACTCCTGTACATGGCCACACCTAACTGCAAGGTGATCTGGGAAATGTAGTCCAGCCGTGTGCCCAGGAAGACGAGGAGATGGGTCTGGTGGACAGTGTCTTCTCAATGAGGGAGTGGAGGTAGTATGGACAACTCTGAGGAGTTTGGCTGAGAAGGATAGAAGAGAGAGAAGGTATGAGGTCAAGGAAAGTTTATTTGTGGAAAGCGGTGACTTGACTGTACATCCTGGAAGAAGCCAGTGGAGAGAGAAGAAGTGTTTTGCTGGGAGAGAGATCAAGGGTCTCAGAGAACCCGTGACTGGCAGGAGAAGGGACAGTCATGATAAAGGCACCTCTGGCTGGGTAGACCTTACCCTGAATCTTTATTCATCTCTGTGTCCCCAGTGTGTAACACAGGGCACAGAAAAATGAATATGAACATGACTTTAAACATGAAAGTGAGGAGCCCGGGCAGCAAGAGGTTAAAGGGTATGGGGTGGGCAGAGCCGGGGAGCCAGGTGACCCCCAACATACTGTGGTGGTGCCAGTTAATCCTCTGCAGCAGGCAGGAGGCCTGCACAGCTGTCTCTCCCGAGCTGGAGCTGCGCCCCACTCCCAGCCCTTTGCCCAGCAGTCCTGGCAGCCCTGGGACTGGGGGGAGATACATGGGCATCATGGTGGGTAACTGGTCCACCCCCTGCGCCCCTTGGGGAGCTCCTTCTCCATCTGAGCCATTCTCTAGGCTTCCTACTCAGCCCCCACCTCTCTCTGGGCCAGGGTCTTCCCAGCCAGCTGAACCCAAACCTGTCCCTGCTCCTCCCACACCGTGTCCATCCCTGCCTCTGCACCTTAGCCTCTCCTGGAATGCCCTTTTCCTCCCTCTCCCTCTCCTGCCTAGCCTGCAGATTCCTAGACTTGAGTCCTACCTCACTGTAAAACCCCAGCCCACGGGATCCTTCTCTTTGGCCACTAACCCCCCACGGCCCTAGGTTCTGCTCCTCTGGGGCATCACATGCCAGCCTGTGTCTATGCTCTGCGCGGGGAAGGGGGATGCAGGCCTGGCTCCAGCATTCGTTCGTTATTCACCCACATTTCATTCATAACAAATGAGGATGCTAAGGCTCAGAGAGGTTAAGTGACTGAGGTTAAGTGAATAGCTGGACAGTGGAGGGGTCAGGACTCAAGTCCATGCTTGTATAACTCCAGAGCCCACACTCATGCTTTCCTTCTCAACCAGAAAGAGCACAAAGAGGATTGCTGGGTGCCTGGTAGTGAGTATTCCAGGCCCCTTCCTCCAGGAAGCCAGAGGGGACAGTGGAAAGAGGGATCTAGTCTCTCTTTGGCCAGTTGCCAGTTATAGGAATTTGGCAAATTTCAAGCCTCAGTCCCCTATTGTGAGGAGGGGCGACAGTTCTGCATCCTAGGGTTGGCATGAGGGTCGAGTGAGATCATGGACGGGAACGGGCTGGACAACTGCAGAGGCTGTGGCCAAGTGTGAGGCTGCCTGGCTGAGCCTGGAGCTCCCAGCCCAGCTGTGCCCAGGGCAGGAGAAAAGCAGGAGCAAAGAGCCTGACCCAGCCCTAGCCCACCCTTCGTCCAGAAGCTCTGGGGCTCACCACTAAGTCTTTGCTTCTGCTGTGCCCCAGCCAGCTGTGCATCCTGCCTCTGTTCTACCTGAACTAAATCACTGTCTATAGATTGTTGGAGCTGAAGAGGGAGCAGGGTGCAGTGGAAGAGCCTGGATTATGGGGTCAGGCTCTGTCTCTGAACAGCTGTGTGATTTATCCTCTCTAAATCTCAGTTTCTTTGTTGCTAAAATGGGAATGAGAATCTGGCAAAGTGATAGTGAGAATGTTTATAGATAAAGCCCCCAGCCTGTGGTAGGCATCTAATGAATGGAGCTATGTTACAACTATGGGCAGAACCTTAAAGGTCATCTTCTTCAAACTCCACGTTTTCAGGAGCAGGAAACTGATCCTCGAGAGAGAGGGTGACTAACCCAAGGTCTCTCTGCAAAGTGAGCAACCACAGAGGCAGCACTAGACTCCAAACCCATGCTCCTCCCATTGCCTCCTCCAGAGAGTCTTCCCTGAGCTCCAACCCAGTCCCGGGCTCCCTGCTCTGACCTCCCAGCATCTACTGTCTGAGTCACCCACTGGGCCTTCCAAGAGCTCTGTCTCCTTCTAAGACTGGAAGCTCACCAGATATGACCTGAGCCTCTTGGTCCTGTCCTAGCCTCCCCATCAATAACTATCACAAGGCCGGATCCTCTGCAAGGTGTTCAGACCCAGCTGAGGATGTTCTTGGGACTTTGGCTGAGCTGGGGGACATCAACTCCCAGGATGGAGGAGAGAAGTAAGAGAGGGAAGGGTTAAGGCTCAGCAGCTGGGGAGGGCAGCCTGCAGACGGCCCAGCCCAGCACTGGGAGGCCTGCACCATTCCATTCCTTTGCAGATCAGTTACACCCAGCTGTCTCCCTCCCCACCGCCAGTGCCCCTCGGATTAGGCGGGAAAGGATCCCCGGCCTGCAGCCTGCACACGGCCCATGGGGAACAGCGCCTGCAGCCCACGCCTCCACGACAGCTGCTGAGTGTCAGGCAAGAACATAGATCAGCGGGATCCTGGCAGAGGTGCCCCCACCACAGGCCCTGCCCCTAGCATGTGCAGGAGGGGCCGCCTGAGGAGAAAGGGGGTCTGTAAGGGATTTGGGAGGTACAGGGAAGGGACTGCTCCCAAAAATATCTCTTCTGTCCATATGTCACTATGCTTCAAATTCCACCATTAGACATCTTAGAAACTTTGGGTCTTCCAAAGACACCAACTAAAATCTACCTCCATGGAGTAGCTGGCATTCCTATGCACTGCTTGATAGGAACCCCTTGGTAAAATTTATGAAAAATTTATTTTACAAGGTATATATGAAGTCCTTCAAAAATATCCATTCCTTTGTCTCTGTAGTTCCACTGAGGACTTTAACTTAAAGAAGAATTTAACTTAGTAATTTATAACATGGAAAAAATATTGTAGGCCATAGTTTCAAGATAAAGAAACTAATGTCATGAATGCTCTCAAAATACTCAAAAAAGTCATAGGAAATGACAAAGAAAATGTTAAAACTAGAAAATATCTGTACTGGTAATGAAAAACATGAAACCATTCCATTAATAGGCTGGATATATGAAATTCCTGGAAGCTATAAAGCAAATGAGAGGCAGCACAGTGTATGGGTTGGACAGACTACTGGGGTTTGAATACTGGTTGCTTCACTCATTAGTTCTGTGAACTTGGCAAGTTACTGAACCTCTCTGAACTTCAATTTCCTCAGCTGTAAAATTAGAAAGACTATTACAGTGGTTGAGAGAATTCTGTGAAGATTAGGGGAGATCATATGTGGGAAACATCCTTGTGATCCCACTACCAGAGGAAGCAGCATCACCCAATGAGTGAAGGGTTATGGTATGTCTCCTCCAGACACCACCTAGCTGCTGAGAAACCTCACACAGTATCAATCCTGACTAATCTAGACGTTTATTATAAATATTATCAGTCAATTAAAACTCATTGGCTATTTGAAAATGATAGACAACCATAAAATGGTGTCCAAGTTGAGATGGCAAGGGAAATTTCCCTCAATGAAATACCATCAATTCAAGAAACAGGAAGGACGTGAATAATATTTTAATTAACATTCCCAGGGTGATTCATTAGGATATTGAAGTATTTATAAAATAAGAGGCTATGTGTAAAAGCACAATAAGGAAAACAAAAAAGAGTTTTTAGAAATTAAAAACATACATGTACTCTCAACAGAGTACCCTGCAACTGCAGACCTACCCTGCAGTTATAAACAACCAGAAAATTGGACAAATACATGAAATATGTGTTTTCAGACATTGGACAACAGGCAGTTCAGGACTGGGGTCCACAAGAGAAGGGAAAGACATGAAATGAGTCTCACTAGAAAGCTTCAACTTTCTGCCTGGAGGCATTTTCTCAAACAAGGCACAGAGAGGGGAAGGGCCAGCAGAGCATGGTGGTCTCACTGAGATGAAGAGAAAGAAATCAAATTCAGGAGTCTGAGGCAACTGGAATTTGTGTGGCAGAGTACCAGAGTAGAGGGAGCTATGTAGAGAAAGCACTCTAGAAATCTGCATAGATAAGTCTGTTGCTGAATACTAAGGTGCATATGTATAGGGTAGAAAGCCATATGGCTGAACGAAGAACTATTGGGTAATTGTAAACTAAGCAATTCCTGGAACTTACACAGGGCTAGGAGACATTCAAGTTCTTACCAGTCAGAGTGGAGAGACCTCATTGAACATCTATTGAACTTAATTGAGCCTCCAGAAAAGGCAACCCCTTAGCAATAGGACTAAACCAGCCCTAGATAAATCCTACCCTAAATCTGCCCTAATTAAGCTTTGAAACAAGTCTCAAATGGACCATGCTGATACACAACTAACTACTCTAAAACATAACAAAGTTTAAACATTTTTTAAAAGAAAAAAAATCCAGGCTCTCAACAACAACATAATAATAATGTCCAGACTTCAATAAAAATTACTAAACATGCAAAGAAGCTGGAAAATGTGACTCATAACAAGTAGAAAAATCAGTCAATAGAAATAGACATAGAAATGACAAAGATGATATTTGCAGACAAGGACTTTAAAATAGCTATTAAAAATAAGTGCTCAAGAATGTGTAGAGAAAAATATGAACATAATGAATAAAGAAATGGAAGATATAAAAAAAAGAAAATGGAACTTCTAGAGATGAAAACACAAAATTTTAAATGAAAATGGGATTAACAACAGAATAGAGACTTCAGAAGAAAAGATCAGTGAACTTGAAGACATAATAAGAGAAACTATCTAAAATAAATTACAGAGTGGAAAAAAAGGCTGAAAAAAGGAATAGAGCTTCAGTGACCTGTAAAATAATATGAAGAGATCTAAAAGCCGTGTAACATAAGGCCCAGAAGGAGAGAGAAGGGAAAGAAAAAAGTATCTTAAGAAAGAATGGCTGAATCCAAAATATATAGAAAACTTCTACAACTCAACAACAAAGAAACAAACAAAAGGATTTTTAGAAGGGCAAAGGACTTGAACAGACATTTCTCCAAAGAAGATACACAAATGGCCAACAAGCACATGACAAGATGCTCAGCATCACCACTCATCAAGGAAACGCAAATGAAAAGCGCAAGACACCACTTCACACCCTTTAGGATGGCTACTACTAAAAACAAAGTAACAAGTGTTGTCGAGGATGCAGAGAAACCTGAACCCTTGTGCACTGCTGGTGGGCATGTAAAATGGTACAGCCACTATGGAAAACAGCATCATGGTTTCTCAAAACATTAAACATAGAATTACCATATGATCCAGAAATTCCACTTCTGCATATATACTCAAACAACTTGAAAGCAGGGACACAAACAGATGTTTGTACACCCATGTTTATAGCAGCATTATTCACAATAACCAAAATGCAGAAGCAACCCAAGTGTCCATTGATGGATGAATGGATAAATACTCAATGTATATATATACAATGGAATATCATTCAGCCTTAAAAATGAAGAAAATTCTAATACATGCTACCACATGGGTAAACATTGAGGATGTTATGCTAAGTAAAATAAGCCAGTCACAAAAGGACAAATACAGTATGATTCCACTTATATGACGTACTTAGAGTAGCTTAGCTTCATGGCCAGTCAATAAATTGGACTTAAACATCTCAAAATCCACAAGGCTCCATACTCTACCTATCAACCTGTATGTGGGCTGATGAGTACACTCAAATTTGCAATCATGGTATTGACATAAGGATAACATATAGACCAATAGAAGAGAATTGAAAGCCCAGAAATAAACCCATACATTTATGGTCAATTAATTTTTGACAAGGGTTCCAAGACAATTCAATGGAGAAAGAATAGTCTTTTCAATAAATGGTGCCAGAACAAGTGGATATCCATGTGCAAAAGAATGAAGTTGGACCAGATCCTTACACCATACAGAAAAATTAACTCCAAACGGATTATAGACCTAAATGTAAGAGGTAAAAAAATAAAACTCTTAGAAGAAACTATCAGAATAAATTTCCATGACCTTGGGTTAACTAAAGGCTTCTTAGATGTGACACCTAAAGCTCAATTGACAAAAGAAAAAAAGATACTTTGAACTTCATCAAAATTAAAACTTTTATGTTTCAAAGGACAACACCAAAAAGGAAAAAAAAAATTAAAAAAAACCCTCACAGATGGGAGAAAATATTTGCAAATATTATGTCTGACAAGGGACTTGTAACCATAATATATAAAGAAATTTTACAAATCAACCATAAACAACAACAACAAAACCCAAATAACCCAGTTTTTCAAATGGGCAAAAGATTTGAATAGACATTTCTCCAAAGAAGATGTACAAATGTCCAATAATCATATGGAAACATGATCAACATCATTAGCCATCAGGGAAATGCAAATAAAATGCACAATGAGATACCACTTTCCATCCACTAGAATGGCTATAATCAAAAAGTCAGATAATAAGTGTTGGAGAGGATGTGGACAAATTAAAACCCTGATACGTTGCTGGTGGGAATGTAAAATGATGTGGCTACTTTGGAAAACAGCCTAATAATTTCTCAAAATGTTAATGATAGAGTTTCCATATGACCCAGCAATTCCACTCCTAGGTATAAAACTAAGAGAACTGAGGGGCTGGCCCGGTGGTGCAAGCGATTAAGTGTGCACGCTCCGCTGCGGCAGCCCGGGGTTTGACGGTTCGCGTCCCAGGTGCACACCGACGCACTGCTTGGCAAGCCATGCTGTGGCGGCATCCCATATAAAGTGAAGGAAGATGGGCACGGATGTTAGCCCAGGGCCAGTCTTCCTCAGCAAAAAGAGGAGGATTGGCAGATGTTAGCACAGGGCTGATCTCCTCACAAAAAAAAAACTAAGAGAACTGAAAACATACGTTACACAAAAAACATACACCAGTGCTCGTAGCAGCATTATTCATAGTAGTGAAAAAGTGGAAATAACCCAAATGTCCATCATCTGATGAATGGATAAATATAATTCCACACAATGGAATATTATTCAGCCATAAAAAGGAATGCAGTACTGAGAAATGCTACAACATGGACACACTTTGAAAATATTACTTTAAGTGAAAGAAGTCAGTCACAAGAGACCATGTATTGTATGATTCCATTTATATTGAGTTGTCCATAATACGCAAGTCTATAAGAAGAGAAAGCAGATTTGCGGTTGCTTAGGGTTGGGGGTGTGTGGAGGGGAATGAAGAGTAACTGCTAATGTGTATGTTCTTTTGGGGTGCTGAAACTGCTCTACAACTGATTGTGGTGATGGTTGCACAACTCTGTGAAAATGATAAAAAAACATTGATTAGTATACTTTAAAAGAGTGAATTGTGTGATATGTGAATTATATCTCAATAAAGCTGATATGTATACATGTATAGGCGATGATTGTCAGACTAGATAAGAAAAGCAAGAGCTAACTACATGTTAACTGCAAGACACAGATTCTAGATTCAAAGAAGCAAATAATTTGAAAGAAAAGAACGGAAATTTGTATATTCAACTCAGCAGTAACCACGAGAGAGTTGGAAAGGCTATATTAACATCAAACAAAATAGACTTTAAGAAAATAAATATTCTTCGGGACAAAGAAGAATATTTAATAATGACAAAATACTGAATACATCAAGAAGGTAAAATAATTATATAGGTAAAAGCATTTTACAACAGATCTCCAAAGTAAATGAGGCAAAACTTGACATAATTGAAAGGAGAAATAGACAATTCAACAATTATAGTTGAAAATATTAATATTTTTCTCTCAGAAATTGATAGAAAAACTAGACAGAAAATCAGCAATGATACAGAGCACTTGAACAACACTGTCAACCAACTTGGCCTAAATGACATGTATAGATCACTCTACCCAACAACAACAAAATAAACACTTTTCAAGTTCAAATAGGCCATTCCCCAGGATAGACTATATGTTATATTATTAAACGAGTCTCAGTAAATTTAAAAGGAATGTAATCATACAAAATATGATCCCCAATCACCATGGAATCAAGTCAGAAATCAACCAAAGAAAGAAATCTGGGAAATCTGCAAATATGTGGAAATTAAACAACATACTTCTAAGTAAAATAAGGAAAAAGCTCAAGTGAAAGTTAAAATATCTTGAAATGAATGAAAATGAAAACAAAACATATCAAAAATTATGAGATGCAGCTAAAGTAGTCCTTAGAGGGAAATGTACAGTTTTAAATACATATTTGAGAGGAAGAAAGATTTAGAATCAATAGTCTAAGTTTTCACCTCAGGGGGCCATAAAATGACTGAATCAAACTCTAAGTAAGCAAAAGGACATTAATAATAAAAATCAGAGAAGAAGCCAATGAAATAGAAAAAAGAAAAACAATAGCAAAAATAGATGAAACTAGAAATTAATTCTTTGAAGAGATCAACAAAATTGATAAACTTTTCATCAGACTGACCAAGAATAGAAAAGAGAAGACATAAATTACCAAAATCAGGAATGAATGGAGGAGGGAACATCACAACAGATCCTACAAAATTATAAGAGAGTATTATGAATAAATGCATGACAAAAAATTAGACAAGTTAAGTGAAGTGAAAAAATTCTGAGAAAGACATAAATTGCAAAACTGACTTAAGAAGGAATAAAAAATATGTAAAGATATATATCAAGTAAAGAAACTGGGTTGATAATTAAAATTCATCCCACAAAGAAAACCCTAAATCCAGATGCTTTCACTGGTGAGTTCTATCCAACATTCAAGGAATAAACAACACAAATCCTACACAAACTCTTTCAGAAAAGAGAGAAGGAGGATACAATTCCCAACTTATTTTACAAAGCTGTTATCACCCTGATACCAAAGCCAGACAAAGACACGACAAGAAACAGAACAACATTCTAATATCCTTCAGGAACATCCCTCATTAACAAAATATTAGCAAACAAAATCCAGCAACATGAAAGGATTGTACACTATGACCAAGTGGGATTTATCCCAGGGATGCAACGTTGGTTTAACATTCAAAAACCAAGTAATGTAATACACCATATTAATAAAAGGAACAACAAGTTCCACATGATCATCTCAATAGGCACAGAAAAAGCATTTGACAAAATCCAACACCATTTCATGACAAAAAAAAAAACTCTCAAAAAAGTAGGAATAGAAGAAAACTTCCCTCAACCAGATAAAGGCATCCACAAAAAATTTACAACTAATATCATACAATGACCAAAGAGAGAATGTTTTTCCACTAAGATTGTAAACTTAGTAGGATTTCTGGCCTCACGGCTTTTATTAAACAGTATATTGGAGGTTCTCACCATGCAATAAGGAAAGAAAAAGAAATTAAAGGCATACAGAGTGGAAAGGCAAAAGTAAAACTACCTTTATTCACAAATTACATGATCATCTATGTAAAAAACCCTAAAGAAACTACAAAAAAGTTACCAGTACTACTAAGCAAGGTAATGCAATATAAACTTAATATGCAAAAATCAATTATATTTCTAGATAATAGCAACAAACAAAAAATGCAATGATAAAACAATGCTAATCACACTAGTATAAAAAAGAATAAAATAGTCTGGAATACATTTAACAAACATGCAAGACCTATATGCTGAAAATTACAAAACATTGATGAGAGAATTTAAGGAAGATGTGAATCTATAGAGAGCTATGCCTTCTTCATGGATTGGAAGACTCAACATTGCTAATATGGCAATTTTCCCCACATTGATCTATAGATTCAATGAAATCCTCATCAAAACCCCAGCAAGCTTGTTTTGTAGAAAGTGACAAGCTGATCCTAAAATGTATATGGAAATGTAAAGGACCTAGAATAGCCAAGATGATCTGGAAAAGAACAAAGCTGGAGAACTTATACTACCTTTATTCAAAATTTACTGTAAAGCTACAGTAATTAAGATGATGTGGTATGGGCCTAAGGATATACATATAGATCAATGGACTACAAAAGAGAGTCCAGAAATACACCCACACAATCACAAGAAGTCCAAAAAACCAATAAGAACAAGAGCAAAATTTGACCTGACATTTCACCAAATAACACATATGACGGCAAATAAGCATATGAAAAGATCCCCAATATCATTGGTTATTAGGAAAATCCAAATTAAAACCACAATGAAATAATACTACACACCCTCTAGAATGTCTACATACTAAGAGACTGATCCATTAAATTTTTAGTGAGAATGTGGATAAATGGAACCCTCATACATTGCTGAAAAGAATGTAAAATAGTACAGTCACTTTAGAAGTCAGTGCGTGAGTTATTCAAGAAGTCAAACACACATTTCCATAGGATCCAGAAATTTTACCTCTAGGTAGATACACACAAAAAAATGAAAATCTGTGTCCCCTAAAGATGTGTATGCAAAAGTTAACAGCAGCTTTATGCATAATAGCCCCAAACTGGAAACAACACAAATGTCCATCAACAGGTGAATTAATAAACTAAATATGGTATGTGCATACAATGGACAGCTACTCAAGAACAAAAAAAGAAACGAACTATTAATATGTACAACAACATGGATGAACCTCAAAAACATTGTGCAAAATGTGAAATGCCGAATAAAAAAGACTACATGTTGTATGATTCAATTTATATGAAATTTCTACAAAAGCAAAAATATAGAGACAGAAATCAGATGAGTGATTGGGATGGGAGTGGGGTTGATTATAAATGGACAGGAGGGAACTTTTAAAGTAATGAAATTATTCTAAAATTGACTGTAGTGATGGTTACAGAACTGTATAAAAATACTAAAATTCATTGAAACTTACAATGGGCAAGTTTTATATTACGTAAATTATAACCCAGTGAATGAAGATTTTTTAAAAAAACTTACTGTCTAAAACAAAAACTGACAGTATTTTATATGGTAAACTACATAGATAGAAGTAAAATGTATGATAACAACAACACAGAGGATAGAATGTAGGTAAACTGTTGTAAGGTTGCATGATATACAGTTGTTGTCCATTACACATGCAATGGTGTAACATTATTTGAAGGTAGAATGTGATGTGATAAAGATAAATTAAAGATGCTTATTTTAAACCATTTTTCAATCACCAAAACAAAAGTTATAGCTAATATACCAATGGTGGAGATAAAATGGAATAAAAAAATGACTAATCCAAAAAAGGGCAGGAAACAAAAAAATAAAGGAAAAAAGGCAGGGTAATGTAACAAATACAAAATAAATAACCAGATGATAGAATAAAACCCAGTTATTATATTATTATATTAAATTATTATATTATATTAAAAATAAATGGTCTAAACAATCCAATAAAAAGAGATTGAAGAGACTTTTTAAAAAAAGGCCCAATTATTATTCCACCTACAAGAAACACATTTTAAATATAAAGACACATTTAAGTTAAAAATGAAAGAATAGAAAAAGAAACTTCATGCAAACATTAATCATAAGAGAGCTAGAATGGATATATTAATATCAGACAGAGGAGATTTCAGGGCAAGGAATATTATCAGTAATTTTTAAAAAGAACATCTAATGGGGGCCAGCCCGGTGGCGCATCGGTTAAGTGCACGCCCTCCACCGCGGCAGCCCAGAGTTCACAGGTTTGGATCCCGGGCGTGCACTGATGCACTGCTTGTCAAGCCATGCTGTGGTGGCGTCCCATATAAAGGAGAGGAAGATGGGCACGGATGTTAGCCCAGGGCCAGTCTTCCTCAGCAAAAAGAGGAGGATTGGCAGATGTTAGCTCAGGGCTGATCTTCCTCACACACACACGAAAAAACAAAGAACGTCTAATGATGAGAGAGTCAATTCATCAAAAAAAATAACAATCAATAATTTGCATGTACCTAATAACAGAGCTTCAAAATACGTGAAGCAAAACATACATATATATAATTATCATTGAAGATTTCGACGCCCTTCTACCAATAATTCACAGAATAAGTAGACAGAAAATCAGCAAGGCTATAGACTTGAATAGCACTATCAACTAACCGGATCTAACTTGCATTCATAGAACGCTTGACCCCACAAGAGCAGAATACTCATCCCTTTCAAGTGGACATAGAATATTTGCAAAGATAGATCATATTCTGAGCCATAAACTAAGTCTCAATAAATTTAAAAGAATATTATCATGAAAAGTATTTTCTCTTACCACAATGGAATTGAGTTAGAAATCATTAACAAAAAGATTTTTTGGAAAATCTCCAAATATTCAGAAATAAAACAACACCTCTAAATGATCCATGGGTCAAAGAAAAAATTTTTAAAATTAGAAGTGATTGGAAGTTAAAACACAACATATCAAAATTTGTGGGGTATACCTAAAGCGCTATTTAGAGGGAAAATTGTAATACTAATTGCCTGTATGAGAAAACAAGAAATGTCTTGGGGCTGGCCTGGTGGCGTAGTGGTTAAGTTCACATGCTCTGCTTCGGCGGCCAGGGGTTTGTGGGTTCTGATCCCAGGTGCGGATCAGTGCACCACTCATCAAGCCATGCTGTGGCGGCATCCCATATGCAGAGTAGAGGAAGATTGGCATGGATGTTAGCTCAGGGACCATCTTCCTCAAGCAAAAAGAGGAAGATTGGCAACAGATGTTAGCTGACGGCCAATGTTCCTCACCAAAAAAAAAAAAAAGAAGAAATGTCTCAAATCAACAATCTCATCTCCCATTCTAAGAAACTAGAAAAAGAAAGAAAATTAAATCCAAAGTAAACATAAGAATGGAAAAATAATAATTAAAGTTGGAACCAATAAAATGAAAAACGAAGGAGAAAAAGTAATACAGAAAAATCAATAAAACCAAAATCTTATTTTTTGAGAAGCTTGATAAAATTGATATACCTCTAGCCTAATTAATCCAGAACAAAAGAGAGAGGAATAAATTATCAATATCAGAAATTGATAAAGGGGGGGCCGGCCCGATGGCACAAGTGGTTAAGTGCGCTTGCTCTGCTGCGGTGGCCTGGGGTTCGCCGGTTCGGATCCCAGGCGCGCACCGACACACTGCTTGGCAAACCATGCTGTGGCGGTGTCCCATGTAAAGTGGAGGAAGATGGGCACGGATGTTAGCCCAGGGCCAGTCTTCCTCAGCAAAAAAACAAAAAAAGAGGAGGTTTGGCAGATGTTAGCACAGGGCTGATCTCCTCACAAAAAAAAAAAAAAAAGAAATTAATAAAGGGACATCAATACAGATCCTATCGATACTAAAGGATAATAAAATATTATTGTGAACAACTTAATGTTCATAAATTTAACAACTTAGATGAAATGGAAAAATAGAACTAAAAAAAATAGACAAATCCAACATTATAATTGGAGACATTAAAACTCCCCTCTCAGTAATAGATAGGAAAAGGAAATAAAAGATGCGTGGATTGGAAAGGAAAAAACAAAACTGTCTCTACTCACAGATGACGTAATTGTCTCTGTAGAAAATCCCAAAGAATCAACAAAGAAGTGATAGAACTAACAAGTGAGTTTAGCAAGGTTGTAGGATACAAGGTCAACATCTCACCAACAAAGGATTTGAAACTACAATTTAAAACAAGTACCATGTCAGCTAGGGCTACCATAATGAAAATACAATAGACTGCATGGCTTAAATAACAGAAATTTATTTTCTCTTAGCCGTGGAGGTTGGGATGTCCAAGATCAAGGTGCAGGCTGATCTGCTTCTCCATTCTCCTGCATTGTCACTAGTCTTTGTCCTGAGCAACCAGTGAAGGTTGATGGAGAAGAGCCTGCAAGCAACTATGAACCACCCTTTTTTTTTTTTTTTGTGAGGAAGTTCAGCCCTGAGCTAACATCCATGCTAATCCTCCTCTTTTTTTGCTGAGGAAGACTGGCTCTGAGCTAACATCTATTGCCAATCCTCCTCCTTGTTTTCCCCCAAAAGCCCTAGTAGATAGTTGTATGTCATAGTTGCACATCCTTCTAGTTGCTGTATGTGGGACTTGGCCTCAGCATGGCCGAAGAAGTGGTGCGTTGGTGCATGCCCGCGATCCGAACCTGGGCCGCCAGTAGCAGAGCACGCGCACTTAACCGCTAAGCCACGGGGCCGGCCCAAACCACCCTTTTTAGCAGCTCCCAGAATTTGTATACTCTCATACTAACCCACATTTAGCCTTTAGCAGTTTGTTTTAAAAATTTATCTTGTGAAATAAGTCAGACAGAGAAGGACAAATACCGCATGATCTCACTTATATGTGGAATCTAAAAACCAACCAACCAAACAAAAAACAAGCTCATAGATACAGAGAACAGATTGGTGGTTGCCAGGGGTAGGGTGTGGGGGAAATGAGTGAAGGGGGTCAAAAGGTACAAACTTCCAGTTATAAAATAAGTCATGGGGATGGAATGTACAGCATGGTGACTATAGTTAATAATACCATACTGCATATTAGGAAGTGGCCAGGAGAGTAGCTCCTAAAAGTTCTCATCACAAAAAAAATTGTAACTATGTATGGTGACAGATGTTAACTAGACTTACTGTGGTGATCATTTCTCAATATATAGAAACATTGAATCATTATGTTGTACGCCTGAAACTGATGTAACATTATATGTCAATTATACCTCAATAAAAAATAAAATAAAATCATTTTATGTATCAAAAATAATAAATAAAAATTTATCTCTCTTCTTTTTCTCTCTTTCTAGGGCACCTAGATCTCTTCTTCTCATACTCTGCCATAGGTAAGCGAATGCTTACATCCTGTCTCTGCTTGGAGGACCCTGTCTTTCCTTAGATTTCAGACCACTTGGTTACCCTGAAACCTCCACTCTCTGATGGGTTATTAGTTATCTACTGCTATGTAACAAATTATCCCCCAAACGTAGCGGTTTAAAGCAATACACAGTTATTATCTCACAGTTTCCACATATCAGGAATATAGGAGTGGCTCAATGGGGTGGTTCTGGTTCCGGGTCTCTATGAGGCTTCAGGCAAGCTGTCAGCCAGGACTATAGACATCTCAAGACTTGAATAGGGCTGAAGAACTTTTCCAAGCTCATGCCCACAGTTGTCAGCAGGCCTCAGTTTGTTGCTGGCTGTTGGTGAGAGCCTCCAGTTCCTTGCTATATGGACCTTTCCAACATGGCAGCTTGCTTCCCCCAGAGCAAGTGATGAGAGAGAGAGAGGGAGCCAAACCCAAGACAGAAAATCATATTGTTTTATAACCTAAACTTGGTAGTGGCATATCGTCACTTCTGCTGTATTCCATGGCTTATGCAGACTGACCCTGGTACAAGATGGGAAAGAATTACACAAGGGTGTAAATACCAGGAAGTAGGGATCACTGAGGTCATCTTGGAAGCTGGCACTACAGATGAGTTCAATAAATGTTGTGATTTTTAGCTTACCCAGCTTTTTGTTTTTGTTATTGTGGGAACAATGAGCAATGCTCTTTCCAGCTCTCTACATCCTGCACATAAGCGGAAGTCTTGAGTCTTCCTGTATTTAAACTTATATCTTACACTTTTCACCTCTTTGTCTTATTGCACTGTATTTTCAGAGAATTCCTTGGCACTATTTTTTAGGTCACTGACTCTGTCTTCAGTATATCCATCAGGGCTTCTATTATTTTTCCCCCACCAATCAGGTTTTTATTTCCCAGAAAACATGAGAGGTTTTTTAAAAAAATCTATTTTAATGTATTATATAGGATTATTTATGCTATATTTATGCATGTTCTTGGTCACTGCTATTGGTCCGGGGATGGACATGTGACCCAAAGTTGCCCAATTAAACTCAAGGAAAAGACTTACATTTCATGGTTGGGGAGAGATTATTTTCCTCTTTCCCATTAAACTGAATAAAGGAGAAAAATCTCCCTTTTCTGCTTGCAGCTATCTTACAACTAGGAGGCAACCAGCTTATGACATGGAGTAAGGCAAAGCTAAGAAACAGAAAGAACCTGAATTCTTGACGACATGATTGAGCTGCTGAATCAACCAGTCCTGAAGCCCACTTTATCTCTAAACTTCTTGTTAGGTAAGTTAATAAATGCTCTTATGTTTGATCCAGTTTGAGCTGGGTTTTCTGTTACATGTAGCCAAATCCATCCTGTACCCAGGTAATCAGTCTTTCATTAATGAATGAATCCCTACTTCATGCAAACAGAAAGAGATAGACTCACACAGGCAAGAATCTAATAAGAATGGGCTCCTGACCATCCTTATTTCATCCTTGGGAATGGTGCCTCCTGGAATTGGGCATCAAAGCAGTCCCCAGAAAACTCATATAACCATTCAGACCTCTTATTCTGGCAGTCTTCCTTTCAGGAATATGTTCAAGGGAAATAATTCAATAGAGGACAAATAGTTAACCGTGCAAAGAAATTTATTCATAATGGAGGAAACATAGAAACAATACAAGGATAAAAAAATCTGAGAAATACCAAATGAACTATTGTAAATTAATACTAGGGTGATCAATAGATGAATTATGTTACGAAGTGGAAAAGTATATGTGAATTAATACTAATTTTCATTGTTAATTTGGGTAGTTGGTTTTAGGCATTTTGTCATTTTGCTCTAAAAATATTAAAGTAAGTAATGTTTCAAAAATCAAGAACTTAGATATTTAAATGTATCCCACAAAAATTAAGCATCTGATGCTGCTAAGCTGTTTAGAATTTTTAAAAATATTTACATGCTTAACACAACTTATATCAACATTAATAAACTAAGAAAACAAGATAAAAAAAAAAAAAAAAAAAGAATGGGCTCCCAGTAACCTTGCCTTTCATCCTTAGCCACATATCCTCCCCTCATACCCCTCTTACAAACTGGTCCTTGACTTTGTCTCCCACCACCCATCTCTCATCTCCCATCTGTGGAGCCCAGATCTGTCACGAAATGCCTTTGGGACAACCCTGGCCCCCACCCTGACTATGAATGCAACTCAGCCATTGACTTATGACCAGTAAAGCATCTTTTATGCCTGTTTCTGGACCCCACATGTGGCAGACCCATAAGTGAGAGCCTCACTGCCATGTTCTCATCCCGGCCCCGTGTGGACTCTCCTCTGTCTGGGCCCCAGCATTCCTCTACGTACCACAATTGGGCTGGACTATATATCTCAAGGTTTCTCCTAGCTCTGACATTCCAGGATCCCTGGACTCTGAGATACATTAAACTCTATCTCTCCTGCTTAGCCTGATACCCGATTTTGCATTTGGCACACAACCATTCAGTGCTGGTCTCCTGCACTGTACAACAAATGTGGAGGGAGAAAGACAGAAAACACAGTTCCCAAAGTCCCTGGAAGCCCCTGATTTCAGCTGACAATAGAGCGGCCTTTGCCAGGACTCATTCCCTGACAGGCCAGGAGAGTTGTCTCCGGGCTATAGAGACACCCAGGGGAGGAGTAGAAACACCAGGAAATGGTTTCCAGGGATGTGGGACAGGAGAGGAAAGACTGGGGTAATGGATAGACACTTGGCGGAAGATAGGTAGAAAAGGATTGGAGATCCCGAGGGGCCAGAGCTGGTCACCCAAGAGATCCCTGTTCTCTCCCGCTCACTTGGGAGCTCTGCTAGCCACTTCCTCCTCCGGTCCCTCCCTACCAGCTACGTCGGCAGCCCCTCCCTCCCCATCCTGAGCCTTGCTCCAATTTCAAAGTTTCCTCAGCCCCAGCTGGGTTGGGAAACTAAGGAGGGAGAAGGCATAATTTTTAGTCCTGTTTTGGGGAGGGGGTGTAAGGAAGGGGCCGGGTGGAAGAGAGGAAAGAAGTGGAGCCTTTTGAAATGAAAGCTGGGCCAAGCTCATCAGAGATTAATGTAGGAAAAGCCCCGCTCGTCTGAGAGGGCCCAGATGGTGGGCAGACTTGCAGAGGCCGCTGACAGATCCTGAGGGTCCACAGCCTGCCTCCCACTTCTCATCCTCATCTTGGAGAAAAAGATGCAGGCCTGCACCCTCAAGGAAATTGGGGCTGCTCTAGGGCTGTCTCCAGATCAGGTGGGGAACCAGAGCTCTAACCTAATGGCTCCTAACTCCAGCTGCTTGTAAACACGGGCACGTGCATGCCCCCCGCCCCCACACACGGAAAGGGGGAGAGGACAGACATTTGACTCAGGCCCTTTCTTCCATGGGAAGACTGGCCCGGAGGAGAAAGGTCCCAAAGCAGACTCTGACCTTGTTCACTAGCTGGAAGGTGGTGGAAAGAGGGTTGTGACCCCCATCACAGCTTCAAACCGTCCCTCAACCTCCCCGCATGCCCAGTCACTGCCCCATCTCTTTCCTCCTCTTTCAAGCCCAGCTCCTCAAAGAAGCTGCCTCCATTCGCTGTCCTCTGCTTCCTCACTTCCTTCTCACTCCTCAACTCCTTGTGGTCTGGATTCCACTCTCTCCACCCGTGGAAACTATCCTGTTCTGACCACTACATTGCTAAATTTAATGGACACGTCACATCTCAGTCCTCAACTGTCTAGACCTCTCAGCATCTTTTTTTCCCCCCAAAGCCCCAGTAGATAGTTGTGTGTCATAGCTGCACATCCTTCTAGTTGCTGTATGTGGGACGCGGCCTCAGCATGGCCGGAGAAGCGGTGCGTCGGTGCGCGCCTGGGATCCGAACCCCGGCCGCCAGCAGCGGAGCGCGCGCACTTAACCGCTAAGCCACGGGGACCGGCCCCAAGACCTCTCAGCATCTTAAGGCCAACTGGCAGCTCCTCCCTTCTCAAACCTCTCTCTTCTTCCAGAGGAGCTCTCCTGGTCTCCTCTGACTGTCCCTTGTCTGCCTCCTTCACTGGCTTTTCTTCTTTTGCTTTCCCATCACCTTTCTTTCCCTTCCTTAGTTGGGGGCTCCTCTCGGTGCTGTCCTTAGTTTCCTTTGCTCAATACCCTCTCCTTGACACATCTTCCACTCCAAAGTCTTTAAAACACCAACTCTAGGCTGATGAGGCCCAAAGCAACTTCACCAGCCTCAGTCTCTCTCTGAGCCCCTGATTTATCCACCCCTCTGCCTCCTGACAGCTCCTCCTAGACGCCCAAAACTCAAAACAGCCCAGACCACAGTTCTTATCTTCCCCTCAACTTCTCCTCCTCTTGGGTTTCCCGTCTCAGGAAAGGATACCACCATCTATGTAGTTGCCAGAGTCAGAAACCCTGAGACTCATCATACCTCCCACATGCTCTCAGCCCTCAGGGCCTGTTGAGTCTACCGCCTAATAGCACTGGGACTCTGCTTCTCTCCGTCCTCAATGACCTCAGGCCTCCATGCCTCTCTCTTCCTCTATCTCCTGGAAAATTGTTAGCAGCTCCCATCTGATCATCCTGCCTCCATTCTTGCCCTTCTCCAATCTATCTTTCAAAAGCATCACCTGCTCATCATTCCTACCCTATTGCTTCCCCCACCCCCTCCCCACCTGCTCCACTCATGGGATGCAGCTGACACTGCTTACTTGGGCATTCAAGGCCCTTCAAATTTGATCCCAGTCTACTGTCCTGACTAGTGTCCTACCTCTCCTGCATGTTGCCCCTTATGCCACTCCCATGCACCCTACAATCCAGCCACACAGGTGTACTGCCCCCTTTATGCCTTTGCTTTCACTGCCTGGAGTTACTTCCCAGCTTCTTATCTGGGTAACCCAGATGTCACCTTCTCCAGGAAGCCTTCCCTTATTCCCCCAAGAAAAATGACTCTCTTTCTTCTCTGGGCTCCCATGGCACCTTTCACATGCCCCATAATGTAGCACTTACATTGGCTTTTACTTCTCTTCTTGGATTTCTGCTTTGCTGGCTAAACTGCGAACTCTTTGAGGGCCGAAATAGTGTCTGAGTCATCTTCATATAGCCATTCCTTAGCCCAGGGCATAATGGGTGATCAAAAAATATTTTATGAATGACTAAATGATTCTATATCAAGTATTGTGGCTGCTTTCTTGAAACCAAGTCAACATTAGATTTCTCTGTGCCAAATCTAGGATCCTGAGGACCAGTCTGGCTGCCCCCAGATGGAACACAAGGCAAAACAATTATTTCCAAACTGGGTGTTTTCACTGGTATAAGCAACACTGTGGTGACCATCTTTGGGAATAAAGCTACTTCTGTATTTTCAATTCTTTCCTTGGGACAAATAAGAAAGAACAGTGATCAGACTACCTGGTTCTTCTAGGAAATGACAGGTGCTGAGGGTGGGGTAAGCTTCCTCTGCAGCTCCTCTGGGAATCTACACACCAGAGGTCACTGAGGTCACAGCTCATTAAGAGTTACAGAATATGAGCGCCAAGGAGACTTGGGGACAAGATGAAATGATCCCACCCCACCACAGGTGAGAATCTAAGGCTCAGGGAGGGGAGCAGCTTGTCTAAGACTGTCCAAGTGGAAGAACTGTGGAGCCAAGCCTAGGAACCAGGGTTTCCTGACTGCCAGCCTCGCTCTTGCCCTTGCATCCTGTGCCTGCTTGGGAAATGCATGCACTTAACAGGTTCCCCAGAGCAGAGGCTACAGGTGGTCTCAGGAAAGAGCCAAGGCTCTGGGGAAAGCAGAAGCTTTGAGGAGAGGAAGCAACTGACTCCCGCAAAGAGCCAGACCTTCAAAACCTTCTCCATTCCCCTGTCCTCACAAGGACATTAGCTTAGGGGCTTCCTGAGGGAGATAGAAATAGTGGAGAAAGGAGAGGGGGACTAGGGCACTTAAAGGATCAGTGGAATCACCCTGTCCTCCTCCTCATCATTCTTAAGATAATAGGTTGTAATAACAACCACCATAATAATATACATTTAATTGTCTAAGCCTCTCAAGTACCATGTCACAATGGTGTTCTTATCCTCATTTTATACATATGGAAACAGGCTCAACCAACTTGTTCAAAGTCATATAACAAAGCCTCAAATGCAGATCTGCCAGACTACAAAGCCCACAGAATTAACGCCAACGACAGAAGTTTCCCAACTTCCATCCAGTCTCAGGCCAGGTATCTGTAGGGCAGCTCTGGAAGGCAGCAGTCCTGAATCCAGAGCTCCCACCTCTTACCAATAGTTGTTGTGAAGAATAAAATAGATATATGTGAACAAAGCCACATATATACGGACACTCGATTTATGACAAAGCTGCCTCTGCAGTGCAATGGGGAAATGATGATATTTTCAATAAGTGGTGTTGAGTCAACTGGATATCCACAGAGAAAAAAAAAAAAACAATGTTGACCCCCACCTCACGCCATACGCAAAAATCAGTTCCATTTGGATCACAAATCTAAATGTGAGAGGTAAAACCTTAAAACTCTTAGAGTAAAACATAGAATATTTTTGTGACTTGGGATAGGCAAAAGTTTCTTAAATAGAACATAAAAAGCACTAACCAAAAAGGGAAATTCTTTTGATAAATTAGACCATGTTAAGATTAAGAATGGCTGTTCATCAAAAGATGCCATTTAGAGTGAAAAACCAGCACATTAAGAGAATGAGAAGACAAGTCATAGACTGGGAGAAAATATTAGCAAAAGACATATCTGATAAAGAACTGTTCCCAAAATATACAAAGAACTCTTAAAACTCAACAATAAGAAAATGAACAATTCAATATAAAAATAGGCAAAGGATCTGAACAGACACCTCACCAAAGAAGATAAATAGATGGCAAATAAGCATATAAAAAGATGCTCAACATCATGTGTTATTAGGGAATTGCAAATTAAAACAACAAAGAGATATCTCTACACACTTATTAGAATGCCCAAAATCCAAAATACTGACAACACCAAATGATGGTGTGGATGTGGAGTGACAGGAACTCTCACTCATTGCTGGTGGAAATGCAAAATGGTACCACCACTTTGGAAGACAGTTTGGCAGTTTCTTATGAAACTAATCATATTCTTACCATACAATCCAGAATCACACTTCTTGGTATTTATCCAAATGAGTTGAAAATTTATGTCCACACCAAAAAACTGCACATGGATGTTTTAGCAGCTTTGTTCATTTGCCAAAACTTGGAAGGAACCAAGATGTCCTTCAGTAGGTGAATGAATAAACACACTGTGGTACATCCAGACAATGGAATATTATTCAGTGCTAAAAAGAGATGAGCTATCAAGCCATGAAAAGACATGGAAGGGACTTAAATGTGCATCACTAAGTGAAAGAAGCCAATCTGAAAATGTCACATACTGTATGACATTCTGGAAAAGGTAAAATTAGGGAGATAAAAAAGATTAGTGGTTGCCTAGGGTTATGGGGAAGGAAGGAATGAATAGGTAGAGCACAGAGGATTTTTAGGGCAATGAATGTATTCTGTACGAAACAATAATGGTGGATACATGTCATTATACATTTGTCCAAACCCGTAGAATGTACAACACCAAGAGTGAACCCTAAAGCAAACTATGGACTTTGGATGTGTCAATGTGGGTTCATCAGTTGTAACAAATGTACCACTCTGATGCAGGATGTTGATAGTGAGGATGCTGTGAGTGTGTAGGGGCAGGGGTATATATAAACTCTCTGTACTTTCCACTCAGTTTTGCTGTGAACCTAAAACTGCCCTAAAAAAATCTAGTCTTGGGCCGGCTCCGTGGCTTAGCGGTTAAGTGCGCGCGCTCTGATGCTGGCGGCCCGGGGTTCAGATCCCGGGCGCGCCCCAAGGCACCACTTCTCCGTCCAGCGCGGGGCCGAGTCCCACATACAGCAACTAGAAGGATGTGAACCTATGACATACAACTATCTGCTGGGACTTTGGGGGGAAAAAAATGAATAAATAAAATCTTTAAAAAAAAAAAAAAAAAAATCTAGTCTTAAGAAACAAAGGCAACACGGAGTGAGAGGAGGTATTGCAAGGCATATACCCAACAAAGCACTCATATCCAAATGCTTACAAATCAAGAAGGGGAAAAAAAAAAACGCAATAAAATAAAGGGCAAAAAACTTGGACTTGAACAGGCACTTCTCAAAAAAATGACATCCAAGTGGCCAAGAAACGTATGAAATGGTGCTCAACTTCACTAGTCATCAGGGAAATGCAAATTAAACACAACACACAATACCACATGCATACCATTTTTCCTAAAAGGAAAAAGGAAATCCCAAGATTTGGTAAGAATGTGGAAACCAGGACTCTGTGAACTGCTAACAGGAATGTAAAGTGGTAGAATCACTTTGGGAAATTGATTGGCAGTATGTATCAAAGAAAAACATATGTACACCCTAAGACCCAGCATTCCCACTGCTCAGTGTACACTCAACAGAAATGCTTACATATATTCACCCAAAGATATGCTGTTCATAACAGCCCCATTCATAACAGGCAAAAATAGAAACTACCAAAAGTCCACCAGCACTAGAGCGGAAAAATAAGTTGTGGGATATGCAGAATACAACAATGGAATAAACAAATTACACCTACACACAGCAACAAGCATACATCTTGCAAATATAACATTGAATTAAAGAAGCCAGAAATAAAAGTATACTGTATGGTACCATTTAAAGTTTAAAACCAGGCAAAACTCTTTGTGGTGATGAAACATTTCTGTATCCTGATTGAGGTGGTGATTACATGAATCTATGTATGTGATAAAATTTCATAGAATTATATGACAACAACAAAAAATAAGTGCGTGTAAAAACTGGTGAGGGGCCGGCCTGGTGGTGCGGCGGTTAAGTGCGCGTGCTTCGCTTCGGCGGCCTGGGGTTCGTGGGTTCAGATCCCGGGCGCACACCGACACACCGCTCATCAAGCCATGCTGTGGCAGAGTCCCATATGAAGTAGAAGAAGATGGGCACGATGTTAGCCCAGGGCCAGTCTTCCTCAGCAAAAAGAGGAGGATTGGCATTGGATGTTAGCTCAGGGCTGATCTTCCTCACAAAATAAAACAAAACAAAACAAAAAAAACTGGTGCGAACTGAATAAGACCTGTAGCTAAGTTACTATTATTGTGCCAACGTCAATTTCCTGGTTTTGATAATGCACTGTGGTTCTGTAATATATTATTGGGAGAAGCTGGGTAAAGGGTACGCAGGAACTCTCTGTACCACTTTTGTAACTTCTAATGAGTCTAAGATTATTTAAAAATAAAAAGTTAAAAAAAACAGACAAAATTAATCTACGGCCCTGGAGGTCAGGAAAGTAGTTATCCTTGGTAGAGTCAGAAGTGACTGGGAGGGGACACCAGGAGGCTTCTGGGGTGGTCTGTTTCTCAGTCTGGGGGCTAACTACACAGGTGTGTTCATTTTATGAAAATTCATCAAGTTGTACACTTATGTGCATTTTTCTCTATGTATATTATACTTCAATAGAAAGTTGTTTTTTTTTTTTAAAGCAATGATGTGCTCATAAGAGCTTGGCCCTCTGCCCAGCACACTCTGAGGGCTCCGTATGAGCGTTTCTCTAAGTCCCTGCCTGTCTCCTGTCTTACTCTCTTGTCGGGTTCTATCTTGTGTTGTCCCCACTGCCCAGGTGCGCACATTTCACAAAGGAGGTGACTTAGCCCATCGGACTGCAGAGTGGGAGTTCTAGGCAGATTTGGGGGGAATTACAAGACCTTCTAACAGGAAAAATTACCCCAGTGTGAAGCCTAATGTGCCTCCACCCAGCACCAAGCACCATAAAAAAAGGCTTATTGTAATTATTAGGCACATAACTTTACTAATAACCAATAATTTTCTTGATTTATTAGTTAAAACAAAAATACACCTCATGAAAAAAAAGCCCTGAAAATGTAAAACAAAAGTTGACAATGTAACAAGAATATTCTGTTGCTATGAAGAATTGACACAAATTACAAAGGGTGTACTCTGATCTTGCAATGCCTCGGAGGGAGGGGGTCCAGCTATTTGAGCCTTTTTGATAAGCTGTGCTCCACTCACAGACGGTGCTGCCTCCCACAGTTCCTTAAAGGGTCTTGAATTATTTTTAATTTGGAGAAAGAACATTCTGCCAAAGACAAAAGTAATAGGAATTGTTCAAACTGCAGAATATGCTACAGAAAAGCAGGCACTTAAATTGTAATATTTCATAGTAACCACACCAGTAAATTCAGTCTTAATTTTTTGCCAGTTTAGCATTTAATGATTTTATACAAAGCGGCATTGATAATAATCTGAAGGGTCACTTGAGAAGTCCTTTTACACCTTTGGTGTGTCTGCCACACTGAATTTTTCACCCATTTTTAATGGGTTTGGAGTAAGACATGCAAAGAAAGCCAATAGCTGTACTTCGCCTCTGAAATATTGGGTCTCAATAGGCAGTTAGTGTATCAATTACAGGATGAAAAATGATGAATTATAATCCCTCGCCCTAAAGAATCTGCAGATCAGAGAACCGTCATATGCTCTGGAGCAGATGACACAAAATGTTTAAAATATTGGCCTTTCAACCAAGAGAGTTTTACAACATGGGAAATGTGATTTAAAACAGTTGGTTTTTGCATAGCCTTCAAGACAATGCCACTGGTCACTGTATACGTTGCTCACTGGATCACAATCTATGCATGACAATTAAGATATGCAAGAAAATATACTTTTCCTTATTGTTCTCTAAATATTTTTTATCTTGTTTCAGTCTCCAGACAAAATGCAAATGGGGGGGGAAATTGTACTCCAATTCTTCTAGTTAAAATAGCTGCTGCATAAATTCTCTCCGTGGTAGCTACTCAGTCCTTCAAAGTGCTCCCCACCCACTGCTCCCCGAGTGCTACAGGATCACCAGGAGAAAGAGGGACCCTGGTCTGAGCCATATGGCTTCTGCTCACCTGGGGAAGGGAGAGCTCAACCCACCTGGTCTCTGGACATGAGCCTCTGTCCTCCTTCATCTGGCGATGAAGAATCTGTGGCTGGATATCTTGCAATCTGTGCTCTCAGGAAATGCAAATCACTTGGCGATTGCTTTCTGGGAGACAGCTCTCTCATTCTGCTATCGGGCTCCTGCTGAAGCTGCTGACGCTCTGAGACTCAGGTTCAACTCCCACCTGGACGCCAAGCTTTGGGCTGCCTACCTGCAGCCTCCTGTTATAAGAGTCCCCGTGTCTCCACATGATGAGAGGGTCCTTGTACCTCCATGCCATGGCAACTTTTGGGCAGGCCTGCCAATTCTCAGTTCTCAGCCATCTTCTCTGTCTGCCATAGTCATGCAGATGCTTCTGGATCTCTTCCATAGAACATGAAAACTACTTCAGGTACCAGTCTAGACACATCTTGAAGCATGGGGCAGGGCAGGTGTGGGGGGTTGTGGCTGGGAGAAAATGCAACAATGCCATGAAGACTTGCAGCATTTTCCCGAAACTTTTGGGGGGTTGTGTTTCTATTGGGGTGTCTATCATCTTCCCTCTCCCCTGTATCCCTGAGCTAAGGTAGCACCCTGATCTTTTCCTAGCAACTGAAGAGCTCTCTGCTTCCCCTTCCTATCTGATGGGGGACTTCTCTTACATCATCTCCTCCTCCTTTCCCACTCCAGCCCCACAGCCCAAAGGCTGATGGTGGAAATGCTGTAGGGCACAAACCCAAACCACTTAGAATAGAAAAATACATCAGGAGGTATTAAAATATATATATGATCCCTGACTATGATTCTGACAAAGATTTCTATATACTTTCAGGTAAAAAGAAGCCAAGTCTTAAAGGGCCAGCAACTACTGACAGCAGTTTATCCTTGCTGATGCTCACACAAACTTCCAGATTCTTCTGGAAGGGCAGGCAATGACCAGTTTTCATAGGGCCTCCCAATATACTGACCAGATATATGTATATTATTTTTGCATAGGAAAATAATCCAGGCATAGTATAGCCTAATCCTAAAATTTTAGAGTAATAAATTCAGGTGAAACGTTCTTTAACAAAATGAAGTCTGAATTCCAAAAGCTGAATTGGACCAATACAGCAATTTTTGTGCCCTTTTATTTAATCCACTGATGTTTTTATTTTTATCAGTACAATGTATTTTGCTCTTGTAACTACTTAACCAATTAAAGACTAGGAGGGTGGTTATTAAGTGTTATTGGGCAACTGGCAGAAAATTCTATTAATGGACTAGTGCAAAGATGCACCATAATACGCCTTCGCTCTTATCTCCTCTCTTGTCATAATTGTTGTACGTCATCATCCTATAGTCATGTGTTTGAATCCAGATCCTAGATCCCATATCTGAATCCTACGTAAGTGTGATTTTCTTTCTTTGCTAATGCTTTTATGTTCATTTTTAAATGCTTTAGCATATTTACCAGCCACAGCAAATATTCTTGCCACCTCTGACTAACATGGGTCTCTCTGAGCCACTGGTCTTAATACAATGTTCTTCTACGTCTTCCTGTCCCTCCTGGGCCTCTGGCTCACAGCTGAAGCCTCTGCCTGCACCTCCAGATTAGATATTGGGGTCGTCCTCACCCAGGAAGATAAGAACAGCCTCCATAAGATCACTGACCATCACCCAGGTCTGCACACCGGCTGATCTTCAGACTGAATCTTTAGCCACTCAAGGGCAGGGCTAGGTCTTCATTGTTCTGCAAGTTCCCTTCCCTCTAAACACACAATAGAAAAGGCTAACATTTATTGAGAACTGATTATGTACAAATACTTTACATTCATTATCTCATTTAATTCTCACTACTAATAGCCCTACTTTATAGCTAAGGAAAGTGAGGCTCAGAGAAGTTCAAACGCATTTGAAATCACAGCCAGCAAACAATAAAAGCTGTGAAATGAACGCATCTAACTCTAGTGCTCTTCACTTTTAAAATTGGGGCAGACAAAAGTTAAGTAATTTGTCTACAGTTATAAAGGTAATAAGTGGCTGGGCTGGGATTCAAATCCAGATCTCCTCCAACTCCAAACCTTTGTTCCTCAGCCTAGGGGACAGGGAAGATGCGTGAAGCAGAAGGTAGGCCTATGAAAGTAGCGTAAATTCAGATGGTCATGGTAGGAATTAGACATTAAATAGAAACAGGATGGAAGGTGTGTGAGAGCCGACCAAGCAGAGATTGGTTTCAGCTAACTGGATGGTGGGACTTAGCAATCAGAGAACAAGATCTTTGGAGAGCATGCTGTGAACTAGACCAATGACAGCTGCATATCATGAGAAGTGGGTGACGGGACTGACCAATCAGTAACTGCAAAAAGGGGATTATTCAGTGAAACTGACCAATCAAGGAGTCACAGCTAGGCCTGCATCTCTGAGTCAGGAATTTGTGCATTGGGAAGGTAATCTGACTTCTTAATGGTGAAAGGCCGCTTTGGGCTCTGCCTGGCGCCAGGGTTCCAGGAAACAGGTCTGAGGCCGTGCTTGGGCCAGCAGTAGCTGCCAGCATGCCTTTGCTCATAGATTAGCCATGAGGTCAACCGTTTTAGTGACTCATCTCGTGAAAATGAGGCATCAGTGTCAGGCCTTACTGTTTCTCTGTAAGCATTTAACTTGATTTTTCCAGCTGGTTAAATTCCTCCTTTGCTTTTATACAGAGGCTTGGGATGTGGCTGGATATCAGCTCCAAAGATATTAGCAGGTAAGGCAACCCCCCACCCAACCCATGCAAGATCCACACTCTGACCAGTGCAACTGGCTCGTGAAACTGTGGCCAAGAGTCACTGCCTGAGACATCCCCCCTGATGACAGCCTGGGAAAGCCACCGCCAAGGGCTGAGGGACATGCCTAACTAGAAACAGGGACAGCCCATCCTGAAACACCCCCTTGAGTGATGACCCCACCCATTGCCACAAATGTCAAGAGACCACATGTCTCTGCCGGCCCCTGTAAACCATGTGATGCCTTCCTTTCAGTCAGAAACTCCAAGAGCTCTGGGAATTTCATATGTGGAGAGTCTCCAGGGAAGGAGGTCCTGGAGGCTGTGTCCCTCAGAGTTTACCTTTCTATTTGAAGTTCTTTCCTACTCTG
This sequence comes from Ceratotherium simum simum, assembly GCF_057802395.1. NCBI lineage: Eukaryota > Metazoa > Chordata > Mammalia > Perissodactyla > Rhinocerotidae > Ceratotherium > Ceratotherium simum. The sequence goes on along the minus strand of NC_141906.1, from coordinate 12,802,020 downwards.
CCACCAAGTGTCCCCCCTCACACACCAGCGGTGCTGCCCCCAATTCACACAGCCTTTCAGGCGCAGGCACACAGTCTTGGTTTGGGTCACCCTGAAAGCAGAGCCAGAGGCAAGGATTTGGTGGAGTGGTCTGCTCAGAAGACGACCCCAGGAAGCAGAAGTGTGGAGCAGGAAGAGGAAACCGGGGAAATGGGAAAAGCCAAGGTGAGGGCGTTTCCTTGAGGGCGCACCTGTAGGCATAGGGGGCTCGATTCTGCTGGAACCTCTGAGAAGTCTACAGAATGCCTCCCAGAAGTATCACCTCACTGACTGAAAATTGTTCCTGGGGAAGTTAACTCCCCATGCCTCCAGGCAGCATTTGATTCAGCCTACGGATCTGAAGAAACCTCAAATCAGAATTCAGGAAGACTGTGGCTCCTGCTTAAGGTAGGACATTGAGAGAGTCTGAACTTGCCTAGAACTGTCCACCACGGCTGTGTCTGAAACCAGAGGTGAGCCAGGGGCTTGTGGTGCCAACACCACAGGCTATACACACTGACCGCAACCTTCCTGAACAATTTCATGAAGTCTGATAGAGAGCAACAGGGAAATAATCTCAAAAGGAGCAAGAAATGAGAACCAGTTTACCTCACCCAAACTGAAGTTGTAGCATTCCAGACTTCTACCCAAAAGGCATTGGAGAAAAACGTACTGACTTCTGAATCCTACAAATTTGGGTTCAGATCCTGGCTCTGCCACTTAGAAAGTTAATAACCTTAAGCAGGCCACTTGACTGCTCTAAGCCTCAGTTTCCTCCAGTGTATAATAGGGATAAAAATACTTACCTTATAAGAAAGTTGTATGCAAAGCCCTTGGGACACAATCAGCCCTGTCTCAACATACGGCAGCTCTTACTAAAGGGCTGGCCCATTTTGCACACCCGCAAACTCTCATGCCAGGAGCCATGTCTGAGCTCCAGGCTGTCTCTGAGGGAAGGTGGCTATTTCCCCTTCTCTAGACAAGAGCTGCCCATCATCTTTTTTTTTTTTTTGTGAGGAAGATCAGCCCTGAGCTAACATCCATGCCAATCCTCCTCTTTTTTTGCTGAGGAAGACTGGCTCTGAGCTAACATCTATTGCCAATCTTCCTCCTTTTTTTTCCCCAAAGCCCCAGCAGATAGTTATATGTCATAGTTGCACAGCCTTCTAGTTGCCGTATGTGGGACACGGCCTCAGCATGGCCGGAGAAGCGGTGCATTGGTGCGCGCCCGGGATCCGAACCCGGGCCGCCAGTAGCGGAGCGCGTGCACTTAACCGCTAAGCCACGGGGCCGGCCCCTGCCCGTCATCTTGATGTGTAGAAGGCCAGGACCAGACAGCCATACGGCCTCTGCTGTCCTCATCCTCAGCACCTTAACAGAACCACTTCTTGTCCTGGAGATCTGGCTCAAACCATTTAGGAGGCACAAAGAGAGCAGGTCTGAATGAGACATGTAAAATCCAGGCGTTAAAAAAATGGAATGATGTGGAAAAATACATCTTTGGAGAACTATCCTGACCTTTCTCTCAACAACTGAAGAAAAAATGTAAACTTTCCTCTCTGACTTTTTCTGTTTCATAATCTGGGCTTCCATACCTTTGGTTGCACATCGTAATAAACAAACTCAGATTCCAGAGGTGAGTGTCCTTATGTGTTAAATCCAGCCATCTGTGCTCCTCAATTGTGCTAAAAAGTGGTGCTATGTTTATAAAAGACATTTAAAAACTTACTTATTGCCTTTATTTCAATTATTCTCATATTTTCATTCCTGGTGTTCCCCAAATTTCCAACTTCAAATGAGCTGAAATTTGACTTCTTTAATCTGGGTTAAAAAGACCATGTGCTTTAGTTCAGAAACTTCTTTCCCATGATCTCCTCTGCCTTGGGGTCTGGGGTTGGACAGCAGCACCCATATCAAACCCCATCACCTAGATGACAGGTCTGCAGGAGAACTTCTCCAGGAGGAGCCAGGGAAAGCACCAGGGCTAGGAGTAGAGGGATCAGAGTTCTGGTGCAGGCTCTGCCGTGAACAGGCTGTGTGGCTTTGGGCAGGTACCTCACCTCTCTGGGCCCTAGTTCCTGTTCTTTAAGATGAGGGGCTTAGACAGGAAGTGCTCTGAGAATCAGTAGATGTGATCCTTGGGGGCTTAGGCAGAGAATCCTGGATAGCTGAGATTTTCTGAGCCCCGCCATGGCGTGCCTGGCCTGGCTAGGAGTTCCCGCAGGGCAGGATCACATTGCCCCAGATTCCAGGACTGGCTGCAGCACAGACCCAGGATCGGGTGACAGATCCATCCAGCCTGGACTGGCTCAACCTCTCAGCTACAGCCGTAGCCATGGGGGCTGGAAAACCAGAGCTAATGCAAGCCAGCTGGAGGCCAGGAGAAGATTGATGAAGCACAGGGAGAGGATTTGGCCAGGGGGTTGGGGGCCTAGAGCATAATTAGTCCTGCCTGCTTCCCCGGGGCCCCCAAGCTGGGTAAACCTCGTTAATTGGGAACCCTCGAAGGGGAATTCCTGCTCATGACCCAGCGAAGGAAGGGCTCATTAGGAGTTAATTAGTAGTGAAACTGCCTATCAGGGAAAGTGTTTAAACTATTACACGGCTGAGCACCTGTTTACCTACAAACAACTGATATGTCAATTATCTGACCATCAAAGCAGGTCCCCTAAGATGGTGATTACCAACCTCGGGTGATCCTCAAGGTCACCTAGGAACCTTGTTAAACATCAGTCTCTCATGTAGTGATCCTGATTGGTCAGCCAGGGGTGAGGACCATGCCCTACGCTGTCCACTAGCCCAGGATCTCTTGGCCACATGTGTCAGCAAGCAAGAAGCAACACCTGCCACCTGCTACTGCTACTGCTCGTCCTATAATTTATTTAGCATTTACTATGCACCAAGAACAATTCTTGGCTTTTAGAATGCATTGTCTCTTTTAATCCTCATCACAGCTATTTGTGATAGGTGTTATTATCCCTTATCTACAGAAGATGACGGAATTGAAGTCAAAGAGGGGAAAAAACTTACTAGAAATAATAGTAACTGGCAGAGGTTATATTTGATTCCAGACATTTTGACTCAAAATCTTCACTCCAACTTTTTTAATCATTCCAAAAGCCTTTCCTGTCCTTTGACTGACTAAGGCAATACTCTGTTAGGCTTTTAAGGATAGTCATAGTGCTATTCAAGATATTGTCCCTTACACAGATGGGAAAACCAAGTTCCCAAAAGGAGACATTAACTGATTCAAAAAGTCCAGGTTTATGGCTCCCATGCCTGGGCCACTTTCCATTAGACAAGGCTGTCATCTGGAATGATGGACTAGAAGGAAGGAGAGAGGCCAGTCTCCAGAGCTAAATGTCAGCGTGTGTGCCCTGGTATTCAAGAGGCAGAGTAATTTACTTAGGAACACTGGGCTCTAATCACAGCCACACCACTGACCCCAAGTGTGACCTGAGACAAGGCACTGAACTTCTATGGGTCTCAGTTTCCCCATCTGTCAAATGGGAACGCTGCCTTCTGCCTTGTGCAGACTAAGTACCTGGAGGGTGAGTGAGAGAAGAGAGTGCTGTAATGAAGTAAGAGAGTGCTGTAATGACGGAAGGGATTGCTCGAAACCAAGCCTGGCAGCCTTGACTTGAGAGAGCCTCTCTCACAATTGTATGGCACTTTAGGGCTTGATAAGATGGCCCTTTAGGCCCCAGGCTCCAGAGCCAATCTTACCTTCCCTGCATCGCATGAAGCGAAAGAAAATACTTCCTAATTTTCTCCAGAAAGCTGGCAAGATGGTTGACCAAATGACCCCTTTGACCTTCTTGTATGACTCCTGGATTTGACTTATTGGTCAGAAAAACCTTGCAGCCCTACCCCTCAGACCAAGGGCAGCTTCCTCCAGAGTCAACTCACCTAGGGGCTCCATCCGGATGCCCGCCTAGTTCCCTTCCGGCCCTGGTGGAGGCATGAGCCTCCCCCGCCTCCTGCTCACTCCTCACTCCTCGGCCGCCGGCCCAGCAGCTGTTGCCTCAGATCAATGTGGACCATCTAATCCCCTCTCCAGAGCCCTGGCCCCCTCCTCAGGCAGTAAATTAAGGAGGATGTAAGAACAGAGGGCACCAGCGTCAGCAGAGCGGCATCCAAAACATCCTCCCCCACCCTGTGCCTGAGTCATAGGGCCCTGAATTGGCCCCCTTTCTGCCTGGGGTGAGGGAGGAGGAGGCAGGGAGAACCAGGCCTGAGGGAAGAGGGAAGCGAGAACCCAGAGGAGGGAAAGGGCAGGGGGCTTATAGAGAGGAACCAGGCGGGGCTCCTAGGGGTGTTCTAGCTCAATCACCTTCCCTGTCACACTGTGTGAGACCCCAAAACCATACACCAGAGTGATGCAGGGCATGGATCCTAGACCTCAGCTCCCTAGTCATGCCCTGACTCCCGCATCCCATTTCCTTCACATTCCACACCCACTCCTGACCGTTGTGTATCCATCCATAGAATGGACAGGGAATAGCTGACAAGAGTAGGGACACCTCACTACAGGACCCATCCCAAATCCCTGTGTTGAGGGGCTCTGGTGGAAGCAGCATCTTTGGCAGCAGTTCTTGCCTACTGCCTCTGAGACCATAATCTGAAAGACTGATCTTAAAACTCTATTGCTCTCTGACTTAACACCATCTAAGACTCCCTATGCATATAATGTATTGAAGACCACACCAAGAGCTTCTTGATCTGACACCAATCTACCAACAAACTAAAAATGGAGGAAGAGGGAACAAGATGGCCAGATAGAACTGGTATGGCGTCTGCTGGAATGACCCAGAAAGAAGAGCAATGTAGGGATCCTGCCCAGCTTTTCAGAGATGCCACCTGGGAGAAGGGGCTGGTGAATAATACAGTGGCTTCCAATGCAGAGACCAGAGTAGGGTGATAAACCCCATAAGCTTGAGATTTTAACTCAGCAAAGTCAATGCCACCTTTTAGGCTTCCCAGAGACCTAGTGGAATGAGACTCATCCCTCAGAAACAGGATGGAAATGTTTCACAGAGAAGATGGGTCTGCTCAGTGGGAAGGGCAAACAATCCTACATGTCAAACACATCAGTGTTTGTGCTTCAGTGTTGATTTGTATACCATTTATATGCTGACGACTATCAAATTTCTATCTTCAGCCCGGGTTTCTTGTATCTGTCAGCCTGCTTGATGTCATCACTTGGATGTCCAATAGACCTCTCAAACTTAACCTATCCAAAACTGAACCCCTGATCTCCTCCCACAAACTCTCTCTCCAAACGACATTTCCCATCTCAGCTTATGGCAACTCCAGCATTCACGTTGCTCAGGCAAACACCTCCACACTATTTGAATCTTCTCCTTGTCTCCCTTCTCCACTCTCACATCCAATCTGTCATGAAATCCTATTGGCTCTACTTTCAAATACTATATCCAAAAGCTGACTACTTCTTACTCCTCCACCATTACCACTGTGAGCCAGGCTACGATGGTTTTTTGCCTAGATTACTGCAGAAGCCTTTGTCCAAGTCCTCTTGCTTCTACCCTCCCCTGCCCTATCTCCCCACCCCATCCATTCTCGGCACAGCTGCTAGAGAAATCCTTTTAAAAATGCAAGTTGGGGCTCATAACTCTTCTGCTCAAAACTCATCAAGGATCCTCCATTTCACTCAAACTAAAAGCCGAAGACCTGGCAACGCCTACAAGGCTCTATGTGATCTGGTTCCATCAACACTTGGCCCTCAGCTCATGCTCCTCTTCCTCCTTCTCTGCTCCAGGTGCACCGACCTCCTTGCTGTTTCTCAAACCTGACAGACATGCTTCTGCCTTAGAACCTTTGTTGTGACTTTTCCCTGTGCTTGGAATATTCTTCCTCACGCCTCACCCACCTTCAAGTCGTTGCTCAAATCTCACCTTTTCAACAAGGTCTTCCCCGATCGTCTTTTAACTGCAATTGAAGTCTCTCTCTTTCACCATCCTGATCTCCCTTACCCCAATCTACTTTTTCCTTTTTTTATGTTACACTAAAACACTTACAGTATATAATTCACTTATTCATCATCTTTATGCTTGTTGACCATCTCTCCCAGCTAAAAGGTAAGCTCCACAAGATCTTTATTTTTTTCGTTGCTGTATCCCAAGTGCCTAGAACAGTACTTGGCCCATGAATGAATGAATGAATGAATGAATCAAGGTGGGAAAGGGGAGAGGAATGTCCCCCAAAGCTCTCTGGCTAAATGACAGAAATGGAGGTTGGCATATTGAAACATGTCCCAGGGCTTCCCTAGAGAGCCATTTAAGCAGTGATGATGTCTCCATCCATCTGGATGTCCTATTACAAGGGACTTGTGGCTAAAAGTCAGACATGTTGCAAACTTTGAGGTGCATTTAATACAGCCATACTTATGACTGATCCAATAGAAAGAGGCAAAAACTGGAAGCAGCTTACCTCCAATATTCTTTGGGTTCATTCCATGTCTGCTGCCATTTCATGCCTTCATATGCGGGTAACTATCCTGGTTCTTGATTTAGTACCATCCCTTAACTTAAGACGTCTATCCTCCCACCCATGACAGTCCAGGCCCACCTTATGAGAATGCCATTTATTGACTTTGCCACTCAACTCAAAGGGTGTATTTTGTTATCAACTTTTGCACCATTTCCATTTTTGCCACCTGGGTGTGAGAAAGCATTTCTATTGCTGTGTAACAAATTACCCCACACTTAGTGGCTTAAAACTATACCAATTCAACATCAATTGCCATTAGGGAAATGCAAATTGAAACCACAATGAGGTACCACTTCATACCCACTAGGATGGTTTTAATAAAAATAGACAAATATAACAATTGTTTGCAGGCATGTGGTGAAATTGGAACCCTCATGCATTGCTGGTGGGAGTGTAAATAGGTGCAGTGACTTTAGGAAATAGTTCGGTAGTTCCTCAAAAAGTTAAACATAGAATTATTATATGACCCATATATCTTATATGACCCATTATATATCTACTCCTAGGTATATACCCAAGAGAATTGAAAACGTAAGTCCATGCAAAAACCTGTTCACGAATGTTCATAGCAGCTTTATTCAATAGACAAAAAGAAACAACCCAAATGTCCATCAACTGATGAACGGATAAATATAAAGTGCTATACCTATAGAACAGAATATTAATCGGCCATAAAAGGGGTTGAAGTACTGATATATGCTACAATTTGGATGAACCTTGGAAATATCATGCTAAGTGAAAAGAACCAAACACAAAAGGCTACATATTGTACGACCCCATTTATATGAAATGTCCAGAATAGGCAAATCCACATATACAGAAAATGGGTTAGTGTTTGCCAGGGGCTGGAGGAAGTGAGGAATGGGGAATGCCTACTTAGTGAGTATGGGCTTTGTTTGGGGGAAGTGATTAAAATATTCTGGAATTAGATAGTGATGATGGTTGCACAACTTTGTGAATGTACTAAAAACCATTGAATAGTACACTTAAAAAAAAAAACATTAATTAGTTCACAGTCCTGGAGGTCAGAAGTCTGGATGGGCTTGTGTGGGTTCTAATCTCAAGGGCTCACAAGACTGAAATCAAGGTGTCAGTAGGAAGGTGGCATGAAACATATTCCAAGAATCTGCTTCCAAACTCCTTCAATTCGTTGGCAGAGTCCAGTACTTGTGATTTTAGGGTGGAGGTCCCTGTTTCTTGCTGGTGGTCTCTCGGTGCCTTAAGGCCACCTACATTCCTTCTCATACGGCCCTCTCTATCTTCAAACTAGCAAATCAAATCAAATCAGTGCACTGAGTCCTTCTTATGCTTCAAATCTCTCTGACTTCCCCTTCTGCCACCAGCATGAGAGAGTTCTTTGCTGTTAATGACTCATGCGATTAGATTAGACCCCCTCAGTTATAGCCCTTTTCTAAGGTCAACTGTACCTATAACATAAGCCAAGCAGGGGAGTGGTGTCTCATCACAGTCACAGGGTCCAGGGATTAAGGCGTGGCGTCTTGGGAGCCATTTCTAGAAATTCTACCACTACAGCACCTGATATTATTTTGGGTGGACATAAAGACAATTTGGTCTCCCAGAAGGAGCAAGCATTTCCCGAGCACCTGTTGCATTCAGATGCTGGGAGTTCTGAGTTACCCTCTTGTCTCCCTGGTCGCTAGCCCAGCCCCAGCACATAATGTGTGCTCAATGAATACTCACTGAGGGTTTGCTCTGTGATAGGTGTCTGTTCAGGTCAGAAGACAGAACCAGACACACACAGGCAAGTTTTGGGAGCTAATCGCCGTGAGAGGTAGGTACAACTGGTAGGAGGACACAGGAGGTTGTGACATAGGGAATGGTGTCTTTGAAACTAGTCCTGATCTGTTAGATGAAGAGGTGATAGGAACCTTGAAAGAAAGTAACCAAGTCATCTCAGCACTTGTGATAACTACAGAGGTTATCTGCATGAGATAAATGCCAAGCATGTCCCCATTTTTGGAAGGCAAATTTCAAAAAGGGGGAGAGAAGATGACAGGCTCCCATGAACAGATGTGTTATTCAAAGGTAACATTTAAAAAAAAATTTCATTGCAAATGATCCCCATGAAGAGGAAAAGTGTGGGAGGTGATGGAGGGGAAGGGTAGTATCCAAGGAGAACAATATAGAATAATAGGACCTCTGTCCAGTGTCTTCTGATGATCTCACTCGTTCTTTCAACAAATAGCTCCTGAGGGCACTGTGCTGGGCGGGACAATACAGGGAGAAGCCACATGGGAAATGTGGTAGGTGGCCTCTAAAATGGCTCCCAATGATCCCCACCTCCTGGTATAATGCAATGCTCTCCCTCTGAGTGTGACTATCAGCACAAGTAATGGGGTGTCACTTCCAGGTTAGGTTATAAAAAGATGCGGCTCTGTTTTGGGTGCCATTCTCTCTCTTGCTCTCTCTCGGCTCACTTGCTTTGAGAGAAGCCAGTTGCCATGTTGTGGGCTGCCCCATGGAAAGGCCCACATGGCAAGGAATCGTTGTCTCCAGCCAATAGCCAGCAAGGACCCAAGGCCTGCCAACAGCCACATGAGTGACCTGGACATGGATCCTCCCCTAGTCATGCAGCGAGATTACTGCAGCCCCAGCCAGCACCTTGATGTCAGCCTATGAGAGACCCTGAGCAAGAGTCACAGCTAAGCTGCTCCTGGATTCCCAACCCACAGAAATAGCAAGAGAATAAAAGTTTGTTGTTTTAAATTGCTAAGTTTTGGGGTAAGTTGATATGCCACAATAGATGACTAATGCCAGAAGGTTTATAAGAGAGGTGATAATACTTTTAATAGTTATAATAAAGAACATACCCAAAAAACAGAGGCAGGTCACCCACCTGAGGATGAGCCAAAGAGACAACTTAAGAGAAGGGAGGCAGGAAGGGAGAGGACCTGGGGAGAGTGAGACTTGAGAAAATGCTCAGGGCAGAAAACAGGATTTCTCCAGTTTTGTTTAGGGCAAGAAGCAGAACAAAAGCTTCCTGTTGGGGCTGAGGTGGGCAGAGAAGCAAGAGAACTCCCCACTTTCGCATCTATTGCCTCCACAGGGGGAATGAGCCTCATTCGTTCATTTCTCAAATGTTTCCAAGGGCAGAATTAGGTCTGGTTGGAGCAAACCGGAGGAGGAGATGCTGAAGAAGATTGTTCTAGAGCTCAAAGCTCTGCTAAGCGCCTTCTCTTTAGGCCCCACCCAAGAAATCCCACTCTGAGGACCCAAGAGCATGTGAAGTGAGATTGTGGAAGTGCTTTTGGGAGATCCGGGGCGTGGCAGGGGTCATGTTGTTGGAGGGGTAGACACTGCCCTCATTTCCAGAAAAAAGGAAGTAGATCCTGAGACACATAGACTAGGGATCCTGATCTGGGGAGAAGGTTTAGAACAGAATCCGAAGAGACGATGTGTGAGCTCCAAGCCCCAGCCCAGGCTTCACTAAACAACTCAGGCCTAGCCTCGAGTGCTTTCTCGGTGTTTAAATAGCGAAGAATGAGCAGTCACAGCCAGGATCCAAGTGACGCTGTGAAAACGGCACATCCTGATTTCATCTGGCAATTGACAGCCTCTAGTAATGTGGAAAGTGGAGTAAAAATACTACTAGGATGATTTATAACCATTTGAACAGTTATGGCCAGAAATTACTGATTAGAGGAACATTATCAACTAGAATGAGCCCAGGAACCTCTCAGCCCCCACTGGATAATAATATTAACAGTTAGCATGTACTGTGGACTTACATTGTATTAGCAACCATTCTAAGTACTTTCCATGGCTAGTTTCATTTGATTCTCAAAACCTTCCTGTGAAGAGATGCTTATTACAATCAGCTCCATTTAACAGATGAGGAACCTGAGGTGCAGGGAGGTTGATAAGGTCACACAGTTAGCATCTCACAGAGCCAGGACTGGCATCAGGTGGCCCAGACTTAGGGCCTTCACCTTTACCACGTGGCCCCATTGCCACAGAGAAGGCAATGCCCATATTCTCCCACCTGAGAAGAACCTGGCTCAGCTTGCCTGAGTATGACGCAGGCTCCCATGTGGGGCGTGCATGCCTGCAGCCCTGTGTTAGTGCCCATGTCTGTGTGTGCAGCGCGAATCTGCATATGCATGCTATTTATGTGCGTGTGCTCTGAGCCAGTAAGTTGCTGGGAAAAGCTGGAAAGGGGGAGGGCACTGCAGCCCCAATCACCCAGTGCCCAGGGTGCTGGGAAGCAGCAGGAAGTTGGTCAGTGGGTCAGGCAGCCGGTCACCCGAGCAGGAGGGTGACAGGTGGGCAGGGTTGTCGGGGGTGACCAGCCAGCTCCCACCTGCCAGAGCTGTCCATCACCACCAATGCTGGCAGTGCCTGAGGCCAGGACCCCCAGCAGGCCGGTCCCAGAGGCACACCCTTCCAGGGGGCATCCCAGGGTGGCAGAGACCCCCATAGCCAGCCCCAAGCCCTGGCTCAGACCTAAGCACCCAGTCCTCCCTGTGTCTCTTACCCACCCCACACCAGAGGCTGAAAGCTGTCTTGGCCAGCTCAAACGCTGAGAACTAAGTGACGGGATGAGATGGGGTGGGGACATGGGGCCAGTGGGTGCCTTCCCACGCTCATCGTCCTCAGCATTCAGAAGACTGGAAGTACATGACCTTGATAATGTTGTGGGATAGGACAGGGCAAAAGAGTCCTCAGAGGTCATCTAAATCACACCTCCTTATTTTTCAGACAAGTAAAACTGAGGTTCAAAGAGGCCCGGGATCCCCCCAAAGATCCTGGGATCCGTCCGGGGTGTCTAGCAAGAGTCAGAGGATTAGAACTGAAGTTTGGCTGCCCTGTGGGGAGGTGAGTTCTGCCCGGGGAATAACAGGAGCAGGTGGAAGCTGTAAATATACGTGGTGGGGGAAGAGGGGACCACCAAGAACATCGCAAATCCCGGCAGCTAGGGGGCTGCCGTCTGGCCAGCTGACAGGGGCAGAGCAGGTAAATAAGAGGGTGGAGAGTGAGGAGGTGGGAGCCCAGGTCCTGAGCCAGGAGGGGGTGGGCATGGAGCTGGCAGGTGGGTGGCTCTGGGCAGGGCCGGGCACTGCAGGTCCTGCGGTGGAGAGACGGCGATGGGGGTGCGGCTCCAGCCAGCCTGATGGGCCAATAGCGGGAGGACCTGGGGGCGGGGCAGTGGCGGCTCAGGAATAGGTGGGGGTGGGCGCACAGGGTCAGCGGGTGGTGGAGGGGCCGGGAGGAGGGAGCGGGGTGGAGTGTGGGGAGGGGCCCGCGGGGGGCGCGTGGCCGGGAGGGCGGTGGGCTGGGGCTGCGGGGATGGGCGGCGCGTGGCCGGCCGCCCCCAGCTGTGGCGTCGCTCAGGCCCGGCTTAGCGGGCCAGGGCCAGGGATTAGGGGCAGTGGCCGCACCTGGCGGGGCGGCCGCAGGGCTAATGCTGTGTGACCGCGCGGCCCCGCCCGACAACTGGCTCCCTCCCGCCGACAAGGGCTGGGGGCTCGTTAGCCCGCCGGCCGGCGTGTGCGCGGGTGTGTGCGCAGCCATGGGCGGCGTGCGCACGTGTGTCACCGGGGGCCCTGCGGCTGCGGCGGCTGACGGCCACCGGCTGCGCGGACTGAGAGGGGCCCTGGAGTGAGGCTGGGGAGGGCAGCGGCCGGAAGTGTCCAGCCCTGTGGCGGGGCGTTGAGGACCAACTGGGGGCACTTGATTGTGTGCCACTGTGCCCAGTTGTCACCTTGCGATGGTGCCGCTCTGGGTCTGAGTCCCTGGGGGTCTGACTGGGGCTGCCTCTCTCATGTGACAGTGCCTATGATCGTACAGTGTTGACGCTCACTGTCCAGGACCGTGGCCCATGCTGTGAGACTGAGCGTCTGTGGACAAGACACTGTGTGTGTTTGGGGGTATCAGGAAGAACTCCCACCTTCCTTGGGGCCTGCTGCCCAAGTTCCCTCTGCAGATATAGCCGTTGAGGTACAAGCCCCCCACAAGCTGTCTGCTTTCCAGCAGCAGTGTCTCAGCACATACCCTGCAGGGCGCCAAATCTCTGGTGCTGAATGGAGACCATCGGAGGGGAGTTCTCAGTTCTAATCTTTGTGTTCCTTCCCCCCTAAACTCAGGCCTGCCCCCTCAAGCCCATCCCCAACCTGGGCCTAACTCAGGTCCCCCCAGACATACTTTAACATGCCCATTTTCTACCAATATAATTGGATCTGGACAAAGCTTGTGTTAGGATTGGGAGTTCTTCTTATCTAATGCCATAAATAAGCCTCTGGGCCTTTGCACCTGCTGTTCCCTCTGCCTGGAAGGAGGCCTCTCCCTTTCCTAGAGGACAGGAACCATCTCCACCGAGAAGCCTTCCCTGTGGCACCCCCACCCTGCTCTTCCCTCTCCTTGCAGAACCTTGGTTCACACCTGGCTTGGGCTACTCCAATGTCATCTGCATCTCCTGGAGACAGGAGCTCCCCGAAAACAGAGGCAGGTCCAGACAGATGGTAAATGGCACAGAATGCTCACTGAGCTGAGGCACTGGGCAGGCAGAGCCATGGACTCTGCTCCTGCCACCGACGCCTAGAGAAAGCCTGCTGGGGCTTCATTTCTGAGAGGTGGAGGGTCTGGCTCCCTCCTCCACATACACACGTGTCCTCTCTGCTTCCAGGGAGGTGCCAAGCTGCTAGCAGCAGCCCTGCCCCCCACCAGGCTCCCCAGCAGTGAGGAGCTGGGCTGAGCTGTCCTCACCCGCCCTCTTGGCCTGACCCTGGCCCTTCTCTCTCCCTGTCTGGGGATGCCAGGACCCACAGCAGGTGCCTGGACAGACTTGGGGCTGGAGGGAAGGGCTGGGTGCAGCGGGCCAGCCTCTGGCCCAGAACAGGACTCAGAGAGACACGTTCTAAAATCCTCCTCTTCCTCCTTCTCCTGACTACTGTTAATAACAACAGCTCCCATTCCCTGCACGCTTATTGTGGGCCTTACACAGTGTTTGACACTGTGCGTGCATTATCTGCTTCATCCTACATCAATCCTGAAAGGCTGGTGTGGTTGTCCCCCTCCTTCTGATGAGGCAGTTGAGATTCAGAGAGGCTGTGTGCTTTGTTCAAGGTCACCTTGCGGGTCAGAGGCAGAGCCTGGATTCACACCCCGACCTCTCCCTGCTCCTGTCCCCCACTGCTGAGCCCAGGAGCTACTTTCCTCCCCCTGGGGGGTGACTCTGTTGTACATCTGCCTCCCACATTGAGTGGGAGCTGTGGACCAGCAAGGACTGTACCGTCCTCGGGATTGCCCCAGTGAAGGCGTTGAGGAAGCTGGTGGAGTGATGGTACCTTGGCTGTTAGACAGCATGGCAAGTGCTGGGGTTCTGGTCCTAGCTCAATCTTACTTGCCCTGTGACCTTGGAACACTAATCTTTTTGTCTCCCTCTCCTCATCTGTAAAATGGGAAGGATAATAATATGGTGGTGTGAGGAGACTGAGTTAATTTAGGAAAATTCCTGTCATGTAGTAGGTAGTACATAAGGTGTTAGATATTACTCTTGTTACCTATTATTATCTCCCACTGGCCTGGAATGGGCCCTGTCCCACTCTCTGCTGTATGCCCAGCACTTAGCACGGGCCTGGCCTATAGTTGGTCCTTCCATCTCCTCATCCGTAAAATGTGGCTAAAAATACCAAACTTCCAAGATTAAGGAGCTGTATGAAGCACCTGCACAGGGCGGAGGCTGGCGTCGGTAGTGGCACCAGTGGGGCTGTGGGTAGGTTGAAGGGGGGCCAGGGCTAGCTTGGGCTCTCCTGGACACCCCGTCTTTGGATCCAGAGGCAGAGGCTGCACCCACCACCTCCTCCTGCCCACGTAGAGAAGACACACAGAGCCTCACTCAGACTGCGTCCCCTCCATCACATGGAGGGACCCCCACGCCAACGGCTACCCTGGGGACAAGGCACCTCCACTTTGCCCCTTCCTGGGGCTTCCCCGAGGAACTGGCAGCTTAGGGCTTTGGGAATGGAGTCAGGTGGACAGGAAGGCATTGGGGAGACCATCCCAAGCCAAACTTCTCTAGGAGCAGAATCCTGTCTTCAGTTAAGTTTTTATGTGAAATTGATATAGAAAGCAGAAAGAGGTGCCATTTTGTTGTTATAAAATTAATTTAATTAGTTCAAATGTGTAACTCTTATTTCTTATAAAGAACACCACTGTTATCCACCAGCTACAACAGGGTCTGGCGTGTAGTAGTCTCTCAATGAATACTTGTTGACTGAATGGAAGTCAATTAGTGAAAAAAAATGAGGTTATTTTGATGAATACAAATATGTGAAATGGGGGAGGGGGTTATGTGTGATAGTTGGAGAATCCCACTAGGCTGAAACTCTAATCCACCAGTCATGGAGTCCCTGTAGCACTTCTGAATGGCCCAGGGCTCCGCAGAACACCGTTTGAAAGTGACTGGCCTACACAAGTGCTCCTTTCGGTGGATGAGGACACTAAGACCACAGTGTCAGTGGCAGAGCCGGCCTAGAACCCAGGCCTCCTGACTCCCCACTTCCCTCTCAGCCCCTCAACACGATGCACTCTGGAGTCCTGGGGTGGAGGCCTTCCTGTCCATTTCACCCTGCCTGGGACAGCCTGTGTGGCAGCGGCCCACCATCCTGCTCCAGGCAGTTCCCATCATCCTCTGCCCTGGGCCTGAGCCAGGCGGGAGCCAGGCCCTTCCCACTGACTGCAGGCCAGGCTCTACTCCTAATGCGTGTCATCAGGGGAAGGAAGGCCCATTGCTCAAGACCCCTCTTGGAACCACTGGCCCCCAAGTGGTGGGCATTCCCCCGGGTGCCAGATCAGCAGAACCTGCTGGCTGAGTGAGGAGCAGAGGGTGGAGTACAGCCATTGATGGCCCCTGGCAGGGGGAACATCCAGGAGCGCCCCGGATCATGGGCCCCACAGCAGTTGGGGACATTTATGGGCCTTCCTATAAACTTCTGAGAGGGTAACTTTATCCTGCTTCTTTCGGCCAAGTATCCTCCTCCAGCAGCTGGTCACAAAGCTGGTTAATCTCCCAGAGTGCTCAGCTTAAAACCCGTGACTCACAGCACCGCCAGTGTGGGGGAGGGGGCAGCCGCCTCCAAAACGTGGCGCCCAGAGTCAGCTGTTCCGGGGCCTTCTCAGGTTTCTCCAACACAGGCCTGAGGTTTGGGGCCTTGTCTTCCCTCCTAGAGTCCTCCTCCTCACTGACCCCTAGATACAAGCCATAAGAGGTCAGGGCCCTGGGAGGAAGGCCAGTTCCAGGGCCTTGGCTTTGGCCAAGACTTCAGGCTGTCCCCAGGAATGACCAGCAGGCATTGGCCTTCAACGGAAGGGTGAGGTTTCAAGTGTAACTCTGGAATAGGGGAGAGGACAGCCCTGCAATTGGGGGTCCCTCGCCTGTACAGGCCTGGAGAAATTCCCTTCAACCACGACCCCTCACTGCGGGTCTGCCATTCCTTGTCAGAGTGTGACGTGAAGCACATGGAGAATGGCTGAAGTGGGCTAGCAAAGAGTAACACAAATTCAAGTGGCCTCCGACTTGAGATGAGCAGAATAAACACAAGACCTTTAAGGGAGAAAAAGTGAAGTAGTTAGGAGTCTTGGCTTTGGAGCTGGAGAGACCTGGGTTCAAGTCCCAACTCTGCCACTTGCTAGCTGAATGGCTTCTCTGAGCCTCAGTTCCCTCATCTGTAAAGTGGGAAGAACAATAGTACTAACCGTGGTGAGTTAACGTGAGAATCAGATGAGATTCTGTTTTGCTTACTTAGTAGGTGGGAGCTGTTAATATTATTGTTATCATCCACATCATTATTGCTCGAAAGGCAGGAGAACCCATTTTTCCTTGTCAGGGAATTGTGTCTGTGTAGTAGGAGGGGAGCTAAGGGTTTGAAAGGCTTTCAGGGACCCCTCTCATTTGATAGGAATCTATTCAGATGAATGTAACTCTGCACATGATGGGTGAGTGTCTGCCAGCCAGTGGCCTTCTGCTTGTTATGGCTGAGGACCAAACCTGAGATTCAGCCACAGCCGAGACATGGTGGAGAGTCCTCCTGGTAGCTCCACTGAGCGAAGCATAAATCACATGTTAACCTTTGCTAATGTGGTACCCAGCAATTCTCAATATCATCTACTCTATCCCCAAAGTTCCAGAAATAGCCTAAGAGCCCTGTGGTGACAAGGAACTAACCACTTTATAAGTTCCTGTCATGGGCCAGGCCTATATTAAACAGCTATATATTCGACCACATCTAATCTTTGCAACAGCCCCGTGGGGTAGGTATACTATTATCCCATGTGGCAGACTGATTACGAGAACGGACCCAATTCTTTACTCCTCCTTGTATTCACGACCTTTGCCACGTGACTTTGCAGCTCCTCACGTCCAGAGGCGTGTTTCTCCCTCCCTCAGCGCTGAGTTCAGTCTTGACCTTGTCGTGGCCCGAGGGACAACACACCTAACTCAAGCAGAGCGGTGAAAAAGCACCGTGTGCTTCTGCTTGCCCATTGCACCATGGCTGTCACCGTGAAGACACGGCCAGGCTAGCCTGCTGGACCATGGGAGAAGAGCTGAGCTGCCCCCATCACCCAAGCAAGACCAGCCTGGAGCAACCCAGAGCCAGTCGGCCACAACATGTGGGGGAGCCCAGCGGAGCCCAGGAGAACAGCCCAATCTCAATAGGCAACCTGCAGACCCATGAACTAAATAAATGCTGATTGTTTGAAGCCTCTGAGTTTTGGGGTGGATCGTTACATAGCATTATCATGGTAATAGATAACAGATACACACCTTTTTAAAAAAAAAAATAGACTTTATTTTTTAGAGCAGTTTTAGGTTCACAGCAAAACTGAGCAGAAAGTACGGAAATTTCCCATATACCCCCTGTCCCAATACACATACAACCTTCCTCACTGTCAACACTCCGCACTGGATGGTACATTTGTTACAGTCAATGAACCTACATTAACAATCATAATCACTCAAAGCCCATAGTTTAACTTAGGGTTCACTTGTGGTGTTATGTGTTCTACAGGTTTGGACAGATATATAATGACATGTATCCACCATTATAGTATCATATAGAATGATTTCACTTCCCTAAAAAGTCCTCTGTGCTCTGCCTATTCGTCCCTCCCACCCCTCCATAAACCCTGGTAACCACGAATCTTTTTACTGTCTCCATAGTTTTGCCTTTTCCAGAATGTCATATAATTGGAATCATATAGTATGTGGCCTTTCCAGATTGGCTTCTTTCACTTAGTAATATGCACCTAAGTTTCCTCCATGTCTTTTCATGGCTTCATAGCTCATTTCTTTTTTAGTGCTGAATAATGTTCCGTTGTCTGGATATATCTCAGTTTATCCATTCACCTACTGGTGGACATCTTGGTAGCTTCCAAGTTTTGGTACACTAGTTTTTAGATGAGGAAACTGAAGTGTGAAGTGGTTAAGTAGTCTGTCCAAAAACACATGGCCGTAAGTGGCAGGTCTGGGATTCAAACTTAGGTCTTCTGCTAGAAATCATGGACTTTCCATTCTTCTGTTGGAGTGTCCCTACAAAACAATGCCCTTTTAGAGCTCTCTGCTTTTTCTTATTCTGGTCCCTCAGCTTAGCATGCTCTTCCTTCCCTCTCTGTTCATCTATGTTTAACTCAAAGTCTATCTCTGTGAGACATTCCCCACTTTCCTCCTCCCCACTCCAGCCAAGGTATTTGTTAGTCCTTTCCCTGTGTCTCTACTATGAGTTGCTTGCTTTGAAGATACTGTGGAAGTTCTTGCTGAGGCACATTCCAAAGTGAGGTCCCCAACTAAGATGTAAGCATTTCTAACTAGATGGCTGAGAACCAATTATCTTAGGGCATTGACGGTTTGAGGGAGGATTTTCTTTGGAGAGAGCTCTTTGGGCCATGAAGATTCCCCCACGGGGGTGGAGTGGGGTCTGCTTTCCCCTTTACTTCAAGACAAGAGAGAGGGGCTTTATGGAGACCACATGGGGATGTTAACATGTCTCCCCTGCAGTTTGGGTGACATAGTAGGCTGACATCTGAGTCATGAATACAAACCCTAAAGAAGGAGAAGATGGCTCAAATGGCCTGGAGCTGCAGAGTAGAAGGCTGCAGTCCCAGAAACGTCTGGGCAAGGATTCGTGAGTACTTTCTGTGGACTGTATGTGGGCCACGTAAGAAAGAGCCAGTATGGGGTGCCTTAGATCTTGCCCTAGAGGCCATCTGGAGAGTAGTGGGGCCTCAGCAGAAGAAACCCAAGGGTAGACTGAGAGCTGCAAGAGATCAGTGGAAGAGAGTTGCAGGTGAGAGGTCCCCAGCAATGAGGGCAGGAAGGGTCTCCGAAGAACTTGTGAAAGCACGCAGGCTGGAAGGAGTAAGCTTTAAGATGCCTTTCAAGCCTGGAGAGCGCTGCTACTAGAATACTGACACAATACCAGTCAAATAAGAACATTCCTGGCCCTCTCGTCTCCTCTCCCTCCTGAGTAGCAAGTCTCATTGACTGCAGATTTCCTACCCTCAGCAGAATCATGCTGGAGGGCAGAGGAGAAAAGCTTCCACTTAAGTCACTTCCCCGAGTTTTGATCATTACATGAGACCGGACATTGTAATCTCTCAATTGAGATTGTATTTGTATTAGTTTTCTATTGCCACGTAACATAATTACCACAAACTTGCCAGCTTAAAGCAACACCGATTCATTAGCTCTACATTAGTTCTACAGGTCAGAAGTCTGGCACGGCCTGGCTGGGTTCTCTGCTCAGGGTCTCAGGAGGCTGAAGTTAAGGCGTCAGCAGTCTGAGTTCTCATCTGGAGGCTCTGGGGGAAAATCCACATCCAACCTTCCTCAAGTTGTTGGCAGAACCCAGTTCTTTATGATTTTATTTTATGACTTAGGTCCAAATTTCCTTGCTGGCTGTTGGCTGGATGTCACTTTCAGCTCCTAGAAGTCTCTCTCAGGTCCTTTCTACACAGCCAACCCCATCTTCAAGCCAACAACAGCATGTCAAATCCTTCTTGTGCTTTGAATCCTTGACTTCCTCCTTTGCAACAAGCTGGGGAAAACTCTCTACTTTTAAAGGGCTCATGTGATTAGGTCAGGACCACCCAAATAATCTCCCAGTCCTAAAGTCAACTGTGCCAACATGACCTATTCATCAGAGTAAAATCATCAAATTCACAGTCCTGGGGATTATTAAGAATGTGTGTACGGCAGCGGGAGGATGGAATCTTGGGGAACATCTTAGATTCTTTCACAGTATTGTAATCTAAAATAGCAGTAGGACTTTTTATTGCCTTAAAGAGACCAGAGAAGTCATGAGATTGCCCAAGTTTTCATCCAGGATCAGGAAAATAGCTATCATGCTAAAGAGCAGGTTTAAAGGGATGGTGGGAGACCCCTCCCCACAGAAAAGTTGTTTCCTGATGACCTCCCACTAGTCTTTCTTGTTTAGTGCAATGATTGTCATTGCCCCCCCTCGTTAGCACTAATCTCGTCTGCCTTCTGGGATCAGAAAATGTTTTCCCATCTACCCTCCTCCATCGAACTTCAGAGACTTAAAGGAAAAGACCAAGGCTTGTTCAATTTTCCACCTTCCAGAGCTGGGCATAGAGCAAAACCTCACAGTCTGTTGAAAGAATGCATGAGTGAGCTAAGCAAATGGAAACTGTTCGCAGCAGGTGATGAAACTGCAGCTCCACTCTGACCCCTCCCGAGAGCCCCTGGAGGTGAGAGCAATCAGAGAGCTGCCCTTGGGAAATAGTTTTAACAAAATCGTACCTGGATCCCACACATTTGCTGATGGTTGCTCCCCATTCGGTCAAGTTAAGTCTCCATCCTCATGTAGGACAAAAGAGAGGGAGCTGGAGGGAGGGGGAGGGCAGGGCAGCCCCTTTCACTTCTTCCTCCCTGACTTGGGCAGGGCCTATTAAATGGCAGCTACAACTATTCTGAAAGTCCGTGTGTGAGAGACCAGGCTTAAATATTGGCAATGAACAGAAGATTGAGGGGTTCTGGACCTCTCTGACACTCAATAGGTGGGCCTGCCCATTGAGTTTTGGGCAGTACCTACTGTTTATTGACTACCTACTGTGTTCCCAATTCGGTGCTTTGGATCTAATTTTCAGGCATTCTCTTACTTCATATGCAGCACTTTGACAAATGTAAATTAACATCTCCACTTTTCAGATGTGGAAACAGAGGCTCAGAGAGATTAAGGAACTTGCCAAGGTCACAAGTGAGTGGCAGAGGGAGGACAAGCTAGGCAGCGTGACACTCAGAGCCCACGGCTTAACCACATCACTTACACTGCTTCCCTTCGTGTGACTCTTACTTCTCATCTTCCCTAACGGTTACCCCAGAACCTCCACTTCCATCTGAGGGGCAAGCCATCTGTTTGCCTGAGGGAGAATCACCAATCTCTTAGCTCTGTCTGCAAAATGAAGAGAACAATCCCCGCTCATCTAGCAGCAGTCAGCTCAGACCAACAAGTATGTCTTCCCTCCTTTGTTTATGGTCACATAATCCCCTGGGCACATCTCAGCCATCACCTTACCACGTGCATTATTGCCCCTGTCATTGCCAGATACATAGTAGGTATGCATATTGATTAGGATACAGGTTAGGCTGCTGTAAAACAGAGACAACTAAAAATGCAGTTTATTCTGTTATACATAAAATTCCAGGGAGGTGGTCAAAGACTTGTATGGCAGCTTAACAATCCTGGGGACCCAGGTTCTTTCCATCTTGTTGCTCTACAGTCTTCAACAAGCAACTTCCATCACATGATCTAAGATGGTATATTAGTTTCTTATCACTACTGAAACAAATTACCATAAACTTAGTGGTTTAAAATAACACATGTTTATAATCTTAGAATCGTGGTGGTCAGAAGTCTGAAATGGGTCTTACAGGGCTAAGATCAAGGTGTTGGCAGACCAGCGTTCCTTCTGAAGGCTCTAGAGGGGAATTCCTTCCTTGCCTTTTTCATCTTCTAGAAGCTACCTGCATTCCTTGGCTCATGGCCACATCACTCTGACCTCTGCTTCTGTAATCACATTTTCTTCTCTGACTCTCCTACCTCCCTCTTTTCCTTTAAGGACTCTTATGATCGTATTGGGCTCACCTAAATAATCCAGGATAATCTCCCCATCAAGATCCTTAAATTAATCCCATCTGCAAGGTCCTCTATGCCAGGTAAGGTAACATATCCACAGGTTCCAGGGATTAGGACCGGGCATGTTGGCAGCCTTATTCTGTCTACCACAGATGGCTACTCCAGCTCCTGCCATTCACTCATATTCCAACCAATGGGGAGGAGGGAAGAAGAAGAGAAGCCATAACCAAGAAGCTGCATGCAAATCACTTCCACTCACACCCCATTGGCTAGAACTCACTCACATGGCTACAGCTCGCTGCAAGGGAATCTGGAAAGTGTAGTCTTCTGCCAAGTGGCCATATTTCCAGCTAAAAATTATATCAGTACGTAAAAAAAAAAGTGAAAAAACCCCCACATCATAGAGATGCAACTGGAAATCTCCAGACCATAAGAAACTCTGTAGGACAAACAACCCAGTTTTTTTCAAAAAATAAATTGCAAAGGAAAAAAGATATAGAAGAAGAACTTTAAAGAGACTTAAAAGACAGATTAACCAATCACAATGTGTAGGCCCTATTCGGATCCTGATTCAAACAAACCAAAATATTTATGAGATAATTGGAAGTTCGATTACTGATTGCATATTTGCTGGTATAAGGATTTACTGTTAATTTTTTAAATATTCTAATGGGATTGTACTTATGTCAAAAGAGGTTCTTATCACATAGAGATACATAATCAAATACATACAAGTGAAATGATATAATGTCTGAAACCTGTTTCAAAATAACAGGAGGAGAGGAAGTGGGTGGGGCATTAAAAGGTCAGGTCAGGTTTGGACACGGGTTAATGGTTGTCGGAGCTGGTAACGGGGCTCAGTATGCTATTGTGTCTATTTCTGTGTTTGAAATACTTCATAATTCAGAGTGGAAAAGGAGGCTTGCCTGGGAAAGGAAGAAGAGGCAGGGGAGGGGCTAAATGGACAGGGGCAGATTTGATGCACCCAGCAAGGCCCCCAGGCCAGATGTCTTTCTCCCCATGTTCTCCCCACTCCCCTGCCCCCGCCTAGTTCCTGGACAAGCCCACTCTGAGCCCCCATCCCAAAGTAGCTAAGGAAGGACAGTGAGACTCAAGACCCCTGAGACCGAGGTGTCAGATGTCATATATGTCAGGGCAGAGGTGGCCACTTCATGACCACAAAGAAACCAAATCAGTGCCAGCCCCCAGGGACCCTGCATTTGCCTTGGTCTACCACAGGTGGGTTGTCCTTGCTTCAAGGGCATGAGGTGGGGCAAGTTCATCCTTACTCATTCAGAGAATCCTGGGCATAAAGGGGCCTCAAGAAGCCATCAAGTCCATTCCCCTGTCTCCGAGATCTGGGCTTCCTAGAGTTGGACGGGTAGGTAGAGCGCAGAGACCAGCATTCCCATCCCAGAGCCTCCATAGCTAAGCGTATGTGAGTCCTGGGCAAGTTGCTTAGAACTCTGGGCCTCAGATTCCTACACTGTACAACAGAGATAAATGTTGCCACTGGGCTTGGGGCGGGGAGGGGATACTGGCCACTGAGATGTGGACTCTGCTGGGCCTCAGCCCTCTCTGGGGGTGCCTTCCACAGAGCTGCCTCCTCCAGCCTCTCCCAGCCCCCACCCCCAGGCCCTGCCTGCACCAGCCTCTCTGCATCTGTCATCAGCCCGCTCTGCTCCCCCTGGGCCAAGCTTTGTTTGGGGGCGACTGGCAGGCTGCCCGTGCGCACAGTGGAGGCGGTGCCGCCCGCTGCTGCAGACAATACTTCACAGGCTGCATGGTTACCCACACTTCCAGCCCCCCACACCCCACCATGGCCCCAGTTCCAAGAAGTCCAGAGCCCAGAATAGACAGGCTGGGCTCCCCCACTGCCTCAGCCCCATCCCGTCCACTGCTTGCTCCTAGCATCTATCCAAAGGGAGAGCAAGCAAGGCAGGACCCCAGGCTCCTACCGTGCACCGTGCACTGGAGACAGGCTCCACACAAGCATGCCACGTGCCTCGGCGTATGAACCCTCACCGTCCTTCGAGATAGGTGCTAGGACTAGTCACCTTTTACAGCTGGGACAAGTGAGACTCAGAGAGGAGAAGTGACTTACCCAAGGTGAGTAAAGGGCAGAGCCGGCATTTGAGTCCAGGTCTATCTGACCCCTAAGGCCAGTGGGAACACAGCCCCAGGCACCAGTGACCCAGTCTCTGTGTCAGGCAAGATCAGCACCACGTTCTCCAAGGCCAAGTTCTGAGAGAGGTCATGCTGCATCTTCAGGAGAAGCCAAGACTATGACATTCATGGCCCCCCAGGGCTGCTTGGGGTGGGGACCTTCACGTTAACTGCCTCTCCAGCCTGAGGAACAGGCTTCTGCTTCTCATGCTGAGCCCCAGCCTCACGCAGGCTGATGCTTCACCCACCCCTGGCCCTGTGCTGGGCCAGGGGGACGGGTCAAAGGACAGGCCTCTGCCCTGCATGCCGAGAAGGGAGACCCAAGAGGGAGCTGGGAGGCCAGGGAGACGCAGGGACCCTGGCCAGACCCCTTCTTGAGTGTGAGTGAGGCCAGGAGTCCAAGGCCTCCATCCTACATGTGGGGAAAGTGAGACCCCAAAAGGAGTGTGGAGGGGCTCGGAGAGGACCCCACAGCAGCACACAGCCAACTCAGAGAAAACCCCGGTCCTGGGGCTCGGTCCAGGTTCTCTCCTCTGTACAAGGGTGCCATCCTCCTCCCGCAATCCCTCCTCACACCACCCTCGACCCTTGACTTAACCTGTTACCTTGTCTGGAAAACTGGTGGGCTTCACCTCAGACAGAGCCATTTACCCCTCTGGAAGCAGGTCCCAAATGACCAAAGGAACGCCGGATACAGAGTCAGCTGCACGGGAACATCCTACGGCATGTTGACATGCCTTCTGGCCTTCACTTATGCTGTTCCCTAAGCCTGGAATGCCTTTCCCTCCAGTTCTCCCAGTGGGCACTCCTACCTATCCTTCAATACCCAAAAAGAAGGATACCATACATCCTCCTTGGGGAAGTCTTCTCGAGTAGCCACAGGAGAGCTCGCTGCCCACTCTGGGTGCTCCCATAGGGTGTTTTGATGATTCATTCATGGGTCTGCCTCTCCCCACTAGGTGGAGCTCCTGGAGGCCAGGGGCCCTGCCTGAATCATGGTTAGATCCTGCCACAGTGCCTAGCTTGAAGCCTGGGAACAGAGTGAGTGCTTAAGGAACATTTGAGGAACGGAGGGAAGGTAGGCCTGTTGGGGCACGTGGACCATAAATCACTTCCCCAAACCAGGGGGGAAGCCGCCATCCAGGAGGGCTTTATGGTAGTGGCAGGACAGGATATAGGGCAGAGGCAGATGACAGTTACCCTGGACAACCTGGGTACCAGTAATGAGGCCCTTGCCCCACGTTTCTCTGCCAGGAAACTCCTGTCCTGGGTGCCAGTGGTCAAGGATGGGCAGGTTTGGGGGAAAGAATCAGGCCTCCTCAAGGCACCCCACCTCCCCTCAGAGGCGTGTGGCTGGGGCAGCTGCTGGGGGCAGCAGCTGGTGTCTGTCCCTGGAGCCCAACGGCTGTGTGTGCCTTAATCCCAGCTCCTTGGAGCCCCCCAGGCTGGCAGGTGGGCCTATTAGGCAGAAAGGAGGCAACAGGAGAGGGGTGGGGAGCCGAGGCCCCTCCCCAGGCCCCCACAGCTGCCCACTGGATCCTGCCACATGCATCATCCCCAGCACCAGGCCCCCATCCACAGCTCTCCCCTCAGCCCTTACAGGGAGGCCTGACCCTCTCTAGGCAGGAAGATTCCGCTTAAAAAGTTCAAATCCAAGACTGCAAAGAAGACATGGATGCCAGGGCCAATATGCCCCTTTAGTGTCTTCCTTCCAGATGGAGTGGAGGACATCCAGGCCCATAGGGCCAGGCAAGCGTTCACACTGGGAGCAAATGTGGATATACCTGACAGAGAATGTGAGCAGTGTGGGACACAGGTGGGTGTGGACTTGGGGTATGAGTTGTGTTCTGTAGGGGAGGTGTACACAGGTGTACAACGTGAGGTATATACACGTGTGACGTATACATGGAATATGAGGAGTACACTGTATATGATGAGTAACGTGTGTGAGGTGGACATGGTGTGACAGAGGTACACAGTATGGAAGATGTGTCCTGTATGTGAGGAACACTCATGTGTGAGGTGTGCATGGTGTGGGAGGTATAAACAGAATGTGAAGTGTACACAGAGTGTGAGGTATACATGGAATATGAGGTATACATGAAGTGTGAGGTGTACATACTCCATGTATGTACAGGAGTGTGAGGTATTCACAGAGGTGAGGTGTACATTGTGTGAAGTGTACATGGAGCGTGATGTGTACATGGGATATGAGGTATACACGGAGTGTGAGGTGTACATGGTGTGAGGTGTGCATGGTGTGGGAGGTATAAACAGAATGTGAGGTGTACACAGAGTGTGAGGTGTACACAGAGTGTGAGGTGTACATGGAATATGAGGTATACATGAAGTGTGAGGTGTTCATGGAATATGAGGTACACATGGAGTGTGAGGTATTCACAGAGTGAGAGGTGTACACTGTGTGAGGTGTACATTGTGTGAGGTGTACATGGAGTGTGAGGTGTACATGGGATATGAGGTATACACGAAGTGTGAGGTATACATGGAGTATGAGGTGTACATGGAACGTGAGGTGTTCATAGAGTGTGAGGTGTATATTGTGTGAGGTGTACATTGTGTGAGGTGTACATGGAGTGTGACGTGTACATGGGATATGAGGTATACACGGAGTGTGAGGTGTACACGGTGTGAGAGGTGTCCGCAGTTTATGAGGTACACATGCCTATGACATGTCACAAAGAGACATGGAGGTACGGGGAGAAGGGCAAACAGTCTTTCCCAGGAAATGCTGTCAGCTCTATCCGAGGCCCAGACGCTGGACCCTTGGCACAACCTCCTGTGGAGTGTCATAGCAGAGGAGACAGGGACATCCTCTGGCTTTTTACAAATCCTATGTGCATAAAGTAGAAAGTGACTTGGTGAGGCCTTCTCCTTCTCCTTCCTCCTGCATCCATGCCATCTTAGCTTAAGGACAAAGCGCTCTTTGAGGAGATACCGTACTTTGGCAATATTATTTCTTATATCTGACTTAAATTCCTCACACTGCAAGTTAAATTCACATTTAAAAAAACTTCTTGTAGTGTGTGTTCAGTGGAGGTGGTGAACTCTCCTTGAACAGCTCTCCTCATGCCAAGAGCCTAATGCCCTTAGGCTACAAGAATAATTAGCACCTTCATGAACCCTGCCAGCCTTAACACTTCTTTTCTTTCTTTTTTTTTTTTTTTTTTGAGGAAGATCAGCCCTGAGCTAACATCCATGCTAATCCTCTCCTTTTTGCTGAGGAAGACCGGCTCTGAGCTAACATCTATTGCCAATCCTCCTCCTTTTTATTCTCCCCCCCAAAGCCCCAGTAGATAGTTGTATGTCATAGCTGCACGTCCTTCTAGTTGCTGTATGTGGGACGCGGCCTCAGCATGGCCAGAGAAGCGGTGCGTCGGTGCGCGCCTGGGATCCGAACCCGGGACGCCAGTAGCGGAGCGCATGCGCTTAACCGCTAAGCCACGGGGCCGGCCCAACACTTCTAGTCATTAACTATTGTCACCTTATTTGTGCTGTTTAGTTAACCACAGTGAGTTTGTATGTCAGACCCCAGGAATCTGTGCCCTGAGAGACCCCTGCCCTCACCTCTGAGGCACAGAAAGTTTATAATTATGTAAAGAATAAGCTTGAAGGAGAGAGACCGGATGAATGAACTCCTCGGGTCTTTCCAGAAGCCAGGCATCAGGTGATTCTTAAACTGGGCCTCAGCTTTCCGTGCCTCTGTCAAACAGTCTGGGCTCCTGCGAATTTCCCTCGCCAACCCCCTCAGCCCCTGGGGAAGCACCTGGAGGTGAGAGGTGTACATGGGGAGTGAGGGGGGCAGGGACGGAGGTGCACATGGCCCGTGGGGCCGGGCAGGGTGAAAAGCTGTGCAGGCCGCGGGGGCTTCCCCTCCCACAATGCCAGGCTCGCATCAGGCACATCCCCTGCCCTCCACCCCGCTCCTGAGCACACAACACACTGTACACGTGTTTCTGTGTGCGTGAAGCATCTCACCCTCACCTCACCAGTGGTCACAAGTCACCCATCCAACCATCCTCAAACTCATGCCACTCCTCGTCTCACCCAGCCCACCTGGCACCAGACATTCAGGCCACAGGGTCCTAGAGCAGCAGCAGCCATGCCTGTCTTGTCCCCCACAAAATCCTCTGCTCCTGGCAACTGTCCCACAGAAAGTGCTCAGTAATAATCTTCTCTCTCTGCCTGGAACGTTCCTCCCCCAACGGGTACGTGGCTCACTCCCAAACCTCTCTGACCTCTTTGCTCAAATGTCACCGTGTCAACCTGACCGCTCTGTTTAATTCTGCGACCAGGCCTGCGCTGCGCCCCAGTCCCGCTCACCCTGCTCTGCTTTTGATATTTTTCTGCAGCATGTCTCCCCTTCTAACGTGCTCCATAATTCACTTATTAGTGCGTTTACTGCTCATCGTGGGCCTTGCCTCCGAGAACATCAGCCCCACGAGGGCAGGGAACTCTGCTTTCTTCCCTGCTGCATTCCCAGCACCAGACACAGAACAGGAGCCGCATAAATATTTGCTGAATGAGTGAACGAGTCATAGGGTGGACGAGTGACAGTGGGCATACGCCCCCACAGTGCACACGCCGCCCCACACAGCCACACCCTGCACACAGTTGGGGGTGGTATATGTGCCATTTGTCGTTTCCTTGTTCGCTTCCCCTCCGTGTGGACCCCTTTCTCCAACTCCCAGTTCATCCGCTGGCCTCCCAAGCCCTGCTTGCATGTGAGGCCAGGGAGTACCCCCGAGTAGGAGGTGGTGTCTGTGGAGAATCTCTGGGAACCTGACCCTGAATCTGGGACCACATCTATACCCTCTCGACCAACACAGCCTGGCCCCAGGGCAGGATCCATACCCAGGTGGCCGGCAGTTTCAGGCTTTCCCAGGGAGCAAGCTTGGCAGGGGACAGGGGAGAAGTGCTCAGGGTGGACCCAGAGACAGGAAGAGAAAGACTGGGGACGGAGAGGGGACCTGGAGCTGGCCCGGCCCCACCTGGCTTGCTCATGTTTTCACCCTCTGGCCCTGTGGCACTCCCCACCCCCCACCAGATATGCAGCCTGTGCCAGCCGGGGGAGAAGCCACAGGTCCAGCCCGGGCAGGGGCAGGGTGCTTGAGGACTGGGGCAGGTGCAGGCTGGATTGGGTTTCCAGAGGCTATATATGTATATAAAGGCTGCAGGAGCCCTGGGGCCACCGCTCCCTGAGGGTGCAACACTGTGGGGCCCAGCCAGGCCTGCATTCCTGCCCAGAGGCCAGCTCTCCATTTATAGCCCCAGGCAGGCAGGCCAGGGGCTGAGGAGGGAGGGCTGGAAAGGGTGGAGGGGGA
This sequence comes from Ceratotherium simum simum, assembly GCF_057802395.1. Taxonomy (NCBI): domain Eukaryota; kingdom Metazoa; phylum Chordata; class Mammalia; order Perissodactyla; family Rhinocerotidae; genus Ceratotherium; species Ceratotherium simum. Next base: position 12,772,871 of record NC_141906.1, on the reverse strand, counting down.
AGGGAGCCCCCTCCCTACCTGCTGCCAAAGGAGGTCCTCACTGTGAAGACTGGAGACCAAGGACCGGTGAGGTGTGCGCCTGGCCCAGACCATAGAGCCCCGCAGTCTCCTCAGCCTTCAGTTGCGGGGAGAGGTGCTGGGGCACCCCCTGCATTGCCCCTCAGCCCATTGCCCTCGGCCTCTCCCAGAACAAGTGAGCACCCGTGTCTCCGAGGGGCACCTTTGACTGGACTCTGCAATGTAAGAGTCTGGACTCTTTTCAGCTTCCAGACCTGACGTCCTTTTCCCTCCCCGCCCCCAACCCAGCACTAGGACTGAAAGGCACCAGGTCCCAGGGCAGACACACTTCTCCCTGCTCGTTCGGCTGCAGGGATGGGAAGGTGGTGTCGACAAACCTCTCCCAAAGATGTGGTGGCACCACCAGGAGGGCGGCCCCGGCAGGCAGGGTCCCAGGCCCAGAGAGGTCTCTAAAGGTCTCCAGGTCCAGTGATTGCCAAACTCTTCAAGCAGCAGGAGGCTTGTAGCAAACAAAACCCCACTTGGAAGTCTCATGTGGAAGCGGCTTTGTATCACTAGAACGTGTGTGCATTTCAAAACAGTGCTTCTCAATTACCACAGAAGATGAAGCTACCAGTCGAGTTTAAAACTGTCAAAGCCATTTAGATTTCTAAGCCACAAGTGATAAAATATTAAATGTGTTTGGTAAGATCGAACATACAACATTTACTTGTTGTAAAGGCACCATGACGACAGCCCTGAGGTGGTTTTTATGAACGCAAACACAAAAAGCAAAGTTGTAATCATTTAAGTCTTGGCATCCAATTTATTTCTGTGTCCCCTTTGCTTGCTCAGGTTGGAGAAGAACCTGGATTTGCAAGGAAAAGTGGCTTAAAGAGCTGACCTGGAAATCTCAGGGTACTCTTTAATTAAAGAGTTTGATTCATTCATTCATTCAGCCAACAAATATTTATTGAGTGTCTACTAGGTGCCAGGCATTCTGCTGAGGCTTGAACAGTAGGAAGACGTATTTGTTTCAATCTAAATCACTAACACATCAGTTACTCGCATTCCTCATTGTGAGTATAAGTCAAGTGAAAAGACTCATAGTTTCTAATAAGCACCAAATCGCTCTGCAGTATACTATTACGACATTACAGCAGGCCAGGTGTAATTGCTCAACGTGAAGGTGCATGCCCCAGGCAGATAGGCCTGAGTCTTGCCTGAGAAGAGCAAGTGTGACCCAGCATGTGTGTCTAATCACGTATGCAACTGTCCAGTGTAGAAGAAATACAACCATCCTCATTAATGACATATTTCAAGAAGTTCAAATATATGCATAGAGATTCAAAGAGCATGAGGCCACCCATTCGATCACTCGACATTTATCAAGTTCCTACTATGTGACAGCCGCTGTGATGGTTTCTGGAAATGCCGTGGTGAAAAAAACCTCCCTGCCTTCACGGGGCCATGTCAATCAATGAATGAACTAATAAAGAAGATAATTAAAGAGCAGCTGTGCGAAGAAGGAAATGAGCAGGGTGATGCGACCCAGCTACCTTAGAGAGGATGGCAGAGGCGTCCCAAGGAGACAACATTTGAGCTGAGACCTGATACGTGAAAAGCAGCCAATGGTGGAGAGAGCCCGGCGGAGAGTGCTAGTGTAAGGCTCCGAAGCAGGACGGTCCTCAGAGCGCTGGAAGTCAGGAGAGGAGGTCAGGCTGGAATGGAGAGATGAAAGGGGACAGTGGTTCCAGATTACATTGCAGAGGTGGGCTGAGGCCAGCTCATGTAGGGCCTTACAGGCCAGGGTAAAAAGATGAGATTTTATTCTAAACGTGATGAGAAACTGTTAGGGAGTCTGAAGCAGAAGAGGGTATAATCCCATTGATGTTTTTAAGGGATTACTCAGGCTGCTGTGTAGTGAGTGGATTCTCCTGGGGCAAGAGCGGATGTGAGGGAAGCAGCCAGGAGGCTACTGTGGTCTTTGGGCCAGCAGTGTGGCGGTGCAGTCCAGGATGGTGACACCGGGGATGGAGAGACTTGAGAGACGTCTTAGAGGTCGAGTGGACTGGTCTTCCTCAGGCCCAGACCTCCCCTCTGGAATTCCAGCGTGACAAATCCTCTGCCTACTTGACCTCTCCACTGCAATGTTGAATATGCATCTCAAATTTTGCCCCAACCTGGACTCTCGATCTGCCACCCGCAAACCTGCTCTTCCCCAGCTCCACCCTTCCAGGAGTCATCCTTAACTCCCCTCTTGTCTCCCTGCCCACATCCAATCATGAATAAGTCTTGCTGGCTCCATTTTCAAAATATACCTGGAATTCAACCACTTTTCACCATCTCCACCGCCACCAGATCTAAGCCACTATCACCATTCACTTGCATTATTGCAGTAGCCGCCTAATTGGTCTCCCTGCTTCTGCCCTTGCTCTCCAGTAACCAGCATGCTCCTGTTAAAATGTAAGTCAGATGGTGACATTCTTCTCTTCTGCTCAAGCCCTCCAGTGGCTTTCCATCTCAGAATAGAATTCCTTTGCTCCCTTTCTGACCCCATCTCCACCACTCTCCCGCTTGCTCACCCTGCTCCAGACATACCAAACCTCTTGCTGTACTTTAAATCTGCCACACAATCCTGCCCCAGGACCTTGGCACATGCTCTTCCCTCTATCTGGCCCCAGATATCTGCCTCTGCCCTCCCTTCACTCAGGTCTCTGTTCAGATGTAGTCAGCCCAGAGAGTCCTTTTCTGATCACTCCATACAATGCAAAAATCTTCATCACTTTTGTTCCCATGCTTTACTTTTTCTTCATAAAACTTATAACCTCCTATAACATCATATACTTCCTTGCTTACTCATTTATTGTCTGTCACCCTGACCTACAATGTAAGCACCATGAGAGCAGGGGCTTGATTTCATTCATTGCTGTGTCCCCAACACCTAGACCAGTACCTGACACATACTGGATGCTCCATGATATCTGTTGAATGAATAAATGAAGGTGGTGTTATGGTGTGAAGTTACTTCATGAAGGGGGACCTTCAGCACTACTACAAGTGGCAGAGAAGACGGCAGGGCTCCAAAAGAGCCCACCAGGTCCAGTGGGAAGGGAGGGCTTCCCAGAGCCCAGATGGCCAGCCAGGACAGCTTCCAGAAGTTAGTGGGAAAGGCACAAAGGTCAGTCTGGTTTATGTCTCTGGGCTCCAGGAGGAGAGACCCAGGTAGGGGTGTATGGTCCAAGGGAGATTTCTAGCCAGAGTTCGGAGAGGAAGGTGTGGACTGCAGATTCCAGAAGAGGCTGAGAGGCCCTATGGGGGTGGGGGTACCCCAGGGCTTGTGAAAGAGGCAGAGATCCCATGGGGTGGTTGCCTCCTCCTTCGATTCCCAGTCTCCCCAGTGGGCCTGCTGGGGAGAAATGCAGCTGAGGCCTCCACAGGAGCTGAGCCCTGAGACTTACAAGGGCCCCTGTCGGGGCCCAGTGCCCCAGCCAACAGCTGGGAGGCCCAAAGGGAGCACACCATCCAGCCGGCCTCAGAGACAGGAGCAAGCCCTCTTGCTAGTATAGCCTTGCACCTCAAACTGAGAGCTTCCACATCTTTGGTCTCTTTATGACCACCACAATCACTCCAAGAGATCGCTATTATTATCCCCAAATTTAGAAAGTGGGGAAACTGAGGCTCGGGAAGGCGGTGTGACTTACACAAAATCATACAGGAAACTGTGGAGTCTGGACGCGAACTTGGGTCATTAGTCTGCAAACTCCACTCTCAAAGACTTGGCTCTGAAGTGGAGTTCTCAAGCCCAGCCTGGGCGTTCGCTGCCTTTGAGCAGTGAACTGCCTTGGTGCAGCATTGTGCTACAGGCGGAGGCAAGCCCGAGCAGACGGAGTTTTCTTCCCAGCTGAAGCGACATCTTGGCCTGGACCCGCACTGGACGCCTGGCTGCGGAAAGGCGCAGGTTGAGAGTCCGCTTCCCTCCCTCCAGGCCGGGGCAGGACCTGAGTTTGGAGAGACTGGCGCGAAGCTCCTAGCAGAGATCCTTGCCTTCTGTATAGACGCGGCCGGGTTTCTAAGTGTCCAGATGGGCTGGGCCCGCGGCCCTCTGAGCGACCCCTGAGGCAAGAATTGGCCCAGTGACACGGTCACCACGTCCAGTTTGTCTCCGGTTCACCCACTAGCACTCTTGGAGTCTCTCGTTGCGCGTTTCTCTTTTTCTGCTTCTCAGAGAGCTTTCTGCCCTCTGAATGTCTCTCAGTCTCTTGGGTATATCTCTCACCATCTCACTATCTCAGCTCTGAGTGTGTCTCCGCCCCACTGCCATGTGTCTCTCTCCAAATCTCTTCCCATCTGATTTCTACTCCTACCCTGTTCTTGGGTCCCTCACAAATCAGAGGACAGAGGGGAGCCCAAAGTCGGCTTGGAAGTGAGCGCGCGCGGCCAGCGTTTCCCGAGGACACAGGAAGAGTTTGGTGCTGGAGAGGTTTGGAAAGAGTGTGCCCGGGAGCCAAGTGCAGCCGCGTTGGGCTGCCAGCTTCTGCCTCCCTCCCTGCCTAGGGAGGGGCCGGAGCGCGCACGCTCGGGTGTCGAGGGGTAGGGGGCTGGCTAGTCTCTTGCCCCTGCGGCCACCCTGGGGATCCCAAGCCCCTCCCCGCTCTGTTCCTATTGGCCTCGGGCGCCCCCGCCCCCAGCCGCCCGCTCTGGCTCTGGGGGCCCTTAGGCTACTACGGGATAAATAGCCCCGGGCGCCTGGTGAGAAGATAGGGGTGGGGAAGCCCCGGGGCGCTGCCACCGCTTTCCTCACCTCCCGCCAGGCCAGACGGGACAGGGCAGGGTGGAGGACAGCTGGGTCTACATTCAGACCCCCAGTACTTTGCCATCGCACGGCCGGGACTCCAGAGAGCCAGAAAGTTTCGGGCAACCCCTGCCGCTGCGGTTGGGCAAAGCCAGGTTGTTGCGCCGACCCCCGCCGGGATATGGAGCTGCTGTCGCCGCCGCTCCGCGACGTAGACCTGACTGGCCCCGATGGCTCTCTCTGCAACTTTGCCACAGCGGACGACTTCTACGATGACCCATGTTTCGACTCCCCGGACCTGCGTTTCTTCGAGGACCTGGACCCGCGCCTCGTGCACGTGGGCGCGCTCCTGAAGCCCGAGGAACACTCGCACTTTCCTGCGACCGTGCACCCGGCCCCGGGCGGGCGGGAGGACGAGCATGTGCGCGCGCCCAGCGGGCACCACCAAGCGGGCCGCTGTCTATTGTGGGCTTGCAAGGCGTGCAAGCGCAAGACTACTAACGCCGACCGCCGCAAGGCGGCCACCATGCGCGAGCGGCGCCGCCTGAGCAAAGTCAACGAAGCCTTCGAGACGCTCAAGCGCTGCACGTCTAGCAACCCGAACCAGCGGCTGCCCAAGGTGGAGATCCTGCGCAACGCTATCCGCTATATCGAGGGCCTGCAGGCGCTGCTGCGCGACCAGGACGCCGCGCCCCCTGGCGCCGCCGCCGCCTTCTACGCGCCTGGCCCACTGCCCCCAGGCCGCGGCGGCGAGCACTACAGCGGCGACTCGGACGCGTCCAGCCCGCGCTCCAACTGCTCCGACGGCATGGTAAGGGAAGGACCCCGGGCTAGAGGACAAGTGAGGGCAGCTCTCGGGATATCTGGGACGCGTTTCCGAGGGCAGGGAGCTGGCCCTCCGGGGGAGGGTTGGGCGGGGAAACTTCCCAGGAGTGGACCCCCATATCCTGGGCTACTGTCGCTGGAATGGCCTAGTGCTTTGGGGGCGCATGGGACAGGTGCGATCCACCCGGTTGGGGGCGCTATTAGAACACTGCTGCGCCGACATGAAGATCTGCTTTTTCTCCCTTTATCCCTATTTCCAAAATACAGATTTGTGCTCCTAGGTAACTGTCCGCCCTCTGGCCTGGCATGCTGCAGACAGCTCCTGCCCATCCCTACCACCCAACCAGGACAGATCTGGGCCGGAACTCGTGGCTGAGATTTGGGGAGCTGGGGGGGGGCGGCCTCAGGGAGTGATGCTCCGCCCCACGCGGTCTCGCGGGCCTGACTGGTCGCCCTTGCCTTTTGCAGATGGACTACAGCGGCCCCCCGAGCGGTGCGCGGCGGCGGAACTGCTACGACGGCACCTACTACAGCGAGGCGCACAGCGGTGCGTATTCGCTCTTCCTTCCCACGTTCCCATTTGAGCTGTCCTGGCTTCCCTCTGTCTAGGACCCCCCCGCCCCCCAACCCTGGGCGATGGTATACTGAATGAAAAACTAAGCGTGGGGCTCCCTCTCTTTTTGCCCAGCACTCTTGCTGGATCGTCCTGGACTCTGGCAGGCCCTCAGTTTCCCGTCTGCCCCAAAGCACTGAGCCCAGTAGTGGGAGACTTGGCGGCTCAACCTCTGCATACTAACCTACCCTCCCCGTGCAGAACCCAGGCCCGGGAAGAGTGCTGCGGTGTCCAGCCTCGACTGCCTGTCCAGCATCGTGGAGCGCATCTCCACCGAGAGCCCCGCCGCGCCCGCGCTTCTGCTGGCCGATGCGCCGCTGGAGTCGTCTCCCGGCCCGCAAGAGGCGGCCGCCCCGAGCGAGGGCGAGCGCGGCGCCCCCACCCCTTCCCCCGACGCCGCCCCGCTGTGCCCCGCGGGCGCGAACCCCAACCCGATCTACCAGGTGCTCTGAGGGGTGGGCAGCCGCGTCGGAGGGCGCTGCTGCCCACCCGCCCGAGGGATGGTGCCCCTAGGGTCCCTCATGCCCAAAAGATTGAGCTTAAATGCCACCCCTCCCCAACCGCGCTTTAAAAGCGACCCCTCCCGAGGTAGGAGAGGCAGGAGAACTGATGCGTGTTTCCGCCTCCCGCACCCGAGAGCAAGGACACAGTCCTCTTTCTCCACGCAGCACCTTTCCCTGAGACCCGCTGCGATGGCCAGTCGGTGTTCCTTCGTGGGCCAGAGCTGATCCTCGAGGGGCTAGGCCCTTCCTCTTCCTGGCCTCCTCCCCCACGGGGAGTGGGACGCCCGCGGACCTAAGCCCCGCCCCCGGACGCCCAGGTCGCTTACGGGGGCGTGGCCTCTCCGGTCCGGAGCCCAGGAGCTGTGCGCTCTTCCCCACGCCTGCGGGGTGCGCTCCCGTCCCCAGTGTAACTAGTGTAACGGTTACCGCTCCCACCCCCTCCCCGGTTCAGGACCACTTTTTGTAATACTTTTGTAATCTATTTCTGTAAATAAGAGTTGCTTTGCCAGAGCAGGAGCCCCTAGGGCTGTATTTATCTCTGAGGCATGGTGTGCGGTGCAACAGGGACTTTGTATGTTTATACGGCAGGCGGGCGAGCCGCGGACGCTCGTCAGGTGTTGGAAATAAAGACGCTAATTTATACCGCGGTGGCTCCGGCTCTCCCTGGGGATGGGGGCAGGATTTTTGACCCGGAGGAAAATGGGCTAACTGGGCCAGCTGTACCGCAGCGACCCCTGTAGGCGGCAGAGGGATTGCAAGGAGGAAGCCTGGGGCCACCGGAAGGGAGGGTGCACATGTCTCCAACAAGTGGGGAGCTTCCTCTGACCGTGACGTATATACTACGCACGGGTCGGTGGTTCTCAGGTGAGGATGCGTCTTAGAATGATCTGAGTAGTTTAAAAAAGATCCATGCTTGCCCACCCCCCACCCCGCCCCGAGATTCCGATTTAATGTATCTGCCCCAGATCCCCTGGGCCAGGTATTGGTAGTTTTCAGAAGCTCCCCAGGTGATTCTGAAGTGGTGCAAGGTTGAGAATCACGCGTTCCGTGCACACAGAGTGAACCTAGGTGTGGTGTCCAGAAGGATCACTGGAAAGTCGTGGCCCCGGGTGCCACTCAGAATCCTCATGGGGACAGAGGATGTGATAAGGTGCTCACAGCGTTAAGAGGGAAGGAAATGACTGGAGGGGGCATGGTAAGCTGTATGGTACTTACAGGCTCCTAGTGATAGGTGGAATCACAAGGGGACAGCATAGAAGACCAGAGAGGCACAGACACCTCTACTCAGCCAGTAACCCGGCACATGGAGCATCCTGGCACTGTCGGATCTCAGAGGACAGGAGCCCAGAGCCTTCAAGGAGGGGGCACGTGCAAACCTGCATCCTCACAGGTGGCATAAGTGCTGTCATCAAGCTATGAACACTCTGAGAGCAGAGGAGGGGCCACTGATTTAGCCAGGGTGCTGGGGAGGGCTTCCTGGAAGAGGTGCCATTTGAACTGTGTCTTGAGAAGTAAGAGAAGACAACACACCCACAATGCCCACAGACCCACGCACACCCACAAGGGAGAGACCCACACACAGAGACACCTCTGGGAGGGCACCCCTGGAAAGATGGCCAGATAAAAGTTTCTCCCCACTCACGTACTGCCCCAACCCCGCCCCCCAACACACATACAGGTACGTCCTACATCCCACCCTTACAGATACGTTTTTCCTGAAAACCTTACAGGCCCACTTTCAAGGGTTCTGCTCACCAAGTGGAGGGGCCCTGGGGAATATAGGTAAGACATGATGCCAGAAGGGAGGGCCCCATTACGTAGCTGAGGATCTGCTGTCTGCTCTGAGGAGAGCCTCTGCTCTCCCCAACACAGGGCCCCTGAGGAGCCGCCCAGGGCTGCTTTGGTACTAACGATCCTCAGCTTTTTCTCTGGCGGCTTCCCCAGATGCGCCTTGGGGTTCTTTACACTCCTTTGAGACCCCTTGGGGCTCATTCATGAGTTCATTCATTCAGCAGATGCCAGGTCCTATGCTGGGTGACAAGAGAGACCGGTGGACACAGTTCCTGACCCTGGGAGGCACTCAGACTTTGGGGGGGATTGGATCTTTCAGCAGCTGATTACATCACAATGACTTACGTGCTATAATAGGGGTGTGTGTGGCAGAGGAGCACAGTAGGAACAGAAGGTATGGACAAGCCGGTAACCCGTAATTAGAACCTTGAAGGAGTTGGTCAGGAAAGACGGGTGCCCCAAGCTGGGGAATCAGCAAGTGCAAAGACCAGAGGTGACAGAAAGCAAACTGCGGCTTCATGGAACCAAAAATGCTCACAGGGAGGGGCCGGAGGTGAGATGGGGAGAGGCAGCAGCAAGGCCACAGTAGACCTGGTCTTTAACCTGAGGGCAGTAGGGAGCCATCGAGGAATCGAACCAGGGGAAGGATCCACATAAATCTGTATTTTAGAAAGGCCAGTTTGGGCTGGCAGAATGGATAGCAGGGAATAAGACCTGAGACAGGAAGACTTGTCAGGAGGCCACCGGGGTTGCTCAGAGGACATGGCCTGAACGGGGACTGTGACTGGGGAAGGGAGAGAAAGCACAGGAGTGGAGACAGTTGTGCCAGATAAAGTGTAGGTATCGACAGGACAGCGGAGAACCTGGAGGCACAGTGCCTACCCTCACACAGCTTAAAATCCGCTGGGCAGACAGCCATTAGACAAAGAACCAAGGGAATAAATGCAGTGTGACAAATGGGGAGAAATGCTGTAGGAAAAGTAAAGGCTGCAATGAGAAACGAGGTTGGGGTTTGAGAAGGTAACCAGTGAAGAGAGGAGGAGGCAGTTTCTGCACGGAGGGAACCAGCCCCATATATGCAGAAGGCCCCAGGAGCCTATAGGGAGCTAAGATGCAATTAGAAAAAGGTGTCCCTTCTTTCCCAAGGACACTGCTCTGCAACAGGGTTCATGGCTAGGCAAGCAGAGAGAAGGCTGCACTTCAGCCCTCACTCACCTCCTTAGCCAGCTGCACTTGTTCAGTGAACAACCTGCGTAGCTGTTCACAGAGCCTGTGTATGGAAGCCCTAAGGAAGTGAGAGAAAAGGAAGAGCCAAGGATGACTTCAGGCTCTGGTTTGCTTCAGATTGGTGGTGCCATTGCAGAGATGGAGACTCTGGGAAAGAAGTAGGTATGGGGACAGATTTAGTCCAGGACACTTCCGGTTACAAGTGACAGAAACTCAATTCAAACTAGCTTAAACCCCCCCAGGGTGTGTTGGAAGGACACGGGGCAGTTCCCAGATGGAAGTAGCGCTACAAGCACCACAGCGTCCAGGGGCCTCGAGAGCTGGGACTGGAGCCCGTATTACTCTCCCACGCGCTCCCCTTCTTGCCTCTACTTGGCCTCACTCTCTCCTACTCCATATTGGTTTTCTCCAGCAACTCAGGGATCACCTTAGACCTCACCATTAAACTCCAGTTAGAAAATTCCCAGGGAAGAATTCTCATTGGACTCACTCAGGTCATGAGCCAGGATTTGAACCCAGGCAGAGAGGCTCCAGAGACCACACTCTCAGCTGTCTTGCCCTGTAGCCTCTACAGAGGGAGTAAGGAGAGAGGAGGTAAGGAAAGTCAGGAGGGAGGGGAGCAGCTGGACACTGGATCACCTCATGGATGATAGGATTTGAGGCTGCCTCCTGGCCTGTTCCTCGCCTCAGTCCCCTGGTGGAGAGGTGGTGGTGGCGGGGGGACATCTGGCTGAGCCCAACTCCATTTGCAGTGTAGATGAAATGTCCCTTGCTCTTGGGGCCATTTTCGCCCAGGCTGGATCTGAGGAAACACCAAGCCATGCTCTCCATAGAGACATATGTGTGTGTCTCCACACTTGTGTGTCCATACAACAGCACACGTGTACCCAGCGCATACCAGCAGATGCACCGTGAAACCAATGACGTTTAAACCTCAGGTCCCCTCCGTTGCGTGAGTCCCTTCTAAGGCCCTGGGAGAAGCCCTGGAAATATGTTCACATCATCTCGTCTCTTTTTTAATTTGCCACAGTAAATTACTTTAACTAATTGGTTGTGGTGATTGTCTCTTTCTATTCTGACGTCCCCATTGTGTTGAGTGGCATTTATGGGCATGTTGGGGTCCTACCTAAAGACATACATTTTGTCTGGCTTTCGGAGAACATATTTTAAATAAATGGAATATAAAACAGAAGCAATAATGATGAACGATGAAATAAATTTAAATGATTATGACATTGAGAAGACAATAGTACCCCCAAAATATATTTAGATGATACCAAAAAGGAATTTATTAAAAGCAAGAGATAACTTTTGAATGAAGTTATTGAAGACTCTTGCATTGTTTGTAATCCAATCAATGAAGAAGGGTGAATTATATGAAAACATTGGAAAAAGATTAAGCGTTTGTTGATCTAACACAAAATACTGGCATCAACTAATTATGAATTATAGAATAAAATTTATATGTCACTATAACAAGTTCTCAACATCAACAAACTTTTTAATGAACATTGTCAATTTAAAAACATTTAAAATTAATCACCACACAAGAAAACTCAAAATACCTTGAACTCTTACAGTCCACAGATGAAAGAAACTTGGTGGAGTTTTCCCCAAATTTGACACCAATCCTGAAATTGCACATGACATTTCCACTAGAGTGGCAAGCCTGAAAGAAGCTTCCTAAATTATCAATGACACAGAACAAGTTTTGGTCAACCATGTTCAAGGAAAGACTGAATTATCTGAATTCTCTCTCAACTGTCTGTACAGAAAATGATATAAAACCATTGTCACATGAAGGGGCAATTAAAGAATATGCCCCCTGATGCAGGTGGAACGGAGTAGGCAAGGTGGGAAAAGGCAAGAAAAAAGGCTAAGAGGAGGAAGGAGGAAAGGATGAGGAGATGAGGAGGAAGATAAAGGCAAACATGATGATGGTGCTAATGATGAAGAACTAGTCGGTTCTAGCTCAGTTTTTTCTCATCTATAAAACACTTAAATCCTCTGCACACAACTCACTACAATTAAAGGGAAAAAATTAAAATGTGAGGCTGTGTAATATTCGTTTTTATACCGTACAGGGTCATTTTTGCATAGTGTACTATTTTTTTTCAGACAACATTTATCAGCAGGTTTTAATTCACGTAGAACTCGCCCGGTGGCAGGGGGAAGTGAGCCCCGGATGATGTCCATGGCTACCTCATCCCCGGGACCTAGGCCTGTGGTGCCACTGACCAGCTCCGAGACCTCGGGCATATGCCTTACCCCATCTGACTCGGGCTTTCTCTCTGGGTAATGAATTAGTGAATTTACAAGGTATGTCTCAGTTCTGAATTCTTTAGTAATTCACTTAAAGCATTTCAGAGAAACAAAAAGATAATGAAATAGATCTTTTACAGATAAGGGAACCAGACCCACGATAAACTAAGATTTTTCTCAGCATAAGCAAATTAACTATAACCTCCTGGTTTACTGATCCTTCCACTTTTCCCAAATTTTTATTGAGATATAATTCATATACCATAAAATTCACCCTTTTAAAGTGTCCAGTTCAGTGGTTTGTACCGTATTCAACAACACTATATTCAGCAACAATCACCACTATCTAATTCCAGAACATTTTCATTCCTCCCCAAAGAAACCCATACCCATTGACAGTCGCTCCCCACTCTCCTCCTCCCCCCAGCCCCTGGCAACCACTAATCTATTTTCTATCTCTGTGGATTTGCTTATTCTGGACACTTCGTATGAATAGAATCACACACTTTGTGGCCTTTTGTGGCTTCTTTCACTTAGCATAATGTTTTTAAGGTTCATCCATGTTGTAGCCTGTATCAGTACTTCATTCCTTTTTATAGCTGAATAATATTCCACTGTATGGATACATCACATTTTGTTTATCCATTCATCAGTTGATAGATATTTGGGTTGCTTCCATTTTTTAGCTATTATGAATAATGTTACTATTATTTATGTACGAGTTTTTGTGTAAACATATGCTTTTAATTCTCTTAGGTATATACCTAAAAGTGAAATTGCTGGGTATATCATAACTCTATGTTTAAATTTTTGAAGAACTGCCAAAGTGTTTACCAAAGCAGCCGCACCATTTTACATCCCCATCAGCAACGTGTGAGGGCTCCAATTTCTCTACATCTGCGACAACACTGTTATTGTTTGTCTTTTTATTCTAGACATCCTAGTGGGTGTGAAGTGGTATCTCATTGTGGTTTTGATTTGCATTTCCCTAATCACTAGTGATGTTGAGCATCTTGTCGTGTGCTAGTTGGCCATTTGTATATTTTCTTTGGAGAAATGTCTATTCAAATCCTTTTCCATTTTAAAACTAGGTTGTCCTTTTATTGTTGAGTTATGAGAGTTCTTTATATATTCTAGATACGAGACCCTTATCAGATATATGATTTGCAAATATTTTCTCTCATTCTATGGGTTATCTTTTCACTTTCTTGACAGTGTCCTTCACAGCACAAAAGCTTTTTCTTTATTTTTATGGAGTCCAATTTATCTATTGTTCTTTTGTTGTTTGTGTTTTGGGCATCATATCTAAGAAATCATGACCTAATCCAAGTGAGAGTTCTATACTGTTAGTTCCTACATTTAGGTATTTGATCCACTTTTAGTTGCTTTTTCTATATGGTGGGAAGAAGGGGTCCAACTTCATTCTTTAGCCTGTGGATATCCAGTTGTCCCAGCACTATTTGTTGAAAGAACTATTCTTCCCCCCTCCCCATAGAATTGTCTTGGCACCATTGTCAAAAATCAGTTGACTATAAATGTATGGGCTTATTTCTGGACTCTCAGTTCTATTCTATTGATCCGTGTGTCTATCCTTATGGAAGTACCACACAGTCTTGATTACTGTAGCTTTGTAGTAAGTTTTGAGATAAGGAAGTGTGAATCCTCCACCCTCGTTCTTCCTCAAGATTGTTTTGGCTGTTCTGGATCCTGTGCATTTCATGAATGTATATTTAAGTAGCCCTATCCTATGGTATTTTCAGGAGCACAAACCTTGCCTCATACGATATAGGAGCTGTCAATTGGCATGGAAATTTAAAGCAGGGTCTTGTTGGTACACAGAAAAAAATAGTTATATGGGAGGAAGATGATTTTTTCATTTTTAGTCAACTTTGATGCAGCTTTAATAAAATAAATGTGGTTTTGTTAACTGAACATCATCCTGTAATTGCAAAAAAAAGTTGCAACTGGTTTTTGCTGGCATTATGAATGCTTCCAAGTAAATATAACTTATTTAAAAGTATTATGTAGGTGTGTCAGGCAGTTAATAAAAATATTAAGCTACCTTTTTCTGGATTTATTTTGTAGTATTTGTCAACCTTTAAAAATTTATATCTATCCCTGATTTCTTCTCTAAGTCTAAACAAATATTCACTTTTGTACCCAACTTTTAATTTTTTTAAAGAGTGACCCCCTAAACTTCAGGCCTTGCAAAACCTGGACCTGCCCCTGTGCACTGCCACCCAGGATCCCCTGCAGACTGCCTCACACACAGGTCCCCCCCGAGGAGCACACACAAGAGAACCCCCAAGGCTCCTATCAAAGGAGTCGCAGAGGGAGGAAGACCCTTGGGATAGCCTCACGTCTCCAGCTGCTTCTGGGAGGACAACGCAGCGGCCCCTGCCCAGTCCTGGTGGGAGCACTCTTGCAGAAGTGCCCATGCCCACCTGTCCTCCCTACACACAGGCACCCCTGACCATCCACATGCACCCTTTACCACAGCCATCATCAGTTCCCACCCTCCCCTCTCACTCCCACAGCCGTTGAGGCCTCATCTTCCCCGAAGCCAAGCCTAGGAAGGGCTGACGCTCTGCCCCCTGGGCCACACTGACACCCTGAGGGACAGGCGTTGCTGAGCAGTGGCAGGAGCCCATGAGGGAGACGTGGGGTGAAGGCTGGTCACTGAGGGTTTGGAGGAGGTGGGCAGTCCAAGGGGAGGGGGAAAGGAAAGAGGCTCTATCTCATTTAATCCTGACAAAATGTTATTCCCTTTAAGCAGATGAGGAAACAGAAGCCTAGAGAGGGAAAGTGACTAGTTTACACAGCTAAAAAGCCACAAAATGAGATTGGTAACCAAATCTGTCTAGATCAGTGGTTCTCTCAACTGGAGGAAATGTTACCCCCCAAGGGACATTTGGCAGTCTGTAGATCTTTTTGATTGTCACGACTGGGGAAGGGGTTCTACTGACATCTAGAGGGTGGAGGCCAGGGATGCTGCTAAACATCCTACAATACACAGCACAGCCCCCTCAACAAAAGATCATCTGATCCAAAATGTCAAGGGTGCAGAGAATGAGAAACCCCGGTCTAGCACTTCGCCAGAGTATTCTTTACCTTGGCCCCTTTCTAGACTTGCCCTGGCCTAAGAGCTCTGGGACCCACTCACCCAGGGGTTGCAGGAAGGTACCTAACCACCCCATTCCCAGGTTAGGCACCAGGGTCAGTGCTCAAGCTACAGACCCGACGGCCACGGTCACCAATTTCCCACTATGACACCTTTGGTTTCACTTTCCTCTGTCCACTGGAGGGAGGAGTTCTGGTCTGGGGAGGAGACACCTGTAGGTCCCACTGCTTACCATTACCCTGAAGCCTACTCTGTGTCCAGCTCAGGTTAGTTTCCTGATGTGGCCACAAGATGGCATCCCAAGCCACCAGGAATGCTAAGGCTCTGGACCTGGGAGAGCAGCATACAGGACAGTGCCAAGCCGGACAAAGGCCTAGGGGCTGGACTTGGGCCAGTTCCAGAGCCTAGCAGGACCAGATCTAAGGCCTGCAAGGGCCAGGTGTGAGAACATAGGCCCAGCTTGGCTCAGGACTCCCTTCCCCTTTTTCGAGTCCACTCCCAGTCCCAGCTCATCCTCCAGCCATTCCCACCACGGAGCTTACTGAAGCCCACCACCTGCTCCCCTCTAGCCTGAACAAAAGAGATCCCAGAGCTGAGGAGTTAAGGTTATAGGGCTTGTTATTATTCATATCCAGCAATAAAGAAGCTGAGGCATAGAGAAGTTGAGTAACTTGCCCCAGGTCATAGCTGGTCAATGGTGGACCCGGGATTAGAACCCAGGCAGCCCGGTCCTAGAGTCTATGCTCTTGGCCGCTGATCAACACCCCACCAGTAGTTCATTGCCCACCCCTCCCACTAGCCACTGAGCCCAATCACCCCCTGGCACGGGACCACAAGCCTTCCTCTGCAAGGGAGGGGACAAATGGCTGTGAATAAGGGGGACTGCTCAGTGGAAAGGGGCGAGGGTCTGGGCTGGGCTGAGGGTCTTGCATAGTGGCTGTGTGTGGGAAGCTGAGGCTCTGGCAGCAATCCCTGCCCCCACATCCATTTCTCTGGGGCTTTTTTTTCTTTCTTTCTGTGTTGCCCTCTTGGTTTTTCTGGGCTTTCTGCAAATGCCAGCCTTCTTACAGTGTGAAAAGGAAGTGAGAGAAGGGAATTTTGTGTCTGAGCTTAGGATAGAGAAGGGGGGCATTCTTTGGGGCTTGAGCTGGGAGTGCCATCAGGATCAAGGTGAGAATCCCGAAGTGGGACAGTGCAGGGCCCCTCAGGGCAGCTGCCCCCTCCCACCTGGGAGGCTCCTGGGAGCTCCTTTCTCTGAGCCTTCTCTGCTCACCTCATAGGGGATTTTAGGGTGCAATGGACACGCTTTCACATTCCCCCTCCCTCCAGCGCTGGCCCGCCTCTCTTTCTAGCACACCCTCCAGGGCCCGGCCTGACCGGAGCTCCTAGTCACCCAACCTTCCCTCTACTAGAAGCCGTTTGTCTCTCAGTCTCTCCACCTTCCCCTGCCTCTCCCCACCACCTGAGGCACACTTCAGCTCCCCACATGACTCACCATGGGGTAGTGGCCTGAGTGGGCTCTGCACTGACTCCCTGAGAGACCCTAGGTAAGTCCCTCCCCCTGACTCAGCCTCTGTTAAGGCCTCCAGATTCCCATGGCCTCTGACACTGGGATCTAGGATCCCAGGCCCCCTCCTGCCTTTCTCAACTCCTCTAGCCCTTCATGAGGAGCTCCTGGGTTCTGGGCACTGTGGAGGGAAGCAAACAAGAAGCAGCCCTATAGGAGGTGATTGTCCATTTTTGGGAATGAGATGAGCTATAGTGAGGGTTGGGGAGCTGTACTCTGATCCCATGTGGTCCTGCAGGAGAGGGAAGGGGTGGAGCCCTGGGCCCCTGTGGCTGGTGGAATCACAGAAGGCTTCCTGGGGGAGAGGGGATGGACGTCTGGCTGGAAGGAAGAGAAAGTTTAGAGACACTTCTTTCTTGTCTCTCCCCATCTTGATTTCTCCCAGCTGGGGGGGTGTGTCTTCATCGCTCTGTGTCCATCTTTTTCTCTTCCTTCTGGGGTCTCCATTTCTCTGTTTTATCACCTCCTTGGATTGGGGCAGAGCTTTCTGAGAGCCTGTGTCCTGGGGAATCTGAATCTGGGCTGAGCTGAGCTGTCCCAGGTCAGGCCTCCTCATGATTAGGGCCTGGGGCTCACACTCGTCAGGGTGAGAGGGACACAAAAGCACTGTCATCTCTGCATTACTCTGAGGTCGAATGGGAAATAGCTTCTACTTAGATCTCTGGAGGATGGAGGTGCCGTCCAGGCCCCCGACTCCAGCCCTGTCTTTGCCTCTGCCCCTCTCTGCCCCTGGTTTTGCCAGAGCTCTGCTCTCTCTGTCACTCGCCTTGTCCTTTTCCCATCCCTCATCTCTCTCTCTGCCCTTGCTCCTCTCCAAAGCTCTCCACTCCTTCAAATCTTTCCCCCATGACCCACAGATTTCCCTGGGGCTGGGCAGGGATTCCCCAGGCCAGGTGAGGAGACAGATGTCTGCGGCACAGCTTTGTCCCCAGGCCCACAACGGTGTCTGTGGGTCAGTGTTGAGGGACAGCTGTCAGCACAGTTAGCAAGTGCCGACAGGTAAATGAGAGACTCATGTCTTCTTAATTAAATCGCCCTTTGCCCAGGCAGCCTTGTGTTCGATCAGGCTGGGCTGCAATCAATAAGCCTCTTTCCCAGCGCAGCCACCCCTGGAGCTGGGCCTGACCTCCTCAGCCCTGCCCAGGCCTACCTGCCCACTTCCCCAACAGCCTGAGAGCCCCCCAAGGGCAGGGTCTCTTGTGCCCCTGTGCCTGGGACAGAGCACAGAACAAGTAAGGAGTAAAGGAGTGATTGCTCAATTGAGTAGACTGAGGCCCTGGCAGCAAACATGGGCCAGGAAGGCTTGGAGGCCCAAACTGCAACTCCCACCCCCAGGATCAACTGTGAAGCTGTAGGAATCACAGCAGGCCCTGCTGCCATCCAGCTCCCAGACACAGCACCAGCTTCCCACCCAGGGCCCCTGAAGCCCTGCAGGGAGAGGGGGATTGTCAACGCTCAGGACTGCTGGGAGCAGCTGCTCCCTCTGACCTCTAAGGGCAGAATGCCCTTTTCATAAGGAATCCCCACCTAGGGATCCAGGGCTAGTGTGGGAGGAGCAGTGACCTGGGCTCAATACGCAGAGAACGTGGCACTCATGGGAGACTAGGGTCAGCCTGGAGTTATGAAGGGCCCAGGGTTAGCAAAGGCTCAGAGGGGTCCAGAATTACTGGGTTGTTAGTAGAGGGCTTAGAGGACAGCGTGTGTGTGGCGTGTTTGGCGTGTGTGTGTTGGGGGGCGGAGGGGGCTATTATTTTAGAGTCCATGCAAGAGGGATCTATGAAAGGATCATGAGGGCTCCAGGTTCCGTGAAGACGGTCGCTATAAACGAGTTGCTTGGAGCGGCCAATTCTGGCTCGGGTCGAGATACCGCTGATAGCGATCGGGGACATCTCGTTTCATTAGGGGATCAAACAGTCTCTAGTTTGGAAGGAGAGGGGCAGATGCCGATGCCTTCACCTTAGTCTGACCCGGGTTCGCGGGCCTAGACGTCTCCTGGAGCCCCCGCCAATCAAACAGCGCTCCCCGAGCGCGGAGCGTCGGCTGGTCCCCCGGGAGCAGCAGGCGCCCTGCCGGACAGGCGCCCCCAGCGCCGGGGTGGAGGGAGGCCGGCTCCGCGCGGGGCTGGGAGGGGGGCGCGGAATCAGGGCTTTTTAGGACCCAGCGCGGCGCCTCCCTCCGGGGGCGAGTGCGGCTGCGCGCGCCGTGTGCCCGTGTCCGGAGAGCGGCGGGCTGGACGCGGACCGCGCGAGCTAGCCAGCGAGCAAGCGAGCCGAGCAGCAGCCTGGGCGGCAGCAGCGTCGCGGCGGCGGCGGCGGCGGCCGCTCCGCGCCTCGCCTTCCCGGCCTCGCCGGCCTCGCCTCGCCGCGCCTGGACCCGCCACCCCCGCCTCCCGGGCCCGACCACCGTAGCCCCCTCGCCTCGGCCGGCAGCGCCAACTGCCTGCCCGAAGCGAGGCGCGGAGCGCGCGGCGCAGAGGCATCGGAGCCAGTGCCCGCCAGCGCCGCAGACCAAACCCAGCCCGGAGAACCCCTGCGCGGCCCCGCGCGGCTCAGCCACAGTCCGGGAGCTGTCCCTTCAGCACCGCCGCCGGAGCCGGAGCCCGAGTCGGAGCGCAGCCCAGCGGAGCCCCAGCTCGAGCCGGAGCGCACCGAGCGCGGCGCTCTGCGGCCGCCGCACCGAGCAGCGCCCCGGGTGCCCCTGCCCAGGGGGCCCGCCATCTCCTCCGAGAGGCGGGGAGAAGGAGCGAGGAGGGCGGGCGGGCGGGCAGGCGCGCCCGCCGCCGGGGGGAGCAGGCAGCCAGGCAAGGAGAGAGGGAGGGGGCTAGAGCCCGCCCTGCGCCCCGAGCTGCAGCCCGGCCACGCAGGGAGGAAAGCAGCGGGCATCCATCTCCCCCGCGCCGAGAGCGCGCTGCGGCGACCACCGCACGGCAGAGCGCGCATTTCCCGGCCCCCTGTCCTCCCCTCCCCCTTCCGGGGGCTGGTCTATCTGTCCGGCCCCGGGAGCAGCTGACCTTCCCCCCAAAAGCTTTGTGTCGATTTCTCCATTTTCCCGCTGAGATGGGGACGGGAGCCCGGCCCCCCCACCCTCTTTTCCCTCCTCCCGGGGCTCGCCGCTGAGCGCCGCCCCCCTCCCTCCTTTCTTCCCTCCCTGTCTCCCTCCCTCCTTTCCTCCTCTGCCTCCTCCGCAGCCGGACCAGCTCCCTCCCACATCTGGTGCCTAGAGACCCTTGGGATCCTGCGCACACTCCCCTGGACCAGCACCCGACAGAAAGCGCCCAGAGGGGCTTGGGTCGCTCTTGGAGTGGCCAGAGCCGCGGTCCTCTGTACCCCCGACGGCTGGGGGGAGGGGGGAGGAGGCCGCGCGCCCCCCTCCCCGGCGCCGACTCCCCCTGGCGGCTGCTCCCATGGGTGTCGCTGGGCCGCGCCATGCCTAAGGGGGCGCCGCGATGGGCCAAGGGGACGAGAGCGAGCGCATCGTGATCAACGTGGGCGGCACGCGCCACCAGACGTACCGCTCGACGCTGCGCACGCTGCCCGGCACGCGGCTCGCCTGGCTGGCGGAGCCCGACGCCCACAGCCACTTCGACTATGACCCTCGCGCTGACGAGTTCTTTTTCGACCGCCACCCGGGGGTCTTCGCGCACATCCTGAACTACTACCGCACGGGCAAGCTGCACTGCCCGGCCGACGTGTGCGGGCCACTCTACGAGGAGGAGCTGGCCTTCTGGGGCATCGACGAGACCGACGTGGAGCCCTGCTGCTGGATGACGTACCGCCAGCACCGCGACGCCGAGGAGGCGCTCGACAGCTTCGGAGGCGCGCCCCTGGACAACAGCGCCGACGACGCGGACGCCGACGGCCCCGGCGACTCAGGCGACGGCGAGGACGAGCTGGAGATGACCAAGCGCCTGGCGCTCAGCGACTCCCCGGACGGCCGGCCCGGCGGCTTCTGGCGCCGCTGGCAGCCGCGCATCTGGGCGCTCTTCGAGGACCCCTACTCATCCCGCTACGCGCGGGTAAGTGACAGCTGACCCATCAGGAGAGCGGGGCGGGGGCGGCAGCCGTCCTCTGCCTCCCTCGGGCAGGGGTGGATCCGAGAACTGGCGCCTAGGGAGTCAGAACTGAAAGGGGTGTGTGTGCGCATGTGTGTACATACGTGTACGTGTGCAAGAAACAGGGTGACTCTTTTCAAAGGTGACTACTTATGTACGTATGTAGGTCTGTGTCTGTATTTCCGAATTTAATGTGTATGAGTGAGCATGAATGGGTATGTTTGTGTGTATGAGTAGATTGTGTGTGCATATGTAAGTGTGGTGGTGTGTATTTGGGTGGGTAAAGTATGTAGCCGGAATGAATGAGTATGAGTGTATGTTTGAGTGTGCGGAAGTGCCTGTGCATGCATATCTGTGTCTTTGTAGATGTACGCTGTGAAGGTGTGAGCTGCCCTGTAAATTTTGGTGTGGAGAAAGGAGCTGGGAACCCCTCCTCCCTCCCAGGTAAGGGGCCTCTGGAGCCAGCCAGGGCCCACAGAAGAGGGCCTGAGGCCTGGTCTGCTGCTTGAGACAGCCCTCCCCTCCTCAGGGAGCAGCCCTAGGCCATTCTGAGGAGATGGTCAAGGGGGCATGTTTATGGCTAATTAATAGTTTGATAGGTGGTGTGGCGGTGAGCTGTGGGGAGGGGATGTGATCCTCTGAGACCTGCTTCTGAGAACAGAGCCTGTCCTTCTTCCTCGTTAGAAGAGGAGGCTGTTGGAGGGGCCCACTGGGCTTATGGCTGTGCTTCCTGTGGGACCTGTCAGGGACAGAGGGTGCCCTAATGGGGCAGACCGCAAGGAGGTGTGTGTGAGGTGGGCGTGTCCTCCTTGGCCACTCCCCTTTAGTGACAGCAGCTTGTTGCAGGGGAGAAAGGGCACCCTGCTGCTGACCTTGGCCCCTCAGATGGACTCTCTAGGTCAGCATCCTGCTCTGTAAAATGAGAGAGAAGGTCTGTGAATTCTAAGGGTCTTTGCTGCTCAACTGAGCCCAGAAGGGAGACACTGGTAGCAAACACTTATCCTGGAAGAGACTCCCCCTTGCCTTCTCTGGCTCTGTCCTCAGAGGCCTGAATGGAGCCTAAGGCATGAGGAGAAGGGTCAGAGTTGGGAATTAAAGCAGAGCCCCTCACCCACCGTAAGCCATCCTCCCCAACCCCTCCCAGGCAAACCGTTGCCTCTCCTGGCCCCCATTTACTGCTCCACATCCCATCCCTCCTGCTCACTGGAGCCCAGGGTGGGGATGGGGCAGGGGACAGACAGGAGTGTCCGCCCAGCTGCCGAGGATCAGTGGGAGAAGGGCACATGGGGAGCACTGAGGTGCCCACGGGCAGAGAAAGACTGTGTTAGGCACAGGCCTGGTAGATTTGTTACTGAGATAAAGCACAACATGTCTGAGCATTTGAGGGAGGGGGTAGCAGGCCAGAGCCTTTAAATTCTAGGACAGAGGATGTATGTATGGGGCAAGGGGAGCTAATAGGGAGAGAGCCAAGCCCCTGGTTTTGCCACTGAGGACCCTGCCCAAGGTCACCCAGGGAGCTAGAAGCCAAGCAGGACTAGAAGCCAGGTCTCCTGGGACCCCGTCCTCCCCTGAACTGGCCACCAGCTCCCTGCCATTCCCTGGAGTGGACTGGGACCCTCAGAGGTCTCTCCTCCCCTCCCCTCTCCTGACAGAGACCAGCATAGCCAGGGGATTATGTAACTGGAGGCTGTGGCTGAGCTGTGGGGAGGGGCTGGAGGAGGGGGACTGGGAGGTGGAACCAGCACATGGCGGGGCGTGCTGGGCAAAGGCCTGTGTTAGAGCAGCTGCCCATTCGGTCTGCATTTGACCTTGGACAGCATCTTACCACCACCATCACCCTCCCTTGGCCCCGGAAACAAGGAATAGGTCCAACTTCCTCATTGTTCTCTCAGCCTTCTGGCTCCCTAGCAAGAGGCTGTGTCCCTCCACCCCACCCCTTGGGCTCAGCTTTAGGGCTCTGACCCCCGTCCCTGAGTCTCAGGATAGGCAGAGGCCACCTGGGGCATGTTCCAGCCCCTCCCCGTCCATCTCCTCCCACTGGACGTTCCTAGGCCTCGGGGTGGCCTTCACCTAATGCAGACAAATGGGCTGGCTAGTGTGATTTGGGGTCTTGTTGGTGTACAAAACCTTACAGAGAAGTCCTGATTCTCTCCAGTGTCCACTGAAGAGCAAACTGAGGGAAAAGCTGGGCAGTGGGGGAGAGATGAAGGTGGGTTAGAAGGTGCCCCCCCAGCCTATCCATGCCACCTTCTTTTCCCAGTAGCCCCACAGAGTCGTTCCAACTCCCTGGGGTGACAGTGAGGACCCTGAGGCCCACAGGGGAAGGGCCTGCCCAAGGGCACACATGAACTGAGGGCAGAGCCTGGATTAGAACCCGGGCTTCCTGCTGCACGGCCGGCTGGCCTAGCTGCATTGCGTTGCCTCTCTGCGGCTCATCTGCGCAGAGACCAGCCGGCCGCCCGCCCGCCCCCCTCCATCTTTGCTCTGCCACTGCTGCTGTCACCTTTGTTTACCCCTCCCCCACACAGGCCCCAAGCCTCCTCACATTGGTGGGTTGGGATTTAAGTTTTTATTCTTGATTCTAGCCCAGAATCCTGTATGCGTGTGACATTGTATATATGTGTGAAGGAAAAGCTGTGTGTATGAGAGAGAGAATCTGTGTAAGAGAGATTCTCTGTGGGTGTAAGAGACTCTTCATGTGTGTGAAAAAGACTGTATGAGAATAAAAATATGTGTGAGTGAGACTCTGGGTATGGGGTGTGTGTGTGTGTGGTAAGACTGTGTAAGAGAGATTCTGTGAGTCTCTGTATCAGAGAAATTCTGTGTGAACGTGAGAGAGACAGATTGTGTGTTTTGAGAGATGGACTTTGTGTGTGAGAATGAGACTGCGTGGGCGAGAGTGCGTATATAAGAAAGAGAGAGAGACTGTATGTGTAAGAGAGATGCTGTGTGTGAGAGAGATTCTTGGGATGTGTGAGAGACTTGAGGTGAGTGTGTTGCTGTGGGTGTATTGCTGTGTGTGGCAAGTGTGAAACTATATGTGAAGCTCTGCATGTGAGGCTGTGTATGTGTGTGTGTGTGTGTGTAAGGCTGTGTGCATGAGACCATCTGTGTGTGAGGCTGTATGTGGGGTGGGGGACCCTATGTGTGACATGGACTGTGTGTATGTGAGGCTGTGGGTAAGACAGAGACTGCGTGAGAGCCTGTGTGTGTCTGTGTTGCTGTGTGTGCTTGCGTGTGAGAGAGACCCTGGGTTACCTGGGTGTGAGTGCACCTTGAGGAAGGTGAAGCTCCAGACCAGCTTCCTGCCTGCTGCCTCCATCTCCCGGGACTCCTGAGCTGCCTTAGCGGGTGGCTTTGCTCCTCATTTCCCATCCTCGATAGAAACACTGCTCTAGCCCAGGCCAGTTGTTGGTACACGGGCCAGGTAGTGAGGCCACCCCACCCTGGGCCTCAGTGTTGGCTCTGGAAGATAAGGGCTACTTGGCTGTGGCGGGAGGTCCCAGCTGAGCTCTTCAGGGGTGACGATGCTGGCTGCAGCAGCTGGCTCCATGGCCCCTCTCTCCTAGGCTTTCCTGGGCACCCAGTCTGAGGGAGTGAGGGGTGGGGAGGTAAGCTGGGACATGCTGAGCCTGGCTTGTGTTCTGGGAGTGAGGGCTGGTTCCCCAGACGCACACAGGCAAAGGATGACGATGACACTCATGGGTGTCATCCCACGTGGGGGAGAGAGCTGTGGAGGGGCTTCCTGGGGCCATGAGAGTGAGAACTGCCCCCAGGGAGGCAATGCTGGGGCAAGCTTGGAAGGGCAAGTAGGAATTAGCCGGGCAGATGGAGGGGACGGCCGTGCTAGCCTGCAAAGCCGTGGAGGTGTGGGAGCAGCAGGGAGGGTTGGGGCAGCCGGGGCAGTCCCGGCTTGAAAGAGGCCCTCGTCTCTTCCTTGGGGGCCAGCACAGGTCTGATTAGCATATTGTCATCAGGAACATTGTTCCGTGTCAGATCAGGGCCAGTGGTGGTCCCTGGGCTGTAGGCCAGAGAGTGTCCCCTGTGTGTGTGTCTGTGTGTGTGATGACATCTGTCCCCTAGAGTCACTTGACCTTCCAAATGATGAGGAAGTGCCAATGGCCCCCCAGCTTTGGAAGCACCTCCTCCATCCACCCGCTGCCCACCTCGGCTCTGACACCAGGTCTCTGTTCCTCTGCCTTGTCCCCTCCTCTTTGGGACCTGACCCAGTCTGACTCCTCCTCAGCTGCCCGGGAAGCAGATTCACCTGGAGGCAGGGACGAAGAGCCCAGCAGAAACTTCTGTCCTCCCTTGGGTCCCAGCCGACACAGGGCTTTTGGCGTCTTGACCTGGCCTGCGGAGGGGCTGGGGACACAGCTGCTGTCCAGGACTTCCCAGCAGCTCACCCCCCGCCCAGAGCCCACTCCCCCAGGTCAGGGCCCCACGTTGAGTCGTGGTAGGGTGAGAAGGAGATCCATGAGCAGGGGAGAAGGGGCTGGCTGTGCTCCCCTCCAGCCACCCTGAGTGCTCCCCACCACAGTGTCCCCCCATTCGATGCTCTTCTCCTTCCCCAGGTGCTTTTACAGGGGTCCTCGTGTCTTTGAAGGGCACCTCCACCCCCTCCCGCCGCAGCTCTCCTCCCAGTAGTGAACATCACAAACCAAGCGTCTCCTAGTCAGAGTCTCTCAGCCTCTTCACCTTTAAAATGGGCATAATGATAGACCCTGCCCCCGGGGGTTGATGGAGAGATAACTGGGGTAATATGTGGAGGGCCCCGAGTCACAGGGCCTGGCATGCAGTAAGTGCTCAATAAATGTTGGCTGCTGCTGTTACACCTACTGGTTGTATTATCATTTTACTTCGTGACTCTCTCTAGACTCCATCCTTTGCCTTCCATCTCCAGGTCCACCATCCTGGTTCAAGCCGCCATTGTTTCCCTCAGGCCCACCTTTCCAACAGCTTCCTGACTGCTCTCCCACC
The DNA here is from genome assembly GCF_057802395.1 of Ceratotherium simum simum. NCBI lineage: Eukaryota > Metazoa > Chordata > Mammalia > Perissodactyla > Rhinocerotidae > Ceratotherium > Ceratotherium simum. Next base: position 12,747,139 of record NC_141906.1, on the reverse strand, counting down.
TCCAGCCCCTGGCCCCTCCAGTTCACTCTCCACCTGGCAACCACAGAGGTCTTTTCAACTCACAAGTCTGTCAGCTCACCTCCCTGCCTGCTTAAAAACGCTTCAGTGCTTCCCCAGCCCGTACACGGCCCATTAGGCCTGCCTGCCTCTCCAGTCTCCCCCAGCTTGGCTCTCCGCCTCATTCACTGAGCTCTAGCCATCCTGGCCTCATTTCAGTTTCTTGCATGAGCCAGGTCCCCCTGCCTCAGGGCCTTTGCATATGCTGTCCCCTCTGGAGTATTCTTTCCTCCTGGTTCCTCCCTCTTCATCCTTCATACCCCGCCTCAAACCGTTGGCTCCTTGGTGATGCCTTCCCAGCCCCCATAAGTGGGGTCAGGGTTCAGAACCAGGGTCCTTCCCTTCAGAGAAGCCATCTGGTTTGTAATGAAGTGTTCATTAGCAGCCCGGCTTGATTCAGGTTCGTTTCCTCCTCCAGACTCTCAGCTTCTTACATACTCAGTCTAACTGGAGCTATTATTATGATGGATGAGGAAGTGGAGGCCCAGAGAGGAGTGCTCTACCCAAGGTCACGTGTGATCAGGTTTCTTTGGGGGCTGGTTCAGAAACCTGGGTCTCTCTAACTCCCAGCTTGGTGGCCTGGAGCCCCCATCCACCTTACGACGCCTTGGGCGTGTTTGGAGTCTGGCACTCTGGGGACAGCAGTGTGTGCTCCCTGACTGGACAGGCGGTCTGGCATCTGCCAGGAGCTTTGGAGGAGGTTGGCTTGAGCCTTCCAGAGGGAGGCGGTTGTCTCAGAGGTGGGGGAGGGGGGTGGTGGGGGCTCGTTCCAGGCCCGCTGCCTGGGCCGGGGATCTCGGGGCCTCCCACGACAGCTGAATATAGTGCTCCAGCTATTCTGAGCGGTCCCATGACCAGTGGATTCGCTCTGGACCGAAAGATCAGGGCCTTAAGCAGCTGCCTCCTGTCAGCCCCCAGGCCAGCCTGGCCACCCCGCTGGCCTGAGCTTCCCTTCCCTGGGCGCAGGCTCAGAGGGAAAGGGGGGCCTGAGAGGCTCCAGGGACTGTTGGCTGCCCAGTCCTTATTTGGGAGAACCACTTGGGTGGGAGGGACCACCTTCTACATACGGGACTGTTGGAGCAGATGGGCGCTCCCAGGCCCCCTCCAGCCACTACCTTCATCTCGTGGAGGAGAAACAGGCTCAGAGAGGGGAAGACACTTGCCCGAGACCACACAGGGAATCAGCGAGACCCAAACTCACACCCCAAGCCTCCCGGCCAGCTGGCCTAGCCATTTGCATTGCTTTTGGCTCTCAGTTTTAAAAGGACACCAGATCCCACCTGGGCAGGGTCTTCTCTTACTGTCGATATTTCCTCCCCTGGGCGGGGAGAATAAGCAGTTACCTGCTACCTCACCTCCCTTCCCTGCTCCCCCCTAGGGCCCAGCACAGCGGGGCAGTCAACCCAGACTTGGGCCAAATCCTGTTCTTTCAGCCCCCAAGCAGGATTTTCCAGAACCCCCTTCCTTTCTGAATCACAACACTAATGGCTACTGGTTACTAAAGCACTCACTATGTGTCAGACGGTCTTAAGAGCTTGATTTACATATTCTCATTTAATTCTCACAAAAACCCCGTGGAACTGTGTTGTTGTCATCAGGCCAATGTCACCAGTGAGGCTGCTGAGCAGCAAAGAGGTTAAGTAACTTATCCCAGGTCACCCAGCTCACGCGTGGTGGAGCCAGCGTCCAGACCTGGGCCTGCCTGACTCTGGAGCTGAGTCCATCACCCCTACTGCCTCCTGTTGCTGTCCCAGGGACGGTGGGGTCAGTGGCTTGCCATGGCCCAGGCTTGGGTTTCCATCTGCTTCCCTCCCTCCACCACCAAACACTCTTTCCAACATCCTGTCTGGGAATCCTGCTCAGCGAATTCTGGCCCCGGGACAGTGGCGGCTGAGGGTCCAGCCTGGCGGGGTTAGGAGTGCTCTGGCAGCCCCCAGGAAGAGGATTTTCAGATGCCTCAACTGCCTCCCCTATCCACGCGGGCCCTGGGGCTCCATATGGCCTGCAGGGAGATGGCAGAGGGCTTGGGGAGGATCAGCAGTTATCTTGCATGAGGCGATGCATGGTGGGAATGCTGGCTCCTCCTCTGCTCGGCCTTCGAGGCCTTCTGCTCTGGAACTGGGCCACTCTCCTGCTGCTCCCTTCTGCCAGGCTCCTCCCAACCCCCTCGTCTTCAGCCCTCATTCCAGCCTCCAGGTTTTCACTTATCTATTCCCCTCTCTCGGTGTCCTTTCTGGTTTTTGCTGAACGTGAAAACCCATCCCTCAAGATCCCTAACGCTTAGCCTGGCTGCTCCTGCCCTTGCTGACCTCCTCCTTTGGGAGTGAGGGGTCTGAGATGGGCACGGAGTCACCAGGCTTGCATGATTCGAGCTGGAGGTCAGTGGGTCAGCTCTGGAGGCCTGTGGCTGGGGACAGGCAGGCCTGGGTATTAGAGACCATTTCAGGTGCGTGGAGAGATGAGGCCACAGACAAGACCCCAGTTGTGGGCATCAGGCAACTGTGCCAGAGCAAGATCTGCAGCCAGGCCAATAAACCAGCCTGGCTCCCTTGGGCAGCTTCCATGGCCACGTCAGGCTGCAGTTTCTCCAGCTGTAAAATACAGAGGTTGTTCTACATGACCACCAGGCCCTTCCCAGCTCTAACTTTCCAGGAGGCTAGAAATTCTGGGCTTCAGCCTCCTAGAGGTGCCACAGGAGTGGAGTCAAGCCCTCCCTCTCTCTCCTTGTGCACCCTCGGCCCAGCTCCTCTCCAGGACATGTGTGGGTCCTCCTGACAAGGGTCCTGGCACCAAGCAGGCAGGAGCCTAGGGAGGGGGTCTGAAGAGCTTCCTTCTGCATTCAGTCAGGCTCCCTCAACCACTCTCATTCCTTCATTCAGGACATAGTGATCACGCCCTGCCTGGGATCGCCGCTGGTGCTGGGCCCCTGTGAGCTGTCAGTGGCCTGGTAGACTCACCCAGCCCTCTCGCAGGCACAGACCTGTGGGTGCCACCCCTTTAGGGTGTGCTTGCTCAGACCCAGTGGGTTGCCCTCTTCTCCAGGCCCTTCTTTTGGCTATCTGTCCTCAGGAGTTGCAGGAAGGTACACTCAGAGAGGAGATGCTCTGCCAGGCTGCAGGGGCTGGAGCAGGGTGGGGGGCTAACTTGGATGGTGGAGGGGTGCTGTGGAGAGGCGTGCATGAGCTGCTGCTGTGCTGGATGGGGCTAGGGCCGGGGTTGGGGTATATGCAGTTGTTGCTGTGGGGGTTGCAGGGGTGGTTGCTGGAGGACACCCATTCATGGTGACTCTCATCATCCCCTACCTGGGACGCTTCAAAAAGGTCAGCCTCCTGGGCTCTGTCCCTCGAGAATTCGATTCCTGGATCTGGGGGGCAGCTGTGACGTTTACTCCGTTCTCGGGTGATGCTAATGCTCAGCAAGGGAGGATCTGCAATGGGGTCTGCGATATGGGGGCTCCTACTGCTCAGGGTGGCCCTCTGACCACCAGCATCAACATCACCTGAGCATTGTTAGAAATGAAGAGTTTCAGGCCCCACCTCGACCTACGGATTCAGGATCTGCCGTTTAACCAGATCCCCAGGTGAATCATATGCACATTTGATTCTGAGACGGGCTGAGGCAGGCGACGGTTCCCAGTGGAGCGGAAGCCTCAGGACGCAGAGAGGCCTGGGGGAGTCGGTGCAGGTTGGCAGGGCTTCGCCGGTGATTCTGATCTTCCTTTGTGCCCAAGGTGTTGGCATCAGGGTGACGGGCCTGGGGGTGAGACCCCAGCTCGGTAAATGGCAATCCGTCCAGTTGCTCAGACCCAAAACCTTGGCATCTTCCTTGATTCCTCGCCTTCTCTCACGCATCAGCAAATCCTCTTGTCTCCATGTTGGAAACATACCCAGCACCCGACAGCGTCACCTCACCGCCACTGCCCCCTCCCTGGTTGAAGCCACCATCTTTTCTCCCCTGGATCACTGCCAACCGTCCTCCCTGCTTCTGCCGTCACCGGCGCCCTCCACACAGTCAAATGCTAGTCAGATGGCGCCACTGCCATGCTCTGCTCACTCTGACTTCTGGTCCCACTCAGGGCAGAAGCCCAGTCCTTCCAAGGGTCATGAGGCCCCTCAGGAGCTCCCCACACCCACCCTCTCCCACTGCTCCCTGCGCTCTCCTCCTTACCCGTTCTGGCCTCTGGTTTCCCGCCAGCACCAGCGCACTCTAGTGCTCCTGCCTCGGGCCCTGTGCTCCCCATCCGTTCCGCCTGGAGCGCCTGCCCCCACGTCCTCACCCCCTCACTCCTCAGGTCTGGACTCAGAAGCCAGTCGCTCAGATACACCCTTGCATTCCCTTCCCCTTCTGTGCTTTCTTGTTTTCTCCTTGGCATGTAACTCCCTCTAATTATATTTTACTTACTTACCCGGTTTGTTGTCTGCTTCCCCCACTAGAATATAAGCTCCACCAGGGCAGGGATTTTTGCCTTTTTTTAAAAATTATTTTATTGAGGTCATATTGGTCTATAACATATATTTCAGATGTGTGTTATTATATTCCAGTTTCTGAGTAGACTGCGTCTTGTTCACCCCCAATAGTCTAGTTTTTTGTCTGTCACCCTCCGTATGTGCCCCTTTACCCCTTCTGCCTCCCCCCACCCCCTTCCCCCCTGGTAACCACCAATCTGTTGTCCTTTACCCATTGTTCTACTCTTGGAACCTACAACAGGGCCTGGCACACAGTGGGTGCTAAGTAAATATTTACTGAGAGAATGAAGAAGGAGGCCAGAATTCAAGATCCAGGTCAGACGTTGGCACCACACCTTTGAGGCTGTTACTGGCTGACGCCCTCCTTCCTTGCCTCACCTGGGAACACAGTCCCTCCATCCTTCAAGCCTGGAGTGGTGATGGAGAGGCAGAGGCTGAGGCAGTGCTGGGAGGGCTGGAGTGCCCTGGTCAGGGGACAGAGGGCAAATCCCGGTCAGGGCAGAGTTCCACCTGCCGCTGTCCCCGCCCAGGGCCAGATGAGGCTCTTTACATCCTGGCCGCTCCACCTCTCCATACTCCTCCTTCACTCTGCATCACCCCAGCCACTCCCCACAGCCAGAGCTCAGAGGCTAGGAAACTATTTTCCAAAACCAGGATGCACAAGTTCTTAGGATAGTGACGTAGGGACCCTGAGTTCCCAGGTCCACTTGGTCCAGCCTAACACCCAAGTCTGACTTCTCTTGGAACTATTTCTCCTGAAGGCCAGCCAGTTCTTTGTCCCCTCCCATCTCCTTCCTGTCCCCCTCCTTCCCTTCCCTCTTGCCTCCCATTGTCCCCTCTCCTCTCTCAGCTGTGTTTGTGGGAAGTTCTAGGCATTAGTTACTGGCTTTCAACATGGACTCTTCCCCTCGAAGGCCTAAGATGCTTTGTGTCCCAAATCCCCCTGCTTCGAGCCTCTGTCATGTATTCAGTAGAAATAGGGGCTGGCCTGCTTCGAGGCCAGCCCCTACTTCGTAGCTACCCAACCTTGGCAATATGACCTGGAGCCTCGTTCTCTCCAAAGAGCATGGCCTCTTGAGCCAGGAGGCCTGTGTTCGAATCCCAGCCCCACCACTTCCCTGCTGTGTGATCTTGGATGAGTTCCCTAACCTGTCTGAGCCTTAAGAGGGGTATTAATAGCACCTGACTCACAGGGAAGTCGGGAAGATTGAATGTGTTCAGCACTTAGCCCAGAGCCCAGAACGTAGTAAGTGCTCAATTATCGTGGACTCCATTATTGTCCTCTTACCAGCACTCAGCTCTGGAAGATCCAAACCCTCACCTGTTCCCCGTCTGCTGCCTTCTTTCAGCAACTGACTCTGCCCTCAAGAACCTCTCTGGGGGTCACCTCGCCTACCTCAGCCCTGGGGGCCCCTCCTTCCAGAGTTTGTCTCCCAGGAGCCAGATTTTAGGAGGCAGGCCTGGATTCTGTCTTGGTTTTGCCACAAACCTGGGGTGTGTCGTGGGCAGGTCACAGCCCCTCTGGGCCTCAGTCTCCTCATCTCTTGTGACGGTCTGCTCGTCCTTGCTCTGCCTCACCCCCAGGTGTAGTGGGGCATGAGCGAGATGGATAGTGGAACTTCCGCCTGCAGGTGGAAAGGGAGGGAGGGCCGTTGACATCAGGCTCTTGTCGGGGGCCAAGAACGGAGACCTGAGATGCTGACAAGTGTGCCAGTGTGCTGGGGCCAGTGGGTGGGGACCGTGCATCACAGCTCAGGGCACTGAAACGTCTCCTCTCTACAGGGGGTGCTCAGGCACAGGGAGCAGTGGCAGCAGAGGCCAAGCTGACCCCAGGAGCCGCTGGAGTCCGGGGACTAGGGCCTGGGGTTCCTGTGGGTGCTAGTGGGCGGTGCCCGCTCTGGAGCTGGGCTGCCCCACGAGGCTGACGCCAGGCTGGGTGGGGACGAGCTAATATTAGCTGGGACAGCCCCAGACAGCTGAGCTCAGGGGGCCCCAGGAGCCAGCCTCACTGGGCCCAGGCTCAGATGCAGCTTTGGCCTGGGCTGTGGCAGCCAAAGGAAGCTTGCTCAAGCCTGTGCAGGGCCTCAGATGCCCCTTCCATCCCGGCCTGACCCAGACCCTTCCCCTGCTGGCCTGGCAGCCCTGCTCCTGCTTCACCCTGCCTCTGGCTCCTGCCCGCGAGCCCTGGCCCACTGGCCAGGATGTGCCCACCTCACCTCTTTCCCTCCCATCCCCAGGGCAGGAGGGGACTTCTCTCCTGCACCATACTCTACACCGAAGGAAGGACAGTCTGTGTGGTCCCCCTGCTGGGGCTGCTGGCAGCACTCACTCACTTGTTCATGCAGCAAATATTTATTGAGCACGTACTTACTAGGTGGCAGGCACTGCTCTAGATGCTGGGAACAGAGCAAAGGACAGAACGGTCAAAATCCCTGCCCTCAAGAAGCTTACATTCTAGTGCAGGGCGAATAAAAAGAAACAAATGGATACACGGACTATCTAGTGTGCCCGACGGTGAGCAGTGCCGTGGAGATGTATAATGCAAGGAAGGGCCCAGAAGTGCTCGAGGTGGCGATTTTAGCTAGTGTGGCAGGGAAGGCCTTCCTGAGCAAGGGATGTTTCAGCAAAGACTTGAAGGAGGTGAAGGAAGGGGACATGTGACATCTGAAGGACAGAGGGACTGGGACATGCAAAAGCCCTGAGCAGGCCTGTGCTTGGGGTTCAAGGCACAGCGAGAGGCCAGTGTCCAGGCTGGGCTCAGAGAGTAGGGCACAGTGTTAGGTCAGAAGGAGCAAAGCAGAGCTCCCCTCAGCCCCACCAGGCTCCTGGCAGTGGGGTCATGCCCCATGGGCTCCATGGTGTGCCAGCCCAGTGCCCGCTGTGCTCACGTCTGCACTGCCGTCACTCCCTGCCCATGGCCCCAGGGGCTGCACAGTCTGGACCTCCAGGAGACTGGGCCTCAGGGAGGGGCTCCTGCCTCACCGTAATGGGGGACCTCCGTCCCTTCCCTGAAGGGGGAACAGTGGGGCCACACCGGGCTGCCACCAGGCCGGGGGGTGAGCTATTCTCTGAGGGGATATGGGGCTGGAGAGAAGCTGGTGAGGGAGCCAGAGGCGAGGGGCCCTTCCAGACGAAGGTCCTCCATCCACATAGCCCTCACTGGTCGCTCAGCTGGCCCTTACTCCAGGTGTGCTGAGAGACAATGGTTAGCGCACTGGTTATGGGCCAGACAGAGTCAGACTGCCTAGGTCCAAACCTGGCTCTGCTGATGACCAGCTGTGTGGCCTCTGGAGCCCATCCAGCTCAGCTGTAGAGGGATAACAAGAGTCCCCACTTCAGGGGGCTGCTGTGAGAACACAAGGAGATAAGCTGTGGAAAGCCCTTCAGCACGGTGCAGGGCGCAGCGCAGGTGTTCCAGTTATGCATTAGTATCGCTCTCCCCATTTGGTGCATGAGGCATCTTTCTAGGATGCTCTGCAGACACTGGCCTCACCCACCCAGGGGCTCTGGGAATATGAACCTAATGTCTACAAAGGGAGTTGCTGTAACTGGAGAGGCTCGGTGGCTCCCTGGTGACCTTCTCTGCCCGTGCAGGTGGTTGAGCGGGCAGCTGGGACTCCTTTGGGCCTTGTCCCCGGGGCAGGACTGTGTACATACTTCAGACCACAACTTCCCTCCAGGGCCAGCGTCTCATCGCTTAGAGATGAATGTTTTATGCTCAACCTCAGGGGCTCTCTGAGCAGCCGTGAGGAACACGGTCACCCGCTGGGCCACCTGGAGCCAGCCAGAGCCCTGGGCTGAGGGCTGGGCTCTCGGAAGCCCACGTGGCTGTCACCTGCTCCTCCTCGTGTTGCTGTGGTTGCTCCTCACTCGGCCCTGACCAGCCCGTACCCCTGGAGCATGGCCCTCAGTTTCCTCATCTATAAAGTGTGCATGATGGCGTCGTCTACCTCTCAGGGATGCTGGAGAATCCCCCAGAGGCAGGAAGATAATTTGTGAGGGAGAAAATGGGGTTCAGAGCAGGCCCATGTGCAAGAGACCACAATCTCAAGGGAGTGCGAGGAGGGGACAGGGTGGAGGCAAGAGCACAGGGCTGGGACCTGGCCGGGCCTGGGTTTGGCCTCCCCTGTCTCTGTGTGGGCTGGGGCAGCTGGTGTCTGGCTGCGCCCACTTCCTCCTGTGTGAAAGGGGATGAGTCTCGGAGGGGAAATCCCCAGCATGGTGCCTGGCACACAGGGGGTTGCTTACCAGGGGTGGGATCTGGCTGCCTGAGGCACCATCAAACCTGGTCCTGGGTTCAGATTCCCAGGGGAGCTGGTATAATGAGGCCCTCGCTGAGCCACAGAGACAGGAAGGCAGGCTGTGGAAGCCTCTTCTGGTGGCTCCACAGCCTCAGGGGCATGAACCGCTGTCACCAATAATATATTTAGCCACACAAAGGTCAGAAATGCCAGGGCTGGCTTCCCTTCTAGGCGACAGGAGTCGTGTCTCCCGAAGCTTGGCTGTCACCAAGAGGATATTTTTTCCTGTCTGGCAGTCTCAGGATCTGAATAAAAGCCTCAGAGTGAGGAACCGCTGTGGTTTGTAGCCGCTTGTTGAGTCTCTCCATGCCCATGGCCCTTCCCAAACCCGATGTGCTTCCCTTGGGAATCCCCTGTCCCATCTCTCCAGATCGCTCAGCCTTGGCCTCCAGGCACATCAACTGTGCCTAACATCCTCTAGCTCCCCTGCCTCCTGCCTTTGCTTATTCTGTTCCCTCTGCCAAGAATGCCCTTTCTTCCACCTCTGCAATCTGGAACGATCCATCCTTCAAGGCCCGCTTTGATGGCCCCTCCTGTCTGGAGCCTTTCCTAATCCCCCTCCTGAAGAGCTATTCTCCCAGAGAACTCTTCCTGCCCTGGTCCAGCTGCCTTATTGAGGTTACACGTCTCCCTGACTCAGCGGCAGCCTCTCAGAGGACAAGGACCAGCTTAAGGAATGATCGTGCCTGTTACATAATATCGCATCCATAAATCTTTGCTAAAGCAACGTACCTCACAACAGCCCTGTGAGGTAGAAGGATTAGATATTGTCCCCATTTTATTGGTGAAGGAAAAAATGGCCCAGAGAGATGGGTTTACTTGTGGAAGACCATCCTGTTAGCAAGTGGTGGAAGAAGGCTCAGCTGCCGGGTCTTCTTGGGGGAATTAAGGAGACACTAGAGTAGTGCCAGTGTCCCTCCTGCACTATTATGCTGTGGTTCTCTGGTAAAGAATGAAGTGGTTGGATGGACAGATGGGTGATGGACAGTAGATGAAAGAATGGATAGAAAGATGGGTACGTGGATGCATATGGATGAACGGATGGAAGGAAGGATGTATGATGGACACCCAGCTGGGTGGGTAGCTCGGTGGATGGGTGAATGAATGAATGGATATGAGGATCTCTGGATAAATTTCTAGTTGCTTGGCTTCAAGGCAGGAGAGGAAGTCCCACCTCTCATTAAATGAAAACGTCTAGAGGATGGGACGTGGAGGCTGAGGGCTTCTGGGTGGAAGGCAGGGGGGAGCCATCCAGCCCACGTGTGGAGAAAGCAGGTTTGCCAGATGCCAGGTATGGATGGTTTGTGGAGTGAGGGAGCTGGCAGCTGGGGCAGAGACTGGCCTGGGGGCCTGGCCCACTCTCAGAAGTGAGAGGCTCTGATGGAGCAGACCCAGGACAGGCTGGAAAGAAGTTGCAGACAGAGCCACGTGACAGGGGAGGCCTCAGAGCCTGGGGTTTTCCAGACTCCCTGAGGCCACTGGAGGACAGACAGTGAGTAGGGGATTGGCCTCTGAACTCGAGGCTGCAATGAGCATACCAGTGGTTTGAGTCTGTTCTGGGGTGAGGAGGCCACTCTTCCTTCTCAGGTCCCCAGCTTTGGTGAGCGAGCCCGTCACATAGCTCTGGAGGGCGTGCTCAAGGAGGCAGCACACTGCTGCCGAGGAGTGGGCCCTCCTGAGGCCCTGGATGATCCTGGCTCAGGTATACAGAGATCCACCACCTTCCCATTGCTTTTTGCCATCAATTCTCAGGCTCTAGACATGAGCTCCAAGGCTTTCGTTCTAATTGCCTAACAAGGGCCAGTGAAGGGACCAAGGACATAGGTGGCCAGTAGTTGAGCTTGGCAGGCCTGGAGACTTAGATGCTGCTAGGCTGGAGCAATTCTTCCTGCTGGAGCTAAGGGTCTCCATTTGCACAAGGCACAATGCTGTGAGCTCCAGGCTCCCTCCTGAAGCCCTGCTCTAGCGTTCCCCAGCACCAGGCTGTACCCCCCACACACTCACTGGCCCCGGCAATCTCCATGGGAAACCAGGTCCCAGTGGGAGTGCCTGGTGCACTGCTAACCGCTCATTACAGTCGCGGCTGCAGCTAAGTATAGCTCCAGCACACACAGGACCAAGACAACAGGGAAAGTCTTCCATAAGAAAGCTCCACGTGCAAACACACCACATCTACACACACACGCTCCCACACTCGTGCATAGCGATGCACTCATGGACCCATACCTGCACCAACACAAAGTTTCATTCATTCATTCATTCAGGCATTCATTCAATAAATGTTTGTTGAGGGGCTAGGAGAGTGGTTGAGAGCATGTGCTCTGGAGTCAGGCAGAGCTGGGTTTCGAATTCTAACGCCATCACCTCCCAGGTGTATGATCATGGGCAACGTAACTCTCGAGCTTCAGTTCCCTTCTTTGTAGAATGGGGATGGTAACTGCAGGGAGGACCTCAGAGTTGGTGCAGGGGTGGATGAGATGGGGCATGTAAGAGTGCTTGGGACAGGTCCGGCTCAGGACAAGTGTCAGTACACAGTTGGTGTCTATCCTCACTACTGAAGACCTACTGTGTGCCTAGCTCTGTGCTGGGAGCTTTATTTAAAGCTGTTGTTTCAGAGGTGGTTGCGAGAAGTGGTGCCTGGTGTGTAACAGGCACTCAGTAAATACTGATGATTGAATGAACGAACAAAGGAATGGACGCTGCGTCAGTGGATGGCCGGTGTCCTTGGGGCTTTCTTCTCTTGGGAGGAATCCATCCTCACTTGTCTCTCGTCCAGGCTGTGTCTCTGGTAGGATCTGGATGTTCTTGTGGGTAACACAGGGATCCTGGAGAGAGGGTGGGAGCTCGAGGTATCTGGGCCACCCCTCATTTTGCAGGTGGGGAAATGGCAGCACAGCGCAAGCAGGGAGCATCTTCCCAAGCCAAATGGTCAGCAGTCAGTGGCCGAGGCCCAGAGTTGTCACCTTGAGCCAGCCTGGCACAGTGGGTGGTGCCTGGTCCAGCCACAGCCCCCGAGCCCCTGAGCCCACTGAGGCCACAGCCCTGGTCCTGGCTTGGGCAGACACAGGAGTCATGCAGCACCAGAGCCTGGGCTGGGCTGTCGGCAGGTGGGGGCCTCTGGGCTGGCACTAGGCAGGGCTCCATCTGCCGGGGAAGGGACTGGAATTCTGTCCAGCCTGGGTAGGAAATAAGGCTCAGGATTTGAAGGCATTGCCACCGTTCCGACCTTTGAGGAGGCCGGCAGCTGAATGGCCTGGGCCGTCTCCTCCCATCACACCTCCTCAAAAAGAAAGTGACATTTCCTGGTGCTTTTTTGAGCCCAGGCTGGCTGGGCCAGGCCTGGCGTGGGGTGGCGAGGGGGCGGGTGGCACTGGGAGTCACAGCCCGAGTCTCTCCTCACCTTGAGTGATCTCAAGACGCTGGGAATAGACATGGTCTCAGCTCCTCGCCATGTGTCCCAGATTCCAGTTCTGACGCCCAGATTTGAGATTCCGCATGCCAGGGCCTGCATGAAGGTTTTGAATTCCACATTCCGGAGCCAGATCTGCCCCTGAGGCAGGACTCGGGCTGTCGAACTCCACAAGGAGCAGTGCCTTCTGCTGGCCACCTGCTGGGAGGGGAGGACGTCGGCCCCTCTGAGAAGGAACCTCCGTGCCCTTGTGCCCACTCGGCTCAGTCATTCATGTTCGTGGCTGGTGGGGGTTCAGGTCTTTATTTACTGACTGTGCCCATTGTCAGGAGGTGAACGTGTTTGTGCCTGCTGTGGGTGTACATGTGAGTCTGCTGTCAAGGAGGGTCCCCATTGCCAGTGTAGACATGGACGTGCTCTCAATCACTGTGCGCATTGCCAGTATAACAACCAGTCTCTGTAGAGGTTAAGCAGCTGAGAACGTAGCTGAATGACTAGTGACTGCGTCCGTGGCCGCTTCAGTCACAGATTCGTGGACAGCGATGATTCTTTTACCCATGTAGGTGTAGATCCGCTGTAAGTGTGGCCAGTGCCAGTGTAAACACAAGTCTGAAATCAGTGATTGTGTACACTGCCTGTGGAGACGAGGGGAGGCGGGCACCCGAGGGGCGGTTCACTTCCTAAGGAGGCTGAAGGGAGCCGACTTTGTTCTGCCCACTGTGGAGATGGAAGGATTGAGGCTAGTAGACACAGGATGTGTATTCACGACCTTCCCACAGTCGGGAAGCTGTGCTCTTGCTTAGCTGTGCTCCTGGTTCCCGAGGCAGGGCCCCTCTTCACCTGCTAGTGTGGGGTGTGTGGCGGGGCCTGATGGCAGGGCCAGCCCTGGTCCCCAGATCCAGCTGCCTCATGGACCTTACATTCTAAGAGGGAAGAGAGAGAAACAACAAATATGGGAACTAAGTGAATTAGAGAGTGTGAAGTGCCAACACTCATCCAACAGGGCACTTAGATTGGGTGAATATTATTGTATGTCAATTATACCTCAGTTAAGCTGGGAAAAGTTTGTGTGTTTGAAGATGGTACATCCTGGGACGTGGGGGGAGTAGAGAAGGAAATTCAGATGAGTACGGGATGCTGGTTGAGATTTTAAGCAGGGTGGTGGGCGTAGGCCTCATGAGATGGTATCATGAGGATCCTTGGAGAAGGCCATTCTGAACAGAGGGAGCAGCCAGTGCGAGGGCCCTAAGGCAGGCGTGTCTGGCATGTTTAAGGAACATGTTTGAGGAGGCGGGTGTGGCTGGAACAAGCGAAGGGGACAGTGGTAGCGGGAGCTCGGAGGCGTAATGGAGGCCCAGATCACGTGGGGGCCTGCAGGGCATGGTGAGGCCCGTGGCTTTTCCTCTGGGAGAAGTGGGGAGCCACTACAGGGTTTTGAGCAGAGAAATGACACAATCAGATTTACATTTTAAAAGGATCATCTGGCTGCTGTGTTGAAAATAGTCCTCGAGCGCAGGAATGTTGCATCTAGGAGAGCAGCTAAGAGGCTCTTACCATAATCCCGGGGGAAATGATGATGGTGGAACAGCGGCGGTAGCAGCGGTGGTGGGAAGTGGTCAGAGTCTAGATTTATTTCGAGCTGAGCCAACAGGATTTCCTTACAGATTAAATGTGAGGCGTGACTGAAAGAGAGGTGTCAAGGATGACTCCGAGGTTTTTGGCAAGAATGTCCTGGAAGGATGGAGCTGCTATCCAATGAGATGGAGAAGGCTGCAGGCGGTGGGGGCAGTCCAGGAGTTCAGTGATGTGTTGAGTTGGAGAGAGCTATTAGACCTCCACCTAGAGATGCTAAGGAGCTGGATGCTGAAGACCTGAGTTCAAAGGGCTGGACAGCAGATAAACATTTGGGAATGTGCTATTAGTGGTATTTGAATGGGTGATGTACATAAGCCTTGAAACTGGGTGAATCACTGCGGGAATGAGTGTAGATGGAGAAGAGGACCAAGGACTGTGCTCCAGGGCTCCTTGATAGTTAGAGGCTGGGGAGAAGATGTTAGTAAAGGACATTGAGAAGGAGCAGCCAGGGAGGCAGGAGGAAAATCAAGACTGTGGGGCCCTGGGAAGGGTGACCAAAAGGAGGGAGTGATCAGCTGTCTCAGCTGCTGCTGGTCAAGGAACATGTGCACTGGGCACTGTTCCTGTTCTTTCTGCCTAGAATGCTCTTCCTTGCACCCTCTGTTTCTCTAGTTGATTCTTACCATCCTTCCAACCTCTGCACACTTGTCACTTCCTCCTGGGAGCCACTCTGACCCCAAGACTTGTTGTTAAAGGCCCCTCAAATGCCTTGTGCGCTCCCCTCGTCACCTCATACAGGTACATGTTTACTTGTATGGTTATTTGATAAATGTCAGTCTCGCCTGCCAGGAGCTGTGGCTGATTTGCTCACTCTGTCCTCGGTGCCCTGCACAGGCCTGGGAGAAAGGGTAAACATTTGTTTGAGGGAGAGCAGGTGGGCAGTCCACTGTGGTCCCACCTGGGCTGTGTCCACTGCCCTCCCTGAGCTGTCCCATCTTTTTATTCCCCTCCCTCCGATGCACACGTCCATACTGCATACAGTCGGCCCTGCATATCTGCAGGTTCTGCGTCCGCGGATTCAACCAACTGCAGGTGGAAAAGCTTATGATGGTTGCGCCTGTACTGACCATGTACAGACTTTTTTCCCTTATTATTATTCCCTAAACGATATAGTGTAACAACTATTTATACAGCATTTACATTGTATTAGGTATTATAAGTGATCTAGAGATGATTTAAAGTATACTGGAGGATGTGTGTTATATGCAAATATTATGCCTTTTTATATAAAAGACTTGAGCATCTGCAGATTTTGGTATCTGTGGGGCATCCTGGAACAAATCCCCCATGGATACTGAGGGACAACTGTGTGTGTACGTACACGTGCATACCCTATTGGGAGTCAGGACCCTGACTCGATGCAAAAACACAAGTGGGCACGTGGGGGCAATTTTCCCAGTGGTTTCCTAGTGGACACACCATGGAGCTTGGAGCCTCAATTTTCTCATCTGCCAAAGGGGGGCAGTCAAGACTGTCCTGCTAATGGCCCAACTGTTGATGTGTATGTATGTGTGAGTGTGAGTGTGTGTGTGTGTGTGTGTGTTGTTCATATGGGATTCAAAATGTGAAGATGTGTTGTAAACTGTAGACAGCTGTGCCCAATGTCATCATAAGGGGAAGACGAATGTCTTCCTCCCGGGGCTACCTGGATGGATGTGAAAGAGATTTATAAAGGGAAGCCCTGGCGCATAGTGGGTTTAGAGTCAGAGAGACCTGGTTTCAAATTCTGCCTATCACTTCTCAGCTATGTGGGTTTTGGGGTTTTGTGCATGTCTTAACCACTCTGAACCTCAATTTTCTTATCTGCAAAATGGACGTGATGATGCCTCGCTCAGAGGTTTTTAAAGATAAATGGGATCCTGTTTGTAACGGCAGTCGTTATTACTTTATAGCAGAGGACAGTGAGGCTCAGCAAAGATGAATACTCCCGCCACAGAGGTGGTGGTGAGGACTGAAAAGGGTCAAGTGTGCAATCCGTGTAGCCACGCACACTGAGTGCTTCACAACATCAGGCTCTGACACAGGCCACGGGGCTGGCTGGAGAACGGAAGCGTGGACGGAAGCCAGGGGAAGCCTGGCCTGCGGGAGGGCCGCTCGGGTGGGTCCTGAAGCCCATCCGCAGGTGTGGGCGGGGCTGGCACAGGGAAGAAGAGGAGTGGGTGTGTTCCGGTCACCCCAGAGGGCAGACCTGGGATCGCTGAGAGAAAGGGGCAGGGAGGTTGACTTAGACGAGACATAAATGCCTGTCTGTAGAGCTGTCCAAAGACAAAATGAGTGGCTGCAGGAGCTCCCCATTGCTGCCCATCACCAACAGAGACCTCTGCCTCAGGGTTCCTGCAGAGGGGATCACTGAGCTGCCCCCGGGGGAGGGCTGTGTATCCTATATGTGGTGCCTTCCTACTCCCTTCCTGATGTGGGAGTCTCAGTCATGAACTTCTTATTCTAGTCTGTGGCACAAAAAGGTCTGAGGCACTTGAGACACACCTACAACAGAATCCTTAGAAATAAAGAAGAAAAGAAAAAAATGAGGGCAGTATAATGAAGGGAAAAAATAGTGATACCTCAAACCCAGGAAAAACATTAGCCCAGACTTAAGCACCAAATTTAGCTGAGCTCCCTGGCAGGCAGAGCAAAAGAGGAAGTCTGAAGGGTTCCATGACTCATCATTTACTAACAGAAAAGTAGACAAGTGCCCAGGAGACACACAATCAGACACAGTTCTAAGACCTGAACTAGAAGAGGAATTTCCCTTGTGGAATACTGGTATTTCTCCGAGTTTAAGATGTTAATGGGAGAGGGTGTTTACTTTCCGGTCTCCAGGCGGGACTCTCAGGTCACAGGAGTGGGTGGGATGTTGGCTCCTGATGGGACCCTCTGGGCCCTGACACCCAGCCTTCCTGGCCTGTGGGACTGTAGGGGCACTCTGGGACAGCACAGCTGGACCTCCCTGTGGCTGACTAAGGTTGAAACCAAGCTGCAGCAGCTAGGTCAGGCTCATGGGGCGCAGCCTGGCCGACTGGCGCTGTGCACGTCCTGCCTGGCTGCTTAGAGGGACCTCTGGGAGGCCTGGAGTGCAGGGCGTCGGAGCAGGGTAGGACTGCCCCTGCCCCTGGGAAGCTCTGAGGAGCAGTGGCGACAACAGAACCGACCTCCCTGGGCTGGCGTGAGGCTTGGGCAGACGACACAGGGACAACAGGAAGCACAGCCTGCTCAATACCAGGAAGCCGCCGGCGTGAGTCCTCCGCCTCGTCACCAGTGTTAGGCCGGGATGCCGGGAGCCCTGGCTCAAACCCCGCTCATCGTGTGACCTTGGGTGTCCTTTGCCACTGAGCCTCCTCTCCTCCCAGCCCCAGGCAGGGGCTCACGTGGAAAACCCTGTGGAAGTGGGCGTGTGAAGTCACCGTCCCCCTGAGGAGTGTGGCCCTCACTGGCTGGGGGCTGCGGTACTGGGTCTTGGGCTGTGGCACGGGGACAGGCTCTGAGGGCCAGGCCACTGGCTGTCACGAGGCCATCATTCGCTCCTGGTCTATTGTTAGCAGGTGAGTGGTAGCAGGAGCAGAAAAATTAGGGGGAAAACCCTAAAATTGAACACATCTCTCCCTTTAGCTGTTGCTACTGCTCCTTGCACCTCCCCCCACCCTTATAATTTGGGGAAAAAAAAATTTTAAATGCTGTGTTTGGATTTTTGTGGAGAGAAGCCTTGGCCCAGTTCCTGGAATCCCAGTGTGCACAGGAACTGGCAGTCTTGGGGTTTCTCCCTGCCCCAGAACTCCCTCCTAGATCTGGGGCAGCCCGAGACGCCTGGCCTTTTCCTCCAGGCCCCTCAACAGCATCTTCCTTCCTGGACTTTCTCATTATTATTATTGTCACCACTTTAAGAATGATGGGACTGAGTCTACAGGAGGTTACTTGCCTGCAGTCATATAGCTAGTGGCAGAGCTCAGATTCGAACTTGGGTCTCTGAAGCCAAGCCCAGGACTTTTCTCCTTGGGCCATGCTGCCTGCTTCCCAGCCCCTAACATGGTCTCAGGCTGATGAGGTTTATTATGCCTGGCACTGGGGTCTTGTCAGGCCTCATGAATCCCAAATGCCAGGACGGGGCTGGTGGCATCAGAGGGCACAAATTAAAGGTAAATTTCTGGTCCCGCCCAGAACTGCTGAACCCCAGTCTCTGGGTGCAGGGCTGAGGACCCTGCATTTCTATCTCCACTCAGTCACTGTCCTGCAGCACGCTCCACTGCCATCCTCCCCATGACGCAAGCCTCTGCCTACTCTGTTCCCTACCAGACCCCTCCAGGGAGGCCTTCTTACTCCCCACTTTCCCTTCCACCTTCAAGGGGGTCTGCGTTTGCCCCCCCAAGTTCTCCTTGTTGCTAAATCCAGACACTTCTCCTCTGACCCTGTCCCACTGGATCCCTCAGGGGCCGTCCCTCAGGGAACAGCCCTCCCCTTGTCCTCCAGGACCAGCGCTGGCCCTCGCTGGGCAGGCTGGTCACTGTGCTGCTCAGCCAGGTGTGCGTGGGAGCGTAGACTCAGCCTCACGCACACCACATGGGCTGAGTGGGGCCAGGGGCCAATGGGGCTGCTTTGTGATGTGGGGGCAGGTCCGTCTCAGTCTCCCGGGTGCCTCCCAGCACAGTGGTTCCTGTCCCATGACTAAGATTCTAGGCTTTTCTACGTCTGAGATGCTCTGGTCCTAGGTGCTCCATTGTGATGGGAGAGGAGCAGGGTGGGAGGGCCCACCGAGGGTCAGAGGTGGGGGGGTTGTGTGGAGTGATGTGTTTGAACCCCTGCTTCTTACTTCCTGTGTGTTATTTCATTTCATCATCACAGCCCCCGGGAGGCAGGACTGTGGTCCTGCCCCCTCGCTATCCAGGAATTAAGCCTCCGAAAGGGCCTTGAACTTGTCCAAGGTCACCACCCGAGCCACACCCCAAACTCAGGTTGGTCTGACTTCAAGGTCCTGCCATTTCTGCTGCAGCTGCTGCCTCCTTTGACAAGAGGGACTCCAGCTGCTTTTGACCGGGGATCTAGAAGGACAGCAGAGAGGTCTGGGAGGGTGTTTTAGGCAAAATCTTAGACGCTGCAATGATGGAAGCCCTGTGCTGGAGCCCCCCCATGCTAGAGTACTGTGGTCCCTTCCCTCTTGTGCCTTCATTTCTCCTTTCCTGCCACAAAGGTGACTTTTGGACCAAAAACCTCAGAGGCCCTCCTCTGTCCTGGTGTTCTGGGTTTCTAATGACCGTGTTTTCACAAGTCCAAGGTACTATCGATTTGAAACAGGCCGTGAGTTAAGTAACAGCGGGTTGGGGATATGGGAAGAAATGCTATTTTAAAGGTGTGTACGTTTATGACATATTTTCATTTCCAAAATGTGAAAAAGTGTGCATCTTGGAGTGAAAGCAACATAGGAACCTGTACCACCTCAAAATTTGCCAGCCCGGCTGTGGGGCGGCCCTGAAAGGCTATGACCTGGGTCTAGGGTCGTGAATGAACTGTGCGCAGTGGGTGTTGTCTCTCTGGGAGGCTGGGGTCCCTGAGGCCTGGGCACTGCCTTTTCTGGCCCTCGTTCCCCACTGCCCAGGCTGGATCCTGGGACTGAGAGGGTCAGTGCAGTGGGACGAGGGGCTTCTGAGCTGGGCACAGCCCTGCCTTCCCCCAGGCTGGCTCCGTGGCCTCTTCCCCGCCCCACCCTGTCTATCCCCTTTCTCTCAGTCACGGACAGTCCCAGGGAAAGAGGCAACCCCCCATCCCCGGCTAGCGTGTGAGTGACCACCTCTGGCATGGAAAAGGGTCAGGCCCTGGGCTGGGTCTCAGCTCAGAGAACACGTGTCCAGAGTGCCCAGCCAGACCCTGATTCCCCCAGGAGATGGCTCATACATGCAGACACACAATTCACACAATCACACCCCACACATGTCCTTATACACTCACACAATGACATCCCATGTGTGTCCTTATACACACACACATCACACCCCATGTGTGTCCTTATATACACACATCACACCCCATGTGTGTCCTTATACACACACATCACAACCCATGCATGTCCTTATATATACACACACACACAATCACATCCCATGTGTGTCCTTATACACACACAATCACACCCCATGTGTGTCCTTATACACACACACAATAACACCCCATGTGTGTCCTTATACATGCACATCACACCCCACACATGTCCTTATATACACACACAATCACACCCCACACATGTCCTTTTACACACACATATCACACCCCACATGTGTCCTTATACACACACACAATCACACCCCACGCGTGTCCTTATACACACACACAATCACACCCCACGCATGTCCTTATACACACAGTCACACCCCACGCGTGTCCTTATACACGCACAGTCACACCCCACGTGTTTCCATATACACACACACATCACACCCCACGCGTTTCCTTATACACACACACATCACACCCCACGCGTGTCCTTATACACATGCACGATCACACCCCACACGTGTCCTTATACACATGCACGATCACACCCCACGCATGTCCTTATACACGCACACTATCACACCCCACGCGTGTCCTTATACATGCACACGATCATGCCCCGCGCGTGTCCATATACACACACACACAATCACACCCCACATGTGTCCTTATACACACACACAATCACACCCCACGTGTGTCCTTATACACACACATATCACACCCCACACGTGTTCTTATACACACACATAACACACCCCATGCATGTCCTTATACACACACATATCACACCCCACGCGTGTCCATACACACACACACAATCACACCACATGCGTGTCCTTATACACACTCACAATCACACCCCACGCGTGTCCTTATACACACACACAATCATACCCCATGCGTGTCCTTATACACACACATAACACCCCACACGTGTCCTTATACACACACACAATCACACCCCATGCATGTCCTTCTACACACACAATCACACCCCATGCATGTCCTTATACACACACATATCACACCCCATACATATCACACAGACACCACACACCCCCATACATATCACACACACACACACACACACACACACACACTTCTGCCCTCTACATGAACTGCATAACCCCCACACAGTGACCACTTACAGAAGCATTGTACACATGCCTGGAGTCAGGTCACATAAATAGGTGACACACCGCTGTGTACACACCTCCTCCACATTTACACACCATCTCCCCTCCCCCCACACTCTCCCCAGCACACAGACTTTCCCAGACAGGCGCCCATACGGCCGTGTTCTCAGCACACTTGCACACACTTTTGCTCACCTCTCCATGCAGCACCATGGGGAGCTCCTCCCACCTGCCGCTCCGTGGGCTGGCGCCAGGAGGGGAGAATCAACGAGAAGGAATGGGGGCCGGGACCCAGGAGCCCCGACAGAGTGCTCGGGACCCAGCCAGGCCTCTCGGGGTTGATGGTGGAGGCATTTACTGATGGATCAAAAAAGGGACTGGACCCCAAAGAGGCCCCAGCCCCCATCTCCACCCTTGAAGCCCGCAGCCGGCCCAGCGCGCTATGGGCATGCCCGGTCCAAGGGAGTCCAGACGAGTCTAATTCAGTTTCCAAACTCAACTTGACTGACAATTTATTTAGGCCAATTGGCCATCCTGCCTGCTTTGCATCACTGACTCCACATGGATTAACTCAAACGCTGCACACCCCCGCTGGGCAAATTTAATTAGGCAGAAAAACTGACCTGAAGCCTCAGGGGGCCCAGGGCCTGGACACCAGCCAGGGCTCCCCTAAGTAGCCCCACTACCTGCAACCTCGCTTGGTCTCACAATCCTCAGAAGGGACCAAGTCCAACCCTCACTGTACTGATGATGACAGTGAGGCCCAGAGAGGGGAAGTGATTTGCCAAGGTCACACAGCGAGTAAGCAGCCAGACCAGAATGTCAGTCCCTGCACCACGTCACAACCATCGCCTTGTTCCTGGAACGCCAAACTGCAAGAACACAGATCTGCACGGCCAACTGCTGAACGGTTCCGAAAGGCAAGCACAATTTTCTACAGATGACTGTGTCATAAATAATTTATAAATGAAAGTCATAGCACATATTGGTCATTTTAATAGATAGTAAATTGCCTTCCTGATTTATGGTTTCAGGGGTGGGGTTATGATAAAAATAACTTGGTGATTTATAAAATATCTTCCTAAGTCAACAGATCGTTAGTAGGTTTGTCTGACTTTACAGCCAATAGCCTCACCACCCTGGTTACCATAGAAATGGGATGCCTTGCTCTGTTGCCATGGCTACCATTTTCTAGAGCACAATTGGTGGGTCTCTCACAGTTTGTGATTTGGTTCTGGGGGAAAAAAAGCCAAAAACTACCAGCTTGGGTTTATGCTGCATTATCAGGCGATCTTGCCTGTGTTGTCTTGAAATTTCACAGACAGTGAGGTGGCCACTGAGGTGGCCAGGCTGGGTGATAACTGCTCCTGGGCTGCTGGGCCAAGCTCCCTTGGTGCCCTTCCTCAGCCTAGCAGCCCAGGAGGGACTGGTCTCACAGCTGGCCTGGATCCTGGGTTTGGGGGACAGCTGCTACAGGGGGTGCTGAGGAAGGGAGGCACGGTCTGGCGGGTGGCAGGAAATCAGGAAACCCATGGATGGCAGGCAGGCCCTAGGGATGAGGAATCCAGACACCGGCACCATCTGAGCAGGGAGGCGGGCTGAGGAGGCGGGGGCGAGGCGGGCTGGAGCTGCTGTCCTGTAGGAGAGACAGACACTGAGTCTGTCACACCCGGCGGGGGCGAGGCGCGCAGAGGAGGGGCCAGCTGGGCAGCAGTGCTGGGGTCTGTGCTGTGTAGTGGGGACGCTGTGTGGTGACCGCTGCTGCACCATCCGTGTGCTCTGAGTGTGTATGTGCCAGTGTCGTGTGGGGATGTGTGCTGGCTGCGCAGCACCCTGGTGTTTACGTCTGGTGTGTGGTGACATGTTGCAAGATGCTCCATGGGCCCCTGTATTCTCTGTGTGTGTGTGTTGGGGACACCATGCTGTGGTGGTTTGTGTGGCCACGTGCACAGTGTATGTGCTTAGGTAATGGGTGAAGTGTATCCCTGGGTAGTTGTGTGTGTCTGTGGTCTGTGGGTGACTCTTCTGTGTCCTCTGGGTGACTGGGGATTGGGAGGCAGACAGCTCACCTGAGGTACAGGCCCCTGCTCTTGTCTGCAGCCCCTACAGCCCTGGGGGTGACAGCCCAGGGTTGCTGTAGAGGCGGCCCCCAAGGCTTGCTGCCCTGGGCCTGCCAGGCTGAGGTTCCCTTCCTGCCAGGGGCAGCAGATCCCAGGAACTTCCCTTCCCCGTGCACTTGCCCCCTGCCTCTGGCTGAGCTCCTTGAGCAAGGTGAGGTCACCTCTCAGCATGCCCTTTCTGGATTTGTGAGAAGGTGGGCCAGGTGGGGGTGAGGTGGCCGGTGGGGATGCTGGCTAGGCCACCCAAGGCTGCAGTCCTTTGATTCCCCGAGCAAGGAGGGGGCAGCATCCCTGCCCCTGGGGCTCCTGTTGCCCCAGCTGCTGGTAAGTCCCAGCAACGAGGCCCAAGTATGATCCAGACGTGGCTGTGCTCCAGCCTGTGGACCCGGGCACCCTGTGCTCTCCCTCTCTGGAGATGGCATAGCCTGCCCTCAGAGAGTCTGGGCTGTGGGTGCCAACTACAAGATGGAGCCTCAGACACGATCAGGGCCAGCTACCCCATGTGCAGGGTGGGGTTTTTAGCCCCGAGAGCTTAGGCAGGTCTGATGGTAGAGAGAGCTTGGGTTCTGGAGCTAGCTATGTTTGGGTCCAAGTCCAAGTTTCAGCTTCATCACTAGCCTTAAACCCTTGGTTTCGTCCCTGAACCTCTCTGTACCTGGGTTTCCTTTTTGGCACAATGGGGCACCACCACCCGTCTTACCGGGTCAGTATGAGGATTAAAGGTGCAGAGTAGGTCCTCAACTTTGGAAGCTTCCTCCTCTCTCCTTCCTGTGCTCGGCTACCCCAAGGATGCACAGAAGGGAGCTGGGGACTCAGCTGGGTATGAGCTCTCGCTTTGGCTGTGCGCCGTGGCTGACCTGCTCGTCTCCAGGCTCAGGAGAATGTGGCTGTCCAAGCAAGCCAGGGGCACCTTCCTCCACTGCCCTCCTGATGGCCCACTTGGACCCAGATGTTGCTGGGACTCTGCCTGTGACAAAGGACCAGGCCTGCCAGCAGCAAAGGCCAGGAAGGAAGGCACCCAGGGAGCCTAGGCAGGGCAGAAGGCCTGGCTTTGTCCTCTTCTGGCTCTCCTGGAGGAGAATCCTGGCGTCTGGCTCTAGGCCTGGCTGCTGCTGCCTGCACTCCACCCCCACTCCTTGGGCACAGGGGCCCAGAGAGGAAAGAATCTAGACAGGATGTCCATTGATCACTGAGAACCAAGGATTTTTTCCTACCCTATTTTATAAGACCTGACCTCTTTTGGGGCCTCAGTTTTCCCAACAGGACCTGTCCTGTGAAAAGAGCAAATGGGATGAGAGCTCTGAGGGCCCGTGGGGGCACTTGGGAGTCAGAAGGCTCCTGGGACATCAGTGCCCTGTCAGGCCTGTTCCCATGAGCCTCCCCTGAGCACTAATGAGCCAGAGTAGGAGACAGCTAGAAGCTTGCTGCCTCCCTGGGTGTGAATTTACAGACTCCTTGTGTGTGGGGGTCCCTTCATCTGCTGCTTCCTAGGGGCCTCAGCTGCCAAGAGCCTCACCTGGAAAAGGTGTCTCAGGAGAAGGGCTGCTTAGTGGCTGTTGCAGGATGGGTGGGTTTTTTCAGACAGAGATCGGCAGGAACACTTTCTGGTGGAAGGAACAGCAGGTGTAAAGACATGGAGATGGGGGAGACATGGAAGTGGGGGTCAGAAATGGCAGAGAGTTGCATGTGGCAAGAACGTTGGGTGCTTGTAGGGAAGCCACTGAGGCCGGGGCACAGAGAGCCTCGTGTGCCAGGCTGAGGAGTTAGGGCTTTTCTCAGTGGGCAGCGTAGTCCGGGGGCCTGGGCAGAGCCGGGTTTCCAGTGGGTTGCTCCCTTTGGTAGCTGTTGGAGGCTGGACTGAAGCCTAAAACCTGACCTGTTGGCTTTGATGGCAGTGACCCTGTTGAGAGAGAGTCACACGTGAGCAGAGGCGACAGAGGAGGACAGATGTGGGACCGTTTAGGAGGGGACGCTGTGGCTGATGGGGCGGTGAGGAGAGGAGGTGCTTCTTGCCTTCCACCCCTGGCCAGGTTCGGGAGCCCAGGGGTGCTGAGGGCCCTGCCTCTTGGTCTTCCTATCTCACAAAGGCCAGGGCAGGGGGGTGGCTGGGGGCATGACCTGCCCTTCGGGAGTCTGGGCTGTGAATGCCAAGCTCCAAGAGGGGGCCCTCCAGGGGGAATCCAGGGCCAAATGCCCAGTGGACAAGGATGTGTTTTAGTTCCAAGAGCTTTGGCAGCTCTGGTGATGGAAAGAGCTACAGAAACATGGGTCAGAAGGGGTAGCCTCTCTTAGTTGCCACCACTTTGCTTTCCGGGTCTACCTCTTAGTGACCCAGGTCAGCACTATCTGGACCCTTAAAGAACTGTTTCTAGAGTTGGAAGACCTGGCTGAAGTCCTTACCCTGTCCCCACCGTGTCCAAATCTCACCCACTTCATAGGGCTGACGGGGCTTACCTTTTCAGTCCACTGCATTGTACTTGTCTCTGTTCTTGTCTCCCTGAGGGCTGGGCTGAGGCCTTATTCTACTCTGTGCTGGGCATAACCTGGCGCCTGGTGAGGAACGGAAGGAAGAAAGGACAGATGGATGAACGGTCGGATGCATGAATGGGTGGATGGATGGGTGGGTGGAAGGGGGGGGGAGGGAGGAAAGAACGAGGGAAGGAAAAAAGAAGAGAGGAGGGAAGGGAAGAATGAATGAATGCATGATGTATGGAAGAGAGAGAGGGAGGGAAAGGAGGAAGGAACAAAGAAAGGAAGGAAAGGAGAGAGGGAGGGAAGAAGGATTAATGCGTGTGTGGATGAGAGGGAGGGAGGGAGAGAGGATAGAAGGAAGGAAGAATGGGGCTGGCCCCGTGGCTTAGCGGTTAAGTGCGCACGCTCCACTGCTGGCAGCCCGGGTTCGGATCCCTGGCGCGCACTGATGCACTGCTTCTCCGGCCATGCTGAGGCCACGTCCCACGTGCAGCAACTAGAAGGATGTGCAGCTATGACATACAACTATCTACTGGGGCTTTGGGGGAAAAATGAATAAATAAATCAAATTATATAAAAAAAAAAAGAAGGAAGGAAGGATGAGTGGATGGATGGGAGGGAGAAAGGGAGGAAGGAAGGATGGATGATGGATGATGGATGGGTAAAAGAAAGGAGGCACAGGTGGATGGAAGGAAGGATGCATAGGGATCACACTTGATAGTAGTCTAGGATAAAATTTTTGAAAATTGCACCATGCTCTAAAACCTACAGGACAATTAGCTACCATCATGATTGGCTCGGGCCATCTCTTCCTGTTTCTGGGCCTCAGGCTTCCCATCTGTAGCATGTAGTGTCTTGCACCAGATAATCCCTAAAGGCTGCTCTTACGCTGTCATTCTGAAGTGCTGACTTTGTCCCTTCCCCCTCTCCTCTTCCCTTCCCCCAACCCAGAACGTGGCTTGAAAGGTCCACATAGTTCTTGGTTTCTAGAACCCTGCCAGAATGGGTACCAGTTCCCATGGCCATGATCAACCCAGACAGGGCTGTTCTGGGACTTCCAATGCTGCCCATCCCCTCACCAGGGGATGCAAACTAAAGAAATTGCTAGAAGCAGCATGGCTGCCTCCCACTGCAAATACAGGGTGAGACCATGGCTCTCCTTGAAGCTATCTATGGGGGCAGCTCTGTAGACCAAAGGTGCCACCCATTCCAGACTGTTGCCCAGGGCTACCTCCAGGGAGATGGCCCTGCTCTGGCCATGGTCTGTCGTGGCCAGGCTGGGAGAAGAGGGGCCCAGAGGGGAGGGGAGCAGTGGGAACATGCAGGCAGGAATAACCAGCTAGGCCCCTGGAGGACAGCTGACTGACCAGGATTCCATCTGCCCAGGGCAGTGCCAGGGGAGGCCACGGTATGTCAGAGTTCCAGGGGGACCCAACTGGAGGCTGGAAGAAGAGCCCTTGCCTGGAATTTAGTCTGAGCAGGAGGGTTTGAAACTCAGACAGCTGCTCAATTCTTTTTCCTCGGGTACCAGTGTCTGCTGGGGGCTAGAGAAGCCCAGGAGGTCCTCAGATGGGGCCACTAAACCAAGCCAAAGGGTCTCCTGAACCTTTCTGCAGTGGCTCGGGGCCAGAGCATATAGTCTGGACAGGCTGGGTTATCCTGGCCATTTCCTTCTCACTGGTGGGGTCTGAGAGGAGCAGGTACCCGCTTGTGTTTGGAAAGCTCCAGCCCCTCAGCAGTTTCTTCCTCCTTCCCACTCACACCCCTCCCCTGGGGCTAGCAGGCAGGAGCATGAGAGAAGCAGACCCTATGGTTTATGGTGACTTTGAGGAGCCCCTGGTCAAATTCTCCTCCTAATGCTTGAACCCTCAACACAGTATCTCTGACAAATGACCATTTGGCCTCTATTTGAATACCTCCAAGGATGGGGAACTCACTTCAGCTTGGTGGTGTGAGTTCCTAGGAGGACAGGGAGAGGGGGTAAAAAATATCATGTACCTGGAGCAGATACTCCATCCTAGATAGGCTCGAAAGAGACCCCATGAGTGAGGCACAGATCCGTGAGAAAGAGAGCAAATAGACTGGAGTAGGAAGGAAGAAGGATGGAAGACGAGGCCTTTGAGGGGCCTGATTGCACTACAGCTGCCCATTCCCATTTCTTTGCCAACTTCAACCCCAGCAGGCCAGGTCACTTTTCTTAGAGTAGGCTAAATGCTTTAATAAATCACCCCCAAGTCACAGTGGCTTAACACAACAGAAGTTTGTTTTCGCTCAGGTGATAGTTCAATGAGGGCATTTGATAGATGTCTTTCTTTTCAGGGACCCAGCCTCCTTCCTTCTGTAGCTCTGCCGCATGGGATCTGGCAGGAGGGTCCCGAGGGCTTCAGCATTTGACTGGCAGTCAAAGGAAGAAAGAGAGCAGGGAGATTGAGTGGGAAGGTCCTATGAGCCATACCTGGCATTAGTGCACACTCCTTCTGTGCACATCCACTGGCCTGAACTCAGTCCCATGACTCCACCCAAGCCCAAGGAAGTCTGGGAAATGTAGTCTAGCTGCACGTCCAGGAGGAAAGAAAAGGCATCTGTGAAAACAAAGCAATCTCTGCCACAACCCCTTCATTCCCAAGCCT
The DNA here is from genome assembly GCF_057802395.1 of Ceratotherium simum simum. NCBI lineage: Eukaryota > Metazoa > Chordata > Mammalia > Perissodactyla > Rhinocerotidae > Ceratotherium > Ceratotherium simum. The sequence continues at coordinate 12,718,934 of NC_141906.1, read as the reverse complement.
CCTCACCCCGTGCCCTGTGGAGGGAAAAGTGGCATGTCGGCTTGGCCCATGTTGGAGGGCACATTGTGCAGGTGTCTTCCCCTGGCCTGGCCTCTGCCTGGACCCAGCACAAAGGCACCCCAGATTTCTCTGCTCTGGGTGGGAGGGCCTCCCCTCTGACACTGTGTGTTTCTCCCCCACAGTATGTGGCCTTTGCCTCCCTCTTCTTCATCCTGGTCTCCATCACCACCTTCTGCCTGGAGACCCACGAGCGCTTCAACCCCATCGTGAACAAGACGGAGATCGAGAACGTTCGGAATGGCACGCAAGTGCGTTACTACCGGGAAGCGGAGACGGAGGCCTTCCTCACCTACATTGAGGGCGTCTGTGTGGTCTGGTTCACCTTCGAGTTCCTCATGCGCGTCGTCTTCTGCCCCAACAAGGTAGAGTTCATCAAGAACTCGCTCAACATCATTGACTTTGTGGCCATCCTTCCCTTCTACCTGGAGGTGGGTTTAAGTGGCCTGTCCTCCAAGGCTGCCAAGGACGTCCTGGGCTTCCTGCGCGTCGTCCGCTTTGTGCGTATCCTGCGCATCTTCAAGCTGACCCGCCATTTTGTGGGCCTGCGGGTCCTGGGCCACACTCTCCGCGCCAGCACCAATGAGTTCTTACTGCTTATCATCTTCCTGGCTCTGGGTGTCCTGATCTTTGCCACTATGATCTACTATGCCGAGAGGATAGGGGCACAGCCCAATGACCCCAGCGCCAGTGAGCACACCCACTTTAAGAACATCCCCATTGGCTTCTGGTGGGCCGTGGTCACCATGACAACACTAGGCTACGGAGACATGTACCCGCAGACGTGGTCCGGCATGTTGGTGGGAGCACTGTGTGCGCTGGCAGGCGTGCTGACCATTGCCATGCCCGTGCCCGTCATCGTGAACAATTTCGGGATGTATTACTCCTTAGCCATGGCTAAGCAGAAACTACCAAAGAAAAAAAAGAAGCATATTCCACGGCCACCGCAGCTGGGATCTCCCAATTATTGTAAATCTGTCGTAAACTCTCCACATCACAGTACTCAGAGTGACACATGCCCGCTGGCCCAGGAAGAAATTTTAGAAATTAACAGAGCAGGTAGGAAACCTCTTAGAGGCATGTCGATCTGACCATTCACCTCCGCCCCCTGTAGTGATGATTCCACATTCAGTCAGACTGCTTCCTTAGTTCCATGGGCAACCCTGGACCCCGCACTCAGTCGCGAGGTGTGGAGCCTGAGGGCCCAGGGAGATGCTGGGCAGCCAAATTCACAAGGCGAGAGCCTGCTAGAGGAACCTCACTGGTGGCCCTGGGTAAGGAGGTTGACGTGCTGGTCTTGTGAGGTTCTGAAGAGATGACTCGGTCCGTGAGGTTGCTAAGGACTCTCTTAGCAGGAGCCTGGGGGCTGCTGCTCGGTGGGCAGGAGTCAAGCTTGAGTCTCCGACTCAGGCCACTGACCCAGTGTCGGGGCAGGGTGGGGGTGGGTGTGGTCTGGAAATGCCAGAGAGCTTCTGATTTGGTTTTTACACGGCTCCCTTCAGGCTGTGCAGACCGCACAAATGGTGCATGGGATCTGGCAGGAGGGTCCCTGCAAAGGCAGTAGCAAGGATTCTCACCCCCAACAGAGCCTGTCTCATAGCTGAGTAGAACTCCTGCTCTGATTCCGGCTGCCTAGCTCCGGGGCTTCCTAGGAGACGCCCCTAGCCCTCCGTAACAAGCTTACTTACCCCATAGCATGCCGAACCAACTCATCTTCTACCACCACTCTAGAGTTTAGCGTTTATCTTTAGGAACCTGTTGGAGTGACTCTAGCTTTCACGTTGTCTGTTTGGGTTGATGGTCGAGTGGGAGTTTCCGGTGGTCTTCTGATGGAAGCGGCTGGTGAGCCAAGGACTGGAGGGGGCCACCACCCCGGGCAGCGTAGACGAAAGCGCTACAGACCAGCAGCCACCTCCCACCAAAGGTTCTCCCCATTTCCGGCGGTAGGGACTGCGGCAGCAATACGTGACATCCCAACCAGTGTGCAACCACTTTCCCGTGAATTCGGTGGGCGTCGGGGAGCGGGGAGGGGGCCATGAAACAATACTAGTCACCGTGGGATATATTCTAATATTCCATGGCTAGTGGTTCATTATGGGACTATCTCAGTTTTATGAGAACCTGCATATAGCACATAAAGTTGATCACGGGGCTCTGGTCCGAAGATATAAAGCCCATCGTCTACCTCTACCCATGGAATACCATCGACTTATTCTGTGGACACAGGGATTTCAAGAGAATGAATGACCCAGAGGAGAATGACAACGCTGAGCTGAGTGCCGGGGTGAGGGAGGCTGAGTGAGTGATAGGTAGCACTTAGTCTACGAAGGACATCCCCGTGCCCATATCTGGCCGGGGGGGTTGTAGGCTAGCACAGCCTAGATGAGCAAGTTTCCTCCTGGTTTGGGTGGCCTCCCCCAGTGGAATATTGATTCTTTCTTCCCTGCCGACGTGCTCTCTGGCCCACCACCCCCATCCTGCTCCTGATCTGGCTTTATCCCACAGCTCTGCTGCCCAGGGCAGTACCCCCAAGGCCCACTTCTCTGCCCATAGGGGCTTTCCAGCCCCTCACCAGGCCCCCTCCCCTTCCCCGCTTCCTGGGATTTCTGTAGGCACCTGAGAGGAACGTGGTTAGTGTTCTGGGCTGGGCCAGGGGATGGGCAGGGGTCTCAGAGGCTAGAACAGGGGGCCTGAGGTGAGGCCAGGCTCCCCGGCTAGGGCATGGCTCCCACTCAGTGAGTCAGGCCTGGGCCACTGGAAAGCTCTGCCCCACCTCTCTGCTTTGGATTAGCTAGCTGTTTGACCTCAAGAGCCACACCATGGCATGGAAAGTTCCTGAGGCTCTGGGAGAGGGTCTGGGCTGGCCTAGCCCCCAGCTCCACTCTGGGCTCCGCAGGAAGAGCTCTGCTGAATGGCGTCATCATGGCTCTACTTGACCCTTCTGTCACATCTTCCCCACACTGGGTCTTTCAGGGCTGGTGCCCAAGTGTGGGTGTCCTAGGCCAGCCTGTCAAGGATCCCCAGTTCACTCCAGTCGGGCAGATTCCCCTCTACTTCTAGACAATGCCAGTATCCTCCATGTGCTGAGGGTGCGCACGCACACACATACGCACACACACACAGAGTGCAGACGTGTGTGTTCTGACATGCATACCAGCTCGTCCCAGGGACACAGCCCTTTCCCCATGCTGCAGCACCTGTAAGCCCATGCACTCTGCTGGATCCCGTGGGCCCCACAGCCATGGCAGCCCTGCTCCTGGAGCCTCCTTGTGCTGGCCCCAGGTCTCAGGGACCCAGAGAGCTCTGGCTTGAGCAGTGTCTATGGCTGAGGAGATATTTGAGGCCCTTCCAGGATTGCCTTCTGGAACCTGACGCCGGGACCCTCCTACCTGTCTCCCTGATCCCCATGCTCAATCCCGACTCCCTTTCCCAAGTACTCACTTCCCCTAGTGGTGCTGTCCTGATGTCCAGACCTGCCTACCTTGGCTCCGAGACCCCCTCTGAGCCTCAGCCCTCACTAGAACATTCCTTCCTCTGAAAGCTGGTGTATGAGACCTAGATTATCTATCCAAGAGGGGCTGTAGTCCTTAGGAGGTGTCCCTCCATCTCTGCATCCCTGAGTCCCTTTCCATTCGCCTCTTTTTCTGTTTGCAGCTATGTACCTAGATGGGCATGGTGTTGAGGGTGAGTTTGTGAGTGAGCTGGGGGGAAGGCCAGAGGTGAGGAAGGCAAATGTGAGTGGAGACCAGACCCGACAGGAACTGAGAGAGGTGAGATGCAGCCCCTGCGGCATTTCCAGCCTCACTCCACCCCCAAGGGCAGTCAAGTGGCCTCAAGGAAACCTGGGGTTCTCCAGTTCTACTTTTAGAACCTGGGTTGGGGCCAAGTGCAGCATGCTGGGCTCTGAGGGCACCCCCCCACACCCAGGGCCATACCCTGGGACTCCAGCAAGGCCTCCGGGTTATGCCAGCAGCCACCGTCCCCTTCCTCCATCCCCTGGTCTCTCCTGAAGCCTCAGGCCTGTGTGTCTGTGAGGGATGATCTGGTCTCCTCCTCTGTATCATGGCTGGCATGGCCTCAGTGTGTGGCGGATTTGTCCTGGGTGGGGGGTTGTAGGGCATCATAGGGAGGATGCCAGGAGGGCACCTCGCAAGGTCAGGGACTGCCTGGGTCTCATGGCCCAGGAGAAGCTGCTCCTGTCCCAGAAAGGGGCTCCCTCCTCCATCCGCAGTCGGGGGCCCGGGCCACCTGCTCTGGACAGCTCAGAGTGCTCCCTCTATCCTGCCATGTCCATTCACGTGTGTCTTGTCCATCTCTGCTCCTGTGATGTGGGTCGGTCCTCTGTGGTGCCGTGTCCAGGGCTGCTGGGGTCCCACCATAGGTGAGCAGGGGGCTGGCATGGGGGAGGGGTGGTGGCCAGACCCCCTTCCTGCCTGTGGGCATGTAGGGTGGCAGTGAGGTCCCAGAGAAGACCCTGCCCGGGCCCTCGGGGAGCTGCCACTGCAGCGTCGGGGACATATTTGTGAGGTGGGTTCTCCCCCAAACAGCTGAGTCCAAAGTGCCCCTGTCCTGGCACTCTTCCGCCTTTCCCCTGCTGGGCCGCAGGCGGGGCCAGGAGTGCTGCTGGCCCGTGGGGCAGGGAGGGTGACGGGATTGGGGCTGAGGTGACCAGGCAGGGTGTGGGCAGGGCCAGGGTGGGCAGCTGGGGCCCTGACTGGGGTCCGTGTGGCCCCGGTGGGCTAAGGGGGAAGCACCAGAGAAGTGATGGGACTCTGAGGGCCAGGCTGGTGTTCAGTCTGTGTTGTTCACCTTCTCTCTCTCTCTCTCCACTAATCATGTCTCTCTCTCTCCTCGTTTTGTCGCATGACTCGTGCCGGTTCTCGTCACTGTCCTCTGCTATGTCTCTCACAGACTGTCCCCAGTTAGCCTGGGACTTTTTCCCTGAGCCCCCAGTGGGGCAGACCCCTCAGGGCTAAATGCCCAGCACCCCCTCCCCGCCCCAGCCCTGCGTGCGCCCTGGCGCCCACTGCCGGTGTGAACAGTAAGTACATCGGCGGGGCCTGGAGACCGGGCAGAAAAGCCGGCCGTGCTGGCTGCGGGCCCAGACACCGGGTTCTCCTTGCTCTAAAGTTTAAAAAAAAATGACCCTCTCGCGGATGCTCATCTATCTCAGCCCATTTCAAAGCCTGGAAACCATCTCTGTGAGACGCTGCCCATGCTGCCATTTCATCATCACAGGCCCGCGGGTCTAGTTGGTCCGAGGGGCCCTGGACCAGGGGAGGGTGGGCTCCCAGCCTTCTGGCGAGCAGGCAGGAGCTGAGGCTCCTGGCGGCCATCTGATGCCAAAGATGGGGGGCAGGAGGGGGTGGGGAGTCTTAGGTGAGCTGGCACCTCTGGCCTTTTTCACGGGTTCCCCAGGTTTTCTCTCTCTTCTAGCCACCCCTCGGAGCTGGAGAGAGAGAATGCTCCCAGTTTCTGAGAGCACCCCAAACCGCAGATAAACCAACAGCCCAGGGAGTCTGGCTCCTTCACAGAGCGAGATCTAGCCACTCCCACCCAGTCACAGCCCCTCCTCAAAGGTCATGGTTGAGAGAAGCCACAGGCGGCAGGGGTGGTGCCCGGCTCACATCCACTCAGAGATCCCTGGTGGCTGCCCCCTGCCCCCGGCCCCTGCAGGGAAAACCAGCCCCAACTTTGGGCCCTTTAAAGGTTGTGGGAGCTGGCTGCTACAGGGGCAGGGCACTGGGGGGCAGAGCCAGAGGAGGGCTCCACCAGCCACCTTTGACCCTCCCCTGGGCAAGAACTGCAGGCTGTAGACACCTCGACTGACAGACGATGGCCAACAGAGAGACAGCAAGTCCTGGTCCCCGTCCCAAATGGAGACGCTGCCTGGTAGGACTGGCTGTCTTCCCCTTGAGGAACGTTTGTGCAGGGTAGCATGGGCCCCGACTTCCACACCCTCATCCCCATCCTCTTCTCTTATACTTCCCTCCCCTACCCCCAGCCGCCCTCCTCCCGCAGCCCAGAGACCCTTGGGAGGGAAGACAGGGCCAGCCAGAGCAGGAGGCAGGACCAGGCTTGTCTGTGCGCACATGTGTGTGCCCACAGACACGCCCCAAGTGCTAGGCAGCCCCCCAGGCCCCAGAGAGGCCCCAGCCCCAGTCCTGTGGTGTCCGAGTTACCTTGGTAACTGGCTTTTCTGGTTCAGAGTAAATCAGGGAGTGAAGCCCCTGGGATTTGTCAAGAAACGCACTGTACGTGAAATGCTTTGCCATCTTGTACGACAGATTTTTTTTAAGTTCCAAAATTATGATGGGATTTTTTTTTGGATTTGCTTTACGAATAAACCTGATTGGTCCATTTCTCTTTTGACTGACTGCCTCTTTGTAGTGACACGATGTGTACACGGGCCGTGATCCCGCCCGCGGGCACGCTGAGTGTGCACGCAGAGAAGGATCACCTGTGCGTGTAGCTATATGATGTGAATAGGGTCACCGAAGAGGGTCGCATCGGGCGGGGATGGTCTCCAGCTTTTCTCCCCTCTGTAGTCCTTCACAGAACCACTCCCTCCCCTCCTGTGCTCATGCCCATGTTGGTGTCCGTCTTCCCTGGAGGCTCTCGCTCTTGACGAAGTCTTCGAGGAAGCCATGCTGCCCACTGTGGGGACTAAGTTGGCTCCACCCTGGCCAGGAAGATTCTGCTTTGAGGGCAGAGAGCGTGGGGCAGGCTCAGTCTCTAAGAGTGATGGGGGGAGGGCAGAGGCCAGACAGAGCTACCTCTGCCAGCTCCAGAGGCTTCCATGGCGCTGCTGCTGGACTTGGGAGGGGGAGAGCTCCCTGCTCTGGCCATACTTTGCCTCCCCCCCCGAAATGTGCCCCACATCTCCTCCCAGGTTCCCTCTCAGGCTACCACAGTGGCCAAGACTCGTCTTCCCACCTGAGTCCATCAGCTGCTATTGTCTTTACACATCCATTTGCTCTGCTTTGCTGGGGACGCTGCTGAGAGGAGACAGAGGAATGGGAGCCCCCTCCCCAATCATGGCCCACTGTCACTGCCTCATGCATACATCCCTGTTGTACCTGTGACCGCTGACCAGGCCTGCTTGGGGCAGAGAGGGGTGGAAGACACTGGCTTGGTCTGTGTGGGGATCAGAGTGGACTGACTAGCTTACGTCTGTGTGGGGGATGGAGCAGACTGCGTGGTCAAATTGGGGCTGGGGGACAGAGGAGACTGTGTGACCAGGCCTAGTCTGCATGGGGGGCAGGGCATACAGAGCAACCAGATTGAGTCTATATGGGGACAGAGGCGACTGTGTGACCAGGCCTAGTCTGCATGGGGGGCAGGGCATACAGAATGATCAGGTTGAGTCTATATGGGGACAGAGGCGACTGCGTAACCAGGCCTAGTCTGCATGGGGGGCAGGGCATACAGAATGACCAGGTTGAGTCTATATGGGGACAGAGGCGACTGTGTGACCAGGCCTAGTCTGCACAGAGGATGGAACATATAGAGTGACCAGATTGCGTCCATGGTGGGGAGATGAGTGATCAGATAGAGTGTAGTGGGGGAACAGCATAAAGCCAGTGACCAGATGGGATCCAAATGGGGGATGGAGAAGCATTGATTGATGGGATCTGGATGGGGCTAGGGAAGCCTGGGCAACCAGCTGGATGTGGATGGGAGGCAGCCAGGCTCAGGTCAGCAGCAGAGGGGTCTGGAAAGGCCGCCTCTCTGGACGGGAGTGTTTCTGAGTGTCTGTCTGTCTTCTCCCTGAGCTCTGTGTCTGGCCCTCTACCCATGACCACATCCACACCATCCTGTCTCACCGGCCCCGCCTTGGGCCCTGGGCCTGGCCCGCAGCACCACGCTTGCTGGGTCCATCACCAACTCATCTTTTTGCAAACTTTGAGCAAACCCAGGAGCCCCTCCTTCCCAGTGCTGCGGGCAGCCCGCAGGCTGCCTGAATGAGCCGGAGACCCCCAGCCTCCTGCCTCCCTCCATGGCCCGCTCGCCTTTCCGTCCTCAGCGGCGGGCTGCCCTTTGTCAATGCCCCACCTCTGGCCTGTCCCCCCGACTAAACAGTTTTGAGTGTCTCAATAGCTTCTGCTTATATGTTTGAAGATTCCAAACTGAATGGGGAGGTGGCGAAGGCCGCGCTGGCGAACGAAGACTGCCCCCACATAGACCAGGCCCTCACTCCCGATGAGGGCCTGCCCTTTACGCGCTCGGGCACCCGCGAGAGATACGGACCCTGCTTCCTCTTATCAACCGGGGAGTACGCGTGCCCACCTGGTGGAGGAATGAGAAAGGGTATGTAGAGGAGGCTGGGCACCCTGCATCAGCTGGGCTGCCTCGCACTCCTGCAGATGGGTGGGTGGGGCGGCGGGCGAGGGGCGCTGAGGGGCAGGCAGGCACACTGAGGGGGGGGGCAAGGAGCAGAAGGAACCCCCAGGGTCGACCCCTGGATGTCTGAGTCCCTTTCTCCCAAGTGGGATATTGGGCTGGCAGAGAGGACCTGAGGTCCAGGCAGCTGTGGGTGGGTATCGAGCTAAGGGTAGGAAGGGGCTTGGGGACAGGCTGGCTGACTACAGGCTGCAACCCTAAGGCAGAGGGGTATCCAGGGATGCGGGAGGAGCCTCGACTCCTCCAGGCTGCTCTGGCACATGGCAGGTCAGACCCAGAAGGCAAAGTGATCTCCCCTGACCCTTGGTTGAGGAGGGCAACAGGGTGGGCCTTGCCTGGGCAGGACCCTCTGGGCTTAGCCACCCAAGATCCATGTTGTGGAAAAAGCATCCTTTAAAGAGAATCCACAGACCAGTGGGAGGGGAGGCATGAAGAGAGAGGTGGCTTCAGGGCTTGGGGGTGAGGCCAGTGTCCTTGCAGAGGTAAGGTGTGTGCCAGTCAGAATATTGCTAGTGGCAGATAAAGAACTTGCCAAGAGAAGGTGGTTACGCAGGGCTCTGCAGCCCCTTCCCTCCCTAGCACCCATTAGCCACAGCCCCGGGTGTGGTCAGCGCCCCCTTGTGGTGGGTGAAGGCTGAGGCCCATGGTGGCCTCTGTTCCAGGTCTCCTTGTATCAGACCCTTACCTTAGGCTGACTCCTGGGGAAAAGGCTTCTACTAGAGCTTGAGCATGGGCTGCAGAGAGGCTTGGGGTGGGGCCAGAGTGCCTGAGCTCAAGGCTCCAGGCATGGGCCCGGGCCTCGAAGGTAGAGAAAGCTATCCTCAGCACAGCGGACTGGCTGGACAGCTTGTGCATGTCTGGAGCACCGCACAGGCTCACACGGGATGCATGCTGGCCAGGGCGAGCAGGTTGGGCCAGAGCGGTAGTTGGTTTTTTAGAGCAACAGTGGTGTAGCCTGTGGCCATTCACAGCTGCTCCAGTATTTGAAGTGGTTTGACAATACACAAGGAGAAAACACAGAATTCAAAATAAAGGGCAAACCCAGAAGAGGAGAGGCAGCCTACACTGGGATGGGGGAAGTCCTTCTGGTCACTGGTGCTTGGTGTGCCCAGCTGGTCCAGGCTCGTCCCTGCTTCGTGCCCTGCCTGGAGGTCCCTTGGACCCCAGCATGGCATACCCGCAGGGTACTGCATGGTGGAGGGCTGCTGGCCTGTTGGCAGGCCCCATCCTTGGCACCTTCCATGGATAGGACTGATGCTCCTCTTTGCAACTGGCTTTTTCCCAGGTGGAGGTTCTAGAATGCCAGGAGCAGGGGCAGCCCAGGGGAGTGAGGGAGAAAGCAGGTAGACGATTCCCAACGGCTGTGCTCTGCCTAGTAAGGTCTCATGGGCCGCCTGTCTCCATCTCGAATGTTGGATCCAGCTGTGTGGTCTAAAAGAGCAGACAGGAGAGTCTCTTTACCGTGCTCCCAGAAGCCCAGGGAGTGTGGGACAGAAGAAGCCCGTAGCGGCCAGGGAGTCCAGCAGCGACCCCTGTCCACAGGTGGTACCCATGCCCCAATCCCACAGAGCCGTGGGTGCCATTGTCTTTGGGAGGCGCCAAGGGTGAAGTGCCCCCACCCACATCCACCCAGCCCTGCTCTCATGGAGTCATGACAGCCGCTGAGGACTTGCGTTTCTCGGGAGAATTCCAGGCCATAAGCCATGTGCAGAGTAGGACAAGAGTTAGGGACTCCACCGTCCCCCCAGGAGGGAGAAAGAGGCGTGCTGGGCTGGCTCACTGCATGGGAAACCAAGCCAGCTGGAGAAGAATCTGCCTGCCTCTGCATGCGGCTGTTCTGTCTTTCCTCCTCCTTCCTTAAAAACTAAGTACCAGCGGGATGGGAAAGCCGAGAAGAGAAGCTCAAGTGTTAATTGTATTCTTTACATACAGATCTTTGCAAAGAAAGCCCTGTCATTGCTAAGTATATGCCGACAGAGGCTGTGAGAGTGACTTGACCAGGCGGCTTGGCCCAGGACACTGGTGGCTATTAAGCATCTGGGTGGACCTGCAGCCCCTCCTCACCCTCGGACAGAGTAAATTCACGCCATGCAGGTTTGCCGGACGAGTCCGAGTGGCCCAGGCATTGTGCTAGGACGGACGTAGCTTTTCCTACGGCCAAATGGTAACCGACCGTAGAGGATTTCTTTTCCTTCTTTTCATTTTTTAAAATTTTATTTTACTCGGGGAGGGGGGGTGGAGGGGTTCCTTAGCATGACTTGCATGAAGTTAAACAGAAAACCCAGCCAACCGAACCCACCAACCCCCTGCAACTGTATGATTACCCTAAACAACAACAACGAAAAGGAAAAAGTGAAAGTCCTCTATTTTCTTTCAAAGCTCTTTACTTTTCCACACGTTGTTGGAGCCAAACTGTAACAGCGTTCGGTAGAAACCTGTACATTTTGGGGGAGGGGGGAGGCATGGGGGAGGGCTGGGCACGGGAACGGATTGCTTCCCTCTTTGTACACGGGATGGAGAGTAAAGGTTCCAACAAGGGCAGTCGGTCAGTCATCGGTCATATTGACCTAACCTTCATAGTTCACCTCTCACGCGGAAACTGAGAACTCTGCTCCAAATAGAATCGTGGAAACCCGCACCGCCGCCTTCTTCCCTCTGTTTGGCATGCTTGTGACCCAGCGGACGTCTCCCCAAGACCCCTGACAGCAGCTAGTCTAGGTTGATTCTGTCATCTTCTCGGTGTGTAGATGCAGTGTGACCAACTTTCACAGCAAATTGTTCAAAGTAAATAGTCAACACTGTACAGATTTTCCAGTGTTACTTTCGAGCACCAAAAGATCAGGACCAGGGGAGGGGTGGCCCTCCCCCACCTTTATTAAGGCACAACCTGGCATTGTGTGCAATTTAGTACTTCAGACTAAAAAACTGCATGCCCAATGTTATGCAAAGCGATCCTAGCATGAAATACATCTTGTATCACGGTTTCTGTATAGTCTAAAGCAGATTTGTTTTCCTCAAGCAATTGGAGCTTTGCAGAGACACACTTCTGCATCTTGAATACATATAGTATTTTCCCAACGGAAACAGAGGACAGTAGCTTGGCTTTGGTCTGATTCTAAAATTAGTGGTGGGAGGGGGGTGGGGAAGGATGATATTTTTGAAAAACACATGCTTGAGTTGAAAAAAAAATGCAACATCTTGAGCTTTCACTGCAGCTCGCAACATTTCCTGGAAAGAGAGCAATGCTGCTTTCGCTCGATGCCCTCCCCTCCCGGGCCCTGGCCCTCAATAAAAAGCTGACTTTTGAGATGAAGCACACACGGAGTTGGGTTTTTATTGCCTCAGGCAGTGTCGCGATTTGGTCCTGGGCCTCTGGTCAGGCACGCTGTGGCCGGGCGGGGGAAGCCTGAGCCCTGGCTCCTTGGTCTCAAGGACCCACCCAAGGAGCTGGCCGTACTCGTACTGGGGGGAAGCCAGGCCCTCAGAAAGACCTTGTCCTCTGGACACCCCCCACCTTCAGATCCTGTTGGGTGCCGGGGAGGAGGCAGCTCTCAGAAGGGATAGTGTCTATAAGGACCTGACCTAATGTGAACACATCCTCGGGAAGGTTCACCAACACAGAAACTTCTCCGTGAATCACGCCATATTCATGACTCCTTGAATCTGGCCATGTCAGAGCTCCCAGCCCCCCGTGCAGACCACAGTCACCTCCTTCCTAGGAACATTCTTGAATCTGATGGAGCCAGAGGCAGGGGTCTGACTGACAGGTCTGGGTGCCCAGCTGCATCCTTGCTAGACCGTCTGTTGGACCACCTCATCACATACCCCTCACTCAGCCTGGGGGCATCTTGGAAGGGGTGGAGCCCTGTCCTAGGGATCTTGATTTGCTTGGGTTGTTCACTTGGTTTGGGTCGGGGGTAGAGTGGGGGACTAGGGTTCTGATTCTTTTCCATTAGAGAATCCAGGAATGTTCAGGTGGAAAAGTCCCAATGGACATGGTGGTCGACCTCTGAGCATCTTACATATGAGGAACTGAGGCACACGGAGGGGAGTGCTCTGCCCAGGGCCACAAACAAGTGGTGCCAGTCTCCCCTTGACTTCAGTTCCCTTGAGGCCCCCCAGCACGGCCTGAGTCAACGATCCTATGGTGGGGGGCTGAAGGTGGGTGCCTTCATCTATTCTCATCCAGCAGTTTCTCATCCCCTCTAAGCATTTGCCTCAATGTCCCGGTTCCCTGTGCAGTCTGGAAACCAGTGGGTGGGATCAGTGGAGCAGTGAAGATGGCAAGGCCTCTGCCCAGGGGTGATGCAGCCAAAGGGCTGCCAGCTCCACGCTGTGCATGTGACAGTCATGCGCAAGTCTCAGGATGGAGAAGCCAAGCCGCCTCAGCTGCTGCAGCGGGGTATGTTCCCTCCACCTGGATCGGCCCCATAAGTGCCTCTAGTGGACTCAAGCGGGACTCAAGACAAAGCCATTTGGAACACGGGTTTTCAGGGACACAGCAGCCAATGGTGAAAGGGGATTAACATGCACTGAGCATCTGCCGTGTGCAAGGCATCTGAGAAAAGTTGTCTACTGATAGCCCACAATAATTCAACATGCCCATTTTAGAGGCAAGAGAACAACGTACAGAGAGGTAAAGTAACTGGCCCAAAGCTGCACAGTCCATGAATGATGAAGCCAAGATTTTAACCCAGGTGGTCTGACTCCAGAGCTCAGGTTAAGCTGTCTCAGTGCCTTCCGGGGGCTGGAGGTGGAATTGATGGGAACACTAGAGTTGCTGGTCCTGAATCCCAGGACCCTCAGGACCTGGCCTCCTGCCTTCCTTCACGAAGTGCCATGGGTATGACAGAAGGGCCACTTCACACGCTGCTCCGAGCCTTCCATACACACATCTGACCACCTCACTCTCCCGCTCAGACACCTGCTGCCCTGAGAAGGAAGCTGAAGCCCCTTACACTGGCTCGCACGGCCGCCAGCCGCCCCTCTCCGGGCTCTCACGCTCTCTGGGCTCCGTCACTGAAATTCTACACTTGCAGTGGTTACACATACGCACCTCAGGGCCTGGAACTCCCTCCCTCTAACACCCCCACCACTTCCCGACTAACTTGTGCCATGGGTATGACAGAACCCCAATTTCGATTTGTCACTAAGTCACTTCACTCAGCCATTGCGGCTGCCTGGGGGCATGGCGGAGGGCTTTACTCTGAGCCCCAGGCCTGGATTCACCATTCCCAAGCACAGTCTCATCTAGTCGTGGTGTGATGGCCCACTGCGATCAAAGGGGGTGAGGTGTCAAGGGGAGATGGGGTGCCTCCGATCAGGAGGGGACAGCGTGCGGGGCAGGCTGGGTGTAAACATCCCACTAACACCTCGTACGTGGGCGGGCGTCAACAATCACTCCAGGAGCCAGGCCCAGGACCTGTGAGCACACAGCGGGGTCCCATTCCCCTCTTCATTTTCCTTTCCTCCTTCTCACACAGGAAGAATGTGAAGGCCAATTTATTTGGTCTATCAGAAAAAAATTTTTTTTAAAAACGAATGGGTATTTCTCAAGTTGGCTCCTATGGCTCATTAGCTAACCAGGTGAACAATATCCACATTAATTGACTATCAGATGCTTACAACATCCACAGCATGGTTATCAAACATTTGTACAAGATAAAAGCAGAGGATGGGTGGGGGGTGAGGGATCAAGTACCCACTCACTTAACCTCCCAACCCACAGTGACCCCAAGGGTGGACTGACCAGTTGATTCATTTACTGGGCACTTCCTCTGTAGAGGACCTGACCTTGGGGAAGGGGTTCCGGGTCGACACAGCCCTGATCCTTTGCCCTTGAAGAGCTCAGGGTCTATCAGGAATGAGGGGCTCGGACATCCACAAGTCTGAGAACCACCAGTAGGGATCAAAGAGTCCCGAAGAAAGTCTGGGAGACACAGTCAACAGCCCTTCGCCCCCTGGAGCTTTCAGACCCTCATCAGATCCTGCTGGCGAACTGACTTGGAGAAGCCGTCTGCTGCTGTCAGCAGGGCGATGTGGAGGAACTCGAGCTGAGGGGACGGGCTGTGGTGTCTGCTGGCGCCAAGAGCCATTCAGTCCTCCATGTGTGGACTACCTGTGCCCTGCATGCTTCCAACAAAGTCTGACTCAGCTTCTGAGTGAGGCTCTGAGGCTTAGGGCTGACATGTCACTTGACCCCGGCAGGCGGGAAAGGAGCCCCGAGACGCTTCATTCCTGTGCCCACAAGGAGGTCTCCAGAGAGGCACTAGGGCTGAGCAGCAGAGGACTTGGGATTTGGGTCTCTTCCAGCAGGCGCTGCAAGAGGTAGGGGCCTTGGCACTGCCATGCTGCGAGAGAGCGTCAACGTTGGTTCCTCGTGAGGGGAAAGTCTGTCGAGGAGGGCCTGGGTACTAGCCACGTGGGACTGCTTTCCGGCCTGTGTCTGATGCAGACCACTTGGCCTGGGACGGTGGGTGGTGGCCAGTAACGGGCTTGCTCTGGCATGGGCCACCGATGGATTGCTCCATATCTGAGGGCTTGGTCACCTTGGCAAGACCAACTCAGAGTCCATGGAGATGTCCTTCCTCCCATTCCAGAAGTGCTTGGAGGCTGCTCTGGCCTCCACTGGTTCTGGGAGGTGGCGGACCAAGGGATTTGCTGGCCAGGGCAGCAGTGTTTCTAGGGTGCAATGCTAGGAGCAGGACTCCATGTGCTGTGTTCAAGGTCGGCTGATGGCTGTGGGAGGCCCCTAAGTTCAGGCCCGGGAAGCTCAGGATTGTCCTCATCCCCACCCTCCTGAGCTGAACCCACCCCTGATGCCCCCTCCTTGTCTGGCTCAAGGCCCTGGATGGGTCACCTCCCAATCAGGACCCTGGGCCAGGAGTGAGGTGTACGGCCTCGAGATGGTCCCTTCCCCTTTTTAGGCCTCCATTTTCCCATATGAACAATGAAATATTGGATAAGATCAGTGGTTTTTAAACTTTTTCCAGACCCCTTGTCAAATGAAATCTTATGTGAAGCCGAATATATAACATAGATTAAAATAAAGCTGATGTGAATAGGGTGGAGGGTGGGACCCGGGCCTCTGTCTACTCGGCCTTCCTTTACCCACAGCCCACAGGGTGCCACTGAGTTCTCCAGAGACTTCTAGGCTCTACCGAATGCAGTTTGAAGGCCACTACGCTACATGGTTATTTCAGGTCCTCCAGCTTTGATGGCCTGAGGTTTTGTAACTTCCTAAAGCCACTGGAGCCTAGCCCTCACAGATCCAAACCCTCTCCCAAGTCACAAAGGGAAGGCAGTGTGGGAGGAGCCACACTGCTGGCTGGCTAGCTGGGGACACGGTCACACAGTCCCCCAGGGAGAGCCACTCTCTCAGGCCCTCTGGTCAAACGCCTGCCACCGCTCACAGCAGAGAGAAAGGTACTATGTCCCCCAGAGCCATAGCCGCCACCAGGGGAAGCCTGGGGCCCGGGGTCTGGCCTGGTCCCCATCTCACCTGAGGGCCCTCGTCCGGCAGAGGCCGGGGCCTGGGGGCGGACGTCAGGGTTAGGGTCTTGATGTCGCTATCCCTACAGACTCCCCTGCCCATGCTGTGGCCTGTCCCTCACCTGACACTGCACAGCTTGGCAATTACAGTCACAGACTGGCTCCAGAGTCCCGCCTGGCTCAGATGAAGACAGTAATTTTCTGCGAGTTTCACTGGTTCTACACTCTTTTGTCTGTCCCAGGGGTCTCCTCTGCGGGGTCTTCCCAGGTGTCTTGTCCCTTCCTCCACTTACTCATCTCCACTCCCTTCCACCCCCACTCCAGGGCTTTCTCCCTTGGTCCTAGTCACCAAGACAAGCAACTCTTCCTGTCCAAGTATCCAGCCTGCTGATCAGGGTGTCTTGATAACCTTGAACCAGCAAACTACGTGCTCTGCGCCCTAAGAAGAACAGCCCAGGAGAGGCTGCGGCTGCTCTCAGCGTGGCCTGAATCAAAGGCCGCTGGATCAAAACCACCACTGGGGATAGGGCCGGGCTTTCTGTTCCCACCAGGTAGGGACAGGCTGGAGCCTTCCTGCTGGGTTTTAGCTTTGCATGTCCTTTGGTGAGGACCTACGCCTCATTCTCATCTGCTGGGCAGAAAGGATGTCTGTCTCCTCGAGCCCCAGACACTGGGCAGGCAGCCTCCATTGTTCTGGTCTGTGGTCAGCCCCACCACAGTGCCTCCTAAGCCTTCTCAGGCCACCCCAAGACCTGACAAAGCAATTCTCTGGGAACACTTCGGGTAGAAAAAGCCACTTTATTGAAGAGTCTCTGTCACAAGACCCCCATTTCTGCACCTGTCAGATTGGCTTTGGGTAGAAATTTCTGGTTGTCTTTCCTTCCAGTTTCTCTCTTTGTCGATGGCTTCCTGAGATTTGGCGTCTTTGGTGGCATCTGGGGAATCGTCAGTGACCATGGGGCCCTGGCCCAGTGCAGGAAGGGCTGGCAGCTGGCAGAGGGCCAGGGAGTGGCCAGCCCCGCAGCCCACAAGGAGTCCCGATGACGACCGCAGAGCCTGCACGGGCTTTGGGGCCCAGACATTGGCTTCGGTGCCGTCCCCGCACATGCCATGCTCGTTCCAGCCCCAGGAGTAACATGCGCCGCCTGTGAAGGAGACGGAAGACTGCTGTGGATGCGGTTTGGGATAACAGGGCTGAAACACTCACCCTGGGGGCACAGTGTCATCATAACCCCAGTTCACAGGAAGAAACCAAAGCTCAGTGACACTTGGTGGCACGCTCACCATCCCTGCTTCCACCCCTGCCCTCCTGGGTCTGCTCCTGTTCCCTATTTCCCACTCCCACCAACCCACAACTGTTCCTGCCCCAAACCTGGCTTTCCCCCTTGGCCCTTCCCTCACTGCCACCCCCAACACACACACACACACACACATAATCTAAGACCTGCCGACTCTATCTCCAAACACCTCTCACATCCTCTCACGTCTCTCCGTCTCCACTGCCATGGCCCTGGTCCCGACGCCGTTTTCTTGCATCTGGGCCATGCCCATCGCCGGCTAACTACAGGGCTGCTCACCATCCACTCCATCTTCAAAGAGTATCACAGTGACCTCTGACACTGCCATCTAATCACGTCACTCTTCTGCTTAGACCTGTTCGATGACTTACCACCGCTCTTAAGGAGGCCTTTCCTTGGCCTGTGAGGCCCTCAGTGACCTGGCTCCTGACTATCTTGCTGCCCTCCCTTGCACAACTCTCCCCGTACCTTCTTTCAGTTCCCTAAATAAGCCCTGTAGGGCCTTCCTTTCTCTCGAAGTCCTCGCTTTACTGGGCTCCAGATGTCCTCATGCTTTAGATTCCAGCTTAAATGTTGCTCAGAGGCCAGACTCGCGGCCACCCACTCCAACTTAGACTCCCGCCATTGCCCCTGTGCTCTCCCCTCACGGGCAGCAGGCAGGTGACTTGTGTGGTGGCGGGTTTACTATCCGCTCCTTACTAGCCCATCTGCTCTACAGTGGGAAGGAACGTGCATGTTCTGTTCACTGCTGTATTTCTAGCATGGGGCCTGGCACACAGTTGGTGGTCAGTAAGGGTTTGTCGACTAGACAAAAGATTGAAGGAACTCAGAGTCATACAGCCAGAAAGTCTCCAGCCAGCATTCAAGCGCAGGTCCCTCCCACAGTCCACGATGCTCCACTCCATCACATCACCTCTTCCTAGGTTGTGGACTCTTTCCTAGGGTCTAAACTCACTCACATTTTTCAGTAGTTGTTTAGAAATTTTTTTTTATGGATATAAAAGTAATACATCTTCATGGCAAAAAAGGAAAAAACAGAAAATATGGGATGAGTGTAAAGAAAAGCTGACAGCTGACTTCCGGAATCTTGCCCACTACTATGAATATTCTGGATATCTCTTTCAAACATTTAATTTTTAAATATCTGTGTATATTTTGTCCTGCTTTTATGTTTTTAATTTTTATTTATTTATTTATTTTAGGAAGATTGGCCCTGTGCTAACATCTGTGACCAATCTTCCTCTTTTTCTTTTTTTTCACCCCAAAGCCCCAGCACGTAGCTGTGTATCATAGTCATAGAGTTGTGGCTCTTCTATGTGGGACGTCGCCTCAGCGTGGCTTGATGAGTGGTGAGTAGCTCCACGCCCAGGATTTGAACCGGCGAACCCCGGGCTGCCGAAGTGGAACGCGAGAACTTAACTGCTACGCCACTGGGCTGGCCCCATGTCCTGCTTTTATCCCTTAATATTATAACACTAAAATTTCTCCATGAAATTGCAAATCGTTCAAAAAGTAAATTAAAAATAATTTTAAATTTTGAAATAGCTCAGCATACAGAAAGGTACAAAAATAATTTAACAGAAAGATACATATCCCCACCCAGATTTAGAACATTAGTTAACATTTTGCCATAGTTGCTTCAACCTTTCCCTTTAAAAAAACCAGTCAATCACGAAGACACAGCTTAACCCCCACCCCCATCCTTGCCCCTCCATCCATCCCCTCCTTCCTGGGAGTAACCACTACTTTGAAGTTGGTGTACATTATTTGCATGCTTGTTTTATATTTTTCTACCTATATATGCCCTTAAATACTATGTAATATTTTTAGTTTGTTTTAAAGATTTACATAAATAGTATCACTTAACTATGTATCCTTTTTGGTACTTGCTCTTTCCACTCAGCATTGTTTTTGAAATTTATCTGAGCTGATAGTTCTAGATCTAGTTATTTGAACTGTGCATAGTATCCTATTACGTATAAATCATATGTTACTTATCCATTTCCCTTCTGATGGACAGCTCTTTAATGATGATAGCTGTTGTTATTTTACTGGAAATATAATAATGTACAATAATATTATACAACAATACTAATATTGTTGCTATTATAAACAGCACTACAATGAACATCCTTGAACATGTCTCCTTGTACAGATTGGTGTTCCCGCAGGGGTGATTCCCACAAGTGTGAGTGTAGCGGGATTTACTAGGTGTGGCCAAATATAGCTCTCCCAAGTGGCTTCAGTCATTTCTGGTCCCATTAGCAATGGATATGAATCTGTTTCCCTCTCTCTCTGCCGTTAGACTCCTGTCATTGTGATAAGTATACGTAAGGAATTTGCATTTCCCTGACGAACAGTGAGAAGGAGCGTCACTTTGTTTATTATCCCTATGTTGCCTCTCCTGTGAATTGCACGTAGACATTCTTTGCCTCTTCTGTTCTTTGGTTGTTTATCTTTTTCTTATTGATTTGTATGTTTTGTGTATTCTTTTGTTTATATATTCTTTGTTGTTACATGCATTGCAAGTGTCTCCTCTCAGAAGTTTGTTTACGGTGTCTTTTGTTATATAGATTTACGTAAAATGCTGCCTGACTGCCCATTGTGGAGATTAAACAATTTCCTTAACCTGTATCCTATTATCAGGTTGTTTCTAATTTTTCATTATTTTGTATAACATTCCTATGAACATCTTTATGCATGAATCTTTGTCCATCTCTCTAATTATTTTCTCAAAGTAGATTCTTCGAATGTGAATTCCTGGTCAAAGGGTATGGACTTTTTGAGACTCCTCAATTCTGAGCACTGCCAGAGCACCTTTCAGAAAGGCCACTGGACTGTAACCAGCGCAATCTGGGGGGGTGTCTGTTTCACTCCAGCATTGACAGTATTTATTAGTTATTATGTTTAAAAATCTTTCCTAATTCGAGGACCAAAAATGGTATCTCATTGTTTTAATTTGTACTTTTTTGATTACCACTGAAATTGGAAATTAATTATGTTTCTCAGATATTTGTATTTCCTCTTTTGTGTATTGTCTGCTTCATATCTTTTTCCTACTTAGTATAGAAGATTTAAGTGCTCAGACCCAAAAGCCAGATGAGCTGGGTTCAAATCCCAGCTCCTCCATTTATTAGCTGAATGACCTTGGGCAAGTTACTTAGCCTCTCTGTGCCTCAGTTCCCTCATCAGTTAAAAGGGGATAATAATAGTACCTTTATCATAAAGTTGTTTACAAGGATTAAATGAGTAAGTATGTATAAAATACTTAGAATGGTACCTGGCACATAGTACTATATAAATATCAGCTATTATTATTATCAATTAAGAGCCTTGTTGTTTTAAAGATTTTTATTGTAAGAATATTAATTCTTTCTCTGCCATATCTGGCATAAATACTTTTTCTCAGTTTAACTTAAAATTTTGTTTTGAGTCTTTTGAGATAAATCATAAGTTTTATGGTTCCATGTAGTAAAATTTGTTGATCTTTTACCTTATAATTTCTTCCAGTGCTTGTAAGAATTGAAAACCTATTCCTATCCAGATTGGAAAATATTCTTTTTGATTTTTCAATGATCTGAATTTTTTAATCTCTTCATTTCACTCATTACCACTGAAAACCTGCTTTACAGACCATTCTTTCACAGAGGGAGGCTGGCTGGCCCGGGACTTCCCTTTCCTTTTCCCTGGTAGGAAGGCAATCACGGGCCAAAAGCTTGCGTTAGGGGAAACACAGATGTCTGCCTGTTTAGCCGGCGAGTGAGGAAACGCACACGGAGAGGATGGACCCCAGGCTGCAGCTCCCACAGTTATGCGGGAGTTTCAGCCAGGTGGCTCTGCGGCACGAGGTGGGAGAGTGGAAGGCTTGGTACCTTCAGGCCCAGCTCGGCACCTGGCGTGGGCTTCATGCCAGGCCCTGGTGAGTGGCACCAGCTGACGGTCAGCAGGAGTGGGGGTGGGAGGAAGGCAGAGCTGACCTACCAGCAGGACGCGGTGCGATGGGCAGCTGGCAGGTCCCTTTCCTCCTGCCAAAGGACACATGCTCCAAGGAAGCGCACTCAGGCCGGGGCAGCCAGAGGCCTCATGCCAGGCCTTCATGCCCACTGGGTCGAGAAGCCTGGCAAAAGGCCCGAAACATCTTCCCTCAATACTTCCAAAGAAGCCTACTCGAGGTTAGGTGCTTTAAAGTCTTCACTTCATTTAATTCCAATGTCCATGTGAGAGCCCTGGTTTATAGATTATTCTCATTTTACAGATGAGGAAACTGAGGATCTAGAACTCAGGGCAGGGTGGTCTGAATCTGTAGTGAACTCTGCACATTGTATCCCAGGGCTCGCCACATTTATTCTATAAAGGCAGATAGTCAATATCTTAGGTTTGAGGGCCTCATTCAGTCTCTGTTGCACACTCTTGTTCTTTATTATAACCCTTTAAAGACCATTCTGAGCCTGCAAGGCCATACCAAACAGGCCCCGGGTCAGATCCGGCCCGTGGGTCGTAATTTGCCAGCCCCTGGCATATAAAGAATACATATAATTTACCATAGCCTGGGCTCTGCTTTCCCAGGTCCCACATTACCAAACAAACATCTGTGTGATAATGGTACCCCTGTCCCCACCTCCCTCCCAGGGTCGCTGGGAGGAGGGCTGCATGAGCTGAGGCATATCTAAGGCCCCAGCACAGTGCCTGACACTGGTGACAGCTCACACCCACATAGGAAGCAGACCACGGGGGAGAAGGGAAGGCAGAGAAGGCCACGCCAGTGGCAAAAGGCACAGAGATGGAGGGCCACCAGCAGATGGGAAGGCCTAGGGTGGAACGACAAGAAGTTTGGGGCTCCTGAACACTTTACACAAATCTCCTACAGAAAAAACCAGGCAGGGGCCGGCCCCGTGGCTTAGCGGTTAAGTGCACGCACTCCGCTACTGGCGGCCCGGGTTTGGATCCCGGGCGCGCACAGACGCACAGCTTGTCGGGGGCGGCATCCCACATACAGCAACTAAGAAGGATGTGCAACTATGACATACAACACTCTACTGGGGCTTTGGGGAGAAACAGGGGGAAAAAAAAAGGAGGAGGATTGGCAATAGATGTTAGCTCAGGGCCGGTCTTCCTCAGCAAAAAGAGGAGGATTAGCATGGATGTTAGTTCAGGGCTGATCTTCCTCACAAAAAAAAAAAAAAAACACACCAGGCTGCTGAACTCGGCAAGTGCAAGACTGGCGCTCCCCTCAACAGAAGGACATCTTTAAGTACTGAGCTCCACCAGCATTTTAGAATGGGTTTCACCCGCCCCCTGGCCTCACTTAGCACCACCTTTTCAGGGGCACAGTGAAGACGGGAAGGCCCTCTGGACTCAGCGAGATGCCACTGTGCAGGCTGTTCTCAAGCAGAAGTGAGAGGAAGGAGAATGGGCAATGGCGAGCCTCTCGCTAAGCTAACTGGAATCTGGAACACCCAGTTTTCAAAACAGCTGAGTTACAGGACGATGCCTGGCTTTACAGAGGCCTCTCTGCAGTGTGCTGGCACTTGCCAGGTCCTTGAGGACTCTGAAATCCTACTTGAACGATCTGGATCTGCTTTACTGGCCCCAGGGCACACGGCTGAGCCCGGAGTGGAGAGCCCACAGTTACAGAGGGATTCCCCAGCCTCTCGGAGTTCAGGTCCCTGCTCACGGGGCTCAGTGGAGCGGGCCTGATCCAGGCTGTGACAAGTGATGGTGCTCGCGGCCCACCACACTGTGTCAACCTAAGAGCCCTGCGGGCAGTGGAACCTCGGGACTGGCAGGGTCCCTGGCACAGGCTGGACACAGTACCCAAATCTGCTCAGGCCTTGTGGCACTACCTGAGCTTCTTGGCAACTCAGGTCCTTGGAGGGCCTTATGCTGCTGGGACTGCAGCCCAGCGCTAGGGAGGGGGCAGCATTTCTGCTGGGGGGCCTTGCCTAGGAGAGGCAAACACGTGAGCATGTGTGGCAGAGCCTCCTGGCTGTCCCTGAACCACAGAGGAAGACTACATTTCCCAACTGCTCTTGCAGCTGGGTGTGGCCAATGAGATTCAAGCTGGAATGTTCTGTAATAGCTTATGGGACCCTTCCTTAACAGACAGATGGCATGCACACTTTGTCTGTTCTTTGTCCCTTCCTCCAGCCTGTCACTGCGAATGTGGAGCTCAGGCTGCCAGCTCAGACCATGAAGATGAGGGCTGCAACCTGGGGATGGGGCTTCTGTTCATGCAAATGTCACCTTAATTCCCACAGCAACCCTCCGAGGTGTTTTACCTCCATTTTCCAGATGAGCTAACTAGGCTCAGAGAGGTGAAATAACTTGTCCGTGGTCACACAGCCATTCCAGTCTGGAATGGACTGGAACCCAGGACACCCAGGTCTCAGGCTCCTTCACTAATTCCATGTGAAATGGTAATAAAATCACTGAATACTTGGTGTACGCCAGACTCGGTGACAAGTACTTTATACGTATTAATTCAATGAATCCCCCCAAGCATGTGAGGTACACCGAACATCAGCCCCATTTCCAGGGAGGTAGCATGAACTGGTCAAGGTAACAGCTGGCAGAAGCAGGACTGGATTCAAACCCAGCAGCCTGACTCCAGGACCTCTTCAGTGAACATACTGTCCTCTAGCAAAAACCCTGCTTCCAAGATAATCCAGAAAAGGTATAGAGTAACAGTCCACCTGATTGGCGACAAGATCAGCATGGAAGGCAACACTGTAGCTGGTGAGAGAAGCACTCTGCAGAGGAGCAGAAACCTCCCTGAGCCCTTAGGAGCACTGGGGCCGAGGAAGCCGCACATCTATCTGGTGGGGTTGGGAAGAGGAGGGGGACATGGGGGTGAAAAGGCAGGCAGCTCTCATCTTCATGGTCCCCTTGTCTGAGCTCCTCCCGCCAAAACCTCACAAAGACCTGGAGCATCAGCCAGGGCTGCTCTCCTGCAGTACCAGGCAGGGGGAGGGGAGGTCTGAGGACCTCACGGAGAGGAAGGCTCTGGGTTCAGGAAGCTGGTAAACGTCAGTGTGGACACAGCCGGCCGTGGAGCTGGGCAAATTTGGGAAAAACTTCTGAGTGTCCAGCCACCCAGCTCACAGGGATCCCACCCTTTGGGCAGTATTGCTGGGATGGGCCCCAGGGTCCTGCTGTGAGCAAGGAATAGTGAGTGAGGAACCCGGAATTCAGTCCTCCTGCAGCGTTTTGGGTCTAGGTGGCAATCTGAGGGTAGAAAGAAGAGGCTCAGGTCCTCACCCTCTCTTGCCCGGACAATGACAACAGCTACTCTGTCCTTTATGCAGAGGCAGCTGGCCTTGGGGAAGGTGGGGAATCAGGCTGAAACAGTGTGGACTAGGTCCTCCCATGGACAATTCCCTGACTCCTCACCACTGACGAGACCAAGTCCAGGCCTCTGAGCTGGCTCTCAAGGCCCTCTGTGGTCCGCCCCTCTTTCCCAGCCCTCTGTCCCAGCCCCGCGGGCTCGCTGCTGCTCCCCGGATTCACCCAGGCCTTTCACACCGTCATGATGTTGCTCAGATGAGTCATTTCTTTCATCATGTGGGTGTCTCTTCTGGCTTGGCCTGTGCTGGACACAAGACCCAGAAGAGGAAAATTCAGTTTCTGCCCTCGGGGCTTCCAGTCCACTGGGGAAGCAGCCATGGAAATGATGATTATGGGGACAGATGGCACGTGTGCACAAGGAGGCACGCACAACGTGTGTACTGCAGCACGGCTCGTAATTGCAAAAGATCGGCGTAACCCCAACGTATCCATCAATAGAGGAGTGTTTAAGGAAACGATGATTTGACCCCACTGTTAATAATCTGCAGCTATTAAAAATAATGAGGTAGAGCTCTATGGCCGGACCTGGGAAGATATCGAACACATTCTTAAGAGAAAATAGGTTACAGAACAATAGAGAGAGTGTGATTTAATTTATGAAAAGCCTCTATATATTTCTGTAAGTATAGATCCTGAAGAATACATCCCAAACTGAGAACAGTCTTTGAGGAAGAGAGGGAGAAATGGGTGAAATCGTTTGTCCAAGTATATAAGAAAGCAATAACATAGGATGATAATCAAAAAATAACTGTATTTCTAAGGGACAGAGGTAACACAGAGGAGGGGATGATATGCCCTGTGGGGAGAGGAGGTGGGTGTCACTGAAAGGTCCAGAGATTAATTCTTAGCTGGGTTTTGAAGGATCAATAAGAGTTCACCAGTCTTAAATTTGCCCACTCTGACCTGCTTTCATTGATCCCGATAGCATCCTATTTTGCTGCTGAGAACAGAATGGTGGCTGGGTGTAGGGCTAGAACCCACTGGGCTGTTGGAATACTGTTAATTTCACTTCCCCTGAGCTTCTGCAGGACCCAGAGCTCTCCAAGTACACACCACACCCCTCCTGGTTCTACAGGTCTCACCAGGCTGTGAGCTGGGGACAAGAGTAGGTGCTTGGAGCAGGGCACACGCATCACTCAGTCCTCAGGCACATGGGACAGGCACTCAGGATACAGCGACTGAGTGGAAGTGAATTCTTCTGGGCCTTTCCCTTGCCCACAGTCTTTATGCGCCCGTTCTGGAGAGCAGCAGGGGAGGGGCGCGCGCGCACACACGCGCACACACACACACAAAATGCTGAAGTTGGGTGCCGTCGACCCAGTCCTGTGCCTGTGCCTTTATTCCCTGGTCTGTGGCCAGAGCTGCCTCCTGGCCAAGGCCTCAAGAACAGACAGTGGCAAGTCTCTGTCCCTGGTCACACCGCCCGGAAGAGAGGCTGCTCTTGCAGAGAATGGCCATTGTTAGTGCAGGACCCTTCCAACAATTAGTCCATCCACCACTCACCAGGGCCAACGAGGCCCTCGAGGCAAGCGCTGAAG
The DNA here is from genome assembly GCF_057802395.1 of Ceratotherium simum simum. NCBI lineage: Eukaryota > Metazoa > Chordata > Mammalia > Perissodactyla > Rhinocerotidae > Ceratotherium > Ceratotherium simum. Next base: position 12,692,803 of record NC_141906.1, on the reverse strand, counting down.
CAGCAGGAAGAAGCCATTCCAGAATCAGACAGTGGGGCTGTTCGCACACAGAATTATCTGGAGATGTTTTGGGATCATGGCCCATACTGCCTCAGGGAAGGCCGTAAGTGGAAGTAGGCTGGTCTAGGATCCCTTCCAGCCCAGGACCATGGCCCCACTGAGAGTGGGGTGAGAGGAGGAGATGGGCGGTGAGGACTGGAGGCAAGGGGGCCGGTGAGGAGGCTGTGGCTGTCCACCAGGTAAGAAAAGATGAGGCCCTGAGGAAGAAGGGATTTAGGAAGGTAACATTCAAAACACGGCCGGAATCCGGCCACTTCTCAGCAGCCCCATCACCGCACACCGGTACTCCTGCAAGGGCCTCCTGACTGGTCCCTCGGAATCCACTGCCCCTCGTGGTCTATTCTCCACACACAGCCTGAGTGATCCTGCTAAAACCTAAGTCAGACATGGCACTGCTCTGCTCAGAATCCTCCACTGCCTTCTCCGACTCAGATAAACAGCAGCTGGTCTCCAGCTTCCTCCCGGACCTCATGTCCTATTGCATTCCACCTTGCTGACATCACCACAGCCACAGTGACTTCCTTACTATTCCTCAAGTAGTTCCTGTTTCCCACCTCAGGGCCTTTGCACTTGCTGTTCCTGCTGTCTCCAATGCCCCTGATATCCATAGGTTCACTCCCTCATTTGTTCAAATGTCACCTTAACCGAGAGGCCTTCCCTGAGAACTCTGAGATAGCAATCTACACCCCTCCTCATCTCTGTCTCCTCACCTGCTTTATTTTTCTTTACATTGTTTTACTGTTTATTTGTTTATTACCTATCTCTCCTGACCAGAACACCAGCTCTTTGAGAACAGGGACTCTGTTTCTGCTGTGTCCCAGCGCCTGCAACAGTGCTTGGTGTATATTAGTGCTCAATACATTCCTGTTGTCAAATGAAGGAGCAGACGAATGATGAACGGACAAATGGCTAGTGAGAGAACGGAGCTGCCTTATTCTCTCCTAGAGGGCCAATAGGGAGCCCACGGACATGGAGAGAAGCTGCTGACGTCAGCTTGCCCTCAGGAAGGGCGCTGTGACCACTGGAGGCCACCCTGGAGCAGCAGGTGGCCTGGCTGGAGGTTCGGAGCCCCAGCTGGCAAGGGCATTCCTACAGTGGGCAGAGCCTGGGATGAGACAAATCGAATGTCCTTCTGATCCGGGAGAACTGTGTGGTGGTGTGGGCTTGTGTAGACGTGTAGGAGAGAGAAGACGAGCAGCGTCGGGGAACAGACACCCAGGTCCTCGGGCTGGCTCCCTCAGACCCGCCAGAGGGATGGCCTTAGTTCCGACGAGAAATAAAAATGTGTTGAATTGATGGGTATGCCCTCATAGGTCTCATTCTGAGGCCGCAAGGCTGGGTGTGCTCTAGAATCTCTTTTAGAACCTCACAGCTCAAAAGGTTGTTCAGTTCTCTGTCAGTCTCTATCCCTTTCCATAAGAGGAAACTGAGGCCCAGGGTGGGGCAGTATCCTGCCAGAGGTCCCCCTGCACGCCTTCCCACTGCTCCCTCCCCCTCGGCATCACTGCGGGCACCGAGCCTGACGCTTAGAGCAGCCCAGTGAGGACAGTATTTGGATCAACACTGTGTGGAAGAGAACAGTGACCTGGGAGAGGTTCAGAAATAGCCCAGCCAGGAGGGGCGGAGGCCAGCCCCCCCACCCCGGGAGTAGGAGGTGCTGCAGCTGCTGTGGATACATTTCCTCAGTCACCTGTGGAGAGAGCGTGCGGCGGCACATTGGCTCCACTGGGTGACTATTCTTAGATTGAGGGAGCTGGGGATGACGGATTTAGAACTTACGAGGTGGAAACGTGTTGGCCTGTTTTATAAACAACTGAAATCCTCCCCACAGACTGTCTTTCTGAATTCTGTGTTATCTGCTAGAACTGCTGGCTCTCTGGGCTTCTTGGCTGCACTGGGAGAGGGAACAGAAAAGGCAACTAACCCTCCCGAGGGCCGGCTATGACCACGTATCGTGCTAAGGGCTTCTGCACGACCCATCTCATTTAACAGAGCAGCCCTGGGAAGAAGGTATTGTGATCCCACTCTAGAGATGAAGAAACAGCGGCTGAGAGAGGTCCAGAAACAGCACACCCCGTGACGGGGTGCAAGAGCTAGGCTGTGGATGAGGAGGCCTGACGTGGAGCCTGCTGCTGCCGGCAGGGGACTGGCCAGTCGGACGGGGCACTATGGGCATAGTGCAGCTTCTATCCTCTAAGAGCTCTTCACTCCAGGTGATATATCGGCCCTCTGTATGACCTGGTGGCCTGTCCCCAAGGCCAGTCAGGGGCCCCTCTTCTCTGTAGGTTCCAGGTTGTCATCTCCCTTCTAGAAATGTGGTCCCCAGAGTTGCCCGAGGGCTCTAGAGACGATGAGCCCATCCGGATGCTCACCTTGTCCCAGAGGCTGCCTCTATCAGTTTAGCCTGAGGTCACATGAGCTGCGCTGGAGTCCAAGTCCGCTGACTCTTGCTGAATGCACAGCCCACACATACTCCTAAACTGTTTTTGCATGAGCTGCTATACTACGTCTCCCCTGGCCTGGCCTGTGTGCTGGTGTTTGGGAGCTGGTCAGAACTTTCAAGTTGTCTCCATCAAAAATCATCTTATTAGGGGCCGACCAGGTGGCGTAGAGGTTAAGTTTGCACTCTCTGCTTCAGCGGCCTGGGGTTCACGGGTTCAGATCCCGGGCACGGACCTACACACCACTTATCAAGCCATGCTGTGGCAGGTGTCCCACATATAAAGTAGAGGAAGATGGGCACAGATGTTAGCCCAGGGCCAATCTTCCTCAGCAAAAAGAGGAGGACTGGAAACAGATGTTAGCTCAGGCTAACCTTCCTCACAAAAAAATTTAAAAATTCATCTGATTAAATGAACACAGTGATCTGCGGGGCACCAGCAGAGGAGCAGGGGCACGATGCGGCTCTGGGGCCAGGCTGCCATTCCAGGAGCCTGGTTGCAACAGAGCCTCTCTCCATTGTTCTCCCCAGGCCTGTGTGGGACTCAGCAGTGTGCAGGAGAGGAGGCTGGGAGTTAGAGCAGTCATGGGGGTGGGGGTCAGAAGGTCTTTTCTGGAAGCCAGCAGCAGGTCCAGAAGAATCCACATGCACATTAAGAAGATCAGGTACCAAGTTCACTGAGAAGCCGCTGGATGACACCAACCTGAGGAGGAATTCTGCCTACGGTTTCCAGTCACTTAATAAACACCTACTGAGTGACTGTTCCATGCTGGGTGCTGTATCCAATTCAGTTCAGTCCTAGTGCACAGCGACTAGGCTCCCACAGCACACAAGTGCTGGGTTAGGGAGGGGGGCACCCATCCCACTGTGACAGTGCAGGGAGACAAGTGCCCAGGAAAGGTATACCCCGAAAGGCAGTGGCCAGTTCTTCAGAGGGATCAAACCCCCTTGGGAACAGAGTCTGACTCTTATCTTTTTTTCTTCCTTCAGTACACTTTTATTGAACTTCATGCCAGTAAAAAAAAAAAAATATAGTAAAAATAGGAAAAGACTAAGGGATTAATACTTTTAATTTACATTAATGCATTTTTTCCTTTTAAACAGTGTTATTTTTTAGAGCATTTTTAGGTTCACAGAAAAATTAAGCAGAAAGTTCTCTGCCCCCATGTACTCACACCCTCCCCCACCTGAGTGGTACATTTGTTAAAATCGATGAACCTACATTGACACATTATGGCCCAAAGTCCATGGTTTACATTAGGAGTCCCTCTTGGTGTGGTACATTCTATGCATTTGGACAAATGTTTAATGACATGTATCGTCTATTATATTTCACAGAGAATAGGTTCATTGCCCCAAAAGTCCTCTGTGCTCCACCTGTTTACTTATGGTTTTATCTACCAGAGCTGAATGAATAGATGAGTGGATGAAGAGTTACAGAGTGCCCACGAGGCTCAAGCACAGCCCTAGTGGGAGGGGTACGGAGTGAATGAGACACAGGGCCCCTGTCCTCTAGGGGCTTATGTTCTACCAGGGGAACAACAAGCAAGCAGACACACAGGTCATCAGGTGCAGCCAGTGATGAGAGCTACAAGGAAAACAGATGGAGTGATGTGCTTAGAAGGAAGTCCTTTCCAACAAGGTGGCCTCTGAGCTGTGACCTGAAAGATGAGCAGGAGCCGGCCACACAAACACCTGGAGGAACAGCTTTCCAGGCAGAGGAAACGACCAAGACAAAGGCCCGAAATGCAGAGGAGTCTGCCAGTTCCAGCAACAGTAAGGAGGCCCCTGGTGTCTGGGGCCAGCTAGCCGGGGGAGAGGCAGGCCTTGGGAGGCCTGGTGAGGCCTGAGGAGTTATTTGGAGTGTGCTGAGAAGCCACTGGAGGGTTTTAAGCAGGGAGTGATAAGATCTGACTTACACTGGACAAGGCTGCTCTCTGAAGGGCCATGTGGAGGAGATGATTCAGGAGGTGTCTGCATTGCAGAGGACGGGCAGGGCAGGGCAGGACGGCGGCCGCGAGCGGGCTGGGAGCAGTGCGGACAGAGAAACACATGGATTTACAATCTATTTTGGAAGCAGGGTGTGTAGGACCTGCTGATGGATGTACAAAGAGAGTGAGGGAAAGAAGGGATCAAGACAGATTCCTCGTGCAGTGGGTGGAGAGTGGTGCTATTTATTCAGCTGAGGAAGCCTCGGGGGAGGGACAGGCTGGGGAGAAAACCAAGAGTTCTGTTTTGGACACTTTAAGATAGAAGTGCCCATGAGACATGAATATATTACCAAAGAGACCTCTGAACCTGAGTGAGAACTTGGAACTGTGGGAACGACAAGCAGAGGGACTGACCAAGTGAGCAGTGGGCAGTGCAAGAGGTAACGGGCACTTAGGATTCGATGGGGCCTAACTTGCTGCCTTTATCACTCTAAATTCCAGCTTCGGTTTTTGGTTTTTTTTTAATGAAGTCCATGACTGGGATGTATGCATAGCACATGGGCTAATAAAATATAAATTTCCTTTGTGAGTGGCTCTACTTCATAAAAAATGCATACTGTTTGAACGCGAAGTTATCATAACTATAACCCACTGGCCCAAGTTCTCCCGTGGTCCCGGGGAAGCTGCAATCTCCAATAGCCCGGTGAGCACAGGGTTGCTGGGCTGGGGACATAGGCACAGTGCTCTCCTGGGACGGGTGTCGGGCGAGAAGTGGCGTTCCCAGAGGATGCGGCGTGGGCACAGGAAATGCGGCAGCCCTGCTGCCAGACTGCCTAGTCTCGGGGAGTGTGAGGCCACCCAGAAATGAGGGCTTGTGGGGTAGGCAGCTCTGAGAGGCCCCGTGGCCCTGGCCCTGAGAACTCACAACTGCAGCTAAGGAGGCCCCGCAAGACCCCTGGGGGCCCCTGCCTACATGACTGCTCACAGCCAGCTCGGACTACTCAGCTTCCTGGGAGCTCAGTCCCAAGTGACAGATTTCCCTCCCAGACAAGGGAGCTAGCTGGAGGCTGTAAGACTGAAGCCAAGGACATGTGTGCCCACAGCGCAAATCCTCCGACAGCACCCCAGCTTAGGAGGAATTCCAAAGACCAGACCCGGGCCTGTACGGGTCCACACCCACTGGGCCCCAGCTGCCTCTGAGCCCACGCTGCCACTCTCCCCCTCGCTCACTCCTCCCTGGCCACACTGGCCGCCTCACTGCTCCTCCATCAGGCCAGCCGTGCTTCCGGCTTTGGCTTTCATGCTGGCTGTTTCTTCTGCCGGAACACTCCTCCCCACATATCCACGTGGCTCCCTCCCGGCCTTCATTTGGGTCTTAGTTCAAATGTCACCTTCTCAGAGGGCCTTCCCGACCACTCAACCCCATCCCGCTATCCCTCACACTGCTTTATTTTCCTTCCCAGCATGTGACACTCCATCATATACGTATTTGTTCGTCTGTCTCCCCACTAGAACAAACAACTCCACAAGAGCAAAAACTTCATCTTGTTCAACTGCTGTATCCCCAGCACTCAGAACAGTTATGGGTACATACAAGGTGCTCAATCAGGATTTGTTTTAGGAATGAACAGGTGTCACCTGTCCAAGAGGAGCTCATTCCCTTGAGGGGAAGCCAAGTCAGAGAGCTTGGCAGGCTGTCCACAGGAGTCACCGATCCAAGGAATTGCTGTGGTGTGTGTTGGGGGGCAGCCCTGCTGAAGGCACCTGCAGACTGTAGGGTGCCTGCAGCTTCACTCATGGGGGAAAGGAGACATTACAGCTGAAGACTGGACAGACTCCACCTCCAGCTTTAGAACCAAGCCTGGCCTGGCAGCCTGGCCTGGCCAAGCCTGTCTCAGCTCTTTAAGTGGGCACCCACCCAGCTGCCTGTAGGGCGACCCTCCCCTTCCTGAGACGAGGAGGAGTCCCCTGGGCAGTATATCTCAAGTCCTCACTCGCTGGGCCAGAGAATCTGGAAACAATTGTTACTGCTCAGTGGCTATAGAGCCAGAGAAGATTGGATCTGATCTTGCCTCCGTTACCCACTATGTAGGTCTGGGCCTTGGTTTCTTCATCTGTAAAAAAGGACAATCATCTTTCCTTTACCTTTTTTTGAATGAATACGTAAAGTGCCCAGCACAGAGTCCATCACATGATACATGCTCAGTTGACACTTGTTCCCTTCCCCCTCTTCCAATCTGCTGCTGGGATGGCCCCGTGCCTCCTGCCCAGGATCCATTCCTAGCCCTCCTTGGTCTGGTCTATCTTGCTGCCAGCTGTTCGTAACTTTGGGAGAATCCTCAGTACAGGGGCAAATGACAAAAACAAGCCATCTCTCTTCCTCCCTCCCATCCTCCCAGGACCCATTGCATGGAACAAGTAGGTAACATTTCACACAAGTTCTAGCTGAGGGTTCAGATTAGCATTTGTCTGAGGTGTCCTGACAGGCACAAACCACTAAGCATTGCTATGGAAACCATTCTGCTATTCTCTGCTGTGTCATTTGTTTTCTGGCTCAGCTGTAGTTGTGGTATAGAGGGAAGAGACAAGGTACCTGAGGATTAGACTCCTAGTGGGGCCTATGCTCCTTCCTATGGGGCTGTATGATGAATGGTAACTCCCTGCTTCCCCCTGGGTCTTACCCTCCCCAACTCTAAGAAGTAGGCCGCTGCTTCTCAAACTGTGGCCTGATGACCACTTGCACTTGTTAACAATCACAGTACTGGTGCCCACCTCAGACCAACCATCAGAATCTCCCTTGGAGGTTCTGATGCACGTGAGAGTTTAAGACCCACTGATGTAGGAATTAGACTATCTAAATTGTTTCCAATCTCCCAGTGCATAAAACAGGCCACACGGAAGCTACTCTAGTTGGAGCAGAGGTGAGGGGCTCAGAGCCCCATCCACTCAGCCTCCCACTACCCTCATCTGGTTCCATGGAATCCTAGGGCTTCCCAGAGCATAGCTTGAAAACCGGTGGACCAGATGATTTCTAGTGCCTTCCCTAGAAGGGATGTCAGGCGTTCATTTACTCACTCACTGACATCTATTAGGTGCCCTCTGCTTTCTTTATGCCAAGTATTTGTTTGAAGTCAGCAGCTCTACTACTTACTAGACGTGTAATCTTGAGCAAGTTATTTAATCTCTCTGGGACTCAAATTTCCCACTTGCAAAATGGGAAAATAAGACTTGTTTCCCCTACCTGACAGGATTCTTGTAATGATCAAATAAACAACAAGAACACCTATGAAGAAGCGGTTCGTTACCTGGAAGAGACTCTACAAGTGCCAACAACTATTATTACTCTTATTAGTAGTATATCTAACTATCTGAAGTCTGCAGAACTAAATTAAGTCCTGAGAGTCCTCAGTGGATCATTACCCTTCTACTCTCTGTAGCTAAACTTCCAGAAGGTGTTACAGGGTTTGGGGAACCATAGGTCTAAAAGCCTCCATCTAAAAGATAGCAACCTGCTTACAGGGGTATTTCTGAGGTTTAAGAATAGTACCCACTGTGTTATCTTCTAAACAGAACATTTCTCTATTATCCAAATTTTTTTCAATGATCACATATTACTTTTATAATAATTTTTTTAAAGCACCACTGTTGAAAATACTGTCTGATATACAAAGTTCTTTCAAACACTCTTATTTCTTTATCTGATGCTTTAAAATAAATTCAAACAAGGCACTCGGAGCAAGGCCAATGCCCGGCTTTGCTGGGCGTGGGCAGCATGGCCCTACAGGAGAACTGAGGCAGCTGTGCCACTAACTCAGCATGTGGTCTCAGTGAGTCACTGCCTCTCCTAGGGCCTCCGTTTCTGCACCCATAAACTGAAGGCATCAGCTTTACTGATCTCCGAGGGCCTTCCAGCTCTGATGGTTAACGTTTCAGGACAATGGAGAGCACTTTCCAACACACCCAGCATTCCATACCAGTCATTCCACAGCACATCTGGACCTGCTGGGGCTGCAGCCTTGCTGAGCTCGAGGTGGCTCATGGAGACACTGTTTGCTGAAAACAACATTCCTCTCCCCAGTCATTTAACTGGAGCTTCAGACTTTCCAAAGCACCTTCAGCCCTACTACAAATCAGGGAGTGAGCACATCTAGAAGAGAGGTGGCTCACTCAAGAGCTGTGCCCTTGTAAGTGATGGGGCCATGACCAAAATCAAGGCATTTTGACTCCAAGCCCAGTGCTCCTTACCTCACTGGAATCACATCCTAGGGAAAACTACAGACCCAAAGAGCTTTCATTTGGTGGAAAGACCACCAGCGTTGGAGTCATAAGACGGGACAACACCCCTGCTCCAGCTCTTCCTGCTGTGTGCTTTTGGACCAGCTACTCCCTGGTACTGAGCCTCAGTGTCTTCATCCACAATGTGGGGATATTACTCCTGACAATTCCAGTGCTATGGTGAGGCTCAAGTGAGAGTGAAGGGGAAAGCTTCTGTATATTATAAAGCTATACAGTAGTTACCATTAATATCATATGTTGTGCCTGAAGGTCGGGAGGAATCTACTGCATCTGTCCTTCAAGAAACCCACAGCCGTGGGAAGTATACGTCCTTGGCCACAGGGCAGCTGGATACGGGACCTGAATGGGCAAGTCACTTTACCGTGTGGGCTGAGCTACACAAGACAGACTCTCGGCCTGGCCTGGCTCCAGCCTATGGAGACCAAAGGGCATCAAAGCTGAAAACACTTGACAGGAGTGCAGAGCCCATCAACATGGGCAGCTCTTTTACTTTTTAATTTTTTGTGAGGAAGATCAGCCCTGAGCTAACATCCATGCCAATCCACCTCTTTTTGCTGAGGAAGACCGGCCCTAAGCTAACATCTATTGCCAATCCTCCTCCATTTTTTTCCCCAAAGCCCCAGTAGATAGCTGTATGTCATAGCTGCACATCCTTCTAGTTGCTGTATGTGGGACGCCGCCTCAGCAAGGCCAGACAAGCAGTGCTTTGGTGCCCACCTGGGATCCGAACCCGGGCCGCCAGTAGCGGAGCACCCGCACTTAACCGCTGGCCCCCGGCAGCTCTTTATTCTGAGTATTCATGCATTCATTCCATTAACAAACATCCTCTTAATATCAACTCCAGATAAAGTACTATTTGGGTGTCTCGTGTGCAAGGAAGCAGGAGGAATGAGCAAATATGAGTAAGATAGTCCCCGTTTTTAAGGAATTCTCAATCTCTTAATAACCAGCATTTCCTGAGCTCTTACTACATACCAGGAACTCTGCTGTTTCACACCCATAATCCCCCCATAGGGTAGGAATGTTCAGGGTCCTGACTTTACCCCTGAAGAAGCTGAGGCTCAGGCTCACCTGAAAACCAAATGGTGGAGCCAGGACTCGAATCAAGGTCATGTCTCCAGATCCTAAGTTCTTGACCCCTGTGTTCCATGGCCTCTGTATCACTGGGGACTTGAGGCATGCATCTTCCTCTCTGGGTCTCAGTTCCCCTATGAACGTAGAGTTCAACAATTCTAGTGGGTACAAGAGATCTTGCAACACAAGCGAGCTAAAACAGAAAGCAGGAGATGCCCACCTGAAGTGAGGTATGAGGTGTGGAGATCAGGTCCCATAGCTCAGGAGGGGAAGACACAGGACACAAGCTGGGTGGAATGAGGCCAAGGCCAGGATTTTGCCACACACAGCTCAAACCAGCAAGTTTCAGAGAGGCATGGCTGACACCTGCCCACCTCCACCAATGTCCCTCCTCCCACCAAACCTCACTGCCCACTCATCTGCCTCCCCAGCTGGGCCTTTGTTCATACTGCTCCCCCTATTTTTCCCCATCTCCCCCAACTTTGCTCCTCGAGCAGGTCTCTTCTGATCCTGCAGCTCTCCCCAACAGACTATAACAGACTACAATAGCTTTAACAGTCACTTAAATACCATTTCATCAAGAAGCCCCCACATCATCGGAACAGCATTTTCCTTTAAGATCCTGGTCCTTGGTGTCTGGCTCCCTATCTTCATAATTTGCTCTGTCTCTAATGGAGAAAGAGCAGTGGCCCTTCTGCATCTGAATCTTTCACAGTAGCAGAAGCCAGTAAGGTTGCCTGGAGAGTCTGGAAATGCCATGTTGCCATGGTAATGACAGACCAAAGTTCCAGATGCTTTATCCCCAGTGAGCTGCCCTGGCAGCGCCACTCCAGGCTGCTGGTGGAGTCTTCCTTGGTGAACCAAAAAAAAAATCCATTAATGGACAAGCAACTGCTCCACTGGTGCTGAGGTTTAGCTCCTGCAAACACACTTGTGGCCCACTCACCCGGCCCCTTGGCTGATAAGGAGGCCTGGCCCTGGCTCTCTACACCGTGGCTCACTCGGGGGTAATATGGATTTTAACCAGCTCAGCCAACAAAGCAGGCCCTCCCCCACTCCAGCCCCCAAATTACCACTTCTCTTGTTTGATGCTGCCAACCAGGGATCTGCTGGCGTGGACCCTGGCAATTAGCACAGCACTTGCATTTGTTTGGGAATTAAGTGTCACTGATTAGCCTAATTCCACGCCATTTACAGACAGTCAGTGTCAGTCTGAGATTCGCTTTTCTAAATGGTGGCCCAGGGGGTGGCGTGATCATGGCTTGAGTTTGAAATGGAGGCAAGGGCCTGGTGAGCCAGACTGAACCAGGAGGCAGGACTCACCTCTGGACCTGCCTGTCTATCAGCCTGTGCCTCCCGTGGTCTTGGCTGCCTAAGGGAACTGAAGACAAGAAGAAGCTGTTTCCAAATTGAAGTCATGCCTATTTCCAAGTCAATCCTGGCCAGAGAGGGAACTCATTCCCATCTGACAGCCTCCCAGCTGATGCCCACTGGGCATGCCCAGCCACATGACTAGTGAGCCCTAAACTGGGGCTCCTGGGGCTGGAGGCCTGAGTCAAACTCTGGGTGGCTGGGCAGGACCCTGACACTCTGCCTAGACTCTCCTGCCATCCCACCACCTAAGGGCCTGAGCCTTTTATCTGCCCCCTAAGAGCCCCTTGGAATTTGAATGCCCCATGATAATTACCTTAAGACCTCTTACTCACCTGCTGGAGGACCCCAAATGGGCCCTCCAGAATACTGACATTCCCAGGATCATACAGGCCTTATACCTTGGATGGTTGATCCCTATCCTGACCCAGCAGGAGCCAACTCCACAGCTAATATGGTTCCCTTGGGTTTCTACCCTCTCCTGCCAGTTTGCTTGTATAGAGCATACAGGGGTCATAACCCTGTGGAGCTGGCTGATTGAATATGTGCCCACGGACACTGAGGAACTTCCAGATCCTGTTGAGGAAATTCATAGGCATTGAGGCCTGGCTGGATAGGCCTTGATGACTGAGCTTCCCTAATACAAACTCTAGCTTGCTTGAAAACAGGGAGCTGAACCAGGTCTTTCCAGTCACTCATAAAACATTTATTGAGCTTCCCTTGGTAGATGCCATCAGGGATACAGAATGAATCATTCATGGCACCTGCCATCAAGGAATATATAGTCTAGGTGGTCAGCAGAGACTTCCCAGCAGAAAAAGAATGATTAAGGGAGAGGGGAGGAAGGGCGTTCTACGTAGGGGGAACAGTGCAGACAAAGGCCTTGCTGGGGAGGTGGATGGAGCTTGTAGAGCTAATGGTGGGAGCTCAGTTTGGTGGGAGAAAAGGAAGTACAAAAAGCAGTAGAAGGAAATAAATGTGGGATGCTGGGTAGGGCGTGTATCACTGCAGAGGGCTTAGGAAATAAAATCCTCAACATGACTAACTAAAGATTTTGGACTTTATTTGGCAGCCAACTGGAAGCCACTAAGGCTTTTGGGCAAGGGAGCGCAGAATCAGAGCTGTGCTTCAGAAGCAAATCTGGACAATAACAGTCATCATCACTGTCACTGTCATCAGGACAGATAACATGTAGGGAGCACTTAGACTACGCTGGATACTTTCTAAACACTTCAGACTGAACCTGAGCAGGGCCCACAGGAAGATGTGTTTGGAGGCAGAGGCCAACTCCGGGAGAAGGAGATTGAGTGAAGCCTGTGCTGTCTCAGTGGCAGTGGGATGCTGAAGAGAGATAGCTGGAGAGAAAGCAAGGAGGCAGGACCAAGAGGACTGGGCATCTGCAACGCTGTGGGTACAGAGGGGAGAGAGGAGTCAGACAGCCTCAGCCAGAGGACTGGGAGGATGGAGGTCACATCCACGTCTAGGCCTGGTAGATGAATCTAGAATCCAATCCCAAGGACATAGTCAAAATATCCCTCTTGTCACTCTGAGTTCAGAAAAACATTTGGGGAGGAACAGACCATGTAAGAGGGCCAGCTATTCCAGGACAACTTACCCGTTCACACACTGTGCCGCTGGCTGGGGTGACAAGGAAAGGGCCTGGAGAGGGGCGGCCTCTCCTAGCTTTGACCCTTGAGCCTTCTTGGTGGGGGTCTTTCTGTCATGATTTGCATCAGACTGGGGCCCCCATATAGGCAGGGAGCCCTGGTTTTAACCTGTCTTGTTTGCTTCTCTATCCTGCAGGTACCACTGGTACCCCAAGCCCCCGGACAAAGGCCTACAGATGGCAAGAGTTGCCTCCTTGGAGATTGCTCTCGCTCCTCATGACCCACACGAACTCTGCTCTAGTCAGGAGGGCTCCCACCTGCTCTACCTCACCTGTACTCTATAGTCTCTGCCTGTGCTCATGCACCCTCCTCCCCCGAGTCACGAAGGCGCTTATCCATTTCTCCTGGGCCAGTCCAAATCCCAGTCTAGCCTTCAAGGCTCAGCTCAGTCCTCCTTCCTCCAGAAAGTCCACAAGAACCACTCCTTCACTGAGCTACAGCACTTAGAATGGAGATTTCAGAGCAGGAAGGAAACTTTGAGATCACTGGGCCAACCCTCTCAACTCTGCGTAAGAGGACACTGCAGCTTAGAGGAAGGAAGAACCTGCCCAAGACAGAAAGGCCGTGACTAGAATCCAAGTCCACAGGTTCCCTGGACAAGCCTCCCATGAGCTCCACAGCTCTGCTCTGTCTTGCCTGTCATGGCACAGACTGTGAGACTGTCTGTGGGGACAATGACTTCTGTATCTCTGTATCCTCCTCAGGCCCTGGCACAGAGCCCTGGACTGCACATAGCTCAGGAAACAGAATCCTCAGTAGCTAAAGGCTGGGGAAGGCAACAGGTCCTGAGGAAAAGCAAGACACAGGTGAAGAAGAAAGGACTCCTCCTTCCAGCACTTCTCCCCTGTTCTGGGATGCAAGCCCAGCCCAGCCACTGGACTTGGGGTGGGAACAGAATGATGCACTCAAAGGCACTTTTGCATCCAAAAGAGACTTCTGCATCTGATGCCAGTGTTCTAGCTCAGAGCTTCCTGGGAGAGCAACTTCGAGAGGCTGGCAGAAGGGGTCATCCTGAGGTCAGATTTTGCTTTTAAAGTTGAATCTTCAGATTTTTAGAGTGAAAAGAATGCTTCAAGATCACCCAATCCAATTCCCAAATTTTTCAAATAAGGAAACTGAGGTCATGGTAAGCAAAGAGTCCTTGACGAGGTCATATAATACCTCAGGGTCACAGCCAGGACACAATTCCGGGTCTCTTGCTCCCAGTCCAGGGCTCTTTGCAGGGCAACTTGTCTCAGCCGAGTCCCACGTGGGTGTAGAAGAAGAGAGCTGGTGGGGTTAAATGGCCATCAGTAACTTCTACGTTGTTATTTATTTATTTATTTGCTGAGGAAGATTCTAATATCTGTGCCAATCTTCCTCTACGTTGTATGTGGGTCGCCGCCACAGCATGGCTGATGAGTGGTGTAGGTCTGCACCCAGGATCCAAACCCGCGAACTGTGGGCCATCAAAGTGGAGCGCCCCAAACTTAACCACTAGGCTACAGGGCCGGCCCCCTCTGCATGGTTTTTTAAAATGTCAAAACTCAATTACTGACAGACTGGTGATTCAGGTTTAAAGAAAAGTACTGGGTTTGACTAAGGCTCCAGGTGAAGAAGCCACTTGCTTGAGATCACACAACTAGAAAAAGGTGGAGCCAAAACTCAAGCACAGATTTACCTGGTTCCCAAGTCGTTCCCTTCTCCATTGGCTCATGCTGCCACACGTGCTGCCTCCAGACTCAGAATAAAGGAAGCAAGACAAGACAGACAGCCATCCTGACTAGACAGACACTTCCTGCGTGGGCCCCTCCTTTGCCCCAGGTCTTGCACTGGCTGCTGCAGACAGAGAGAGGAAATGAGATGCAGGAGTGTGAGACAACTTCCAGGGAGATTGTAAATGAGCAGTTATAAAGGCTGGAGGAGAAACAAACTAAATCCTTTAAATTCTGAAGTAAGAATGAGATTGAGGAATGGTACAAGAAGGGCATGGTGTGCTAGAACATGCTGGCAGGGTCCTGCCTGAAGACGTGTGTGCTCCTAGCCATGGTTATCTCTGTACTTGCAGAGCAGAGCACGACGCCTGGCACAGAGAGGCACGTGGATAGAAAGTTGCCGAGTCAATGCACAGATAAATGAACTCCCATGCTAAAGGGAAGCGAGATGCAACTCCAGGCCTTGCAGAGAAAGGGTCTGCCCACCAAGTGGGGTCCTGCACCGCCCCCATCTGCAGAAGGGACAGGAGGCAGCTGGCGAGTCCAGAAATGCTGACACAGAGAGGGACAGAGCTTCCAGCCCCAACTGACTTCTCCATGGCAACGAGCTGACAGAAAACTGCACAGGAGACTGAGAAGCCAGTTTTAAAATAAAGACACAAAACACTCTCAGTCTGAAATCCCACATGCAAAGCAACAGCTCCTGCCTCTCAGCCCTTCGGAGGGGTCGGCACAATCACTAGAAAAGGTACCTCCTTCCAACCTGCCCATTCCCCTGCCAAGGCCCCGCGTGCCTCCCCTCCTACTCTTCACCCTTCTGAGAGCTGCCAGGCAGAGCCTCTCTTGCTTTGCCGTACGTGCTTAGGGCATTGCATCAAATCTGACAAGCAAGGACAGAGGCTCCACTAGGGTCGGCGCTGGCCAGGTCCTCCAGCAAACAGGCTGTGGCAGCTGGCCTCGTGTCACACCAGAGCAGCGGTGGCTGCTGCAGGGGGGCTGAGAAGGAAGAGCGGGGCAGAGACCTCTCTCCTCCTCTGCCTCCTGACGGTCAAATCCCGCTTCCTCGCTTCAGGGCTCTGCTGTATTTGCCTTCATCTCCCCGGGATGACTTAATCGCACACACCTTCCCCTGTGAATCTAAAGCCCTCTGTTTACATTTCAAATATAAAACTTTTCTTTATACTTCTGCTGGCAGAACTAGACAGACAGTCTACTTTGCATTATACTTCTGCTTACTTATCCTGCCCCCCAGTAGAGAACCTGGTCTATGAAAAAGCCTCAATAAATGTTTTCTGAATTGAACCAACAGCATGAGAAAACATTTTAATTTGATAGCCAGAGACCAACCCTCCTGCAGTTTATGGGAGTCCACGCAGACTATCATTGCCCTCAAAGCCTTGGGTGCTTTGGGAGCAGGAAGGCAGTGTCACCCCGCTCCGATGCTGCTGTCCTTCCCACTGGCTTCCTGCCAACTCCAGTGTGTGCTCCCCCTCACAGTTTCATAGACATCACCACGTTCAAAAGAGCACCCCAAAACGAGCTGAGCTAAGGATCCTGGGTTCAACTCTAGCTTTATCCTCCCGTTTCTGTGAATTTAGGCAACTCATTTAATCTCTTTGAATCTTGTCTGCAAAATGGGAACAATCCATTTGCACACCTATATCCTGCCTACCTCCTGAGGCTGGTGTGAGGAACAGAGATGATGAATCAAGAAGACGCTCTGACAGCTGTAAGGTGGTCTGTGCCAAGAGAAGGTGGAGTGTGGCTTCCAGGATCTTATGAAAGAGGTGGCTGAGGCCTAAACTCACGAAGTGCCCACGATCTCAGGGGGAGGTAGCAGGGAAGCAGGGTCCAGGCCTCCTAATTCCGGGTCCACAGCTATTTTTCCCAAACCTATGCTGCCTTAGAGATCCCATCCAGGCCTTCTTCAACCTTGGCAAAAGCAATTCCACATTCCATTAAAATAAGAAGCATTCTGGATCACCTGTGGAGTACAAATCTCTGAAACAGAATGGAGTCCAGCTCTCTGCTTCCAGGCAGAATGCCACCTGACACAGTCTCAGCAGGGAGTTAACTCTTACGCCCCCAGCAGGCCTTTCCTTCTAGTCTCTCGGTCACTGCTAACTAACCCATGCCAGAAGGTCATCCTGGCGAGTAAAACAGTCTTGCTACGGCAGAGCCCAGGTCTTCTGATCTAACCTCAGAAACGAGAACAATAAATGCAACACTGCAAATATCAGAGCAGCAGATCAGGAACGAGTTGGACAGGATACAGAAGGAGACTGGTGTGGCCTGGAGTGGAGACTTCAATGGAAAACCACGAAGGCTGCCCCAGGGCTTGACTCAGGAAGTAGGGACACTGATTCCCTGGGTGTGAAGTCAGCAGAAACAGATCTGAGAGAGACAGGAGGGACACACAGACCCCACTGCCCAGATTCTAACAGCTCCAGGCCCACACCCCAGAGATGTCACTGAGTGAAGCCTCTTCACTGAAGACCTCAGCAATGACATCGAAAAGGAGGGAGGGAGGGAGGGAAGAAAATGTTTTTGTCAAGAACCCTGTCGGGGGAAGAGGGAGAATCTCCCTCTGCCCTTTCTCTTAAGGTTTTTCTGGCTGGCCAAATAATCAACAAGACAGGTTAGCAGGAGAAAATAATACCAAGTTTAATAACATGTATACATGGGAGAAAGCAGGGACACTGCGTTTCTCAACACAATAGCAGAAATTCTCGTCTTAAATATCATTTTTAGCCAATGATAAAGGAGGATTTTGGGGGTGGGGGGAGTCAGTTACAGGAGATTACCACTAAAGCACAGTAAACAAGTGTAAGGTTATTATGTAGCTCAAGGCCTCACCTTCTACATTGATAAGTCACTAGAAATGAGCTTATCCCCCTCTCTTTTCAAAACAGAGAGGGAGATACCTTTATAAATGGAGATTTCCCTTATAAATGTAAATGATTGTCTGGCAACTCTTCGAAGGGTCATCCAGAGAATGTGGCCAGAGAGACAGAACTTCTGATAAGAGGGGCTTGTTGGTGTCTTTTTTATTGTAACATTTACCCTACGTTATCTTTATAGCCATCATGATAGATCTATTCCAGGAAGGAGCTACCATGTCAAATTTTTTAGGCAGTTAGTGGGGGAGGTCAAATGTCCCTAGAGAAAACAACCAAGGTAAAGAGATAGATTTCAGGGTGGCCAAATCTTGATCTCCCACAACCCTAACCCTTTCACGGTATGATGGTTCATTTTGTGTCACCTTGCCTAGCCTACAGTGACCAATTCTTCGGTCAAACACTAGTCTAGATGTTGCTATAAAGGTATTTTTTTTAGATGTGATTAACATTTACAATCAATTGTGGTGCGCCTCATCCAATCAGTTGAAGGCCTTAAGGGCAAAGACTGAGGTTTCCGGAAGAAGGGATTCTGCCTCAAGGCTGCAACATAGAAACCCTGCCTGAGTTTCCTGCCATTGGATTCAGGACCGCAACATCAACTCACCTGAATCTCCAGCCTACTGGCTTGCCTCAGGGAGCTCAGACTTGCCAGCCTCCATAACCATGTGAGACAATTTTTAAAGATAAATCGAGAGAGACAGAGACTGAGACAGAGACACTAGTGGTTCTGTTTCTTTGGAGACCCCAACTAATACATGTGGGGTTGGGTGTTTTCACCTAACTTATCTCACTTAATCCTCCAAATGACCCTAAGAGGCAGGTTTTGCTATTCAGATGTTTGTTTATACACGAGGAAACCGAGGCTTGGAGAGTCAAGTCACCTGGTAAGGGAGACACCGAAGCCCACACTTTATCAGCGTCACCAGGGGGCACGAGGAAGGAGAATTTCTAAGAACACTGGGACAAGAATTCCTCGCCAAAGCAAATGGAGTTGCTGATTCTTCTGGATTCTCCTTCTCCATAGGGGTGCAGCCAATGCTGACAGGAACTAGGGGTACGAATAGGTTTGCTCATTCAAGCAGGACGATCTGCTTTTGCAAAGCTCAGTCTTTAGATCTCCGTTCTTCCCTGGGATCTGTATCTGGACGTGGGAATGGGGTCTGCATAACTACTTCAGGGTCTCATCACTTTTAAACCGGACCCCTGAGTGTCGGAAGAAGACGAGGTTTGGTTAGGCCCTGAGTGGTCTTCCTCCTGAAGCAAATCCAGGCTGAGACTGCTTCCCTTCGGCTCCTGACGGGAAGGGGGAAGATGGCGCTCTCTGCTCAAACAACAAGCCCTGAAGGGGCTGCTCTCTCTGGGCGGTGCCTGGGCAAGCAGACTTCTCTCTGCCTCCTTGGGCTGCCCTCTCCCCTCCTCAGGGTCTCTCACCGCCACAGTGTCTCCTGGGGCAGGGAGAGCATTCTTCCCCTGAATGTCAGCCCAAGGATGGTTGAAACCTCTTTCCTCGTTCCTGTTAGTGCAGCTGAGACAGGGCGGGGTGTGCAGGAGGGAGTTTACCGAATGCTCGGGGCACCGAAAGGGAAACAATCCCAGCACCCCAACACATCTCCAGGCGGGCAGGGCTGCCATGATGAGAGCTCCGACTCTGATAACTCCTCTCTCTCCAAAGTGCTGGGGCATCTGCAGCAGCCTTTGCTCAGCTCCTGTCACTTCAACTTCCAGCAGTTTCCACGTGGTTGCCATCTTGCTTATTGCCTCAAAGCCATGGCCACCCAGAGCAGTACTTCCCAACACATGAAGGCCACATAAAAAGTGATGATGTTTGCACACTGGGTAAGTGGAGAGGTCAATGTACAGTCAGACTGGCTCCTGCTAGCCCGGGCCCGGCCAGCCACCCTGAGTGCTGAGGGGGTCACTGTCTCGATCCCCGGTTGGGAAACCTGTCCTCCAGAGCCTTGTCCCACTCACAAACCAAGTCAAGAGTCCCAGAATCAACTCTGCCTCTCGCCTTGCCCAATCCCTGCATTTCTGGGCTCTGGTCTGGGGGGTCACGCTTCCTCCTCAGGTAAGAGTGTGGTGACAGGCAAACGACATCACCTTTCAGAGGAAATCTCACCCCACTTAGTAGGAAAGCAGGCTTACCTGTTATAGACCAAAGGGTCCTTCAAGGACCAGGAAAAGGCCTACTTCCCCCAGGAAGCCTTCCCGGACAGGCATACTGTCTCCTGTGTCTGCTGAGAGACCAGGGATCTCTCCTCTCCTCTGCCGCTGGTGTGACTGCGCCAAAAAATAAAAATAAAAAGAGCTGCCTGCACGTTTACACAGCTGCTGGAGCCTATGGTCACCATCAGCCAGCACTCCAGTGAGAGGCAAGAGCTAGTCATCAGAACACTAATAACTACCATTTACTGAGAGCATACAACGAACTAAGCACTGCTCTAGGCACCTCACATGTATTAACTCATTAATAAACCTTCACCACAACCCCTAGAGTTAGGGCCTCTCATTATACCCATTTTACAGACAAGAAAACCAAGGCACAGACAGATTAGATTTCTTGCCCAATATTACATAGCTGGTTAGTGGCAGAGCCGGGATTCAAGTGCAGGGAGTCTGGCTCCATAGGATTTAATCCAAACAACTCTGCCAGGTTAGTTTTATTAGCCCTGTTTTAAGGTTGAGGAAACTGAGATTTGAGCCCTCAGCTAGGATCTCACAGCTAACAAGAGGCAAATCAAGTATTTACCCCAGAGGCTGCATCCTTCCTCAAACTTTCCCTGCTCAGGACTGTGCTGCAGCCACTCTGGGCTGAACGCAGGGAGCCCAGCTGACCTCATCTGTCCTCTGGGTCGAAAGGCCACAGAACCAGGAATGGATGTCCACTGCCATCAGGAAGGCTCAAGCAGGTGGCTTTGTGTGAGTCGGGTTCCCAAGGCACTTTACAAATAATAATTATATATATAGTCACCTCTCTCCCCTAGAGACAGAGGCCTGGGAGAGCTGGCCTCCTGTGACGGTGTGCACCCTTTTCTGTTACAGTGCATGGACACCAGATGGTTAGGGCTTTCTGAGTGTCCACCCTGCCCAGGTGCTGTTCTAGAAGTGGCCTCACATGTACCTCTTGTATCCTACTTGTATGCAGGACTGAGTGAGACACAGGGAGCAGGTCTCCCGGGGGAAGGGCCAAGGCCTAGAGAGACGTAGGGCTCCCACCCTCTTCCTGCGGGGTTGAGGCAAGCATCTCCCTCTCTAAGAGTTTCAATTTCCTTATCTGTACAACAAAATGCAAACAAAGAAATTCTGCCTTTCAGGATGGTTATGAGAAAAAAAAAAGTATGAAACTTTACAGCAGAGAAAGAAAACACATTTACTAAGCACCTATGATGTGCCAGGCTCTATACGTATGTGTCTCACTGACATTTCACACAAGCCCCATGAGAGAGGCATCTCCACTTTACAGACAAGGAAACTGACACTCAGAGAGGTTAATGCTTGTTCACTGTCACACAACTAGTTAGTGGCATAGCTGAGCTGTGAACCCAAACCATCTGGCTTGAGCCTGGAAACTTCGCCACCACACCAAACTGCCTCTCTTAAAAGGCACGTTGGGTTCCGCAATTCCAGCAGGGGGGCCCCTCAGGCCTTTCCCTGCCAGCTCGGCCCTCTCCTGCAGGGCTGAGGCTGCCCACACCTCCCCAGTCTTGGTTCCTGTGAGGTTCCCACAAAACATCTGAACGGAAATTCTGTGCTTGGACTTGAGCGATCAACAGGAAAGGCCCACTACCTCTTCTCTCAGGTTTCTGGGGTGATTTTTCTCCCAGGCTTTCAGATCCTACGGGAGGAAGGAGGCCATCATGTATGGTTCCTGCGGCTTGATTCTGGGAGACAGAGGCTGGTCCTCTGCAGAGCCTTGAGCCACCCGTGTCTGGGATGCAGCAGCTGCAGTCTGGGAGATGGGCAGAGATGGGCCCTTGGCAGCACCAGGCCCAGTAGGTGACTCAGCACCAGCTGGCTCTGGCCCTCTGTCCCTGCACGACATACCGCAGAAATCCATGGGTCTCAGAAGTCATCGCTTGGTCCTCAGAATGGCTCTGATGGAGGCGTGTGGCCTGGGCCTGGCTCTGTGGAGTCCAGGAACTGCTATGGTTCTGCCTTGTGCCCTTAGCTCCCGGTCACCCAGCCGGATGGGCTCTGCCTAAAAAGATCCAGATGATGTTTCCTCTTCTCCAGCCTCATTTTCACTGCCCTAGTTTACTAGGCCCTTACCATCACTTATCCGGCACAATAATATTAATGAACAACAATCACGAAGTGCTTTCTATGTGACAGACACTATGCACTTGAAATGCATTTTTTTTTTCTTATTCTTTTTTTTAAATTGTGGTAAAATATACATGACCTCAAGTTTACCATTTTAACCATTTTTAAGTGCACAGTTCGGTGGCATTAAGTCCATTCACATTGTTGTGCAACCATCACCACCATCCACCTCCACCACTCTTCATCTTGCAGAACTGAAACTCTGTACCCATTAAACAATAACTCCTCCTCCCTCCCCCTCCTCAGCCCCTGGCAACCACTATTCTACTTTGTCTGTGGGAGCTTGACTACTCTCAGTACCTCATGAGTGGAATCATACAGCGTCTGTCCTTTTGTGACTGGCTTCTCTCACTTAGCATTAAGTCCTCCTAACAGTTCTCTGCGGTAGATACATTATGTCCATTTTACAGAAAGGAAACAAGGAACAGAGAGACTAAGTAACTGGATCACTCAACTGGTAGGGAGCAGAGGCGGGATTTAAGCCCAGGCCATGTCGCTCTTGAGACGTTGTGCTCTCCCGTTCTGCTGCGACCCCCATGCCTTCCCCCAGCAGCCCTCCTACCACAGGTCTCCCGAGCTCCATTCTCCATCAAGGCAGTGATCTTTTTAAAAGGCCCATCGAATACTGTCACTCTCCTACTTCAAACCCTTCCCTGGCTTTCAGGCCTGGCCCTGACTCAGCTCCTATATCTTCTTTTCTGTCTTTTCCCCCGCCTTTCCCCCTCCCAGAAACTGAAGTCCCCACTACCTGACTCTGTGCCTCGTTTTTTTTTTTTTTTTTTTTGCTGAGGAAGATTGACCCTGAGCTAACATCCGTGCCCATCTTCCTCTACTTTATATGCGGGACGCCTGCCACAGCATAGCTTGACAAAGAGTGTGGAGGTCCGCGCTTAGGACCCGAATCTGCAAACCCTGGGCCGCTAAAACAGAGTGGCTGAACTTAACCGCTACGCCACTGGGCCAGCCCCCAGACTCTGCCTTTTAACCAGCTGTTCTCTACACCTGCAGCGCCCGCTTTCCAAATGAGGCAGATCCCCACTCATCTTTGAAGGCCTAGCCTAAATGTCACTTTCTCCCTCCCAGATTTCTCCAGGCAGCTTGTCTAGCTTTCCTCTAAGCTCTGGCAGAAACTGAACCCAGCTCTATAACTGCACTGCTCACCCATAATCTGATTTGTCAGTCTATGGTGTCTGACAAATACGTGGGTACCTCTGTCTCCCACGCTACACCAGTGGTTGCCAACATATTTGAGTATGAGGACTCCTTTTTAATCAGAGAATTTCAGGATCTTCCATACACACCGATCAAAGCAACATTTAATGACAAAACGTCACCAGGAATTCAGTAAAGCTTTTAAATGTAATTGTATTTAAGTCAACATGATACCATCTATACATATTTGAAAACATTGCTGCAGGTAGGTGACAAAATTTGGGGACAATGCTTTAGATTCCAAGGTGCCAAAGCCTACAGTTTGGGAACCACTGCTTTGGCCCAGAAAGTGAGTTGTTTGTTGAAATGGAAGTAACATTCATTGACTCTATTATATTCCAGGGCAGTGCCAGTTACTTTTCATTTTTATCTCCTTTAAATCTCAAAAAAATCCACATTCTTCAGATAAGAAAACAGGGCTTGGGAAGGTAGAGTACCTGGTCTGTGGTCACACAGTGACGGGAGGCAGAGTGGGATTTGGTTTTCAATCTTTTTCTATTCTGCCACTCTGCCTCCAGGGCAAGGATCACAGGTGTCCATCTCTGAGTTTCTGGTGCCTCACCCATGGCAGTGCTCAGAAAGTGTCGGGGGAATGAATGACACAAACCCAGAGAGCCCTTCCCTACACGTTCTCAGGCCCTCCAGCTTGTCCCAGAGAGTCTCTGGCCAGAGAAGTCCCCAGCTGCAGGCAAGCACAGAGGCCCCTCACACAGCAAAGAGCCAGAGAAGGCGCTGGGCAAAACTCTAAGATGGCAAAGTATGGCCCACTTCTCTTTAAAGTTCTACTTCCCTTACTTAGTAGGTATCCCTGCCCAACCCTGGGCTCTAAGCCCCCTGTCTTCATTACCAGCCCTCAGCCCCCTCTTCCCTCCCTCCCTCAAACCTCCTGCCATCTCCACAGCAGCCTGCTCTCAGCTAACAGTTCCCTTGGACTAGTTCCCACTAGAACTTTATTTATTTATTTTTTTAATTAATTAGTTTTTTTTTTTGGTGAGGAAGATTGGCCCTGAGCTAACATCTGTTACCAATCTTTCTCTTTGTGCTGAGGAAGACTGGCTCTGAGCTAACATCTATGCCCATCTTCCTCTATTTTGTACGTGGGACACTGCCACAGAATGGCTTGATGAGTGGTGTGTCGGTCCACACCTAGGATTTGAACCTACGAACCCCAGGCTGCAGAAACAGAGCACGCGAACTTAACCACTATGCCACTGGGCCGGCCCCCCCACTAGAACTTAATGCCTCGTAAAACCAGGCGTGGTCTTCCCATAGACATTTGTGTTTTAAACCAAAGGAGAGATTCCTCAAAACTTCTGGTTGGTCAGGAGGCCACAGGAGGAAAAGCATGGGCTTCAGAGTAAGACAACACCAGGTTTCCACCTCTGGTTCTGCTACTTCCTTTCTGCATGACCTTGGGTGAATCACTTAATTTCTCTGAGCCTAGTGTCCTCATCTGGAAAATGAGAATAAAGCCTCCCTCATACAGCCAGTATACAAAGGCCTTACGATCTTGCACCGTGTGGTGGGCTGAACCGTGGAGCTCCAAAATATATGGCTGCACCTTAACCCCCGGAACCTGTGAATGTGACCTTATTTGGAAAGAGAGTCTGTACACAGAGGTGGTTAAGTTAAGGATTTTGAGAAGAGATGATAGTCTTGGATTATCTGTGTGGGCCGTAACTGCCATCACAAGTGTCCTTTTAAGAGAAGGCAGAAGGACATTTGACACACACAGCGAAGAGGAGGAGGCACTGTGACCATGGAGGCAGAGACTGGAGTGATGTGGCCACAAGTCACAGAATGCCAACAGCCACCAGAAGCTGGAAGAAGCAAAGAACGCATTCTCCCCTAGAGCCTTTGCAAATACAACATTAAGAACCCGGAGACGAGATCATCCTGGATGATCCAGGTGGGCCCTAAATCCAATGACAAGTGTCCTTATAGGAGACAGACACACAGAGGAGAAGCCATGTGATGACAGAGGCAGAGACTGGAGTTTTGCAGCCACAAGCCAAGGAACTCCTGGAGCCACGAGAAGACAGAAGAGGCAAGGAAGGTCCTTCCCGAGAGCCTCCGGAGGGAGCATGGCCCTGCCAACACCTCGTTTTCAGACTTCTGGCCTCCAGAACTGTGAGAGAATAAATTTCTGTTGTAAGCCACCCAGACTGTGGTACTTTATTACTTCAGCTCCAGGAAATAAATACACATTGCCCATCTCCCTAACTCACCACACATCACCCCTTATCTCCTGCTTCATGTCAGAGCCACACAAACCACGTGTACAAGAATGCAAGCTTTGGGGGAGTGGAACTTTGTCTGATTTGGTCACTATTATAACCCTAATGATTAGCATGGTGTCAGGTACATGGTAGATGCTCAAAAAAAAAAAAAAATATATATATATATATATTTTTTTTTTGGTGAGGAAGATTGGCCTTCAGCTAACATCTATGCCCACGTTCCTCCATTTTGTATGTGGGACGCCACCACAGCATGGCTTGATGTGTGGTGCATAGGTCTGTGCCCAGGATCTGAACCCGCGAACCCTAGGCCACTGAAGCAGAGCATGTGAACTTAACCACTATATCACCAGGCTGGCCTCTCAATACATTTTTTTGAATAAGTGAATTGTAGTTTTCAGAGGGTAGGAGCTGTACGTGATTTACCTCTATATCCTCAGCACCCAAAGTACAGGGCACACGTTCTATACATGTGGCACTTCCTCCTCCTTCCATATACAGTAGTCCTCCCTTATCCACGGATTTGCTGTCTGTGGTTTCAGTTACCTGCGGTCAACCGCAGACATTGTCCGCTCCTGGCATCCAAGCACTGACATTGTCATTGCTCGATGATCCTCCTGACGTACTGCTAGAAGGTCAATAGTAGCCTAACGCTATGTCATCATGCCTACGTCATTCCCCTCACTTCAACTCATCACGTAGGCATTGTATCATCTCACATCATCACAAGAAGGGTGAGGACAGTACAATATTTTGAGAGAGAGAGAGACTACATCCACATAACTTTTATTACAGTACATTGTTATAATTGTTCTATTTTATTAGTAGTTGTGAATTTCTTACCATGCCTAATTTACTAATTAAACTCTATCCTAGGTATGTATGTTTAGGAAAAAACTCAGTACATATAGGGTTCAGTACTATTCGTGGTTTTGGGCATCCACTGGGGTGCCTGGAACATATGCCCCACAGATAAGGGGAGACTACTGGTATTCCAGTACTGAAGGGGCAACTCGCTGAAAAAGGGGCAAATCTTATCATCTGGGAGCCCAGAGATAAGTTTACAGGCTCCAAAGAGTCCATATGCTCTTTCCAGACCTGACTCCAAACTCCCTCTAAACAGAAGCCTTGGAGAGAACCCACGACTGAGAATCCTGGGGATGACAGTGTTTAATTAAACAGAGACTCAAGTCACCAGCATCTGGCTCAGGCTGGGCCTCTGGGACCCGAGCAGGCAACATTTCATCATTAGGAGGAAAGGAGATGACAAACTCTTTCCTGAAAGAACCCAGCAGGCAGGCAGAATTACTGGATGTGGATGAATAAAACCATTATTTCCAAATACATATCCCAGGCAGCACTAAAAGCATTCTCCGTATCACAGGCTATACTAAATTTAGAACTGGCAGTTTGAGTCATATGCTGATTCCTGAAGAGAAAAACTAAATTCAAGGGGAAAAAATCAAGTGCAATTTGAAAATAAAAATGCAATCTAAGTCCCTCAGAGCAAGCTGTCAAGAGAGCTGAGGGAGAAGTTTCCTGCACAGAATTCTGGCTGTAAGGGAGCTCCAGTGGGGCGGCGGCCGGGCCCTGCTGGAGGCCACAGCACAGCAGCCTCTGGGGCAACCTCTGGAGGGCCTCCCAGTGCGGAACTGCAGAGGCAGGCGGGGAATCCACATGCTAAGCAACAACGTGGGAACACTGTTTCCAAAGCTGTCACACGCCGTCTCACTGCAGCGGCTTCTCAATCCTGCAGTGAAGGTGTTGTCACCCCCTCGTACAGCTAAAGAACGGAGCCCAGAGGGGGAAGTGACTTGCCCAAGTCAGACAATCAGTGAGCAGGAATTTATTTTAATAAACTTTTAATTTTAGAACAGTGTTAGATTTACAGAAAAGTTGAAAAGGTAGTATAGTTCCTAAATACCCCTTCCCTAGTTTCCCCTATTGGTAACATCCTACATTACTATGGTATACCCGTCACAACTAAGG
Organism: Ceratotherium simum simum; assembly: GCF_057802395.1. Classification (NCBI taxonomy): domain Eukaryota; kingdom Metazoa; phylum Chordata; class Mammalia; order Perissodactyla; family Rhinocerotidae; genus Ceratotherium; species Ceratotherium simum. Next base: position 12,665,606 of record NC_141906.1, on the reverse strand, counting down.
GGCCAGCACTGGGACATTACTATTAACTACATGCTACACTCTGTTTAGATTTCATGAGTTTTGCCCTAATGTCCTTTTTCTGCTCCAGGAGCCCTCCAGGATATCACCTTACATTTAGTTGTCCTGTCTCCTTGGGCACCTCTGGTCTGTTACAGTTCCTCCAACTTTCCTTGTTTTTGATGACCCTGACAGTTTTGAAGAGTACTAGTCAGGTATTTTGTAGGATGTCCCTCAATTTGGGTTTTTCTGATGTTTTACTCATGGTTAGACTAGGATTATGGGTTTGGGGGACGAAGACCACAGAGGTGAAGTGTCCCGCTCATGACATCATATCAAAGGTACATAATATTAACACGATTTATCACCGATGATGTTAACCTTGCTCACCTGGCCAAGGTTGTGTTTGCCAGGTTTCTTCACTGTAAAGTTTTTCTCCCTTCCCCACCCCACTTCCATGCTCTACTCTTTGGAAGCAAGTCACTAAGCAGAGCCTACACTCAGGAAATGGGAAGTTCAGTTCCAGCTCCTTAAGGGGTGAGTATCTATGTAAATTATCTGGAATTCTTCCGTATGGGAGAGCAGGGATTTAAATCCTGGTCTACCTCATCAAATCATCTAAAATATGCCCTCCTCATTTTTCTCTCTCATTGCATCCTGTTTTTCCCTTGACACTATTTCTCACAATTTGCAATTATGTCTTTATGAATGTATTGCCTGACGCTTGCTGCTTCCCCTCCCTGCAGGTGAGCAGGCACCACGAGGTCAGGAACCAGCACAGTTCTGTTCGTTGCTGTATCCTGAGGGTCAAGCCTGACACTTAGTAGATGCCCAGTAAATACCTGTGACATCCTGGTAGTACAGGTACAAGATGATGTCATCCCCGCCCTTGAGGAGAAAAGCAGGGACATATTAAAAACCTTTTATTACAGAAATTTTCAAACACACAAAAGGAGAGACAATATCCTACATAACTTTCAACAGCAAGCAGCTCATGATGAGTACTAAAGTACACATGTAAGCAAAGTGCACAGGAACACAGGATTGAGACCATTCTATATCACCTCAGGTGCTGCCCGGAGGAAGAGTTTGGGTGGGCCTGGAAGGATGGGTAGGAAATTAAGGTGTCAAAGGGCAAAGGGTATACTTCCAGGGAGAGGGAACTAGAAGGCAGGTGAGTGCAAGCCTATTCAGCGAATAGGGCTGCAGGCAAGGTAGCAGGGAACAGGGGAAGAGAAGGCTGGGAGGGTGGTTAGGAGTAAACTGAGCAGTGCCCTCCAGCCAAGCAGGAGGCTTGGACTATTCTGCAGACAACGAGAGCCATCTCCTCTATGTCTTGCTCAGGGTACCAGTGGTGACTCACAGGCTCTGAGAAGTGGGACTGCTCTTGTGAGTAAGAAGCTCACTTTCAGCTTCTTCACTCCCCAAAGTGCTCATGCTTCTTGAGGCATAGACTACTGATTATCTACTCAAGATCCATTCTCTCCAAAGTTTATTCAGGGCAGCCACTTACCCAGCTAAAAGACTAATTTCCCAGCCTTCATTATGGTTAGGTGTGACTATGTAACTAAGTTCTGGCCAGTGAGTTCTAAGTGGACATTGCTGGGTACCACTTCAGGGAAAGTGACTCAATAGGGCCTCTTTTTGTCCTTTCTCCCATCTACCTGCTTCCTGCCTGAATATGGATGTGACAGCTCAACTCGAGCAGCCATCTTGGACCATGAGAAAACCTTGAAGATGAAAGCCTATACCAAGGATAGTGAAATGGAGAGATGGAAATATCTGGGGTCCTTGCTATCCATAGAGCTACTATACCAGCCCTGGGCTGCATATTACCAGACTCCTCATGTGTGAATGTTTTAGTCTCCTCAGGCTGTTATAACAAAATATCACAGACTGGGTGGCTTAAAGCACAGAAATTTATTTCCTCACAGTTCTGGAGGCTAGAAGTCCAAGATCAAGATGCCATCAGGGTTGGTTTCTGGTGAAGCCTCTCTTCCTGGCTTGAAGATGGCCTTTCCTCTGTGCCCACATGAAGGGAGAGCGAGCTCTGGCGTCTCTTCCTCTTCTGTAAGGACATCCCAGTCCTATCAGACTAAGACTCCATCCTTATGACTTCACTTAACCTTTATTATCTCCTTATAGGCCCTACCTCCAAATACAGTCATATTGGTGGTAAGGGCTTCAACCCATGAATTTTAGGCAGACAAAACTCAGTCCATAACAGTGAAAGAAAACTGACCTCTCTTTTGTTTAAGCCATTATTACTTCTGGTAACTGTTACCAGCAGGTGCACATAATTCCTTACTGACAGACTTCCAAATTCTAAGCAACATCTTCAAAAGCTTCCATCTTGATGACTTTGTGAGTTGAAAGTCCAAAGGAAAGTACCAAAGACGCCGCCCTTTAAGTCAATTTGAATACTGATTCATTATCTTTCATTCATTCATTCAACGAGTGCCAGATACTGGGCTATGTGCTGGGACACTATGATAAACGACCACGGTCCCTGACCGCTAGGCACTTACTGTCTTTACTGATTTACTTACTCTAAGCTCGTCTCTTTCCAAAGGGCATTCCTACAACATACCAGGTAAAATAGAAATGGAAAGTCAAAACCATGAAAAGGAGGAGTATCCAAACATGCCAGCCCTGGGAATTTATATACATGCTGTGTGTGACTGAGCATTCAAATTGCCTTTGAGCTTCCGAGGAGCCATGACAATAAGCAAAACAGAGCGATTTGGTCTTGTTTTCTGAAAGGAGACTGAATCCTAGTCACTCAAGGAAGACAAAAGTAAGCAGTCTTTTTTTCTGAACAAACTCCACTCCGTGCTTCTGGGTGACTTGAATGTCCTGGAAAGCACCATTTTCTGACCAAAACCCCAATGACTGCTCTAAATTTCATGCACAATTCATTAGCTCTTAGATGCTCATCCAATAAAGCCAGAGAGTTCCACGGTTTGCAAACATGGTTTTAGTTTCCTATCCTAGAGCAGAGAGCTTATTGAAGACCACGAGTGATCACTTCAAGATGGTGCAGAGAATGGGGACTGGTAAATCCAGAAAGCTCTGAAGCTTGGACATCAAGTGCATGATTTTAAGAAGAAGAAATAGCAAGAAGATAGAACCCCAGAGAAAGGCCAGGGTACATGGAAAGATGAAATACCAGGAATGAAGTCAACATGACTCACCCACAGAGTTTTTTCTTGGGATATCACAACAGGTGGCATCGTATGAGAGGAAAGGAGTATGGGTTTGAATCCAAGCTCTGCTCCTCTGCTACTTATTAGCTTGGTAATTTGGGGGTTGTTAACAACCCAGAGCCTTAGTTTCCTCATGGACAAAGAAGAGGGTATCTACCTATTGCGGGGATTAAATACCAGAACATTATACATAATATCTCTGCCACAGTGCAAAAATAGTAACAGCAGCCTACATATCAAGGCCTTATCTGTGCCAGGCACTGTGTTACACACTTGACATGAATTAGCTCATTTAATCTTCACCATGAGGTAGACGCTACTAAAGAATTCCAAAACTGTTGGTTTTCCCCCAAGCTATGCCAAGCCACATCCTTGTATATTTTTGGAAGGAATGTACCAGCTCTTGGAAGGCTCTTTGAAGATCCAGCCCATGCAAAGCAGCTGTACTGACATCCATTTTGTAACTATCTGCAATCTCCAAAGTTTGCTGCAACTGACATAGCCTCTAACTTTCGGGCTCCCCAGTGGGAGTTTGCAGAACTCGAAGAAAATCCTACCAAGAGGCCCTTTCCAACCCCCATTTGTGGTGGGAAGAAAGACACTGAAGAACTTGGAGCATGCTATTCAAAAGAGAGTGATCAGGCTGGGAGGAGGGGGAAAGGGGGAGGTAGTGTTTAATGGGGCAGAGTTCCAGTATGGGAAGATGAAAAAGTTCTGGAGATGGATGGTGGTGATGGTTGCACAACAATGTGAACGGACTGAATGCCACTGAACCATACATTTAAAATGGTAAGTTTTGTTATGTATATTTTGCCACAGTAAAACCAGTAATAATAATAATAATAATAATAAAATAAAGTAACCAGGGTGGTGAGGGGCCTAACGACCACATATAATTCTTTCAGGTGTTCTGCAGGCAAAAGCTTGAAAGCCTCTGGTTTTCGGGATAATAATATTACCAACTACTTATCAAGCGCATGGTCTACAAAGGCACTTTATCTTTATTCTCCAGCATGGCTCTGTAAGACATTTCTTCCTTAGAGGGATCAGGTGAACAGCCCAGGACCACACAGCTAGAAAATGGGGGAGATGGGACTCGAACCCAACCAGTTCAATATACCATGTCCCTCTATACCGTGTTGCTTCTCATTCAAAAATTGAGTAGATGCCTGGATTAAAAATGCTAAAGATTTCTTTTAATCTTAAGATTTTATTATTCTGAATTGGGGTGTGAGGGGTAGGAAGGTCAGACATTCATCTTCTTGAAGGCTCCACTGCACTGCCAGGGCATGTACGTAAACCCGAGCCTATTGAATAGGTGCCCTGCACACCAGGGGCAACCAATCTGATAAGAGGAAACTGGAAGACCCTTGAGATTAGAACCAGAGCCAATACCAGGTTGAAGCCGCTAGGGGACTGCGTCAGGGCCCATGGCCACAACCAGCTCCCAGGGCGGGGGAGGAGGCCGTCAGCCAACAGTGCACACACAGCAAGCTCTGAATACAGCAAGAGCTACTGAAAGCGCTTCTCCCCCACAGTGTAGTCGCCACATCCCAGCAGAGAAATTCTGAAGAGAGGAAGGAAGAAGACAAAGCAGAAGAAGGATTAGGGACAGGTGAGAGGGTTCTGAAGGCTCCAGCCTCTGTTCAAATCCCAGCCTACTGTTCCGTTGGTAAGAGCAGACTTGTAATCACTCTGAAGCTGGACCACACTCTCATGACTGTCTTAGGTGTCCTCAGAAGTCCCTTGGCATCACCTTCTATTTTTCAGTGACCTCCCTTCCTGTCACTGAGTCTTGCCCTCTATGGACAAGGGGATTGGGAAGTGGTCCTCAGGTCTAAGTCAATATCACAAACACCCAGGTAACAGAGGTGTTACGGCAAACTGAAGGAATGGGTGACAGGGAAATGGGTCTTTTGTAAATGCTGCTGTTGATCAGAGACCCCTGGACACCGACTCCGCTTCTTCCCCACTGGACAAAACAGATCTGCTGACACTGAGTTTGCTTCAAAATGCAGGACAGCTTTTAGTAGGAGAGATGTTTGTAAACATTCTCTTAAAAGTAAACACAAAAATTGTTGTAAGTTCTTCAAGAATGAAGGGCCAAGCCTTCACTGAGTAAGAAAAGACCTGTGACGCAACAAGAAGTGGCCGTTTCCTAGATGCTGTTTTCAGTCTGCATGGACAGTGCCACGAGCAGCTGCATGCTCCAGTACGGAAGCAGGGGCCAGTGAAGGCTAGCTTGAGATAACTCATATCTATTCCCGTCCTACATGGCCGCTTCACTCCCAGTAAGTACCTGTATCTGTGAGTAATTAATTCAGGAACTCGATATAATCTTACAATGGTGTGTGTGTGTGTGCACATGTGCATGTGTGTGAGTCTCCCCACCAATCCACAGACTCTCACTGCATTTCCCCCATTCTCCTTCAAGAATTTCCCCGTTTGGGGCCAGCCCAGTGGCTTAGTGGTTAAGTTGGCATGCTCGCTTCGGTGGTCCAGTGTTCTCAGGTTCGGATCCCGGGCATGGACCTACGCATTGCTCATCAAGCCATGCTGTGGCAGCATCCCATATACAAAATAGATGAAGACTGGCACGGATATTAGCTCAGGGAAAATCTTCCTCAAGCCAAAAAAAAAAAGAGGAGGATTGGCAACAGATGTTAGCTCAGGGCCAATCTTCCTCACCAAAAAAAAAAAAAAAAAAGGAATTTCCCCGTTTTGCTGAACCTATTGTACCTACTCGTAAGCTAGGACCCATTTGCATGAGCTACACTAGCTGCCCTGTCTTGGCAGCAGGAGCCACTTCCCGAGAAGGATCCTTGGAAGACTGCGTGGAGCCGTGGCTGACTGGCCCTGCCACGTGGACCTGCTGGAGTCGGCTGGGCTCCACTCCACACAGCACTTGGCTGTCGCCTGCTCACTTTGAGTGGAGGATCCGGCACTTTTTTTAGGTCCTTATAAATAATACATTTTGTCATCTTGATTCTTCAAGGCCTTCCTTTAAGCTATTTTTTCCTCTTTGGGAACACCGCTTTTACTCTATGAGAAAGAGTTGTTCATAAATCAAGAGGAGCTCCAAGTGACCGAAGCCTGAATTCCTGACTTTGGAAGGAGTGGGCAGCCACCGAATCTGATTTGCCAAGGAAGAAGCTGGCCTCATACAGAAAGAGGATCTGACCTCTAGGATGAAAAAAACGTTCACAACATTTCTGATTCCTTGACCTCTGACCCAGGAAGTCCTAGTATCAGGCCTTTAAATACCACCGGCAACTCCTGCCTCCCTATGAGTCCCTACAGGTTGGTTACACTCAGTGAAACGCTGAGGGTTCTTATTAGCTGTGAAATGGAGACAAGGCTACCTGTCATGCAGTGCTGTCCACTGGCCTTGCATAGAGTCAGAGCTCGGTATGTGAGCTCCCCTCTGACTCGCCTTGTCTCCCGCAGCTCTCAAGAAGATACATTTGTATCTTGAAAAAGTGTCATTTTTTCCTCTCTTCACTGACCATGAACCACTGAAGAGGTGTTCTTTAATTAATACGGTCTTTAATTAAAGAAGCCCAATTGTACAGTGGACACAGCACTGAACTCAGAATTGGATAGACCAGGGCTTGAATCCTGGGTCTGCTACTTGTTACGTGATCTTGGGTAAATTCCTTAATCTCTCTGGACTTTAGTGTCCAATCAATAAATGAGGATAAATCACTAACTTCATAGTCTCTTTCAAACGTTACTGTGCATGTGAATTGCCAGGGAATCTTGTTAAAATACAGATTCTGATTCAGCAGGTCTCAGGTACGGCCTGAGGTTCTAATTTCTAATTAGCACAGGCCAACGCCAAGGATGCTGGTTTGTGGATCACCTTTTGAGTAGAAAGGACATGCACTGTCAGGGCACTTTGTAAACTGTGACAGGCTATGTCAGCTTCAGGTCTGACTCATTAACCACTGTTGTTCTACCTTAAAACACAGGAAGCCCATTCTATAGCTTAGCTTACACTATGCATTATCTTGAGTCTTGATAGGTAAGCAAAATAGTGATTATTTACCTAGTAAAATAACTAGGGCTGGGGAAAACCACTGGTCACCAATCTTCTTCCCCCAAAACACAAAAACAGAGCACAACACCTCTCCTATCAACTGGTTGATGAAAAAGGCGAACACGCATCTCCAATAGAGCTTAAAATCACTTCAGATGAAAACTTCTCAGGGTAACGATGTAAACTACAACCCCTCCCCCACCAAAAGCATTGTTTTGAACCCAAGTGTTTATGACTAGACCTAAGTACCGACTTAGAGTGAAAGTAGGTTTTGATGGGTGAAGAAGAGAAAGGCCAAAAACACTGCGTGCCTGAGATTGGTTTGATGGAGAAGGAGGGGAGGAAATCGAGGAGAGAATTTGATGGAATGGAAGAAGGAAGCCAGAGACAAGGCCTGTGAAAGGGGCTTTCCTTCTCAGAACAACCACACCAGTGTTCAGATGCAGCTCCAGGGTCACCTCCTTGGTGACATCTTCCCTGACAGCCGGTTCCTGCTCTTGTTGCCAAAGCACTAATACCTACCCCTCCGCTCGCCCTGGAGCCGGTGCTTTTCATATTGTATTGAACACTCATTTCCATATTGATCTCCAGTCCCTTGAGGTCAGGGACCATGTCTTACTTATCTCCACATTCTCAGCCTGGCACCGTGCCCTGGCACATATTAGGCACTCAGTGAATGACGCTGAATGAATGCATGAGCTGGAGAATATTGAAGAGAAAGCTTAATGGCCTTGCTTCAGGGGTTATCCTTCCTGGAGGTATTCATTCATATAATTACTCGCTTGGTAAACATACACGCCCCAAGTGTGAGCACTCAGACCTTTTACTAGTTTCCAGTGTATTTCAGTCTGAGAAGTGTTCCAAACTTTCTTGATCCTAAGATTGTAAACTTAATAATATATATAATAATTATTATACTTTTATTGTTTTTCCAAGTGCTTTTCTATTTTCACAGTAAATTGAACACATAATTTCCCCATTTTTGAACAAGGAAACTGGGGCCCAGAAAAAAAATGAAGTGATCTAAGACAGAGTCTCAAACTTTAGGTACATAAGAATCACTTGGGGCACTTCTCAAAAATACAGATTTGGGCCCCTACCCTGAGAGACTCTCATTCAGTAGGTACGAGGTGGAGCCCAGGAATCTGCATTTCAGTGCTCCCTAGGTTCTGAGGCTGGTTGTCTACAGACCTGGGGCAAGGCCCCCAGACGATGAGAGCTCAGCCCAGTGCCTTCCTCAGGCCAGGTGTCTGGCCTATTCTGGAGCTCAGTATGGGTGGGAGGTCATCTCGGGGCTTTGGCTCCATACCTAGAGTCGTGGGATGGGAGGCAAGTTACACGGACTGCACCTCCACAGGGCCTGGCAGGAAACCTAAAACCAGAGACACTCAGATAGGATGGCAGTTCCAACATCCCATGCATAAAACCGTGAAGCCAGAGTGGTGGCTAGTAAGGGGATCACACTTCTGAGGACTTAAGACCTGGAAGGCCAGGTCCTGGAAAAGAACTAGGCCCTCTAGGCAAGAGAGACCAAAAAAAAAAAAAAAAAAGAAAAATTACAGAGAGGCTTAACTTAGGAAATGTTGAATGTGTTTGATATATTCATCAATATATTTATCGACATATATTGGAGGTAGTTTAGCAAACAAAACCCAATGGGACAATTCAGTAAAGAATAGCAACCGAAGAAAGTACAAGTAGACTTCTTCCTTTCATCTGCCTTCCACATCCATGCCACGCTGACTGGACCTCTGCATTGACTCTCCCCTCAGCCCCCTCCGCGTCAGCCCACTGCCAGGGCCCTGATTAAAGACCTCACGTGTTACCTTTCACCTAACTGCATGTAAAAGCCTCCCGAGGCTCTCCCTGACTCGCGCCTCTCTTTCTCCCTCCATCTGCCTCCACTAGAAAGACTCATTAATCTTCCCAGAGCACAGATCTCATCACAGAGTATAGAAGACCACCGTATTTGAAGCCAGAAGATCTGGTTCTCGTTCTAGCCCTACCTCCAGCTCCATCATTAATACTGTCTGACCTCGGGTAACTTCCCCTTTTGGGATTCAGTCTTTATGTGTGAGACGGAGGGCTAGACTGGATCATCTCCAAAGTCCTTTCCAACCCTAGGATTTTATGCATATTCCTGCGTAAAAACTATTAGTGCCATCTTATTGCCTACAGAATTAAATATATAGTTGTCTTACCCTGGAACATCTAAGGGGGCCCTCTGAGATCTGGCCCTACTATGGACTGAATGTTTGTGGCCCCCATAATCCATACGTTGAAACTCTAATCCCCAATGTGATAGAATGTGGAGATGGGGCCTTTGGGAGGTGATCAGGTGATGAGGATAGAGCCCTCATGAATGGGATTAGCGCCCTGATAAAAAGAGACATGAAAGAGAGCTTGCTTCCTCTTTCTCTGCTCCCCACCATCAGAGGACACAGCAAGAAGACCGCCATGTATGAACCAGACAGAGGGTTCTCACCAAGAACCCCACCACACTGGCACCCTGATCTCGAACTTCCAGCCTCCAGTACCATGAGAGACAAATGTCTGTTGTTTAAGTCATCCAATCTACAGTATCTTCTTATAGTAACCTGAACAAAGAGAGGCCCCAACTTTTTTTAAGCATTATTCCCCTTTACGTTCCCTTTGTAACACTCAAACTGAAGTATTCCCAGTTCCCTAAATATGCCTAGAGCTTTCTGCTTCCTCAATGCTTTTGTCATTATTTTATTTTAGAAAACCTATTACACCTATTTCAACATGTATGATCCCTACATTTTTTGAGGTCCAAATCACTTGGATCTCTTTTAAGATTTCCCTTTATGTCCCTAGCCTAAAAGCAAACTCCTTCTCCTCTGCCTGGTAGTATTTCATCTGCCCCTCTCTCACAAGTCGTATTAACAGTTCTGCCTGAGTCTGGCTCACACCCCTTTTGTCAGCTCCTTGAGGGCAGGGCCTGGGGGAGTCTCCTACCCACTTAGCACAGGGCCCTGCACAATGAAGGGTTTGATGAATAATTGTTGGATAAACGTCAGAAAGCAGAAGCTCCCATTTTAGTCAGATCCTGAATTTGAGTGGCTGCCAAGGCAGAGAGGGCCACACAGGCAAACAGTTTCCAGTCCTACAAAAGACAGAATACAAATTCCTGTTGCAGTGAACAACTTTTTCTTGAAATCAACCCCAAGGATGTGGGCCATAAAAAGGGGCCACTGAGCTGTGCCCACTGCTCACAAAGGCCATTGGCTGAATGCCTGAGGTGCTTTTCCCTGCCAACAGCAGCTTGGGCTGAGGTGTTCAACTTGGTGGCTGCAGGCTGACTAGGAGCTCCAGGCAGCCACAGAGCACATCCTCCTGGCCACGGCGGCTCAGTGAATTCTGAGCCCACACGGTGTGATAAGAGGCAGATTTCCTGCTCGTATGATGCACTGGAAGGGGTTTCCTCCTCTGACCTCCCCTGCCCCTGGATCTGGCCTGTCCCAGCTTATTCTCTCTCCATCTGGGGTCAGGGTCAAGTGTGTATATGTTTTATCTCCCTGAAGACCGTCAGTTCCTGCCTAGAAAGATCTTGTTCATCCTGTATCTTGTTCATCTTCCTATCTCCCACATGCCTAGCACAAAGCCCTGCTCATAGCAGATGTCAATAAATGTTTTCTGGATGGATGCTCAAATTTAGATCAAATTGACTCAAATCCCAATTAAAATCCTCAGTCAGGAAGATAAGATTTAATTCATTTTATTTCCTACAAAAAAGACAATCTTGCTGTTTAATATAACCTAATATATTTCCTTCACAACTCAGAGACAGACGCAGGTTCTGTTTTTAGAAGGCATATCTGAGATGTTGTAAAGTACTGCTTGATTTTGGTATTTTATTCTGATTAAATTTGAGGCATAACAGAAATATGAGTGATGACTTGGCTTGTTCTCAACCATTCTATTTATCATCCAGAATCCTTGGACAGCAGAGTGTCAAGGGCCTTAGAGACCAACCAGGTTGTTATACAGCTAAGAGAACTGAAATTCAAGAGCTGGGATTATACCCCAGGTTGAATGTTTGGTTGGGTGGTTCTCTTCTTTTCCTAGTTCATTTACTGAACAAACATCACTGAGCACATACCGTGTGCCAGGGCCTGTGCTGGGGCCCAGGGATACGGAACCGGGAAAGACAATCACAGCCATCGAGTTCTCAGATTAATGGTTACCTCCTGGCCCCTCAGCCCAGGACATTTCATCTTCTTCAAAGGAGCTACATAGCCTCTTCGAAAGACCTTCCTGGGGAAAAGGACCAATGTCAGTTGGACAAGGAGGCCTTGCATTTACTAGAGCACTGTACTTCCTTATGGGTCAAGAGCATCCATTCCAGGGCTAGCGGACCAGAATCCCTTGAAAGCCTGGTACTTTCTGCCTCAGCACTGCCCCCTTGCAATTAATACAACCACGGCCACACTTAGAAATATGTTCCTTCAGACTAGAGTGCTACTTCTCCCTTCAGCCCAACAGCCACTCTCCCTGCAACAGCAGGGACACTGGGTTCTGACTGTCCTCCATGTCTCACACAATGTAGGCAATTTATACTTGTGGCTGATGAGATAATTGTAAAAGACAGTTTTTGGTGCTAGAACACTTCTCTCTTTAAATTCATCCACAGACTCATCTTCTTTCAGGAATGGAAAATAGGCCTCATCTTCTGCCAACTCTGGTTGACTGGAAGTGACTGCCTGGAGTGCCGTGTTGAGAACGTTTCTGAGGCTGTATCCAGACGCAGGAGGAAATGGGGATTTGACTGACTGGCAGTCTATGAGGCAGCTATTTGCCTTCCATCAACTAGACCCTGGCTTTAAGACCTCCACTGGTTCCCGGATGCCTAAAGGATTAAGTCCTTTAGGACTCTCAACATGCCACATAAGGTCCTTCAGAGTGAAGTCAACAACCTTACACACACCGGCCTGGACCTCCCCCACCACACACTCTATACCCCAGCCACACAGGTGTTTCCTGTTTCTTGAATACATCCCTTTCTCTCAGGATTCTGGGCCTTTGCAAATGCTATTCCATTTTTCTAGAATGTTCTCTCTCTTTACCCTCTTTTGATGCCCAGTTTCTCTGTGAAGCTTCCCCTTACTTCCCCAATGAAAAGTTAGTCTTCTCCTTTTAGGTGGTTCCAACATCCCCTTGTTCATTCGTCCTTTTGCCATTATACTGATTCCCTGAGATTCATCTATTTCCATTTCTACCTCCCCCAAGAGATGGGAGGTCATAAAGAGCAGAGCCCTATCTTATTCACCACTAGCAAAACACCAGCCACTGACAAGGCACTTGCTGTAGGACTGCTGAATGAATGAATTCTTTGAAAATCTCTCCCCTTTTCACTTCTCCAAGCTGTCTTCCAGAGATGCAAGAACAAGCCTCTATCTATGATCTCTCAAACTTACAGAGGTACGTGCTGGCAGTCAGGTCTGTCATCCCTCAAGTCCACCCACTGCCAGATGTCCTCCCTCTCCCTCTCTCCCCCACCCCAGTTTAGGAATTGATCTACACTTTGATCTACACTAATTGGATACTGAGTAGATTGAGCAGAATGGATTATTTCATATAATCCTTCATCAAGCCTTGTTGTCCTAACTTCAGCATAATCTCAAACTTATCTGCTTTCTGTCTCCCCTGTCCTAACCCAGTCCAGGCAGCTGTCAACTCTGCTGGGTTATTATAACAGCCTCCTAACTGGTATCTCTGCTTCCCTGTTCACATTTTACAATCCATTCTCCACTTAGCAGCCTCAGTTTTCTTTAAGATCACATCACTCCCCTGCTTAAAGCCCTTCAATGGCTTCCTATTGATTCTAGAAAAAAATCCAAACTACTCTGTGGCCTCGGCCCAACATGCTCTAGCTCATGTTTCTCTCTCTCTTTTTTTTTTTTTGTGAGGAGATCAACCCTGTGCTAACATCTGCCAATCCTCCTCTTTTTTTGCTGAGGAAGACTGGCCCTGGGCTAACATCCGTGCCCATCTTCCTCCACTTTATATGGGACGCCGCCCCAGCATGGACTGCCAAGCAGTGCGTCGGTGCGCACCGGGATCCGAACCGGCGAACCCCGGGCCACCACAGCGGAGTGCGTGCGCACTTAACCTCTTGCGCCACCGGGCCGCCCCCTCATGCTTCTCTCAACCTTATCCCTTTCCCCTCTGGCACACTGTGTCCCAACCATCCAGATCTCCGTTTTACTCCTTGACTGGCCAGGCCCTTTTTACTCTAGGTCTTTGCTCTCACTGCTCCCTCAGCCTCAAACGCTCTTGCTCAGCTTTTCATTTTAGGTCTCAGCTCAAAATGTCACCTCCTCAAGGAGTCCTTCCCTGACCATGCTATCCAAAGTGCACAAAACATCTCCCAGTCACTCTCCATCCCACAGCCCGATTTTTTCCTTTCATGGCACTTAAAATCCAAAATTATCTTACTGATTTACTTGTTTATGTTTTTATTATCTACCTCTCACACTAGAATGTGAACTCCTTGAAAGCTCCACGACAGACAGACCTGTCTGTCTCCTTCACTGCCACATCCAGTGTCTAACACAAGGTCTGGCTGAGAGTAGGTGCTAAATAAGTACATATTTATTGAAAGCCAAATGAATACGTTTCTGAGGCTCCCCAAGACAAAGAGGGGGCTCCTATTTTTCCCTATGAGTACTGCATACTCCTCTTAAAGATCACCTAACAATATGCTGCAGCATGTGACGCTGGAAGTCAGGAGACCCGGGTCCCAGCTCACTTCCATAAGTGGTCCCTCATAAAACACAACACAACAGCATGAAAGATCCACGCAAGGTGCCGAAATAAGGAAAACAACCCGCACTTGCCTTAGAGAAAGTCAGGAAAGGGGAGAGCCTTGTGGCGGGTGAGGCCAGGGCAGGCTTTAGCGTTCCAGAACACAGCCCTGGGGCAAATGTCAGGGGGTGACGCAGCATGCCAGGGAGGATGGTGTTTCCTGAACTGGCACAAGACTAAACAGGCAGTATCTAACAGAGAGCTCAGATCAGAGACTTAAAGTGGCCTCTGGGGGATTGGAGGGAGTGTGACGGAGAAAGCCATGGAGAGGACTTCAGCATGACCTCGGCTTCTAAACAGACTAAATGGGATGCAGCGGAAAGAGCACTGGACTGGGAGTCAGAGGAGGGGGACTAGAGAAAGGAAAGCAGCATTGATTGAGCACCTCCTCCACTGCAGGCTCTGTGCTATGCTGTTTACATACATTACCTCATTCAGGCCTCATAACTGCCCTCCCAGGGAGGTATCAGTATTCTCATTTTACAGAGAAATTGAGGCTCAGACAGGTTACTTTAGCTCTCTGAATTTCAGGACACTTATCTGTAAAATGGATAATAATAAACGCATCTCACAGGTCTAATGTGAATAATGCAACGAGATACAGTGGAGAGCACCTGCCACTGTGCTGGCTGTTTTGTAAATTTTACCGTTATTACTAATATTAATAACCATTTCTAACATTAATGACTAGCTTGTGCAAGGTCACACAGCTCATGAATGTCACAGGTGAGTTTTCACCACGTCAGGCTGCCCCTTAGAAAACCAGGATTCGAAAAACAACTTTGCCAATAATTAGCTGCATGAGCTCAGACAAACTATTGTACCTTGCAAGAGCAATGCTCTCTTAATCTGAACAAAAGGGCCAAGAACTCAACCCGACAGAGCCCACAGGGATGCTGGAGGAGAAAATAACCAGTGAACATGATCTGCCTTGTGTGTGCAGATGGGCACTGTGATGACTGTGAGAGGTGCCCTGAGCAGGGACAAGTGTCTTCAGGCTGGCACGATTCAAGTGTGCTAGATGGTGACATATGAAGCCAGAGCCATGCCTGGGGTGCCAAGGATTTTGCAGGCAGCAAGCAAATGGCCTTGAGTGACTGTGCTAGCTCCCTCCAAAGGCTAGTCTATATCTTGTTAATGCTCCCCCGGAAAACAAAAACAGCGTGAACCTCCTGAGACACCATCAGAAACACGATACAGGATTTTAGCCAACACATTAGGAAAATAACTCCTCAAAAAATCAGCTTTAGGAAAGAGCTGGCATGAGAAAGGGACATAGCCAGAATTCTTACAGGGGTCAGATTGCAAGCAACATGCCACCATCAGAACCTGAAAGAATTTCTCTGTGATGAGGACTGAGTTCTTTGAGGAAACTTAAGCTGGGTGGGCTAAAGGTTGCTGAGTGGGTGTCTCCTCAGGCAGAAACAGGACAGTGTGTCCCAGCCCACCCCAGGCTGCCAGCGAGCTGACACATGCCCTGCATTTGTGCTCTGGGGAGAAATGAATGTTCTCCCTGAGCAGAGCATGCAGACCCAGGCCATGCGCACACACGAGAGTTGGCAGCTGACCAGAGGCACCACAGGCCTCTCCCCTTCTTACCTGCTGGGGTGCTGGCTGCTAGGCTTAACTCATCTGACCCTCGTACACACAGAACTCTGCAAGGCATTCCGAACATGTTTTGCAGACCGGGTTAGAAGGAGGTTCAGAGAGCAAACCGCCCACGTCACACAGTTAGAAGACGTGGAGCTGGGATTTAGCCCACGTCCTTCTGACTTGAAGGACACTTCAGTCCTTGTCAGATTTGCCTAAGGCAGACTTACTTTTCAAGACGAAAGGGAAAGCCAAGAATCAGAGACTCTTAGAGATGCTACTCTCAGCCCACCGTCCCACCCTGGGATGGAGTCTCCCTGTCCCACCTGTCACGGTCACCCTCTGCAGGATCACCTCCCCTCACTGGCTCACCAGCTGCTCCAGTTGTAAGAAGCTCTTTGTTCCACTGACAGAGGGAAGGTCAGCTCCCCTTGAGGGCCTACACTGGCATAGTTTTCCCCCCTCACTGCATTGCATGTGAAAAACACGAGAGGATGATACCATGCTCCCTCGCATGATGGGAATCACTGTCCTGAATTCATGTGGCTCGTGAGTTTAGATTTTCACAAGGCAAATATGTTCTGAGAGCACGTATCTATTCCACATGGGTACTCACAGATCCCAGCACATGGTGCCAGGGCTGGATGTGTCACTCCCCTGCCCACCCGCCTCTCTGTCTGCCAGTCCAACTTCCTCAGCCACTCCCCAAGAGGACACAAAGCCTGCTCTGCCACTACTCTCACCCTCACCTGGAACAAAGGGACGCTCTCAGACAACAAACCAGAACACACGGCACAGGCGTAGGGGTGGGACTCAGACGGCCCAGCTGAGCCCCATTCAAAGGGAAGACCCAGCATGGATGCTGTTACTGTCTAGGGAGACTCTGCAAAAGGAGGGGGCTCGCAGACCTGGGAGGCGCAGCTGCAGAGGAAGTCCCTGACAAACCAACTCTATGAACTCAAGGACATGCCCCCTTGAGAAAAGCCAGCAGTCAGCATCCTGGAGATTCAGCATTCAGAGAAAGGGCAGCATCCTGCTTGGTTTCTTTAGGATCACAAGAACAGCAATGCCAGATGGGCTCCGGCGATGTCACTTTCCAAAGAACCCAGGGGGCCTTTCTGACTTGGCATTGTGCCTGCCATATTGTAGATATATATTAATAGCAAATATTTTAATTAATAAATGAATAAATCAAGCACAAATATCTCACCTACAAATTTGGAATAAAAAACCACCTCAAACAACATGCACCAATATCTGAACTGTTTCCCCCGAAGAAGCTGCCTCTCTGCCCAGACTGTTTGTACCCCTCCTTAGGCTGAATTCTCTCATGGCAACCCTTTTCAGAATAATCCGGTAAGGAAACAGAACCACGAGGGGCGGGAAGCAAACCATGAGTCCTCAGACCAACTGGACTTGACCCCCGGAGGCTGGACCTGGGTCAGAGTGCCCAAGGCATTCCAAGGCCATTGTATCCTACCATTGGGGGCCCTAAGCACGGAACATCTATGCTTCGATGTCTAAAAGGCACCTCAAATGCAGCGTGTTCAAATTCAAATCAAGATCTTTCTACCCAAACCTGGTCTTCTGATCTTCCGCCTTTTTTAAAGCTTAGAACGGCACGGCCATAAACCACTTGTACATCCAGAAACGCAGGGGTGCCCTTCATACTTTCTCTTTCTTCATAGCTGTATCTAACCCACCATCATGTCCTGCCAATTTTACCTCTGAAATATCACAAACCCTCCTCCCTCCTCAATCTCTGATGTCACTACTCTAGCCCTAACCTGCGTGATTTCTTACTGGCACTAATGCAAAGCCTCCTCTTAGGTTTCCCCACAACCGCCCTCTTGCATCCTCCAACCCATTCTCAAGAGCACTGCCAAACAGATTTCCTGTAAATACCAAATTGATCATATTACTCCCCACATGTGCAACACACACATATATCAGCCTTTGCTCCAAATCCTTCAATGGTCCCCGTGCACTTAGAATAAAGAGAAAAACAATCCTTAACAAGGCCCTGACCTCCCTCTCCAGCCTTCTCTTGTACGGCTCACTCTTCCCCACTCTCTGCGCTCAAGTCATGCTGACCCCCTCAGTTCTCTGAAAGTACTACATTGTCTCTCACCTTAGGGGCCATATTGGTCCACGTGCCTAGAAAGCTTTTCCCCCACGTCATCCACTCTTACCTAATAAACTCCTAATGATCCTTCAGATCTCAGTTTAGAGGTCACTTCCTCAGCAAAGCTCTCTCTCATCACCTGAGGTAGGTAAGGACCTCTATTATATGCTCTCATGGTAACCTGTCCCTCTCTCTCCTAGCATTTATCCTAGTTTGTGATTTTACAGGACTGGTGCAGTTATTTTAACAGTGTCTGATTCCCCGATGAGACTGGAAGCTCCTTGAGGGCAGGAATCATGTCTGTTTTATCATCACTGTATCTCCAGCTTTTAGCACAGGCCTGATACATAGTAGGTAGTCAACAAAAATCTGCTGAATTAATAAATAAAATGCAGCTCTTCTCTGAGTTTATTCCAACCAATCATACCGGGTTCCTTTCTAACATCATTCCTAAGGTTCTCTTGAGCTTGTCTTAGGCTACTCGGAACTAGTGACTTTTTGGCATCTCTCCTTATCCCTCTAGTATCTACTATAGTGGTCTACCTTCTATAGATCAAGAGATCATGGCACTGTCATCTTCATCACCATCACCACAGTTACATTTAAGGAGGATTTACTTGCCATGTATTAGGCACTATGTCGAGTACCATGCATGTGGTATTTACGTAGTCCTCACAGTACTACAAGGTATACATTATTAATCCTATTTTGCTGAGAAGACTCAGAGAGGGTTGGCTAAAACATAGTGGGGCCAGGATTTGAATCTTGGTCTAACTCTAAAGTCTATGCTCTTAATTACAACCTGTTGCTTTGTAAAATGGGGCAAATAATACCTACTCATAGTGATGTCATAAAGATTCAGGCACAGTAGGCACTTGGTAAAGGGTGGTGGTGGTTATTATTATTGTAGTGCTGGAAGCATTATGGGGAGGGATAACCATTTATCATTTTGCCCAAAAGAGAGCTAATGTGGCTGCCCTTCTGGGGCTGAAACAATTGGCCTTGGTTTGAAGAAGATTTTTATGAGAAGCAGGATGCTGTGGTGGTTCCAACACAGAGTGGAACACAGAAAGTGGAGAGGGGAGCTGATGTGCTAAGAAAACCAACCTGAAGATCTTTGGCCGTGGGAACTAGCCACTCTGAACGAACTTGGGTTTCTCACTGCAAGCCCAGACATATGGCCCACATCGGGAACCCAAACCTAGTTCCTTGAATTTCTTTTGCTACTTCTTCTTCTACCTCCCTGTAGCAGCATTATAAAGATAACGCACTGCAGTTGGAGTCAGGAGAGTCTAAGTCTGAATTCTGATGTGCTCAGGACTGAGCAAGAAGGGATCCACCAAGGTGCCTGGGCTTCAGTCAGAGCCTCAGGATCCCGGGAAGCCAGGAGATGACAAAGGACCATATGTCGTCCTCTGTGGCTGGCTTGGGGATGATCCATTCTTCCGGGTCTCCTTCCCTCCTTTCCTGTCACTCACCAATGGCCATGTAGAGAAAGAAAGTAGCTAAAGTATCTGAGTTCCTACTGTATGTCAAGCACTTCACATGCACATTCTCATGTAGTAAATTAATCCTCACAACAATCTTGAGTGACAGGTGCTATTATCCTTATTGTACAATCAAGGAAACTGCAGTTTAAAGAGATTAAACGACTTGGGAGAAATCACTACACAGTAAGAAGTGGAACTGAGATTCAAATCCATTTTGTTAGTTTCCAAAAGCTGTGTTCTTTTCATTCTTCATATCAGGAAAAATTATGGAAATTACATGGATGTGCATAAATGGTAGTGAAGCCACAAAAGCCCATTCATTCCCTCCTTCCCTTATTCTGCTTACTGAGCACTTCCCATGTGCCAGGCATTGCATAAGATGCCAGGGATACAGAGGTGGGCAAGATACGGCCCCTGCTCCTGAGAGGTTCACAGTCTAGTGAGGGGAGCTCTCTAGGGAAAAAAGTATAAGAGAAAATCAGGAGCAAGAAAGAGAAGGCAGAGGATTCTAAAACATCAGGACCAGAGGGGTTCTTGGAAGACAACTACTCAAAACGTGGTGGCACCACCTGGAATCACCTATAGGATTACTAGAGCTAAAAATTCCAAGCACTCAATTCCCAACTCTACAGATCTGCAGTGGGGCCCAGGAATCTGTACATTTAACAGTTATCCCAAGTGACTCGACAGAACTGATTCACAGGCCAGCTGAATAGAACCACTGCTGACCCACCCCCTTCACCTTGCAGGTATGACAGCAGAGAGGCAGACAGGGAACGTAAGCAGTCCATGGACACACAAGAGTCAATGCTCCAGACTCAGGTTTCCAGCTCACAGCCAAGTGACTTGAAGTTCTTTTTCAAAAATTCAGAATGCTTTATTTTTAAGCATTATATATATATTTATAAGTGCAAATACAACTTATTTCATGTACCCGGATCAGGTAGTTCTTTAAGGACAATGTTATGTGCCTACTGGAAAATTATTTTCCACAAAAATATAGTGTGGAAAATAACACAGATCAACTTAGGAGACTAAAATTATACATGGATACACAGAACGGATATAGGTTTTCATGATCAAGAACAATATTCTCACCCTTTCCTACTTCTGACCACCTCCATACTAGGGGATCACTACAGGGCAGAAAATTTCATTAATTAATTAAGGACAGTGCTTCAAGGTACTGATTCACAAACTGCGAAGGAGAGAAGGGAAAAGCGCAGACAAACGGGCACTTCAGTAGTTGGCTACAGCCTTGCAACACCCACAGCATCTTTCTCCACCCAGAGTAGAGATGCTCTGGTCCCTGAAAAAGTGATGAGCCTCCCACGGCTGACTTCTCTGCAGTGAACTCAACCCCCCTGCCTCACTAGGACATCAGCAAGATCCTCTGTTCCTCCTACCTTTAGATTCCTTCCACTGACTAAATGTAGGAGACAGGCAAAGGCCAGAGGTAGAGAGAGGCTCTGAGGATGAGGGGAGTGAGCCTACACCGAGCAGCTGCTCGTCAGCCACCTCCACCGGGTCCCCTTCTCTGTCGGTTTCACTGTGGTCTGCCTGTCTCTGCTTGTTTGAGAACTCTGAGAGCAAACTCTACCTGCTCTGCTTCAATGTCTTCCTGTCCATCGTTTTGGCCATCTGGGCATAATGAATTACAATTATATTTACCTTCGGAGGCTCAGCTGCCAGAGCTACCCCTTCCTCTTCTGCTCGCAGGCCACAGGCTCTGAGGCTGGTAAGGGAGCCCAGAAGCAGTAGCTGGTGGGTGGGTAGGGGAGCCCCAGGAGAGCTCAGTGTGAAAGCAGCTAACTGTAGAAAGGGTTCCAAGGAGGGCTCACCAGCAGTCTCAGTGAGGAGAAGGCTGGAGGTGAGACCGGGGTTCAGCTGACCAGCCTCCCCCTCCTGGCTCTGCCACTGGGAGACTGGGCAAGTCACACCCTTCTCAGCCTCATTTTCCCATCTGTAAGTGAAGAAACTGAATTAGCTTGCATCAATCGTTCCTGCCCAGATTCTAAAATTCTAGATCTTTATTTTTTTTCTCTTTGGCACTGGATATAAATGACTAAGATTGACACTATGACTCAATGATAAATGTTTATAACCCAGAATCATAGATTCTGAAATCTTAGAGCTAGAAGAGATTGACCAAGCCAGTTCTCTCTTTCCTACCCATATAATGATATGGAAACTAAGGCCCAGGGAGGGACTATAAGTTCGGTGAGGGCAGGAACTAGCTGTCTTGTTCTCCATGGCATGTCTGGCACATTTTCAAGAATGTTGATTGAACGAACCAATGAACAAATAACCTCCCTCCAAGATCCTGCAGCCTGGGGCAGGGGAAATAACCTTGCTCCTTGCCTAGAGGGAGGGAGCAGGATAAGACAGAAGGCTCAGGCCACTTCTGGCCCTTGGAGGTATGGCGCTCTCCAGCTGGAGAGCCAGAACAGAGCCAGGAACAAATTCTCAAGGCTGGTGGTGCCAGCGGCGGTTGGCCACAAAGTGGGCTTCTGCTAGAGTACTCCGTGCTGTGCATAATGAATCACGACACGTCAATTACTGCATTCTGTTAACAAGCTCGTGTCCGCCTGTGCGTTGCCAATGAACGCCCTGCAATTTGCCACAGATCTGCAGTTAATATGTGGCAGAGCAAGTGGGGCAGAGGATTTCAAGATACTCCAGGGAAATCAGGTGGTGGCTTGTTTTTGGCAACTCCTGGCCTCAATGATTGGGCAGCAGTACGCAGGGATGTACTTTCTCCTGTCTGGGGAAGAGGTCTGTGTCCTGGGTACCCTTTCCTATCCTGGAAGGCGTAGGTTGTCTGACTCACTAAGTCCAGCTGGAGAAAGCCATCTCTGCACTATTTTCTCTGAAGTACCAAACAAAATGGGGCAGAAGTAGAGTGGTAATTAAAAAACCTCCAGCATGGTTTGATGGACTGGACATCTGGTCATCAGATCTGAAGTCTCACACAGGATTCAGAATCTGGCTCCACTACACACAGCTGTTGTGATCTTCAGTGCATCTCTTAATGTCTCTGACTCAGTTTCCACATCTGCAAAACGGGGATAATAATACCTACTTTGCAGAGGTATTTGCAAGGATTAAATGAGATAATGCATATCAGACCCAGAATAGTAGCTGGCATGTGGTGGTGTACAATACACGAGCCTCCTACCATGTTCGGGATGTTTTCTGAAGGGATTCTAATCTCTTGAGGAAAATTGGGGCCAGGACCCTAGGCAAACCCAGGCAAGAATCTCTGGGTCTCAGACATGTGTGTCCCCCTCGGTGCCTCTCCAGTGATGATTACAACTGCAGTAACGTGAGGACGTCAGATCTGCTTTCCTCACCTCCACACTGCTATGTGAGAAGGGAGCGAGCCTCCTGGAGAGAGGGGAGGCTGCTCATTTCTCAGGCAGCACCGCTGCAGCCCCTGACCTACTTTCTTACTAAAAATAGCCCCTCTTAGGTCACTGCTGCAAATTGAATTCTGCTGCTTCACTGCACCCTGTAAGCAGGTGGGTGGGCGTCAGAGCACATTTGGTGAGCAGGAGCCTCCGCTTACATGGCGCCCGGCTGCCCACCAAGCAGGCTAATCCCACACGTCTGTGCAGAGGGCAGAGGGCTCTAGTGCCCACCCCACCCCACCCCCCTGCCTGCATGCCTTTAGTGAGTGGGGTGGGCAGGGAAGGGGCAGTAAGGAAGGTTCTAGTTTCTGAGCTTTGAAGTCTGATAGAACTGAATTCAAATATGAGCTCCACTGCATTATTGTTATTTAACCTTGGGCAAGACACTTAAGTTTTCTTTGCCTCAGTTTCTTCATCTGTAAAATGGAGATAATAAAACTGACCCTAAGGTATCGTACAGATAAAAAAATGCTGCATGTAAAGCAGTCCTTGCACAGAATAGGTCTCAATAATGAAGCAAATACAATTATTCTCCATTTTCTGGCCTGTTGCTCCACAGCGTCCTCATGCTGAAGCCTCTCACGGCAGGGGTAGCAAGGGACAGGAGACCCCTCCACGAACTAGAAAGATTTAAGCTGAAAGTGCCTTAGAGGTACTTAGGTCAAGGGTTCCCACAGACGGCTAAGCATCACAACAGCTAAGGTGGCTTGTCGACAGTGTTGATTCCAGGTCCCTGCCCTGGAGATTGGGAGTCAGGCAGCCTGTCTCGGGACGTGGGAATCTGCATTTTAATAAGATTTCCAGCATTTTAATACACTTTCTAGGTGATTCTGATGCACTGTCAGGTTTGAGAACCTTTGAGTTAGAGCAGTTACCTCCTTGAAAAAAAAGGGGTAGATGAATTACCGTTATTTTTCTTCCATTATAAGCATAATGCATGGTCATTATAAGATATGCAGAAAACATGGAAAAGGAAAAAGTAAAAAGTGAAGAACAATTCAATCAACATGTATTGAGTGCCCATTAAATGCCAGGCCCTCTGCTAAGTACTCCGGATTTGGTGATAACACAGTTCTGACCCTCAAAGGGTGTCCAGTTCATGTGCAGAGACAGAAATAGACACAAAAGACTAACACAATACATAGGTGTTAGAGCCGCCTTACAAAATGTACAGGAACAGAGACAAAGGAGCAATTGATCCCTTCTAGGAAGTCAGGGAAATCTAAAGCTGGACCGGAAGAAGAGTAGATGTTCACCTGCTGGACAAGGGAGGGAAGAGCGTTTCAGGAGGAATGAAGAGGACATACAAAAGCAGACAAGGGAGAAAGGTGTTTGTTAGGAAAATGTCCTAAGGTCACCATAGTGAAGTCACCATAGTGGTGGCCCAGGGAAGCTGGCGTCAATGGCTGGGGCCAGATCACGAAGGATCCCAAATGACTTTAACAATGTTGCCTACATTAGGAAGTATGATTTTTCCCAGTATTCTTTAAATTATGCCTTTTTGTTTTCATTTTTACATGACCAATGCTGTCACTCTTAGTAAATACTGCAAATTAGTCAAGCAGATGGACCATAATTTACCCAGTCCCAATTGCTGGACATTTAGGCAGCTTCTAATTTTATTAAATTATAAAAACACTATGATGAACATCTTTAACCATAAAGCTTTTTCCAAATAAGATCTTTCCTTGGGAGACAATTCCAGAATGTGAATTAATAAATGAAAGTGAATGGACATCTTCAAGGCTCTTGATAAATAGTTCCAAAGGATTTTCCAAATTGGCCTGCTTTTATAAATGAGGAGGTAAGGCCCAAAGAAGTTACACGTCTTGTCCAAGTCACAGTGCTGAACAGGGCTGGAACCAAGAGCAACACCGAGCCCCCGAAGTCCCGGTGCCGCGCTGCTGCTTCTACAGCAGGTGGCCTTGCTACAGATCAAGGCTGAATGCAGATCTGTTCAGCCACTGCCTCTGAGCACTTCCAACCAAGCATTTTAGCTTAGCAGTGTACATGGCAGGAGATGGGGCAATAAGTGTGTGTTTACACGCTGATGCGGAGTTCTACAGATCATTCTCTTTTCCCAACCTTATCATGTATGCTCCCTTCCAATTACACTTTTTCTTCCAGCCAAGCTAAGTAGATCTCACACTCTCACACCTCGTCACCTTTGATCCCACATGAAATGTCTCCTGTTCTCCTATTCAACTTCTCTGCATATTTTTAAAAAGAAGGACCTACATGATCCAAAAAGTATTTCCAGACTGTGGGCATTTACTATCAATAACATCCATATATGATACTTATTTTATTGCTTTGCAGTACCTCTTGTATTGATGTAAAATTATTTAAGTTTACCTCCAGAATAAAAGTCTGTCTCAGGCCTTTGTTATTAGAAAGAGATAAAACCACCCCACCACACCCTCCTAAAGCTAATGAGCATACATTTACTTCAAAAAGGCACTTCTAGAGTTTGGTGGTCTCAAGGCCCATCCAATCTTTGTCCAATCCTCTGTACCTGCCATATCACAGTAGCAGGCATCCTGGTAGACTGGAAAGATCACTGGATTGGGAGACAGAATAATAATATTCATGTGCTGAGCACCTACCTGACCAGGCACAATGCTAGTTGCTTTATATACATACTTAGAATAACCTTAAAATAATCCCAGAAGAGAAACATTATTCTCCCCATTTTACAGATGAGGAATGTTGGGACCTGAGAGACTAACTTGCTCAAGGTCAACACCATTAGTAAGCATCAAAATCAAGATTTGAACCTAGGTATGTCTGACTCAAAAACCTGTTTTTTTCTGCTTTACTACACTGTCTACAATGTCATTTCAGTTACAGCTCTGCTACTATCAAGCTATATGATGCCCAACAAGGCATTCATGCTGAGTCCTAGTTTTCTCACCTGTGAGATGGGGATAATTATCTCCATCCAATTATCTACACACACACACACACACACACAGGGCTGTTGCCACGATTAAAGGATACAATGAGTGTAAGAGACCCAGACAGAATATAGATTGTTATTAGAGTCCTGATAATCACAACTAGCCTTTTGACAATGACTGGAGACCCTGCCAAGATCCTCTGTTGTTTAAGAAGGATTTAATTACGCTAACTAGACAGGCCCTTCTAGCATCAGAAAGTGAATGGCTGCAGTGCATTTCATAATGACCCTCAACAAGGCCTGAAACCAAGAGGTTGATACTCTGAGAAAATCCATTAACCAAAATACTGCATTCCTGGAGCACTCTGGGGAATCACGGTTTCCAGGACATTTTCCTGCTCCATCATTTATACGTGTATATTTGTGCATAAACATGTGTGAGTGTGCACACACATCTTTCACCAGCAGCCCATTTCTAGAAAGCAGGATTCAGCAGGAGGGAGGCTGGGCTCAAACTCTACCACCAGGAGGCCAGTTGTAAATGAGTTTGGGGCATTTATTCCAGTTTTCCAGAGGCTTCTGGTGAAATGTTAGGAGACCTGGCTTATAGTTCTGATTCTGCTGTTTACTCGTTGTACAACCTTGGGCAAGATCCTCGACCTCTCAGCCTCAGTTTCTCTTTACATAAAATAGGGATAATGCGTATCTCAGACAAACAAGTTAACCTCCCTGGGCTGCTATCTTCTCTGCTGTAAAACTGACGCCACAGTTACGAAGTGTTATGTGCTTACTGTGTGCCTGGCCCTGCGCTGAGGCTCTACATGCATTCTTTCACTCATCCTCACAGCCCTGTGAGATGGTACTAGTATCTCCAGTTGACAGACGCAGAAACCTACACTCACAGGAGCTCAGTAATTTGCTGCAGGTCACACAGTGTTAAGTTGCAGAGTTAGGATTCAAACTCTGGTCTCTTTGATTTGAAACCCTGTACCCTTAACCACCAAACCATATTCCTGCCTGGCAGAGAGCTGATGCAAGGAAGACATGAAATACCACTTACTTTACGGTCCTCTTGGGCGCCAGCAGTCTGCATCCCTCCTCTGCACCCTGTGAGTCCAGGAGGCTCTGCACAGCTCTGGGGCTGTGGGGCTCTGGGGGCAGGTGTGCATCAAGAGAACAGAGGGGAGAGACAAGATCTGCTGGAAAAATATTTACTGCTGTGCTCCCCAAATTCATGAAGTCAGCCACACTGTGAACATGGGCAGGAGTGACGGATGACATTTCTCCAAAGTTTGAAAAGTTGGAGAGTTGAAGGCCAGGTCAGCAGTGAGAGAACCCTGCTGACGACTTGAGTAAAACACTCATTTTGAAGCATTATCATGGATTTCCTAGAAGCTGATGGGATCCAAAGTGACTGCGAGGGATACCAACGAGGAAGAAGATGTGACGCAGGAGTACGCACCTTCAGAGAAGCTGGACAATCCCCTCTCCACCCCGACCCCCCACTGCTCACACAGAAAGGATGCAGGGACACACCAGGAAGACACCATATTTTTAAAGCTTAGGCTGGAATGAACTAAAAATAGAGCTGTGAGGGCCGGCCCCGTGGCTTAGCGGTTAAGTGGGCGCGCTCCGCTACTGGCGACCTGGGTTCGGATCCCAGGTGCACACCGACACACCACTTCTCCGGCCATGCTGAGGTGGCATCCCACATACAGCAACTAGAAGGATGTGCAGTTATGACATACAACTATCTACTGGGGCTTTGGGGGAACAAAAGGAGGAGGATTGGCAGTAGATGTTAGCTCAGAGCTGGTCTTCGTCACACACACACACACACACACACACACACACACACACACAAAACAGAGCTGTGATTCAAATGTCTATTACTGAGTGCTCTGCCTTGCACTCCAGAAACCAGATTGCTTCACCATCACTAATCTACCTCCCCAAGGTGCTCGTTCTCACAGGGAAGTAAGAATTACTGAGAGTCTAATGAGCACATGGCACCACGCTGGGTCCTTTACACACGCGATCTCATCTGAGCAGCACGACAGCCTGCAAGGCAGGTACTATCACTCCCATTTTACAGATGAGGAGACTGAGGCCCAGGTAGGTGAGATGAATTGCCCAAGGTCACTTGGCTAGTAAGTGGCAATGCTGGGAATGGAACCCAGGTGAGTCTGGCTCCAGAACCCATGCTCTTTCAAATACACATGCCTGCTACATTTCAAAGTCAGAAACTAAGCTTCATTTTAAGCTTAGTGAGTGATGAAAGCAACACTGCTCTCCCGTTTACCTTCTGGCTCTGGGAAGGACTCAGCAAGGCAGCCTTTTGAATGACACACTCCTGTGACTGACGGGAAGACTTCTCTGGGTTAGAGTTTCAGCAGCTGCCGAATCTGCGACACCCCCTGCCCCAGCTGGCTCCAGGAGAGGAATTATTCATGTAAGAATTTCAGTGGCCTCCTGCTTTAAGGCATGATTATCAGAGACTTTTAAGTGATAAAAATGTCATAAATCATCATAAGGGACAGGAGGAGTCAGGACTGGGGAAGATAACAGGAGAGAGGATGCTCTGACGAGCAGTGCAGTAGGTACCGATGTTGTAGAACAACTTCCCAAGCTTACAAGAACACTTTCCTACCCATTTCTTCATCTGATCCTCATAACACCCTGCCAGGTACATGTCAGTATCTCCATTTTATAGATGGTGCAAGTGTGGTTCCAAAAGGTTAAGGTCAAGGTTCAAGGTCAGACAGAGGCTGGGATAAGAACCTAAGTCTCCTAATTCCCATCCAGTGCTTCCCCCAACACACCTACCCCTTAAAGCTGTGAGGACAGAAATCCGTGAGAACTGTGAGAGAAAGAACTCTGCAGTCTTGCTGCCCTGAACGGCAGGACCAGGGAGGGAAAGTGGCTGTGTCATCAGAGGGAGGCAGCACAGAGTCTGGAACTCTGGGCCTGGGAATCAGAACATTTTTTCAAATCTCAACTTAGACATCTACTAATTATGTGACCCTGGGCAAGTCACGTAATCTCTTTGCCTTGATTTCCTCACCTGTAAAATGTCGCTAATAATAGTACCTATCTTATATGGTTGTTGTGACAATTAAATAGAAAAAAACAAGCCATGCGTGCCCAGCGCCTGGCACCAAGGCAAACGCTGAGCAAGCTGTCACTTTTTTCATCATTATCATCATGCAGGTGCCCTGCACACTGCTTGGCGTGCAGAAGGTGCTCAGCGAATGTTCACTCCCTCCCCTTCCCCAATGTCCCATACCTCCCAGAGCACAAAACCCCCATCCACATTGGCAGACCTGTTGGAGGAGGTCTAGGGTTGGAAACTGGGAGAGCAGAGGGTGCTTCTTCCCAGGCAGCCTGACTGGGCTGGTCTTGTTTTCTGGGACTGTGAGCTGCTACACGAAGTCATTAATCATTCTTTGCGCTATGTGCTTTCAGGTCACTCCCCAGAAATTAGCGACTCCATCCTGGATTTTCCTCAAGGAGACAGAGCCTTCACACGTATGGGATCCTACTGAGGACCTAATCCTTGCAATGACTTCTTGACATCTAGGCAGAAAGTCTTGCAGGGTGGGTAGGTCCCTGCAAAAGGTGGCTAGGAAAGCAGTCTCTGCCCTGGGCCCAATTACTGCAGCAGCAGGAATAATCAAAGAATAGTCACATTGATGTAACAATATCAAAGGCATCACCACAACACACCCTATACAGGGCCACCTAGCAGAACCACTATGCACGTATATATGTGAAGAAAAAACCACATAAGTAGATCTACTTCACTAACCTTTCTCTACAGAAACAACTCCCTGACCTCTCTAAATAGGAAAAAGTCTTCATTCCAATCTTCTACCAGATAGTTCTATTTGGATGTTCCACAGGCATCTCATGCTCAGTTATGTTCAAAAATAGATGCATCACCTTGCCTAAAGCCCACTCTTTCCTCTCTCAGTGTATTTCCCTTCTCAGTCAATGATGACACATCTACCCAGTCTACCAAGCAGAAAACTGGGTGCCATTCCTGATCCTGCCCATTCCTCTCCTTCCCTTCTCCACCCTGTTCATACTAGATCACTGAATCCCGACAAGCTGAGCTCGGTCTTTCAAAGCTCTTCTTTCCACCTCAGCTGTCACTACTTAATTCGGGTCCTCATCTCCCCTCCCTTAAGGTAATACTCTGGTTTCTCTACTCGTCTCCGCTTCCAGACTCTCTCTCCTTCAACTCAGCCTCCCTCCTGTCCCCAGAATGATTTTCTTAAATACAAGTTGGCCCATGTGATGGTCAGTTTTATGTGTCAATTTGTACGCATTATTCAATCAAACACTGATCTAGGTGTTGCTGGGAAGGTATTTTGTAGATGTGATTAACATCTATAATCAGCTGACTTGATGTAAAAGAGATTACTCTGGATAAACTGGGTAGGCCTGATCCAATTAGTTGAAAGGCCTTACAAAGAGAGCTGGGGTTTCCCTGAGGAAGAAGTTCCGCCTGTCAGCCTGCCTTTCCTAAAGATTTGCCCTATGGATTTTAGACTTGCATAGCCATCCTCCACAGTCGTTTAAGCCAATTCTTTGCATTAAAATTTCTTAACATATGTCTTCTCCTGGGTCTGTTTCTCTGGTTGAACCTGGGCTGATATACCCTGTTTCTGAACCAAAATTCTTATTTTGATAGAACCTATTGGACTGGCAAAAATTGAAAGATGGATCACTCCAAGTTTTGGCAAGGATGTGGAGCTACAGAAATCTTCCTGTACCGCTGGTGAGATGTATTGGGCATTAAACATAATAACTTTGAGTATTCTCATTCTCTTTATCCACATAGGGAAACTGAGGCTCAGGGAGGCTGTAATTCACTCAAAGTAGCATAGCTAGAAAATGGCAGAGCTGAGATTTGAAACCTAGTCAGGTTTATTTCATGGACTTAGTGTCCCCCAAAATTCACATAAAATTCATTTGAGAATTACAATAAAACAATATTTATTAAAACTATGATATTCTATTTTGGTTTTTATGCAAAGTTATTACCTTTCTTTTCTAACCATACTTTTTACAACATCAGGAAGTCTCTATAAAGCAAGGTGAGGGGGACTAGATTATTATCTTTATTTTTACAGAAGTGCAATTAGAGCCCTTGGAGGGCAAGAAAATTACTTAAAGTCACAAAAAAGAGAAGATTAGGGGCCGGCCCGGTGGTGTAGTGATTAAGATCATGTGCTCTGCTTTGGTGGCCCAGGGTTCGCAGGTTTGGATCCCAGGTGCGGACCTACACACCACTTATCCAACCATGCTGCAGCAGGCGTTCCACATATAAAGCAGAGGAAGATGGGCATGGATGTTAGCCCAGGGCCAATCTTCCTCAGCAAAAAGATGAGGATTGGCAACCGACATTAGCTCAAGGCTAACATTCCTCATAAAAAAAAAAGAGAGAGAGATTAACAAAAGCGTATGAACAGTCTAAAGGGCCAGATTCAAAGACACCTTCCCTAGCAGGCCTGGATTTGGATTTCAAATACTCCCTTCCGAGAACACATGGCTTGAAGCAAAAGGTTCTGGGCTGAGTGGTGAGAGATCTGCCTTCTCAGGTGGCCTGGGCCTTTCCTCTGGCTAGCTCACAACTGGAATCCATCGCTGCCCCTTCCAAGACTTGGGTACTTTGTTCAGAGATGAGGAGTGGGAATAGATGGCCTCTGAGGTCCTTTCCAGCTCCAACCCACTTCAATTCTATAAACTCAACACTCCCAAGTATACCTGTGCTTTGCGAGCTCTTTCTGGGGTGGACAGAGGTTATTCTTAGTGTGGACACACAGGTGTGGTGCTGTAACTCAAGACACTCAAAACTCCAGCCCTGCCCCTACCACAAACTTCCTCACTAGACCCCTTTTACTTTTTGCCTTCAGGACGGCCCCCCTGCCTGCCCCACTGACAGCTGAAGACAACACAAGCAATGAGCTCATCCTCTCCCCAATGCCAACATCTCTGCTGCCATGGCTGGCTCCCCTGTGCTCCGGCCTCACTAGTGCAAACTGACCAGGAATCATCTAGTCAGTCAACACCTAAGACTTAGAATTTCTACCATTAGGTCCACTTTTACATTTATGCCCAGTTACGTGTTACTTTGTTGATTTCAGCTCACATTTCCACCCGTGTTTAGATCCTGACTTTGTCATCCTTTGTGTAGATAAACCCTCTCAGTTTTCTGATATCCCAGAAAATGGAACGCTCTCCTTCTGTGCCTTCACGGGCACAGGCTAAGGCTGGAGCCTTTTGGCAGCCACAAGAGATCCCTTTGCAGGTCTTACTGATCTATTACTGAATAATTTGGGAGGATATCACTCACTAATTATGAATCCACCACTTTGGATACCCAGCCCCTTACACTATAGAGTACCCAAGACAATGCCCTTCTCCTTAAGCAAGTCATTTAACCTCTCTGTGCCTCAGCTTCCCCATCTGTGAAATAGGTATAATAACAGTACCTACCTTACAGCTGATGTAAAGGATCAATTAACAATAACAGTACCTACCTTATGGCTGATGTAAAGGATCAATTAATAATGCGTGTAAAAGGTGTAAAACAACACAGGGTCCATGGTAAGGACCAATAATGTCAGCTATTACTGTTATTATGGTCAGTAAATGTTTGAGAGTCGATAATCTGTTGTATTGGCTTCCGGGGCCCTTATTTCCCCTTACTTTCCCCCAAAAGATGAGTTATTGAAGTCTTTACCTTTTTTTTTTTAAACTACAGTTGAGTTCATATAGCAACCCCTGGGGGAGCCTCAAAAATTAGGAAATAAAAGGAAATAGGTCTAAATTTCCATTTAGCACTGAGCTGCATGTGCCGAAAACCTGTGAGATGATGCAGCAAAGGCAACTGGAGGACAGGATCTCTCTAGTGTGGATGAGTAGCAGAAACCACCCAGAAGAACCGAGTCAAGGGCTCCTGATGCCATGGCAGATTCATCGGAGGGTGAGAGTGAGGAAGGATGAAACAAAAGTGACAGTCTGTAGATTGAATGATGGGACCCCAAGCCTCCTTCCTCCACCCTGTTCCAGAAAGTCAACAGCCAGGCACACATGCTCCAAGGCAGGAGATTAGAAAAAAAGTCCATAAATGCTGATCTCTGGAGGACTACCAATGAAAAAGCTTCTCTCACTCCTGAGTTCAACATTTTACAAGGAAGTCCACCAGTCAATGAGCTTCTCCATGCACACAGAGTCTCACTTAGCGTCTCACTTTTCAATATGAACAGGTAACCAAAGATCGCCAGATCTCTTGAGAAGAAAACCTCTGTAAGAGCCAGGGTCTCAGCAGAAGACAGATGCACCTCAAACCAAGCAGCAGGGGAGAGTTTAATAAAGGGACCATTGATTGAGGCATGGACAATATTTAGGGAAACCAACAAGGGGTAGTTTAGTAGCCCCAGGGCTACTAGGTAAACCTAGAGCTTTAGCACCTCTAAGCCTGTAGAGGCAAGGGAAGGGAGCGGGTACCAGAACCAGAGATGGTGGAGTCATGGAAAGGGATCCCGGACTGGAGCTGTGGCCCTTGACAAAGGGTTAGAGCTATAGCAACCAAGCAGGGAGGGAGCTGGGGGAATAAACACCCTGACCTCACTCTTTTCCAGTTCTCAGATCTCCGCTATGCCTCTCATTGGCCAAATCCAACCAGAAGCCAGAGGGCAAGGGAGACTGCTAATGCAGGCCACAGAGGTCAGCCTCCTGGGGGGTACACAGCAGGGTGGAAAAGAGTGGAGAGCACGTCCGGAGGGGAAGCAAAAAGCATCCAGCACAGTCTCCAACATGTGAGACAGAACCCAAAACCAAGAAACGGAAAGGAAAAAAGTGGAAGAAACAGAAAAGGCTGGGAGCAAAAGAAAACATTTTTTAAAACTCTACAATAATATCCATTAAAAAATGATAGATGATAAGGCAATAAGAACAAGAATAGGAAATTATTTTTTTAAAAAAGGATTAAGGAATAAGAAAGAACCCTTGGAAATTAAAAATAATAATTCCAGGAGAAAGGCTGGAAGATTAGGTTAAGGAAATTTCCCAAAAAGTAATCAAAAAGCAACAACATGTCCAAGAGGAAAGAAAGCTAAGGAAATTAGAAGATCAGTCCAGGAGATTCAATATATATCTAGTAGAAGTCCCAGACAGTGAAAATAGAGAAAAATAAGGAAAAAATTATCAAAGAAATATTTCAAGAAAAATTTCCCAGAACTGAAGGGCATAGCCCCCAGATTGAGAGGGCTCACTAACACCAGGACAATGAATAAAAGAAGACCCACACCAAGGCACATCTTCATAAGACTTCAAAACACTGAAGATAAAGAGAAGCTTCTAAAAGTTTCAAAGAGGGAGAAAACCCTAGTGACATACAAAGGAACAGGAATTAGAAAAAACAGCAGACTTCTCAATACTAACACTAGAAACTAGAAGACAATGGAAAAATGCCTCCAAAAGTCAGAAGGAAAAGGATTTCCAACCTAGAATCCTACACACAGCTACGCTATTAATCAAGTGTGAAAACAGAGTAAACATATTTTCAGAAATTCAAGGAATCAAAAAATTTATCTTCAACTACTCTTTCCTAGGAAGCTACTGAAACACGTTCTCCACCAAAATGAGAGACTAATGTAAAGGAGGAGGAAGACAGGGAGCAGGTGAAGCAGGGATTTGACACAGGAGAATGTAAGGAGAACTCACTGGATAACACTGTGCCAGCCAACATAACCACTTCTGAGGGGAACAGGAGGGTGGGGCTCTGGAGGGGTTGGGGTGACAGCTAACAGAGTTGATGTATTGACCATGCCCAAAAGAGTATGGAGAGGTGTTTTACAGATGGGTTTGGGGGTATTTGGGAAGAATCAGTGATTAGTATATAGAAAATCAATCAAAAGGGAAAAAATCAGGCAACTTTAACTCCAGGAAAAGAAAACGTACACTACTTGGCTCAGCAGTGAGACCAGCATCTACACTGGTCATAATAATGGACTCATGATTTAACCATAGTTGGGAGGACAGAGGAAGAGGACACGGAGGTGGTGGTGTAAGATAATTAAATTTTTATTTACATTAAGAAATAAACAGATAAAATTTATTTTATTTAAAATTGATATCTTAAGCATTTGATTTAGAAATATAGAGGTAAATACCTGAAAATACTCAAAACGGCTGGCTCTGGGAAGGGGCCCAGGGAGTGGGAAAAGGTGAGGCAGAAGCTGCCATTATTAAGCCTTCCGTCATTTTTTTACTCTTTAATTATGTACATATACTATTCTGTAATAACAAAGAAAGTGCATGCTCCAGAGTCAGATAATCTAGTTCAAATAAACACTGTAAACATTCCCACAAAATTTAGTCATAAGATCTTAAGACAAAATGTTTAACTTTTCTGAGCCTCATTTTTCTTACCTGTAAAACAAGGTTCCATGTTACAGTGTACGTAAGTGTATGTGAAATACACACATAAATAGAGTGTGCAAGAGTATATAAGAGCTGAGTGGGATAACACAGGTAAGAGCTTAGCCTGGCGCATGCCACGCTGTAAGTTCCCTGAGGAGGAAGGAGAGGTCACTAGCACTCCATTTCATGGTCAGATCACCTTGGCTCTGTTTCAGGAGTGAAGACTAGACCCTCTCTGCTCCCACACACACACCAGCCAGGCAACAAGCAAAGGGAGTACAGGGGCCATCTCCTATGTCCTCTCACCCCCTCCACAGGCCTAGCTTTGTATTGGGTACACAGGAAGAGTATTTTCATTAACATATGTCTGTGGGATTGACTTAGTAGGGGAGCAAGAGAGACGACAAAAAGGGCCATACGGGAAGCAAAGTGAAACACCAGAAGAGCACTGGAGTCAGAAACAGACATGCCGAGCACCTACTCTGTGCCAAGAGCTTTCCATAAACCACACAATTCACTCCAACGACAAGCATTTACAGAAGCTGTTACTATCTCCATCTTCAGAGATAAGAAACCCACAGTTCAGAGAGGGTAGCACTTGCCCATGGTCACACAGATATTAAGCAGCAGAGCCAGAACTGGAACCCACGACTTTCTAACTCCAAGGCCTCGGGCTCCTTACTACATTATGCTGCTTGGGGCAAAGCATGCAACCTTTCTGAGGCTGCGTTTCCTCATTTGTACGATAGGGACTGAACTTTCCCTGAGAACTTCAGAGTTACTGTGACAGTGACAGGAGATGCACGAGCTGAAGGGCCTTGTGCCCCGTGAAGCCGTGAGCACATATAAGAGGCTCCTGACATATGCATGCATGCCACACGAAGGCTGCACTGGGGAGCTTCCTCACCAAGTCAGACTCCTGGCTGCCACGGGCAGAGGGAGGGACTGGCCTTGGGCTGGGCCTGGAGTTACAACTAGGACAGGGCAGAGTCCAGACGAAGGAGTCTGATGGGCATTCTGGAGCCACGCCTAGTGGAGATGATCAGACCTTAGATCATGACACCCAGTGTGCTGAGGGCCAAAGGTCAGCGGCATCATTCTTGTGCTGCTGAGGAGCATTGCCTAATCCCACGTTATGGTGAAGGCATGAATTTATGGATGAACAAAACACAGGCTCAGAAAGTGCTGAAGCTGGAAGAAACCTCAAAGATTGACTTCTACAACTCTCTGATTCTATCCATAAAGAAAAGGAGGCCCAGGGAAGGAAAGTGGCCTGCCCAACATGATAGCAGCTAGCCTTGTACTCAGGTCCCTTGGCGGGCTCCTTCTACTACATAGTGCAGCCTCCTAATAAATGAATAAATCCATGAATGGCCAACTGGGCAAACAGAACGTTGCTGAAGCCCTGCCCAGTGAGAGCACTTTGGAATGAACAGTCACAGCTATTCTGCATTTAAGGGCATTAGCTGCACCCAGGAGGAAGAGGGGATTCCACTGAGGCAAGAGGCAGCAGGGACAGCAGCCATTGGGTAATGGTATTGAGGGGCACCAGTGCAAGCCAAGGCCTGTGGGTGCTCAGGGGCAACACTGTGAGTCCAGGCATTCACAGGGAGATACCATGGTACTGCCCAGGCTCAGGAAGCTTGCTCCTGTCTAAGGAAGGACAGAGCAGGCTCCTGGGCCTGACTGCTTGGCCACTGTCAAAGCTGCCTCATGTCACACATAGGTGCTATGCTCTGAGGAGAGACAATAAGATAGGGGCTGCCTCAGCCCCTCCCGACAGGTACTATCAGTACTAACTGTGCTGTTGCTTCTTCCTGTCTTCCAAGGTCACCTGCATGCTATTAGCTCAGTTGATGCTGCTTGATACGCTAATTACGCGGAAGCCTGACCTCTGCAGGGAGGTAGTGTGATAAGGGGTAAGTGCAGACCTCAGAGTCAGCAGATATTAGGCTGAACCCTGGGCTCCACCTCTCTGCGTCTCCATTTTCCCACGTGGCAAACAGGGACAGTTCTTATCTGTCTACTTTCTGCCTTGCATGGCGATGACTAAATGAAATGATACATGTAAAATGCTCAGAATGGTGCCAGGACTGAGTAGGTACCCAATTCCTGTCAGTTCTCTTTTATTCCGTAAAAAGGCATTATCTTTTTTTTTTTTTAAAGGCTTTTATCTTCCGTAATTGTCGACTTCTGAAGTGTCTTCCGAAATAACCTCTAACGGCTCCAAACTGTCTATTCAATAAAGCCAAATCCCCTCAGCCTGCCCCTGGAGACTTGGCCGCAGCTGACTCTCCGCTGTCTTGCTGGTTGACCACTTGTCCCTCAACCACGATTCACACTGTGAAGGCTTCCCTTCCTTTGCTCATGTTGATCCTTCAGCATACCATCCTCCTTACCCTTCCTCCACTCAAGCATACCATCCTCCTTACCCCTCCTCCACTTGCTGGTTGACCACCTGTCCCTCAACCACGATTCACACCGTGAAGCCTTCCTTTCCTTTGCTCATGTTGATCCTTCAGCACACCATCCTCCTTACCACTTCCTCCACGCCTCTTCCATGAGGATTTCCAAAGTTAGTCATTCCCTCCTCTTCACTCTTTCTTCTAATTATCACTCTCTGCTTTGCATTCATTCATTTGTTCATTCATTTATTAAGTACATATTATGTGCCAGGCTTAATTCATAGCCCTCTTTCCCATTAAATGTGAGCTCCACGGTAACAACCATTTGCTGTACTCCTCCACAGCATCCAGAATGCTACATGTCAGCCTCCAACTAACTGAAGGGAGGGAGGGAGGAAAATACTGTATGTAACATTCATTTAGTATTTAACAAACATGTGAAGCACCTACTGCCTGCAAGGCAAAGGTAGACAGTTTGGGTCTGTTAAGACGTACAACGCCGTCTGCGGACATGAAGACAGACTTGAGCGGTGCAGCAGACTTTAGAAACATTTCTCAGATGGGGATCCTAAGGCCTGGAGAGGGAAACTGACTGCCCAGGATCACCCAGAGAGTTAGGGGCAGACAGAGCTGGGACCAGAGCCCAGCCCTTCCACTGGGAAAGGCTGCCTCTAGTTTACTCTCACTCTTTGTATTTTTTACCTTGAGTTCACCTCAGTTAGACTTACCTTCGCAAGGCCCCAAGCCTTCTGAGTGTTTGTAAACAAGTGCAGTGGATCACGACTGCAGTTTTTGCCACTGTAAGCAACCCTAAAAGGACCAGAGCATTGTCCTAGAGCATAGTGGTCAATCTTGTGCCAAAAAAGCTGGCATGAGTGAGTAATTTAGGAAGTATGTGAGCCTCCTTGACAGCCTGGCACCCTCACCTGTGGTCTCATATATGATGACGCCTGTGGAGTGACATAAACATTGCTTCTTTAGGGATAATAGTGAAAAAAAATCCACCTTTATTGAAAGCTAAAAAGGCACACTTTGTGATGGGAGGCTATGCCTTGAAAACAAATGACAGAAATGTGACTCGAACGATAACCAACCGTCTGTAGAAACAACTCTGTATTAATTGTG
This sequence comes from Ceratotherium simum simum, assembly GCF_057802395.1. Lineage (NCBI taxonomy): Eukaryota > Metazoa > Chordata > Mammalia > Perissodactyla > Rhinocerotidae > Ceratotherium > Ceratotherium simum. The sequence continues at coordinate 12,627,057 of NC_141906.1, read as the reverse complement.
AAACATCTCTCCTGAATGCAAAAAGTCTTATCACATTTCTGGCCTGGTAGGGAAGAAAATATGGTGCCTCCAGTGGCCAGGTGTGATACCAGCAACAAATTTATCAGCTCTGGAGCTGAGCAAAGCAGGACCTGGGACAGAGCACTGAGAACCAGGGGAACTGAAAGAGGCTGCCCCACCTTAGTAGTCCTCCTCTGCTTAGGAAACTGCCCAGGAGATCACAACCACTTGGGAAGGCTCCTTGAGAACCAGCCACCAGCTCCTGTCTGAGCTCTGCCACTGACTAGCTGGGCAATCTTGGGTAAGTCGCTGCCTCTCCTTATGCCTTAGGGCAGCTCTGGTAGCAATGGGACCCAGGAAGGCAGCCAAAGAAAGAGAATTCAATAAACAGTGTTGAGACAATTGGGTAGCCATCTGGAGAAATAACGAAGTTGAATTCACACCTGACATTGTATAGCAGGATAAATTCCAAATGGCTTAAAGATTTACACGTAAAAAATAAAACCATAAAAATACTAAAATAAAATATGAGGGGAGTGGGGAAGGCTTCTCTAACTCAAAATCAAGAAGCCATACAGGAAAAGACTGATAAATTTCACCTACGGTGAAAGAAAAAGTTGCATGCAAAAACAGGACAAAATAAACAAAAACACCAAAACCAAAGACAAAAAGCTGGGAAAATATATTTGCAATTCATACCACAGACAAAGGTCTAATCTCCCTGATATGTAAAGAGCTCCTAGAAATTTATTAGAAAAAGACCAACAATCTAATTGGAAAAAAGGGCAAAGGATATTGTGGTAGGCAGGATAATGGCCTCCAGAAGTCCTAATTCCTAGAGCCTATGAACGTTATGTAATATGGCGAAGGAGAACTGAGGTAGTAGATGAAATTCAGTTTGCTAACCCACTAACCTTAAAATAGGGAGATTATGCTGGCTTATCTGAGTGAGCTGCATGTAATCACAAGGATTCTTAAATGTGGAAGAGGGAGGCAGAAGAGCCAGTTTCAGAGTATGATGTGAGAAAGCCTCGACCAGCCATTGCTGCTTTGAAGATGGAAGGGGGCCACAAGTCAAGGAATACAAGCAGCCTCTAGAAGCTGGAAAAGGCAAGAAAACAGACTCTCCCTAAAGCCTCCAGAAAGGAATGAAATCTGCTCACACCCAGATTTTAGCTCAGTGAAACCCTCAAGCTCTAAGATAATACATTTGTGTTGTTTTAAGTCACTAATTTTGTGGTAATTTGTTAAAACAGCAATGAAAAACTAATACAGGTAGGGAAAAACGCTTTATAAAGAAGAAAATACTCTTAAACATAAGAAAAGATGCTCAACTTTCATTCATAGTAACTAAAACTAGACAGAGATTAGAAAAGCCACAATAATCTTAAAGAAGAGCAAAGTTGGAGGGCTTACAATACCAGATATGGGGATTTATTATAAAGCTACAGTAATCAAGATGGTGTGGTTCTGGGGCCGGCCCGGTGGTGTAGCGGTTAAGTACACATGCTTCGCTTCAGTGGCCCGGGGTTCGCAGGTTCAGATCCCTGGCGCGGACCGACGCACCGCTTGTCAAGCCATGCTGTGGCGGTGTCCCATATAAAGTAGAGGAAGATGGGCACGGATGTTAGCCCAGGGCCAATCTTCCTCAGCAAAAAAAGAGGAGGACTGGCAACAGACATTAGCTCAGGGCTAACCTTCCTCAAAGGAAAAAAAAAGGATGGTGTGGTTCTAGCATGCAAATAGAAAAATAAACTAATGAAAGAGAAGAGAGAGTCCAAAAACAGACTCACACATATATACCATCTCTTGATTTACAACAAAGGAGCCTCTAAAATTCAATGGGGAAAGGAAGAACTTTTCAATAAATGGTTGTAGAGCAATGTTTGTTTGTTTAACTAATTTGAGATGGATTTTCAGTCTAAATACAAAAGGCAAAATAAAGTTTCAAGAAGAACATACAGGAGAATATTTTCATGATCTTTGAGTAAGCAAAAATGTTTTAAATAGGACACAAATACCTCAAACCATTAAAGAAAAGGTTGAGAAGCTAGACTTCCTTAAAATTAAGAATATCTATTCAAGAAAGACATCATTAAGAGAGCAAAAGAGCAAGCCACTGACTAGGAGAAGACATTTGCAATACATATGTCCAAAAAAGGACTTGAATCTGTAAGATAAAGGATGTCTACAAATCATTAGGAAAAACAGATAAAACTCACTTTAAAACAACAGGCAAAGACAAAGTTTTTTGCATTTATGACTTTGCACTTCACAAAAGAAGCTACCCATGCGGCCTACAGGCATATGAAAAGGTGATCGAAGTCATTGGTTACCAGGGAAAAGCAAATTAAAATCACAGCGAGATTCCACACCACATACTCAGCAGAATGGCTTAAATCAACGAGACTGAAAATACCTGGCAAGGATGTGGCACAACTGGAACTCTCCTATATTGCTAACGGGATTAGTATAAACTGGTACACCTATTTTGGAAGACTGTTGAGCAGTATTTACTAATGCTATACATAGGACCTAGGACTCCTACTCTTAGTTACACACCCAAGAGAAATAAATATATATGTTTACCAAAAGGCATGTATAAGAATGTTCATGGCAGCTTTATTCACAACGCTCAAACTGGAAACCCAAATGTTCAACAGTTAAACGGATAAGTTGTGGTATATTCACACAGTGGAATATTACTGATCAATAAAAAAGAACCATTGCTACACACAAAATGGATGATTCTTATAGACACAATGTGTTGGACAAAAAAAGCCAAACACAAAAGAGTACAACTGTGTCACACTATTTATATGAAGTTCAAGCACAGCCAAACTCTTCTCTGGAGACAGAAGTCAGAATCACAGTTACCTCTGGGGGTGGGGTATTGACTGAGAAGGGGTTTCTAGCTTTCTGGGGTGCTGGAAATGTTCTCTATCTTGTTCTGGATGTGGTTTCTTAGGTACATACATACGGAAAAACTCATCAAACTGAACCTTAGTTTCAGTTTGGGCACCTTACTGCATATACAGTAGTCCCCCCTTATCCCCAGGGGATACATTCCAAGCTCCCCAGTGGATGCCTGAAACCACAGACAGTACTGAGTCCTATATATACTATGTTTTTTTCCTATACATACATACCTAGTATAAAGTTTAATTTATAAATTAGGCACAGTAAGAGATTAATAACAATAACTAATAATAAAATATAACAATTATAACAATATACTATAATAAAAGTTACTGTAGATCTTAGCAACCTCAGCATATGATTTTTTTCTTTCCTTATTAAGTCAAGAACTTTTACTTTTTCACTTAAAGGAAGCATTTTATGGCTTCTCTGTGGCATATCCAAATTGCCAGCATCACCACCTTGTGCTTTGGGACCATTATTAAGTAAAATAAGGGTGACTTGAACACTGCGATACCACGACAGTTGATCTGATAACCAAGACGGCTACTAAGTGACTAAAGGGTGGGTAGCATATACAGTATGGATCCGCTGGACAAAGGGATGATTCATGTCCCAGGCAGGACAGAGCGCATGGCATGAGATTTCATCATGCTACTCAGAACAGCATGTAATTTAAAACTTATGAATTGTCTATGTCCGGAATTTTCCATTTAATATTTTCAGAGCATGGTTTACTGCAGGTAACTGAAACTGTGGAAAGCAAATCCATGGATAAGGGAGGACTACTATATATTGTATTTCAAACTTAAAAGTAAAATAAACAAAAACCACCCTGAGTAGTTTTTCACCTATCAGATTGGCAAAACTCCAAAAGTTTCTTAACACATTACATTAGGGAGGCTGCAGAAACAGGAATTCATACATTGCTGGTGGGAGTGAAAAATGGTATAATTCTTATGGAGGCAATTTCCCAGTATCTTGCAAAATAACAAATACACTTATTTTTTTATTTTGTGAGGAAGATTAGCCCTGAGCTAACATCTGTTGCCAATCCTCCTCTTTTTGCTGAGGAAGATCGGCCCTGGGCTAACATCCATGCCCATCTTCCTCTACTTTATATGGGACGCCACCACAGCATGGCTTGACAAGCAGTGCATCGGTCCATGACCGGGATCTGAACCTGCGAACCCCGGGCCACCGCAGTGGAGCGTGTGCACTTAACTGCTACGCCACCGGGCCAGCCCCTACACTTATTCTCTGATACAAGAATTTTACTTCTAAAAATTTATCCTACAACTACACTCTCCCACACTTGAAATAACATATATACAAGTGGTTATTCACTACATCATTACTTGTAATAGTAAAAGACTGGAAATGACCTAAATGTCCATCAATAGGATACGGTTAAATAAATCATGGTACACAGGTATACTGGAATATTATGTAGCTGTAATAAACTAGGAAGCCTTTTATATTGATCTGGAAAGATCTCCCAGATAAACTGTTGAAAGAAAAAACACTAAAAAATGTGTACAGTATACTACCCTTTATGCAAAAGGAGAGGATAAAAATATATTTTAGTATTCACTTAATATATGCAAAAAGAAACTAGAAGAATACAGAAGAAACTAATAACAGGCACTAGCTGCACACGTAGTGGAAAGGTTTGGGGGCACTGGACAGATAGGGCACAGGGCAGGAGGGAGGTTTTTCATTTTAAATCTTTTTTATGCTTTTTTAAGTTTTAAATCATGTACATATATTAGTTATTAAAAAATGAAATAAGTTAATTTTTTTAAAGAGGTGAGGGAGAATGGAAGGGGGAAGAAGAATCCTAAAACGGGTGGTTTTCCAAAACGATGTCATCAATTTCACTATTTTATCTGGTTATTATGCAGAAAACTGCTTAATCTGAAGCAGGAGACTTAGCCTAGATGTACAGAAGGAGTTGCCAACACGAAGGAGAACTAAACACTGGAATGAAGAGAGGAAATAATCTTATCTGGTGGCCTTGAAAACAGGCCACTGTCACTGGTCTGCAGGAAGGCAGCAGCAGGTCATAGACCACAGGCTCTTAAGTTAGAGGCCTGGGTTAAAGGCCTGACACAGGTTCCTCCTGCCCCTCTCACCAGGATGGGGCAAACTGCTCAGCCTAAGCCCCAGCTTCCCTCATCTAGAAAATGGGGTTAATAACAGTGCCACCCCGTCACTTTGCTGCTTTGCCTATCTCACTGTGCAGAGGACCACACAAGCCTGTACTTGCCTCTAAGCTCTCCACAAGGCCCTGGGGTTTGGAGGTATTGCCTCTCGGAGGAAGAGCCAGTGTCAAAAAGACAGTTTTCTCTATTAAATTCTTACACAACCCTGTTCGATGGGCTTCAGGCCAAGGTCAGAGGATGTGCCACACACATTACAAAGGCACAACGGTTCAACAATCGGAAATCATCAGTGAAATGAAAAAAAAAATCCTCACATTGATTATAGCTGCAATTTGGTAAAAGAGCTGGCTGTGCTTGGAGGAGGAGGAGGCACCACAGTTTCCTGCCAAATATCTAACCCTTTCACAACGCCTGTCTGGCGAGCCTGAGTGCTCCAGGAAAAGGCCACCAATAAAATTCTTTCCAAGGGTCCGTGTGGAGCAGGGAGAGAGGAAATGCAGTCAGCTCTTTTTTCTCTGCAGGAAGGGAAGGCTGAACAACTGCACATCAGGAGAGAAGGCAAACAAATTGCCCATTCAAGCCAAAATAAGCTGCTCCTGGGGGAAGCAAACCAGCTGGAGCCAGCTCAGCCAGACATGGAGGTGAGGGCCCAAGACGGAGCTGGGCCTGGGGAGCCTGCCTCTGGCAGGCAGGGACCTCCTGCGCAAGTGGTGGCCACATGCCCTCCTCTCACCTCCCTGACCTCAGTCCACACTCACGAATGGGAGCCAGCCAGCCAGCCAGCTCTGTCAGATGTGGAGGGAAATACTGGGTGGAAAGGAAGAAAGAAACAAAGGATGCAAACTAGCACACTTGCCAAGTGAGCGAGCACCTGCTGAGCACCTGTAATGTGGCAGGCACCCGACACACCTATGCCATTCGGAAGAACAACTTTGGGGGTGCGTTGACTTCACAGATGAGGAATCAGGCTCAGTGAGGCAGAGTGACTATACAAGGCACACAGCTAGAGGGGCCAGGCCAGCCAGGCCAATGGCTTCTGCGCTCTCCTTCCTGATTGTCACTCGAGTTTCTCAGCGCTCAGCTCCAGCAGTTCCTCCTTTGTCTAGAGCATGACATCACACCACCTCACCATCCTGTCCAGCCATGGCAGTGCCTGGCAGCAAACACAACATGTCAAGAGAAACTTCACTGGAAAACTAGGGAAAGAACAAACCACGTCGCAAAAGAAAAGGAAGAAAAGAAACCTGGAAGCAAACGAAGTAGCAGAGTAGAATTATTCTGATCCCCTAAGAAACCTGCAAAACGGCTGCTGTGGCGCTCACCTCAGGCTGGACATCAGGTCCTGAGTCCTTGTCCAGGACAGTGGATAGCAGAATCCTGACCTGGAACAAGTCTGGGCTAGCAGATCCCCCAGACTGGGGTCCCCAGGCTCCAGTTTACAAATCCATTCTGCAGCTATGCTGACATCCTGCCCTGGACCGTGACATCCTGGGTGGGGAAGAGCTTTCCTTCTCCAGCTTCTGAGATTTCCATCCTGAGCCTCAGGCCCTCTTATAGTTATCTAACAATTCCTCCCTTCCTTTAAGACCTTATATGTATAATAATAATAATAACAATAATACCAGCTAACATTTATTGAACATTTACTTCTGTGACAGGCACAGTTAGCACATTGCATAACAACCCTATGAGGTCAATAATACGATACTCTAAATGAGGCGATCAAGACACAGAGAGGTTGAGCCAGTTATACAAGGTTATACAGCTCTTAAGTGGAGGAGCCAGGACTTGAATCCAGGCCATCTGACCCCAGGGCCTGTGCTCTTCTTAACCACTACCCATCTTGCCTCTGGCCCCTAGGATATGAGAGGGTCGAATGAGCAGTCTTGGAAGTCAGGTAGACAGTTCTACCACTTACTGCTACTTAGCCCTGGGCAACCTGTTTAACCTCAGAGTCTCAGTTGTCTTTTCCATAAAGTGGGTGCAAGAAATAAATACACTTTGTGGAGTTGTGTCCATTCTAAGACAGAGTAGGTCCTGAATTATGTCCTCCCACCCGTCTCTATTTCACCTCCCCTTCCAGTTTGATTTGTCTGTTGCACATTCATTAGACATTAAGGCTGCTTCTACCCTGGAGCAAAGTTTGGCTTCTTTATATTCCGTTCTAGTGTATTCTATAACTATTTCGTGCCTATCACATCTGGGACCCAGCGCCAGGTACCGAGGGGCTGGCTCTCGGGCAATGAGAGTGAAGGCAGAGAAATCCACGGAAAGTGGGCAATGGAGAAGGGTTGCGGGAGGAGCTGGCTGTGAGAAGCAGGCTTTAAGCTGGTAGGAACTCTCCTCCAGCTTGTCTCCCTCCTGTTGGCCTCCTGCCAGGGCTGGCAGGCAGCTTCTTGTCGCTTCCTGTTGCACAGCTTGCACCCTGCAGGGCACCCACTGAGGGCCCCCTTCCTTGAGGGGTGGGGAGCCTGTGCTCCCAGCTCACACGCAGGCAGGCAGACATGTCCGGAGCCCTGTGATGGGGCCCACCTCTCCTGACTCCGGAACCATTCATTCAGCAGACTTGAGCCAGGCCCCAGGCACTGAGGACAAAATGGAAAACGACAGGCCTGCCCTCAAGGAGTTGACCAGCATGCCCTGCTCCTCCACTGCCTCTGATGTTTTCCTGACTGGGTGACAAGGACACACCTTTCCAGAACGTTATCATTTCCTCTCCCAACTAAGCATTACTTCACTAGAACAGTTACACTAACAAGTGATTCTCCTTTCTCCTCACCCTGACCGAGAGAAATAAGAAACAAAGAGAATTACAAATATATACATATTTCTTATGCAGCTCCTATATCCCAGGTAGTTCACATACATTATCTCACCTAATCCTCACAATATCAATCCTGCAAGGTGGAATTATCCTCATTACAAAGATGAGGGAAAAAATGGAAGCTCACACAGAGATGGAGTCAGTTTGAACCAAGGCCGTCTGCCTGCAGAGTCCATGCTCTTTCTACAGCCCTAGGCTGCCTCTGTCAGCTCGGCCTGCCATCCTGCTAACTCTGGCTCCCTCCTTCATCTGGATTTTGTTCTTTCATGTATTTAGATGCCTGGATCTTCTTCTTTGTGCTGAGCCCAGAAGAAGCCAACCTCTATCCCAGTCCAGTGACAGCAGCAGCAGCAACATCCTAGGCACTGTCTCTGATTCTTTGATTAGCTTGTCTTAATTACACCCAGGCTGGAGCAGTTCTACTATAAAGTATCTGGCATTGCTGCAAAGCATGCAGGTTTGCTGTTACATTTTCTCGCTCCTTCTCTGACTCCAGCCCCTTTTCCTATCCCCAGCTGGCTGGCAGCCGACCTCCTCTGCCTCCTTGCACATCACGTTCGGGCCTGCCAAGTAGTGCTTCAAACTGCTGCCACCCCAGGCAGCAGAGCCAGTCCAGCTCAATCCAGAAAACGGTGCTGAGTCTCTGCTGAGCGCCAGGCACTGTTCTGGGCCCTGCACACAGGCAGGAAACAAAAAGAAAACACAGGGCCTTGCCCTTCAGAAGCTGAGAGTCAGAGGCTGGGAGAGAGAAGTAGACAGGAAGAGAAACCACTGACACAAGGCAGGTAGAAATGGGGTTGTAACAGAGTCGTAAAATATCAGAGTGGGAGGGAACCTTGGTTTCTGTTTTAACCCCAGAGGAGGGCAATTATTTGAACTAATGATATCAGATAATAAGATCCAACACTTCTAAACCTCTTACTAGGAGCTGAGTGCTGCTCCCAGTGCTCTACATGTACTGACTCCTCCAACCCTCACACCAGCCTGTGAGGCAGGCGCCACTGCCCTCCCCTCTTCTGGGCTCAGATGAGGAAACGAGGTATCGAGGGGCTAAGCACCTCATCCAAGTTCACACAGCTGGTGAGTGGAAGCCTGCACCGAACTCGGGCAATCAGGCCCCACATGCTGTCCCTTCAATGGACTGTGAGATGGAGACTGAGTCTACCTGTGCAAGCAATGAGAAGGTTTCTAGAAGGAAGTACTCATAGGCCTGATTATAAAGACAGAGAACCTTGGTCATCCAGAGTCATCTAAGAGGAAACCTCAATTAATCAGAGGCTTGGCTTCAACTGGGAGTTCCTGAGTGCCACGAGATACAAGGCAGTGAGCAGAGCCCCATATTTCCAAAGAAAGAGCCACCCAAGAGGAAAGAACTTGGTGTAAGGGATTTACTCAAAGAACCAGGAGCAGCCCGATCCTCTTCCTCTTTTATGTCTGGCTTTCTATACATGATGCTCCCAGCCTGTAAGATCTTTAACATCCTCAAATGCCACTTTCTGAGGCAAAGATGCCAGCTCAGCCACCTTAAAAAGACGCTCAGTGATGTGGATTGACATTTTTAGGAAAGGGGCTTCTAGTAAAACCTTGGTCAACCTAGACTTCCATTTCCCAGAATCTCCCCTCAACACACACACACACACGCACGCACCCTGGCCTTTAGTTAACCAAGAGTCTTCTCCAATTCTGCTACATGAGTTTCAGAATAAACACAGTTATCAGTACACTAATTACTTACTAATCACTGCCAGATTATGCTCTGAGCCACAAGAGACCTGTAAAAAGAAAGAAAATAAGTTACATTAGAGAAAGAATATGTATAGATACTTCAGCTAGTATATTTTATGATCACAGTTTTTTTTTAATGACACTAACATCCATTTTTGGAAAATTTGAGAATGTAGAAGAGGGTACCATACACAAAAGTTAAGATTATAATTACATTACACTCACAACTATATAAAAATTGGAAAAAAACACTCAGTGGAAATACACCAAGACGTTCAAGTATTTGTCTTTAGGAAGTGAAACAATGAGTGATTTTTTTAAAATCTTTTCTTCTTTCTACTTTTTCGTACTTTGCAAACTTTCTATAATGAGCATGTGTTACCATAAGAATGGAAATATTAAGCAATATAAATGACAGTTTTTGAAAACTGAACCAAGAAGACTATCGCTCTCATCTGGACTGATAAAATAAAGAATTCAGTGGAAACAGACTTGTCTGAGGAGAAATCTTGACTTTTCCTCATCTGCTCACTCTCCCTTTTACCTTCCAGCCACACAAACTATCTCCAGTTCTCTGAACACGACATGTTCTCTCACACCTCTGGGCCTTTGCATATGCTGTTCCTCTGCTAGAATGCCCTCTCCTTGACTGGCTACCTAGAAAACTTCTACTCATCCTTAAAATCTCAAAGTGTCCACTGAGATTCCTTTGCTGTTGCTTCTAGGCAGACTCAAGCACTCCTCTCATTACACAACCTGTTCGTACCCACATTGTAGCAACTACCATGCTGCCTTTTACAGTCTTCCTGTCTCCTCACCAGACTGCATGTGTCTCGAGAACAGGGCTGAGTCTTATTCACCTCTGTATTGCACAGATGGATTGTACAAGGCCTGGCACTCAGTTAACATCTGCTAACAGAGATGAGATGAATGAATGAATGAAAGAACAGAGTAAGTACATAAAAGAACAAATACCTAATACATACAAGACAACCATTTGGGGCTTTGAATCCAGTGTTTCCACCCAGTGAGAGACACTTGCCTTTCAGTCTCTGCACGTCCCAACTGCTACCAAGAGGAAGTGACTGGGAATGTGAAAGTGTGAACAGTTCCTCAGGCACGAATTAAAGGAGCTCGAGACTCAGGGGAAGCATCCTGTGACCTTTACCAGGATGCTCACTTCAGCTCCTGGAAGAGGAAGACCTCAGGTACTCCCGGAATGTCCGTGCTGGAAGGCCCTGCAGACCATCTGGTCCAATCTTTCCACATCACGAGGAGAAAAACTGAGGCTTGGGAAGAGGAAGGAACTTGCCTCGATGTGTCAAAACTAAGACTAGAGGCACTCTGATTCTCACACAGTTCCTTTCTTGATGCTATAGCGTCTCACTCTTTCCCAGGGAAAACCACTTGCAAGTGACATTCACAGGTAATCAGCACAGGCCCCTGACAGTCAAGGCAACAGGTTCAAAAGGCATTTGAGCATTGGAGGCCAAACAACACACGGGTGGGTGAGAAGGGGCAGCAAGGCTTCCGAGGCTTTTTTCTTTGTAAAAGTGGTGCTTCCAGATCCCAGCTTCCACAGGGGAGAGGGCCACCCACACTCAGGTGGGCTCTGACAGTGTCTGGCAAACAGGCACTTGCATAATCTACCCCAGTAAGTATTTCCAGGTTGTCTAGTCTCTGAGGCAGGCTCTGTAGCTGATTTATGTGAGGGGTCCCACCATGCCCCACCCAGGGCCATACACACAGCATAAGATGTTTTTTTCTTCTACTCTCTCTTTTTCAAATATTCTTTAACTGTGGTGGTAGCAGTGGTGGTGGTGGTGGCACCAACAGGAACAGGAATTAAAGCCACCATACACGGAGGACTCATAGGCGCCAGGCACCACACCAAGGCACTTTATAAACATGCCCACGTCCTAGTCATCACAACAATCTTTTCAGGTAGGTGTGCCTTTGCTCACTGCAGAGATAAGGAAACTGAGGCTCACACATGCTGAATAACTTGCACAGATGGCTACGTGGCAGCAGCAGAAAGAAAACCCAGGTCTGCCTGATTGCCAAACTCATGTTCTGTTCTGCTAGATCATGTTACCTTGGTTTTTCAAAAATAAAGTTATATCATTTTACAAAATGCAGACAGAAAAAGGGCCTGCCTCTGACTGCCAGGGTTCACCCTGGGGCTGCAGCCTGCAGAGCTGACCAACCTTGAGCACCAGGGGCTTACAGCAACAAGCCACTGACAAATGCCAGTATCAGGCAGCAGATGCTGCACTGAATTAATGAGCGAGACAGTGATGGATGGATTTTGTCAAGGCAATGTAGAGCTTGAAGCTCCAAGCTCCCCACTGCTTCTTTGCTGTCCGCGCATTGGCATAGAGGTCAGGAGACTGAACACCACAGGCCATAAAATCCCAGTGCTACACTTTCGACAAGATTCTATCAATGATCATTTGCTTCGTATTGCTCCTGTCAGCATCTACCCACTGCCCAGCTGCAGGCAGCTTTCTAGAAGACTCTTTGAACAACGGCAGTGTGCCCGGGAGAAAGAGATTCAGAGCCAGGAAGCCAGGTGAATCCTAGGTCCTCTGCTTTCTGGCTCCGAGACCTCTGGCAAGGTATTTAACCTCTTGGGCCTCAGTGTTCTCAGGTGTAAAAAGTAGATAACAGTATCTGTCCCATCTGCCTTACCAAATTGCTAGAGGACAAATGAGACAATCCATCTCCTCACAGCCGTGCATCTCCCCTTTCTTACACATAAATCTGACCATGTCATGCCCCTATATAAAACCCTTCCCAGGTTCCCAGCGAGGGAGGGTAAAGTCTAAACGACACAGTACAGCTCACAAGGCCCTTATGAGTAGGCCTCTGGTTACCTCTCAGGGCTCATTTCCTCCCTCTGCTCCTCATGAACCCTCAACCCCAAATAACATAGTTCCCTTTTCCATTCACACCACATTGCATTTTCTCTAAGAACACCATGCGATTTCAGGCTTTTATGCATGTTATTCTACTTGACTGGAATTCCCTTTCTCCCACTGTCTACCTAGCTAAATCCTTCGAGATTGCTCAGATGTCACCTCCTGGTAAAGTGACCCCTGACTTCTCAAAGCAGACCAGCTGCTCCTCCCCGGCTACTCCCACAGCATTATGCATCATGGCCTTGATCACACACGAGATGTCTATTTGTGAACTGTGCATGTGTCAGGCACTTCCGTCCCTCAGACAGCCAGCAGAGTGCCTGCCCAGTAGTGTCTCTGCCACACAGCCCACGTGCAGGGCCTGAAGCAGGGGGAAGGAGAGGAGTACAAAGGTAAGGGGCCCAGAGAAGTTGGATGATCCCAAAACAAATGTGAGTAGTGGTGTGGCCACTCCAGCCAACTGGAGACAGACACTGAGATGCACAACGTGGGCAGAAAGGGAATAGTACTACAGGAATAGAGAGTAAAGATAATAGGGTATCAAAAGCACAGGATTGTTCCAGAAACTCGAGCACAGCAAAGCACAGTGGACCAGCTACAGAGGTCAGTGCTAGGAGACAGAGTCCCACTACAGAGAAAGCAGTTCCAGCTTGTTGGTTGGGGACTTCAAGAGAAGAGGGGCACACCTGCCCAAGGGTGAGGGGTGGGGAACAGAAGCGGCTGTGGAAAGCTGTCCTGAGTCAGCACTGCTCAAATATCAGAAGGTCTGCTCTGTTCAGGCATCCAGCCTGAGGAGGCAGAGCTGCAGAAAACAATTTCCAAACCCCCAACGGCCACAGGGATGAGATCTCCCAGCAACTGTCCTGCCAGGCGAGACCCCATCAGTTCTCATGAAGGGAGGTGCACAGGGATTCCCTGGGGGCTGCATCCCACTAAATACAGGTGGATGGGGATGAGCTGGGGCAAGAACGGACTGGTAATAGATGCCTAGTGAATATATGCTGAATGTATTAATGGGTTAAATGAACGAATAACTAAACAAATAAGCAAAATTAGATTGACATGAAAATATTTGCCAAGTGTTGACGTGAGCCTTTCAGTTCTCAGCAGTACACTGTACCATTTCTAAAAACAGCTGACTGGCCCCACTGAGTGCTTATGGCCAGGCACCTGGCTAACTGCTTTGCTTGTATTATCTCATTTAAACTTATACCACATCTAAGAGATTCTTTTGTTACAACTGCCTTACAAGTGAGACAACTGGGGTCCAGAGACGTAAGGTAACTTGCCCAGTGACTTACAGCTGGTGGAGGTGCAGGATTCTTTGACACTCAGATTCAACCTTTATGTCCTCCCAACTGTTTTAACCCTTCCCGTTCACATATAGGATGGAAATAAACCGCCCACCCATCTCCTTACATCTGGCAACGCTGTGTCAATTATCAAGGGATCTTACAAGCAGGGAGGGCCCTATACTTACAGGGCCCAAACAACATCTTCCTGGGCCTAGGAGCGCCCACTTCTGGAAAGATCAAGAACCGCTCCACGCCTTTTTCTTGGGGGAAATGGCTGTAAAATGGCAACAAAGCTTTGTCCTCTGCTCTCCCCGTGGAAGCTATCACCTCACTGGCAGGGAACTCCACCAGACTGTTCAACTCTGAATCGGGAGAAATTAGGGTGAGAAAACAGAGTGGGGCGGGGTGCGAGCAGGACTCAGGGGAAAGAGCCCTGAGACGCCAAGGAGAGGAAGCCGGCTGAGGCCAGTCCCGCCACAGGCCAGGGACGGCCCTCTCCTTCCCTAGAGCGGCTGGCAGCCGGGGGGACCATCCTGCGACAGCGCGGAGCCCGCAGGGCCTGCTGATTGGTTCCCGCCCGTGCCAATGGGCTTGGGCGCCGCGGATGCTATGGCAACGAGGCACTCACGGAGGCACGTGACGGCCGAGGGAGGGGCGGCCATTCCCGGACTCCGAGGATGGATTCGAAGCCGGGGCTCCGAGCCTCACCGAGAGTCCTCGGTGGGCACAGCCGCCCCGGGTGCGTGCTGGGAGCAGCTCCACAATGGCAGGCTCCTGCCGGCCCGGGGTTACGGGGGAAGGGAATGGGAGCCTCAGTGCAGCCTTTGCTAGAACTCCGCCCAAACCGAGTTGCCATGTGTGTAGAACTGCGGGGAGACAACCAGTTTCCAAACCTGTTAGACAAGCAGGGCTGCGGGGCTGGGCACGTTTTACAGGCAAACCGCAGTCACCCAACAGGGTTTTACCCCTAGCCTCAGACATAGCCCCAAATGGAGCCCATGGCGACAGCACAGAGTCAGCACAGTTGCCTGCTTCTTCTGGAAGCAGCTAGCCTCAGAAGGATACCTTTAGCTCCCTGTGTGAGGGCTTGAATTTTTGACTGAAGCCTCCATGTCAAAGAAGATCAAGGTGAGACCTCCAGGCCCACAGGCTCCATTTGTCCTCTGCCTCCAACTCCAGGGTGCAAGAACTCATCCTCCCTTGTAAAGCCAGTTCCTTTTTTCAAAGCACGTTATATACCTAAGAAAATGAGGCTTAAACTGGGTTCAACTATCTCCTCAAACGGAGAGGCTGGGGTGGGGAGGAAGAGAGCTAAAATTTGGTATATGCCTGGATGCCAGGCATGTGACATTATAGAATTTCACTTTACCTGCAAAGCTTCGCCTCCTCACAGCTACTCTGAGAAGTGGAAATCTGTCTCCCAACTCAACAGGTCAGCAAACACACTCAGAGGAGTTCAATCACTAGTCCCAGGAAACACTGGGCTATACATCCAAAGCCTGTAAGCTTAACCACTGCACATTACTGCCCCTCCTCTTCAGATACTGGGACCAGACTGCCACGGTCACTAAAGCTCAAACTCTCAAGTGACAGACAGGTCTCTGACTCTTTATCTCCCTCCTACTCTGTTGCCATCCTGTTAATTCTGCCTTCTCAAAGACTCTCAAATCTATGTCTTGATTTCCAGCTGCTACTGTCTTCGTTCAGTCCTTTTCACTCCAGCCTGGACTCTTTTAAGAGACACCTAAATGACTTCAAGCTTTCTTCTCTCCATCATGTCATGATCTGCTTTTTTAAAAAAATTTGTTTAAGTTGTCATAGTCACAAAGCCTCCTAACTTCCTACCACACTAGATCTCTCACTCTTTTCCTACCTAAACCCACTAACCAGCAACACGAGTCTCTTCTCTGTCCCTGGAAAATCTGTTTCCCCACTTTTGTACCTTTTTGTACCTTTATTGGCACCATTCTCCCTTCTCCATACCATTCTAAACTTGACCAGCCCTACAAGGCCCAGTTCAAAACCCAGTGCCTTGAGGAACCTCCCAGATCATCTTCAGCCCCAAGGAGGTCTGCCTTCTTTCAGATCCTACCACTTGCCTTGGCCGTAGTTTGCTTCATCAAACCTCCTTTGTACTGTTAATAATTTGGGCATGGGTGTAGGGCATGTCTCTACGGTCAGTGGGAGGTAGTGGAGAGCGCTCTGGTTATGGAACCAGAGGCCCTAGGTTTGAGTCCTGGCCCTGCCACTTCCTGGTCATGTGACCTTGGGCAAATCTCTTTGCCTCTCTGGCCTTCAGTTCCCTCATCCTTCATCACACCATTTTAAAGATGGGATAATAACAACAGGCATATCTCATACATCCTAAACCCTTTCACCACCCTCCACCCAACATCTGCAGAATAAAATTCACTTTGAGCTTGACCCTGTTCTGCAGATACACTTCCAGAACATATAAAATATATAATTTGAGAACATATAAAAGGAAACTATAAGCATTAGGAACTGGCATAGGTTCACTAGGTTCATTTCCTTTTTCAACAGTTATAGTTATTCTATTGGCACATAAGGAGAGGGCTTGAGAAGTGTCTACTGAATTTGAATATGATATACACAATAATTAGAATATAACACACAATTAAACTAGTCAGGCACTCAGTATGCTTGCTTTTCCCACAGTGCCCTTCTAAGGGAATTAATTTCTCCTAAATTGCCAAGGTAATACTATGTGTTCCTCCTTCCTGTGGGCACACCTATTTGGACTATAGATGGACACTTGTCCCAAAGTGGGCTACTGGATAGACTGGCCACAGCCTGTGAGGTGGCTTAATGTGAAAATTCTGCCTGAAAAGGGTTGTAGGGAGTGAGTCCTCGAGTTGGGAGCTGGGGCAGTAGCTGGAAGACATAGACACAAGAAAGGTTAATATAAGGAGAAGCTATAGGCAGAAGAGTCAGAAGCAGCAGAACAGTCACAGTAGAGAAGAGTAGCTAAGTCACTAGGATGTGAGAGTTCTAGATCTTACTGCTGAGGGCTCAAGAAGGTCTCGATGTTTGAGTGCCTTGTGTTCTAAATGACCTTCCAGTTGTTCTTTTATGAGGCATTTGCTTCACCTGTTTTCCTTACTCATGCCCTTCCTTACAATATGAAAGTAACCCAAGAGTACCTCTGATCCTTGCAGACTAAAAGCACCTAACAACAATGCATCTGGATTTCAGTAAAGGCAAACCATTAAGTTACCTATACCCCTGAGAACAGGTGGAACCATGTGAGCTGGCCAACCAAACTCAAAGACAGGCAATTAATAGATTCAGGCCAGCCAAACATCCTACAGCATGCTTCTCAAAAAAAATTTAACCCTTGCCCTAATAGCCAAGAAAGGCTGAAATGAAAAAAGACAGCCAATACGAAGTGCTGGTGAGGATGTGGAATAACTGGAACTCTCTTACATTGCTGGCAGGAATGTAAATTCAACAACTGATTTGAAAAACTGTTTGACAGTATCTAGTAAAGCTAAACACACACACACACGTACACATATATATATACATGCCACGAGACCCAAGTACCCAAAATAAATGATACCTTACTTCCATCAAAAGACATGTTCAAAAATGTTCATAGCAGCTTTAATCATAATAAATAAAAACATAAAATTACCCAAATATTCATCATCAGTAGAATGGATTAAGTGTGGTATATTCACAATACTTTATAACAATGGAAAAAAAACCCTAGTTATTCACAACATGGATAAATCTTCAAGAATAAAGGTGAACAGAAGAAACCAGACACAGAAGACTAAATATTGCATGACTCTATTTACATGAAGCTCAAAAACATGCAAAACTTATTTCAAATAAATAATATAACCGTTCTGAAGGGGAAAAAAGAACCAATCCTAGTGACTTTTAAACACAGCACTTTGACTAAATAACTTATGTTTAAAAACAAAAAGAGCTGTAAAAAAATCTCTAACTCTATTTAGTGGATTCTTTTTTTTTCATAGTAGTATGCATGTATCAATTCTGAAAGTATTTTGTATATACTGTAGGACTGTGCAAATGAGAAAATATATTAATGTTGTTGGGAACTGGAGTTTTCACTGCAGATGACAAAAACACAAATATGGAATGAGGGATGGCAGTGAGGAACCCTGCGGACACTGGATTAGAATTAGAGAGAGATATCACTGTGAACTCGCAGTTTTATACATACACATACACAGATTGAGTTAAACCAATATGAAATTGCATAGAAGCAGTGACACCCGAGCAGCAATGAATTCACTTGGTGCACCAATCTTGGCCTTCAAATACTATTCGACTAAGAGGAATCAGAGCTCCTTGGAGAAATGGCTGATTCCAGGGTTGGGATGGGGAAAGAACAATTTGAGCCTGGAACATCTATTTGCGCCAGGAAGTAGGGAAGTGATCAAAGAATGACAGGGACATGTCAAAAGGATACAGGAGCCAACCTGAAGGGTCTCCCACTGGCTAAATCAGGGAGAATTTGAGCATCAAAATGAATAATGACAGTAATAGATTATAATTCATTGAATAGAATAAAACATCATAAATACATACTGAATAATAAAAATAATAGGGGAGCAGGGAAAGCTCTTCCTTATAGTACAATGTCAAAAATAATAAATGTAAAAGGAGTAATTGGGCAAGAAAATAATTTTGCATAGTAATAGCTAATTCAAGCAAGAATCATTAATAGGGGGCCGGCTCCGTGGCTTAGTGGTTAAGTGCGTGCGCTCCGCTGCTGGCGGCCCGGGTTCGGATCCCGGGCGCGCACCGACGCACCGCTTCTCCGGCCATGCTGAGGCCGCATCCCACATACAGCAACTAGAAGGATGTGCAGCTATGACATACAACAATCTACTGGGGCTTTGGGGGGAAAATAAATAAATAAATAAAATCTTTAAAAAAAAAAAAAGAATCATTAATAGATGTTAAAAATACTGGGCAAAAATCTGAAGAGGAACAGGATATTTACATAGTCTCAAAGTATCTCTTCACAGATTACTTCTTAATTACAAAGGAGAAATGGTAACTTTGCAGCAGAGAAAGGAGGCAGACACCACCTTACCCAAGTGCTCTAAGTTAGCATCACTAATAATGAGATAAACTGACATCAGGTGCTCTTCATGCAATACATTAAAGACACAACATCACTTATTTAGTATTCTTGCCAGAAATGCTTAAGTGAAATCTAATCATGAGGAAAAATCAGATAAAACCAAATTGAGGGCCATTATACAAAACAAGTGTCCTGTACTCTTAAGAAATATCAATGTCATAAAAGATAAAGAAAAGCTATTCTAGATTAAAGGAAGCAAAAAGATGTGACAACTAAATGCAATATATGATCCTGGATTGGATTCTGGATCAAAGTGAAAAATTGCCATCAAAGATATCATTGAGACAACTGGAGAAATATGAAGATGCTCTGTAGATTAGATAACAGTATTCTATCAATGTCAAATTTCCAGAAAAGAGAGAGAGAGAGGACACAAATGTACACCACAAATGTACACAAATGTGGTAAAAGTAAATACATGCTGTGTCTGGGTAAAGGACTTGGAGAGTTCTTTATATTATTCTTGCAACTCTTCCACACATTTGAAATTATTTCTAAATAAAAAGTTAAAAAATTTAAACAAGCAAAACCAATCTGCGGTGAAAGTATAGAGCAGTGGTTATCTGTGGGGGTACATCTGAGAAGAGGCATGAAGGAGGCTTGCTTGCTGGGGTGCTTAATTTGCGTGATTACACAGGTGTATACAAATGTAAAAACTCATGGAGTTGAACACTGAAGATCTGCACATTTTACTGTATTTAAGTTATATTTCAACCAAAACAAACAAAATAGAAAAATGTTTTACGAAGTAAGAGGTATAGCCTGCCTTCCTTCCTGAACAATTCAGTCCGAGAGCCACCGTGAGGAAGGTGGCCAAGCAGGGGAGTGGAGGGTGGGAGCCCACAGGAATAAAGTGGCCGAGCAGGGGCAGCAGCAGCCCAGCGGGGCTCAGAGCCGGACAGCGTGGCCTGGGGGAAATCGGATCCCGTGCAAGGAAGGCAGCCAGCAGGACTGGGGTGCACTGGATTGGTTTCGTAGAGGAGAACCGAGCAAATAAGTAAATGTACTGACGGTAGATGAGAAACTTGAGGCTCACGGAGATTAAGAGCCTGGTCCAAAATCTGACATCTGTTAAGTCATCCGACCTTGGGCATGAGGCCCGCACTTTCTGAGCCTTCGTCTCCATTGTAAAATGGGTGTAGGAATACTTGCCTCACAGGTTTGTGAAGGATTCAAAGAGATCAAGTATGCCAAAGAACCCAACCCAGCTCCTATACTTTGAAGTAGTTCAATAAATGTTACTTCATCTCCCTTGATATCCCAACTCTTTTTACAATATAAGGCCTCTGGAAAATGTCTTTATATGAGACCAATATTAAGGTAATTTTCATTGTTGTGATTTTAGATACTAGGCCTCATCTCATAAAGGCTCCCCTGCAATGAGACTATTTCAGATTTCAGCAGGTTCCACAGCTGCCCAGCTCTGCGCAAGCCACTGGTTTCCACATGCAGAAAGTCTTGTGTATATGCTCAACTCACGCGCAATGCAACGAGTGCAGCTAAGCAGGCAGGGATGTATGGGTGGATGAGCCTTGAGGTCAGAAGACTAAACATGATCTCAGAATATTAAAATTTATGGGCTACATGGGATAAACTGTCACTCAAATCAATGTTCCTTCAGCCAGAAACCTAGAGGCCTACAAAAGAGGGAACTGAATCTCTTCTTCAGCCCCCACCACACTAAGGGCGTCAGAGAAATGGTCTGAGTCTTAGTTCTGGCGTTAGCTCTGCCTGGAATTCTGCAGCAGCTTCCTCGGTGTCCCTCTCCTCCCCAGTCTCTCCCTGCTCTACCACAATGCTCTTCCTAAAGTACACGTGGATTACTTGGCTCCCCATTGCCCAAGCCCACACTCCTTTGTCTGGTATCGAAGATCCTCCATGGTCTGGACATAGTGTGGTTCTCTAGCCTCTTTCACCAGTAGAATTAACCACAAATACTTGCATTCCAGAGTCATCAGACCCCTACACAGCATCCCAGCACCCCACTCCTCATCATGCCTGGCTCACGCTGTCCCCTCAGTTCAGGGTAACCTTCACTCATCCTTGAGGAGGAGGGAGAGAGCAAAAAAGGAGACGGAAAAGGATTGCAGACATTTGACTACTAAATCCCTAGAATTCTAGACACTTTATGTGAATTAACTCATCATATCTTCATTGAATAGATGAACTAAGGAATCGAGTGGTTAAATACCTTGACTAAAAGCACACAGCTAGTAAGCGGCAGGCCACTTCAGAAGTAATTGCTCCCTCCTCTGGGCCCTGCTATAGAAACAGCACTTATTCCACTTATTATTAAGTGGTTCTCGTGTCTGTCTCTTCCCAGATTATACAGATTATAACTTTAAGTGTGAGGACTGTGTCTCATTAATCTCTTTCCTCAGGGCCGTGCACAGTGCCCTGCACATAGTAGGTCTTAATCAGATGTTGTTGAAGTCACTCATCTGTGTACCTCCCACAGCTCTTGGCTCAGAGCCCGACACAGAGTGGGTTCTCAGGAAATGCTAGGTGGATGACACTGAATTTATCTCTGAATTTCCTCAGCTCCTTACCAGGGACTCATAAATGCTTTGAGCTCTGTAGGTAATGGTTGAATTTGGAGATTAGATGATCCTTCAGATGTCTGGAATTCGAGTCAGTGGATAAACAGATTGGCCTCCCAAGACATGACAGGTAGACCCCCCAAGGCCTGAGGAAAAGCTGCTGGGTGATGCCCCAGCATGGGAGGAGTTAGAAAGTGGACACCTAGTGCGTAGGAGACAGCACAGCCCCCTCCTATCTCGAGTCTATCCCCAACCACCGTAACAACAAAAACAAGCCGACGGGCTGACTCTGAGCCATTTGTGTACAAGGCCTTTGCTGCAGCTATACAGCAGAGCTTGGCTGGCCACTGCCAGGCCTGGGGCAGAAGCACCTGAACACGACCCCTGACCAACAGGTCCTCTGGTACTCTGGAGCCCTGCACACTAAGGATCACTTTTGCTTTTTAGATTAGAACAAAACAAAACAAAATCTAGAGGGCTAGAACCTAAGGCTTTATTCTTACTGGGATTAAAAAGTCAAGAAAGCAGGGGCCAGCCCGGTGGCGCAAACGGTTAAAGTGTGCGCACTCCACTGCAGCGGCCTGGAGTTCGCTGGTTCAGATCCCGGGCGTGCACCGATGCACCACTTGTCAAGCCATGCTGTAGCGGTGTCCCATATAAAGTGGAGGAAGATGGGCATGGATGTTAGCCCAGGGCCAGTCTTCCTCAGCAAAAAAAAAAAAAAAGAAAGAAAGAAAGAAAGAAAAAAGAGGAGGATTGGCAGATGTTAGCTCAGGGCCAATCTTACACACACAAAAAAAGTCAAGAAAGCAGATAGGATGTGACAGAGATCAAAGCTTCTAATAACAAGCGGGTGCAGTGTAACAATGGACACAGCACTAAGAATGACGATTGTATCTGCTGCAACTGACTGGGGCCATGTGCCCCAACCTGACAGAGTTCCTTCCTAGGCACAGCCCCACAAGTCAACGGTCCACTGAGTGCTGCTGTTCTCTCCACAGGGGCTGCCTGCTGGAATCCGACTGCCTTCAGTCAGGTTCCTGGCTGAGTGATCATCAGAGGTACCTTCTTGATCTACTGATGTGACTCTGCAACTTTTCTGGTTCAAGACCAAGTTGTGGATTATCAGGTACTGTTCTGGGCTACACATACAAAATAATGTTTAAACAGAGTTTATTCATCTTTTTCAAATTTTAAAAGTAATATACAATTATTGCAAGAAAATATAATAAGGAAAATAAAAAACACCTCTAATCCCACTGCCTACTGTTAATACATGGTATATTTCCTTCCAGCTTTTTCCCTATCAGTGTTTGTCTGTATATGAATAAAATATATATAATTTCAGAGACACAGTTGGGGTCATGCTATATATTCTGTTTTATATCATGACTTTTGTACTTAACATAATGTTATGTTTCCCATGTCATTACTTTCATTGAAAATGTGATTTTTATGGCTTTATAGCATCATAGGAATGTGCCCTAATTTCATTATTTCCCTACTGTTGGGTACCTAGATTGCTTTCAATATTTTGCCATTATAAATTGTG
Source organism: Ceratotherium simum simum (assembly GCF_057802395.1). Lineage (NCBI taxonomy): Eukaryota > Metazoa > Chordata > Mammalia > Perissodactyla > Rhinocerotidae > Ceratotherium > Ceratotherium simum. Next base: position 12,603,970 of record NC_141906.1, on the reverse strand, counting down.
TTCTGATGAACATTCTTGAAAAAAAACTTTGCCTACATCTCTGAGTATTTCCTTGGGATAAATTTTCTAAAGTAGAATTATTGAATACAAGGACCATAAACTTCTTTAAAGCACTTGTATAATTTGGGCAGTATATTTTATTAGGGTTATTGACAAAATAGATCACATCCAGAAGAAAAAGAAAAAAATGGGGAAAGAGTAGCAATATTGCAATAATAATATTGGCTAACATATCGGATGTATATAATGTGACAGGGAAGGTGCTTAAGAGCTTTGCATGCATTAGCTCACTTAATCTGTGAATTAATCCTATAAGGGATGCATAGGTAAGGAAAGCAAGGTTCAGAGAAGTTAACTTGCCCAATACCAGTTAGCTGGTGGCATAGCTGAATTTAAATCCAATAATGTATAATTCCGGAGAGTACACTTAATGCTATGCTACAACATGTCATGTAAAAAATAAAGGGGGAAAAATGAGTGTTTTCAATCTGGAGAAGAGAAAACTTGAATGGTACAAGGGCCACAGGACAGGGAGAAGAGGAATCAGGTTACAGAATGAGATGGCAGAATGCAGATCAATGGAGAGAAATGCTCACAATGACCAAGTACAGCTTAATATCAGAAAGGCCATGCTAAAAATGAAAGTCTATCAAAAATGGAAGGACTATCTCTAGGTGGGCCTAACTAATCACGGGAATCCTTTAGAAGCAGAGTTTTCTCCTTCTGACGGCAGAAGGACAATTCAGAAAGAACTGAAGCACAAAGGGGATCTGAGGCATTACTGCTGGATTTGAAGATGGGGGGCCATGCGTGAGGACTGGAGAACAGCATCTAACTGCTGAGAGCAACCTCGGGCCGACCACCAGCAAGCAAAGGGGACCTCAGTCCTATAACCACGAGGAACTGAAATCTACCAACAAGCTGAATGAGCTTAGAAGCAGATTCTTCCCTACAGTCTCCAGATAAGAATCCAGCCCAGCTGACATCTTGATTTTGGCTTTGTAAAATCCTAAGCAGAAAACCTACCCAGATTTCTGACCAATAGGACTCTGAGCTAATAAAAAGATGCTGTTTTAAGCCACTAAGTTTGTGGTAATTTGTTATGCAGCAAGAGAAAACTAATACAATGGGTAAATGCACAAACAAACTGTAGTACAACCACATAATGGAATACTGCTCATTAATAAAAAAGGTACAGCCTACTGATATATGTAACAATATGGATGAATCTCAAAAACACTGAGCTGAACAAAAGAAGCCAGACACAAAAAAGTAATATGAAACTCCAGGAAAAAAAAATCTAATTTATAGTGATAGAAAGGCTGGGGTTGGGTGGGTGGGTTGACTGGTCCCATCCTCTTCCGGTCTGACTGTTCTGCCTCCACCTGTACCCTCAGCCCAGCACTGGAGCTGGGGAGACCCACTCAGAAAACACATCACTGCACATTCACTTCTTTCTCTGCCACTCCAACAAGACTGAGGGCCCCGTTAGCCCCTAATACAGGTAAACATTCTATCAAAAGCATAATTTGAAACCTTAACACACATTCCAAAGAGGAGTAACCAAATTTTCAAAAAGCGATTATGCTACGTAGATTTCTCTGGTCAAGCTCCTTTTAACAATATGTCCCATTTATAGAGAGGCCATACTGGGAGGGTTGAGTAGTCACAATAATTTAACACTATTTTTTGAAGTATTTTAAATAAGTAGCAGGCAGCATCCTGAGGAAATCAGGAATTTGGCCCTGCCTTAAAGCAAAACAGAGGTCAAATATGTTTGAATGAATTACTTGTTCTAGTAGCTCCAATGTGAAGCTGTCAACATAAGCTGCCACCCCTGCCATGTGCAGCAGGAAGGCTGCATGGCCCGGGGAGGAGAGCTTGAGACAATCAGACTGTTGAGCTACTGCACCAGTCCAGGGGAGAGCAGGTTTAACTTCTGGTTCTATCACCTATTTGTTCTGTGAACTTGGCCAAGATATTAAGACTGCCTAAGCCTCAATTTCCTCAGCTGCATGGCGGGAGTTACAGCAATACCTCATAGGACTATCGTGAGGATTGAATTCAATTACCTATATTTAGTACCTTGGACAGAGTAGACACTTACATGCTAGTTCACTTGCCCCTTTGTCCACTGGAGATCCGATGGCCCAGAGAAACAAAAGGCCAAGTGGAAAATTGTTGAGAGGTGGGGAAGCAATCTTTTTGCCCCAGACCTCTGTTATCTTTCATTAAAAAAAAAAAAAAATCAGAAGAGTAAAACAACTCTTCCAAAATTTTCTAAATGTAATTCTCTCTAAATGTGTCAGCCGTGATAATATTATGAGCAAACCAAACATTTTTATATTCATCAACTAGCAGTCATTTTAGACCTCTAAAGGGCACTTGAAAAGCACTGTATATATTTCCATATTAATCAAAATGTTGGTCCTATCCTAAAAAATGTTTTTTTTCCCTTTTATAGTTTCAAAATTTCCATCAGTAATAATATAAGCCAACACTTCTGGCGGTGTATGTGCTGAGTACAATGCTACGAGTCTTTATTCTTAATGCACACAAAACCTCAGTCTCAGTATTGACATCACCTGGAACATATTTTTAAATTTGACCATTCTTTCTAACAGAGTCTACCAACTTATAGCAGCTAAAAATCAACTTAACTTTCCCATCTGATATGTACTAATGTCTTCAGTTGTATTTATTATTAAACTAAAACCTACCATTTATTCCCTAATAACCTTCTCAGAGTGCTGAGTCAATGGTTTAGTGACCCTGCTGGGGGGACTGGCAGGGAAATGCAACACACTTCTGACCATTCTAAGTGCTCTGTCAACTATGAACATTCATGCAAACATGAACTACTGTTGTGACTGTGTCAATGACAACCAGCAGGTGGCCATCCCACATATACCAGGTATACATATATGTATGGGGGCACATGCTGGGGAGACTGGACTCAGGAAACATCGAGTGACATGGACAGTACATCAGAAATTCAAAGATAAACAAGGTTCACTTGAGGGCTTCATTCAGCTGAACTGTAAAAGGCAGCCAAACGTTTGCTTAATAAAGAGGAAGGACAGAGGGGATCAGGAATGGCAGCAGTAGTGGTGAAGAGCATTGGGCACACATGTGAAATGGGCAATTCACCAGCACCTAAAATTCCCCCGCACAAAACAGAACGAACCATCTACCACCACCCCACCCCTTCCCACGCCCAAACTTGTTTTCCTTCTGACCCTCCTCTTTCTCTCGGTTGCTGCCGTCACCATTCTTGCACTTATCTCGGAATCATCGGAGTCCTCCTCTCTCCCCCGAAGGCCAGCCAGTCACCAAGTTCTGTAATTCTGCCTCCCTGGTTCTGCTCTCTTGTTGCCCCTCTTCTCCAACCCCATTGTCACGGTGCTATTTCAGGTCCTCAGAACATCTGTGCTGGACAATTGCTTCTAACTGTTTCCTCTCTCTGCCATTTCCCTTTCCCTCCAATTCATTGTGTGCCCGAGGTAACCTTTCTAAATCTCAGCTCTGACTAGCAACTGCCCTGCCCAAAGCCTGCTAATGGCTCCTCTGTGCCTATAGAACAGACCATGAATCTTTTAACCAGACATTTAAGTCCATCTATGAACAGGCTACAGCTCACCTTTGTAGCCTTATATCCCACTATGTCTTCCCCCACAAGAACCCAGTGTTCCAACCAAGCAGACCACTCACTAATGATCTCTGGTGATACCAAGGCCATTTCCCTCTCTGTCCTGTCTATACTAGTCCCTCTTTTCCTGTCCTGGCCTCCCAGCTCCTTCTGTCAAAATACTGCCTATCCTTCACACTCAGTGGAAATCTACCTGCTCTATGAAGTCTTCCCTAATCCCCCAGCTAGAAGAAATGTCACCATCCTCAGAATTTCCATAGCACCACATCTATAGTTCTCAGGATAATGGGCATTTTCTTCCATGACAGTTGTTTATGTGCATGCCCTACGCTTTCTGCCAGCCTAGAGATTTTTTACTTCCTACCCACCACTCTACCACTAGCACCAGGTCCACAGCACAGCAGAGGAATGTGCTTTTTTCTTAGGGCCTCAGTCTCCATGTCTACAATATGAACATAACTCAGTCTAACTCACAGGAATATCAAGAGGGTTAAATAAAATAATATATGCATATTATCAGCACACAGTAGGTAGTTACCAAATCCAAAACCCCATTCTTCCCTTTCACACAGCAGAGTACTTGTTCAACAAGCAAAACCCTGCATGATTTACAGTTTGCAAAGAAATGTTATTATATTTTTTCATTGAAGGAGGGAGAGAGGGATGGAGGGAACAAATGGGCAAAGAATCACTAAATATGTAGGAGACATGAGTAGCCCAGTCTGACTGGTATGAACAACTCGTGCCAGGGATGGAGAGTTAGATTATGAAAGAGCTGGAATGTTTGGTTTGATAGCTTCAGGGAGTTTTCAACTCAAAAGTGGGGCAGTGTTTCAAGTCTACCTGTCTGCATGATGGATGAGGGACTAAGGACCAGGAGATGACTAAGAGGCTGCTGTAGTGGTCCAGGGAAGAGGCACAAACACCTCGCTGTGGCTGGTGGCAGCCACAAGGGAGCAGACAGGAATGGTTGGATTTCCAAGGCATGTGACACCACTGACAGGGTTGGTGAGTGCTCACAGACTAAACGACTGGAGTGCTCTCATCAAGCTGGGTCGTGGAGGACTCCAAGTCTGGGTAATTAGGAGAACAGAACACCGAGAGAACCAAAGGATAGCTGGGAGGTAGGGAGGGCAGAGGGGGAGCAGCACACGCAGGAAGAACATAGTTTACTCTTCCAGTTTGAGGTGGAACAGGCAGAAATGAGGCATTAGTGCTTGATGGTCCTGAGGGACTGAGAAACCATTTTAGAAACAAAGAAAAATGTCCATTTGTACATGAGGGCCTACAAGGATTCACTGAATAACAGGCATGTAGGACAAAGTGTCCCACACACTGAACCCCATGAGCTCTCTGCCTACCCACCAGACATTATCTGCCTGGGAAGAGATTGCTTCTTCTCGGCTGCCTTTCCTTCCTTACACTCACGAGGCAGAGTACTGCAAAAGGAGTCCCAAATTGTTTTATTTGCAAAGAGAAATTCACCGAGTTGGTGCCTTCTCCAAATAAAGAGCTGGCTTACATGGAGAGGATAAGGTACATTTACAGCCTAAAATCTAGTCTGGCATTAGAGACCAAAATTTATGAGCTAGGTGACCTTGGGTTAGTCACTTAAATTCTCTCTGGGTCTCAGATGTTTTATCTCTTAAGTGTGATAACAGTATCTCACGTGCCAGAAAGGACCAGAAGATTTCAGGAGGTCTCTCAGTTCTAAGATCTACGATTCAGCGCTTAATCTAAATCCTGCAGCTCAGACTCCAATCTCTCTGAACCCCTGGACTGTGACTCACTGCAGAAGCCTACATGACACGGAGATGCTAAGAAACCTGGCAAAAGCACAGGTTCAGAGCAGGGGCAAAAATTCCAACTGTCGGGTCCCAGTCACCAGAAGATACAGCTAGAATATTAAAGCTGGCCCAGGGACGAAAGATAATTAATCTTCAAGGCAATAAAAATATTTAATTCATTCATCTGAGAGAAATGACAAGAGAGAAGATAGACATTTGCTTTTTCCCTCTCTGTTCTGACAAGGTTGCTCTGGAGGGATTGTAGAACGTTTAATGAACATTTAATATCAGAGCCTGAGATGCAAACAAGTCAATGAGAGGCCTGGGCAGCGAGCAGTGGAAGCTGACACTGTGAAGGCTGCAACCAAGGTGGACATTTCCAGAGCAGAGCTTTGGGAAGAGAAACTTATTTGCAGTCATTCAGGTGACAACAGCAGTGAGAAGATGGGGAAAAATATGAGGGAAATTGCAGGGTGAAATCATAGGATTTGATAATTGAATGGATACATATGAAAGGAAGGAACAGGCACACTGAAGCTGCCTGAACTTCCTAACCAGCATCGGAACTGGGGAGTCACCAGAGCAGACAAGAGGACAGCCATGGAGAATGATGGAAAGGGGAATCTCCATGTCCTGTAGAAGGTCTTAAGGGAGAAGACAACAGCCATCAGCAGTGAACACTACAATCCCCCCTTCACTTCAGTCTAACAGGCCTTGAAGGCATGACCACAAAGCACCTGAGCAGTCAGCCCACATCTGCTCTGTGCCCAGAACAGAGGGGTGGGTGTCTAGGGCCAGGGGAGGACGTTCTGGGAAGTGTTGAGGGGCTGGGAGAGTAGCAAAGCAGAGGGAGGAGGAGAAAACGTCAGAAGCCCACTGCATTAGACTCTATACTGGTTTTGTGTCTCATATATTTTCTTCCTTAAAGAGGGCTAACGAGGACTCCAAGAAACAGAAAAGCATTTCCAAGGCTGGAAATGGGAGCATGGGCCATGGCCTGAACCAGTGGAGCAGAGGGGGAGCCCTCAAGGAGAAGAGCCAGGTTCTCCAAGCTGCCCTTGGCAACAGCTCGCATGAATGGTTAAGGACTAAGGACCACTCCTAAGTGTCCATGACCAAAGAGGCTGTGGCCAGGGGTGGACAAGTTCAGGAAAGACTATGCAGAGGGTCTCTGCCATGCAGACTGAGCCCTGCCCAGGCATTCCACTGTGACTGCAGCCCTGCCTTTTGCTTCCCTTTATGTAACCCTGCAAGAAAGACAGGCAACTCTTGATAAACTTCAAATTACAATCTCTCTCTAGCTTCTCTCTGTCTATACCAACCGCTTCTATGAACTGTTCAGATGATGTTTGCTTTGGTGACAAGTCCTAGTATGACCCCTAAATGCGAATATATGGAAATTTCTATGAACGTGTCAGCCTCTGGGTGAAAACCTGCCAAAGTATCAAGAAGTATTTCTTCTTTCCTTCCCTCCCTTCCTGCTTTCCTTCCTTTCTTTCAGCAAATACTAACTAGAGGCAAGGCCTACTAATTTGCAAACGACTATAACCTTTCAAGACTAGGGAAATTATTTAGAGGCATTTAAAACCACCTGCTATGGCCTAAAATAAGAGAAAATAAAGGAACCTCTGCTTTGAGGAAGACTGGATCTGCTCTGGCAACTTGACTCCCAGGGCCACCAAAGCCTGGTTTTCACAGCCGGAATGTCTGACAACTAACAGGCTTGTTCTTCTGTTCACCCCACATAGCTCAAGCTACAGACTACTTGACATTTGAATTATCAACTGACTTCCAAAACATGTTGGCCTTGAAGGTGGCTTTGAAAGATCCTGTGTAAAAGGTTCATTTGATTAGCAAACTTTGGTACATGTATCAGAAAATGGGTATGCATTTCTGCATTTCAATTGTAACATCAATACTTGGTCCAAAGACAGAATTCCTCAGATTGAATTGAGACCATCCAAAAGATCCAGGAAAAATTACTAGGGAGACTGCTTTATTCCCACCCTCTGATTTCTCCTCAAAAGGGAAAGAGATACTGTCCAGAATTAAAATGGTCTAACAAAAGTTGTTTTTGCTTTAAAGCAAATTTCAGTAATTTAAGTGTACTTTATTAAAAACAATTTTCAGTCAAAATAAGCCCAATTTTCTCACAGAATAAGATGAAAGTACAATGGCCTGGATTCTTGCCACACTCAGCTGTTCTGACTCTGAGAATTTGAGCCCTCACTCTGAGGCAAGACCCATTCCTACCAAGAATTCTTGGAGAGGCACCAGCCCTACTGCAAAACCAGTCCTGGCCTGATCTGGCTTGGCCTGAGGAAGGAAAGGGATACAACTGTCTAGCAGGGATCCAAGTGACCTAGGAATCCAACATCAGCAGGACCCAGGTTCTCTCCCTAGTAGTTAATTTACAGGTAGAGACCACTGGGCATCTCTGAATTCATATGACAGGAGTCAGAAAGACGATGACAGGAGTGAAATCCAGAAGGAGGAAGTGGAGGTTCTCAGAGCCCCATTAGAAACGGGGACAAGTGCCTCACTGGGCACATGTGGTTATAACAGCACTGGGCCGGCCCGTGCTCCAGCCCCTTTGTCTCCATGCCTTCACGTGCCCATCTATAAAATAAGGAGCTTGGATAAACAGCAGATCCTTAGGTCCCAGTCAGCTCTGACATGCTGAGATAGATTCTAGCCCCAGATGACTGGAGAAGTCTCCAGCCTCCACGAGGCAGTCCTGAGACCAGCAATGGGCAGGCCACCAGCATCTTCCCCCCATTTCTTCCTGTCTTGACACAATTAATAGCACAAAGCCTAGCTCAAAAGCCACTGCCTTCAACAAGTTTCCTGACTCTTCTGGCATCATCACTCACTCTTCCCTCTAGGAGCCCCTGATTTGTCTCAGTGCTTAGCACTGAGATAACGGACGCAATATAATCGGGGAGGGGGGTGGGGGGGGTCCTGGGTGGGGGGTACGTAGGGAGAAAGGAACGGAAACCAGAGAGAGGCAAATGGAAACATTCCCAGGCCTCTCCTCATCGCTGTGCAGAACTCTCAAACCCAGTCCCAGCCCCCTGACAGACCCAGCTCTGGAAAGCCAAAAGCCTTGCTCCATGATTTGGAATACCAATGGCTAACGAAGATTACATCTGAACCAATCTTTGGCTTTTTTACTGAGAAAAAGCCATTCCTGAGCTGTCAGGTATAAAACCTTTGCGGTCTGTAGAGAAACAGAAGGCAAAATGGCCACAGGAACAATCACCTGCAAAGGAAAGGGTGGGTGGGGGGCTGCAGCGCAGAGCTGGGGGGCGGGGTGCTCGGCGGCTCAGGCCCTGGGAGACAGTGCCATGCCGTGGCCACCTGCCGTCGCTGCGCCGCCTTCCGCAGCCGCTGCAGGTACAGGAGGCCTGTTTCCTGACCCAGTTTTCTCCCAATCTCGATTTAGCTGTTCGCTAGTGATGCTCCTGGCATGCCAATCAGATACTGCAGCCTGCAGTGCAGTTTGCTACAACAAACTCACAGTTCCTAGTAAATTCAGTGGAAAAGTACTGTGTCAAGCAGCCTAATTAAACTGACGTAATTTCCACAGCCATACACTTTTATCAAATAAGAAAAAAAACACTCAAGGAAAAAAAAAAGAAGGAAATCATGTCTTTTGGATAGTATGAAATTGACTGTGGTTGCAATGCACCTGAAGAATGATTCTATTCAGCGTCCTTGGAGCCAAGCTGTCCAAGACTTGGGCCTTGGGTGTGACCTTGGACTGTGCTGGAAAGAGCACTAGACTACAAATCTGGGGGCCCCTCTACCCCTCACTCACTCTGTGACCTTGGACAACTATTTCCAGTCTCTTGGGAAAAGGTGGACTATCAAACTAGACTGTCACTAAAACAGCCTATAAGTCTCTCATTCTCCAGACTATCAAACTGTCAAACTTATGGAAAAAAATCACACTTTCATGCGGCTAGTGAAACAAGAACTGAACTAGGAGTCGTTGCTTCGGGTCCCAGTTCTGCTACTAGCTAATTGTGACCTTGGGCAAACCACACGACTCCTAAGACTTCAAGTCCTCATCTACAAAATGAGGATGATGAACTGGATGAACTCTAAGGTCCCTTCTGAAGCTAATGCTCTATTCTGTTCCATAAAAGATTACACTGGTCAGCACTACCACAGAGAGGACAGATCCGAATGTCACCAGCCTAGAGCATTTCAGGCTGCCCACACTGGGCCCACACTGGCATTAGTTACATGTTCTTTCCCACTGTGTTTAAAGATTTTCTATTCTAAAAATGCAAAAGGGATACTTGCCGCTTTCTCCTTTAGAGGTAACTCAGCAAATAAAGTCAGCTTTATCTCACTGTTCCCCAGGCACCACTCCTGGAAGAGGATGGCACTATCCATGCAAAGGGGGAGTGAAGGTTATCCAGAGGGACACCTGAGTCACATCTCTTGGTTGACCTCAGGAGTCACTCAGGTTTCCAAATGCAAATAGAAAGAATGCCCTGGACATTGATCTGAAAGATGATAAAGGTAGGGTTAGCCAAAGGAGAAGGACCCTGCAGGGAGAACATGGTATGGGAAGGGGGATGAGTAAACAGAGCCAACCAGGAATCAAACATCAGGTTTCTCTTCTGACAGCAAAAAGGAATTGCATGTAGGAGAAGGCAAGGCAGACACATGTGAGGGTGAGACAAAATGGCATTCATTCTCTAACTGCATGGACAGCTGATCAGCTAGTAGCCCTAGAAATGCCACCTCCCTTATATTCTGAATCCATTTACTTCTCTCCCTTATTGCTGCTATAACCTTAGTTCAAGTTCTCATCAGCTCAGGCCTCAATCACTGCCACAGTCTTCTGACTCACCACTTATCTCTGTCTCTCTCTCTCCAATCCATCCTTCACCCTGCCATCATAGTGATCTTTCTTTTTTTTTTTTTAATTTTTATTTATTTATTTTTCCCCCAACGCTCCAGTAGATAGTTGTATGTCATAGCTGCACATCCTTCTAGTTGCTGTATGTGGGACGCGGCCTCAGCATGGCCGGAGAAGCGGTGCGTCGGTGCACGCCCGGGATCCGAACCCGGGACGCCAGTAGCGGAGCGTGCGCACTCAACCGCTAAGCCACGGGGCTGGCCCTATAGTGATCTTTCTAAAACGCTATTCTAAACAAGTCAGGAAGATCTTTCTATGACCCCTCATCAACTTCATAACAAACTAAGAGCCTTGCACAGTCTGGTTCCAGATTACCTCTCCTGCCTCATCCCTCACTGTCCCTACAATCTCTGATCCAGTCAGGCCAAAGCGCTTGCAGTTCCCTACACATGAAGCTTTGGGTCTTCCTATAAAGAGGTCTTTCTGCCTAGCACTCTGCCCTCCCCATGACTCCCCCAGCCACCACCACCACTCACTCACTCTGAGCCAACCTCAACTCATCCCTTAGGGCTCAGTTTAGACATGATCTCTTCCAAGAAAACTTCTCTGCCCACCCAAACCTAGATCACATGTCTCTCCTCCTATGCTCTCACAAACATCTTTGTTTATGCCTTCAAACCATTACCATACTGAATTGTAGAGGGCTCCTGATTCTTAATGGTCTCCTCAACCATGTTTTACCATCTTGGAAGTCCCAGTGCCTACATACGGTGCTTGACATCAGCATTCAGAAAAGGGCTGAGGAGTGAATAAATGAATGAATAAATAAATCCAGGAAACTGAGCCTACCTGATAGGAGGGGAGCCTTAGTCTTTCAAAGAACCAAGACTGACAGGAAGAACCATGAGAAATATCGGACAGATTAGGAGAAAAAAGACAAGGGACAAAGCAGGGTCTAAGGTTTAGACCAAGGGTAAACTTGACAGCAGGAAAAATAAGGGTAGAGATCACTGGGAGCTAAGGAAGATGGAAGGAGTTCCACAAGTCAGCATGGGAAGCCCCAGAAGAATCTTGGGGTCTGAGAGGAATAAACTTCTTCCTGCTGGAATCTATGGAATTCTCTCAAGACTAAAAAGATATAGAAGCAGTAGAGAAAGTAATAAATAGTTTAGCTTGGAATCACAGAAAAAACCTAGGGCTAAAGCCCGAACAAGCCTAGGCAGATCAAAGAGAAGATACTGGAAGGAGGAGCCAGGAGGTACACAATGGAAAGAGAACAGGGTTGGGAGTTAGGCGGCTCCTCCACTTACTAGCTCTGTGACCTTGGGCAAGCCAAGCCTTTTTTTCTCTAAGAATCTTAGCTTCTTCATTGGCAAAACGAAAACATAATACCCATTTCATAGACTGTTTAAAGAAACATAAGAGATACAGTATACTTTGTAAAGGAAAGGAACAATGTATTCCAATATACAATAGATTCATGTATACAATAGATGTATTGGCATCTATGATTATGAATGTTGATCAGAAGCTGTGTCTCTTCTGTCTCAAGGCATCTAGTGCTTATAAATTGCTCCCAATTCCTTGTGAAGGTGAGGAAGCCATATTGATAAATGAATGTACTTCAAAATACATGGAGCCCAATATGTTACCATTTCCAGTGGGAGACGCTGCTGGAAAGGGCAGTGCTTAATCCAAAGGAATGGCACTAATAATGATGAAATTCTAAGCTAGATCAGGGCCCAGTGGGGATGGCACAGAATAATGGGTTATTTGTGTGAGTAACTGTCACAGTATGGATGTCTTATTGATGATACGGCTGAGGTATCATTATACTATTAGACTCGTATAGAGGACAAGCCAGAACCACATCTGGAAGGAGTGTTACCGGAATGGTGATCATCCTAGGTGTGTCTCTCAGACTGGATAAAGGAAATGTGTATCAAGAGGAACAGAAGCCAGGTTCTCCAGTCTTGGACACAAAAATGTCGGGATGTCTAAGAAGGAGTTCCTGCGAAATAAGTTTTCAGATTGGACCCTCCACATAGGCAAGAGGCTGCAGCTAGAAAACAGAGGACCAGGCCAGACGTTGGGGTAGTTGTGCCCAACCTCCGGGGCAAGGGACCAAGTGTCCTAGCCCGAGTGAGCTGGTTGCTTCAGCCTCTCCTCCTCTCTGCCTGGTTCCCTACCGCTCCCTCGCTGTGGTGCAGACTAGTCTTCAGAACAGTGCCAGTCTGCCTCAGCCGTGCTCAGGGGATGCGGAGGAAGGTCTGTGTCCAAACTTGGGCCACGGTATAAAAGGAGGCCTACAGCTCCCTCAAGACCCAAAAGGGAAGGTGAGATCAGAGGGCAGAAGTGGGACCGTTTGCCACCTACAAACACTTAGAAAATTTCCTTCCAGGGCTAAATTTTATAAGTTCTAGGTTTGTTTTAATAATGAGCTAACTGGTGGGAATTTGTCTTACTGCTCGGCGGCCTCATAATACTTTGTGAATCATATACCATTCATTCATTCATTCCACTTTTACTGAACACCTACTATATGCCCAGCATAGGCAAAGGAGAAAGAGAAAAAGTCTGAAATGACGCATGCCCTCAGATGTCCAATGTAGATGGAGAGGAAAGATGTACACATGAAGCCACTTAAAAAAAAAAAAGACAAAATAAAAAATCCGGCTGTGAATCAGTACTAAATGGGCTAACACAAAACATGAGTGTAGAAGGGAGAGGAGGGAGGCCAGGAGGGCCCTGTGGAGGAGATTCCACGGAGCAGGTAGAACCTAAGCTGGACCTTAAAGCAGCAGCAATATTTGGATAAAAGCTGAGGAAAGAAAATAGTACTTCAAGACTACAGCAGCATTGATTCATTCATTCAATAAACATTTATTGAACACCTACTCTGTGCCAGACACTGTGAACCTGAGATGAAGAAGACACAACCACAACAAACACTTGGAGAGCTTAACATGTGGCAGGTACTGTTTTAAGGACTTAATCTGAATTAACTCATTTAATCCTCCTCAAAAATCCTATATAGTAAGTCATTGTTATTATCCTTATTTTACAGATGAGGAAAATGAGGTGCAGAGAAGTTGAGTAACTTGCCCAAGGGGCAGAGCCAGGATTCAGACCTAGGATGTCTGGCTCTGGGCAGTTTTCTTTCTTTCTTTCATTTTAACAGTTTTATTGAGGTATAATTGACACATACATATTTAACATGTACAATCTGATAAGTTTTGACATATGTATAAACCCAGAAAAACCCAGACCACCATCAAGATAGCGAAGGTCTCCATCATCCAGAAGCTTCCTTGTACAGCTCTGGGAGGTTTCAACGATGACTCACTGACAGAACTGGGCAGTCAGGTGGAGACGGAGCAGGGCACCAGTGTGGGGTTTCAATAACGACAGTTTAGTTTGGGATATGATGAGTTAGAGCTTAGATTCAGCAAAGAGCCAAACACAGGGAACCGGAGAGGGGCCTGGCCACTGGAGGTGGGGATGCCGATTTCAGAATCCTCAAGGAAAGGTGGAAAGTAAGATTCCACCTGTGAAAAAAGAGGAGCAGGGGCTAAGAACTGAATCTGGGGAGACAAACAGTACAGAGGACAGGAGGGTAGTGAAGGAGGCAGAGAAGATGTGAGAAGACAATGAGAGACGCACAGTCCATGAAAACCAAGGGAGAACAAAGTTTCTAGAAAGTCAGATGCCACAGAAAAGTCAAGGTCAATGAAGACACTACATACAGCATTTTAGAACTAGGAAAAAAACTCAGAAATAATCTCGTCTAATTTCTATCTGAAAAGATAAAGAGAATCTGAATCAGGTTTGTAGTCTAGTTAACAACAGGTATTGTACCAATGTCAATTTCTAGTTTTTGTTTTTTTTCACATACCATTTTTATTTTTATTTTGTTTTATTTATTCATTCATTCATTCATTTATTTTATGAGGAAGATCAGCCCTGAGCTAACATCCATGCCAATCCTCCTCTTTTTGCTGAGGAAGACTGGCCCTGAGCTAACATCCGTGCTGATCTTCCTCTACTTTATGTGGGACGCCGCCACAGCATGGCCTGACAAGCGATGCGTCGGTGCACGCCCGGGATCCGAACCCAGGCCGCCAGCAGCGGAGCGCGCGCACTTCACCGCTACGCCACAGGGCCGGCCCTCAATTTCTAGTTTTGATACTATATTATGACCACATAAGATCCTACCATTGGCGGAAGCTGGGGGAAGGGCACATAGATTCTCCATACTATTTTTACAACTTCCTGTGAGTCTATAATTATTTTAAAAAAAAGTTTATAAAAAGGAACTAAATGAACATCAAACGTATGCCAGGTATTGTACTGGACACTCTTAATAAATGATTATTTTAACCCTCAAATAATCCTATTAAGTGTTACTATCCCCATTTTATAGCCGACAAACATGAGATGCACAATAAAGGACTTGCCCAAAGTCACCACCTAGTTAATGAAGGAGCCAAAACGTTATCTTCTTCTACTGCCATGTGCACGAATTCCTTCGCAAGCATCCCTGACATCGGCCTCTTGGCTCCTGCAGGAACAAGTCCCAGCCTTTATGCTTTACATCTACATGACATTAGAATAAGCTTCCTAATCCCACCTTATCCCCAGTTTTCTCATCAGTAAAGTGGATCAACAACTCCTGTCCCAATTAATTCACAAAGTGTTGTGAGATTCCAATGAGATAAAGAACTTGAAAGGTCCCTGCAAAGTGTCAAGTCTGTGCACCTCTGAGGCACTGACATTCTGAAATTAACTGTGAATAAGGTCAGCCCTGGCAAAACAGACAGAAGGAAGGAAAAAACACCTGCACTAGCATCTCTTGCTTGCCTGTCTTTTTGAGTCATATATGACCCTGGGGATGCACCAGCTACCAGCAGCATCTGGCCAAGGGCAGGCAGTCCTCTCTGCACAAGCCTGTATCAGCAACCTCGACTCAATCACCACCCGCTCTCCACCAAACCCACTCTCCCCCAGCCCCACACACATATGGTGTCCTTCCTATGCAGATGTCCTGTGCCCCCAGAAACTTCAGCTCTTTGTAGATGAGCACTCTGCTATAAGGCTATTGGAAATATACCCCTTGGCCCATGGCCCCCAGCCCTTGTTCAAAGCTGTCTTGTTGAAGGCAGGCTGTCCTCAGTACACCCAGAGCTTCAGAAATGAGAGCTCCAGATTCCGGTAGAGCTGACCTCTACCAGTCATACGTCATAGTGTCCTTGGTGCCGGAATTACCCAGAGATGAAGCAAAGACACACGCTGCTGGATTAAAACAACAGAAACCTCTGTCTAAGGGTAGCTGGGCATGGTACTGAGTTCTGCTTGTAGAAACGCTTCTCTGGATAAAATGGCCTGTCATTCCA
Source organism: Ceratotherium simum simum (assembly GCF_057802395.1). Taxonomy (NCBI): domain Eukaryota; kingdom Metazoa; phylum Chordata; class Mammalia; order Perissodactyla; family Rhinocerotidae; genus Ceratotherium; species Ceratotherium simum. The sequence continues at coordinate 12,588,265 of NC_141906.1, read as the reverse complement.
GGAAGGAGGCCTCGCTGCACTATCAGGTCATCAGTCATGCGTAGGAACAAACGGGGCTAGAAGTGCCAGTGCGGCCTGCCTCCCCTGGCTTGATCACTGCAGTGCCAGTGATTCCACCAAGAGCCCTCAAAGGAGATCCAGAGCTGGGGGGTGGACAGGCCCTGCAGCCCAGCTCTACCTCAGCCCTTCTCTCCAGTGCCAGTGATACAGCCCTAAGCTGAGCCCATGTTATGTGGACCACGGCATCGCCTTCTAGCTGGTCTTCCTGCCTGCTCCAAGCCATCCTCCAAAGGCAGCCAGGGAGAGCTCTGACCACATCACTTCTGTTTAAAAGTCATTCACAATTCTCACTGACTGCAAAGCCAAATGAGGCCCAAATCCCATGGCCTCGCATCAAAGACCTTCTCAAAGCGGCCCCAGTCAACCTTTATAACGTCACTTCAATTATTCCCGTTCCTGTTCTTTAGGCTCCAGCCAAAATGAACTACTTCTGATCCCTGAATTCAGCCTGTAATTCCTGCCTCTTGAGTTTGTTTATGCTGTGTGCTCCATCTGGAATACTTCCTTCTTATCCAAGTCCTACCTGATTTTCAAGCCATCTCAAATCTCACCTCCTCCATGAAGCTTCCCTGATTATTCTAGGTCACCTTATTTTAGCTACCCATTATCATTACCTGGGAGCTCTTATAAAATACTAATGTCCAGGCATCACCCAGAGATTCTGATTTAATCAGTATGGAGTAGGACCTAGGCAGTTGATATATTTTTTTAAAGTTTCCAAGGCATTTCTAATGTGCAACCAGATTTAAAAACCATTGTCCTAATTAGGGTGGTGTCCCTTTACTGAGCTCCCACAGCACGTTATCCAAATATCTTTTATGACACAATTTCTACCTTCTTTTATAGATTTTATTTTTAAAAGATTTTATTGAGTGTCTATTTGGTGTCAGGCACTATTCTAGGTACTAGAATAGAGCAGTGATCAAAACAGAGCCCCTGCTCTCACGGAGCTTACACTCGGATAGGGAGACACATACTAAACAAGTAATATAAGGTCGGGGGACGAGTGCTGTTAGAAGTGGGGTGAGGGGATGGAGAATCAAAGGAGAGGTCCTGCTTTAGAGGGTGGTTAGGAACAGCCTTATTAACACACACATCTTATCTCCCTTCAAGACAGCGCACTGCCTGACAACAAAGCCTGAGTCTAATTCACCTTTGTGTCTCTCACAGCTTTTTGCATAGTGTTTGGCACATGACAGGTGCTCAATAAATAAGTGTTTGTTGTATGAATGAATGAGGGAGCGAGTGAACGGATCAATGTGCCTTATCTATGGCTACATCCCCCATAGTGCCCAGGGAAGTACTTGAAATACACTAGACGCTCAACAGATGTTGGTTGAGTGGGTGTACTTGACTGTATTTTGGGACAAGTTATTGTGATGGCTCATGTTCCTGGGAATATAGGTCATCACAAGATCACAGAATATCAAGCCAATTCTGAGATCATTGAGACCAATCTCCTCATTTTCAAGTTAAAACTGATATCCAGAGAGGTGATTACCTAACTGGCCCAAGATCACAGAAGAAATCAAGACAGCTGACCTGAACCCTCAGCTCTTCTGACCCCTGGTCCAGTGCCCATTCCATCAAACTGAATCACTTTTCACATTAGCATCAGAAAATTATTCTGAGGGCTTTTAACTCAGCCCAAGAAGTATCTCAGATTAGCATCAGCAGAACTAAAGAAAACCTCCATTTTCTTTGGTTTCAGAATAGTCTTTCCTGATGGCTAAAATGCAGTACATTTAACAGACAACCTCACCCTGGCTACACCTCACTGCCCCACTCCACCACCCTCATTAAGGCAGGCAGACAGGACCTCCCAGGCAGGTGAAGGGTTGGTGACTTTCCAGCTGTACATGCAACTCTGAACCTTGCCCCTTTTCCGTCAATGAACTTAGCCACAGTTCCAATGGAACATGGAAAATACAACCCCAGGCTAAATGGGAAAGCCTATGCAAAGAAGCCAGTAGCTGGAAAAATCGAGAGGAGTGGAAGGCTCTTGACCTCACCTGAGCGGGTGAGTGAGACCAGCAGGTGCTGGGATTGTAGGTGGAGTGATGGGGTTTGCTCCAAGGACGTGGCTGGCCAGCTGGCCTCGGTGTGGGCAAACAAGCTCTGGCCTGAAGAGAAGCAAGTAAAACATTTTCTCTTTTCATGTTTCTTAAAATCCTGTGGAATCACAGAATCCATCTGGATGCAATGAAGACCAATTGTCTAGAATAATGTTCCAAACAAAATACCCCTCTTCAAGAGAGCCAAACATTATACAGTCAGCATGGGCATCCTTGGCCTTCTAGTAAACAGAACGCTCTATCACCTGGCCTTTCTGCAGCTCTACAGTCAAGGGATGGTCAAAATGAGGACCCTAAGGCATTTGGAGATCCCAAAGGGTTTCCTCAATCATAAAGAATAATCTGACCCAGTGTAACTTTTAGTGTCAAGTATATTATATTATATTGATTTGATATTTCTTTGAAATTGGCAATTTTGTATTGGGCATTGACGAAAGAGGAGAGCTGATTAACTAGAGAGATTTCCAGCTTTACCTAATCAAAAGAATCACCTGAGGGCAGTGGGCCCCACCAAATTAAAATCACCAGGGTCAAGACCTAGAACTCTGTATTTGTTAGCAAGCACACCAGGTGATTCTTATGAATTGGTCAGCGTGGGAAACACAAAGGTGGAAAATCATAGTATCCACATCATAGGATTATTATCAGAATTAAGTGGAACTATACACAGCTCTTGGCACATTGCCAGGCACACGGTAAGTGCTCACTAAGTGTCAGCTGTTATTTAATTATTAATAAGACATTCCAGAGCCTGGTCAGATAATAGTTACTAAATGGACACCCACAATTAAAAGAGCAGAGAGCACAAGTATCCTGGAGTGGAAGAACTACCATTACTTACCTCTTTTTTCTTATTAACTTCATCCCTGTTATCCCCCTAGCACAATGGTTCTCAAATGTGGTCCCTGCACCAGCAGCATCAATGCTCCCTGGGAAATTATTTAGAAATGAAAATTCTCAGGTCCCACCCCAGACCTACTGAATAAGTACATCATTAGAGGTGGGGCCCAGAAACCTGTTTTAACAAGCTTTCCAGGTAATTCGGAGGCAGGCTATATAACTTGAGAACCATCGCCGTGACATCTTGCTACTCAAAGTATGGTCCCTGGGTCAGCAGTATGACATATTAGAAACACAGAGCCTCAGGCCCTATCCCAGACCTACTAATTCAGATTCTGCATTGTAATGAGGTCCCCAGGTGACTCACATGCACAGTACTGTTTCAGCAGCACTGTCCTAGACCACAGGAACTTCACAGATGCACGAGATAAAAGGGAAGTAAATGTGCTGCTGTTCTGACTGTTGTTAGATGGCATTTATAAGTATTGACTAGGCACTGTCTTTACATAGGTTACCTTGTTCATCCTCACTAAGTCTAGTGGTAGGTATCTGTATTCCTGTTTTATAGATTAGAAAATCAGTAAAGTAGCTTGCTGAAGGTCATTCAGCTAAGAAGTGGTGGAGCTGGTCATCTCTGTGTGACAGTCTGTGTTCCTGTCTCCACCCCATGGTGCCTGGCGTGGTCGACAGTACAGATAAGCAAACGCCACCTGCCTGCTTGTACAAATGGAGCAACTTCAAAAAAGAAAGAGCAAGCCAACTTATGAATGAGCAAGCCTCCAAAAGTACATGTTTCTAAGTCAGATATTTGGAACTAGTGATGGAACTACTCTTGGAAACTATTTACATCATGGCTTCTACAAGAAAATACATTGAGTTACAGCACCAGACGGTAGCAGCTCCCTGCAGGGTCAATAAATCTGGGCTCCAGAAACTTGTTAGGACTTCCTTCATATCAGCATAAGAGAAAGCACCTCCAATGCAACTCCCTCCCCAGATGTTATGGCTTGGGGAGCCATTCATTCCCTCACTCAAAGATTTACTGAGTGCCTCCTATAGAAAGAGTGCGAGGTGCCATTGGTGATAAAAGATGAGAATGATCCACGCCTCAAGGAACGCACAGCCCAGTGAGGGAAATAAAGCAGGAACACACACACACACACACCCTAAAATCCAAGGTGGAAAGTGGTGAATGGCAAAGAGAAATGCTAATGGAAGTTCAGAGAAGGGAGAGGTCACTTAGAACCCGGGATCAGGGAAGACTTCCCAAGAAGGCGCCATCTAAAGCTGAGTCTGGAAGGAGGGGCAGGACATGGATCAGGCAAAATGGGCATCCTTGGCAAAGGGAAAGGTGTGAGCAAAGGCCCGGAGGCTAGAAGAGAAGGCCAGGTGGGAGAGCTGCACTGACCCCTGGGTTGAAGCCAAAGGCTCATTTAACTTGCATATGGGAGATGAAACTAGACAGGCAGGCCTGTGCCTAAGCAAGGGAGATTCTAAATGCCAGGCTGAGAGGTCAGAACTTTATATACATAGACACCGCTTCACATTCTTGTCATACTCCATAATAAGTTGTGGAACTCCAAATCCTTTTTGAAAGAGGCTAGGGTAAAAACAAACATTTCTGAATTGGTATTGTAATTATTTTCAAGTCTGCTTCCTCCATTAGACTCAATTCAAATGACTTTGAGCATTAGAGGCTCAAAAGACACTGAATGTGTGAACAAAGGAATGAATAAATGAATCCACTAATGAGCAGCTGAGGGGTTCTGGGCAGGAGAGGTGGTTCAATTTTGCAGCATGGCATGGAAACAAAGGGGGTGAGGGGAGGGATGGTGATGGAGAGACTGGCAGCAGAGCTAATGGTTAGGACGCCATTGTGATTGGACAGTTCAGAGGCCACCACCTAGATTAAAGACAACGGGAAGGAGGAGCAAGGGACAGAAGAGAGACGTACAGCTACAGGACCTAGCAAGTGACTGGCAATGTGGCAAAGAGGAGGGAGACCTCAAAGGCTTACTGACGTTTGGAACCTGGGTGGCTAGGAGAGGGACAATGCCATTGGAAAAACGGGAAGTCAGACAGAAGAGCAAGGTGCTTCATTTAATCCTCACAACCCTGGGGCTATTATCGCCACTACCTCTCTGACTTCATCCTCTCTTATTTGCGCCCATGCTCACTCTGCTTGAGCCGCAGTAGCTTCCTTGCTGTTTCTCAAATGTGCCAGGCCTTTGCACTGGGACACTCTTCACCAGGCATCTGCACGGCCAAGTCTCTCAGCAACTCCACCTCTTTGCTCACATGTCACCACCTCAATGAGGTCTATTAAAACTGCAGGCCACACTTATCCCAGCTCCCCTCCAGAATCCCCAAAGTCCCTTACCCTGATCTCCCTTTTTTCTTTTTATTGTACTTATTACCTTCAAACATATAATTTTCTTACTTATTATGTCTACAGTTTAACACCTGTCTTCCTTCAATAAAATGTAAATTCCACGAGGACAAGGATTTCTATTTCCCAAATGCCTTGAACAGTGGCTAGCACATAACAAGTGCTCAATAAATAATTGTTCCATGAATTATCCCCATTTTATAGATGAGGAAACTGAGGCTCAGAGAGGTAATGTGACTTTCCCTAAATAACAGCTGCCAGTCAGTAGCAGGAGCCTGAATTCAAACACAAATCTGTCCAACTCCAACATCCACTCTGCCAGGCTGAGTCTTGCTTTCGACAGGCCAACCTTGAGGGGACAGCAGCCCATCATGGAGGCAATGATGAGCAGGCAGGGAGAAATGTGAGATTAGAGCCAACAGCAGCCATGCCCACAAGACAGCGAAGTTGGCCTGGCCAGGGGCAAGTCCACGCGTGCAGGTCCTAACCCGCCTACGGCCTGAGAGACACTCACTCTGACCAGAGCATCACCAACAGGACCAACGGTTTCACTTTCCAAGCGCAAGTTTGCGGAATCAGGCCAGCTTCGCCAGCACAGCAGCTCCTAATTTTTCCAGCTGTCTCAACTGTCAAATTACAAACTATCTTTGGGGGATGTATTTAACGAAGGGACGTGTTCTCTTTCCCTTTTTACCACCATCTAGTGGATCTGCAATTGGTTTCACTGCCACTCTGATCCCCCCGCATCATCCATACAACACGGGCTCATTTTACAGCACAGTACATTAGCGCGCCGAAGCTGCTCAAAATAAACGGGGTTGGCAAAGTATAATTATTTCCAGCAAAAGAGTTGGTTCTGCATTTTGACAGTCATCTGATATATTATTGCATTCAATGCTAAACTGTGAAACTGCAAAATTAAAAGAAAGCATTTTCTTTAAGTTTCAAAAGTACTCATTACTAAATTATAAAGCAGGTCATTTATGATGAATCAGTCCAAAAACAGAAGGATAACAGTGAAAGACTGCAGGAAGCTTGACTTCTTCGTATAACCTCTAACAGCCACATCCAAGGCCATTGTGAAAATTAAAAGAGATAGCAAACCTCACCCAGTGCCTGGGTCATAAGAGGTCCTCAATAAATGTCAATTTTCTTCCTTAATTATTATAGTTCTTTTCCCAACAGCAGAATTTACAAACTATTTCAATTTGTTCCTTTGGTCATTCCAGCATCCCCAAAGAGCTCTCAGTCTACTAGGGAAAGGCAGGTACACGGGGAACCGCTCACGGCGGGAGGGTGCTAAGAAAGAGGGGGACATGAGGTGCTGCGGGAGCAGAGAAAGAGCCCTTCCCCAGACCCCAACGGGAGCAGGACCTGAGCGGAGCTGGAAAGAGGAAGAGAGGTCAGCAGAGTGTGGGGAAAGGTGAGGAGGGCAGGAAGCCTGGAAGCAAGAGTGAGCACACGATCTGGGGAAACTGCAATTAGAACCCCCAGAACGACCAAGGCAGGGTAAACAGATGGTATTTAGACCTGCACTGGCCCCTCTTTTTGTGTTAAAGTGACAAAATGCACTGACTCCTCAGCACAACGGGAAGTGGCTGAGCCTGTCTCCTGTAGCCCACCTCCCCAGTCCAATTTCCCAGTAAGGCCATCTCTGGCCCCAGCCACCCAGCCTCCCGGGCTTGCCCTCAAAGATGAGACAGATCTCTCTTGAAAAGAGGACTTGACGAAATCTAAGCTCCCGAGTGTCAACGTCAGAACAAGCTGAATCAGCTGCACTTCAGGAAACAGAGTGTCCTTGGGAGACAGGGCATATCACTTACAGAAAACTGCTCCTGTTCACGAAGGACAAACTGTGAAACGTTTAACGTTGGCCTTCAATTATTAAAGGAGCCCAAATGAGCTCTGGCAGTAAGATGGATCACACACGCTCACAGAGAGGGCTCTGCAGGCCCGCCTAAACTGTGCTGGGCCATTCGTCAAGGCACCGGCAGACAGGGCGAGACGGAGGGCTCTCTCAGAGCTCACAGGGGCAGAGCTTCTGGAGAACTCTAGGAAGAGATGGTCATGCCCAGAGCAGGGAAGAGAAAGTAGAACCTGATTCTTTGTGGAAAACATGGATTTCTTCTAGGTATAACAGCCCATGCTGGCAAAGATCTCATTAACAGCTTTTGGCTCCTTGGTTGGCATTTTCACACTGGCCAGTTTTTGGCTTCCTGCGTGGTACTCAGGCAGTTACCCACTTGTCTGCCCTGGGGTATTTTTCAGTTTCTGGGACAAGAAGCACGCTGCAGCCAAGCTCTGGAGTACACTCGGCTTCAGCACTGCTCTCCTGTCAGTAGCTGTGTGACTTTTAGCCTCAGTTTCCCCATCTATAAGTGTAGGTTCACGGGGCTGTTGTGAAGACTAAACACCACACACGTTATTAAATAACCTGGCACATGCACACAGGAGGGGTTCTTGCATCCTGCTCCCTACTCCCTTTACTCCTTTTCTTTGTGTCCCTAAAAAATTAGAATGTTTTCCTGTCTGGGCACTGGGTCCCCCTCTTTCGATTTCAGATCAAAACAGTCATCCCTAAGGATAGAACTACCATACGATCCAGCTATTCCACTTCTGGGTGTTTATCCAAAGAACGTGAAAACACCAATGTGTAAAGATACATGCACCCCTGTGTTCATTGCAGCGTTATTCACAATAGCCAAGACTTGGAAGCAACCTAAGTGCCCATCAAGGGATGAATGGATAAAGAAGATGTGGTATATATACACAATGGAATACTACTCAGCCACAAGAAACGATGAAATCCAGCCATTTGTGACAACATGGATGGACACTGAGGGTATTATTCGAAGTGAAATAAGTCAGAGGGTGGAGGTCAAATACCGTATGATCTCACTCATTAAGAAGTAGATAATAACAACAACAAACAAACACAGAGACAGAGACTGGATTGGTGGTTACCAGAGGGGAAGTGGGGGGAGGAGGGCAAAAGGGATAATTAGGCACGTGTGTGTGATGGATTGTAATTAGTATTTGGGTGGTGAACATGAGAACATGATGTAATCCATGCGGAAATAGAAGTCTAATGATGTACACCTGAAATTTATACAATGTTATAACCCAATGTTACCGTAATAAACAACAAAAAAAAACCAACAGTCATCCTTTGGAGCCTCTGCCTGGTTTGACACTAACCTCCACCTGGGGGTTCCCTAACAGGAAGACATGTGGGTGACGATCCCAGCCCTTTCCCACCTCTCCTCACTCTGACCGCAGACAGTCTGCCCCACCTGGTTAGATCTCAGCTGTGCTCCTCCCCAGCTGACTCATCTATGAGGTCGGTCTGTTTCCCTGCCTGTGACCGTCTCCTCCCCTCACAGCTGATTCCCATCTATTTGTCCAGCCCTGCCACAGGCCCAGGGAGCACACTCCAGGCCTAGCCAGGCTCTTGCCCCTCACTTGGTTTGAGCTACTAGATCCTGAACCCCTGGAGAGCAGGGACCACGTCTCCCTGCTCTCTACTTTGCAAGCAGCACAGGATCCAGCACACGGCAGAGGCTGGCCAGAGCTGGTGGGGTGAGAGCGACACGGTGCCAGAGGGCCCAATCCTGGGACATGTTCTTAGAAGTTCTGTCTTGAGGCCAAGAAAATATTTCCTAGGATGGAAATGCTCCAGGAAGCCTAGGCAATGACAAATGAGCTGAGCACAGGCAATCTCCAGAGACTCCTGGTACTCCAGAAGCCTCACCCTCGCACGCACACTCCTCACACACTCAGAACAGTTCATGTGAACAGGGCCTGGCCCGGGGGGAGACAGCACAGACTCCAGGCTCGATGGAAAGGAAGGTGCTGCGGAAGGACTGATGAGAATAGAGGGTGAGAGAGCAGAGCAAAAGATGACTGAGATGTGGTGTCCTGGTCACAGAGGAAAACAATTTAACACAGTGCTGGGCGCTGGGGACGCAGAGGTAGGTGTGCACACAGCCCCAACCCTCCCTCCCCTCGAGGCACCCTGAACCCCCTCATCACTGGACTCAGCCTCCTGGATGGATACGCTGACTTCTTTGTCTCACCTACTAGACCACAAGCTCCTTGAAGGAAGAGACCACGTCACACTGACACAAACCCCAGTTACTAGCCCTGTGATCTTGCCAAGTCACTTAAACTCTCTAAGCTTCAATTTCCTAGTCTGTAGAGTGGAGATAATAACAATCTCTACACCCAAGGAAGAGGAAGTGAGCAAATGCATGTAAAGCCCTTCCTTAGCCCAGTGCTTGATTTACAGTCAGCACTCAGCAATGGTTAGGAAGCAGTAGTTTACAAAGCAGACATCAAGCAAATGCTTCATGAATTGGGGATAAGACAGAGGTATAAACATTGAAACAACTCATTACAAAATTATGTAACAAAACATATGGCATGAATACATCTGAACTACTATGAGAGCAGAAAGGAGAAAAAGCACCTAATTTTGCCTGGGCATGTATAGAAAATTTCACAGAGGAGGTAGGTAACACTTGGATTAAAATCTAAAGAACTGAAATCTGATCAAAGGAACGGCATGTGCAAAGGCACAGAGGCAGGACAGAGAACCTGGTGCGCTCAGGAATTGCAAGTCTGGCTACAAGCAGGGTCCGCACAAAGGAGCGGCGGTGACACACGGTTGAAGAGGTCAGTAAGAGCCAACAACTCCCTGAATGCTCTGCCAAGGAGAACCGCTCCTCCCAGGAGCCACTGAAGAACCACTGTAGGTTCTGAGCTAGGAATGAACGCGGCACAGCCCTCTGCGGGCTGTGTGGACGGTGGGAAAAGGGGGCAGGACTGGGGATAAACACAGGGCAGCGAGGGGGCTGACGTGGGATCGGGGGAAGGGAATGGAGATGGGGCAGAGACAGGGGGTAGGTGAAGCCAGCCAGCTCGAGGAGCTAGGAGAAACCGAGTCTCAGAAAAACTGCCACTGGCCCTTGGCACTCCCCAAGGTGCCTTCACATAAAGGACGGGTCTGTGCGTTAGGTAAATCACCTGCTCTCCACACCGGCCGCCTCACAGTGTGTACAACAGAGAAGCATGGCTGTGGAAATTCCCCGCTGAAAGCTCTGACTGCAGTGAGCAGGCCCAGAGGTCACAGTCACCACCGACTGGAGAGGACGAAACCACCTACGACGAGCCTGGGATCGGGCCAGCACTGCTCCACTCACGCGAAAACCTGAGGCCCAAGTTCCAGCGACAAAACCTTTCAGGTGGACTTTTTTTTTAAAGCCATTTACAGGAAGTCAAGGTTCTCCATGTACTTCAGAGAAATGGCTCTTATTTCGTGTGTTCTTAAAGAAAAAACAACAGTCTTCTCGCCCTACATGTCTGGGCGCCAACAAAAAGAAGCAGTTACTCACTAAGTCTCTAAAGGTCCCAGAAGTCAGTCGGTCTGTCTGCCTGTCTGTCTCACACACACACACACTCACTCATTCACTCCCCCCCACCCCGCCCCCCACAATAGAAATATGCTACTGTTCTTTGAAAGGGGCTGCATTCTAATGGCCTTATGGAGGAGGAGGGAGGAAGGGAGGGCTTAAGGCCATACATGACTATTCCTGCCAAACAAAAATGGTTGCCTCTGCTGCTTCCTTCCTTGTTTTCAATCTAATTAGACAGAGCTAATGAGTAGGCACCAATGGTGCTTGGTTCAGCTGTTCCAGACCCAAGTGTTTCTTCCTTATTAAAAATAAAGACACCCAAGGGCTCAATTTGGTAAAAATGCACACAGAAAGGCACATTTCCTTTTTAAAAAATGTTTTGTATTAAAAAACGATATCTGTTTAATAAGGATCAAAAATCAAATGTACAACAGCAAGATCCCTGGCAGCACCTGTGTGCATTTTCAGATGTGTCTTCAAAGACAAAACATTAGAGAGAGACTCAGAAGACCTGAGTTCTAGTGTCAGCTCTGCCATTTACCAGCTGCATGATCTTGGGCAAATACATACCACCCTGGGCTTCAGCTTCCTCAGTATCAAATGGGCATAATGCTCTGCCTATCTCAGAGTCTGGGGAGAGACTGTAATTGGAAGTGTTTTGCAAACTATAAAGCACTTTGTGCTATAAAGCACCTACTCGGTCAACAAACATTTACTGAGGGCCTACTAGGAGCCAGGAATTGTTCCCCTTCGACTGTTACCATCCTTACCAACACGGTACCTCTTCCAGTTCAGTCACTAGGTGTCAATTTCAAATGCAGCCTGGTCCGTGGTCTCAAGCCACACACTGGTTCACCCAGTCTTTTCCCCATTGAAGCATTAGTCACTTGCCTCCATCAGGAAATACTTAATGACATCTTAGCCCTGGGAGGCCCTGGGACATGTTAATACAAATGATGATGGGGTCAGCGGCCTCCTGCCACCTCTTCTACCCCAGAGGGCCTGGTCCTAAGCAGCTTCCAGAAACTTTCTCTCCATAACCACAGAATGAGGTGATTCTCACAGCCAGGGCCAAAGGCGGGGAGGGTAGGCAGGTAAAAAGATGGTAAGCCTGCATGGCTAGTCCCTCTGGTATCACAGTGCCTGGCTCCATGTCCTCACCAGGTGACCTTACCTGCAGGCTCAGCCCCAGCCCAGCCCTGCCCATCAGTCCTGTCTCAGGAAAGGTTTAAAGTATCTGAAGTTAGCAGCTCAGAGACAAGCTCAGTGTGCGGCCCTTCCTGCCCTGACCTTGTTCCTTAGTTTTCATCACTAAGCATCTGCCTTATTCCAGAAACCATGCCCTGCTTGTGCCAGAGGCCCAGCAAGTATGACCCTGAATTGGTTCCTCTATCCGAAGCCCCACCTAGTGAACTGTTCCACCTAGACCAGAATCTACCAATACCGCCTACTCTTACTCCAAGAGATTGTCTCGATGCAGACTCTACTTGGGAGCCTCCTGAGACCAGAGCTCCTAGGAATTCATCTCCACATCCCCCAGTGAGCAGCTTAGCGTCTGGCGTGTTACAGGCACATAATAAATATTCATAAAATGAAAAGTTTGTCCACTTGCCTAGATGCCTGCAAACTATCTGCTCCTATGCCCCTCCCCACTCACAGGACCTCCTTGACAGACAAAAGTACTGTTGCTTATTGCCATGTTCCCCGGTAGCTGTGCTGTTCCCACAACTCCAGGCCCCTGGCAGGGTGTCTGCGTCAAACCTCCTACCCACCCCATTCCCAGTATATCCCCTTTGCCACTTAGCGCATTCTAAGAGCCAAAGTGCTGGCAAGTTCTGAAGTCTGTGGAAGGCTTAGCATCACAGACCCACCTTTCACTCCCAGAATGTGAGAGCTAGCTCAGTCTAAAGACTCAGTTTGGGCCATCTGGCACCTTCTGGCACCAGTGTAGAAGGGACTCAGATTCTGTTCAACAAGCACTGCTGAACACCAAGAATGGTGTGAGGAAGGCTCTGTGTAAGATCCTGAGGTTGACACAGAAAATGTCTCACTAAAACCTAAGAAAGAAGGGCTCCAGATGGGTCTAGACTACAACATATCAGATTTGGCCTCTACAAGGTTGCTCTAAACCTGGTAACTCAAGTAGGAAACCTTATTTCTACTTCCTTATTTCTACTTTTTTGTAGATCAGCAGAGGAAAAGTGTACACAACAGAAAGAAAGTGATGACCTGAGATTTGGTGCTGGTGTCTTCACTAATCTGCTGTGTGACCTCAGGCAAGTCACTCTCCTTTCCTGGGTCTCTGTGTTACAGAGTCACAGACTTAGATCTGGTGATCATTTCTGAGGACCTTCCCATGCCCCACATTCAGCAATTTCCTTGCTACTCAAAGTGTGGTTCTCAGACCACAGCACTGACATCACATGGGAGCTTGTTAGCAACGCAGAGGAGACCTCCCGACAGACCTACGGAATCAGAATCTGCATTGTAACGAGATCCCGAAATGATCTGCATGCACACGGAAGTCTGACAAACACTGTTCTACAGCTCCCGGGAAAAACCCAGGCCAACCTGGAGCACGACATCTTCTGCAAGGAGCTGGAAGAAGAATGAGTCTGTCACAGGACTAAACTGAATGCGATTAGAAGCAGCTGGCCAGTAGTAAGGGCCAGGGAGAAAAGCTGCAAGATCCTTTTAAACTCAGCTGCAATCCATAAAATCTCTGGCAAGTACTTAGAGTCTCTAAATTTGAAGTCTTCAGATAAAATGACTTAAAAAATACTAATTATGCACGGAAGTCTAACCATGAACCAAGCATTAGTGAATCCAGAGCTCCTTCTGTACTGGCTTGCTGCCAGGGGCACTGAACAAAGCTCTAAAATCAGCAAGGAGGTCACCTCTGAAACCACAGCACTGCTGCCAGCCCCACCGGTCTCCCAGCTGGTCCTGGCCTACCAGAACCTCAGTCTCAGTTGGAATCCCACAAACAAGACCACACTCAAAGGAACACTGCCTGGACCCACACAGCAGGCCGAGGAGGGAGAGGGCCACAACCTCTGGGCTCACAGACCCACACAGAGTCAGTCCCATGGGGCAGAAAGGGAAGAAGAGGAGAAGCACAGGCTGGAAGCTGCACAGACCAGACAAACTTTGCCCTTGCTCCACATCCAGGGAGAAGCCCAGCTTCTGGCTTGGTGACCAGCCAGCTGAGAAAGTCTCACTCAGCCAATGAGGCTTTGAGACAAGCAAAGAAAACATCCTAAGCCCTGGGTTCTAGTCCTGACTCTACACTAACATGCTATGTCCCTGGGAGGCAGCCTCCCTCCCCCTCACCACCAGATGAGAGTCACCACTTGCTCCTCTGAGATAGGATTCTATTACACACCATAGAATCATTCATCTTTGTTTGCATGGCCACATCACCCACTATGCAAGGGCTATATCTCAATTGCTTGTTTCCCTAGCAATGGAGGGGACAGGAGGAGGGAGGGAGGGAGGGAGCAGTGGGGAGGGGAGGCTTGGACTTGATGACTATGCAGGTCATCAGCAAGTTAGGAAGGGACCCTCTTTCTTGAGGCATTCTCAGTGTCACAGTGCCCATTTTTCATCCTAAGCACACAGTGAAAAAATAACTTATAATCCTTAGAGCCTAGCCCCGAAACTCCTTATTGTATCTGCCAAAGGCTCCTCTTCCACCTTATGGTTTCAGGATCATACAATAATGACAGACATTGTCAGGAAGGATTTCTGTTGACCTGATTTCCCTAACCAACTCAGATAGAAATCCCAAGTGGAAATCTGACTATAAAATTCTCTAGAAGTCACTAGCTATAGCTATACTCAGTGTCCAAAAATCAATCTTCAAGACCCCCAACCCTACACAGAACCTAAAGGAGGAAGGCGATAGGACTCCTGATTATCGTTAAATAATCCTACTCTTCCTGTGGTGGGAGATGTGGGCAGGATACTCTGAGTACTTACTGAATAAACTACAGCCAGCCCCAGTCCTGACTTGGGGAGGGATGAGGGCTTGCCTTTGTGAGTCATCACTGAGAGCTGACCCCTGGCAGACCTCTAAGATTCACATTCTCCTATGAGGCCCTTGTGACCATCAGTGTTGCATTAGGTGCCCATCCCAACACTCCCCGCTCACTTTGTATGGCATACTCTTATCTGTCTCACCCATGCACTGTAAGCTTTGCGAGGACAGGACTGTAAAACTTGTCCTAGTATCTATGGTGGCCTATGTATAGGAGTCATTCAACAAATGTGTTATTAGTGAATGAACGAATGGACCAACCAAAGGAAAACAAGGACCAAAGATCATTTACTCAGTTTCATCAGTGTCAGTCAAGACTGCCCTTCAAACACTGTGAGCTAGGCCTACTCCTCAGTCCAGAAGCTAGCACAGAAGGAGAAGACCCAGGAGGTTAAATCTGAAAAAAACTGGATTCAAATTGTCTTGGAATTTTTTCTGGACCAAGGTATACTAACAAGTAGGCTATTCTCACCTATTTCAGGTTCTGCAATGTTGTGCTACTCTTACCAGAATTGTTCAGTCGGAAATGTATTCTTTAGAAACTGGATAGTATTTATATTTTAGTTATTAAATGCAATGTGAAATACCCGGCATATATTCACTGTTTAAATTAACATTTGTTGAACCTCAATCTATACAATTTTATTTCTCTATGTCTTGAACTAGGAATTTGCAAATAGTGGAGTTACAGAACCACTCTGGGCCACCCCTTTTTGTGAATATAAAAGCACTTAAGTAAGGCAAGCTGACTTTGGTGGAATAGCCTCTATTTTTCATCCAGTTATATAACTCTGCATTGTCAAAATGCACCAATAACTGGTGCTGTCATCTATCATGGCCCCAAGAAAAACCTCCTTTGGGGCTCTTTCTACATTTATTTTCAATTGCCAGATCCCCAGAGGCAAAAATCAAATCACTGACGCTATTTCAAACTTCATGCTCAAGGCAGCCGCTAAGAGGATAATAGGGCAGCCCAGCTTTTGCTCTCTTTGAGGCAGGAAGACACCCCATGGCTGTGAAGGAAAGGTAGGACACGTATGAGGACATTCAAAATACAGCAAGGAAACCCAAAACAACAGAAAGATAAGAGATGCTGGAGGAAAAAGCTATTTGGAACTATGAATCATTCCAAAGTAACTTATTATACAAAATGAGCTTTCAGAATTGCCATTCATTTATTGTTTTGTCCATTCATGCGTTCATTCTGCAAATATTCACTGGGTCCCCATTACATGCCAGGCACTGTGCTGGGCAGGCAGGCAGCACAAGGATTTCTGGTAAGAAGCAGAACATCAGTCCACACTAGCTCACTATGCTCCTGCCACACTAGCCTTCCTTCAGGTCTTCATGCAAGGTCCTTTCATGCTTCAGCACAGGTCCCAGCTGAAATGTCTCTTCCTCCAGGAGGTCTTGCCTGATTTGTACCCCCACCCCTCCAGCCCACCCTGGACTAGATTAGCCTTGCCTGTTATATAACCCACAGTACCTCCCTTTTAACACTCTATATCCTCATCATTACTCTGTCTTCCCCAAGAGACGGTAAGCCCCATGTGGGCAGGGACTGCCTCTCCAGTGACTAGCACAGTTGCTAGAATATGTAGGACTCAGTAAATATTCACTGAACAAATGAATGAACTGGGGTTTATGGGCAAACTACAGGCCCTGAAACGTACAGTGGGATTTGGAGCTCAACAGACTCAAATCTGAAGCCTGGCTTCACCACTTACCAGCTATGTCACCTTAAGCAAGCCCCATGATCTCTGTGAGCCTGTTTCCTCATCTGTAAAATGGAGATAATACTTCATAGAGATGTAGTGACAAATAAATAATATGATGTGAGTAGAGTGATTGGCACGAAATAGATGCTCAACAAATATTACCCCCTGACCCCTCCCCCAACTCTCTATAGTGAAGAAAGAATTGATAACAGCAAAGCAGGGCCCCAGCCCCATAGGAACTTATCAACTTGTCAAGACAGGAATCAGGCACAGGGTAGCAATCAGGCCAGTTTACACAGGGGTAGCAGCCCAGTAAGATGACATCTTACTGACTCCCAGGCTCTGAATTTGAGCTTCTTCCATCTACCTGATCAAGGTACAACACTGGGCACAGCACCGAGCCTGCAGTTGGAGATCAAATGGCCGCAGCTATGGAAGAAGATGGCAGAGACTGAACCCATTCCTCATGCCAGAAAGTGCCCTTTGAGGCATTCGGACAAAAGCTTACACAACTCTCTTCCCCAACTGTGCTGTCCGCAGTAACTAAAGGGAGCCTGAAGGTCTACAGTGGGCTACAGTCACTGAGGAAGACCAGTGACGGCAAAGGCAGTGCAGTGCAGTGGGAGGAGCACGCTAGGCCCAGACTCGGAGGACGCGGCACAAGTCTACTCTGGCACCTATTAGACACCTGCTTTGGGGCAAGTCTTTCCCTTACCCAGGCCTCATTCCACCACCTGTAAATGGAAGGGACTGGACTAGGACGATACCTAGGGACCCTTACAGCACTCAAGATCTGAGATGGATGCATGTCAACCAGCTGTAATCAGTGAGCCAGGGAGAACTCTTCAGTCATGCACACCCTGACCTGACACACTCGGCTCGCTCTCAGTTACACAGCGGACACAACAGTCAGGAGGAAGGGCTAATATGGTCTTCCCTTAGCCGACGCAGTCTCCTGATGCAGCACTGCACCTGTTCTCTTTGCATTTGCAACTTACTAGATAATACCACCACAGCACTCCCT
Source organism: Ceratotherium simum simum (assembly GCF_057802395.1). NCBI lineage: Eukaryota > Metazoa > Chordata > Mammalia > Perissodactyla > Rhinocerotidae > Ceratotherium > Ceratotherium simum. Next base: position 12,570,706 of record NC_141906.1, on the reverse strand, counting down.
GAAACAGCCACCATTCGTCACTTGCTTGGGTATTTCAGGTCTTTGCTTTTTTTAAAAGAGACTAACTAGAGTATTATAAAGACTAATCAATAAAACTGCCAAATAAAATTTACCCAGAAAACAATTTCCTCCTTTCTTTGTTTCCAATAATAATAGCAACACCTTTAATGAATTGCTGACCTGCACTGAAAGTGAGACAACTACCAGAAGGGACATGGGGCAAGTCTAGAACGCCCACTTCATAAACGAGCCAGGCCACACAGAGAAATGTAACCCATGCATTACCCAGTGCCTTTTTCTTAGGGAAACAATACTATAAACAATACTCAACATCCCAGGCCTGCTGCATGGCAACAATATCCACCCTCACCCTCAGACACATAGCCAACTAGGCACCGCGAGAGATCAAAATTGGCCACCCTGAAATATGTCTCTTTACCTTGATTATTTTCTCTGACGGACATTTGACCTTCCCCACTAACTGCCTAAAGGAATTTAACTCTGGGTATGGACAGACTGGCAGCGTCCTCACTAAGCCCATTCTTTTCAAAGTTCTGTTTACCAAATATTTACATTTGTAAATGTATCTCCCTCTCCATATTGGGAAGAGTGGGGGATGGTCTTATCTGTGGAAACTCTTATCAGTACGGAAGGAGAGGACTTAAATCTACATACTCTTGATTACTGTGATTTCTGTCTCTCTGGCCACATTCTCTATAGGTGACCTTGTAAAGAATTGTCTGACAAACATTTACATTTCCCTCTCCATGTGAATTGTCTTCTTCCCCTCTGAAATCCCAAACCCTGCACCCCCAACATCCTCCTTTGTCTTTAGCTGAAGATAGTATTTAAGATGAGAATCTCGGCCATTGTGTGGAGAAACTCAGTTTCCCTGGTTTCTCCCATGTACACATGTTATTAAACTTGGTATTATTTTCTTCTGCTAACCTGTCTTTTAATTATTTCGCCAGCCATAAGAACCTTAAGGGAAAGGGTGGATGGGGATTCTCCCTCTTCCCTGACAGCACCTTTTAATATATCCTCGCCATTCTTCTTAGGGCTGGAGAAACAAAATGATAAAACACTATTTCTGTCATTAAACAAAGTCTGAGGCTACAAGTCAAGTGGTCCCAGCTATGGAAGAAAAAGTGGCAGAAAAAGGCCTCTGCAAGCACTTAGGCCAAAGAATGAATGGCAAAACACTGCCCGATATCCACACCATAGAGGCCACATAACACTGGGGCAGCGGTTTTCAAAGCATGGTCCCAGGCCATCAGCATCAGCACCACCTGGGACCTTGTCAGAAATCAAATTCTCAGGCACTGCCCCAGACCAGCGGCATCAGAAACCCCAGGGGTGGGACCCAGCAACCTGCATTTTAGCAAGTCCTCCAGGGGATTCTAATGCAGCTTACGTTTGAGAATCACCACCTCAGAGCATTCCAACTGCGGAATATTTGCAGTGAAACGGCAGAAAACTAAGTTGTCCATTAAACCTAAGAGAAGAATTTGAAAACTGGGTAAGAAATAGGTTTTTAAAATTATCTTATACGTCGGTATTTTGGAAAAAGCAGGTTTATTACAGGAGAAAGGAAGATACAGAAACGCTGGTTCTGATGCAGAAGGGAATGTCTGCGCATATGCAGGAGCCTCTGAGGTAAAGCCCCGGGCCTTTTCCTGTGTGGCACTTCACTTCCAAATATAGGCCTTTTCTGTCCCTTCAGCTGGGAGCTCATCACTCCAGAGGGTGTTCCCACACATTCACCAGCACAGCTCTCAGACTCAGCAACCACAATGAAGGTCACTTTTTTTTTTGGACTCATAAATAGGAGAGTGGAAAGTAAAAAAGCAAGGAGCAATAAATGTTGCAGGGTCACCAAATTAAAAAATGAAGGGAGAATTAAAAGAGGGAGAAAGAAATATATGAGTACATATGAGAAAGAGGTTGTTTAAAGTAGGATTTGCTGAGCTCTGAATAAGAGAAGAGAGGAGGGTAGGGTCAGCCCCAGAAGGAGAAAGGAGGCAGTGAAGGAATACTGGGACAGTCCTTGGCCTCTGCCACCAGGTGGCGACATCAACCCAGCACAGCTGAGTTGCTGTCCAAAAGCTTTTGTTTTGCTTTGTCTTTTCTTGTTTCGTTATTGCTTTAGGGTGGGAACACAGATGCAGAACAACTTCAAGTTGGGTGGCTGGGGGCAGAGAGAGCATAATGAGCAACGGATTGTTTTTATGCATGTTAATTTAGTCAGTGACCTTAATTAAAGAGTATCATTATATTTTAAAATGTGCGAGCAACCACATAATAAAAAGTGCCCATGATGATAAAGGCTATAGGGAGTTATACATTAATATTTTACTGCAACTAAATTTTTAGATAATACATTTGACTTTAAAATATTTATTTGCCTGGAATGAAATTCAATGTCAAGTTAGGTCTAACTTTATGGTCCAAATGCAGTTTTCCTCCAGCAACCACAAAATGTTAAATACTGAGGAAGACAATAATAATGAAAAGTCTGCTGTACTGTAACAGCAAATTTCCTGTAGGAATGATCTGAGGTTCTACAGGTCACCAAGCAAAAGACACACATGGTTAATCATAAATCCATCTAAAGATAGTTCATTTCTTTCATTTTTCATTTTAAATGGAAGCTTAAACAACTCTCTGGGCCTGGAAGGTTGTAAATTTAATAATGTTGTTCCAATTCACTACTAGTTCCCATTGATTTTCTCTCATTTTAATCTGTATTGATGGATTAATGTCTTGTGACGTCTAAATGGCAAATTGAGGAAGAAAAATGATATGCACTGAGTTGGACCTCTACTGGAAAAAGCATTAAGCTGGGAATCCAGACCTGGGTCAAGCCTCAGCCTCAGCATCTACTAGCCGTCATCCCTGGGAAAGTCACTTCAGCTCTCTGGGCTCAAGTTCCTCATACATAAAATGAAATAATAATCTTCGCCATAATTCACCAAATTGTTGTGCTGAGCAGATGAGAAAACAAGGAGTTGTTACTATGAGGTAGTACCTAGATTCCCCTAAATTCAAATCAAACAAGCAAACAAACCCTCTACTGAAGAACAAGCTACTTTTAAAAGCTTTTAAAATTAGGCAAAGAAAAATATGCTGCTTCAGGGATCACAAATATCAAGGTGGTGAGGTAGGAAAACTGGAAAATAGTTCTCAGTGTTGTTGGATCCTCAAATTTTGGATCACCAAAATAAATGTCTTTGGAAAAATTGAGTTTGAATAACCCCAAATGATGCTAGAGTTACCATAGCAACAAACAGGACCATTCAGCTGGGGCAATCAATAAAAGCCATCAACAAGTGGATCTGCATTTCCTACAGCCACAAGAAAATTTCTACTTACACTTCTCTGAAACATACAGTTTCAAAATGCTCATGGAATCAACAAGAGTGAAGTGATTTTCAGAATAAATCCCATAAAAAAAAATCCTAGTGTTTTTCGTTAAGTGTTGAGATCCTTGAATGAAAGGTATTGACTGGGTACATATACCCCTGCTATTATCCAGGAAGGAATACCAATCAAATGAGTCTACAGACAATTTACTCTGAATGTTCCTTTAGCTGCTATATTAATAAAAGGTAATATAATACATGGTAAATATGTACTCAACAAAACAAGAGCTGTCATTCTCTCTTGATTATTAGTGGATACTCAAATTCAAACAAGCCAAACCATCCTTCAAACAATTCAGATCATAGAGCTGGACAAATATTAGCTTAGCCTGCTTCCCAGCTGGTAGCCCAGAGTTCAATCCAGTTACAGATTTAGGAGAAAAGAAACTGCCTATGTCATTTATCTTTAATTCACTGTCCTGTTGAACCCACAGATCTGACAGCTCTCCTCCAGGTAAGACCCACGGCTTAGACATTAGTTCTACTATTAATGACAACAATGGTCCATGTTAATGTGACGGGACCAGTGCTGGGCGATGACTGATTGTTTTTACAATCTTACTGTAAAAACTTCATAAAGACCTTTAATCCTCTGGCAAGTCCAAAACAAACAGATCTCTAGCTCTTAAGCTACATGACACCTGTAGCCATGGAAGACAAAGGGACTAGAGACCAAGATGTATTGAGTAACCTCAACCAAGTAAGTTTCTAATAAAATCACGTAACCGAAAAATTTAATTCTGATTTTATCTTTGTGTAACAATAAATTATTTGTTGAAAGAAAACTTCATCTACGATTCCACCACCTAACACCACATCTTTTGTTCATTATTCAACTTTCCCTTCAAATCTCTGAGCACAAACAGAATTTTACTCAGAGATATGACCCCGTTCCCATTTCTCACTAATCTAGAGGGTTTTCAAACTGTGTCCTACAGAGCCTTGTGTTCCCTGGATGGACCCCAGGAGCTACCACAAGACAGGGCCTGCCTGCAGGCAGCCAAGTTGTAAGGCTTCATTCTCCCTCCCCCACGTTCCTATCCCTATTCCCAATTCAATCAGAACAGTTCCATTTTTACCTGTTTTAGATTTTCAGATTCTGAATAATATTTTATTTGAAAATAAAACAAAAATAGTTCTACCACTACAAAGCATTTAAAAACTAAGAATGCAAAGAATCATGAAATTTTAGAAAGAACCTCAGAGATTCAATGCTTTCATTTTACAGACGCTGAAAGGAGACCCAAAGAGAAGAAAGACTTGCCCAAGTCATATAGGCAATTAGGAACTGAAATTAGATCCCAGGTCGCCATCCTCAACTCAAAGATCCTGTTCCTCATTTAGAAACTATTCATTTACTCATCCAATAACTATCTATCAAACGCTGCTCTGTGCCAGGCACTGATTTAAGCACTGAGAAGTTAAAAGGGACTTCTTAAAAATCCTGCCCTGAAGGCACTTACAGTTTAATAAAGGAAGACATATAATAAACACAACAAATGAGTAAAGTGTATATATATAGTTGTTATTAGTGCCATCGAGTTGATTCCGACTTCTAGTGACCCTGTGTACAGCAGAGCGGAACCCTGCCTGGTCTCTTTGAGCTATCCCCTCACCTTCTGGTGCTATCTCGGACAATGCTCTGCTGCTGTTCATAGGTTTTTCATAGCCAGCTTTTTTTGGAACTGGGTGGCTATGTCCTTCTTTCTAGTCTGTCTTAGTCTGGAAGCTCCACTGAAACCTGTCCACCCTGGGTGACCCTGCTGATATTTGAAATACTGGCAACATAGCTTTCAGCATCACAGCAACACACAGCTGCCACAGTATGGCAACTGACAGATGGGTGGTGTGGTTCCCTGACCGGGAAATGAACCTGAGTTGCTGGCAGCGAGAGCTAGAATCTTAATCACTAGACCACCAATATAGTCATTAGAAAGTAATAAAGCACAGAGGGGGGATGGGGTCACCAGGCTGGAAGGTTAGAGGTCGCAATTGGTAAATTTCCTCCAAGACCATTCCTTTAGGTCTTTATGCACCTAATAAGAACATGTGTGTGCTATAACTCTCATTAATTCAGCTCACTAGTTCAGAAGAAGAAATAATCTAATGGTAAGTCTGTCTGGAATTTCCCAGGACTCCATCTATTTTTTTTCTTAAATGGCATACAAAGCAAATCAGTACAATACACAAGCAGGGTGTTAAAATTCTTTGGTAAAAATGTTAAACAGTATCTTAGAAGTACACACAAGCAAGATACTAATTGTGGCACTTGGCTCTAGAAGAAGCAAAGAACGTGGCAAAAATAAAAAAAGAGTTACAAGTGAGGAGACCTGGCTTCCAGGCTTATTCTGCTGTGTGACCTTGGATAAGACGATTAACTTCTCTGAGCCTCAGTTTCCTTATCTGTAAAATAAGGGGGCCAAAGTAAACATTCTCTGAAGTTCCATGCTATCATTCAAGTATCAACGTCCTCCAATGTGCCAGAAGCATTATATAATATCTTAGTAGTCATATCAGCATTATTATTTGATTCCAAAGTAACCCTAATAACACATTACATTTATAGAGTTCTTCACAGTTTTCAATGTGTTTTCACATGCATTATTCTCATCTGAGAAGGAATAGAACAGCATTTTTTTCATGTTCTAATAAGAAAGGCTGGCCCTTCAGTCAATCCAGGATAATACGAAACTGCCTGCTTTCCAGAGCGACTCTGGCCCAGGTGTAGCTCTAGCCGAGGAAACCAGCAAGGCCCTGAGAGACTTGCAGAGTTAGGGGCGCCATTCAATGCATCCTCAATAGCACTGTGGATGGCAAGAGCACATGTGGACCTTTAAAATCCCTTCCCCATTCGAGGGGTACAGGGAATTTTCACACTGAGGTATCTGCCACTATATGGGTGATCAGCATGGGGATCAAGGGCTAAAATGCAAACTTTAATAATCCTTGCCATACTAAATAGGTGTCAAAAGCCTTTAAAAAGTCTATCTCCTCTGATTCAGCAATCCTATTTCTAGAAATCCTTCCTGAGAAAATAATCAGAAATTTGACAAAAGATTTAGGTACAAAGATATTGACCACAGAGTAATTTTTAGTAGCAAAAACTTGGAAAACAACCTAAATTTCCAAAAATAATCAAATAAATTGTGGCATATCCAAATAATAGAATATTATTTTTTAATGTTAAATAGCTAAGAATACTTAATAACATGGGGAAAATGTTCCCAATATAATTATAGGTGGATAATCTGGATATAAAGCAAACATACTAGACATAATATCTTGGATTTTTAAAAAACACATATAGAAAAAAGCATTAGAATGTTACACATGGTTTTCTCTAGGATGTGATATTATGGATGATTTGGGTGTCCTATAATTCTACAATGAGCATGCACTATTTTTATAACCAGAAATTAAAAATTATTATTTTTTAAATTCCTCTCCTACCTACCGCACAGAGTAGTGATAAAAACCAACAGAAGAATGAGCTTTGTAACAATAAGAACTATCCCAAAATTGAATCCAAGGAGACAGAGTTCAAGCAGCACTGTGTGACCACATGGTCCCTGATCAGGTCAGACTTTAGGAACCTGGGATTCTAGAGGCCTCTGTGAAATCCCTCTACCCCACAGGATGTGTCCTGCATTGTTGGCAAGGCAGGGCTGGGTTGGGTTGGTCCCACCCTCCCTGTCTAGTGCCCCAATGCTTGGTGGTATGCACTATGAGGGGTAAAGCAAGCAGTCGGTGGCCAAGTAAGAGAGATCCTCTGGGAAGCAACCCCAGCAGCCCGTGGCCACTGTGCCCTTACCAGCTTCCAACACCCCAAGTAGTAAAGGCCCTCCTGCCCAGCAAACATGTTACTAAAACACGCCACTGCCTGACACAGTGCTCATGGTAACTTCTCTGAGGACCGAAACTGGTCCTAAGCCTTCACTCTGCAGTGTGGTCCCAGGCATTCCATGGGAGAGGAAAGGAGGAGTGAGACTGTCACATGCAACCCTCAGACATTTTTGTTTAGCCCACCAAGCGTTTTAAAAGACAATATACGTGAGCAGGGGTTTGGCTTGGTCACAATACAGTACATAAGCAGCTTACCTCATACCTATGCCCCTGCAGGCACCGAAGCTTGTCACAGATAGATGGAAAAATTGAGACTCGAAGAAGAAAAGTGACTTGTTCAAGGCCACGTAGCAAGTTATTGCAAACTGGGTCTAGAAGCTGGGTGTCTGACTTTCAGTTCAATGTGTCACGTTACAGAATCCCCAGCTCTCCAGGGACTCTAGGCCCCGGACACTAGAAGGGGCTCCAGACTCTTCCACCTCCTATGGGTCTCTTTGCCCAGGATTGCAAGAGACATCAGTTCTTATTTTAAGCTGTCAGTGACCAAAACACGGTGAAATAAAAGTTCATACTTGGGACTCAGGAGTAAGTGACAGTGGGCCAACAGGAAAAGACAGGACATCCTAGGAATGGGGGTTAGAAGACAGAGAGCCTCTGCTCCCTCAGGATGGGTGACAGAGAACCAAGTCAAAGAAAGTGAACAAACAGCATCTTAATGCTACATAGATGCATGAACAGAGCTGCATTCATCCATACTGCTCACCAGAGGAGAGAGGCGAGGATGTTCGTGGGTATCAGAGTGGGCTGAATTGATGGAACGAATGAGTGTTAAGGAAAGACAACCCACTTCTGCTTTGGTGTCTTGGTCCTCCTTAGCTTGGCTGTAGCCATGCTCTCATCAGACAGGGAACTGTGTAGACAGAGCATAACAAATATGGTAAACTGAATGAGCGAATGTTACGTTCTGGACTTCCTCTGGAAGATGGTGACTCTATTACCCGGGAAGCGGCAGAAGTCTGGTGATGTCCTATCTTTCCTACCATTCCATATTTTCATACTCTCAGAAAACAAATGATAAAAGAACAGAAGGTGGGGCAGGGACAGGAGGAAGAGTGAGCAGCAGGACAAGGAGAAAAGGAGAGGAAGACTAGAGGAGAGAAAAGAAGAGTAGAAAAGCATATTTTTATCATAAACAAGTTCAATGACAAGCCAGGAAACATAACAGTGTTTTCTTTCCAACTTAAAAAGGAAGATGAACTTCATTATTCTGATTTCCATCCGCCCACCAACCTGTCTCCACCACCCTCCCCAGCCCGTCAGCTTCCCAGGTAATCAAGAAGCAAAGTAAATCAGGCAAGAGCCCTCGAGTGCGGACAGAAAAATCCACCTCTCCTCGGCCCCCTCTTGCACTGGAACACTTGGAACTGCTGTGAGTCTTCTCAGCTGGGAGGACTGCTAACAACGGTGAATTAATTTGGGTGTTTCACTGCAGAGACGGTGAGGTGCCACCTCGCTGCATGAATACAGTGTGCTGCTGGCTTCCTCTGGATCGTCGGGTGAGCCCAGGCATCACAGGCAGCGTGACTCCTGAGGGATGGGGAGTCAATGAGCCTGCAGGGAGCAGAGACCCTGGTGGCACCCCAAAAGTGCAAACACACAGAAAAGGCCAGCCTCTGGGTCAAATTCGTAGCTCAGCGGAACCCTGTCCATCTGGCAGCAGATGGCTGTTCTATTCTAGACTTGGTCATTCCTCTTGAGAAAACCTCTTCGGTAATGGTGTTGTCAGTCCCTTTCTCAATTTGCATTTAATGCTCAGACATCACCAGGACAGGCCACCAAGAATGCCACAAAGATTCTCCGCAGTATTTGGAAAGGAGAAGGAATACAGTTATTTGCTTGTTTTATTTTTTATTAAAGGTGTTAAGTGCAGAGGAAAGAGCCCCAGAAAAACCTTTCTAATAGCACAGTCAGTGCACTCTCCAGCCTGGCTGCTACTTCCCTCTTCCAGGCTAGCTCCCTCTTCCAGCTCAGCAAAGAAGAGGAAAGCTGAAGGGGTCTGACAAACCAACTGAGTCTGTTCTAGTAGGTTCAACAGGAAAGTTGGAAGAGCACTCTTCAGAACAAAAAGAGGAATCAGAGGAAACCCAAGCCACCTTGCACCCTCAGCATTGCCCTCCTCCTGCGCAGTGTGTTAATACCCCAGATGCTAACAAGGCCACCTGGGAGAGTGGAAAGGACAGTGCCCTGGCAGTCAAGACATCTGGGTGGCAGGCCACTGACCTGCTGTGCACCCTTGGGCCAGGTGCTTAGATTCTCTGAGTTCCAGTGTCCTCATCTGTAAAACAGAAATAATGTGTACTTAATTTAATATTATTGGTTTTAGTTTCGCCTGTTAGAATTTCACATATATGGACTCATGCAGCATGTACTCTTTTGTGTAAGGCTTCTTTCATCCATGTTGTTGGATGCATCACTTCACTCCTTCTGAACTGTATGAATAAACTACAGTTGTTTAATCCATTCTCCACTGATGGATATTTGGGCTGTTCCCAGTTTGAGGCCACTAGGAATAAAGATTCCACTTCCTGTCTTTACAATTTTGACTACTCTAGGTACTTCATATAAGCGGAATCATACAGTATTTGTCTTCTTGTGACTGATTTATTTCACTTAGCATAATGCCCTCAAGGTTCATCCATGTTGTAGCATGTGTCAGAACTTCCTTCCTTCTTAAGGCGGAATGCTATTCCATTGTATGCATACACCACATTTTGCTTATCCATTCATCTGTCAATGAACACTTGGGTTGCTTCCACCTTTTGGCTATTGTGAATAATGCTACTATGAACACTCATCAAGATCCTGCTTTCAATTCTTTTGAATACATATCCAGAAGTGGAATTGCTGGATCATATGATAATTCTATTTTTAATATTTGTGTAACCACTATACTGTTTCCACAGCAGCTGCACTAATTCATTCACATTTCCACCAACAGCGTACAAGGGTTCCTTTCTCCACGTCCTGGCCAACACTTATTGATTTCTGTTTTTTGGTTTGTTTTTTATAGTAGCCATCCTAATGGGTGTGAGGTGGATCTCACTGTGGTTTTGATTTGCATTTCTCTAATGATTAGTGATGTTCAGCATCTTTTCATATGCTGTTGCTCATTTGCATATCATCTTTGGAGAAATGTCTACTCAAGTCCTTTGCCCATTTTTTTAATCAAGTTATTTGTGTTTTTGTTGTTGACATACTGCAGTTTTACAGCAAATCTTGAAGATAATGTGAATCCTCCAACTTCATTCTTTTTCAAGATTTCTTTTTCAAGCTTTCAAGATATTTGAGGTCCTTTACGTTTCCATATAAATGTTAGAATCAGCTTAGCAATTTCTACCTCAAAAAAAGCCTCTTGGGATTTTGATTGGGATTGCTTTAAATCTATAAATCAATTTAGGGAGAACTGACAACAACATTGGGCCTTCAAATCCATGAACGTGATCTCTCTCTCCATTTATTTAGGTCTTCTTTAACTTCTCACAGTGCTGTTTTGTATTTTTTATGTACAGGTCTTTCACATTTTTTTGTTAAGTTTATACCTAGATATTTTAGGCTTCTTGATATAAATATAAAATAAATTGCTTTTTTAAGATCTTCCAATTCTTTGCTACTATGATATAAAAAAATCGATTTCTGAAGGTTGAATTTGTACTCTTCTAAATTCACTTCTTGATTCTAATAGTTATTTTATAGATTTCTTAAGATTTTCTATGTCAACAATCATGTCATCTGTGAATAAAAACATATTTACTTATTCCTTTCTGATTTTTAAGCCTTTTATTGCTTTTTCTTACTTTATGGCACTGGCTAGAACCGCCACCCAATATAACGTTGAATAAAAATAGTGAAAGAGGACACACTTGCTTTCTTCTGATCTTAGGAGGAACACATTGAATTCTTCACCATTATTTATGATGTTTGCATTTTATAAATGCCCTTTATTAGATTGCAGAAGTTTCCTTCTATTTCTAATTTGCCAAGAGTTTTTACCACAAATGGATGTTAAATTTTTTTCCAGCTTTATTGAGGTATAATTGACAAATAAAAATTGTATATATTTAAGATGTACAACGTGATTTGATATACATCAAATACGCTATGAAATGATTACCACAATGAAGCTAATTAACACATCCATCACTTCACAGTTACTATTTCTGTGTGCGTGTGTGTGTTGTGTGTGGTAAGAACACTTAAGATATACTCTCTTAGCAAATTTCAAGTATATAAAACAGTATTATTAACTATAGTCACCACACTGTACATTAATCTCTAGAACTTATTCATTTCACATAACTGAACCTTCATACCCTTTGACCAACATCTCTCCACTTCCCCTACCTCCCAGCCACTGGCAACCACCATTCTACTCTCTGCTTTTATGACTTAGACTTTTTCGGATTCCACATATAACTGAGATCATGCAGTATTTGTCTTTTTGTGTCTGGCTTATTTCACTTAGCATAATGTCCTCCAGGTTCATCCATGTTGTCACAAATGGCAGGTTTTCTTTCTTTGTAAAGGCTGAATAATCCTCCAGTGTGTGTGTGTGTATCACATTTTCTTTATCCATTCATCCATTAACAGACATGTAGGTTGTTTCTATGTCTTGTCTGTTGTGAACAATGCTGCAATGAACATGGAGGTGCAGACATCTCTTTGAGAAGGGATTTCATTTCCTTTGGATATCTACCCAGAAGTGGGATTGCTGGATCATACGGTAGTTCTATTTTTTATTTGAATTTTTAATTTTTTGAGGAACCTCTATACTGTTTTCCACAACGTCTGTACCAATTTACATTCCCATCAACAGTATACAAAGGTTCCCCTTTCTCTACACCCTTTCCCTAGTCAACACTTGTTATTTCTTTGTCTTTTTGATAATAGCCATCCTAAAAGGTAGATAGCTCACTGTGATTTTGTCAAAGCCTTTTCTGCACCTGCTGAAATGATGATCCGGTTCTCCTCCTTTATTTTGTTAATATGGTGAATTACGTTCACTATTTTTCAAATGTTAAAGCAAGCTTTCATTCCTGGGATAACACAGCTCAGTCATGATGTAGTGTCTTTTTTACATGTTGCCAGATTTGATTTGCTAACATTTTGTTAAAGAATTTTGTGTCTATGTTTATGAGCAATATTAGTCTATAGTTTTCATTTTTTGTAATGTCTTTTTTAGGTTTTGGTATCAGAACTGTGCTGACTTCATAAAATGAATTGGGAAGTGTCCCCTCCTCCTCCTGTATTTTCTGAAAGAGTTTGTGTAAAAATCGTGTTTTTGCCTTAAATACTTGATAAAATTTACCAGTTACACCATCTAGGCCGAGAGGGTTCTTGGTGGGAAAATTTTACATAATGAATTGGTCTCTTTAATAGATATATAGATATTCAGATTTATTTCATCTTATGTCAGTTTTGGTAATTTACATTTTTTCAAAGAATTCATCCATTTAATCTAAGCTGCCAAATTTATTGGCACAAAGTTCTTCATAACATTTCTTCAGTATCCTTTAATGTCTGTAGACCTACTTGCATTCCTCATACTCGTGTTTTGTGATCTCTTTCTCTTTTTTCTTAATCAGTCCAGCTAGGGCTTTATCAATTTGGTTGATATTTTCAAAGAATTGGTTTTGGCTTTGTTCTTTTTCTCTACTTTTGTCTGTTTTCTATTTCATTAATTTCTGCTCTTACTTTTATTATTTCCTTCTTTCTACTTATTTCATGTTTACTTTTCTTTTTCCAGCTTCTAATGGTAGAATCTTAAGTCAGTGAATCTAGTCCTTGCTTCTTTCTAATATATGCATTTAAAGATATAAATTTCCCTGAAAGCACTGCTTTAGCCATATCCCACAAATGTTGATGTGTTCTGTTTTCATTATTGTTCAGTATGGAGTTTTTAAAAATCTTTTAATTTTGAAATAAATTCAAACTTAGAGAAAAGTTGCAAGAACTATACAAAGAATTTCTGTTTACCCTTCACTCATATTCCCCAAATATTAACATTTTACCATCTTTGCTCTATATTCCCTTCCCTCTCTTTCTCTATTTTTTCTGAACTATCTCTGAGCAAGTTGCCAAACCAATGCCCCAACACTCCAAAATATGTTAGTGTGTTTGGCACCAAAACCAACAGCACTATCTATATAACAACAATTTAACCATAAAAACTAAAAAATTAACACTGGTATGTAACTACCAATGAAACTTCAAGTCCATTTAGGGTTCACCAATTGTTCCAGTAATGTCCTTTACAACAAAAGGATCCAGTTCGCAATTGTACATCTCAAGTAGTTGCCACATCTCTTTAGAATCCTTCAAGCTGGAACAGCTCCTCAGTCTTTCCTTGACCTTCAGGACCTGACACTTGTGAAGAAGGGGCCTGCTTTTGGTCACTGTCCAGTTCCTCCAGGTAGTTGTTTTTACATTTTGTCTTGAGTTTATGTGTTTTCTGTGGGAGGATTAGTCTGATAGGAACTTCTCCACCAATACTAGAAATGGAATCAAGATGGAATCCTCTTCTGATCACAGATCCTACATGAAAAGCTGCCTCTCTGACTAGCATGTCAGTTCTCACATCTACAAAATAGGAACAGCTCCATTATGTGGTCTCATAGCATTTCATTTAATTTTTCCAAATATCAATTTTATTATTATAATTAAGATGATGCCTATATAGAGTTAAAAAATCAAATAGTACAGAAAGGTATAAAATGAAAAGAAAAAGTCCCCCACCTAACATTAAAACAGTGAGTTATCTAATGAGCAGGGTCTCTCTACTCTACGCTTGGCACACCAGTGATGGGAGAACTAAAGGAGACTCTGGCTGGGAACAGAAGACCTAAGTTTCTAGTCCCGGTTCCATGGCACCAAAGATGACTTCAGATAAGCCACTTATTCATGCCAAAAGTATTTACTCAGCTCCTAGTAGCATATTCAACCCCTCTGTGCCTCAGTTTCCTTAGAAACGCACATAGCACTATCCATCTCTTCTATATACTTTATAGGAAGGAAAAAAATGATGCAATAATGCCTGAGTGTGCGCTGAATGTTGAAAGCACAATACAAATGTAATAATATGTCAGGTATCACACCTCTGGAAAAATCAACATGGAAATCAGAAGCCTTAGTTGGAATATAGGAGACAAATTAAAGATGAGATGGGAATAGAAGACTCTATACTATATTTGGTTTTACATTATTATACTACCTATACGTGCACTGCCCAGTACAGTAGCTACTAGCCACATGTGACTATTTAAATTTAAATTAATTAAAATTAAATAAAATTTAAAATTCAGTTCCTCAGTCACACTAGCCACATTTCAAGTGCTCAGCAGCAACATGTGGATATCAGCTACTGTATTGGGCTGACACAGACCACTTCCATCATCACTGTTCTAAAGGACAGCACTGATCCATACTGTTTTACACTATGTACACTCTTAACTGCCTGATATTAATGTTGTTGCTGTGGAATTAATACATAGCAGCTAGCCTGCCACTATAAAACAAATCAAACAAACAAAAAATCTCAAAGCTAAAAAGAAATCAGCCTCCAGGTAGGTAAGAGTTCTAACCAAACCAGAATGGTATTGGCCTTAGAGCTTGGGAAGAACCTTGGAACTGCTTCTCATTGCACAGATTATAAGCTGCAGCCCAGGGAAGCAGAGCCTCTGGCCCCAGGTCCCATAGAGAATTAACATTCGAGTCTAAAATGGAATCGTGGTATTTCATAGCATAGGCTTTGCAGTAGGATCTGAGTTTTAATCACAATCTGTCACTTACTAGCTGTGTGGCCTTGGACAAGTGACCACCCTCAATCCGCACTCTCCTCATCTGCAAATTGAGGAATAATAATCCCAGCTCTGCTGGGCTATCATGAGAACTACAGAGACAGGGTCTGGAAAGTGCTTAGCAGAGAACCTGGCACCCCACCGCGACTTGGTGAATGCCACGTGCTGTCATTATTAGCTGATACATTGCTCTTTCCACTACACCACAAACTCTGATCAGGGAGCCTGTAGCCACCAGATGCATCATCATCATGGAGCTGGTGAGTGTAGGAAGGAACGGGGAAATTATGCAGCTTGGTAAAATGTGCCAAGGGACAGAATGATAAACGCATTGTGCAGCAGTAACTACGGAGCTGCTCCCACAAGTCCCCATGCAGCAGCAGAAGTTTCACCTTGAGGGGTGCAAAGGGAAATGTACCATTTTCGTGCCTCTGTGCTCTCACCCTTAAATAGGCATCTGAGGAATGGAACACTGCAGACTGAGAAAGAGGCTTATTTTATATGACCCTCATGCTGAGACAACTGGAGGAGTCAGCATTCCGTTTCTGTTCCTCTCCCTCCAGAACTAATACATCACAACTCTGTTAGCAACCAACACAGCTATCCCCTGGCAGACCTCTCCAAGCCTGCTTCAGAGGGGATGGGGCTCAAGCCCCCAAGGCTTCTCCATGTGCCTGCTGTGTGACCTGGCTCCTCACTCCCTGCCCAACAGGGTATGAGAGTAAAAAAATCCTAGGATACAGCACCCACTCTTCAGCACCATGTGCTCTCCTCTGGAAGATCACCACACACGGAGGTAACCAGATGTTACAGTAAAATCAAACAGTAAATGGGGACTCACTCAGAGACTCTAAGTGAGGACAGGTTTCCATCGAATTCTATGATAAACTCCATCCACTTGCTCTCTGATAGGCACCGTGCCATGCACTGAAGATCCAGCTGCAATCAAGACATGGTACCTGTCCTCAAGTAGCTTAAACTTGAAATGGCACCTGGAGTTGTCCAGAAAAGATTCAGTTGAGTAAGCTCTAACCTGAGCCTTGTAAAGTGGTGCAATTTGGATTTGCAGGTGAGGAGCTAGGGTTGAGATACTCCCAAACTCACCCTTGCTGCCACTATGAATGGAAACAGAAGCCCAGGAAAGAACCGAGAGGAATTAAAATATTTTATCTCAACTCTTCAAAGGCACACATCACTGTCCCAGCTTTAAAGTGGTAGTTTCTGGGGAGAGAAAGCCACTCAGTGGCTCTGCTAGGTACACCTCTACTAGTCTGCACCTAGGCACCAAGGAGCTGTCACAGGCTCCACCTCTTCTGGCACCACTTGGACTTCTAGGGTGGGAGTGGAGTGAGCAGCATTCATAGTCACCTCTTTGCCCTCCAACCTGGAAAACCACCATTCAGTCCCCTGTATGTCCTCTAGTCCACAACTCTGCCACTGTGTTAGCTCTGCTATTTCCTATCTGTGTCCTTAGACAAGTTACTTCCCCAAGTCTTGGTTTCCTCATCTACAAAATGGGATAAAATGGAATAATGCTTCAGAGAAATGTGGTTAGAATTAAAAGTGATGTTTATACAGTGCTTAGCACAATACGTGGCACATAGTCAATGTTCAACAAATGATCTCTCTTCTCACATGTCCTCATGTCTTACCTGTTGGAGATTTATACTATCAATCACAACCCATTTAGAAAGTGTTAGGACTCTGTGTCCTCCCTGTTGTCACATTCCAAGTCCACAGCTCCTTATGTAATGAATGCACCCTGTGTACTCGACAAGTACTGACGGAGCAAGAGGAACACAAGAGTCACAGAAATGATGCATATCAAACTCCAGCTTTATGATAAGCGATAATGATTTCCACAGACCTACAAGAAATCAGAGTTTCCTGAAAACCCACAGAAGGTTGGATATGACCAAGAAATCTACTAACATCACTTGCATTTGTTTATTGCTTCATAGTTTATAAAACGCTTTCACATTCACGACATCATTGTGACAACAACTTGGAGAGGTCGGCCTAATAAGTGTTATATGACTTTGACAGATACAAAATCTGAGGCTCAGAGAAGTAAAGCAGTTTGTCTAAGAATCAAGCCACAGTGAAAATTCTCTTGATTCTTCCAAGTCCTTCTCCTATTTATTGCTGCTTCATGCAGACTCTATCCTCAATGATGTGCATGTTCCAGGCAATTAATAAAAAGTCTTAACCAAAAGGGATCACATGGAAATAAAACCACAGAGAAGAGACTCAAGAATGACTAAATTACCTTTCTGGAGTGAGGAACTTTCCTCACTCGGTCCTGGGAGTGCTGGCTACAATGACACATACATTTTATTCAGCAGCCATGAGCAACCTTCCCCAGCCAGCTGGGTCTCCTGAAGTGGCACATGGGAAGGTCCTCATGGGAGCCACCAGCAGCCTCCCAGCACCTACGAGTGGGCTCCTACTCTCCCCCTGCTTTGCTTTCTCCTTATACTTCTGGCCCTTCTGAAAAGCCAGAGGCTTCATGACTGACTGTTGCATCAGCTGATCTTTGTGCAATGACATCTCTTATTCCTTCCATTTCTGCTACCCACAGCCAGTCTCCCCAATCTTAGATGATACCAGGCATCCAGTAGAAAGAGCTTCCTTCCAAAAAGCAATCTGCAGGTGCAGGCAATGGCCACCACCACTGACAGTGTTCCTACAGAGAGAACCACTGCCTCACAGAGGGGAATTATGTAATCAGACGAAGACTAACCTCTTCCTTCTAGTCATCATTCAGCAGTTCCTCCACCAACTGGCCTGGGCTCTTGGGGTACTGAAGGCTGCATCCCAATGGAATGGCATGGTTTTGCTTCCCTGGAAGTGACAAGTGCAATGTTTTCTCTTTATCTACATCAAGGGGCACCTGCCAGGTAAGGCCTCAGTGGCTCTGCACATCACAGGCCAAGAAGAGGCTAGAACGGTATAGGAATAACCTTTGGGGAGGAGGGGTGACTACAGGGCTACTCCTAAGACAGCCATCCAACATACAGTACCCAAAGGGGCCTGGCACAGAAAGGCTTGATTCAGGCCAGTGCCAACATCAAAGAAGGCCTCCAAGCAGGAAGCTCCGAGTGGCAGCGACCCTCCGAGTCCAGCAGATGGATTTCTCCTGGGGAATCAGCCATTCAGAACAACGTCCCAAACAGTGACCGGGGGTCCAGGACACAGAGTCCAGTCCCTGGGCAATGAGACTGACACAGTCCAGGCCCTGCTCAGGGTAGGGTTCTTGCACAAGTGGAACTGACAGAGAGGCCCAGCTGTCTGGATGGGGTCACTGTGGGGGGCAGATGGTGCTTAAGAAAGACAAAAGGAAGGCCAGGGTTCATGACAAAGAGCCAGGCCTCCAGCAGCCCAACAAATTCCAGATCTGGAATCTCAAGAAGGATCAGGGACAAGGGAGGTAGAGAGAAGGTGGAAAAGGGCTTCAGGGACAGCAGCTCAACAGAGCCAAGGAAGCGGGTAATGACACCAAGCAAAGAAAAACTCAGTCGAGAAAGAAAGAAGAGGCAGGTTAGTCAGGCTGGATGGTAGGAATACTGACATGAATATAAGACATTGTTCTTGTTATCCATTGGGGGATGGGTAGTAGTTGTCCAAGTAGCCAATGGCAAAGGGAAGCAGAAGAACCAGCACGGCAAAGACGCAGAAGTATCAAACAACATGGCAATCCCGCTGGTGCAGCACAAATGAACTGCAGAAGGCAAGGTAGAGACTAGCGGAAGGTGAGGCTGGGTTTTCTGACAGGGGCGGGGTCAAGAAGAGCTTCTTATGACAAGCCAGAGATTTTGAACTTCATCCTGGATGGGAAGGCATTAAACAGTAAGGGCATACATACATTCATCACTATGATTATTATTTGCTGAGCACCTACTGTGTGCTGGGCTCGATCAAGGTGATGTGGACACAGAGGTGAACAGGTCAATGAATATCCTGGCACTCATGCTCTAAGAACTCCATTCTTTGCACTCTGGCTGTGGAGACCATGAGTTGTGTGCTTTTCCTACCCCTTGAGGGCAGAGGCTGGGTCTTATTCTCCACTACATCCTAAAGGCACAGCTTAATTTCCTCCATATAGTAGGTTTCCAATAAGTGTTTATTGTGGGGATGAATGTTTTCTGTATTTTCTAAGAATCTTAAAAAAGAAAGCATAACACGATCAGATTTATATTTTAGTACATCACTTTGGCAGCTGGGTGGGGGCAACTGGGATGAGGTCAGACTAGAGACAAGGGGTTCTCAGTTAAGGGGCTGTCACGGTAACTAGGCAGTAGATGATGGGGGTCCGAGCTACAGGAACAGTGGGAGAGATGGAGGAAGTTTTAGTTTCCTGGCCAATGGATTCATGCGCAATTCACTCAGCCTTCACAGACCTCGCATTTCTCCCATCAAACCACTGCAGCCTCCTTTAAACCCTCATTGGCTTCTGTTTTCACTCTAAACCTCTGCATGATTTACTTTCACCCTGGGACAACCCAGTTTTCAAGGTCAAATGCAAGGAAAGACAGCTGGTCAGCTCTAGCGTGACCGTGGGCGCGGCCTGGGGCAGTCGTAATGCTGCAAAGTGTAGTAGTGACATATGAGGTCACTGGGACTTTAAATCAGTGCTGATGAATTTCCTCTGCTGCTGAGACAGAGCAAGCAAGAAGCATCCTTGCTGCAGATGCTGATGGCTATCTCAACAGGAATTCATGCTCTCAGGCACTGCATGGAGATTGGCTATGCATTACCAAGCTTAGGCCTCCACTATTTTCACTGGTTCTGATTCTAAGAAGTGTTTACCACAAGATCCAGGACAGCTCTATGTAGCTCCTAAGATCTCAAGTGATGGAAAGAGAAGAGCAGCTCTGACCTGTACTTAGAACAAAAACTGTATCTGAGGCACAGAGTGGCTCATGTGCTATGAACCAACAATAACACTTGCACAGCACTTTAGAGTTTACAAAAGCCCTTACAGATCTTATATATGCATCTTTCAATAACCCTCTGGGCAAGGTAAAGCAGATATTATTATTCTGACTTCAGAGAGATTTCGACTGACCCAAAGTCACATGGACAATAGGTGACAAAGCAAAAATCCCAACCCAGGTCTCACTCCACATTCAACACTTTGTCCGTCAGACCTCCAGCTCCAGCAAGCACTAGGGTTCACCACAGTCGTGAGCTGACTTCACTGTCCCAGCCCTCACTGAGGCTATTCCCTCCCCCCTGCTTTTCCTCAGAAGCCACTGACCCAGACTGTGAGTCTGGAGAGGGCTACCAGGGCTCTGTCAGACCCAACTACCACCTAGAGCCCAGGGCCCCATTCTGGCCAGAACCGTCCTCTCTAATCAGAGAGGAAGCTGCTGGTGTAAGGGGCTAGCAAGGAGAAGAATGAGGGCTCTGAGGGCCAAGTTCAAGTCCCGTTCTGCCATGTTCGTGTAACCTTGAGCTCGTGACAGCTTCACTTTGCACTTCAGTTTCCTCACCCATAGAACGAGGGCAGCAATATCTGCCCTGCCCTCTACTCAGGGGTCAGAGCCAATAATGACGTCTTGCTTCTCCCACTTCCAGGCAGTTGCCAGACTGTGCTGGATGGACCCACTAGAGAGTAAAGTGAACTAGTCCCTTCCTGAAGCCTCCCACACTAACCTCATCACACCAGCAGACAATTTGGCTTTCAATTTAACCAGGAAGATGCAAGCCACCCAACAGGAGCTCTCACACTTGTTTCAGCACACTTCTACTGACTATTTACTTTGTACCAAACATGGCCCTAATTATACACAGATAAATAAGACAGTATCTGCTCTCAAAGAACTCGCTTGATTTAGAGATGGACACATTAATAACCCTGTATTACAGTATTGGCAGCAACTCTGACCTTCTTTGTGGATTCTTGGCACCTTGCCCTGTGCATGGCCCGCAGTAGGATGCATAAACACTTATTGAACAAATAAATAAAACTAAGACATAACATGATGACAAAGGATACACACACTTCAACGAAAGCATTTCTCTTCTCTACCTCAAAACTTATCTCTTCACATATCCCCCTTTTTTTCACTCCTGTGCAGGAAAAAAAGTGTCCTTTCTTCTTGTCAGAACCCAATCCCTTCACAGTGACGTCAGTCTCCTCTCATCTCCTTGGGGGCCAGGTTCCAGCTATGCCCCCACCCTCTTGAGTCTTTACTCATAAGCTTTTCTCTCTCTCTCTCTAATCCTTTCTTTCAGACTTCTGACCCACTCCAGCTTCCTCGAGCTCACAAAACCAACTCGAACCAAGCTCTCCTCTCAAGTTCCTGAGCCTGTTCTCATCCCCCTTTGGCCACCGAACCTCCCGAAAGGGTGGTTCACACCTGCAGCCTCAGCTTCTCATCACCTTTTCATTCCCCACGAGCCTGCGTTAGCTTCCACCTTTCCACCGAAGCTCCTCTCAGAAGTGTCACCACACCTCCCCATCACCAGATCCAGGGTCTTTTCTCAGTCTCCGGCATCCCTGACCTCCCTGTTGAAATTTTCCTCCTTCTGAGACACTGCAGTTCCTGGCTTGCTTTCTCCCTCTCTCGTCAATAGTCAGCCTCTATCTGGCCACTCTTCTTCTGCTTTCCTCTTAATGCAAGTTCTTGCCAAGATTCCCCTGTTACTTTACATTAGCTCCCTTGAGAACTAATTTAATGTTAAAGCTTCCAATTCAGGAAGCCTTTCCAGTCACTACCTCCCACCCCAACCACCCCTTACCACCCCCCCTCCAACCCTGTAGAACCCAAGAGAACCATAAGCACTGAAAACGCAAGGAAGATAAGGTCCCCAAGGACAAGGGAAGGGATGGGACCAACATGTTTCCATTGTCAGACTCGCCCTCACAGCCACCGTCACATTCTGCTTGTCCTGCAGTGAACTTATCTGAGCCCTGCCACAGCTCACAAGCTCCCAAGACAAAGACTGTTCCACTTTTCTCTGCTTCCCCATTCGGCTAATGCAGTGCTCAGAGAGACAGGCATACATGAGCATCAGCTGGATTAAAGAAGAAAAACCAAAGACGAACATGCCTGAAAGCACCTGGTAAATCGCAAAGCACGCAAGGACTACAGGCCTCGACACCAATAGCCTTCATAAGAAACTTCGGGATCGTTCAAACACAGAACAGGGGCAGAGCCTGTCTGTTCTCTGGCTCTGCAGGACATCTGATGTTTAAATGCCTGAAAACATGGAAATACCTATTTCTGAACTGGCCTGGGACTGAGAAGTGCAGACTGTAGGGAGACAGAAGAGGAGCTGAAGAGGGGCACATCCCTCCCAAACCATTTCTTTCATTCACTTTTCACTTATTCAGTCAGCAGACATCCACTAGCACTTATGAGACATCAGGAACTACTCTGGACCCTGGGAACACAGCTTTGAACAAGACAGACAAGGCCCTTGCCCTCCTGAATCTTATATTTTAGTGAGAAGAGAGCGATGATAACTACAAATAAATAAGAAAATAGCAGGTAGTAAGCAAGTGCTTGCTGTATCATATCCTTTACCATCTCTTTCAAACAAGGCAGCCCTGTCGGCTGGCTCTTCTCCTCTTCTGAGTGTTCACACGGACAAATCCAGTCCACAGCTTTGAGGCTGTTTTCTGTTATTTCTCCTCCTGTTAGAGCAGCAGCGACAGCACAGATGTGCTAGCTTTTCTAATCTCCCATGAAACAGTCTTTGGGTGAACACTGTTACCCATTTTGGGAGGCCTCGAAAACCCGCTACACCTGGAAGGTTCTGACCATCCGGGCACCATGGTCTCAGCGACGTCATGCTCCCCTGAGAACAGCAACGATGCCACGGGTCCCTCACCACAGAGCTGCTTGGGAATGCTTTTTCAGGTTGTGTTCAATTCTGCCAGAGCCCTCTGGACTCAGCTGACTGCTGGTGGTAGATTTCTGTGTTATTTAGGGCACCAAAGTCCCACAGTCTTGACACAAACTTAAAATTAGAAATGCATTAAATATAGGAAAGCAGGAAGGTCACTCAGGAAAAGCAGCCTTCCGAGGGAGCTGCAGGACAAAGATGCCCTGGAAACTTCCAGGTTCATTAATGGGTTTTACACAGCATTCAAGTGGTATGTCTCCTTCAGAAATAACACTGTGGAAAGCATAGGACTGGCTCAAACCTCAGCTAACACAGCCGAGGGAGTGACTCTGCAAACTAAAAATAGCTCCTTTCCCACTCATTCTGACAGATTTCACTGAGACCCTGTGCACAGGTTGATCCTCTAACAAACAGTTTTAGTCCTGCAGCAAAATGAAGGGTGATGGCATCTGGGAGTGACAATTACTCCATCTCTGGTTCAGCTCCTGTTTATTTCCACGATTCCCACTTCTGCTTCACTGGGCTGCATGTGTGCACACACGTGCACGTGCACACTGAGCTCCCCGACTGGGATTTGGTGCTCCTCAACCAAACGTGGGCAGAATTTAAACCAGGAACATGACTCAGGACCGTGGCTGCAGACTGAGCCCAGAGCGAGGCCCCCTGGGAATCAGGCTGTTTGTCTTGGGTCTGTTCCTAATTCCAAGCTAGCCTCTCTGGGCCTCAGTTTCCTCAATTAGAAAACAAGGATAATCATGCCTATTCTGTCCTATTTCACAGCATCACACTGGGATCAAAGGAGATAACGTATGTGAAAGTTATTGTCCTTCAGACCGTACTCCTATCAGAAGGATGGATGGCAGTGATGGGACAGGCTGGACAGGCAGCCAGGCTGGAATGGACAGGCATCCTGACCACACCAGGAGTTAAAGGCAGACCTAGACTCACAGCTTTAGTTCATATTGTCCCCCCTCTGCCTGGAATGTCCTTCCACCTTTGCTAAACTCCTACACGTTTAATAGCCCAGTTCAAACAACGCTTCTTTTTTGTTAGTGTCTTCAGAATAAATCATTCCATCTTCACTGTGCCCTTGGCCTTTTATACACACCTCTAATAGCACTTTTCACTCTGTACAGTGAGGATTTATTTATGTACCTGGAAGCTCTCTGAGAGCAAAGATCATGTATTCCTTATCTTTGTATCCACCTCCCCACCCAACACAGGCACATGGCAGGTGTCAACCAATGTTTACCGAGTTGACTATGGAATGGGCAAGAGCCCAAAGCCAAGGAGGTAAACCCAAGAGAGCAGAAAAGGTGGGACAGCACACAGAGCCAGGGGCATCTGGGCCACCATCCAGGGAATCCAGGAAGGTAGTGTCACCAGGTCTGCCTGCCCTGGCACTAAGGGCACAGCCACAGGGACCAGAGTCAAAGCTGAAGTGCAAGTCCTGGGAGGTCCTAGAAAAATGAGGGACTGAACAGGGAGCAGAAGCACCAAACTGAGGTCCAGGGACCAAGGAACAGGAGCCTCATACCAAGTCCCAGTGACCTAAACGGGAAAAGGAGGGCTTGAGGACAAGGAACAAGCACAGAGAACAGAGCCAAGGCAAAGAGGCAGAGCAAGGTTGAAACGGTATGGAAGCCTAGAACTTCCAGATGAGTTAACATTCCCGGGTCTGCCAGGGTGGAGCCAGCAGCTAGGAGTTAAGTGACTTGGCTATGACACTGAGGGACTCTGGAGGCAGGAGCCATTACAAATTTAAGTAGTGATCATTTCTATGAAATAGAATCAGAGATGGAAGGGACTCTTAGTTCTATAGGAAACATTAGGAATCATCTGATCTAAGACCCCAACCTACACCTGGGGGAACTGAGGGTCCAGGAGGAAACGGAGCTTGCACAAACTTACTCAGCAGGGCAGAACCAAAGCTAGAACCCAAGCCTTCTAAATCTAGTCTAGTTCTTGTCTCCCAAGGGCTGGTGACCTTCAGTCTAGCAGGTCGTCCTGATGGTTCTACTTACACAGCAAGTTCCCAATTCTGGCTGCTTTAGAATCTTGGGGAGGCCCCAGTGTCCCCACTAAATGAGCACAAGCACTTATGCCCAGCTGTGTAGTGCTTCCACCTTTGGGCAGAGTTCAGAGCCAACGTTCCACAGCAAATGTGCAGGCAGCAGCCCCATCTGGGGCTTGAAAGCAAAGAGCTGCTGTGGTGTATGTTTGCTGTCAAGGAGCAAACAAAATGGTTCACACACACCCTGCCCTGACATGTGCTTGGGGTATTAATCCCAACCACTGTGCTACCCCTGGAATTTTCCAGGAGTGGCTAGGGAGGCCCACTATCTAAGGTAAAGCTTAAATACACAAGGTTCATATACACAGTACATGAAACACATAGTTTTCACCACTGTAGGAACATTAAAGGAAGGCCTGGCAGCTCTAAAATCTCAAAGTCCTTCTCAGGCTAAACATGAGACACAACTCAAAAGAAAAGAATTGAGACTTTCAGGGAATCAGAGACCCTGACTCCCAGACTTCTAGAACTTTCATCCAGGTAAGGGCACATATGCAAAAGGACATATCCAATTTTATGTCATCTATACAGAAAGTATGTGAGCTTCAAGTACTTCAAGTCCAAGTCCCAGCCCCACTGTTTACCTAGTGTGTGATCTGGGGCCAGTGACTTGCCCATTCTGAGCCTTGGTCTCCTTACGCGTAAAGCAACAATTCTAACACCTGTGCCCAGGTTTATTATGAAGATGAAACAACAGATATAAAGCATTTCGCACACTGCCTGGCCCATAATAACCACCAAGTAATTGCGCTTATTTGCTTTCCTTTGTTCACGGGAAGGGATGGTTGCAGCACAGTCCACTTCCGTCCACCTGCGCTTTCCCCTCCTGCTTGGCTGTCCCTCTTGACCCTTCTGCACAGACATCCTACCTGGCGCCCCAGCCCAGACAGCTCGATCCTCCCTCTGCTTATCCCTTGGACAGAGAAGAAGGCAACTGGTCAGCTATGGGCCACACTCAATTCCTTGAAGGTCAGGAACCATCAGCTTAGGTCGAGGCTGTTCCTGTCTCCCCAGGTGTCCCTGCAGCTCCCTGGCCAAGCCCTGCCCAAGGCAGTGCCTGGTTTAGTACGGTTCTTGTCTTTTCCAAGGTGAACCCCCTCCTAGCAGCTTACAGCTGCCCCTGGTCTGGCTCTGGGCCTCAGGCAAATAGACGCCAGACAGGTCAGACCTGGACATCAACAGCCAGAGATAGTTCCCAGACCCAACTAACCAGCAGGAAACAGCCTGGAGTCTGAACCCGCAGTGAGACCCGCAAGGATACACACCAGCACCCCAGAGACTGGAGCAGAGAGGGAGGGGAGCCCTAAAATGAAGCTGCCAAGGGGCTCAGGGCACAAGCCGACTCTTCAGATTGCCCCGGCAAGAAGCTAAATAAAAGTCACCTCAATGTCAGGCTCTCAGGCTGCATGTTTGCACTGGCCATGTCTGTCACAGCGCCACACACCATGGCCACCACAGGGCATTAACAGGCTTCACAGGGGAAGAAGAGAAAGGAACCAACCATCACCAAGTGCCTGCTGCATGCCAAGGACTTTCCGCGTAACCCTCGTCAATGACCTTCTGTGGTATTATTAGCCTTATCTTGCCAATAAAACCAGAGACTCAGAAAAATCCTTGAGGACTCTGTGCCTCCTCTACGCTACCTGACCACAAAGTCTTAAATGTTCTTGGAAAGAGAAAGAAAAGCTGAAGAGTCTAAAGGACTAGGTACCGAGCTCTCCAGGCAGACAATCTAGCTTGACTACTGCACTGCATTCCCTCGTTCCCTGCTGGGGGAGTCGACTCCTTTCACACAGAACCTACAGAAACACAGCAGAAGTCATCAAGATGCTCATGGCCTTTGAGCAATTTCATCCCCAAGACTGTACCTTAAGGAAACAGTTCAACAAGGTATTCACTGCAGAGTCCATCATAGTGACAAAAAAAAGCGGGGGAGGACATAATCTAAATGTCCAACACTCAAAGAATGGTTTGGAAAATCCTAGAACCTTCAAATCATATAATATTATAAGACTAAGAGGAAACAAAGCAAAGCATTTGTGATAAAATAAATGAAGACTGAATACAAAACATCATAAATGCTATCACTACAACTTTGTAAAGTATGTACGTGTGTGTATGCAAAAGGGACGTAGTTGTGTTAGGGTGGTAAGATTATGGATGGTTTTATTATCACATCTAAATCCTCTTTGTGGTGTGGTTCAGTACCTTTTCAATTAAAGAAAAAGAGAGAGAGAGAAAGACAGACAGATCAACCCAGCACTAAGGAAGGGCCCAAGAGGCCCAGGGCTGGGATGTGAAGCAGAAATTGAGAACCGTCCTACATACCCGGAAGGAGGAGGCCAGGCAGGCCGCAGGGGAAGGGAAGCCCTCTAGGTATGGAAAGGGTTGTAATTAGTCTGATGCTAATTACAGAAGTCTCACTAGCTTATTAATTTTTTGACAGACTCTGAATGAAGACTGAATTCCTTCATTAAGCCAACTTGGGTTCAGAGGCACATTTCCTGCGTGGCCATCCTCACTCTTCTCAAAAACCTAGCCTTTTTTTTTTAAGGATGGCAGTAAAGTAAAATTTAGTAACAGAAACACACACCCTGGAGAAATTAAGACTCCTTCCTTAAATGTAGAAATTCAAGACATTTCGGGGAACTAAAGGGGCCTGAATAAGCAACTGAACTGCAGTGTTTTCTACACTGGGAGATATAAACAGAAGCACAGAATACTCAGCTCAGAGTTAAAGGCCTCCTCAATCAGGTTCCACCCATCTATCTGATGGCACCTCATAATTTCCCGCAGACAGCCCATGCTCCAGCCACACTGAACCAGCAGTGGTACCAAACACTTTCTTCCCTTTCCTACCCCAGGATTCTGTTCAAGCTCTTGTGCCCACCTGAAAGTCCTCCTCTTTCTTGGAGCTGCTTGCTCAAGTCTGACCCATCCTCCCAGGCACAGCTCAAAACCATGTCCCCTCGAAGCCCAACCCAACGCCTGTACCCCGAATTCACATCTCACTCTTTGAAGTGGACCCAGAGTATACCGAGCCTCTCTAAAGGAGTTACACACAGTCTGCCTTGTGGTATAGTTATCTGGGTAACTGCTGTTTCTACCATATTAAACCACAGGCAACTTGAGGGCAAGGACCCTTCAGATTCTTGCATGTAAACTACCATATGCCTGGACATGAGCACACAGTAGGCCCTCAAAAAACTTCACTGAAAGATAGGGAAAAGGACGCATGACATCTATGGAAAGTCACTTCCTACCTCAGTAGCTCCCGTCAAGCAATGCAGAGATGAAAGTGTGCTGTTTCGTGGTCTCAGGCCGGGGAGGGATGAATCCTGCTGGTCTAGTTTCCAGCCTTCATGAGACTCCAGCTTCCTCCCTAGCTGACCGTAGTCCGCACGGCCCCAGGTAAACACCTTGCCAGTTTCTAAAAACAAACATTATTTGAATTAAGGCTACTTTCCACAGCTGTGCTCTCACAGGTAAGCAACGAATTACAAGAGAAAGTGTGAACATTTATTTTACTACCAACTAACAATGTACCAGGAGCCTATCTTCCTGTAAAGAACGCACGAGAATTCCCATTTTTACAGCTGTGGGAACTGAGGTTCAGAGAGGCGAAATGACTTGTCCAAGATCAAACAAGTGGTGAATACCAGAGTTGGATTCCAACAGAGGCTGATTCTAAAGCTTTGCTCCTGCATTTTAACAGATGTGGACATGACCACAGATAACACTTCAACCTCGCTGGATGGCTTCCCCAGTCTCTCCCCTCCCCACACCGTCCTGTGCTTTGCCCAGATGTCTGTCCCCAGGCTCTCCTCTCTCTCACCCCACTCAGGGCCCAGTCACCCTGAAGTTCCCCAGGCTCCTGACTTGCCCCCTGCCACATCTCAGGGCCTCACTCTGCACTCAATTAACGGTCGGTTTCACGTCCGTTTTCCCCTCCGTGTACTATAAAAGGGCCCTTTGGAGGCCAGACTCTCACCCAAAGGAGCAATGCCAACAGTGCCAAGGCCAGTGTCTACGTGCACTGGAGGGAAGGGAGGGAGAGACGGAAAAAAATACAAAATCACTGGGAGCCAGAAAAGCATTCAGTCCCCAGATGCACCACCTGGGAAGCTGGCCAGGGCTCAAGACGATAGAAGAAAATGAAATTTGGAAAAAGAGAAATGGCCTTTCTTCTCCCAAATAAGAGAAAATTCACCAAACTCATTCAGCTGTACCAAGTGCCACATTTGTTATTTCAACAGAAATGCGAAATCCGATGAGGCATAGATTATTAACAGATTCTCTGCAATAAATATGCATAACCATGTGCGCTGTATAAATTCTTTATACATGTTTATTTTAACAAAGAAAAACTTTGCTTAAGAGACAAAACACCAAGTAATGCATATTAAATTCTAGACAAATCTACTACTTACTCTGTGTTTAGCATCAAAGCTTCATCTGGCCCCACATTCAACATATGGTTTATAGTGTCAGTGAAAAAACAACCACAGACTCACGGGGGACATGTCAGAATATTACAGGGGCACAGGGCTCTGCAGGGATACAGTTCTCAGGATCAGTCTGCTCACCGACACCAACGCAGATACCAAGAAGTTCACAGGAATCGGACTCCTGAGCTTCCTCAAAGAGGGAGCAAAGTCCCATGGGATACGAGGTGTATTACAAGAACCGGGGTGGCTCCATTCAGACGTGCTATCTCATGGCTTCTCATGGCATGTGCTGTACCTGTTGCCATGGTGGCCTTTCCTTACATTATTCATCTGGTAAACTACAGCTCAACCTTTACAGTCCAGCTCATGTACCAACAGTTCTGTGAAACCTTTCCTGACTCCTCAATTCTCCACAGAAAGGGTGAAATCCACCCTCCTGTGAGCCACCCTTATTACTGTTCTCGTCAACTGATATGTTCTCATTTAACAGGAGAGAAAATTAGGCTCAGAGAAGTGACCAGCCCGGGGTCACACAGCGAAGCCACATCTCCTCCTAGCCCACGGTACCACCCTGCTTTGGTCATTCACACTAGTCCACACTCACTCAACACTCTCCCTGAGCTTCCGCAGGATGAGACCAAAAAAAGTCCATGTGCCCAGGACCCACAAAGCATCCAAAACCGGCAAACTGTCTCTCCACCTGAGCTGGCTAGACTGACAATCAGATTGCCTTAGCCAGGAGATGCCCAGAAAGCCAGAGGATGAGACTGTTACTTCTTAAATGAGCCCAGCATTCCTCTGCTGGGAAGAACTGGCAAGTTGCTATTTGCAAGACAAGAGAAAGAAATGTTATCACAAATCCCACAACGAATCCTTTCTTATCAAGTAAAACATCTTAGAACCTGCTCTGCTATTGATTACTGACGTCCAAGACAGGCAAGACTGCCAGAATATGGTGCTACCATTATTACATCTCCAATAGCAATTCAACCATTCCACTTACATAGCACTTTTCACCTTCAAAGCACTTTACAAAGATTAACTAATTAATCTTCATGCTCCCCAGGGAGGCCATAGACATTCTATTAGAGACAAGCCCAGAAACCACGCCGACTGGTTGTCCAGCCTTCAGTCTCCAACCTAAGTTTGCTCAGTCGGGCAGGTGCACTCTCTGAAATTGTCTGTTTCTCCCCAAAATATATGCTGCATCAGAAGGCTCACAGAGGACAGAGGAGGCTCTTTTCCTTTTCCTTTTCTTTTAACAGACATTTATTGACCACCTCCCAGGTGCCCAGCACATTCACAGACACTATCTCAGCTAATCCTCATAATAATTCTGTGAAGTACAGATTATTAAGCTTATTTTACAGATGAGGTTAAATGACTTGGTCAAGTCCAAACAACCGGGAAGTGGTGGAATCAAGATATAAACTTATGTCTTCTGACTCCAAGACCAAGGGTAGCTCCAATGACTGCACAGCTGCTGTCACCAACCGAGGAAACCTAGCTGACGACACAGCCATTCTTACAGTGTTTGAGGAGGGGGAAATCTCAGATTAAATGGATATGTTCTGTGTACTGTCCAACTATCCTCACTAGAATGGCCTCCTTCCCAGGAGGCCATGCAGAACTCAGGACTATAAGCGCTGACATAAAGGCATTAAACACAAGGATTATGATTTTAGGTCACCCAGAGTAAAAGAAAACAGTGAATCCACATACAAAAAATGTTCATTAACGCACTGTAGATAAATATTTGCCTCAAGCTGAGGCATGCCATCAAACCCAAGGAGATTCAGATCACAAATGTAACAAATAAATCTTCTCCTTAGAGTAAGAATTATATATTACTGTGATAAAAAATAATATATTAATGTCATCCAAAAAGTATAGGTCTGTGTCTCTATATAAATGAGAGAAATGACAAACAGCTCAAAATAAAGTCAGCAAGTAAAATATAATTTAAAGGCACATCCATGTGAGAATTAACATAGAATAACCATGGAGCCAGGAAATACACACGGCAAAAGGTCCCAATGCAGCAGAGAAGAAAACGGGCCAAATGAGCAGCGCTGACAAAGAAGGCCTAGGGCCCAGAGGAAACATTTCGAGCTAGAACTGTGCTGGCAATTCTTCTTGCACGCTCATTTTAGGGACTACTGCTAAATAGACCACCAGGGGACGGCAGACTTTTAAGCAGGGGTAGGGCCTGATGAAAGGAACATTTAGGGACGGTACATCTGGCAGAGGATTGGAGGGGCCAGTAACAATAATATTCACAGCTGACACATCCCTCCATAGCACCTACTCCGTCCCTCAGCCTTCTGCTCTAAGCATTCTCTATGTAGTATCCTGCTTGTCCCTCCCAACTTCCCCGTGAGATAGGTACTCCCACCTGCCCCATTTTACTGACAGGGAAGAAGGCACCTACCCAAAGTCACAGAGGTAGTAAGTGAAAAGGGAAGGAAGGAAGGAACAGCCACAGTACACAAGCCTAAGATGCATCAGGGCTGAAACTGGGGTGGAAGACACAGGGGAGAACAAGTAAGAATTTGCAAGGCTTGGCACCCCATTAAATGCGAGAGAAAGGGACGGGAGGACATAAACACCACTTTGAGATTTCAGGACTTCAAGGTTACTGGGAAGGTGGGGGTGCCATTAAAAGAAATAGACAAAGGGGCAGAGATGCTAGATTAAGGGTCCTGTCAATGGGAATTATGAAATGTTATTTATTTCATTACCAAATGATTTAAGTCTACTGGGGCCTTCTGCAAACATCTTTATCAAATAGTCAAATATAAATAAAGAGGGAGTAAATGAGGAGCAAGACTACTAGGTGCAAAGCCCTGGAGTAGGGGGTGCTCTGAGGTCAGAGGAGACTCGGGCGGGTGGGTGGATGATCAATACTCAAGGAGCCAGCTTCCTTTCCCATCCACCAGAGGGCTGCCTGGGATGGGGATGAGGCAGGTGCTGCAGCCCCAGCTAAGGCACAGTGAGAAGCTGCTCCAGCGGCATCTGAGCTCCCCAGGGAAAAGGACTTCCTACCCTGTCCTAGGAAACGGGTCCTGAAGGCGACAAGAAGATAGATTACAGTGTAATATAAGGAACATCCATATTTTCTTAACAAATAAGCCCAAAAGGGAACAGAATGTGACTGAAGATATCAAAATGGAGTTAGCAAATAGATGTTATACATGTTATTTAAAAAGTTATAAAAAGAACACCCATGGGTCAGGCAGAGAAAAGGCCATACAACCTCTAAAATTCCAGGATGCTGCAAGGCCTTCTAGGGGACACACACACACACACACACACACACGAGAAGGAGCCCACTCTCTGCCTATGAGTTTGTTATATTTATAATTCATCTGTTTACAAACACCAGTTACTCTCGGAGTCATTAATTCTAAGTCCTCAGAGCATCAGAGCCTCATTTCTGTAACTCATCCTTCATTCTGCCATGTGGACAGAGGCTTTATAAAAAGGCACTTGATAACAATAACCAAGGAGTAGTCAGACGCAGAACTAACTGCCCAAGAGTCACCCAGCTTAACTTTCCCATGTAGGGAGCAGGAGAGAGGGAAGGGAGGGAGCTCAGAGCACAGGTGCTGGAAGCAGCCACGCCAGGCCCCTTCCCGTGCACAAACGTGCCCTGCCGCTCCCCCACGGGCCTCCACACTGCTTCCGTCTGTCCCCACTATCTCCACTGCCCCAACCCCATTCACCCAGTCAACTCCTACTCACTCTTCAACCCTGCTGAGCCCTCAACCCAGATCAGATTCTTTCCTGCAACAATCTCAGAGAATCACGTTCCTCTTCTTGGGAGCTCTTATCCCAGTTTATACACATACAGTCATTAGGAGGACTGTTGGATTAATGTCTGTCTCCCCCTCCAGAGAGTCAGCTCTATGAGAGCAGGGACTGTCTGTTTTTGCTTATCCCTGTATCCTAGAATAATGCCCAGCACAAAGTAGGTGCTCAATAAAATAGTTGTTGCCTGAATAACAAATGAATCTAACCATCTCTACCTTCCTACTTCTTGCTCACCACTACTGAACTGTTATCATTTGCTGGCTTCATAACCTTGAGCAAATTATTCAACATCTGCAAAATGGGAATAATAACATCTACTTTGCAGGGTTGTGGCAAGGATACATTCACACAAAGTGCATGACACATAATAATAAATGCTAGCCACTATTACTATTATTCTCCCAAACTGAATGCCACAGCCTTATCAAGAACTTCCACAGTTCTACCCACAGTTTCTACCAATCTGTCAAATCTCCACCAATTCCCATCTACCAAGGTCTCAGGGTCACTGTCTCTACTGATGAAGAAGCAGGGGAGCACAGAAGGCTCCACCACGGAATTTCTGGATTTTTGTAAGATTCAAGCACCTGGCACATTGTACCACACGATACAAATAAATTAAAACTAGGGGGAAAAAAGGAAGAGAGCAGAAGAGAACAATGGAGAAGAGAGGTGAAGCCCAGTGAGTTGGAGAAGAGAGGAAGCTTTAACCTGAGGCTCAGAAGACCTGGATCCTAATCCTGGCTTCTCTTCTGGGCTACAAGACCTTGACAGACTCTTTCTCCTCTAGGGTCTAGCTTTCCCATCCACACAAGAAGAGGACTAGAATAGATGAACTCCAAGACCTCTTCCTGATCTAAACTTCAGTAATGATGTCTAAAAATCTTCAGTGTCAAAATGAGTGGTGTACAATCTAATTTTATTGGCACATTTAGCCTGACCAATGTCCTAAAATAAAACATCCAGTCTGATATCAAAGACCACTAATATAATTCACAATTTAAATAAAAATTGGGACTTGACTGTATATCCTGTTATTTTTTTGTAAAATTTCCTAGGTCTCCAGAGTCATATCATGAACAATATCACATAACAAAAGGTTTGGAATGTTTTAAAAGTTAATACAGTAATAAAATTTCCAAACGTGGGCTGTCCAACTAAAAAGAGGACAAGCAACAGCCTGCAAAGAGATTGAACAAAAACTAAGGAACTGGGGAGAATTTATTTATTGAGAGCTGACTCGGTGTAAAACTCGATTTCAGGCACCGCCATTAAGTTATATAATTTAATCAACCCTGAATAACTGGTGTGAACCCCATTTTACAGAAAAAGAAACAGATCCCAGAGGTTAAGTGACTTGCTCAAGATCACACAGCTAGTAAGTGGCAAAGCCGCAATGATGATGATGATGACGACAGCTAATATTTAGAGGGCACGTGTTTCACGCCAGGCTCTTTACATGGATTGTCCCATTTAGTCCACAAAAACACCCCACCACTAGGCATTATTATAATCCTCAAATTACAGGTAAGGAAATTACAGCACAGACAGAGGTGAAGTCTGGGGCTTGGAGTCCTGCAGCTGTCAGCGGCAGAGCCCGGATGGAACCCAGGAGCCTGGCCCCAGAGTCGGTGCCCGCCGTCACTGCCCTGCAGAGGATGCGCTGGTCCATGTGACCCCAGCTCCACTTTTCACTGGGGCACACTGTCTCTTCAAAAGTAAACTTTCCCAAGGACTTCTGGAGGTTGTTCAAAGTTACAGGGACACAAGTGTGGGCCAGGGGCACAAAGAGAGCCCAGCCAGTAAGAGTCATCCTTGGCCTATATGGCAAAGATCAGAGTCCCAAAACATGCCAGACATTCCCCACCGCTGCTCCATTTTCACCACTAACTTTATTAGCTGTCAAATTGGGAGCACCAGTGATGGGAGTCAAGACAGACTGCACCCGGAGGAGCCCCTAGACCAGCTACAGGACTATCTACACCACGCGGGGCCAGGGCTTCCCAGACAAGAGCAGGGAGGAAGAGCACCTTCTCCCAAACCAGGTGAGCGCATCGCAGGGAGCCCCGTCGCTGGTGTGCTTGTTTGTTTAGCCCCTCGTTGTCCACACAGTCCCTCCCTCCAAGCAGCTGTGTTCTCTCAGGGCTGGACGCCTGCCCCTTTGTCAAGGGCATACCCCACTTCCTCCCTCCCAGGCCTCAGGGTCATGTTGTGCCCCAGCCTGCAATGTTGGTCAGCCTGCTTATTCCACCCACCAAACCCCTTCTCACCCCTCAGGGCCTGGTTCCAACGCCACTGCCTCCCTAAAGCGTCCCATTATCCCCTCGTCAGAATAAGCCACCCCTTCCTTAGGAACCAATGGCATGTGCTCGTACCTCTGTTCCAACAACTATCCTATGCTGCCAAATATAAGATGATCTGATGACACATCTTATGTTGCCCACTGTATTAGTCAAGCTTCTCCAGAGAAAGAGAACCAATAGGATCTATAGAGAGAGATTTATTACAAGGAATTGGCTCACATGATCATGAAAGCTGGCAAGTCCAGAATCTGCAGAGCCCATGTCTCAGTTCAAAGGCTGTCAGGCAGGAGAATTCTTTTACTTGGGGAGGGTCAGTCTTTTGTTCCATTCAGGCCTTCAAGTGATTGGATGAGGCCCACCCACATTAAGGATGGCAATCTGCTTTACTCCGTCTACCAATGTAAATGTTAATCGCATCCAAAAACACCCTCACAGAAACACCCAGAATAATGTTTACCAAATATCTGGGCACCTGAGGTTCAGTCAAGCTGACACACAAAATTACCATCACATGCATTAAAGGGTGGAGAACAGTGGTCCTTTCTCTTCTCTCTCTATTCCTCACAGCACCTAGTACAGGGCCTGACCCACAGCAGGTGCTCAGTGTTTGCTGAAAGAGAAAAGAGTTACAGATATTGCTCTTAGCATGGACTTTCATATGCCACCCAGCACATCAGAGGCCATCCTATCCAACTCCCCAAAGAGAATACAAAACTGACGAAAATAAATAACTTTCCTAAGTCACACGGACTACTTAGAAACAGAGCCAGGCAGTCATGATACTTAACAAATAGTTCCTGAGCACCTTCTACACGCCAGGTGCTGTCCCAGGTGCTGGGGCCACAGCAGCGAACAAAACAGACAGAACTCCCCTGCTTGCTGAAGCTTACGTTCTAGTAGGGGGAAGACAGACAACTGACCAGACACACATAAAACACAAACCATGGCAAATGACTTGAAGTGCTGTTGAGAAACATAAAGTAGGGAAAGGGGCAGGCAGAGCTGGGAGGGAGGTGGAGGCCCGCGAGCACGCCCAGCTCGCATCTTCCTGTCTGGGGCTTTTCCTCTAAAGCACGCCACCCTTCTGAAAGGAAGAATCTTAAATTTAAGAGACCTCAGCCAGCTCAGGAAGGGGCAATGAAACTTGCTCTAACTCGGTCTCAGGACTAGGATGAAAAGGGAGACGAGAAATGTGCAACACTTCATAAAATCTAAACAGAGGTGCTAGTAAGATCATGACTCTTTCTCTACAGCCATTTTGCAAAGAACAATCATGAGAGGCTGAGCCGTGAGCCCTGCTCTGGGGGGCTGCTCCGGCTGAGTGCTGGGCTTCCTGCTCCTCCAGGGGCCCAGCCGTGCGTCAGGCTGCCAGTCACACCTAGCAGCTACTTGGTACCCAGAGAAAAATCCCTGATTGGGGCCAGTGCCTCTGCAGATGTTTCCCAGCTCATTTCACATTCAGACTCCACAGCTTCTTCGCACAGTTTTAGATTCTTATTAATAACATTTTAAAATGTAGATTGCTGCCTAATCTTAGCTGCGTAATTAAAAAAGTAATCTTGCTCTTCTCCCTCCCAGCAAGAAAGGAACCTATACCCCAGAGCTTCTGCAGCTAAGAATCACACCCTGCAGAAAAGCTAGTAGAAGGCTCAAGTTGGGGGTGCGGGGAGAGAGATGGGGGG
This sequence comes from Ceratotherium simum simum, assembly GCF_057802395.1. NCBI lineage: Eukaryota > Metazoa > Chordata > Mammalia > Perissodactyla > Rhinocerotidae > Ceratotherium > Ceratotherium simum. The sequence continues at coordinate 12,533,411 of NC_141906.1, read as the reverse complement.
AGCTGAAGCCAAGAAGCAAGGAATCAAGAATCCCTTGATTTTACAGAAAATGAAAAAGAGGCCGAAGGAGGGGAATGACGTGCCCAAGGACACACGTGTATTTTGCCAGAGCCAGGCCAGAATCCCAGTTTCCTGCTTCCCAGTAGACTCTGTCCACTGCCTCGTGGGGAGAGGAAAGGAGGAGGACTGTAAGTTCTTGGAGGGAGGGATCACACCTGTGGGATTCTCCTTATGCGGTGAGCACTGTTCACCTGGAGAAATAGCTGCAGGTTTCAGATGTTCAAGAGGATTATGGCAACAAGGTTCAAAATTCTTAACATTCAGTTCAGACTCACAGACCGTCAGAGCAAGAAGGGACCTCAGAGCCCTTCTAACCCAACTGCTTTTAGCTGGGAAAAGTGAGGCCCAGTGAGGAAAGTGACTGACTTACCCAAGGTCAAATAGGGAGTTAGAAGCAAAGCAAGACTCGAATCCAGGCCCCCCCGACTTCTAGTACATCCTGTCCAAGGCCTCTATGAAAAGGACCAGTCAACCTCGCAGAGCTCCATTGCTCCCTGCGTCAGCTAACTCCCAAAGGCCTCCTGGCTCCTCGGCAGGGAAGGGCAGAGACAGCTGAGGGCCGCACGCTCCCTCCTGCCTGCCTCCCTGGGATGGCTGCCTGGAAGGCCCGAAGGCCAGTTATGGAAAGACACCATCCTTACGCCATCTCCTCTCCCTCCCTAGAACCACCGTCCCTAGCCCTGGACTTCTCCTTCAGCTACTGTCCACTGCAAAAGATCATCAACGGTTTCCATCTCTGTGAAGCTATAAAAAAAGACAGAAAAAAAAGGCCAAGCACTGCGCCCAGCTGTTGGTGAGGCCACATTTTCCACTGGTGGTGATGACTCACAGGGAGGCTGGCACTGGGAGGGAAACTGGGGAGATTCGGCACAGCCGAGGGAAAGCCGCAGTTCCCAAGCATGCCTGGGCCTGCAGAAAGAGGAATGCTCAGTTCCTTCAGTAAGATCCCAGCACACCTGGCTGTGGGAACACAGCTCCCCCTGCAGACCTCCCTGACACCCCGCAGAAGCAGGACCAGCGACAAACCACACACTGGGCCAGCGGATCCTGCAAAGCTCACCGTCACATCAAAGCTGTTATGGTAGGAACCCAGGTCCCACCTCTGAAACCCCAAGAGATCCCGCAACCCCCAGAAATACTATATGCATCCTTGGCTTCCAAAGAGAAACTGGCTTACAGCTAATGGGAGACACAGATTAAGATCTTCAAACAGGGGACACAAAGGCTGCCCCCAATTTTTCAGGGGGCAAATAACTCACCCATGGGCAGCAGCAAGGAGGTGAGGGCACCTATTCTGGGATGCCAGTTTGTCAACCAGTGAGAACATCTTAGGACATGACTGGACGGTGCCTCTCAAACTTCCTCTAATCCCACCTCTGGGAACTCCCCCAGGCTCCTCATGAGAGATGGGTCTAAAAGACCTATGGGGTCCTAACAGAGCTGCACTCAGGGGTGGGGGAACACGCTCCCACTCCACGTGTGAGCACCTTGCCTGCGTGGGAACTAAGCAGCAGCACCAGGTCAGGAGGAGTCCGTGGAAGGGACGCCCACTCCACTGTCAATGGTTTGGGGATCTGTCCCTTGCATCAAGCAGTGGCAGTAACAAGCATGGCCAGAGGAGGCCACTGAGGAGAAGGCATTATGATCAAGCCCACCAGCAAAGGGGAGATGATCAGGAGACCTGGAGTCCGGGAATTTCAATGGAAGGGGCTGGGGGAGGCTTGGGATCAAGGTCCACTGTGAAGGCTGGTGGGTGGTGTGACAAGCACTGCATTATATTCAAATTGCTCATCTGGATGTGCACGGCCTCATGGTGTGAAGATCCACCAGGCCAGATCCATGGTGGGACAGCCTGTCTTTCCCTGCCACATCTGCTCATCTCCCTCCCACTCTGCTCCCTGTTCCCATCTGTTCCTCAGGCCCTAGAAGAAACACCCTTTACCAGCACCCACCTGCCAAGAAACTCCAAGTCACCAATGTGACCTTTTGTAAAAGTGTGACATGGTTTAAGACTCCCTCCCACGGCATTCACCGTCAGTCACAGCAGAGATGGTAAGCACCAAAGCCGCAGTGCCTTCCTCGGGGAGGCTGACTCTTCCACGGCCAGGGACTGGGAAAGGCATCTGCTGCACAGGATTTTTCATTTCATAGGATCAGCTCCAACCAAATCAGCAAAGCACTGTTACTATGGACCATCTGCCAGGACCCGGAAACAGCCTGTTACATAAAGGCGCTGGTGTAATGAAACTGATGAAACTGGATCCTTCCTCCACAAATGAGATGAAGCACTTGAAGTCTCTCTTGAGAGGGGCGATGTGGGGCAGTGGGGGGGTCCTGGGCAAGGGACCCACTGGGTTCTAATCCTGGCTCTGCATCTGTTAGCTATAGGACTATCTCCCTGGGTTTCTGTTTTCTCAAATTTCAAATAAGGATGAGATGGTCCCTTCCAGCATTAAAATTCCATGATCTATTATTGTTTTCACCAAAATGGCAAACAAGTAAGCTTACTTTGATATTAATTTTGTACTGTAGCATTAATTTTCTAAAACAAGAGCAGTACCTTCATATTTGTGGGCTTAAAAGAAAGAAGTGGTGAGTGGAGCCACTGACTGGAGCCGGCTGGAAGAAAATGCACAAAGAAACCAAAGGTTCGAACCTTCTATCTGCCCAGGCAGGAAAGGCCCAAGCAAATCTCAAAGGATTTCGCTGGGAAGTAGTACTATAAATATGCCTGCCTATGCATACAGTAATTTCCAGTTTACAAAGAGCTTTCCCATCCAGGATCTCACTTGATCCTCACAACTCCCTTGAAGATGATGCGGTAGTGTTGCTGACCCCCATTTCGCATTGAATACGGTGAGGCTAAGAACCAGGTAGGGCGAGTCCATCTCTCAAGCGCTCTTCAGTTTCATGAAAACAGGAGTGAGCCTCACTCAGTAAACTTTGTCTAAGGATTAAACAGATCATTTTGTAAAGCCCTGGCAAAACACCTGGCACTCAGGGCATCCTTGACAAATGCAAGTAACCCTTCCCCACACACCTCCAGCTCCTCAGAGACGTGTGTGAGAAGCCTCAAAGCTGCTCATCTCTAGCCCCCGAAGAAATGCTTCATGACTGAAGGCAACATGATGGTTTCCTAGTGACCTTCCATGTGGCCAACCTCCCAGAAGGCAGATCAATGAGCCAGATAACCCCAGGCCCTATCATCTTGTGTATTCTAATAGCAACCACGGCTCACAGGGGATGGGGCTCCCCGAGAACCCAGAACACGTCAAAATCAGCCACAGAGATGAGACGTGAGGCAAGGAGCAAGCATGAGGCCTCAAGAGAGGAGCCGTCAGAGACACCTGAGGCAGAGTGGCTCCTTCCTGCTCATGTTTATCACCCTCCCCCTCACAGAAGCCTTCAGCTGCTCCCTCCACCGCTCACAGAACAAAGCCCCAGTGAGGATCCACACCATCACACTTGAGTGTCTCCAGTCCCTTCTCACTCTATCCAGCCCCACGTTAAGCAAATTACGCCAGGGTGCGCCTCCCACTTCTACACCCTTGTTTGCAGGATTCCTTCTGCCTGGAAGGCCCTCCCCTCACCTCTGCCTAGTCAACAAATATTTATTGAATAACAGAGTGAAGGAATGAAGGCAGGAATGTGTGAATGAGTGAACGACACTATATATCCCTGTGAGGCAAATTAGAGATTACGATTCTCATTTAACAGATGAGGAAATTCAGGCTCTGAGAGGTTAAATGACTTGTCTAAGATCACACAGCCAACCAGCAGCCAAATTAGAACTTGAACCTGGCTCTTCAGGGCTCTTTTAGCCACATCAGCCTTCCTCCTAAGGTAAAAAGTCACACTCAGATTAGGAAAAAGCTGATCCAAGATTCCTCAAAATGGGCCACTTTCATCTTGGCACACATCCGAGAGCACTTTAAGGCACTGGCTGTCACCACCATTACTGAGAGTTCCCGTGAGACAGGCAAGGTCTCCTGAGAAAGGGCAAGCACAGGGCCACTCATCAGGAACCTAAAAATGATGGCAAAACTACAGGCCGGTCACTTAACACCCACTTTTAGAGAGCTCCTGGAACAAATCAATCCCCACCAGGAAAGAGGATGACGATTCCTTGAATGGAAACCGAGCCCTTTGCCAGGGACCTGTGAGCCCTTCCCAGAACCATCTGGTGAGCTGGCAGAGTGGCTGGTGCCCCACCGCTGTGGACAATGGGGAAGCCGAGGACCCAGGGCAAGGCCTTGCAGACACGCAGGGGCAAAGCGGGCCCTACCACCCTGGGGCCTCAGGCGTCACTGTCTGCCTCAGGGAGCTGAGGCTCTCCGCCCTGCACTTCTCCGAGAAGGTGGGAAGAGGGTAGGGCCCAGGCTGGGTCTCGGGAGCTTGGCCACTGGAGACGGCACAGCTTCCACATCCCAAAACTACAGCCATTCCATGCAGCTAGCCCTCACTGCACCTCTCTTCTGTGCAGGGGAGATCCGGGGGGCTAAAAACTGACCAAGTCCCTGACCTGGGAGGGCTCGCATTTGGTGAGGAGAGAGTGACCACAAATAAGTAACCAATAATCATATTACGGTTTCAGGAAGTGAAAAATAAAGCAGGGCATGGCCTAGTGTGTGGCTGAGAGTGTGGTGGTGGCCATTTCGGATGGGGCAGACAGGGAAGGCCTCTGTGAGAGGTGACAGTGGGCAGAAAGATGGAAATTGGCAACAGCTTCAAGGGGGCTGGAGAGGCGAGCAGAGGGAGCTGCTAGCGTAAGGCACACAGAGGAAGGGCACCTCCCCTCTTCTCAGGCGCTTCTGCCACCACCCCCACCCTGCCCCCAAATGCCGGCCCTTTACTGCTTCACAGGCCTCCTGCCCTAGCAGCCCACCACCACAACTGCCCCACAGCTGTGGGAAGAGAGAAGTATTTCTTCCTCCGTGCCCTAAAGCCTGGGAGCCACTCATTTCCAGTGCAGTCACTGAGGGGAGGTAGCATGATGAGATGAAATGACACGATCCTTGACATCAAACGGAGCACGGTTCAAGCATGGTCTGCTTTGCTTCTTAACTCTCTGTGTTACTTTAGACAAGCCCCTGAGCCTCTCTGAGACTCAATTTTCCCACCTGGAATGCGAGGGAATGAACCCTATGTCAGGGGTATGAGGAGTATGTAAGGCAGCACCTGGTACATGCTAGGTGCTTGACACACACTGGTGCCCTGCCCTACTCTGCCCCCTGGGAAATTAAAAAGAAAAATTGTTTTGTTCAACCAATTGTGTAACTCGCGTCTTACTGCAGCGTGCCTCAGGCAAGGCCCTGGGCCTGGGCATCTGTCGGGTGTGGGGACTGTGAGACAACTCTTAACAAAGCTTCCTCATGGCACAGCCTGATGGGAGGGCCCTGGCCTGGAGGAGAACTGGGCAGACGGGAGGAGGGCAGAAAAGACAGTGGACACTGCCCCTGCTGCAGGGAGGAGGGTGGAAAGCGTTAAGACCAGACGGTCCAAGAAACCAGGATCAAGGCAGACAGTTAACTGCTGGCCCCTGCCCTTCCCACCTCCGGCTCACTGGCCCAGGGCCCAGGCCCTTGTCTCCCGGCTCTCCTGTGGGGCAGCCAGCTAGAGGCCACTCTGATCTCGGTTCTTCTCACAAGCAAGGAGATACTCAGGTATCATATCACGGTGAGACCTTAGGTAGCCCTCTTCCCTCTCTGGACCTGAGTTCCCATCTAAAAAAGAGAGGGAGGGCCTGGGTGACCTCTGGGGGTCCTTTCAGCTCTGACCTTGCTAATTCTGACTGGATGCTGGCCCTACCAGCCTCACCCCCAAGGCCGTCTGCCTGCCCACTGCTGCCATCTGGTGGCCCTCCAGGCCCAGCGGCATGTGGCTTTGGCCAGGGCCCCTGAAAGTCCCTTATTCGAATGCACTACTTCAGAGGGTGAACCTTGCTTCTGCTTCAGCTGGACACACACTGCACTTCTCTGGACCACAGATCAAGGGGTATTCATTGCCAGACACAAAAACCAAAAATACACCAGAACTTCATCTCTCTGGCAGAGATGACACAACTGCAGCTGAGAGCCTGATCTCCCAGCCCACAAAGGAAGTAACCTGCCCAAGGTCGCACAGCTGCCTGGCTCCCAGACCAGCACACAATTCCACTTTACCCCAGTGCTTAGGGCTGTGAGCACCCTGGAAACCAAAAATAAAGTCAGCCCAGGGCCAAGGAAACAAAGCCTTTGGAAGCTGGGAAACGAACTGTCAGGATTCCTTCCAAACCTCAAGAAATGGTAAGATAGGACATGTGAACATGTGAGCACAGCCTGCAGAAAGTCACTGGAAAACAACTGGGGATGCCTGCGGTACCTCCTAACCTTGGGGGGGTGTCATTCACAAGGACCCTTACAGGTCTTCCACAAACCAGCCTCCACGCCACCACCACAGCCTGACTCAGGAGAGGCAGATACCGAGGGCAAGGCGGACACATGGGGGGCATCACCCCACCAGACTGAGCTCCTCAGGGCAGAGCCAGAGCTTTCTTCTCCATCTCCAGGCCCTCAGCTCCTGGCCAGAGGAGCTCTGTAAAGGTGTATCCAGGCAGATCCCTTAGACTCCTATGCAATCATGGGAGCTGGCCACCCTTTTGTGGACGCGACTGTCACACTCTCAGCTCTGTCTGCAGCCTTCTTCTAAACCCTATAGTGCAGACCCTGATAAAACATACTGTTCAACTATAAGTAGGTTACTTGCCTTTTGTGGCCTCTATTATCTCACATCTGCAGCATAACAGCGTTCTACTAGATGATCTTCAAAGTCCTTTTAATTCTAAAATTCTAGAATTTGAAACCAAATCAAGGCTACTCTCCACTGGCAGAGCAACTAGGACAGTGGGTGAGGGGGAAGTAGTCACAACACTTCCCTCCAGCGGTGGAATGCTGTCACTGCACACTCCCAGCTCTGAGCCCTGTCACTCAGCTCCATCCAATCCCACCCTGAACTTTGAATAGGAGCAATCGGCTTGCAGCCAGGCAGACCAGCCCAGGTGCAGAGGAGCAGGAAAGCAAGCAAGGACACCAGGCTCAAGGAACCAAGGAGGCCTGTGAGCCAGTTCCACCACAGTGGAGAAATTCTCCATCTTCAGGAAAAAGTATATCTTGGAGCTAAAAGGACCTTTTGTGACCTACAACTCCCCTCTTCAGATGAGGAAACCAAGGCTCAGGGATGTTCAGAAGGAAGCTGCCTCAGGTCACAAAGCTGACTCACCACTGAGCCAAAAATAGATCCCTGCTTTCCTGCCTCTTTCTACAGTGTCTTGCCTCTTTTCCATGCGACCTCCCAACTGAGGGCCGTGGAAGTGATTTGTCAAGGACATACACGCAGGGATGGGTGGCAAAGGGGCCAGTTCCCTGCGCTGAGGGGCAAGAAATTTTATTCATTAACTTCAACATTTAGGGGGGATATAATCAGACTACAAATTACATATTCAGCATAGAAAATATAAAAGAAAATAAAATTCACTCAGAATCCCACCAATCAGAAATAATATTCTGGCATATTTCTTTTAGTCTTTTCTATGCAAACATCCTTTTTTTTAAAAAACAAATTAGAAGTTATAGTGTAGTAACTTATTGTAATCTACTCTTTTCACTTACTATATAAGCATATTCCTCTGTCATTAAATATCCTTCTAAAACATTCTATTTAATGGCCAGATATTCCAACATATGGTTGTACACAATTTAACCAGTCCCCCTACAATTTCATTTGTTTCCAGGCCTTGGTTTTTGTCATTATAAATTAGGCTGCAATGAACGGCATTATACTTATTCTTTCAACATATCCATAATTATTTCCTTAGGCCAGTTTTATTTTTTTATAGGATAGAATTGCAGAGCTGGAATGGCCCTTAGAGATCATCATGTCCACAACCTCCGACTGCCCAGATGGGAGGAAGGGGACCAGAGAGTTTTGTGTCTTCGCAGAGGACAAAGAGTAAGCAACAGAACCAAGTCCCAAACTCTCCATCCATTAAAATGTGACCTTCCCAAAGGATTTTACCCATTTCCCTGCCCACCCTGACCTCTCCTTCCTCCAACACCCTAGAGCCTTCAGCGTCTGGGCCACTCCTCTGGCTCTTTGCCGCATTCTTTTTTATTCTTCTACTAAATATTTCATTTGTTCAGCCAACTACAAGCTTCCTGAAGGTAGTTCTGGATTTTTATATTCCCCTATATTCTGTAGCACAGTGCTATACACATGTAGATAAGCATTCCACAAACACCTGCTGAAGGATTAAGGATAACAAGAATGTTCTTCCTTATTGCTTGGGAGAAGCACTGGCAAAGTTGGAGAAAGATGCTTCTACGAAGAGTAAAAGCAGTTTAGTTAATAAGTCAGAGCATTCTGAGATACACACAACTTGGAATTAGAGTAGCAGGCTTGGGGACAAAAGACCAGGTTCAAGTTTCAGCTCTGCCCATCTCCGTGAGCCAGGGTGATGCAGTTAACCAATGAGGGGCTCATCTGTGGAACAAGGGTAACATCACTCATCTTGCCAAATTCATATGAGAAAACGGATGTGAAAGCATTTTGTGGTGACAAAAGTGGTCCATGGCAGCTGCGATTGCTGTTGATTTACCATAAATGGAAACGCAGCAGCTTCGGTGAATCCTGGAATGGCTCCTGATCTGGCTCCTGGGGCGCCATCTCCTCGTTTCCACTGAACGCATAAATCCAATAAGGGAATCTAGTGACACATTTCAGGTAAGCGTTGGTGTTTTCTTGAAGCAGAGCTTCATGTACAAAAGAACTATTATTCCTGGTTCAGGTCCCTGGGTGTGGTCAAGTCAGCCACACTTCCTCACCGTCTCTGGAGAGAATGTGACAAGGTGGAAAGAGCAATGGACCGAGAGCCATGAGACCTGAGTTCTGTCTTAGCTCCTTCACTCACTCCCTGTGCTTCCCCTCTTCAGTCCTCAGTTTTCCCATGTCTAAACTGAGAGAGCCAGACCAGGTGAGCTCTAAGTTCTCATACATTCCTGACATTCTAAGGATTTTAGGATGAGAACTAATGACTTTAATAATGAGCAAAAACTATCCATTTCAAAATAGTCCTCTGGGCTCAGTTTGACTTTCAACTATTGGGTTTTCAAAGCTCTAAAGCGCCAACATCATGAATTCCAAAGCACCTGCTTTAAATAGAGCCCATGAAGTCAGAACCTCCCTGAGCTCGGTTGAGGTTTCATGATACATGGTCCCAAAGAAGATGGAGTAATATACACTGTCACCCTATTCTGGAAAGGATCTTGGCCCCAAAACAGAAAAATCAGCATTAGATATATTTATAAACTCAGTTTAGTGTGAATCAATGGCTCGGCTTAGATTTCACTAATGCTTAGACATCAAAGGCAATAAAATATTTCTTGGTCTGTGGCACTTGAAGAAAGGAGAGTTGCTAACAGCTGGTCCCTTCCACATGTGCCATTCAATTCCCCACTTTAGAGAAACTGAAGAATAAAAAACATCTCACCTAAAAGTATATAACCAAGAACCAGGAGAGTGATGGGAGGGAAAAGAAATTACTGAAAAGCAGAATTGGATTTCTAACTTTAAATGCAGCCATCAAGTCACCTGCTCTCCTCTTTGTTTCAGTTTTCTCCTTTGCAAAGTGAGGAGGTTTCTTCCTTCATCTCCAAGTCTCTAGAACTTCTAAGACTCTAGGACTTTCTCAGGTGACACTGAAGAAAGTGAAGAACATCAAGGACCCTGTATTTGGGCCCATTTGTCAATCCACAGCCTTTGTGAGACCACAAGGCTACTTCAGGACACTGCGTGGGTCAGGGAGAGCTTCCAGCATTCTGAAAGCAACGGATTCTAGGTATTCTGACCAACCTCACATTAAGGTTTGGATCTTGTGTAAATCACTCCCCTTGAAATTCTAATAAATCACCAGCAACCAGCACTCAGCATTTGTAAGCAATGATCTTTCTACACTCTCCAGGGATCCTGAATCAGCCTATCCAGAGACATGCATATCCAGCCCCGCAGAAACCTCGCGGGAAAGAGAAGAGATGGGGCATCTGACCTCCAGAGCTCCAAGGTTTCAAAGGGCAGAGGAAGCTAACGTAGCCTGAACCAACAACTGAGCCTGTGCTGTGCTGGAGGCTGGAAGCTTTAAACATATTTTTTGTGTGTGTGTGAGGAAGATTAGCCCTGAGCTAACATCCAATGCCAATCCTTCTCTTTTTGCTGAGGAAGATTGGGCCTGGGCTAACATCTGTTGCCAATCCTCCTCTTTTTCCTGAGGAAGACTGGCCCTGGGCTGACATTCGTGCCCATCTTCCTCTACTTTATATGGGACGCTGCCACAGCACAGCTTGACAAGCAGTGTGTTGGTCCGTGCCTGGGATCTGAACCTGCAAACCCCGGGCCGCCAAAGCAGAGCACGTAAACTTGACCGCTACACCACCGGGCCAGCCCCTGGATGCTGGAAGCTTTAATTCATCATCTCATTTAACCCTCATACCAGGTCGGCACCACTTCCTCATGTTCCTAATGAAGAACTAACCTCAAAGAAGTCAGGTTTATTCACTTGTCCAACATGTACTGAGTACCTACCTCCTAAGTGCCAAGTACTCTGCTAAGCACTGAGGGTATAATGCTGAGCAAACGAATGTGGCTCCTGCCTTCACGGAGCTTAGAGTCTAGCAGGAGGGAGAATTCATCAAAGAACTCTACAAAAAACAGCACAGAGGAGAGGCTGTAGTGCTGCGAGGACAGACAGAACGGCAAAGGGATTAGTCAGGGATGTCAAGGGAAGGCCTCCGGAGAAGGCAATGACTAAGTTGAGATCTGAAAAAAAAAAAGGATGTAAATAAATCAAAATGAAAAAGGAGCGCAGGGATAAGTGTGCCAAATAGAAGGAACATCAGGTGCAAAGGCCCTATGGTGGGAAATACGTGCTGTATTCCAGGACCCAAGGAGAGGCCAGAGGGGAGATCAGCTAGAGACCCAGAGCTAGCATAGTAAGAAATGGGGCTGGAAAGGCAGGCAGAGCACACAGGCCTCATAGGACCACAAAGGATTATGTTTGTATCCTAAGAGCAATGGGAAGCCACTGGAATGTGACACGATGGGTTTGAAAAGATCTTCCAACTGAGGTATGGAGAACAGATTGGACATGAGATGGAGTGAATGTGGGAAGATGAGGACACCTGCAGGATTCAGGCAAGAGGGGACAGTGGCCTGAACCACTGTAGTGGCAACGGAGATGGAGAGGTAGAGCTGCCCACAGCCACACAATCAGGAAGGTGACAGAGCTGAGCTCCAAACCCAGCCCTGTGTGACTTCAAAGTCCATGTTTCTCTCTACTTGTCATTAGCAATTAGTGACTAATCACCTACTATGTGCCAGGGCTGCGCCAGGTGCCGAGGATACAGCCACAAACAAAACAGACACTGCTCGGGCCCGGCTCCGTGCATTAGTGGTTAAGTGCACGTGCTCCGCTACTGGCGGCCCAGGTTCGGATCCCAGGCGCGCACTGACACACTGCTTGTCTGGCCATGCTGAGGCGGCGTCCCACATACAGCAACTAGAAGGATGTGCAGCTATGACATACAACTATCTACTGGGGCTTTGGGGATAAAAAGGGAAAAAAAGGAGGAGGATTGGCAATGATGTTAGCTCAGAGCAGGTCTTCCTCAGCAAAAAGAGGAGAATTGGCATGGATGTTAGCTCAGGGCTGATCTTCCTCACAAAAAAAAACAAAAAAAAAACCAGACACTGCTCTCATGGAATCTACAGTCTAGTCATTAAACAAACAAGAATACAAAGAGAGGCATACAATTACACATCGGGATGAACACCATGAAGGAACGACAATGCGATCAGAGATTTTAACAAGGAAAATGATCTATAAGGCAACAAAGATCTTCCAAACTGTTGATAATAGAAAAGAGCCACTTGCCGGCTGCATGTAAGTGAAAGACTTTAGAAAACTGCCTGTCAGAGCTGGATATCGAGCATCACGTCCCTGGCCAGCTCATGAGCCCTCAGGGGAGAAGCTGGTATGTCTCATGAAGCTCTGCACAGGCCCTGCTGAAATAGAAGTCTCTCTAAAAGGAACAGCTAACTCCTTAACATGCTCACATATCCCAACCTCAGGCACCCCTCGTCTACGTATGAGTTTTTACAATTTTAACATTCGTTGAGATCTTTCACCCAGATTTATTCATCTGGAGCTCACAGCAGCCCTACGTAGAATGCAGGTGGGTTTAATATGCTACTTGAGAGATGAGGAAACTGAGGCCTGGACAGGCGAAGTGACTTAAGTGACCAAGGTCATTAAACTAGGAAGGCACCCAGATCCGCCACCCAGCTCTCACTAGAAGCACCTCAGGCCAGGAAATCATGAATCTCAGATGAGACAGCTGCAGGTCACTGAGCCTGGATAAAGTCACCCTGGAGTCCCATGAAGTTCCTGAGAACAATGATCAGGGACATTAAGCAGCTTGGGAAAGGTTTCTAGAATGCAGCTCCACCAGCCTGAGACACAGGTACCCTTGCCAACTTTCCCAGATTAGAACAGGTTCTCTTGGACTCTTTCCAAGCGCCTCTGACTAACAGAGAAAAGTATTTTTCCACTGCAAACACTGCAGGCAGGCACCAGACTCCTGAAGAGGGAGGCAAGACACTGCATCCCAGATTCCCATACAGACAAGCTGTCAAGTTGTCCTGATACGATGTGAACTGTCCTAGCTAAGCAGCTACCACTGGGGATGTCAGTCCTGGGCAGCATTTCTCAATCTTGGCACGACTAACACTGGGGGCTGGGTATTTCTTTGTTGTGGGGGTTGCTCTTGCACTGTAGGATGTTTAGCAGCCTCTCTGGCCTCCACCAACTAGATGCCAGTAGCACACCCCAGTTATGACAACCAAATATGTCCCCAGACATTGCAAATGTCCCCTGGGGGACAAAATCGACTGTAGTTGAGAATCACTGGTCTAGGGACTATGGAGAAAGGGAAAAGCAAGGTCGGCTCCCTTTCTCTCAGCCCAGCCCAGCCCATCCCATCCCATCCCATCCCATCCCATCCCATCCAATCTTACTGGACAGATATATGGTCACTGTGCACAAACTCTTTTTTAAATCAATATCACACAACTAATGCCTTCCAGAATGAGACTAAGAGCAGCCTCTGTGCTGATGTGGCCTGTAGGTAGGTCCAGGAACAATTCCCCAGTGGAGCTTGTGAAAACAACTTGAGTCAAATAACTCCTTGTTCCACTAATGAGCTGCTTCCGACCCTGGAAGCAAATCTTGCTCTCATTAAAACGAGCAGCTACGTCTGATTAAACTAGAAGACCTGGGTGTTTCTTCTCAATGACACTGGGCCAGGGCAAAGGCTTCCACAGCTGCTAGAGGGAGCACAAAATTAGTGAATCGAAGAGCAAGACATGCCCATTTACCCAAAATTCAGTACAAGAACCAGGACACTCAAACATCCCAGCTTTGAACCATTCTGGACTTAGGAGAAAGGGGAAAGTGACAAAGTACATAAACAAGAGATCTGAATTAACAAGTTAATTAAATAGCTGAAACATTACCAAAAAACCACTCTCTCAAGTGGAGGTGGAGACCTGAAGCTGAACTCCAGAGCAGCTGGAGTGACTCAGACAGTATCAGGGACGTGGGTTCCAACCTCCCACCCTGAGAGCTGGGCTGTTGGCCCAGACAGGGAAATCAGCATCAGTTACAGTGCTTCAACGCTAGAATCAAAGAAGCAGCATCTTTATGTCTTTCATTAGTCAGCTATTTAACTAGGTAAAGGGTTTACTGACAGACTCAAGCAAATTTGCTACCACTTGGTAGTAAGTGTATTTTACTGCACTGCAATTCTTTGAAGACTGACTACCTGTCAACACCCAATTACTCACACTCCTGCTAGTTTCTATGCTACCTCTGCACGCTGTACTTAGCTCTGTTGTTGCACTTCTCAGACTGCAATGTACTGAAATTTGGTCACAGGTCTGTCTCCCCCAGTGGACAGTGGGCTCCTTGAGGGCAGGATTTATATCTAGTACAAGGCATGGTACATAAACAGATCTTCACCATCTATATGATGGGCGGATGGATGGTAAAGTCTTCCATCTCTATATTCTTAGACTTAAGCCTGTCTACACAGCCTAGTGGAAGGACACGGCCCATATCCTTTCTCCTCTGTTTCTCCAAGGCTAGCACACTGCTCAATAGGTTCCCAATAAACAGTAACTGATTTGGTTGGACTCTTGAATCCAAAGAGACAAACTGAAGCCTTCTGTTCACGAACCAGTGAGTCCAAGGAAAGAGCTCAGAAATCCTAGCTGTCTACCCTGACTCAAACGCATCTGAGTATGTTTAGTCTCTTTTAACTAGAAACAATTTAATGCAGGAAACGAATACATTCTCTGCTAGGCAGTGGAGACACAGAAGTGAACAAGACTAATCTGGCACCTTCCCTCACAGAGCTCATTGTCTGTAGGAAAAGACAGATATTAACAATTAAATAAGCAGCTACTATGCTCAGTGAGTCTCTTTAAAGAAAATTTCTGTAGATAGTCCCAATCTTTAAGCAGTCTGAACGTCTTTGAGGAAAGTCACGATTTTCCTCCAAATGAACACTTTCCTTAGAGAATCCTCTGAAGTGGTAAATACACCAAGTTTATTATACACTTTTGTTACACAGGCCTCTGTTCCAAAATGATGGTAAAAATTTTTTAAAAGACCAAGTAAAAGCATTATAGATATGACTACTCATAAGTCTATGTCTGCGTGTCCACATGTGTAGTACGTGTGACTCACCAAGAATAACTGAAGCTAACCTGAAGACCCACAAAAGCCAGAAGGCACTGGAATAACAGTCACCAGGTATTTGGGAGTCCAGAGATCTGCGTGTAGCCAACAAGCAGGCCAAGAGCAGGCCAGGGGCCTCCTGAGAACCCCTGAAGTTCAGAAGACCTTGACACGACAACAGATCTGAAGATCTGCAGGCTGCCTGTCTGGAATAGGCTGTGGAAGCCAGCAGTTCTAGGAAGGCAGGGAAGAAGAAAGGCCACGCAAAAAGCACCCCCAGAACAAAGCCGGGAATACGAAGACCAGGAAAGGAGAACCGCCCTCAGGGAAAGATAAGAAATACATGAAGACTCAAGAAAAGACAAAGATGCCGAAAGCTAGATGGCATGGCAGGGTAAGGTAACATCTGAGGGAATCTATGGATGTCTGAATCAACATACATAGTTTGTGAGGGTTGATAAAGATTTAAATCAAAATACCATGCCAGCTGCGATTCAAGGTAATGCTCTTGCCTCAATCTTGAAATATTTATCTTAAACTTAACAGTTTCTGATGCCTTTAATTTAGACTCAGGTAGAAATGCAAACAGAGTCACCTCTTCACCTCTGACAAAGCAAAGACGCCTCAACAACCTGGACGAATTTCTGGGTGATGCTTGCTGCAATGGGTTCCTTCTCAAAACCTCACAGACTCTTAGGGCCCAAAGGAGTTAACTTAACCCACATACCTATTGCAGAACTAGATCCCAGGTTCTCCCTTTCCCAGTCCTTCAAGCTTTTCATCAGTAAAAACCAACCTACTTAATCCCGAGCACCCACAGCTGTTGAAACAGTTGTCCCCCAGATGCTCTTGCCAACCGCAAATTTTCTGCTGCTCTCTCACCTGTCTGAGCAACTAGGTGTGTCCACCCACTCCAGACGGCGGTGACCTTTTCATTCTGAAAACAAGGCGCTTCTATTTTCTGGGGCGCAGGAAGGAAAGCAGCCTGGGAAGCCAGCTGCCCGTGCTTATTGCTTCCCCAAACATACAGCTCTCCTGCAGCTTAAACAGAGGGCAACAAAAGAGGTGAAGGAACATTAGGCCAAAATGATGGAAAATAACACAAGTCTGAACAAAAAGGGGTTAAAAGAAGTTGTATTATTTGTATGCTACAACATCAAGTCAAGCAAAGCAAAGTACAAAATTCATGTATAGCGTAATCACATATACGATTTTTTTAAAGTCTATAAATAGGAAACAAGGCCAAATGTTCTTAGTAGTTTGTCAAGGAATAGAAATGTGGGAGTTTATTTTTTATTAATTCATTCAACAAATATTTATTCAACATCTACCATGTGCAAGACATATGTTTCTCTATTTTCTACATTTTTAAAATATATGCTTGCATTACCTTTTGTTAGGAAAAAATACATTAACTTTTAAAAATAACAGGTTAAAAGATACACTATTTAAGCTTAAACTTTTTAAACATAAGACTATTTTATTTTACCACATGCCCTGTCCAGCAGAAAATATAATGCTGCCACATCACATCCGTGTAGCACTTCAGCTCATTTGACCCTCACAATAATCCTGTGATATAAGCAAGAATGTGACTGACTGACATTGCGATTTAACAGAAAGAGAGCAAATTCAGAGTCAAGTGACTCTGGCTCTATTCCTGGATCTGCTAACCAGCTATTGACCTTGGACAAATCATTTCCTCTCTACACCTTAGTTTCACTAGCTGAAAACTGCAGGGCAAGGTGGTTGATCTAGAAGGGCAGACGATCTAACTGATGACACTGGTTAACAAGAGAGACTGGTGAGTGACCGTGGGAAACCAGAAGGCATGTGCTTGTCTCCAGTCATTCACGTCCAAAAAATTTTTTAACTGGAAGCCAAATAAAATGGGGCCATGGGCTACAATTTGGCCTATGAATCTACAATGTCACTCCTTGGATGGTCTGTAAGAGCTCTTCCAACCCTAACATTTAAGGTTCTACACTATACAGCACACAGCATACACAGTGGCTATTGAACACTTGAAATGTAGGTAGTCCAAACCGAGACGTGTTGTAAGACAAAAAAAAGCAAAAAGGATTGCAAAGACAATTAAAAAAAACAAAAAGAATGTAGCTCATTAATAAATTTCATATTGATTACACACTGAAATAATATTTTAGATATACTGGGTTAGGTAAAATACATTATTAAAATTAATTCACCTGTTTCTCTTTACTTTTTGAAATGTAGCTCACATTATATTTATATTAGACAGCACTTCTCTGAAGATAAATTAATCAATGCTCAGAGATGTCATTTTCAAGATCACACGGCTAATAAGGAGTCAAGCAGGACTAGAAGCCAGGTCTTCACTTCTACTGCATTGTGTGACCTCCCAATAAAGCTTTACAGCATTGCTTGCTCTAGAGCAGTCTGGTATACTCTCAAAAACTGATTAAAAGCCAGACAGTATCACTAAAGGACATTAGGCCAGGATTCAGGGTTCAAGTTCTAGATCTGCTACTTGATCCCTCTTTGACATTGGGCACGTCACTTCACATTCTGGGCCTCTGTTTCATCGAGTCTAAGATGAGGGAGTGTAAATCAGTGGAGCCTTTTTGTCACCCAGGTGACCTCTGCAGCACTGACACTCTGCAGTTCTATGAGGGGAATTTGGTAGAGAGAGGGCAACCTCCCTGGACTTCACCAGGGTGTGCAAAGTAAGAGGACCCCTTACAAGAAGGCAGAGGACCCCCGCAGCAAAGTCTCAACCCATTAAATGGACTGGTCAGCTACAGATGCCACTGACCATGAGCCTGTGTCTGTAATGAGCCTTCACTTCTCTTAGTAAGTCTACACCATCTTTTGCAAAGGCAAACTGCCTTCCACATGCAGATTATTACACTGTTGCATCAGCAGGCAAAATTAAATTCTGCTGCAACGCCAAACAGTTACATAATCTACAACTCCAGAGAAAAGGTCTAAAGGGCACTGAACAAAATTCACTGAGTAATAGCTTGAACTAGAGCAGGAAAGAGGGATAGTACTCTCGACAATTTTTAACTCACTTTCAAAATACCAAAAACCAAGTCACTTTCTGAATGTACTAAAAATCACTAAATTGTACACTTTAAAAGAGTGAATGTTATATATGAATTGCATCTCAATAAAACAAAAATTCAACATCTGTTTTTAAAACACCAAAATATAACTGCTCCACATATGAAATAATAAATAACTTTACTAATTACAACATTTTTGAGGAGATTGACGTTGGCAAGCAATTAGAGAATCCCTAGGTTTACATAATGCCAGCCATTTCAAATTAATTAGAACAGAATAGAAACATCTTAGTCTACTCTTAGTCTTAGAAAAGAATGCCTTCCTCATCCCTCACTGACTGTAGGACATGAACAAGTCACTTCCCACCATGGGGCCTCCAGTTCTTCCTCTAAAAGGAGAGGAGAGACCAGAGGCCCAATGGAGTCCCTTACAGCTGGCATTCATTTTAATTCAACTATTTTCACGTATACATAAATCTACTTAATATGAAACATAGGCTAAAAGCAGGTATTTCTTTTGTTAGTTGGTTGTTTTAAATTCATTAAATAAATTATCTGTAGTTCAGAATTTGTAAAATATTTAAATTCTCACATTATGGCTCTCGTACTCTGGAGACAATGCAGCTTCTCAGTTGGACCGCATGGCAAATTTGATGTTGAGGAATGCACGCCATAATTAATTTACATATATTATGTACACACCTTAATACTAGCCACATAAAACACTGAAAACACTATGAAAGTCATTTCCCTTTGCTTAAAAAATGTAATGCATTCAACTCCGTGTGAAGGGTCTTACCAAAATAAATCTCTTAGAGCCATTGTCCCCCGTCTACCAGCAGGGCTCAGGGCAAGCTGGGCTTCGGAAGAAAGAACCTTCACTTTCAAGCAAATGCTGCATTGTCACTAGAAAGTTTATACTGCATTGGCTGGGTGTGTCAAATGTATGGATGGATGCATAGCCAAAAAGAGAGATAGAGGGTGAGAAAGAAAAACAGCTTAGATAGAGAGATGGATAGATCAAAGAGATGGAATAGAGATCAACAAGAGAAATATATAAAAATATAAATTAGATTAGAGAAATATATACATAACTAGATTTAGAGAGATATATAGATACATAGATTAGGTAGAAAGATACAAGGATGAAAGATAAAAAGATATATAGTTAAATAAAGAGATATATAGTTAAGTAAATAAAATAGAGTAGATAAATATAGAGGGAGCAAGCAGAGAGATAGATAAATGGATTAGAAAGATACAGGTGGATAAAATAGGTTAGTTTGAGATTAAACAGCTAGAGAGAATAGATAGCTAGAGAGCTTAGTTATATTAGACACCAAAATGGATTCGATGGATAAGATAACAATACATTAGGTATAGATTTACTGTTGGACCATTACAATTACCGAGAGGAAGATACTCTCATCCCTACGGTACAGTTGTGAAAACAAACTCAGAGGCAGGGACGTGAGCCTGTGTTTCATGTGAGTGCTGTATGCATATTTGCATATTTAATTCTCAAAACCACCCACAAGGTATTTTATAGCCAAGGAAACAGTCTCAGGAAGGTAAAATGACTCGCCTAAGATCAGAGCAGTGGTGGCATCAGAATTCTAACTCCAAAGTCTCTGCTCTTCTCTGTGTCCCGATAGCACCACTTGAGGCAGAGATGCACAGTTCTGGGCAGCATGTGAACGTGAAAGAGCTGGTACCTACCTGTCAATGAGGCTGAGTGACAGGAGCCAGCAACAACACACGTCGCTTTAGAATCCTCTAGGCCTACAAAAAAAAATTCTTTTGAAATTACATTTATAACAGAACAAACTAGGCAGACAAGGGACATAGGCCTGGGGGGAAACTCAGCCAGTGCAGGAAGGTCTGAGTCAGCGGCACTGGCACAGTAGGGAGACTGGTTACCTACCAGGGGGTTGAACAAAAAAGTAAATATACTGAGGATAAAGGAATGAGATTTCTCACTATCAGAGAGGAGAGGAAAAGTACAGATATGGAAAGGTGGAAGGCTAGAATCGACCATGCAATACTGGATTGTAACTGGAGAAATCAGTGTCAATTCATGGTTTCTAGCAGAGATAAATACATACATATAGGTGCACATATGTATAAACATGTGTGTGTACATGTGTATTTCCTAGCTCTGTCATTGAGTGGCCTAGGAGCAATGATGTCTCATACATTCAGATATCACATGGAGGCACCGAAGTACAAACCCAGGCCTCCCAACAACACACAGCAGAACTAGAATCTGAACTGAACTGGCCTTCCATCTCCAAATCCAGCACTTTCCCTCCCTTAATTACACCGCCTTTACTGACAAGGTATAATCCAATCAACTCTGCTAGAAGTTGTGGTCACCTGGTCTAGCATGAAGAGAAAGGCAGTCTTATTCTGTCATTCTTTTTTCTGACACTTCTATTTAACTAACTAGTGTCTTAATAAAATGCCCCTTGCACCTTCAAGTATCCTGTAGAATGAGGAAGGGACAAAGTAGAGGTTTTGGCCACCTTCACCACAGAGGAAGCCCTGGGCCCCTGGTGGCCACATGAGGAAAGGACACCCAGGGTCTCAGCTCCAGAACCTACGGCAATGAGGTGCAGACAGGAGGAGGAAAAGGGAAAGGCTCTGAGGGGAGGAAGTTGATGATCCACTCTATTATCTCATCAGAAAACCCCCCAAATCAGCTCTGAGTCTAAGCTGTGGCCCGAGCAGACCCCAAACAGGTCGTTACAATCAAATCAAATCAAAACATTTCTGATTCCTTCTAGTTACAGGTCCTGTGCTAAAATAGAAAGCAGACACAATTCCTGCCCTTAAAAAGCTCATATCTTTGGGGTGTGGGAAAACATATAATCAATTCAAAACAACACAATAAACTGTGCTGTCCATGCACGTGAAGAAAATGCAATGGAGGCAAGAAGAGGGAAGAGTCTTTACTGAGAAAGCTGTATCTGAGCTAAGCCTTGAAAAATTATCAGGATTTTCGCAAGGGGAACAGGAAGGGAAAGGCAGAGGTAACAATTCGCCCGAAGGCACAGAGAAATGAGAAAGCAGGATATGCCCAGGGAGCAGTGAATACCCTGGTGAGGCAGGAAAAATGTTTGGGAAGGAGGAGTTCACATTATGAACATTTCCAGTGTCACGTGAAGTGGACTGCTGTCCAGCATCCGTGCCCCTTCTCCTCTGAGTACCCTCCCTGACTCAACCCAAGCGCTTCAGGGTCACCATGAAGGCTCACCCCTGCTGAAGGAGAACCTCCAGGACTTAGGAAAACCAGAATGATCCCAAAAGCTTGCGCATCACTCCACTGCAATTTACCCTTCCTTTGTCCTTCCTCCTCCCTACCACCCTCACAAATCCCTCCTTTGCTCTGAGCTAGAGGAGAGTAGAAGTTTCCTGTGAAGGTTTTCTTACAGCCAGTCCTCAGTAACTGGGTCATAAAGTAAGAGTGAGTGAGGAAGACGGAGAAGAGGAGGAGATGGAGACAAGGTGCTACATCCAGAGAAAGAAAGGCCCCCAAAGAGTGTAGAGCAGAGGGAGAGAGAAGAGCTGAGAGAGAGAAAGGGAGAGGGAGAGGAAGGGAGAGAGAAAGGGAGTGATTGAGTCCCAGAGTGAAAGAGAGAAAAAGAGAAAGCCCTAGAGAGTGACTGGTCATCAAAGACTGACCAACAGACCCGTGGGCAGAACACTTACTACCTACTCCTCGTGTGCCCCATGGAGAGATCTCCCTAAGGGAACACTTCTGGCCCCTCTCTCCACAACCTCGCCTACTCCTGCTTTCCCCTTGGGAGAAGGAACTGGGCATGCGAGCACAGTCCTTCTGGGTTCTCCCTTTGGGATGTGCCTGCCTGCGGAGAAGGTGGCTCCTCACGTGCCCTTAGCCATGCAGGAAGCTTAGCAGGGCCGACTCTGTGCAGCTGCTCCAGTGTCTGGTGGATAAATTCAATCTGGGATTCAGAATTTAGAGGCTCATTATTGCAACACATTATTTCCAAACACCGAAGTCACGTCTTCCAACCTAACTTTTAACAGTTCTAGAGCTACCATTTTGATCCCCAGCTGCCTGACTTGCATCTGTCTCTCAACGAGTTCCAAACAAGGCAGCAAAGAGAGGTGCTTTTACTGGGCCCACAAAACTCCCAACAAGACTAACAGACCAATCAACAGAGTGTTAAGACAGAGAGACCAAGGAATAGCAAAAGCAAAACTCCATTTACCCATTTTCTGCATGCCTGTGTCTCTAGTTCTTGACAAAGAACAAATACAAAATTCAGAAGAAATAAGGGCCTTACCTGTCACTCTGCTCGGTTCCTTTGCTGTCAAAAACAGTGGGAGAGTCTTCACAGGGCACAACCGCCGTCCAGATGATGCCAAACCAGTTCCCCACTGGAACACGATGCCACTTGCTTCCCAATGGAGCAGAAGAGAGAAAAGGGAAAATGCTTATCAAGATAAGACCAGATTGCTCTTTGAACCTCACTATATGAGAGAGTCCCAATTCATTCTCAGTTAACATGCATATTATGGAGAAGCTTATTGCTTCTCAGTTAACATGCATATTATGGAGAAGCTTATTGCTTCAAGGGGCCCTATGACTGGTCATAAGGATGACCACCAAGCCAACCACAAGCCCAACTTTCAGCGCAAACTAAGACCATCAAAGAAAATTCCAACATAGGTAAAACTCCCTCCAAAAAGTTCCAGGACACTCCTCCAGAGTTGACTAGAATGACACCTTGTTCATGATTAACCTGAAAGGACAACTCAGACTCCAGACTGAGCAGGAAAGAACCTTGAAGATTATCAAGTCCATTCCTCACATTAACTAGATGAAAAAACTGAGGCCCTGAAGAGGGGATGTGATTTGTCCAAGGTCAGACAGGGAGCTAGTAGCAGAGAAAGCACCAGGACTCAGCTCTCCTAACACCTAATATACTGCCTTTTCTACTACACCAAGATGGATTCAAAGATTCTTAATTGCCAAATAAATACACATTTATGACTGCAAGATAGCTTCTTAATAGCCACTATTTCAGTGAAAGGGCCTCTTATTTCCATATCCACTGAAGCTAATTCATGTACCCATGTTCTGAACCTCATAAATAGGTGTAGATGAAATTTTATATATTTGGTCTATGGTCAGATGTGTGTAACCAGGATCCATCACCCAATGGCAACATTAAGGTTCTGCTCCTCTGGAAGTATTCTATAACCAATGGTAATTTAGGCTGTAAACAGACTAACTTGTTTTGTGAATTATAAGTGATGATGACAGAGCACAATGTGAGCAAAACACAGTGTTGAAATAAAACAAAACTTAACATCTTTTCAACAAATAAATTGCAAGGGAAAAAAAAAAGATGAAAAGGAATTTATAGATTAAAAGAGACTTGAGATATCTGATAAAGGATTAATATTAAGACTATATACAGAACTCCTAAAACTCAACAACAACAAAAACAATCTGTTTTAAAAATGAGCAAAGGACTTGAATAGACATTTCTCCAAAGAAAATACACAAATGGCCAACAAACACATGAAAAGATGCTCAACATCACTAATCATTAGGGAAATGCAAACCAAAACCACAATGAGATACCACTTCATACTCATTAGGAAGGCTACTATTAAAAAAAAAAAAAAAAAAAAAAACAGAAAACAAGTGTTGGTGAGGATGTGGAGAATTTGGAACCTTGTGCACTATTGGTGGGCATGTAATAGTATGCCAGTTCCTCAAAAAATTAAAAATAGAATTACTATATGATCCAGCAATTCTACTTCTGAGTATATACCCTAAAGAATTGAAAGCAAGATCTCAAAGAGCTATTTGTACACCCACGTTCACAGCAGCATTATTCACAATAGCTAAGGCATGGAAGCAACCCAAGCGTCTATCAACAGATGAACGGAGAAGCAAAATGTGGTGTATACATACAATGAAATATTACTCAGCCTTAAAAAGGAAGGAAATCCTGACATATGCTACAACATGGATAGACCTTGAGGACATTATACTAAGTGAAATAAGCCACAAAAAGACAAATACTGTATGATCTCACTTACATGAGGTACCTGTATGAGCGGTCAAAATCACAGAGACAGAAAGTAGAATGGTGGTTGCCAGGGGCTGGGGAGAGGTGGGGATGAGGAGGGATCGTTTAACGGATGTAGAGTTTCAGTTTTGCAAGATGAAAAATGTTCTGAAGATGGATGGTAGTAACAGCTGTGCAATAATGTCAATGTACTTAATACCACTCAACTGCACAATTAAACGTGGTTAAGATGGTAAATTTTATGTGTATTTTATCACAATAACTAAAAGGAACAAATAAATATTTTAAAAGAGAGATTTGAGATACATATCAACCAATTGCAATGTATACACTAATTCAGATCCTGATTCCAACAAACTGTAAAAAAAATATTTTTGAGACAATCAGGGAAATGTAAACACTGACTGGATATTTGATGAAATTACAGAATTAATGTTAATTTTCTGTAGGTATGATGATGGTATTTTCAGAAAGAGTCCTTATTTTTTAGAGATGCATGCAGAAATATTTACAGATTAAATGGGGGAGGACAGGACTTACAATTAAGTTAATCAAACACATGATGGAAACTGTGCTGCTTTGTAACTGGACAGAAATGTACACATAATTAGCAATTACAGAATTTTGGTAAGAAAGGGGCAAGTAAACCAATGATAGGCAATTCTCCAGCCCCAATAATTTCTAAGAGAAGCTGCTGCTTATAAAAATGTAATCGCCACCACACAACTCAGCAACCACACTCCTGGGCACTTATTCCAGAGAAATGAAGATTTATGTCCACATAAAAACTAGTCCACAAATGTTTATGGCTTTATTCTTAATGGCCAAAAACTAGAAACAACCAGATCCTTCAGTGGGTGACTGGTTAAACAAACTGTGGTTGTTATGGACTGAATCGTGCCCCCTGAAAATTCATACGTTGAAGCCCTCACCTCCAATGTGACTGTATTTGGAGATGGGGCCTATGAGGAGGTAATAAAGGTTGAATGGGTCAGAAGAGGGAGGCCTTAATCCAATAGGGCTGGTGTCCTTATAAAAAGAGAAAGAGACCCCAGAGATCTCTCTCTTTCCATGCATGTTAGGAGACAGCAAGAAGGCAGACATCTACAAGTCAGGAAGAGAGGCCTCACCAGAAACCAACCCTCACAACATCTTGATCTTGGACATCTAGTCTCACACTTAACTGTGAGAAAATAAATTCCTGTTGTTTAAGCCACCCAATCTGTGGTATTTTGTTACGGCAGCCCTAGCAAAGTAATATGGTGGTGTCTACACCATGGAATACTACTCAGCAATAAAAAGGAACAAATTATTGATACAACTTGTAGGAATCACCAGGGAATCATGCTGAGCAAAATAGCCAAGCCCAAAAGGTTATATACTGTATGACACCACTTATATAACATTGTTGAAATGACCACATTATTGTTGGAGAACAGAACAGTGGTTGCCAGGAGCTAAGAAGGGGGCAGGGGTAGGCAGGAAGAGGGCGTGGCTATAAAAGAGCAACAAGAGGGATCCTTGTGTGATGGAACTGCTCTGTACCTTGACTGTATCCAGACATCCCGGTTGTGCTGCTGCCCTATAGTCTCCCAAGGTGTTACCATTAGGAGAAGCTGGGAAAAGAGTGCATGAGATCTATTTTATTTCTTACAACTGCATGTGAATCTACAATCATCTCAAAATAAAAAGTTAAAATTTTTTCTTAAAGTATAATTAACACTAAGCCCCAGGCAACCATTAGCACAGCACTGCGCCAGCCTCTTCCTCGCCTCCTCTCCTCTCCCCACTCCACAGCTGGACTCACCAAGCACTGGAGCATCGGCTGCCACAGCCGTCAGGGCTGTCCTTCAGCCCACACGATGGGGAGCAGAAAAATGAGCAAGGAAGAGAAAGAAAGGTCACCACTCTTCCACATGCCACCGCCTCCCCACTTTCCACCCTCCACCTCACACATAGCGTCAGCCCCACAGCCATCACCCTCTCACGGTTCAGGAGACAAGCACGCTTGAAGCTTTTAAATTAACAAACGTTAAAATCCCCTAGGAAAGCAGAGCAGTCCACAGCAAAGAACGTTGTCCTTGGAATCCAGACCGTCCTAGACTCTGATCCCTACCTTTTACTACCTTAGTCCCTGTGTAGCCTCGGACAAGCGCATTAGCCTCTCTGGACCTCAGTTTCTTCACATGTAAAAATTTAACTCACATCACTGCGCAGTTGTGAGGATTAAATAAGATATTAACTAAATCAAGAAAACTGAGCACCACGCCTAGAACATAATAAAGAGCTAGAAACCTTCTTTCCTTCCTCTCACCTGCTAAAGGCTTTCCCACATGACATCTGCCTTACATTCTCCTTTTAAGCAGAACTGCAGCACAGCGGGACACTCCAAATTACTCCTTCAAGTTTACTTCTTCTAAAGCTCCACTTCTCCATGAAAACACGATTTCAAAAAGATATATGCACTCCTGTCTTCATCGCAGTATTATTCACAGCCGCCAAGACATGGAAGCAACCCAAGTGTCCATCAATGGATGAATGGATAAAGAAGATGTGGTATATATATACAATGGAATACTACTCAGCCATTAAAAAAAGGCACAAAATTGTGCCATTTGCAACAACATGGATGGACTTTGAGGATATTATGCTAAGTGAAATAAGTCAGACAGAGAAAGACAAATACCGTATGATTTCACTCACATGTGGAAGATAAACAAACAGATAGATAAAGAGAACAGATTAGTGGTTACCAGAGGGGAGGCGGTTGGGAGGAGGGCAAAAGGGGTAAAGGGGCACATATGTATGGTAATGGATGGAAACTAGACTACCGGTGGTGAACACAATGTAGTTTATACAGAAACCGAAATATGACGTATACCTGAAATTTACACAATGTTATAAATCAACGTGATCTCAATAAAATTAAAAAAAAAAGAACTAAACTTTTTTCATAAAGCTCCATTTCTCCTTATTATGTGCCTATTTAGAAAACAGAAGCAAAATGATCACCTGTAGCAGCTAAAGCGTGCCTCAGTCCAGCAGCAATACTAACAACCTTCTCTCTCAGGAGCTGTCAAAACAAAGAAAGGGATGGAGGTCTCAGAATACTTATGCCCAAATCCAAGGCAGCATGTCCCTCATTATGTGCCTGATTGGTTTTGGGGTTCCCAATCCCAAACATTTCCATCCATAAATACCTCTATATGTACCCCTAAAAGCCAAAAATCTTGTTAAAATACCCTATCACAATGCCTCTCAGGGCTGGGAGGGACCTTTAAGGTCATCCAGTCCAAAGCTGGCAAATGTTTTCTGTAAAGGGCCAGATAGTAAATATTTTAGACTTTGCAGGCCATACGGTTTCTGTCACACTACTCTGCTCTGCCATTGTAAGATAAAAGCAGCCATACACAATAAACATGGAAATGAATGGGTGTGGCTGTATGCCAATAAAACTTTATTTACCAAGGGTTCTAGTTTGCTGACCTCTGATCTAGTCCAATCCCCATCCAATGATAGAAACCCCTCCACAATACCCCACCAAGTGGTTGTGCTACCTACTTCCAGTGACATGGGCTCACCACCTCCCCAGGTGCCTGTTCATCTTTGCACAGTTCCATTTATCTCCTTAGGTGAGCCAAACCTATCTGCCTATAGCTTCTGACAGTGCTTTCCAAATATTTCAAGACAGCTGTCATGTCCTCTCTGAGACATCTTGTGGTGGTTTTAAAAATAGGTTCTCAAATTCTGAGATTCCCCCCTTTAAGATGTATAGATTATTCCCCTCCCCTTGAGTGTCGGCTGGACTTAGTGACTTGCTTCTAGTGAAAAGGATAAGGAAGTGATGAGCGGTTCAGAGACGAGGTAATAAAAGGCACTGAGGGTTCCTGCTTGGCCTCTCTCTCTCATCACTCTTGGGGGATGCCAGATGCCACGTCTGAACAGTCTTATAGAGAGGCCCACCTGGCAAGGAACTGAAGCCTCCTGCCAGGTGTGAGAGCTCCGCCAGCCCAGCCGAGCCTCCAGCAGACCTTGTGCAGCCCTGGCTGACACCTTGACTACAACCTCATGAGACCAGCTACACTGTTCCCAGATTCCTGACTCTCAGAAACTATGAGATAATAAATTTGTTGTTTTAACCTGCTAAATTTTGGGGTCATTTATTACAGAGCAATAGATAACACATATCTCTTCTTTGGGCCAAACACCCCAATTCCATCAGCCATCACCTGTTTTTAAATTCCCTCCCCTTCTTGGTTTCTCTCCTCTAAATACACTCTCGTGACCCAAACTCCCTCTTTTAAAGGGACTGTATATACATCAATCACAGCCCCCATGGAGCTTTACCACATTCGTTTATTTACAGGTCCACAGTGTCTTTCCCAACTTCAGAGCCCTCAGGGGCAGGGTCTGAGTCTTATTCACCTTAACGCCTAGGGCCTAAGAACCAAACCCACACCACAACACATCCCAGATGCAGTCTGACCAGCACAAAGGACAGGGCTCTGGTCTCCCTCCTCTGGAGACCATACTTCTGTTAACGCAGCCCACGAGCATATTAGCTTTTGGGAAGATCAAACCGTACTGCTAATACAATCTGAACATATTGTCCTTCAAAATTTTTCCTTTAATTTTCTTTTTTTTTTTTTCAAAAGTAACTGAAGGGCTTTACATGGGGATTCAATCTTTTCAACACCACCTACCTCCATCCCTTCCTCTCCATCCCCACTGCTGCTGCTTTAGTTTGGGCCAAGATCATCTCTTCTCTGGATTATTAGCAAGAGATCCCTGAGCCACCTTTCTTCTCTCCATCCTCCGCACCACGCCACCCCTCCCTCCCTAACACACTGGCTTACCGTTTGTCATACACTCCCTCCCCGATGCCCCTCCCCACTGGCACTTCTACCACTGCCTTATATTCCAATCATACTAAACTGCCTGCAGTATCCCAAACCCTCCTGTTTTATGCTTCTATACCTTTGCTTACATGGTTCCTTCTGTCTGGCCTGTGCTTCTTTTGTACCTACTCTGTGCAACCTCCTATCTCAAGCCAGGTAAACTTCTACTCAACTCTCAAGACTCAGTACAAGCCTGTTCTCATCCCCCCTTCCCCTAAGAGTTCAATACTCCCCCTTTGGGGCGATACATGCATCTACCATAGTTCTAACATGGTGATGCATTTAGGTGTTTCTATATCTAACACGTATTACTAAACTATAAGGCCCTCAAATGCTGTGATTGGATCTTCCTAATCGCAGTGCCTATACACAATAGTTGCTTTTAAATAAATGAATGAATTTGTATTATATTTCACTTTGGCACATTCCTCCCACTGCTCTATAGGATACAGCCTGTCAAAACATTTTTACCTTCTGATTCTATCGTTCAACATATTTTAACCATTGTTCCTCTCTGTCTTCTTTAATCATGTGACTTAAGCTAAATTAATTATAACTCATATGTAGGTTCTTAAAAAGCCATCTATTTGCAATTGGAAGCTGTAACACTTCCTACAACAGGGACTACAGAGTCTAGACTTCTGTGCATACCATATGCTATAGGCTGAATGTTTGTGTTCTTGTGAAATTCACATGTTGAGACCTAATCCCCAATGTGATGGTATTTGGAGGTGGCACCTTTGGGAGGTGATTAAACCATGAGGGCAGAGCCCTTATGAAAGGGATTGATGCCCTTATATAAAAAAGAGACCCCAGAGAGTGCCTTTGCCCCTTCTGACATGTAAGGACACAGCGAAAAGACAACACTCTATGAACCAGGAAGTTGGCCCTCACCAAATCTGCCGGTGCCTTGATCTTGGACTTCCCAGCCTCTAGAACTGTGAGAAATAAATATTTGTGGTTTAGGCCACCCAGTCTTCGGTATTTTCATTAGAGTAGCCCAAAGGGACTAAAACCCCATGGAAATCATGATCCCAAATAATAACCCACAGATCAACAATCGGAATTCAGCAAGATGACAGGAACAGACCCAAGCTCTTTCCAATGAAAACAGATCTCCCACCCTTAGTCAGAGTGTAAGGAAATTAGATATGAATGGAGCAGCTTAGGTGGTAGAATTCATTTTAGATTCTAGCATAACTTGTTTAAAAATTCACTTACAATATAGTCTTCACAAAAATATGCACATTTTAAGTATGAGTGAAAGTATCAGTGAAAGAGCTCTGAACTCGGGCTGTCCAATATGGTAACCTCTAACTACATGTGGCTATAGAACACTGGAAACCTGACTAGACTGAATTGAGACATACTGCAAGTAAAAAATGTACACCAGAATTTAAAGTATAGAATCAAAGTACAGTATAAAATAAAGAATATAAAATACCTCATTAATAAAGATTTATATTGAAGACATACAAAATGAAATGATAATAGTTTAGATACACTGGATTAGTTTAAAAATTATTAAAATTAATTTCATCTACATGCCACAATACGGATGAAACTTAAAAACACCATGTGTAGTGAAAGAAGCCAGACACAAAAGGCCACACACTGTATAATTCTATTTATATAAAATGTCCAGAATAGGCAAATCCATAGAGACAGAGTAGCAGTTACCAGGGGCTGGGGGGAGGAGAGAATGGGAAGTGATTGCTATTGGGTATGTGGTGATGAAAATGTTCTAAAATTAGATAATGGTGATGGCTGCACATCTCTAGGAATATACTAAAAACTACTGAATTATAGGTTTTTAAAGGGTAAATTTTATGCTACATGAATTAGATCTTAATAAAGCTATTGTTTTAAAATAATTTCACCTGTTTCTTTTTACTTTTTTAAATGGTGCTACTAGAAAATTTTAAATTACATATGTGGCTCACATTATATTTCTACTGGACAGAACTGGCCTACATCATTTACCTAGCTTAGTTTCTTTAGGCAAGTCACTGCTATCTGGACATGTTTCTAACATAGTTCCCACTATTACTAACTTTAGAATTGTAAAATGCCCTTAATGTCTTTATAACATACATTACCTTTATTGTTTTATTTCACAAAAAATTATGAGAACTGACAGAGGTTTTTCACTCACAACATCCATCCCCTCAACCTAATTTTTCCCAGAAGAACCTGAGTTTTTCAACTTAAATTCTAACTACCCCATGGGTCTGCAGGGACCCGGCCAGCCTTTAGTCTGGTAAGGGATAACTGTAATACCCTGGAAACGTTTTAACCGGACACGGGCAAGTCAAGATTAGGTGCTGTCCTTACCTCAATGGCCTGGGGAACTACACATCTTCGAGGCCCATGAGGAACTCCTAATTGGCCAAAGGAGTTAGATCCACACGACAGAACTTGACCACTTTCTGCAAAATACAAATACTTAAATCGCAGATGTCAGAAGTAAGATATCTGTGACCAACGGGCAAATGCTGAAGGAGGAGAAGAGCACAGGGAGTGAAGAGGAGCAAGCAGGGCCCTGGGCTTCAGCACATTCAAACCACAGTCCCTGCTTTTATTCCCCTGGGAGTAAAAACATTGGGCACGGGGGCTAAGTGCTTCACACAGACTCTCCATTACTCTACCTAATTAATGACAGAGGAGCTGTGCAGAACACAGCCCAGGGCCTAATGCCGGAAGCAGAGGATACTTATCTTCCACTTTTCATGTCTCCATGTGATGGAATTTCCAGGCCTTTCTCCCTGCCCTTCCCCATACTCACTGCTTCCCAGGAAAGGGGGCAACCTAGCCCAGTGCTGAGTCTGGGAGCAGGAACAGGACATGTGTAGCTTGGCACTTTCCTTTCAGGCAGTCTGGGCTGACACATAGTAAGGGCTTCCCCTTTAGGGAGGCCTAGAGTTTGGAGGACAGGCTTGGATCAGAGGAGTGTTACCATAACCAGTTGGCCTGACACTTAACCCCGTCCTCCAGCTTAACCTCTATCAGTAAAAACCCAGCAGTGTGATCAACTGTGTGACTGCTCTGCACCATTCTCACAACTGGTTCCAAAAGTGAGCAGGAAACAACATTATCTGCAGACTCCCTACAACTTCAACACAGGCCCACACAAAGCCCTTTAGAAATGAGAGCTAGTATTCACATTCTAATAATCACTACCAAATTCAATGCACCTGATGGAACCCCTCAGCAGAAGAGAGATGGGGACACCTGAGCAGGGTTTTAAAGAAGGGACAAGAGTTGAGGGGCTGTTCCAGACAGAGAACAGCATGGACTGTCTGGTATCACTAGACAGAAAGTACGAGGAGTGTGGAGAACAAACGACAAGGCAACGACAGTGACTGGTGGGAAGAGTACTTGGAGGCCATGAGCTAAAATACTTGGGGTTTGAGCTATGCCTGTGAGAACCCACAAGGGTCTGAGGCGGGGGTGACATGGTCAGAAGATGCCCTTGCCAGACGACTGTGACAAAGAGGGAGCCCAGTCAGAACTCTAGATGGTCCTTTCAGACAGGGTGCAGCTGAACAGAGAGGTCAAAAGTGCTTCCAGGGCGAAGTCAGCTGACACAGTAACTATCGCCAGCTGCTCCCAAGAGCATGATTCTATCAACCCTTGCCCATATCCGTCTACATCCTATTCTGCTACCTGGCTTTGCAGAGACCGAACAGTTGTACGCAGCCATATTTTTTTTTTAAATCCCTCTTCGGGCAAAAGCTGCCATTACTGTTTTGGCAGCCTTCGATTTCCTCACACTTCCCCACCACGTTCCCCCGTGAGTAACCCTTAGCTGGCACTACCAGCCGGCTAGCCCAGGCACACAGCTATCATGAACTTCTGGGACAGAAAGTGGCCACCAAAGGTGATTTAGATCATTCCCCAGTCTCTGGTAAAAGTTTTCCAACCCAAAGTTTTACTGTTAAAGCTTTCCTTGCAAAATGCACCCCGCAACTTTCCTTGACAACCAGAGAGAACATTTGCATGTGTTTTTAAACACAGCGAGACTTTCATTCAATCAGCGTCCCCACCATCACGCTTTTCTCACCCAGAGCCTTTGCGGTGATCAAGACTTACCTAGGAGTGACCTCACCTGTGAGTATAATAGTGAAATCCCAGCCACAGGCCACCTGTTGGATGGGACAGCCAAGGAGGGATTTGCAGGGGGTAAAATACAGGACATCCTCTGTGTGACCAAGCCCCAGCTGCCCATCTTTGTTCAGGCCACAAACAAAAAGGCTTCCTCCATCTGCAAAATATAAAGGCTTCAGTGATGATGAGCACAGGAGAAATTACAACTGCCAAATGGAGCAAAAGGATTTCACTAATTATTTGGAGTCACAGACCCAATAACTTTCTCCTCACTCACGTTATTCAGCCATGCATATTAACGTGCTCTGGACCAGAGGCACAAGGCCAAGGGGTTCAAATCTAATATCTAAATGGAAACTCCAAGTCCTACAGCAGTGGCCAATCAATCACCAAATTGAGCATCTACTGGAACAATAAAAGCCACCATTTATCAGTAGAATGTGCCAAGTACTGTTCTAAGAGCTTTCTGTCTGGGGCTGACTATCCTTTAGGCTCAGTGCCCAGGGCCCACAATACTTTCAGAGGCCCACAGAAGTGTTTTATTTTAAATTCTTTTAAAATAAGAAAAAATAAATGTAACAAGAATGAATATATAATACTAAATCTAGCCTGGATTACATTAACCTTTATATCAATGCAGTTGTAAAATATAATTTTAAATATTTCTTTATGGAGGAAGGGGATCACAAAGGCAAAAGCGCCAAGGACCCAAGAAAGTCATAACGCAGCCCTGATAACTCACTGATTCTGCTCATCCACCATCACTAGCCCCATGAAACAGAGAGGAAACTGTGGCACAGAGAAATTAAGTAATTTTCCCAAGGCCACACAGCAAATCAATAACAAAACCAGGATTTGAACCCAGGCAGTTTAATTCCAGAGCTCTTATTCTTCACTAGGATGCAATATGCTCTCTTTTACAATTTTACAGCACTTGTAGTACGTGTTGAGTACTATCCTAGGTACTGTGAGGGAAGATTAAGGAAAATACAAAGCTCTTGCTCTCAAGAAATATTCAATCTAATTGCAAAGACTTCTAACTCATATGTGAAAGTTAAATAGCAATACATGGTATAAAATGTGATAGACGTTGCAACATTGCCACTAATTTGTCTTGTAACCTTAAGCAGTCAGTTATCCTCTCTGAATCTCATTTATATGAAGTCCTTTCAGCTCTGACAATCTAGGATTCTCTGATGGTAACTTGGCTCCTCCACAAAAATGTTTTCCTCTACAAAATACAAAAGGCTAAAAGATGACAATATAACTCCCTAGGGGAAAATATCTAAATAAGAAAATTCAGGGCTCTCTACTCGAGAAGGAAGTTACCTGTGACTACAGCAGAGTGGCCCCCTCCTCCTGTGATCCTCCTGACACACCTCGGTTTACAGAAGTCATTCAGCTGCTGGGGCAGAAGCACATCTTCCTTATGGCCAAGGCCAAGTTGCCCATAGCTGTTCGCACCCTAGGGGTAAAACAAGCCAAGGGTAAAAAAGTATGGGAACCCCAACTGTCAATGTGTACTTACCTGTCCCTATCTTGCTCACCTTGACACCTCTCAGAGCCTATAACAGAGGGGATTTCACAGGCTTATTCTCAAGAGGTTGTCATAAGCAACCCACACTTAGCAGGTGGGTCCCATCCCCACACCACCACCATTTCCATGTGAGAGGAGCCCTTAGCATCCACAACTAATCCAATGATACTCCTCGCCTTCCCTTCCAATGCCCAGCCCCCATGCATTCCCTTTGAGGGACAGCATGGGAGTGCCTTCTGATAAAAGCTAATTATCTAGGGAGACTAAGGAAAGAAATAAGGAGGGCAAATATGAACAAAGTGAGTGGGAAATGCCCTGGGACCAGATCTTGTCCCTTCTTCCCACATGCTGACTGGAAAAACTGCAATGACTTTCTCTAACCAAAGGTAGCTAAGGATTTAGTGCCATCAAGCAAGGCACATCATTGTTATTCCATTTGTACAAAGAGGTTGGCAAGGATCTCTAAGCGCCTTTCCAAGTACAATGTTTTGTGACTCTAAGATTCACACAATGAGATTCCTATAAGGGAACAGATTTCCCCTTGGTGGGCAATATGTCTATCATTGTTATTATATAATAAAGGTCCAGAATCCCTAATCCAAAACCCTCGCAGCCAGATGTATTTCAGATTCAGAATTCTATAGACTCAAGAACAGCAATACCGTACATAAATCATATACACTACTGCAAGGTCCGGGAGTAGCACTCATAAGCAAAACAGTATTATTCTGCAGTAAAAGCTACAAATACTCACAGTAAGTGGGCAAAGACTATAAAGACCCTTATGTCAGGTCAGTGTGGGGTTTTCAGAGCTTTTTGTTTTCAAAATTGGAGATAAAGAGTTGTAGACCTGCAGGGAGAATCTTATTAAGATTTCAGGAATCCTTATAATTTCTCTAAGTATCTACTCCTGGCTGGTTCTTCCTAGAGGTGAGTAGTAAAACCTTTAAAATGTGTTCATTTTTGAAGACACCTGAATGAGAAAAAGTGATTTAAAACAACTACAAAAAATATATACATGCAAACTCCTAGCCCTTGTGGTCTATTCTACAGCCTTTCTGGGCTGCAAGGACTCCCAGAGAAGAGCAAACCAGGGCAGGGGCACAGGCCCCAGAGGCCCTCAGAAGCCATATTAGCTACCAATTACTGAGTGCTTCTCCATGGGCTGGGCATTCACCTTTAATCCTCACAACAACCAGGGAGATGGGCATTATCACTCTCACTTTACAGGTGAAGAAACCAAGGCTCAGAGAGATGAAGTAACTTTCCACAGTCACACAGCTAGGCAGGCAACAAGCTGGATGCCCTGTTCCTTTCATTGTACCCTACTCTAAGAAAAAAGAAAAAACAGGATATATAGTGAAACAGCCGAGGCTTACCTGGCAGGAGGCTAACTGTATAACCCTACCTAAAATAATACCCCCATCACTTTATCCCCTTTTTCTGCCCTATTTTTCTTCATGGCACTCCCTGACATTACACTATATATTTGTTTACTTGTTTACTGTCCACCCCCTACACTCCATGAGGGGAGGAACTTCATTTTGCTCACTGCTATGCCCCCTGCATCTGAAACTCTGTTGGCCCAGAGAAGGTGTGCATATATTTTATAGTGAATGACTGTAAGGTCCTGCGAGTCCCTACCTAGGAAAGATCAATGCAAGTCTTGCAGTGTGAAGTGGAGTGTATGTGCACAGGATTTCTCCACCAGCCCTGAGACCTCTGTGGCTGCCCCGTTACCAGGACTGCAGGCTGCCGAACAGAAAGTAAGGGAGGGAGACACAGGCACTCTGGGATTCAAATTACGGCACTCAATTTTTGTAATGCAGCAAGAGGCCCTAAATCCAGGATAAAGCAAAATGAAGGAAAATTTAATACAACATATTACAGTTCTATTTGCCTCTCTTCCTTACAAACATTCCAGACACCCCCCCACACACACCTTCAAGGAGGTAAATCCCCTTGTTATGGACTGAATCGTGTTCCCCTAAAATTAATTTGTTGAAGCTCTAACCTCCAGGACCTCAGAATGTGACTATATTTGGACATGGGGCCTTTAAAAAGGTAATTATGGGTAACTGAGACCATACAGGTGGGTCCCTAATCCCGTATGACTGGTACCATTTTAAGAAGCGACACCAGATGCTCTCGCACAGAGAAGAAGCCACATGAGGACACAGAGAGAAGGCAGCTATCTGTGAGCCAAAGAAAGATGCCTCAGAAGAAATTAAACCTGCTAACACCTAGATCTTGGACTTCTGGCCTCCAGAACTGTGAGAACATAAATTTCCATTGTTTACGCCTCTCAGTCTGTGGTATTTTGTTATGGCAGCCCTAGCAAAGGCAGATTATGCAGCAGGAAGAACACACCAGCAGGCCTCCAAACTCAGCACTGGGGTTAGGTTCAACCACACCTTTGTTTCACAGGGGCAAGGCCATATCTGACACACAGACCCCAGTCCCCTGGGGAAAAAGCCAGAGCCAGCACCCACCCCAGGCACACATTCAATCCCCAACTCCACCCCCAGCTGAAGTGCCACCCCAAGGATGCTCAGACAGCCAGGCTACCTCAGGCCACACCACGCTCTCCCTTCCACCAGTCTGCAGCCTGACATTCAACAAGTTCTGTCTGGTACTGATATCACCTTTTTAAAATTAACCAATACATACTGGTTTTAACTGCAATATAGATGTCATCCCCCTCTCCCAACACAAGAGCTGGAAGTCTTTCACTCGTGTGTTTTTCCCAGAGGACCAGTACATAGCTCGGCACACACAGGTATTCATTCATTCGTCAACAAGTATTTACTGAGCACCCTACAATGTGCCAGACACCCCGAACAAAACAGACACAGTACCCACCCTTATGACGCTTATGTTCCAGCCAAGGAGACTGACTTTGACAAATTACATATTTCATTACAGTTGTGATCCGTGCTATGAAGAACTACAAGACACTCCGTCTGCTTGTTCTTGAGCATCTGGTCGGATGCCTGCCACACACTCCTGGGCAAAGACCCACCCACGACACATAAAAATGACCCTGTCTCTCGGTGCTCCCGTCAAACCAACACCAGAGCAAGACCCCCACGCCCCCAGTACAGGCAAGATGCAGTCACAGCGGAATATCAGCAAATATGCAGTGTCCCCGCCTCGTGCACGGCCAAACGCCGCAGGCAGGGGTGGGGCTGGGCAAGGGCCCGCATCCTCCGAGCAACGGGAGTGTGGGGAGCACAGGTGGCCCCACAGGGCTCCGGCGCGGGGCAGTCCTCTCCCTACGGAGCCTCCACGCTGTCTTCCCGGCGCCATCCGGGCCTGAGGGCTCCCGCGGAACCGGACGCTCGGCCCGGAGGCAGGTTCTTCCCACGGCGCCGCAGCCCCTCCGGTCGGGACCCCTCCAGCCAACAGGCCCCTAAGTCACCCCGCGAAGACCCTTCCCTCCCCGCCCTCTCCTTCTCAGCGTCCAGCCCAGGATCCTCCAACCAAAAGCCAGACTCCGGCCTTGGCCGCGGAGCCACAGCCCGCCCCCGCCGAGGCCGGGAGCTCCCAGCGCCCGCGCGCCCCCCAGTCCCAGCGGCCGCGGCCGGGGGCGGAGTCACGTACCCAGGCGAAGAGCGCGGCCGCCGCAGGGCCGGCCTCCGAGGCGCTCTGCTCGCGCGCCATGCGGGGACGCTCCGCCGGCGCTTCCGGGAGGGGCTGGGGCGGGGAAGGGGCGGCCGGGGGAGGGGTCTGGGTGGGGGAGGGGCCCGCCGGGGGAGGGAGTGGACACCGGGTGGTGGGGCCGCCGCGGGAAGGAGTCTGTGGTTGGGAGGGGCCCGCCGCGGGGGAGGGATCTGTGGGGGGGAGGGAAGGGCCCGTCGGGAGAGGGGGGGTCTGTGGTGGGCGAGGGGGCCCCGGGGGGAGGGAGTCCGCCAGGGGAGGGGCCGCCGGGGGAGGGGGCCCTCGGGGGAGGGGCCCGCCGAGGGAGGAATTGGAGACTGGGCGGTGGAGTCGGCGCGGGAAGGAGTCTGTGGTTGGGAGGGGCGGTACGGGGGAGGGGCCCGCCGGGGGAGGGGCCCGCCGGGGGAGGGGTCTATGGCGGGCGGGAACGCCGCAGCCGCCTCCCCGGCCGCCTCTGGAGCCGCCTCTGGAGCCGCCTCTGGAGCCGCCTCTGGAGCCGCCTCCGGTCGCGCAGCTCGGGCGCCCTCTGAGAGTCTCCGTCTGGGGCCTCCTGTCTCAAAGGGCGGGTCTGCCTCTCTCTCCCACCCCTCGTACTCTTTATTTTTAGTAATGATTCTGTGCGAAGGCACTACGCTCCCTCCTTTTTGTCTCCTTGGAGTCCCAGGACAGCCCAGAGAGGCTGACAGGACAGGGATTGTATTTGACAGGGAAGAAGTTGAGCCCGAGAGGGAGTGGAAAGGGTCCTGCCCCACTGTCTTAGGCCGAACTGTCTTTGGGCCTGCTTTGGGGTGGGTTTGCAAACTCCGAGTGAGCTTGTGGGTAGGCGCGTGTAGTGTCGTACTACACTGTGGCGGTGTCGCCTTCAGCGCCTGGCACGGAGCGGGAATTTGCACCCAGGAGCACTGACCTGAGGAGGCTGGTTCTCGTGGATTCATCTTGGGGCGGCCTTCTAACCCTCAGCGCTCTGAGCATGCCCCTGCCCTGACTATCATCAATACTGGATAATTTTCATCCAACAAAGATTTTCGTATAAAATGGTTTTTATCAGACACCCTCATAGGCTGCTGGTGGGAGCTAAGTACAATTTTCGTGAAGGACAACGTGGCAGTGCATGTTAGGAAGATGAAGATAAATAGATATTTAACTGGTAATTCCACTTTTGTTAATTTTTCACAGGAAAATAATCAGAGCTGTGCACAAAGACTTAGACTGCAAGTTATTCTTATGACATTCCATATAATAGGAAAGAACTTATTACCTGAAAGTCCAAAAATAAATTGATTAAATTATGGCATAGCCATGCAATGGAATACTAGGCTGCCATTAAAAGATATGTTTTGGAAGATATTAAATAAGGGGAAAATGTTCATGATATGTTGTTAAAATAAGTATTATACCAATTTTCCATACACACACACACACACATACTCGGGGTGGTGGATTACAAGTGATTTTTATTTTCTTTTTTGTCCTTTTTTGTACATAACTCACATTTCCCAAGCCACACATTATCTTGTGGGTACAAATGGTGTCACATTAAATATGATAATCCATATTCACTAGTACTGGACCCCTCTGCTGACACAAGCCTCCAGTACTCATCACCCTTTATGCCTGGGAGCCCTGGAAAATGTTTCCAGTGAGCACTTACAGTTCTTTCCTGTTTTTTCACTCCACCCACTCCTTGGTGTTTCCGCCTCTAAGACCCCTTAAGGGCAGCACCTCATCTTTACCTCTTGCCTGTGGCATCTTGAGAACATCAATGACCATGCTAAGAAAAATGCAAACTTTAGAGAGGCAAAGCAGCTCTTCATCCTCCGGAGACCTTGATGTGCAAAAACGATACCATGTTTGCTGATTGTTTCATATGAGTGTTCCTTATGTTATATGACCATTCCTTTAAAGCATGTGTAATAGGATGTAAAAATGGGACCCTTCCCGTCTCAGTTTTGGCTGAGACTCCAAGGCAGTAAGTGCCAATTACTCCCACATTCTTAAGTGAGATACAAGACCACCAAAGCAGGACTTATGGAGGAGGTATCTAAAAACCAGTGTATGACTTCCAGTCTATGAAAGATGTTGGAGAGGCTGAGAGAGAATTCTGAGTGGATATGTGGCAATGGATGTCAATGTGCTGTGAGTCCTGCTCTCCTCATGTCTAAGGAAAGGCGTGCTTCAGAGGGCCACTAAGAGACTGTGATATGTCCCTCCAGATTGGGGCCTGGGCAGGCTGCTGTCCAGTTGGTGCTGAGAAGTCCAATGGCTTGTGGCCAGATAACTGCTTTGATAATTGAGCAAAGAGAGATTGACACTTTGGAGAGATCTTTCATGCTCAGAGTTTCTCAAGACAAAGAATGTCTGAGTATCTCCCATGTGAGTGTTTCCCATGCATGAGCAAATTGGCCAAGGGGTGGTCTCAGACCCTGTCCAAGGGAATTTCTGGAGGGGTGAAGTGACACCCACAAGAGAGTTGACCACTAGATTCCTAGAGGCTGAGTGAGATGAATTCAACAGCCCAGTCAAAGAGATACATTTACCCACATCAAGAGATCCCGAGAAATAAGAAGTGGGAAGGTCTCCCAAAACAGCCACAGAGAATGAGAGTCAGCTTTAAATACTTACCAAGTACAGAAAGCACATATGCCAACTCACAACAGTATCAGACCAAAAAGAACTTTCTACTCCTTACCTGTCCTCCCCATCACCATTCCCAAACCCTGGAGGAGCCAGAGGCATCCTAGAGAGTGAAGAAGCAGGAGCAAGAAAATAAGAAACTAAGCACACACCTTCCTTTCTCAATTCCAGAGAAGAAAAACTTTAACCTTTCATAAAGTTTGATGTTTTGAACTTTTACACAAGACTGGACTTGTAAAATACTCAAATGAGAGTGTGTGTGTCTGTGTGTGTCTGTGTGTGTGTGTTTGTGTGAGAAAGAGAGAGAGAGAGAGAGATTAGAAGCTAAAGACTGAGAGTGAGCAGAAACTTAACAGCAGGGACCTGAGATTTCAACGAAAGGGGCAAGGAGGAAGTACCCAGAGTCAGTTTTAACAGAGAGAGGGTCTGGGAGAATACAGTTGTTTCCTGATTTCACGCCTTGAATGTACATGCATCAATACTTCAGCTAACTTACAGTTATATCCTTAATACAATTTCTTGGAAGTGTTGAGATGTTTCAACTACTTCAACTATGTAGACGCCACTGACTAGCTCTTCCTTGAGCTACAGTTCTTTTTTTTTTTTTTTTTTTGTGAGGAAGATCAGCCCTGAGCTAACATCCGTGCTAATCCTCCTCTTTTTGCTGAGGAAGACCGGCTCTGAGCTAACA
Source organism: Ceratotherium simum simum (assembly GCF_057802395.1). Taxonomy (NCBI): domain Eukaryota; kingdom Metazoa; phylum Chordata; class Mammalia; order Perissodactyla; family Rhinocerotidae; genus Ceratotherium; species Ceratotherium simum. The sequence continues at coordinate 12,491,882 of NC_141906.1, read as the reverse complement.
TCTATTGCCAATCCTCCTCCTTTTTTTTTTTCCCCCAAAGCCCCAGTAGATAGTTGTATGTCATAGCTGCACATCCTCCTAGTTGCTGTATGTGGGACGCGGCCTCAGCATGGCCGGAGAAGCAGTGCCTCGGTGTGCGCCCAGGATCTGAACCCAGGCTGCCAGTAGCGAAGAGCACACACTTAACCACTAAGCCACGGGACCGGCCCCTGAGCTACAGTTCTTGAATGGCTAGATTTAAACTCTTTGGTGGTGTCACTTTCAGATGCCTTGTCTCCCCATAAGAAGAAAATGTAAAGTATTTGGGACCATACAGACTAGATCTCTGTACCATACAGGTTAGGAAATTTTTTCCCATTAGTTTATCTTATTTGATCGTCTCACTATTACTGGTATGATAAGTATTGTTAGGACCATTATTTCATAGATGAGAAAACTGAGGCTCAAAGAAGTTAAATGATTTACCCTAAGGTCAGATTTCTGCTTTGGATAAAGGCAGATTAGCTAGCTGCAGACTAATTCTCTCACCAAAACAACTAGCAAAATTGGGGAAACATTTTTAAAATCTGTTTCAAGTCACTGGAGGGCTATCAAAGCAGCCAGAACTTGAAGGGCCAAGATCTGGAGGCTGAGCAATTATATTTGGCATTACTCTTCTGCTTGAAGCACTTGCTAATTAGCAAGCAGTGACTTGGAGACTAAGAAACTGGGCTGAAAGCTGCAACTGAGAAGCTGAGAAATTGAATTACTTTTAGCAATTTTATGGGGGCAGGGGGATGAGAGTGAAGGAGGGGACAAATGTCGGAGCCCAGGGTCCCCATGGAGAAGCCCTCGTCCACACCCATAGCTTTCCTTTAGGATCCCCAAAGGGCTGCACCCTAAAAGTAGAGGTGACCTGGAAACAGACCAGCCCTCACAAAGACTGAAGCTCAGCTCAAATTGGCTTAATCCCTGATTGGACTAAGGAGATCTTCCCATGCCATTATATACTACCTGCTAGAAGCAAACATGAATTCCCTCTGGAGGAAGATAAAATCATCCAGAAGCTATGGGGGTCTCTGATTAGGAGAGTGATTACACTAAAGATTCTTTACATATGATAATAAGTTTCTTTTACAAAGTCCTCTCATAACAGAATTCCTCCAATAACCCAGGGAAGTAGATTTAGCTCATTTTCCAGATGAGGAACATGAGTTGAGACTTTATCCAGAATTCTGAAAAGTAGTTACTCTAGTTTCCAGATCTGGCTTCCCTTATATCTCATATTCATAGGCTTTTTAAGAATTGATGTTATAGATTTCTTAAACTACAAAAATTGCTAACATATATTTAAATCAGTTTTAACATATGTTTGACAAAAAATAAATGCTTGCTGAGAACACGAATTTTGTGTTAATTTATTATCCAGTTGAATAACAAACTTGCAAATCATAGTACATAGTAAAAATAAAGACTAGACTGAAATAGACCACAGTATCTTTATACATTTCCTAGAAATTAATATATGAACTCTATTTTATGTTCCTTTAGAGTATTCCAGAATTTTTTCTTTTTTCAGTTTGGAAGCCAACTTAAAAATTAACTATAATTCTGTACATTTTGGTGTGTCATTATACTGTATAACTCCAAATGACAAAATAGGCAGATTAAGAAATGTAGGCATTCTGACAACCAACTTCTGGAGCTTTCTTCAGAAAGTCAGGAAAACATCATCTATGTCTTCGAGTAATAACTCACTGATTAAGAATTATGAACCAAACTTTTGGTTCAATTATGTTCTCATATTTGAATAACTATTAACATATTCTTAGATGCTTTGTAGATATATATTTATTTATTTATTTATTTATTTATTTTTTTTTTTTAAGATTTTATTTATTTCTTGCCCCCAAAGCCCCAGTAGATAGTTGTATGTCACAGCTGCACACCCTTCTAGTTGCTGTATGTGGGACTCGGCCTCAGGATGGACAGAGAAGTGGTGCCTCGATGCGCACCCGGGATCCGAACCCGGGCCGCCAGCATCGCAGCGCGCGCACTTAACCACCAAGCCACAGGGCCGGCCCTAGATATATATTTAAAATGCATGAAAATTCTAAGACTCTCAGGATTCCTGATTTATCAAATATCACAAATCCAGAGGTTAGAAGAAAGAACTGAAATCAATCATTAAATATTTCCATTATTCTGAAGTTGTGAATTATAATGGTTGTGCCTTAACATTTATTTCAGTGTGCTTTAGTCATAGAGTGATTTTAAATATCATGGTTTTAAAATTCAATAACTATGATTCTTTACCATGATCAAGGTTGTATGAAAATAACCAGACACAGTATGCATAATTTGCTGTTATCTACAGTATACAGTATGCTGTTATAATTTGCTATCTATCATGGTTTGCTTACAATAGATTTCCTTGCAACCAAATACACTAAGTATAAACCAGCTAATCAATATTTCAAATGATTTTAGATTAGGTGACTTAGATCTGTTACCATCAAACGTATACTTAACAGTCGATCAACTATTAAAATTTATAAGTAATGTAAAAATCTGAAATAGCATGAATTACTCTTCCCAATTCTATTTCCTTGTATAACATAAAATGAAATAATTTTTTTTAAGTTTTAAATAATTTCTTTTGAGGTCTAAAAAGCATTAAAAGATCTAGTGATCTAATGAAATAAAACATGTTAAATGGTATATAATGTGACTATTCATGTGAAAAAAATAAGGCCACAATTCTTTAAGTAGCTGATTAAGACTGGAAAATTAACTTAAAATATGACCCTTACTATACCATGAACAGAAATGAGATCACTGGGAGAGGAAGCTGATGGGATGTAATACTCAGGTGATTCGGAGTTCCTTTTGGACCTGTTGAGTTTGAGATACTTGACAGGCTGCCATGTTACACAACCCCATTTCATTCTACATGAATGGTGCCACAAGGAGTTGTACAACATTGGCCTAACTTATGGGACATCTAGATGGAAATATCCAGCAGGCAGCTGGAATTAAGAGGCAGAAACTCAAGAAAAATGTCAGAGTTAGAACTGCAAATATGAGAGTCAACCAAAAGAAGAATTGGAGTCGTGGACACGGATGACATTTCTCATGAAGAGATGGCAGAGACGGAGGAGGGCCAAAGACAGAAACTTGAGGAAAGTCTTCCTTTAGGGGGCAGGGGGAGGAAAGGAGCAAGTTAAGGAGACCCAGCATGTATTCGGGACTTCAGCTTTACTTGTTTATATCAGGCCTGTACTACGGTACTATCCGTACTCCCTGTACTACACAGCTGACGTAAAAACCAATCCTTGTAACCCCTTGCGTTATTATAGTGTCAGTCCTAAAATGGTCTCCTTGACCTTTCTTACATTCCATTTCCTCTTCATTTCCTCACCCTCTACCCTCATGACTTGCCTTCCTATTTATGGTCTCACCTTACACCTTGGAAATAAAGTGCTTGACACTGCTTTTCCACCTTTAACTTTGTGCTTCTCTCATCTGTCTCAGTTTGAACTCTCCCTTTGACAACACTGTCTCCTGCTAACCTGAGGACAATCCCATCACAATACGTGGGACTGCATGTCTGAGTATAGGGCCTTGCAAGTGGCACCCCCACCAAGTTCCCCATAGCTCCATGAGTAGGACAGATAATCTAAAACAAAACCAGCATCATGCAACACCATCAACAGGAAAGAGTTTCAAGGAGGGTAGTCACTTGGAAGGGACTCCCTAGTGGCTACAAAATAAAAGTCCCAAATTCTTAGCCTGATCTCAAGAATTATACCACAATCAACCTTTCCAGACTTTGCTACTATTTCCCCACAAGACACTACACTTGAACTAGACTACTTGCTCTTTACTGGGTATGTTTCATGTGCAAAGGCCTCTACGCTTTGCTCATGCTAGCAGCAGAGACAGCTGGTCTATCAAGTTTAGGCATGTGAATGTGACCAAGCTTGGCACAAACTCAGCAATAAGTTAGAAACTTCAGAAATAAGAGGATCTTAGGTAACAATATGGGTCAGCTCCATAATATACATTAAGGTATTTTAAGTGATCAGAAAGGTCATTTTACTCAAGAAGGATTGGAAAAAATAGAATCAGGCTGGGACTGGATCTATCCATTGGGTCAATCAACTTCTCTGTGAAAAACAGGTGGTCAATGACTTGTATGGTATATGAATCACATTTCACTAAAGATGTTAGAAAAAAAAAAAAATAGGTGGTAGCTAGAGTATCCAGGTACAAATTTTCAAAGACTAATGATCCATTGAGAAATAGAAGTAGAGAATATTGTTTGGCTGCTGTCCCTCCACAACCAACTCTTTAAGAAAAGCAAGAGTTGGCCCACAGGCCTCTGAATTGATGCTCAGCTGTTCTCAGGATTAGGACTGGCAACAGTCAGATGCTCAGCTGCCCGCCAACCTTAGCAAGGGCGTCACTGACAACATCGAGGTCGTGCTGCAGCTCGTTCATGGCGCTGGTTATGCTCTTGGTGTCTTTCAAGATCTGAATACTCCGTGTATATGGATTATACTTCACTCCAAATGGACGCTTAATTGTTTTGGTAAATTCTCTATTTAAGAAAACAAATAAGAGGCAATCAATTTCTAGGCGGAAAATGATGAAAACTAAATAAACAACAGCAAACCTATTTCACACACTAGGCAAAAGACAAATCTTCCTTAGATGTTCGTGTAACCAATCTGCCCTACTTCCCTATACTGCATGTGCAGAGGGCCCCTGGAATCCCACACAGGTAGAAAATCTAAAGTAGATATGGATACATCTACCCCTGCGTTACTAGGGAACGATCCTGTAGATGGCTTTATTAATGATTTATTACTTTATACAGTAAGGAGACCAACCACAGTAACTTTGTCAGTAGACAGTGACAACATTTGACCACATAGTAACAGACCCCTCAGTTGTGATTTACATAACTACACCTACGTGCTCGCGTGTGCGCAAACGCGTGCACACACACACACACGCACACACACTGAAACAGGCCAGGAACAGTCCTGCCTCCTACACATGTACATTCTTTCTGTTTAGAATATTTTCCTCTAGACTTCTCTCAAATGACCTAAATTCCACCTTTTCTTCAAGCATTAAAGTTCTGCCTTCTTTATCAAGCCAACATTTGAACCTCTCATTTGCACCCCCAAAATAATTGTGTTCAGGACCCCTAAGGACACAGCTGAGGACAACTGTACAGGAGTAGGGCCTGAAATCCAGTTTGCAATCCACTTGGTCTTCCCAGAGGGGACCCCTCCTTCCAATTTGCACGAAGGAGCCATATGTGCTAGAGGAAGCCCTGCTGGTATTGTTATTTGGTTCTGTGCATGGCCTAATTCCTCAGCTAAGCGAAAGTCCCTAAAAGACAAGGAGTATGTCTTCAACCCCTGTCTATCTCCATCGTCACAATGTGGCCTCATGACCCCTCCACCAATTGTTTTGTTGATTCTGCTTCTACAGTCCTATCCTTTCCTACTACCTCTCTCTTTAACAAGTTCAGGCTTTTATTTTCACCTGAAGTATTGCAAGAACCTCCTCAGTAGTTTCTCTGCCTCCAACATCTTTCCTTAACAACACACTTAGCTGATTAATAGTTAAGCAGCTTTGAATGCCTTGCACACATCTCCTATATTTTTCTACCTCCTTACGTTTTTTATGCTGTCCTTTGGCCAAAAAGTTGACATATCTAAATCCTATCTAGCCGCCAAATCCTTTCTCAAATGCTATTAAGCTTTACCTGTTACCCCAGCTGGAATAAATTGCTCTTGAATAAAATGCAGAACAACGTGTCATTGTGTATAGTTCATTTTTCTTTTAGATTACAAACTCTCTGATGGTAAGAAACCAATTTCTTAATGTATCTGATTCATATTTGCAACTACCAAACATCATAATAAACCACATACTCTAAATATTTTTTGTGAAAGGGAGATGTGTTACAGGCAGAAGGCGCCTAGAGGCTTCTAAATATCCAGCTGCTTGCTTCTGTGATTTGTTACCATTATTGGACCTATCTTTTGCAGAGGACAATTAAGGCATGAGGAAGATATACTTTACCTCATCTTCTCCTTTGCATCTTCAAAGCTTTCAGATACAAAGTAGACATCCTGAAAAGTTGTGATGAGACACTCCTGTTTGCAGGTAATCTTGGGATCAAAGGGCTTTACTTTGGCATGTCCAGAAAGTGCATGCTGGAGGACAAAGAGTTTGTGAATCAAACACTATCTGTTTTCATAGACCACATTCTACACACAACTGCCAGAATCAGCACACCTCTGAATGTATTACTAATGCACTGGCCCCAATCTACAATTCCAAACTTATTTCCTACAGCTTTATTTAACCTACAATATACACCAGCAAAACAAACGGCTTGCTGTTCTCCATAAATGCCCCAAGATCACCTCCATTGTTCCAACACTCTTCTCCATGTGGGAGGCACCCAAGGATCCTTCTTTCTTTACTTCTGCATTATGGCACCTACTTTCTACCCTGCACGAGTTATTCTTATACACGACTTGTCTCCACCACAAGGCGATCAGCTCCCTGAGAGCAAGACAGTGCCTTGGACAGTATTGCAGGCTCATCCCCCACTCAGCAAACATAAGTTAATTCTTTTATTGGATAAATAGTAAATCTCAAAGAATTCCCTAGAAATTACAGAACTTACTGCTAGCACACCAAAAATGGTGAGGAAACAGCAAGACCTCATAAGTGAAAGCTTTAACATACTTTTTTATTTAAGATATATATATATATATCAAAAAATTTGGAAAATAGAGAAAAATGTCTCTTAAGTAATGTTTACTGCCACCCCAAGTATTTTCCGTAGTAAGCTCTTGTTCAAATCCAAAAACAATTTCAGGTCATATCAATTATATGAAGTGCAAAGATTTACAACTCTTACTTTGAGTTCGCTGATAGAAGAGAGTAATCCAGCACCAAAGACTCTTAGCTGCCCATCTTGTTTACACAGACCAAACTCCACAGTGAAAAAGTAGCACTGCAAAAGGACATCAACATTACTTTCACATCCTGAACGACTCAATTTAAAACAAATTACAACTCTTCATCCCTGACCCAAGTACCCTGGAATAACGTCCAAGACCCCCAGACTAACTCACAAGTATTTCCATAATTGGCCTTGTTCTAAACCAGCACTTCTCAAACTTTTGTTCCCAGGACTCTTACTCTTAAAAATTACTATGAGGACCCAGGGGCTGGCCTGGTCGGGTAGTGGTTAAGTTAGCGCACATTGCTTTGGCGGCCTGGGGGTTTGCAGGCACGGACCTACACACCACTCATATAAGCCATGCTGTGGCAGGCGTCCCACATATAAAATAGAAGAAGATGGGCAGAGATGTTAGCTCAGGGCCAATCTTTCTCAGCAAAAAGAGGAAGATTGGCAACAGATGTTAGCTCACCTCCTCCCCACACACACACACACCCACACACACAATATTACTGAGGACCCCAAGACCTTTTCTTTATCTGGGTAATAGCAAGCTATATTTATCATATCAAAAAATAAAACTGAGAAAAAATTTAAATGTTAACTAATTAATTTTAAAATATAATAAACCATTTTATGGTAACATAAGATTTTAATGAAAAGTAACTATAATGCACAAAACAAAAAAAAGATGAGAAAAGTAGCATTGTTTTACATTGTTACTTGTCTGGCTAGATATTATTTAATGTCTGGCTGGAAAATAGATGGATTCTCATATCTGCTTCTGTATTTAGCCTGTTGCAATACGTTGTTTTGGTTAAAGTATATGAAGAAAATTCAGCCTCACATAGATAAGTAGTTGGAAGAGGGTTGAATATTGTAATAGCCTTTTCAGACAATTGTGGATATTCTTCTTTGACACTGCATCAAAACTCAACCAGTGGTAATTTCTTAAAGTTCAGCTGCAATGTGAAATCTGAAACCATATCAATGAACTCCATTACCTTAATATCCACTTCGTACTTTGAATGGATCTTTTACTCAAGGACCCCAGGGGTCCCCAAACCACAGTTTGAGAAGCACTGTTCTAACCATCTAGCCTATTTCACACCACCTCCCCCACCCTCACACACTCTGCTCCAGCTTCTCGTCATTTCCCCAGACACACCAGGCACCTCCTTGTCTTTCCTTGTGTGCCCTCATGCTGAGATGCTCTTCCTTCGTTTCTCAGCACATGAGAACATTACTCATCTTCCCTGGGCCAGTCCAGATGTTCCTCTTCCCTGAAACCTTCCCCAGGCGTTCTCTGTGCTCCCAGAGCACTCTGCCTGAACTTCTCTCGACTTCCTCTCCTTCTAACACAACTGTCTCCTCAAGTAGTGTGTAGGTTCCTTGAAGGCAGGAACCAGGCCTTACTCATACTTCTATTTCCAGCATGATGTCTTGTACTTAATGCTCAAAAATATTTTTAGCATCATTTTTATGGAACCTCTGATTTTTATTGAAAAAAGAAGATATACAAACTACTAACATTATTGTACTCCAGTGTTTCTCTACCTTTTTTTAAAGCTCATGTCTCCTTTTGATAAACCTTAAAATTTCACATCTTCATTTAATGCTATTTAAATCATTTAAATTAAATATGAGCAAAGACAAATTTTCTAGTGGTCATCTTGAATATGTACTTTAAACGACCCAAATACTCACATCCCACCCCAGTTAAGAATCACTAATCTATGCAGCTATTTCCAGATTTATACCGTTGCCAGGTTTTGAACAGCCTCCTCTGAAGCTCCAAGGGAAGCCAGGCCAATTTCTTGGGAGAACTGAGCAAAACTAGGTTCAGCCAAAAGGGGGACATGACCTAAGAGTTCATGGCAGGTATCTCTGAAAAAGAGGTACAACTGTGTCACACTGTGATGCTTAACATAAATGCACAATCAACCATTCCATCACATCAAAATCTGATCTTACTTTTATTCAAATTGATTAGGTGGTATTACTTTGGAAATGAACCACCAAGGATGCTAATAAAATAAAGAAACTATTGTGGTTCAAAACCTTGGCCATTTCCAAACACACATACATAAGTGCATACAGATACCCATAGACAGCCACATGCCCCCCCCCCCAAAATCAGGGCTCTGCTCAAATGTCACCTTCTCAGCAAGTCTTTCCCTGATCACCCTTTCAAAATAGAAACACGCTCCCAAGCACACCTCTATCCTCTCTCCCTGCGTTATTTTGCTCCGTGGTACTTATCACCATCTAATGTAATACATATATTTACTGGTTTATTATCTATATTCCCCATTGGAATATAAGCTCTATGAAGGCAGAAGTTTTTGTCTGATTTTTTTCAGTTATATCCCCTATGCTTAGAACAGCATCTGGTACCTAACAGGCTGTCAGTTAGTAACAATAATGGAGAAAATACATTGAGCATGGAGCATGTGTTATGGGCCAGGCACCCTTCTAAATGCTTTACATGTGTTAATTCATTTAATCTTCACAAAAAACTCAGGAGGTAGGTACCATTACTACAAACAGCTATTTGACGAATGACAGCTGAAGGAGAAGTACTTACGGCTCTGGGGTGTAGAGGGGATCTGAACTATGCCTCACATACTGTGTGCAGTGAAAGACTCGAAAGGCTAAGCCTGATAAGAAATCTCTTGGTGATAAGTAACCAGCCACAGGACGGATAGAAAAACCTGTGCGCTCTGCAAAGCAAAGGAGAAGACAGAAAATCTTCACCAGAACTGACCGTTTACTGCAACACTTTAATTCTGCCAGTGGCACCAAGTAATACTTTGAGGGAGCACATGGAAACTAAAATTTACCATATGTGTACTACAGGGAAGTAATAGTTATTAAGCACTTACCATGGCCACGCAATGAGTTAGGCCTTACATATCACATCTCCTTTCATGTTCATAGTATGAGTTAAAGTTTATTTTCCTCATTGTGACAATTATAAAACTGAGGCTCAGAGACTCAATATTGTGCCCATGATAAAGGTAGAATGAAAACTCAGGTTTCCTTATATTACACCTTGCTGTCTCCCTAAACAGTTCAGAATATCCCCTAGACAATCTTACTGTCTTTTTAAAAAAACTCACTAACAAGATCTATTACTTTAGATCAGACCTATTCTTGAATGTATGCCATTTTTAGCCAGTACTACTTCTTGTAGTTTCTTTATTTTCTTTAAACTGGATGGCACTCTTCCATCCCCCAACAGCTAAGACTGCATGCCCACTGGAGACGGGGCAGGCCACCAGGCTGCAGTGGCTCAGAGCATCTCTATAAACTCCCATCTTGCCATTCTTTTCAAACCCTCACAGTCGGGCATTCCAGTTCCACCCAGTTGCTTTGTACTTGGATTCTCCCACTCTGATGGGCAGACTTCATGGTCCAATAGAACTTTCCACAATGTTGGGAATATTCTATATCTAGGCTACCCAATAGGATAGCCTCTAGCTACATGTGACTATTAAGCACTTGAAATGTGGCTAGTGCGGCTGGGCAACTAACATTTTGATTTACATTAATTTTAATTATTTAAACAACTACATGTCTAGTGGCCACCGTATTTGACAGTGCAGGTAGTCCCTTCCAACTGATGTTTTGTTTGAACTCTCTTTTAATTTTGGTTTCTCTCCTCGACACTTTCCCTTGAAACAACTTTAGAAATTTGTTCTGTAGCCAGTAAAAGCTCCAGGCCTCAAGTGAACAGCTTTCAGTTTTGTATCCATAACAAGTATTTCCTTTCCTGTCATCCTTAATCACTGTTTTGTTTTGTTTTTGGTAAGGAAGATTGGCCCTGAGCTAACATCTATTGCATATCTTCCTCTGTTTGCTTGAGGAAGATTGTCCCTGAGCTAACATCTGTGTCAATCTTCCTCTACTTTGTATGTGGGACGCCGCCACAGCATGGCTTGATGAGCGGTGTATAGGTCTGCACCTGGGATCCAAACCCACGAACCCCGGGCTGCCAAAGCGGAGCACACAAACTTAACCACTATGCCACTGGACCAGCCTCTGTTTTTTTAAAATCTAGTTTTTTGTAGGAACCACTTAGATGAGTTCTTCCTTTGTAAAAATTATATTGCCTTTTCCTGTTTAGTCTGTCTTAGTTTTGTGTATAGCGGTTGATTAATGAGAATTATGGAGTTGAATAGATATGCAGATTTTATAACAGTCTATGTGAGAAATTCAAAGATAGTAATTTCAGACCATGATAAAAATAAACTAAACTCTATTTGAGTCAAAAATGTAACTTCTTTTTTTCCCCTACGGTTCTAATCTGCTGAGATCAAAGGAGATATTTATTTTTCTTACATACTATAGACCCTGGAGATCACTGGTCATTTTCCTTCCTATACTAGCTAGAAAAAATAAGGAGGCCTGGATCAAATAAATATGAAGAACTTACAGGAGCACAATTGTCCTTCCCCTTTGTTTATGCCTCTGCTAGTACATCTCCTCCTTTGGGAAAATGATAGAATCTTGGTATGGAAAGGGCTGCAGAGATCACCTACTCCAACCTCCGCCAAGGTGCGTGACTCTCCTCTACCACACCCCTGACGAGTAGTGTGAAGCTTGTGCATGAACACCACCAGGGATGGGGAACCAGCCGTCTCATGAGCCTGTTCTATTTTCAAATGGCTCTTTTAGCAAGGTCTTCTCCATTTTGAGCCAAAAGTTTACAGTTTCTATTCAATAGTCCTTCAGTTTAGGGCCACATAGTAATCCTCTATTACGTAAAAATGATTTACAAATATTTAAATAAAGCTGTAATGTTCCCTAAATCTCCAGGTTAAACACCCTAAAAGTCTTTCAAATTTTATTTATATGATACATTTTCCAATCCCCTTATAATTCTGCTCACTTTCCTCTACACTTGCTCCAGGTTATGAATGTCCCTCTTCAAATGTGATGCCCAGTACTGGACCCAATACTCCAGGACAGAGTACAGGAAAATTCTGACCTCCCATATAACTGGACTTTATGCCTCTATTAAGAATTCTGTCATGATCAAACAGAGTTCAACATTCCCCTTCCAAAAAATTAGTTAGCTTATTACCTTTTAAAAAGTTTGAGACATCTTCCAATTGTGGGATATTATCTTCCCGGTATCCACAATGTTTAGAAAGCAAAGGTAAGTTTTTGAGATACTCTCTGCAGGCATGGGTTGGGTAAAGTTTGTTGAGCTCTCGGAACACCGTACCCCAGGTCTTAATCTCCTCTTCAGTGAATTCAACCTTAGGAATGAGGTCTCCACTAATGGGATAAAGGGAAGGAGTTATTTTGAATTAGCATTCAATAAACAGTAGCACTTGTTTTCTATTTACTAAATGAGCATTATCTACTCTATTCATTTTATTATTTCAAAGTTGGATAAGTTATTTTTACAATACACTTACTGTTTATAGTTCATAGCCAAGTCTGCAAAATACTTTCGTCTTTTACGATAGACATTGTCTTTGAAGCCCTGATAATTAAAGAAAAGTTTTTAAATGTTCATACGAAAAAATACTTGACAAATGATATATAGGAAGCATTTCATTATTACTCGAGCTATTATATTAAAGGGCTACATAATTGTTATTATGAGCAAGCACTGTTACAAATTTATGATCATTTTTATTTTAAAGTCAATAATACACTACAGCTTTATACTATAGTGGCTACAAAGATCAAAGGTATGGGCCGGCCCTGTGGCTTAGCGGTTAAGTGCGCACGCTCCGCTACTGGCTGCTCGGGTTCGGATCCCGGGCGCGCACCGACGCACTGCTTCTCCGGCCATGCTGAGGCCGTGTCCCACATACAGCAACTAGAAGGATGTGCAGCTATGACATACAACTATCTATTGGGGCTTTGGGGGAAAAATAAATAAATAAAAATTTAAAAAAAAACGATCAAAGGTATTATTGATACAAAGATACTATAGTGGCTACAAAAATAAAACAGTTTGAGGAATAAGAAAAACACCACCCTAGTTAAATACATGGCTCTTTTCCAAGGGTGAGATTTTTTTTCTTAATGGTTCAACTACATTTTTAGTTATATTTTCCTGTAATAGTAATTAATACTAAAATAGTAATTAATAATCCTTGAAATCATGACTCGACTGAATCTAGCCTTAGATTTTATTGCAAAATGCAAACATATTCATCATTTACAAAAGCAAATAATGATAAGAAAAAAATACACAAAATAGTAACATTAGAATTTATACCTATGAAAAATATTTAAGAAAAAAATAGACAAAATAAGGCATCAAAAAGCAAAGCCCAGGAGCAAATAGCCAATAATACAACTACTAGGAAAGAAGGGGAGGACACCTGAAAAGAGAGAATGAAACTCATCTCTAATACAGATGCATGAGCCCCTACTAGGCACCTGACCTATGACAAAAATTATATGGCCTTTGGTGGCTGGCTTCTTTCACTATCATAACATTTTCAAGGGGCGTCCATATTTTAGCATGTATCAGTATTTCATGCTTTTTTATGACCACTAATATCCCATTTTATGGACATATCACACTTTACTTATCCACTCATCAGTGGATGGACATTTGAGTTGTTTCCATTTTTTTGCTATTATAAATAATGATGCTATGAACATCTGTGTACAAGTTTCTGTGTGGATGTATGTTTTCAATTCTCTTAGATATTCACCTATGTACCATTGGTGATTTTTAGGCAGAAGAAAGATAACGATCCTATTGAGGTTTTAGATCATTCTAGTGACTATGAGGAGGATGGATTTGAGATGGCAAGACCAGTTAACAGATATGGTAGTAGGAATGAATAAGGAACAAATTTAAGCAATATTTAAGAGGTGAAAATCACCAGGACTTGGTAGCAGATCAGTAAAATTTATTTACTCACCTTTCCAAAAACATGCCCCAAGTTTTCTTGCCTCTGAATCTTTGCTTATATTGTAATGAACTGTCCTTCCTCTCCATCTCTTTCCTGCCAAAATCCTTTAAGTCCCAGTAAAAATGTTGCCTTTCTCTGATCTCTTCAGCTAGAAGTCTTTGCTCTCTTGTGTATATTTCAAAGCAATCTGTTCATGCCACTTAGCACACTTTTCACCTTTTATCTTGTGTGTGCTTATTTATATATGTGTGTTTTATCTTTTCAACTAGACTGTAAGCTCCCTGAGGGCAGGTACAGCAATTTATTAATTCCAATAGTGACTCAATAAGATGTTATAGAATAAATGGATGGATCAGCTGGTGGTTAAGGCAGTATATGATCACATTCACACAGCTAATAAGTGGAAGAAGCTAGATGATATCCCTGGTCTGTGCAATTCCACTATTGGCTCTCTTCTCTCCACCCCTCCCAGGATCCTAGAGCTCCATAAGCAATCCTAATGCCCTGGACTTACTAACTCTCCAACTCATGCCTGTACTGTATCCCATATAATTTTCCAAGGAAACAACTTCCTAGTTCATCAACTGCCTAATAAACCAATTATGCTGGGCAGTGTGAGTACTGTCTTTCTCCTTCCTATTTTTACTCCCCTTTCTAAAAACTCATGTCATTTTAATTCAAACTGACTACAGACACTGTCTTCATTTTAGGATAAGTCTTGGAATAGCTCTAAATAATGAGAATGCTAGGCATGGGACAGATGTTTTGGAGCCAATGAAGTTAGGTGCTCTTTAGGCAGTTAGTCTCAATTCCACCAACATGGAGGCCTACTAACACTTCCTGAAATCTGGATTAAAATAAGATCTTATTTAGTCTAGAATGAGCACTTTCTCCAAAAAAGAAAAAGTTGCCCTTATTTTTAGTTTGCTTTAAATTATTTTCATGAAAAAATTTATTAAAAATATTTACAGGATGGTCCGCATCTAGTTCAGATCCATACATCAGAACTCTGTTGGCACAATGGTCCAGGTCAGAAATCTTCTTTGGAAACCAAGGAACAGTTTCCATATCTGCAAAATACAAAACCACTAAAAGTCGAGGAGACAATCTTAAATAAGGCAATAAGGAAGAAGAAATTAAGAAAGCTATAAATGCATTTGGATGAGACTTTTAATTTTAGCTCGTACATTGAGGTAAAATTTATACAAGTAAACTGCTCTATTTCTAGTAAGTAAATTTTATTCAAAATTTTTGAGCTTTAAAATTTTTTGATTTACTATCAACCTGTTGTTGGAGAAATGCTCTACTTTAATAATAGACCAAAAGTTCAAAAAAAATTTTAAGCTACATATTTAGTTATCCTAAAAAAACAGAATAAATATGTACAACTTTACAGACTAAGTGAAAATTTAATAAGAACTTTCAATGTTAATTTTTGTTGATGAAAACGATCTTGGAGATCATTTATATCTTTGCCACTTTTATCTGTCACCATTCCCCAGACATACAAGGGCTCCTAAGACTCTGGGGTTTTGCATATGCTGTTCTTTTGTCTGGAATACCTATCCCACTCCCATTTCCCACACTATTCCATCCTTCTATTTTCCTGAGACTCTCCTCATCCTTCAAGATACAAATCAAATGAGCCTTCCCTGACCCTGTAACTGGAGCTAATTCTCTGTCCTCTGGGTTCCCATGACACTATATTTCTAACTCTTTCTAAAAGCTTTCACTATATTTTATTATAATGTATCTGTTTATCTATCTGTCTTACACAAAAGAATGGGAATGACTCTAGGGTAGAGAGTATATATTTTTGTATCTCCATTTCTTAGTAGAAATATCTGATACGAGTAGCTGTACCCTAAATATCAACTGAACCATTTAGCTTCTATAAAACTCTTCATTTTATAGATGAGGTAAGCAAAGTCCAGAGAGGTAAAGTAATTTCTCCAAGGTGACTCATTTCCAATGGATGAAAGAGGACTAGAACTCCATCCTTCTTGCCCCCGTTGAGTGCTCTTTCTAACATATCCAGAAGTGACATTCAAGAGATTTAACGAATACAACAGGGGCACCAGTCACTCAAAATAGACACAAGCAGAAAGTCCTAGGCTCCTGCTCTGCCAGGTGTTAACCCTTTAGTTGTTTGTGGTGGGCACGGGACTCCTAGGGGAGGATCAGGAGCACAGGGGTTTCACACAAGGTGGGGAGCACTCACAGGACCCAGGGAAGCAGCTATCTGCCAGCCAGAAATGGAAGTATATCAACATTGTAATAGCTTATAAGGCCAGATGAATACACAGCAGATGAATATCAGCTTGGATTACACCCCAAATATTGTGACCTAATCTGAAGGGATTATTTTAAATTGAGTACCATATATGAAACCTGGCTGAATTACCCATTTGTCTTTGCTCCAAGTAAACTACCAGAGTTTTTTTTTCACAATAGAAGATCTCAGCCTATATCTTTGTGATCTGAGTGTCTGAAACCTCAGAAAGCTTTATTGCTTTTCCAATTGCTTTTGTTGGGAGTGGGGACAGAGAGGAATGTTGTACAGAGTGTATTTCATATCACAGTTGTCAGCAGCTGCCAACATTCTCAACAAATTCAAATAGTCACCGACTATCTGCTAATGCTAAGCCCTGTGAGAGGTTCTAAGTGCTCAGGGACTGTGAATTAGAGGTTTGTTAAACAAGAAATGCTTGATATTTGGAAATGGAGATAACTGATTTCTAACTCTGCTGAATTCTTTCCTATACTGAAAGTTTCCTTTCACTTCTCTCACACGTGATAAAATGCTGCTTTATAATTTTTCTTTAGCATTTTGAGCAATTATATTTTGTATTCCTGTCACTACCAGACTGTAGACAATTTGAGGAGACAGTATTTTATTTTTACTTTCATGCCTTCAAGATAAATATAAGATTAGACACAGATTATGAGCTTAATCTTCTGAGTAGTATTTTCACTTTTCGAACTTACCATCTTCCTTCACAGTGAAATTATCTAGTGGATTCACGGAGAGAACATTAGTATGAGACTTCAACAGATGAAAAATATCATTCAGCTGTTCTCTGTTGATATCGCAGTCAATAAAAATCTCAAATTCTGAGCTTCTCCTCTTTGATTTTCGGGACTCGATATGTAACAGGTTCACATGCTTCTCCTGTGTAAAGCAGGTCAAGATTATATGTGATGGCCTCAGGTGGTAATAGTCTCCGAGAAGCTTGCTTTCATTACCATTAAAAGTCAACTTCACACTTGTCATAACAGCCAAAGGGGAAAAAGGCTGTTTTTAGTGCTGTCAACAGTAAAATAATTCTCCCTAAATATTAGGTACGTTTGGGAGAACTTTTGGGAGACTTATTAGGTCAACAGCAAAATAATTCTCCCTAAGTATTAGGTACGATTCAAAAAAGTTTGAAAAACTCATCACACCCTCCAGAAACTGATAAAATCACACCCACTAGAAGTCCCTCAGATTGCCAGAATTGATTGGTATTCAAATCAAAATACCAAGTCTCCTAGATAAAAAGAACCTTTTGAAAATTATCACAAATACAAGCCAGTTTTCAAAAAGTGATATTAATGTTAGTCCTTTAGAAAGAAAAGTTTCCTTTGCAAAAACCCATTTAGTAAAATTAGATGAACAGCTTGAACCCAGAGTATTTAATACCTCAAATCTCTTAAGCTACTAACTTAGCAACCAGCTGAACCAGATTGCTGCTTCTCATCTCTTCCCACGCAGCCTGAGCTGTGGGTGACATGTGTGCAAACCTGCGGTAGGAGGGTATCTTCTCTTACCAATTTGGGCAGCTGAGGAAAAACACGGGTGACATAATAATGAAACATAAGAACCAATCACTCAATGGTTAACCTAAAAAATGATAAGGTTAGAGTAGACGATTTCCAATATTGCCCAGTTCAATCTAAATTAACTTAGCAAGCACCTCTGTAGCCAGGTAAGAGCTGTGAAGCATACAAAAAAGGGTAAGACACACAAGGAGTTTACAGCCTAGTTGGCTAACATGGGAAAGACTAAGAGAAAACACGAGTAGTGAGTGTTCAGGTGCAGAAGATGTTCAGTGAAGGGAAAAAGCATCATGGGTTAGAGAAAGTAGAAAGTTCTATGGAGCAGATAGGAAGTGAAATGAGTCTTAAAGAACAGATAGAATGGGAAGACAGAAGGGCAGGAGGAGGATTCCAAAGAGGAGGAACTGTACGAGCAAAGGTAGGGATGAGATAAGGATTATCAGGGAACATGAACCAATAAGAAAGGAGAGTGAGTGTCAGGGATGTTGGGGAATTGGAATAGGCAAGGTTTATCCTGGAATACAGACTTTATCATGGAACCAAGAGGAAAGCCAGTTACAAAATATACTGGAATTGATCAGGAGTAAAGGAGAGTTTCATTTAGTCTATTTCTTATGAATTTTTACAATAATGCATTCATAAATATTTTCTGATTGATGACTTGAATTATAAAGTTAAATTATGTTTTTGGAGAAAAAGCTGCAAAATGTCAATTCTTCCTAAATTAATCTATAAGACAAATGCCATCAAAATCAAAATCTTGATGGAATTTGGTGAGGAAATGTAACTAAATAATTTAAAAGTCCATTTGGAAGAAAAATTTAGTTAAGAAGATCCAGGAAAGTTCAGATAAAATAAGAGTAATAAGTGAGATTCCCTATCAGATATTTCAATTACATAGGCAGAGGCAGAGAGAGGTTAAGCAGTTTTCCCAAAGGCATGCAGCCAATAAGTGTCAGAGCTGGAACTCAAACCCAGGCTGTCCAGCTGCATAGTCTATGCTTTTAAACTCTATGTTGTAATCCTGCTGTACAAGAAAGGAAGAGGCAGAATAATGAATAATATGGCTGTTCTTTGAACAAGATTCACATAATCTTAATAATAAAAACACTAAAAACTGACATAGCCAAAAATTGAGACATAACTACATTGGGAAGGTGAGGGGAAGGGAAGTTGAGGGGGCCACTGGAAAGGGAGTTGTGTCAATAAAGCTAAATCCTTACTTCCATTGTAGGAAATCAATAGGAAATATCTACAACTGAAAAAACTAAGAAATAGCAGCATAATAAGCATATTGTTTATAAATATGGAAGTAAATACTAGAAAATATAGTTAAAAGAGTTGAAAATAGGGGCTGGCCCACTATTTTATAGTGGTTAAGTTCACGCGCTCTGCTTCGGTGGCCCAGGGTTTGCGAGTTCGGATCCCGGGCACGAACCTACATACTGCTCATCAAGCCATGCTGTGATGACATCCCACATACAAAAAATAGAGGAAGATTGGCCCTGAGCTAACATCTGTTGCCAATCTTTCTCACCAAAAAAAAAGAGTTGAAAATGGTTGCCTCCTATAGGCTAAGGATAAGTAAAATGAGTGGATGCATCCCGGAACACTACACACAGTTAGAAGAACGAATGAGATGGACACACAGCAGCATGGGCAGGTCTTCCAAACACAACAAGTGTATCATACAATAAAATTTATATAAATTACCAATACTGCACACATAAAAAATCTACACATCCCAAAGTACACATAAAAATAAGTCAATGTACAGATTAAACATATCAAAGCAGTTGTCTATCAGAAGAGAGAAATAGAGATCGAGTGGAACAAGGATTTAAAGCAGGAGGAGGCTGTATAAATCAATGACAGTCACACGTGATCTAGTGAGTATGATTAACTCAACCCTCTGTACTCAAGTTTAACCAAAAAATTAAATGGAACTCAGGAAAGAAGAGAGATGAAGCAGAATACTGCTGTTTTCTTTACAAGCTTTATTGTGTGGGTTGACTTTTTAAACCATGCACAAGTGTTCTTTGATTAGAAATAAAATAAAAAATAAACTTGATGGAAGAAGAAATAAAGGTATATTATTTAAAGACTCAAAGGTAATCAATAGAATAGCTTAAAATAATCATGTAATTATCAAATTTTAGGAGGAGTAGGAGGGAGAAGTGAGGAAGGTGGTATCAGGATCATTCACAATAGAGAGTAAATGAATATTGTGTAAAGTTGATAAAGAGAGCTGTAAGAGCAATATTTACATTTTATAAACTCACTACCAGAAGAACTAAAGAACAGAAAGAGTTAAAAGAGGTTGCCCCCAGGGAGGGGGACTGAGGATGCGGTGTGTTGGGTAGGAAAACTGATGCTTTTCTAACTCTTTTAGACTATTTGTCCATATTTTAAAATCATAATTCTTTGAAATATTTTCAAATGGTTATATAATATTATATCATACGGATATAAACTTGATTTTTAAAATAGCTAACCGTGTATTGATAATGCACTTACCTATATTAACTCTATTAATTCTCACAATGACCCTATGAGGTAGGCAGAGTTCTTGTTTTATAGACGTAAAGACTGAAGCACAGGGAGACTAGCTAATTTGCCCGTGGTCACTCAGCCAATAAGGGACAGAGCAAGGATCTGAACTCAGGTGGTCTGCCTCCAGAGCCTAAAAGCTTAACCCCAGTGATGTTCTAGTAGCATAATTTAACCTGTCCCCTACCTTAGGACAAGCAGTTTGCTTATAATTTTTAGTTCCTATAAATAAATCTTTGTGTCCCTAAGCCCTTAAACTAGGTTAGGTCTCCCAGTTCAACACTAGCATAGCGCCTGGTACTTCTCTTTTAGGTCACTTTACACACATGTAATTATGTATTTCCTATGATATTTGTTTAGTGTCTGTCTCCCCCTCTGGGTTATATACATTGTGAGGGCGGGCACCGTGTCTGCTTGGTTCAGGTCCACATCCTTAGGACCTAGCAGGGTACCTGGCACACAGAAGTACTCAATAAATGTTGATGTTCTGTCTGACTGACCCCTATTTCCTTAAGATAGATTTATGGAAGTGGAATTACTGGGTCAAAAAATGTGAACATTATAAGGCTCATAATACATATTACCAGATTGTTTCCCTACACATTACACCAATTTACCCTCACACCAAAGGTATATTTAAATGCCAAATGCATTGAAGCTTTGACAGTAGGGAACAGTATAATTGTAGACTCTTTGCTATTTTGCTATATAAAAAATATCATTAAATGTGTTAATATATCATTAAAATTTTAATATTTTATTTAATTAAAATTTCCTTCTCCAAAATCTATGAAGTGAATCTTTCCTCCCCCATTTCTTTCTTAGCTATTTGTATCTCCTCTTCTGTAAATTGTTTGTATCTTTTGCCCATTTGTTAGAATTGAGCAATATTTTAGAAATTGAAGTGATTAAGCAATTTCTATAGTCCATCTCTGAAGAATTTACAACCATTTCTATTTTAAATATAATTTCAGAGACTCATTTTAGAATAGTTTTATGCAGCAATATGGAGAGTGCTTACCTGGAAGATTTTCAGGGCTTTTATAAGGCCTCCAACTTCATTCTTTAAGGAAAAAATGAGGGTTGCTCTTCCCCTTTCTAAAGAATGGTCTTTGTTCTCCTTATTGTCTTCAATCATGATGAAGTTGGTATACTTCTCTAAAAATAAAATATGAAAATATAGAGAAAGGTCTAAAAAAGAAGTCGTGCAATGTAGACAATACTTGATAACATAGACAATATTTGATAATATTTGAAACTAAAACAATATTTGATAACATTAACCAAGTTTTAGTTTCCTCACCTGTAAAACATGGATATGCAGATACACTGGCAAGACTGTGATGAGACCAAAGTAAGATAAAACATTGCCTAGCATAGTGCCCGGAATGTAACAGGCATACAATACGTGCGAGCACCTACTTTTTCTTTTTTTCTAATCCAGTCCTTTCAGGGCACGACTCAAGCCCACGGGCTTCTTGCAGGCATCCTGACGACTGTGGCCGGACTTGCGCGTTCTTCCTCTATGGAAGCCCACCTCCTCCTCTCCCCCGACAATTTTAGCACTGTGTTATACTGGGTCTTGAATGGCTTCCCCAAGTGTTTTATTCATACGTGTCTTCTAACAAGGCAGCAAGCTCCTTCAGAACAGGGACAAGCCCTTCTACAGTATTTCTTTTATAAATTCAAGATCCTGGACAGCTCTGGACACATGTGGACTAGAAGAATAACTACACCGAGAGAGTTCTGGTTCCATATAAGTATCCCCTTTCCTCTCTGACTGTGGAACCCCCTAGGTCATGGGCCCTGAAGCCTTTTCAATATTGGCCTGCAAGGGCTATATGATTATAAATCCAACTCTGTGTGTGTGTGCGCGTGTGTGTTTTGGGGGAGGTGAGGATTTGTGGGGGATAGAAGTAGGGTACAATAACTTCGTATTGGTGACCTTCAGTTGAGAAATACACACTTGAGAAATAAGATTTGGATTAATAAATGGAAACAGAACATTGAGGATTTATTCTTATTAGTTTTCTTTTGGTTATTAATTCTTCCTAATCGCCCAGTTTCATGTCGTGGTTCTAGCAGAATTAACCTTTAACAACTTAAATTGAGGTAAGTGATTCCACTGTCTTTCACCTGCTCTCACTCATCGATCCAAGCCTGCAGCACGACCACTCAGAGCAGGTATGATGTGGGCTTGAAGCCAGACAGACCACGTTCCAATCCCTCACAGCTCAATCTTCACTTCTCGTGGAAGCTTCCCTGACCTCCCCATGTCAACTCCCCTTCGTGCTGGTCATCATGGCACCATATGCCTCCCAGTCTTAACAACAGGTGCAGTTGCAGCTCTGTCTGGGTGAGTATTTGATGATGTCTGTCTCGCCAACTAGACAGTGAGGTCCATGGGGGCAGGGATCACATGTGCTTTTACTCACCATTGTATGTCCACCCAGCACAGTCTCAGCACATTAGGCCCTGGATAGATGTCATCGAATGAATAAATGAGTGAAAGATTGATTAAAGACATGGTCCCCACACTCAGGGAACTGGAAGTCTGGTGAGCGAGTGACAATGCAGATGGATAAGCACTCTAACAGGGAACACCAGATGGCATAGTGATGGCAGTGACTAGATTGATTATTCTGGTACATGTTCAGAGATGCTTCATTGAAGAAGATGTGTTTGAACTGGATCTTAAAGAAAAAGGGGGGAAGGAGTAGATGAGGAAGTGAAAGACAAAAGATGAGCAGGGGACCACCCACTACAGAGCAGTGGGAGATCATGTAGGCAAGGAAAGTGGGGCCAGATCCTTCAAAAGGCTCTGTGCAGGTAATACAGGGAGTTTGGACTTGATCTTCTATGCCCATCCAAATACCTATCTAAGACCCATGGCCAGGCTGATCAAAGGCTAAATGAGAAAAGTAAGGACAAGGTAGTTTTCCATTTAGCTGAAGTCCCGGCTTTGAAATGCTTTTCTATAGGATGATGCAAAATGAGGGGCTTCATGCATTTCTGTCTTTCTGACCAGAGAGCTTTTGTGAGTTTTCTCTTTCCTCCATAAAGTCTTTTTCTTAACCCATACTATGTAACATTTTGGGACCCCGTATAAGAGGCAGGCCCAAGAGACCTATCTGTCTTAATAGAGAGTATAAAGTACCAAATATGGCTTAGTCATTTTCAGCTGTATGGTCTTAAACATATGGCTTACTAAATTTGCCAATGGAATACAATTCTCAGTTTCAGAATTCAGTCTTTCTGACACTTTTGGAATTTAGTTTAACAAATATTTATCAGGCATGTGCTAAGTTGAAGGACTGCTACATACAAGTTCAGAGACTTTGGAGATAAGAAAAAAAAGAAATTACCCATTTTATGATGGCAAGATTCCCTCCATTCTTAGCAACCCAAGAGGTGGGTAAAGGAACTGACATTTGTCAAATGTCTATAAATATAATGCACTAAAATTATCTCATATAATTATCAGAAAATCTTGGTGGGAGGGGATAGGAATTATATCCATTTTATAAATGAGAAAAATGAAGCTTAGAGAAACTAACTAACCTGTCCATGGTCACACAGCTAGAAAATGTGAGAACACATATTTAAAACTATGTCCTCGAAAATGCGAATGTTAACACATGGATATGATTTCACTGGGGTTACCCTAAAAATATTCAGAAACACAGACGGTATAACAAAATTCCTGGCATCTAGTTGAAAGCTGCCTTCTCAGAAGACTAACTAGATATCTACTTTGGCTTCTTCTCAACCACCTATTTATGCTGCAAAACAGTGTAAGGAAATATCTGGAACGTGAAGTCAGACATATCTAATCACTGGTCTGACGTTTATCAGTATATGACATTGGGCATGCTACTTAACCTTTCTAATATAGCAAAGTTCCCAAACAGTTAACCAGAACTTATAACATCAAAACTCTTTTACACATTTTAAAACACATCATGTGACTTGGTATTTAAATGTTTTCCCCACAGAAGAAACTAGGCTATTTCAGCTACCAAGAAAAGAAGGAGACATACAATTCAAAATTTAACAAATATTGAAATATTTATTACTCAAATGAATTATTGATTCATTGAGTTTAAAATCAAAACTGCTTAGATATTTTTAATTGTGTCAATTTATTCTCTACAACTAAAACAATCTCTATGTGAAATGCTTTAAAACCAAACGATCAGTTAAACTTATTAACAGTGTGGATTTTTCTGTGATTCAAATGATTACTAATGGTAAAATAAGTGAAATTTCAACCCAAGTGCATTCACGTGTATAAAATACCATAGTCAGTGTTAGGACAGTAAAGATTAAAGAACAAAGAAGATAATTTGCCTCCAAGGAACTCACACACATATGTATGGCGGGGGGTGGGAGAGACAGACTTTCCAATAATTACAAATAAGTAGAAGAGAATGGGACCCTGAGATCCCAGCTATGATATCTGAGGGGCACACCCAAGCCCCCTACTTCCCCACCCCGTGACCAATATCCCATGAGATTCTAAAGATGATTGGAGATGGCTTCTGGCCTGTCCATAAGTCTCTGATCAGAAAGGATTATGGGCAAGAAGCAAGAGATTCTAAGAGAGAGCTTCAGCTTCAAAGGAATTGACCATTTCTTAAGGTAAACTCAGTATACACAGGAAATTCTGAATTGGTGGCTCTGGGGCTAAAAATTCAGGAATGGTCTCAAATACGCATTCTCAAAATGCTTTTATAAATGTGAAAACTTTTGGAAACATTTCTCATCTGTCTAACTCTCACTCGAAGACCATGGACTTTTTTTTCATGCAGAGCATGGGTAACTTTGTCCTATACTATGCAGATGAAACAATAAGAGAGATGTAAAATAATATAGCATTTTGCTGATAATAAATCCATCTACAAATCCATCTAGGCAAGCTATAATTTCTGTGTGCATCAATTTCCTTATTTGCAAAATTAGAGGGAAGATAATTGGCACCAATCTCATGGTTATAAGGAGGATTAAATATATATAATATATATGAAATCCTTAGAACAGTTGCCGACCTACACTAAGTACTCAACAAATATTAGCTCTAATAATGGGAAGTGCATATCAAATCTCCTAGTCTTCAAAACAAGAGGAAATGTTAAATGTAATGAAATTGACATTCTAAATTCCCCTGGCTAAGAGTGTTTCTTGCCCTGCGAATTAAACATTTTATAAGATAGTTATAAACCTATATCTTATAGTAGCAAACACATGGAATTGCTGTTTTATGACATAAAATGTAAGTATTCTTTTGTCTGAAGGTGATTTTTCAGTTTCATTAGTTTATTTATTATGAAACCCCTAAAGTGTAAGTTCCAAATCCCAAGTGAATAATTTAGCAATTCTTTTGCAAACAAACAGATGAAGACCCCAAAGTACAATTTACTGAGTCAGCCTATACTTATTGAGGGCTCATTTCCCCTGATATT
This sequence comes from Ceratotherium simum simum, assembly GCF_057802395.1. Lineage (NCBI taxonomy): Eukaryota > Metazoa > Chordata > Mammalia > Perissodactyla > Rhinocerotidae > Ceratotherium > Ceratotherium simum. The sequence goes on along the minus strand of NC_141906.1, from coordinate 12,466,179 downwards.
GTCACCATGACATGCTGAAGGAAGAGGATTCTGCAAATATAAGCTATTTCCTGGCCCACCACTATCTCCATAATGTAAGCAAACTTTACAACTGGGAGCAAGGATCAGAGAACAGTAAAGAAAAGCGATTTTTGCCAGTCAGTGGTGACACCGACAGAGTTTCAGATCTCCTGACAGTTTATCTTTCAACTCTTCATATAAAACTATATAAAGATTTCCTTTCACATTTCAAAACTGGCCCTTAAGCTCCCCTGACAGGAGCCATTGTAAGTCGCTACTAACAGTCATGGCTGGTCTAACTCCATCCCTTTGGGGTTCATAATTCTCTCTTCTTTCCCTGGTTCTGGAATGGATCTAGTTTTGCCACCATCATCTCCCTAGTGGGTGGAGGCAGAGGAGGGTGAAGGATACATTAATTGAATATTTATGGTGTGAAAGGCATTTTATATTGAGATTTGGAAACATTCCTATCCCTCTTGTTAAAGTCAATATAAGAATGAGGTTTCTCAAAAAGAACTTTTGCTAAGAAATTAGAAGAAAAGAATTCTCACCTCCTCCCGCTTGCCACTTCCCCCCCCCCAAATAAGCTTACAGAGCATAGGACTTTGATCTTTACTAAAATTTGCCCATAACTTTGCCGAGTTGACAGAGCTTATGAGGCATCAGTTCTTTTTCCTTTATTCAACTAACCCAAACGCCTTTCAGAACCTCAACATTTTCCCTTGTCACTTTTTTTCCTTTCCCCCTTCAACTTACCTAGCCCCTCCTACTCCTTCAGGAACAAAACCCACAGTACCAGCCTGGTAAGATAAAAGCCTATTAAGTTTCCAAGGGGGCACACTTGTTTGAATCCTTGTCTCCTCAAAAGTATATATTTTCTTTTCAAAGCAACACCTAATAGGCCAATGCCAACCGGTACTTTCCCTTTTCCTGTGAGGGCAGGGAGTCATTCTCCTGCTGCATTTCCAGGCCTGAGTAAAGATGCACTGGTGTGAGAACATGCCATTAGAAATCAGGAAGACACACTAAGAAGGTCAGAAGACCAACAGCCCCTTGGTAGAGTAGAGGTCAAGGTGTATATATTGACTAACTCTTTTCTCCCCTTAATCAATAGCAAGTGTAATTTAAATTTATCTGATCTAGGAAACAGAAAGCACTATCAAATTAAAGTATTTTGAAAGCATGGATGCTGTCTGAAGACAGAACTAAAAGCTGTGAGGAGGACTGGTGTGGAGGGACAGAATCCTCCAGAGACTCTTGACTTTTCTATTCTAAATGGGGAATTAGGGGAATGAGGGTGAAAGTGGAGATGAAATACAAGAGAAAACACCGTCCATGAAACACATAGTATAGGAAATAAAGGCAGTGGCAAAGAAAATGGAAATAGAAGATACATCCCTACTGGAAGATAACCTAATATGCTAATAGTACTTGTACAAATGAACTCCAGTGAGGAAATACACAAGCCACAGATTACAGCTTTACAGAAACATTTATAGTTATTTTAAGCTGTGCGCACATCTACTTTTAAGCCAAATAAGTGAATTCTATTTTTCTTTGAGAATTAATTGACAGGCACAAAGTTTTACTAGATTAGAAAGCTCACTTCTAGTCTGTTCTCCTCCAAGCTAACTAGAGTAGAATATCAATGGGGAATTAAATTTAAGCCTCTGAAAACCAAATGGTCAGAGGCAAGGTTAAGCCTTCCTGGACTATTAACTGAATCTGAACTACCCGGCCATATGCCTCTTTGTCAGTTGTAACCTCCTACAGCAACTCTCAGTCCTGTGTTAGGGTGGAGATGATGAGGGTAGGTGTGATGGTGAGAGGCTTTGCATCTGAGACTCCCTTTTCTTTGGGGATGTCTAAGGTTCCCTTTACAGGAGGAGAAGGAAAAAAGAGATGTCATTTGATGGAGAGGAAGGGAAGGAAGAAGAATGTGTCTGTTTCTGCTATCATAGAGGAGTCACACAGACTCGGGTTCGACACTGAACCTGTTTCCCCATCTGTAAAATGCAAGAAACATCTACTTCACAGGGTTTGTTGTGAAGGTGAAATCAGATGATGTGTAAAGAACCTGTTTCTGACACACAGGTGGCCCTCAAAAATAATATCTTTTCTCCCCAAAATGGGTAGGAGGAAAGGAGAAGAGTGAGTGATCACAGGGATAAACTCCAACTTCCCAGACCCAGCTCCCCAAGGACATTTACATCCCGAGGGGGACCCTGCCTCCGCCTCGCGCCGGCCTAGCTCCCCCATAACCGCGACAGCGGCCCCTGGTCCCCGCGGGAGGGGACCACCCCACTCACCTCGGGCGCTGCTAGCGGTGAGCTGGGCGAGCCCGCGAACCGCGCTGCCCGCCTCTTATAGCAGCGGGCGAGGGAGCGGGCCAATGGGCGCCCGAGGCCGCCTGGCAGGGCCAATGGGAAGAGGGTTCGCCTGCCCTGCGGGGAGCTGACCTCCGCTCGGTGCTGACCGTCCAGCCAGCCTGCGCCGACACTCGCACGCCTTAGCCCTTACGTGTACCTGACTGGTGTTTTAATTAAGCTAATGTCTGCTCATCCTTAACTACACAAGTCTGACTAATATTAATCAATCCAGAGTTGGAAATTCCCTCCAAACCAAGCTAACATCTGTTACCGACATAATGACCTCAGTACTGCTTTTCCCGGTTGGTGACCGAAGCAGGAATCCCCCCCACCTATCTCTGTGCTTCTAAGTTATCTGCTAGCCCAGGCCTGCCTCATCACTCTCTTGGTGCTTTCCGTTGTTCCTTGAGGCAGAGCAATCGATGAACTTTTAAGAAGGGAAGTTCTCAGTACCTTTCCGATTAAAGAAATTTTACAGCTGCAAGCAGATGGGCACGCTATATTAGCAGAAAATCGTGTTACATGATATACGAACAACACGTCACAGAAGCCAAAAACTGGGGCTACATTGTTTTTATTGGTTGAGTGTTTGGTTCATTAGATTCTGTCCCAAAGGACTATACATGTAACACATTATATTGTAGGACTTTTTTCCCCTAACTTTTTAAAAGTCGAATGTATTGATGTATAATTTAACACAGTAAACTTCACCCTTTGAGACCTACAGTTCCGTGAGTTTTGGCGAACATATACAGTTGTGTAACAACCAAACAATCATCACCTCAAAAAGGTTCCCTGGTCTCAATCCCCACTCCCCACTTTCAGACCCTGGTGACCAGGGTCTATTTCTGTCCCCACAGTTTTGCCTTTTCCAGAATGTCATATACATGGAATCCTATGGTACGTATAGGGTTTTGGCTCCTGGCACTTAACATGACACTTTTGAGCTTCATCCATTTTGTTGCATCATCAGTAATTTGTTCCTTTTCATTGCTGAGTGTGGATGTCCTTTAAAATATAGGACATTTACAGCTTTCACATGCATTTTTTCTTTTATCTGCATAACTCTATGAGGTAAATATTATTCTCATTTTACAAACAAGGAAACTCAGGCACAGGGAGGCTCTATGACCTTTGTCCAGCACAGGCTAGTAAGTAGAATCAAGAATCAAGCAAAAGCATTCTGACTTTCAATTGGTGTTCCTACTGCAATCCCATGAAAACTGGCCAGGTAGACACCTTCCAGAACCAAGCTGAAGTCAAAGATGGCTTTCCTAAAGTGGGGTCTACAGGAGGGCTTGCACCACTTCTGTTAAAGAAGAGAGATGGGGCCGAGGCATTCAGTCAGCCCACCCCCTAGGAAATCAGAATAGGTTGGGTGCTAGCCCTAAAGTGGAGAGGTCTGTGGAGTTGATCTCACTGAAGCCGGTCCAAGGTCACCTTGAAGGACTGAGCAGGAACCTTCTCCGAGCCTCTCTGAACATACATAGACACCACAACCCTGGGCGACTCCAGCCATCTGGGCTTTCCCACTTCTTTGACAGAATTCTAAGATGACTCTGACCCTTCCCAAAAGGTCTCCAGCATTTTGTGTCTGGAATTCCACCAATGAAGAATTTTTGCTGGGCTCAATTATATAATTTAAAAATTCAATACTCTGAGAAGGTTCAGAGAAAAGTCTATCAGTTGGAGAAAATATATATTTGCCTAATTAGAAGTGCTTAATTGGCTTTGCCTTGCTGCTGTAACAAATTGCCACAAACTTGGTGTTTTAAAACAACACAAATTTATCATCTTATGGTTCTGGAGGTCAGAAATCTGAAATGGGTTTCATTGATCTAAAATCAAGGGGTCAGCAGGGCTGTGTTCCCTTTGGAAGCTCCAGGGGAGAATCTGCTCTCTTGCCTTTTCCAGCTTCTAGAGGCTGCCTCCATTTCTTGGCTCATGATCCCTTTGTCCATCTTCAAAGCAAGCAATGTAGCATCTTTGTATCCGTCTCTGACTCTCCTGCTTCCTCTGTCACTTGTAAGGACATTTGTGATTACTTTGTGCCTATCTAGAAAACCCAGGATAATCTCCCCATCTCAAAATCCTTAATCACAACTGCAAAGTCCCTTTTGCCATGTAAGAAAACATATTCACAGGTTCCAGAGATTAGGACATGGACATCTTTGTACCAAAATTAGAAGCTTTGGGTGGTACCAGATGGGAACTGGTCTTTCTCCTTGTCTTTGTCCTATCATCTTGACGAGTGGAATCTAAGGCAAAGGAGTTTTCTGACCCTGACATAAGGATTTTGAGAAATTAAAAGTACTGGCTCCATGGGTGGCAAAGAAGGACACCTCTCTGCATTCCTTGCATCTTTGGCAGAACATATTTGAGAAGGGACATCCCAATCTCCAGTTTCTCACTTGCTAAGCTGGCTTGGTGGTACCTTTGGATTGGTCCTCCTGATCTTCTTTGCCAGCTTCTCCTTTTCTTCCCTCCAGATATTCAGGGTTCTTCTGGGAAAAGACCTGGGTCCTCTTCTCTTCTCAGTCTATACCCTCTTCCTTGTCAATGCCATCCTCTCTCATGTCTTTAAGTATCCTTGACATGCTTACAACTCTAAAATGTAAATTTCAAGCCCAAACCTCCCTTTTAAACTCCAGGCCTTTATATCCAATAATTTATCTTATATCTCCACTTACATGACACATTGGCATCTTAACATATTCAAAAGTTAACTTGGAAAAATAACAAGTGTTGGCAAGGATGTGGAGAAATTTGAACCCTTGTACATTGCTGGTGGGAATGTAAAATGGGCCAGCCGCTATGGAAGACAGTTTGGTGGTTCCTCAAAAAAGTTAAACAGAGAATTAACATATGACCTGGCAATTCTACTCCTAGGTATATACTCAAAAGCAAGCTGGTATATACATACATACAATGGAATACTATTCAGCCATAGAAAAGAATGAAGTACTAATACATGCCAGAACTTGGAGGAACCTGGAAAATATTATGCTATGTGAAAGAAGCCAGACACAAAAGCTCACATATTGTATGATTCAGTTTATATCAAATATCAGAATAGGTAAATCCATAGAAACAGAATGCAGTGTGGTGGTTGCCAAGGGCAGGCTGTTGCAGGGTCGGGGTGGGAGAAGGAGGAGTAACTGCTTAATAGGCACAGGGTTTACTTTGGAATGATGGAAATGTTTTGGAACTAGACAGAGGTAGTGGTTGCATAACATTGTGAACGTACTAAATGCCACTGAATTGCTCACTTTAAAATGGTTAATTTTATGTTATTGATTTTCTCCTCAATAAAAAAAGTAAACTTGATCTCCCTGCCCTCAAAGTCCTCCCTCCTTCTTGCGTATGCTTCTGTCTCATCTCCTTCATCCCATAGATTAGCAAATTTGGTCTCCTCTACCTCCAATCTATACTTGATTTCATCTCCTCCTCTCCATCTCCTCTGTCACCATGCTAGTCCAATCCATCATCTGGTCTCTGAAACACTGCCATTATTTCCTGACTGGTTTCCCTTTTTTCCACTCTAGTCCCTCCTCCTATTCATCCTCACTTTTAAAACACGCCAAAACCTATTGTGCAGAGTCTACACAACAATTTTTGCCACAGTTTAAAAATGCAAACACGATCATGTCACTACTCTGATTATAAGCATAAAATGGCTTTCCATTATTCATACGATGAAGTTTAAAATCCTTTCCATGATCTTAAAGGCCCCAAATCTGGCCCCTATGCATCAATCTGGCCTCTTACCCTCTCACTCTCCCATTCTTCACTGCATTCCGTCTACTACCTTGGGTTCTAGCCCTCTAATTGAAGCTCCTTCCCACCTCACGACCTTCCCACATGCTCAGACCTGAAGATCTCCACCCCCACACACCCCAACCCCTGCCTTGTCACCTGATTCACTTTTCTCATCCTTTAGGTTTTCACTTAAGGGTCAATTCCTTCCCTGAAATAAGACAACTCCCAGTCTTTGGCCATCCCAGTGCCTGGCATATAGTAATTTCTCAATATATTTGTTCAGCTAATGACAACTGAATGATAGAACCTACGTTCAAATATGTGTGCGTACCATGTCTGACCAGGCAAGAGAAACAATAGAAAAAATAAACAAATGGGACTACATCAAACTAAAAAGCTTCTGTACAGCAAAGGAAACCATCACCAAAACGAAAAGACAACCTAACACTTGGGAGAAGATATTTGCAAACCATACATCTGATAAGGGGTTAATCTCCAAAATATATAAAGAACTCATGCATCTCAACAACAAAAAAACTAACAATCTAATTAAAAAATGGGCAAAAGACCTGAACAGACATTTCTCCAAAGAAGATATACAGATGGCCAACAGACACATGAAAAGATGTTCAACATCATGAACTATCAGGGAAATGCAAATCAAAACTACAATGAGATATCACCTCACGCCTGTCAGAATGGCTATAATTAACAAAACAGGAAACAACATGTGTTGGAGAGGATGTGGAGAGAAGGGAACACTCATACACTGCTGGTGGGAGTGCAAACTGGTGCAGCCACTTGGGATAACAGTATGGAGATTCCTCAAAAAATTAAGGATAGAACTACCATATGATCCAGCTATTCCACTGCTGGGTATTTATCCAAAGAACTTGAAAACATCAATGCGTAAAGATACATGCACCCCTTTGTTCATTGCAGCGTTATTCACAATAGCCAAGACTTGGAAGCAACCTAAGTGCCCATCAAGGGACGAATGGATAAAGAAGATGTGGTATATATACACAATGGAATACTGCTCAGCCATAAGAAATGATGAAATCCAGCCATTTGTGACAACATGGATGGACATTGAGGGTATTATGCAAAGTGAAATAAGTCAGAGGGAGAAGGTCAAATACTGTATGATCTCCCTTATCAAGTAGTAGATAATAACAACAACAAACAAACACATAGAGACAGAGATTGGATTGGTGGTTACCAAAGGGGAAGGGGGCAGGGAGGAGGGCGAAAGGGGTAATTTGGCACATGTGTGTGGTGATGGGTTGTAATTAGTATTTGGGTGGTGAACATGATGTAATCCATGCAGAAATAGAAGTATAATGATGTATACCTGAAATTTATACAATGTTACTGCAATAAACAAAAAATTAAAAAATAAAATAAAATAAAAAACAAAACAAAACAATCAAAAAAACCCAAACATATGTGCATATATGTATTTAGTCTGGCATTTCTGTAGAACTGATTCCCAGATGTAGAATACTGCAGATTGCCTTCCAAAAAGATTACACCAACTTATATTCCTATTCTCAAGAACAGAAAACAACATCCTCATCCTAACCAAAAGTAGATGTTATTAATCTTAATTTTTTATAATCTAAATACCAAACACGTATCTAATTTTTAGAATTTTTCTTATTATTAGCAGAGCTGGGCATCTCTTCAGACATTTGTCCACATGCAAATTTCTTATGTCACTGCTCATTTTTCAGTCAGGTTACTTTTTCTTATTGATAAGTAGGAGCTCTCTTGATATTATAGATATTAACTGTTATATGCATGGCTGTCATCTAAGCCTTTCGTTTGTCTTTAACTTCATTTAAGATGTCTTATACCTTACTACTTTTTTTGTTTTCATAAAGTCAAATCAATCTTTTATGCTGGAGTTTAAAGAGGCCCCCAAATCACACGCTTCTCCCTCCCCCCAGTTCTAAGGTGGACAGGTGGAGATTAGTTGTGGTGGTGGGTGTGGGGGGCAAGGAGTAAGAGTGGCAGCAGGGAGACTGGCTGAAAGGACTGGAGGAGTCCAGCTGGGATATGATGGTGGACATGGGTAGAGTGGAGATGAAGAGAATGGAGCAAGAACTGAAGATGTGCTTCAGAGATGGAGTCAAGAGGATCAGTTGACGGCAGCAGTGGGGGGCTGGTAAGGGAAACAGGGTTTCAAGGATGATTCCTAGACTTTTCACTTGGCAATTGAGTAGGTTATAGTTCCATTTACTAAGATGCAGATGGGGGGAGGGAGAGCAGGTTTGGCAAGGAGGAGAAAATTAGGTCTTGTTTTGGACTTGTTAGGTTTGACATGCCTCCTTGCTATCCAAATGAAGATGTCATGTAGGCATTAAGAAACGGGAGTCCAAAATTCAGAAAGAGATCACAGGCAGAGATATAAATTTAGAATTCACTGGTGTTATGATCATATACAAAGATGGTAATAAAATCACAGGACTGGGTGAAATTTCCTAGGGAGAAAGTGTATCAAGAGAAAGAAAGAGGCCCAGTACTGGGCCCTACGGCATGACAAGGTCCAGAGGTTAAGAAGAGGAGGAGGAGGAGCCAGAAAAGGAGGCTGAAGGAATGGACACCAAGGAGGGAGAAAACTCAGGTGAACATGGTGTCCAGAAGCCAAGAAGAGAAGGTGTTTTAAGAAGGAAGGAATCGTCAGCTGCCTTTAACGCTACTTCCAGTTGAGGACAGAAATGTAACCACTGGATTCAGGAACAGGGAAGTCACTAGGATCCTTGACAACAGCAACGTCAGTGGCGTGGGGCAGAGGGAATCCAGCGTACCTCAGCAGAGGTGAGGTTAGGCCACAGACAGTATGTTAGCTCTTTCAGAAGCAGCTTTGTTGTCAAGAGGAGCAGAAAAGTGTGGTGGCAGCTGGAGGGGAATGTGGGATAAAGGGAGGAATTTTTTTTTTTTTAAGAGAGGAGATACTAGAAAAAGAATGACCCAGTAGCACAGAAGAAATGGATGACTTAGGAAAGTGAGAGAATAATTACAGGAGTGAAGTCCATCCTACTGATCTCATTAGTTCCAAAAGGTCAGTCAGGTGAGTCTCCTGAATTCCTAGGTACATAATCATATCCTCTGAAAAGGCACCTGAAAAAAAATAGTAGCACTTTTCAAATAAGTGATCATCAAAAAAGTAGGCATAAAGGTTTATTTGCAGGGAAGGCAGGAGTTATGATTGAGAGGGGGCATACAGACGGGCTTCTGGTTGACAAAAGTTCTATTTCTTGAGCTGGGTGACGGATACAGGAGTACGTGTTTTTTTGTTTTTGTTTTTGTTTTGTTTTTTTGTATGTGTGTGTGAGGAAGATTAGCCCTGAGCTAACATCTGTTGCCAATCCTCTTTTTGCTGAGGAAGACTGGCCCTGGGCTAACATCCATGCCCATCTTCCTCTACTTTATATGGGACGCCACCACAGCATGGCTTGACAAGCGGTACATATGTCTGTGCCCGGGATCTGAACCTACGAACCCTGAGCCGCCAAAGCGGAGCACACGAACTTGGAATGGCTACGCCACGGGGCTGGCCACTAAAGCTGTTTTTCTTGGAAACAGATGTTAAATTTTATCAAATGAATTGTTCGCATTTACTGAAATGATCGCATATGCTCTTTTTTAAAAATCTATTAATGTAGTGAATTACATTAAAAGATTTCCTAATGTTAAACCATCCTTGCATTTGTAAGATAAACTCACCTTGGTAATGATAGTTTTTTTAAATGCATATTTTTATATATCTTTTAATATAGTGCTGAATTTCATTTGCCAATATTTTGTCAAGAATTTTTGTATCTATATTAATAGATAAGATTGGCCTATAGTTTTCTTTTTGTGTGTGTGACTGTTCTTATCCAGTTTTGTTATCTCTGTAGACTTCAGAAATTTTCCCACCACTTTCTGTTGCCTTGAGGTGGGGATGGGGGTAGTTCTTTTATTACCTTTTCAATGTGAATATTAGTCTTTTAAGGTTTTCTGCCTCTTCCTGGGTTAACTTAATATTGAATATTTTCCTAGAAAATTATCCATTATTTAAAGATTTCCATGTGGTTATATTCTTTTAGTTTTCTTCCTTTAAAAACATTTCTTTTGCTTTATGACACTAGAGTTAGAGAAGGTGCCTGTACGATACCTAGTTAGAGAAATGTATCCAGATGTTCTTTGTGGCTCATCACATTATCTAACGTTATGGATACTCCGTTGAATTTGAAAACAGTGTGAATGTTGTTATGTTAACACAATAAAGGTTTATTTCATTTCTCTCTCACTCGAAGTCCAACACCCACTGGGTGACTCTCCAGGGCAGCACCTCTCCATGTGGTTCTCTGCATGGTTACTCAGGATTCAGGCAACTTTCCTCCTGTGGTTCTGCCATCTCAATCTGTGGCTGTCACCAAAAGAGAAAAGAGAGTTTTGAGGTGGCATGCCAGCTCTTAAATGCTTTGGTCCAGAAATGACTTGTCATTTCTGCTCTCCTTTCATTGGCTATAACTAATCACATTAATCACACACCTTCCTTACCGTAAGAGAGCTGCCAGGTCTAGTCTTCCCATAAGCCAGGAAGAAGATAAGAACCATATACGGAGAGCCCATATATTCTTTACTGTGGGGTACAAAGGTCTACATATGTGTGCATTTGAACACAGGAGTTAAGAGCACGGCCTGTGGAGCCAAGTGCAGTCCCGCCATTTACCCAGCTGTGTGACCTGAGGCAAGAGAAACTCTAGCATGCCTTGGTTTCTCTATCTGCAAAATGAAGATGATAGCACACCTGTCTCAAAGGATTGTTATGAGTATTAAATGAGTTTATATTTATAAAGTATTTAGCATAATTCCTGGCACATATTAAGTACTAGATATGACAGATAAATAAATAAAACAAATATATAAAATCTACATTGTAAAATATTGTTATTCACATCCTTTTATGTCTTCACTAATTTTTTTAACTTGGTTTGTCCATTTCTGAGAGGTGACTTCAAGTTTTCTACGATAAAAAAAAAATTCTCCCTGTATTTCTAACAAAATCTGCATTATAGGTTTGGTTACTCTATTGTTTGGTATACTTAAGTTTAAGTTACATCTTATTGATTAATTGTATCACTTATAAAATAGCCCGTGTCTCTAATTTTTTTGTGCCTTGAATTCCATTCTTAGTTTTTCAATTCCCGTTATTTTATCACTTCCCTAGTTTTTTTTAATCTAGCCCTTTATTGCATGTTGTTTTGTCTGGTTTGTCTCCTGTAAACAACATAAAACTTGATTTTGTCTCAACAGAAAAATCTTTACCTTTCAGTAATGTGACTTCACACATTCATTTCATGGGTATATTTAGCCTTAAAATGCACTTTTACTTTTTTTTCTTTCCCAACCTGACTTGTGCTAGATTGATCAAATTTTCTTTGGTCCTTTTTTTCCTAGTGGGTTAGAAATTCCACATCTTTTTCCTATTTCAATAGCAATTATCCTTGAATGCTTAACAAACATACTTAAATGTATGTAATCCTATCAACACCAAGATTCGTCAGTGTGTGTAACTTCTCTCCTTAACAAGACAAAGAATTTAGAATGCTCCTGCTTCTCTTTTCCCCTGCCCACTCTATCCTAAACGTCCTAATGTCTCATTCATTCAACAAATCTTTACTGAGCCTCAACTATGTGTTCAAATCATCTGGAATTTTATTTACAAATTGTTAGTACATTAACATTTAACAATCGCATCAAATGCCACATTAACAGTATCAGTGATGATTTGATCTTAACTAACAATTTTCCTGGTTTATTGGTTCATTGCTTGTAGAGGATATTACTGTTTTGGACACTGTGCCTCTATTCCCTCTTCTTCTAACAGAACCCTGGTTTTCATCTGAAGACTCACTCCTGACTCCCAGTCCCAATCCAATTGCTTTGGGTGGACCTGATTCTATCCCCTCCCTAACCAGTTCTAAGGTAGTCACATGACTCTGGACTAGCCTATCAGAGGATTGGAAGCCATTAGCCAAAATAATTGGTTCAATGATGGTCACATGACCCAAACTGGGCCAATGAGAATCAGGCCCAAGACTTGTTTACAATTTAGAAGAAGAGACTTTCTCTTATCCTTAACCTTGGAGGATAAAAGCCCATAGCTAATGGAAGTTGCCCAGTGGAAAAGATTTATTGAGAGTGATGCCAACATGGAAAGGAGCACTACTGGAAGAGAAACTAGGACCTAATGACGTTGTTTGAACATCTGGAACCAGCCATACCTAAAGTTTAATCCTTTTTAAATTAAATCAAAGGGTTCTGACCTGTAAGTTACTCTTTCTTCTATACCATGAATTAATTTTTTATTTTCTTGAAGTAAATCTTTGAATAATTTTTTTCAGAAAGATTGCATGGGTATTATACTTTTAGAATACTCTCATGACTGAAAGTGTTCCAATTCTGGAACCTTGCTCTTTGTCATTTCATGTGTCTCCTTGGGAAAATAACAAGTAAAACTAATACGGTATTTCATATGATTGCAGTTCAATATTTAGGTAAGAAAATGGGGTTTATAGTCACACAAATTTCAATTCAAATTCCAACTCTTCCACTTATGTGTGTGATCAATGACAAATTTCTTAACCTCTGAACTTTTCTTCATCCAGAAAACAGAGATGATACGATCTCCCTTGTGAGACTATTGTATTAACAAAATTATGTATGTAAATCCCCTAGTTCAGGCCCTTGAATACAAGAAGTACTCAGTAACTGCAAGTTTCTTTCCACGTCCCTTCCCTTAGGCTCTTCAATAAAGTAGAATATCACCACAGACAAGAACACTTATGTTAATATGTTTTAACCCTGAATGCTTACATAAATACCTCATCAAAGTTTGAAAAGATGTTTGTGTGTGTGCATGTGGCAATGTGTGTGTGCAAAGCATTCATGATCTGCACAATTTTCTTTTAAAAGTTGTAGTTCCAATATGTTATACTTCTATGATAGCAAAAGACGTGTTGAATTTTTAGTGTTGAGTTATTAATAATATGTCAAATGTGGGTGTATATTGTATGGTACGTATGTAGGAGAACTTTTCTTTTTGGGCAGTAAGACACAGGTACAGCATAGCCTGGCAACACAGAATGCACGCCTCAGGTAGAATCATCCTCTGCAAAGTTATCCTGAGGCTCACCTATGGGGATTTTATTTTTTTATTTTTATTTATTGATTCATTTATTGTTTTTTGTGAGGAAGATCAGCCCTGAGCTAACATCCATTGCCAATCCTCCTCTTTTTGCTGAGGAACATCGGCCCTGGGCTAACATCCGTGCCCATCTTCCTCTACTTTGTACGGGACGCCGCCATAGCATGGCCTGATTAGCGGTGGGTCCGTCCGCGCCCCGGATCTGAACCCACAAACCTGGGGCTGCTGAAGCGGAGCGTGCAAACTTAATCGCTATGCCACCGGGCCAGCCCCTATGGGGATTTTATTTTAATACCATGTTATACACAAACTGAGGGTCTAAAATGCATATGTTCTAATTGCTTTGTGACTGGAGACTTACTTAGGTAAAATGAAGAATTGCTTTAGATACCACAATGTGATTTATATGTATGATTAAGAAAAAATTCTTTAAGGAGAGGGAAAAAAGTCCTTTCAGGAAAAAAATTAGGCCCACAGTAAAAGTTGGGCTTATCATTCTTCAGGAGTACGACATTTGTGTGTGTGCCTGTGGCAAACTGGGGCTTTTTTTCCTAACAACAAACTCTTAAATTTATATAGTGTTTTATAAAGTACTTTTATTTATATTGTTTAATTTGGTCCTTAAAGAAACAGATTCAGAATGGTTCAGTGACTTGTCTAAAGTTACGCAGCCTGTAAACAGCATAAACAGAACTTGAAACCAGCTGTTCTCTCTCTCTCCTCTGCTGTTTTACTCATCATGCTACCACTTCTAAGAGGAAACTTGGTTGAACTCCAGTGCAGGACTATGCGTTTAGTTCAGATGTTACCATTTAATTGAAGGGGATCTCTGAAACAAGCTACAACCGTCCTCCAGAAGCTGCAACCGCAGTGGGGACGCTGCCTGAGCTCACTCCTCTCCATGGCACTGTCATGATTTGTTTCCTCGGTTTTCTCCTTTACCGTAAACTCCTTGAGGGTGAGAACTGTGCCTTCGTCTCTATAGCCCAGGATCCAGCATGTGCCTGTTACAGAGAAGGTGCTCAATAAATCACTACTCGATACATGTTTGCTGAAAAGGAATGAATGAATACAGAAATGAGCAAGTCATTTCTATGGGAGAGAAATGAAAGATGCGATAACAAAACAAAATGTCTGTAACCCTTCGTCAGAAAGGTCAAAGCTCCATGTACGTATCTGAGTATGAAACAGAGGCTGTTGCTACAAGTCCTCAGACATTAGAGGCCATATGGGATTCTATCCATGTTCAAATGGAAAGTAATTTGATAAGGCAAGGGGATGAAGGAGAGAGATCAGGCCAGGACATAATCTCTTGAGTCCTCAAGATCCAAGTCTACTAAATCTCCCTCCAAAAAGCACAGTAATCTTCACAACATGACACCTTCAGTGAGCACTCATCTCCGATAACGCCTGAATGGCTTCCCGGGACGAGCTGTGTACAAGTTTGTTCACACACAGTTTATGCAATAATTTCATTCCAAATCTGCTTCAGTTCTCAATTAGACTTTTAAAAGTCACAATTGGAAACCTGTTTACCATTTGAACATCTTTGCTTCAACACATTACTCCAAGAAATGTTGGCTTGTGGTCACGTGAAACACACTGAGCAAAACAGCCCACTCAGTATGGGTCACGACCAAGCCCTCTATTTGCTGTGCACTATAGCTTGCCTAAAGTCCCACAGCAAGTGAGCAGGATCCAAGGCCTCACTTATCCCAGGGAATTTTTCACCTCAATGTACCACAGAATTTCAAAAAGTAGACTAAGGAAGGGAAAGGATTTCTTTCTTTTTTAGTTTCTTCAGGTTTTTAGACTTCTGGGACTTTGGGTTCCAAGTCATATAGAAACCTCCTAGTCCATTATTAAGAGATAATTATGAAAGCACCCAATACCATCTGGAAGAGCCAAGGCATTCTAAGTCCAGGTAGCATGATTTACATAAAGGACAATGTGGGAGCCGGCCTGGTGGCCTAGTGGTTCAGTTCACTCACTCCGCTTCAGCAGTCCAGGGTTCGCAGGTTCGGTTCCTGGGCGCAGACCCACACACTGCTCATCAAGCCATGCTGTGGTGGCATCCCACATATAAAATAGAGGAAGATTGGCACAGATGTTAGCTCAATGGCAATCTTCCTCACGCAAAAAGATGAAGACTGGCAACAGATGTTAGTTCAGGGCCAATCTTCCTCACCAAAAACAAAAAAAAGACAATGCAAATTGTGCCCCCTGGAGTTGTGCGATACACATTCCTGCTCAAGATAATGAAGCAAACAGTGTGAGAAAATGCCACTAACTACAGAAATACAGAGAGTTCTGAACCATTAGGAAGTGCTGGCTATTCAGATTTCTACGATGAAGGAGACTGTCTTACAGCATGAGAAGCAACTGTGCTTGGAGAAAGCAGCCCCACTGTTTGGGCACACATGGTTTCCCCAAATGTCTGTTGTCTTAATGTTTGCTTTGTACTGTTTAAAAAGGCAATATTACCCCTCATTGAATGCAACCAGCCATCTCTCCTACAAGTCAAACAGCATTTGCTGCATTTGCAGAAAGCAAAGCCAGTACTCTTTGTCTAATTAATGGTCTCTGAGGCTTTTACGAAAGGATATCACTGCATCTACATCAGGGAAAATGAGCAAACTTGATGGTTAACCTCCCCTCTCTGCATCTCCAACTGAGCTCAAGGCAGTGTGGCCAAGCTTTCACAGCCATCAGGAAGATTCTGAAAGCATCTAAACGTAATCACCTGGAAGAGTCAGGAGAATAAAATAACCATGTGGAGAGATAAGGAAAGCAACTCCTGGAGTTCCAAATGGACAGAAAGGAGAGACGGTCCTTTCATCTTTGGGAAAATCCTATCTACATGGCATTAACACCCCAAACCCCACCCCAGAAGAGGTTAGTTGGGGGCACCTTTTCCTAGGTGCCAAATATTAGGAGACTTGACAGGCTCCATTGTGGCAGACATTAATCACAAAAGCCCCAGTCCTTCCTGACAGAGAGAAGCAGCCGTGCCCTTAATCTGCCCCTAGTCATCCCCGGGGCTCTGGCTTATGTATTATGGAACTTTTTCCCCAGAGGGCAACAAAGCCACTGATAATCAGATGCATAAATAACCTGGATGTCACCTGCTGAGTAGGTGTTTGATACTGGGAAGGGGCCAAGAGGACTCACAACAAAGCATGGCCAGGAAAAGGGAGCTCAGAGCACCCAGGAGCAGCCTTTGTATTTTGTAGATGATATGGGTAAATGCAGCTCACACGGCCACTCAGCAAGTTCAGAGCCACTTCAAAACACCACTGAGAGCCTCTCATCAGCTCCTGCACAGTTAGCTGCTCCATTCTCTCCTCTTCGGGCTGTGTTCGTGCTTACCCCATAGAGAGTCATGGAGACACACTTCCAGGTGTGCACCTGGCCAAAGGCAAAGAGGAAGTGCCCCACGTGGCCATCCTGTCTGCCAACAGGCCCACGTGTGCAGCAGAAACGGTTATTGTTTGCCTCTGTAATAAAATCAGCGAATAAATTTTGTAGAGCCTTGAATCAGCCTCATAAGTGTCACCAGGCAACTCCTCCAGGAAATGTCGGGGGATGGTGAGGCACAGAACTCTGGGGACACACAAAAGGGCCAGTGTGTCTCTGGCAAAGGCCTTGCACCGGAAGTGCTATAAACTTTGTGCTGACCATGAAATCCAATCAGTATAATGCAGAACGCATTAAAACCACAGAGCCCTGCCGCTTGTAGCAACTAATTCTTCCACTCCAAAGTGGAGCTCTTCTGAGAGCATTGCAAAAATCACTGTTAAGGTCATGGGCCAAGAAGAGGGACAAACCCACGAAAAGTGGCATCTGTTGCTTGTCATGGTTTAGCTTTCATGTGGGAGCGGCCATAAGAGGACTGTTAATCTGCATCTTTCAGCCAAATTATACTTCTGAAAAGCTCCTGCTGGCTAAGTAACCTGCTGACTGCACTAAGACCGCGTCAAGGACAGAGAAGGTCAGATCCAGGTTTTGAGTCACTTGAAGCTTATTCAATTTGGGAGCCCTGGTCAAGAAAAAGAATACAAAATTTCAAATTTGAAATTGCTAGGCACCTCCCAGGCCCTTTGGAAGGGACCTGAGCAAATGAGAGGCCCTTAATGCAATGGTTCCCCAACTTTGGTGTACATTAGAGCCACTTGGGGAGCTTTAAAAATCCTGATGCCCAGTTTGCACCCCATACCAAGGAAATCAGAATGTCTGGGGGTGGGAGCCAGGCATCAGTATTTGTTAAAGATCGTTAGATGACGTCTATGTGCGTGAAAGTCTGGGAACCACTGCTTTAAGGTTAAGCTTTATTAGCTTCATGTAAGTCTATCTCTGGATAGGCATCATTTTCATTCATTTATGTAACTAACATTTGTGGAACAACTGCCATGTTCCAAGCACTGTATCCCCAGCACTTAGCACTGTGCCTGACACGTAGCTGGTAATCAGCAAATGCTTGTTCACTATGTAAGTGAACACTAGCTGGGCAGTCTTTCCTGTTTCACACTAGAGACTGGTTGTAAACTAGATTTACAGTTTATCTCTTCCTTTAGATGT
This sequence comes from Ceratotherium simum simum, assembly GCF_057802395.1. Classification (NCBI taxonomy): domain Eukaryota; kingdom Metazoa; phylum Chordata; class Mammalia; order Perissodactyla; family Rhinocerotidae; genus Ceratotherium; species Ceratotherium simum. Next base: position 12,448,269 of record NC_141906.1, on the reverse strand, counting down.
GTCAGCTTTTAAAGGAACACTCTGGGTTTACCCCAAGATAAAGATGCTTCGTGGCATACATATTAGGCGGTCCCTATGGATTCCGGATACAAAAGCAGTCAGTCAGCAAGCCTCCTGAAATGTAATGAAATATCTTTTTCATCTGTTGTCGTCCTCTTTGTTTTCTTAGAAATGAATCTATATGGAAGAGTAGAGAGTATATCTGACTGTAGAAATTCCAAAAGAAGTCTGTAAGGATTCTCTTATCTGCTAAAACTGGCAACTCCATCTCCTTTGACTCTTTTCCCATGTTATAGGTTCTCAAGATACAACTCACACTGTTACTCAGATGTGGAGAGGAAAGGTAAGCTTCAGTTTGCCCACAAGAAATCTGGTATTTCTCTGGAGCCCCCATCTGTTAGTAGCAGACAGGTCAATAAACCAAAGATCCAATACATTTTAAATTTACTCTGGTCCAACAATTTAAATAGACCCTTCAAGAACTGCACAGTCTTTAATTAAAAAAAAGAAAAGGGATGGGCCGGCCCCGTGGCTTAGCAGTTAAGTGCGTGCGCTTCGCTACTGGCGGCCTGGGTTCGGATCCCGGGCGCGCACCAACACACCGCTTCTCCAGCCATGCTGAGGCCGCGTCCCACATACAGCAACTAGAAGGATGTGCAACTATCACATACAACTATCTACTGGGGCTTTGGGGGGGAAAAAGGAGGAGGATTGGCAATAGATGTTAGCTCAGAGCCGGTCTTCCTCAGCAAAAAAGAGGAGGATTAGCATGGATGTTAGCTCAGGGCTGATCTTCCTCACAAAAAAAAAAAACAAACAAAAAACCCTGGCTCAGCTCAGACCCAGGGAAAGTTAAAAAAAAAAAAAGGGGGGGGGGGAGAAAAGGTTTACTGTCTTAAATAGCTTCCTCCTAAGATGGTGTCCAGGTGTACAGAGGGGTGTAGCTACGAGACTTCATGGTGGATGTGAAGATGATTATGTTCTTTCCAACTCGGACCTCTTGGCTTCCAGAGTGCTGGTTGCTTCACCATCGTCTGAGGCTGTGGCCTACAGCTAACATGAATTCAGGGTTGTCTCTTTGCACTTGGGTCAGGCTCCATCCACAGTGCTCCTTGAGTGACGAGGCCTCATCTCCACTCCCACTGGCAACAAAGCCTGGAGTCTCCTACATCCCCATCATTCCTCCAGCCTCCCGGGCCAGGGCTCCCCTCCTCTCAGCCTCTGCTGTGGCATCATCATGCCCTGCTATGGCAGGCCTGTTGGCACGTCCACTAGCTCTCAATTCAGCATTGATATTGCATGGGAAATTCAGGCAGTTTGGGAAACCTAAAACTCAGAGCTTCCCTCTGCAGGGGGGATACGGCCAAGCCCTAGGCTGGAATGGGAGTAGCCTGAAAGGTGATCTCCTTGTGAGGTCCCACAGGAGGAGCAGGGGCAAGCATTTACCTGCTGTCCTGAATTGTCATGGAGGGTGGCAGTGGTGGAAGGGTGCTTGCTGTTGGGCCCGCATATAAACTTGTAGGGAGATATCCACCCACAAAAGGATCTATATCTCTTTTGTAGTTATGTAAGCCTCAAGAGAGGCCCAAATCTCCGACTAGCATGGAACTTGTAGGAGTGCAAGTGCATCACTTCAAGGGAAGTGACACGGACCTTGACTTTCAGAAGCTGAGGAAATGAACAGTTATTATTAACTAGCTGCCTGTCTTCCTCCTATCTAGAATTGTCACCTTCTTAGTCCCACTAACTGTGCACAGTGCTCAACACATGGCAAGTTCAACAAATCACAACATACTGTGGCATGAATGAATGAATGAATGAATGAGAGGTGTTCGTCTACAGTTCACAGCTTCTCGCTTACTGGTTCAATAAACTGGTTCAACAAAGCACTTACTGATCACATACTGGAAGTTTATCTCTGACTGAAGATATGACAAGAAACCCGCGTTCTATTAACATCCCAATTCTCCCACGGAGGACCAAATCCTCTGCCCAGTGAAATCCTCCAAGGCTCGACAGCAACGTTACAGAAATCAGCACTAACATCTCGTGTGAGAGAACTGGCCAAGAGTGATGGTAGGGGCTTAAAAAGATTTGAGCTCAAATTTCAGAAACAGAAAAGAATAGATTTTAACCAAAGATAAGTATTTCCCAAACTGCAGGATGTGGCAAATAAGCTGATGGAAGCTCCTCTGTAGTAGTAGACCAATTTAATTCATCTGATGACAACCACATCAGCTACAAAATCCCTTTTCTGCCTCCTCTGCACTTATTTCCAGGACCAGATGCTCACAGCTTCACAGGACAACCCTCCATGTATATACTGGGTCTGCTCTACATATATACTGGGTCTACTTCCCTGTGTTGCTGTTCTGTTGGGAATTATTTAGGCAGAGCTGGCCCCCTCTTTCTGTGCCTACCTCCTTCCCACAGTCCAATTGCTTTCTAATGGTTCTTTATATTCAGAATTGCAAAAGAAAATAAACATCTCGGCTCCTACTGGCAACAAACCCTTGAATCTCTTTCTCATCACTTCTCCAGATGAGAGGCTTGGAGGGGAGACAAGAGAGAAAGAATTTTTTTTTCTTTTTCAATTAATTTCCATTTCTTTCAAGTCTGAGTAAACTCTGGGCACAGAGCAACCAGGATGATATGATTATGGAAACTATTAATCTCTCCATCAAAGGAGAGCCAACTCATGGTTACGGAGCAGTTGGCACGTTCCTCCAAAGGGTGTCTGTGGCATGGCCCTCCCGGTTTCCTTTGGGGCTGTAAGTGCTCAGGGTACAACCTGAGGCAACTTTCAAGGAGAAAAAATAATCCTTGAGTGCTTCATGATTTGTTCTGGAAAATTGTGTTTTCCTACAATTGCCTAAAGAAACAACCAACCCACATTAAAACATGTCCAAATAGAACGAAAGAGAAAAACCTACTAAGATTTTCACATTACTCAAGGCTTATCTGAAAACGTGGAATTGGGATCTTTAAAGACCATCCACATATCACTTGATGTGGGCAACAAGCAAAGGGGTACAATTGGAGCAAGCCATCTCCAAACTGCTTTAAACATTGATTACTATAACAATACAAATTGAAATAACTTCTAGAAATTACTTCGGACAAACAGGACAGTTATCAGGTTTGTCTAAACCTAAAACAAACATAAAAAGAAATTAGAGAATTCAATTCAGGGACTTTGTTCCAGGATCCACATTAGCAGATTTTTTTTTTCTCCCAATGGTGACAGAGTACAGACGTTTCCATGATGGGGGAGGTAAAGGACCTCAAGTTTCCTCCGGGACAAGTGTCTCCTGATTGGCCAAGTGAATGCTTGTTCCTGGGTACAGGTAGGAGTCGTCCAACACCAGTTGCACTTTGAAGAAAGCATGAATTTTATGGATTTACATATGCCACCAGCCTTCCCAAATAGAGTCCCACAGGAAATGTGAATTTCCAAAGATGCCAAATTCCTCAGATGGTATGGGGTCAACAGGCACCATTCAAAACAAAACTATATGACCCTATGTTGACTGAGTGACTTATAACAAAGCCCTGTATGTGCATTCTCTTGAATCGTGGACTATGATAAACATACATTCCTCACCCATCCACCACGATTTCAATGTACACTCCGTCCTGGAACTAAGCCCATACTTCAGGAAGTCAAACTCCTCCAGGAGAATACAGAAAGCCTCTTAGTCCTTTCTTCCCACTACCCCATCGTTGAAATCTGCATGCACCATAGGCCTGACTGAGCAGGGAAGTATCAGTTCTATGAAGGGACTGCTCCTAAAACGTGTCAATTTCTCATGTAATCATATAAACCCTGAATGGTAAGGGGGAAAACCCACAAAAGTCATTATAAACAGATCCCATGATGTAAAAGGAAAAGCAGGTGGAGAGAGTTTAATAAGCAGCCTTCTTTTATTATAAGAGGCTTGACGTCATTATTTATTATTTCCAACACTAAAACACAAAGCCATGCACTACACTGCGGACCAGGATGAAAAGGATCTGTGGACTTTCCTGAGTATTTTAATATCCTCTTATTGACAATAGATAGAAGATCTAAACAAGGACTGGGAACGGGAAATGGTTTTAGTGATTTCATTACAGTAATAGGGAAAAGCATTTCCAGGGGCAGGGTCTGGCAGATGGTCTGGTAAGGCGTCAACTTCTCAACAGCCTGCAGGTCAACAAGCCCAATATTGATACAAGCTCAGCACGTAATTAAGGAGGTGTCCTAGTGAACAGAAAAGTTTTTATAAATATATGCTGTAGCCTTAGCAGTGGAACACAGGAAGCTGGTGTTTAAAACTAATTAAAAACCATTTCACAAAGAAAGGCATTTAGAGGCAGCAAGAGGTATACAGTAAGACTGCAGCCAAAGAGCTCTTGATGTTCTAGGACAAATCATATTTGCAATGAAGTGTCGATACCTTGTGATATCTTAATTTATCTCTAGTGAAAAATAAAGGTGGCTGGAGAATTTTCAGATTTTTGTGATTTTCCAGATCCCATTCAAGAAAATCTAAAAAGCTTTGTAATATATTTTGAAATCATGAAGTGCGATGCCTCTAGCTTTGTTCTTTTAGCTCAAAATTGTTTGCCTATTCAGTCTTTTATGGTTCCAGCTGAATTTTAGGATTGTCTTTTCTATTTCTGTAAAAAATGCCATTGGGGTTTTTTTCTTTTTGAGGGATATTGGCCCTGAGCTCAAATCTGTCACCAATCTTTCTCGTTCTTTCCCTTTTTTCTCCCCAACGCCCCAGTAGATAGGTGTATGTCACAGCTGTACATCCTTCTAGTTGCCCTACGTGGGACACCGCCTCAGCATGGCTTGATGAGCAGTGTGTAGGTCCACGCCCAGGTTCTGAACTGGCGAACCCCAGGCCGCCGAAGCAGAGCGCGTGAACTTAACTGATACATCACCAGGCTGGCCCCCGTGATTGGGATTTTGATAGGGATTGCACTGAATCTATAGATTACTTTGGGTAGTATGGATATTTTAACAGTATTAATTCTTCCAATTCATGATCAAGGGAAGTCTTTCCATTTATTTGTGTCTGCCTTAATTTCTTTTGTCAGTGTTTTATAGTTTTTAGTGTACAAATCTTTCACCTCCTTGGTTAAACATATTCCTAAGTATTTTATTCTTTTTGATGCTATCATAAATAGGATTGTTTTAAAGCAGACATATAGACCAACGGAACCAAAGAGAGAGCCCAGAAATAAACCCATACACATACAGTCAACTGATCTTTGACAAAGGTGCCAAGAACACACTATGGGGAAAGGACAGTCTCTTCAATAAATGGTGTTAGGGAAGACTGGATATCCACACACAAAAATGAAATTGGACCCTTTCTTACATCATACATAAAAATTAACTCAAAATGGATAAAAACATAAATGTAAGTCCTAAAACCACAAAAATCCAAGAAGAAAGCATAGGGTACAAGCTTCTTGACATTGGTCTTGGCAATCATTTCTTGGACACGACACGAAGAGCCCAAGCCACAAAAGCAAAACTAGGTAAGTGGCACTATATCAAACTAAAAAGATTCTGCACAGCAAAGGAAACAACCACCAAAATGAAAAGGCAACTATGGAATGGAAGAAAATACTTCCAAACCACATATCTGATAAAGAGTTAATATCCAAATATATAGGGAACTCTTGCAACTCAATAGGAAAAAATCCCAATGACCTGATTAAAAAATTGGCAAAGGAACTAAATAGACTTTTCTCCAAAGACATACAAACGGCCAACAGGTATATGAAAACGTACTCAGCATTACTAATCATCAGGGAAATGCAAATCAAAACCAAAACGAGATATCACCTCATACCACTTATGATGGCTATTACTAAAAAACAAAACAAAACAAAGATAACAAGAGTTGGCGAGGATGTGGAGAAAAGGAAAGTCTTGTATACTGCTGGTGGAAATGTAAATTGGTGCAGCCACAATGGAAAATAGTATGGAGGCTCCTCAAAAAAATTAAAAATAAAACTGCCATATGATTCAGCAATTTCACTTCTGGGTACATATCCAAAGGAACTGAAATCAGGATCTCAAAGAGATATCTGCACTCCCATGTTCACTGCAGAATTATTCACAAAGTCAAAACACAGAAGCATCCTAAATGTCCATCGACAAACAAATAGATGAAGAAAATGGATACATATATACACACACACACAATGGAATATTATTCAACCTTAAAAAGAATGGTGCATCAAAGTACGCTGCTTACATCAGCTCCACTAACATTCTATTGGCCAAAGCAAAGCGACTTGGCTAAGCTCAAAGTCAAGGGACTGGGAAGTATTACTCCATCCACTGAGCAGCCATGGCATGAGGATGGGTGCATAAAGGTGAAGAATTGAGGACAATGATCCAATCTGCTACAGCTTGCATGACTTGCTGTCTGTCCCTCTATGCAGACCAGCTTCTTCCTTCGTACCTTTTACATGACTCTCCTGAATGTCAGCTCCATTTGGCAAGATTTCTGTCTTTGCCCACTGCAGTATTTCCAGTATGCAGATTCTGTCTGTTTTGTTCACTGCTGTCTTCCTACTGTTTGGGAACAATGCCTGGTACATAAACAATAAACATGAATGGCCGCCCCCAAATAGTGTCCTCAGCCTTGCAAATTACATGATCTTTAGAGTCCAATGCTCCTGAACCAATGTGATCTGCCCAGCTTGGATCAGGAATCGATCTCTTGTTCAACCATACACTGTAACTAGAAGAATATGGGTAGTTCAGGGACAATTCTCAGAGAAAAGGGCATGGATAAGCAGGTATCTCAGGTGTCTATTCCACATGATATATAAGACCCTTCATGATCTGGTCCATATCTAACTACAGGATGCAAGTATAGTATAGTGGTTAAAATAACATGCTTTAGGGTCAGGCAGGCCTGGATTCAAACCCTGGGTCAGCTACTTACTGTCTATGTAACTTTGGCCAAGTTATTTAACCACTTTGAATCTTCACTTCCCCATCTGTTAAATGGTAATTACCTTCACAGCCTGGCACATAGTAACCTTTCAACAAATGGTGATTATTTCTACCAGGTACGTAAGTCTGGTGTCTACTACACTGTTCTGTGTCCTTAGACAAAGTCTGTATCATATTCGTTTTAATTTCAACTTTAGTTAATTATATTAGGGGCGGACACTTAGCCCAAAGTAGCCAATCCACAGGCTGGCCAGTGCCCCACAACTGCCTGATGTACAGATCCTCTCCCTTCCAGGTCTGGTCTAAGTATGGCATGGCCCTTCCCCAGAATTTCATCCCTTGCCAGGGCTCTGCATTGGCAGACATGGAAAATTAGGGTAAAATGAGAATGGCCTAGTCCATAATGCTGCTAAATTGTGTAAGTCTTGCAGGTATGGACTTCGAGGGAAAATACAGCTATTAGAAAAGGGCAGTCACATGCGCACAACAGTCATGGTATAAGAGATCTAATATTCCAAACTCTCTGCTTTGAAAACTAACTAGAAACCCATGGAGGTTCTTTAGCTTTTATGTTACAGATGTTCCCTGACTTGTACAAAATTGGATTTGAGCAAATATGACTTCATGCGTATTACCCTAAGGTACATCATGTTGTAGCCATGCAGACTCTGCATTCTACACAGAGATGCAAAGCGGTCAGGCTGATGAACAAATACCATGAGGTGAGAGTGGAGGGCTGGAAGCAGCCACCACAAGGCGTCCTCCGGTTTCCAATCTTACCTGGTTTCCTTTGGTTCAGCTTTAGGTCTGGCCTGGCCCTCAGGACTACACTGGCCCAGGCTCTTGTAGGTCTGACTAACCCAGTGAATAAGGACTGGACATAGGTGATCCCTAATAATCGGCCCATCTCTAAAATTCTATGATTCTGCTTCTCTCCCTTAGTCTCCTCTACCCACAAAATACACCATTAAAGGTCACTAATAAGAACTTTTGTTAGTAAAAGTACTCTATTACGGTGCTAAAATGTATATGACATCAGTTCATCTCTGGTTAGTAGTCACTAACATTCCTCATGACAAAAGTCTCGTCAAGTCAGCTAAAACAATACGTAAAGATAATACTTTTTACATAATTGGTTATATACTGATGATAATCATTTCTAGCAAGTATTTGTGTTGGTTTCAACTGTGTTGAATTCAATAGTATTAAATGCTAATACAATAGATTTTTATTTAGACGTAAAAGGAATAAGCATCATTCATAATTAAATTAAGGCTTAAAAATGTGTGATTTACTTGCTTTTAAAAAACATTAATAGGAAACCTCAAACATATACAAAAACAGAAGAGTATAATGGATCTCCATGCAATCATTATCCAGCCTCTGCAATTCCAATTCATGGCCAATCTTGTTTCATCTACTCCCTTAACTCACTCACTTCCCCTCATCCCAGACTATTCTGAAGCAAATTCAAGACATATCATCTCACTATAAATACATGATTTTGAATAATGGTTCTCGGATTAGATCTCATCACAGCAATAAAAAGAAAAGTACTGGTATGGACTAATTCAAGAGGGGTGTTTACCTATTTCCTCTTTCTTAAAACTTCTGCCAGGAGCAGAGAGGAGATGGAGCTGCAAAGTGGTAAAAGATAATATAAGCTCAAGTCCTAAATGAATATGGACCTATTTCTTAAAACAACAGGCTACTGATGAGGTTTTTAAAAATGCCAGTTAAAATAGGCAAGATAATCTATAACCCCAATATTCCTTTTCTTCACTTCACTCAAATTCACAGTTAACTCTCAGACACGGCATCACTATAGCTCACTCCTTCACAGAAAACGGTGTTTAACATTTCAGGCATTTAAGCTTTTCTGAATCCCAAACAGAGGTTGTTTCTTAATGTCTTAATTAATACGGTTGGTTTCTGCACCTGCTTCATCAAAAAAACTATATATGCTGAAAGGTGGCTTTAAAACTTTTTTCCACTTACATGCCAGTTATCCAGGGTAACTAACTCAAAGCCAAGGCAATGGGAAATATTAAAGAAAGAGTGGAAAGTCTTTTGATCTAGAAAGTTGGATCAACCAAGAAAACAATTTAGTTATATCCCATTAACAGCAGGGGATAAAATATCTTAAAAAAAAAAAAAAGGCAGAAGGTAGAAGGAGAACATGTCTTCTGCGTTCTGTCTTAAGTGCCTTAGATACTTCAAAAATCAAATTCAAATTTAATTAGAAATAGAATGACAGGTTTAACAAATGCTAACTCAAGTTCCTCTTGTAATTTCTCCCCTCCTCTGCAATAAAGTATAGGGAAAAGAATGAATTTCAATTTCATTTCTATGTATAATTCCAAATTTCATATTTATGCTTCTGGAGAAAGCACCATTTCAAAATATCACTGTACCTAACACAAGCACTAAATTTTTTGGGGTGAATTCATCAGACTGTGTACATCAAAAAAGTATTAACATTGCTCATTTTTTAAAAAAAAACTATTATAATTTATAGATTTAGGAAGTTTTCAAACATATCAAAATAAGTACTATGAAAATATGCACCACCTCATAATGTTACAATAGCAATTAGTAACAAGTACACAGGGCAGGTCCAAGGCAGAAATGGGAAGCAGAATAACTTGGACATCCCAGCCTTCCCACCATGTATCCCTTTTCTCCCTCTGTAACTTCCCGCTTTGAGCTGACTCTTTCCCTCAGATACCCAAGATTCTTGTGCTCCCCCTTTTACAACATGCTCTCAGGAAAACAAAATGTGAAATTAACACGTACTGATGGAAACATGACTAATAAATTGGATTATTACTCTCATGGGGGTTATGTGCATCTTAACTTTTAAACTACAAGAGATAACCAGAACGGAATTTTTAGCACTGGCTAGCGGCTAGGAGTGATTCCACCTTGAACTCTCGTGTTAAGCACAGTCGTGTTCAGCCTATGGATAAGGTCAGCACGGAAGACATGCAAATATACATGAAGTAAACCTCCCAATTAGAGTTTCAACAGTAAGATTCTAATCTTATAGTTCACTTCTTTTCAGCAGGGACATTTTCAACAATAAAACTACCTCCAAATGGAAATTATATACCTCTTCCCAATAATGCTATCTCCTGTGTTTTATCAGCAAAAGTCACTCAAGGAAAGAAGACAAAGTGTGAGGCAAGAACAATGCTTTAAAGCCAAGCAGACTGGGCAGTAAATTGGAAAGGGGCTGTACCAGAAGAGGGGTTTAAAAGTTGGCTTTGTTATTCATAACTGATATTTTCTTAAACTCCATTAAAAATTCTGTGACCAGGGAACCAGGCAAAGAAAGGGTTACTGAGGATCTGGTTAACAACATAATCTGTCAAGTGCTTTTCAGACAACAAGAAACGATGTGTTCTGTTTTGCAGAAGTTGTTGTCTTGCAGAGAAGCACAGGTTGGCAGGAAAGACCCCTGCAAAACGTTCCAGCACCAGACGTCCTAAAGGTACCTACACTCATTACCATCTCAAATTCTCCTCCTCTGGGAGGGTCCAAACAGCAATTTTTAGATCATGCGATGTATGTAGTAACATGTAAACATGCTATGCAGCTGCCTTAAAAGAACAGAGTTGTTATGCAAATAAACCCCGATCTTCCGCCCTCTTTTGTACCAAGTCTCCAGTGGTGGGGAGACGCTGCTTTGGGAGTTACCCCCGGTGTTCTCCATTGCTTGTGCAGGTAATAAACCTTTCTTCACCTACTCCTGCCTTGGTTGTGCTTTTTGGCTCTGCACTCACCAAGAGATGAACCTACTGAGTTTGGTTACAATTCCACTTTCAGTAAGTGAAAACAGCGCAAACTGGATGCTTCCATAAGTGTACCTGGTTGATTCTCCGAATATATTTCATTAAGAAGTACTACCAAGAATTATAAAAGAATGAGAGGGAAAATCACATATAGCATGGTGTGTAAACAATCAAAAGTTATTAAACTCCATCAGTCTTAATTTAAAAAAATCTGAATTCAGGGCCAGGCCGGTGGCATAGTGGTTAAGTTTGTGTGTTCCACTTCTGGTGGCCCAGGGTTCGCAGGTTCAGATCCCAGGCGCAGGCGTACGTGCCACTTATCAAGCCATGCTGTGGCAGGTGTCACACATGTAAAGGAGAGGAAGATGAGCATGGATGTTAGCCCAAGGCCAATCTTCCTCAGCAAAAAGAGGAGGATTGGCAACAGATGTTAGCTCAGGGCTAATCTTCCTCACCAAAAAAAAAAAAATTCTGAATTCACTCGAGCAAATTATTTTCTGAAACTCAACCACTGGAATTATGCTGAAAATAGAGATTTTTGCTAATATGCTTTCATCAAAATGTTAGCATTTCTATCTTCATACATACAACACTGAAAAAATCAACTGTAACAAAGCTAAACTAATAACTGCTTTTGCATTGTTACTAACAATCTGGCATGGAATCAACACAATTAACAGTAACAAAATGGCTAAAATACGTTTGCATACTGTGGCAAACATCATGGACTGGTTATCCAAAAGCCATTCCAATCTCCCTTCTCTCGTCTCTCTCTCCTACAGAGGCTAGAAAGAAAAAAACGTACTTGACCTCAAACACTCACATTACAGATGGCCATGAGACACGGTTCTGGCTGCCCTTTCCAAATAAAAAGGTAAAGACTTGCTAGGATAAAGCCCCTAGCCTCTTTCTCCTTTTTCCTCCCTGAATGAATGAAAGGTCCAGAGATGTTATAGTCCCCTTAATCACAAGACAACAAACATGAACACAAAGGTCTATATTGCAGACCAGGTGGAGAGGTGAAAGGAATTAGGGCCCATAAGCCACCAAACTGGGTCTGGACTGCCCACCTCTGGATTTCTTATTGCATAAAATACATAAAAGCTATTGGATTAAGCTATTATAGTAGAGTTTTCTATTAGTGCAGCTGAATGCACTTGCAGTGGATACAAATACAAAATTCTCACGTAAAATTCAAATTAAAGATTATGAAGAAAATCCTCACCAACCCCTCAAATATTCTAAAAAGAATCTCAACGATAAGCTTGCATTTTTGTTTTCTTTACCTGAAGACAACAAATACCACATAACCAATACAACAAAGGGGGGCAGGGGGGCTTGACGGTGGTGAAACTCCAGATTCCAATGCCAAATAAAAATGAGATAGACTGGGGGAGGGAGAAGGGCAGGAGTGTAATCCTAGACAACTACGGTATAATATGGGCTTTATCTAATATTTCCTATATGTCAATTTCCACTGTCAGTGAAGAAAATAAAGCTTATTTCTTGGTCAGAGGAGATTCCAATTCAGTTTTTAAGTCTGAACCTTCAAACTTGGGAAACTTTCCTCCAGATCATCAGCCAGAGTCTTATCAACTTCACGTAGGATTTTAAGAAAGTCTTCCACCTGTGAGTCAAACACAAGAACCAAATAATGTAAGTAGAGGAAAGGGTGGTTTAAGATATTGATTGCTGACATAAAAATACTCTACCTGTGGTTTCTAAACAGTCCAACGGAAAAGAAACATTGACACACCCCAGATGACAGTAACACTACCTCCCGGCTAGTCCTCTGAAACATGAGGAGGTGACCAGCCCTCACTATTTTGCTTTACTCTTGAATTAGTATATATCTTCCTGCCGCTTCCCCTTTAGGTCCATTACTGCAGTTTTATTACCATCCTCCTTGCTGACATGTCCCCTCTCGCCTACATGTCATACTTCATTTTCTTAAAAAAGTTCCTATTTTGAAATTACCTCTAACAGTAGCAAATGTGATATAATTTGAAGAACCATAAAAACCTACTGACTATTCCTAACTAAGAATCTTATTTTTGCTTAACATATATATGCTGTCTACTTTGTAACAGAAAATGGTCAGATAAATTCAGTGTTGATTCCTTTCTCTTAAACTTAGAATCATGATTTCAGGCTAGTCCCATGAATTATCCAGCAGTCATCTATCCCACAAAGGCATTAAGTCGTGTCAATTGTATGCACCATCTTTTTTGACAATGGCCTCAGAGATCAAGCGCCTACTTAAGAACGTCTTACTGAGTAATCCTCTGAAACTCACTACCTACACATTTACTCATACTCACCACAGGGCTATAGAAAGGAAGAAGGTTTTGAAATGCACAGGAACACTTCTGTTTGCTTAACTGGCCCTCCTTTAGTCCCTGAGCCACAGTGTCCTAAAACAAACAAACAAAAGATATAATGTCAAAAAAGGAAAATTTCTAAAGCTATCTCTGGTAAATAGATACAAATCAGTATATACAATTCCCTACTGATCCTATGGGCATTTCAAACGTCCCAAACTGAACCCAGCATCATTCCTCCTAACGTAACGTGCTCCTCCAGAAACGTGCTCCTCCAGAAACGTGCTCCACTACAGCCCTTATTTTAGCGAAGGGCACCACCACCCACCCGTCCTGCTGCACAAGCCAGAAACTCGGGATACAGCCGAGTCTCTTCCTCCTCCTCTGCTGCCAACTCTTCCCCCTAGGTGTTTAATTTTCCTCTTCTATATCTCTCTAATCCCACCTCTCTCTCCATCCACACTTCCACTATTTAGGCTCTCATTATTTTTCAGGTTATTCTTGAATATTACCAACCACAAGAGTCTGTTGCTTGGTCTCTGGGCCTTCAGCCTCGACACTCTCTAAACATCTCTATTACTTTTGGAGTAATTCGTCTAAACGGATCATATCACTTGATGCTTAAAAAAAAGTCTTTAATAGCTCTTCACTTTCCTCAAGATTAAATCCACCTTCCATTAAGTATGTCACAGAAGAATTTTTATGACAAATCCCTGGTCTATTCTCAGCCCACCTTCCCCCTATATTCCTGTCACCTAAAAATAAACATCTATGTCCCTCCCTCCAAAAAAACCAAAAGCAACAGCAAACAATGGGAGAAATATTTGCAATGAATATGCAAAAGATACATTATTACACAAGGAGTTCATGCAAATAATGAAAACAGATAAATTTATAAAGCAGAAAATATAAAATATAATAATGTACAAATATATGGACAGATTTTCAACTTCACTAATAAAAAAGGTAAATCATAATAAGGCACAATTTATCACCTGTTGAACTTTACTTGATATAAAAATTATAACACCCAATAATAAGGACCAAGTAAAATTAACATTTTACATACTCTGTTAATAAAAACATTCTGGCAATATGTAGCCATTATGCTCCAGTCATCTTCACTTTTATAATGTTGAACCCCACAATCTAACTTCTGAAAATCTATGCTAAGGTAACAACTCCATATCTGGAAAAAGAAAGCAGGACAATTCACCGAAAAAAAAAAAAAAAATCACCAGATGGGGCCAGCCCAGTGGCGTAGTGGTTGAATTCGCACACTCTGCATTGGCGGCCCAGGGTTCACAGGTTTGGATCCTGGGTGGAGACTTACTCACTGCTTATCAAGCCCTGCTATGGCAGGCATCCCACATATAAAATAGAAGAAGATGGGCACGGATGTTAGCCCAGGAACAATCTTCCTCAGCAAAAAAGAAAAAAATAAAAGAGGAGGATTGGCAGCAGATGTTAGCTCAGGGCTAATCTTCCTCACAAAACAAAACAAAACAAAACAAAAAAACACCAGGATATAACAGAAACTTGTCTTAAAAAATATCCTTCTTGAAAAAGGAATAAAAGGAATCCAAATAGGTAACGAAGAAGTGAAACTCTCACTATTTGCAGATGACATGATTGTATATATAGAAAACCCTAAAGAATCTGTTGGAAAACTGTTAGAAACAATCAACAACTACAGCAAAGTTGCAGGGTACAAAATCAATCTACAAAAATCAGTTGCATTTCTATATGCTAATAATGAACTAACAGAAAGAGAGCTCAAAAAGATAATACCATTTACAACTGCATCAAAAAGAATAAAATACCTAGGAATAAATCTTACCAAGGAGGTGAAGGACCTATACAATGAGAACTACAAGACATTATTGAGGGAAATCCACGATGACATAAAGAAATGGAAAGATATCCCATGCACGTGGATTGGAAGAATAAACATAGTTAAAATGTCTATATTACCTAAAGCAATCTACAGATTCAATGCAATCCCAATCAGAATCCCAATAACATTCTTCACAGAAATAGAAAAAAGAATACTAAAATTTATATGGGGCAACAAAAGACCCCGAATAGCTAAAGAAATCCTAAAGAAAAAGAACAAAGCAGGAGGCATCACAATTCCTGACTTCAAAACATACTACAAAGCAATAGTAATCAAAACAGCATGGTACTGGTACAAAAACAGACACACAGATCAATGGAACAGAATTGAAAGCCCAGAAATAAAACCACACATATACGGACAGCTAATTTTCGACAAAGGTGCTAAGAACATGCAATGGAGAAAGGAAAGTCTCTTCAATAAATGGTGTTGGGAAAACTGGACAGCCACATGCAAAAGAATGAAAGTGGACCATGTGCTATCGCCATTCACAAAAATTAACTCAAAATGGATCAAAGACCTGAAGGTGAGACCTGAAGCTATAAAACTCATAGAAGAAAATATAGGCAACACACTATTTGACATTGGTTTTAAAGGAATCTTTTCGGATGACATGCCTACCCAGACTAGGGAAACTAAAGAAAAAATAAACAAGTGGGACTTTATCAGACTAAAGAGCTTTTATAAGACAAATGAAACCAGAATCAAGATGAACAACCAACCAACCAGCTGGGAGAGAATATTTGCAAAACATACATCTGACAAGGGGTTGATCTCCATAATATATAAAGAACTCACACAATTGAACAATAAAAAAACAAACAACCTGATCAAAAAATGGGCAGAGGAAATGAACAGACACTTCTCCAAGGAAGATATACAGATGGCCAATAGGCACATGAGAAGATGCTCAACATCACTAATCATCAGGGAAATGCAAATCAAAACAACAGTAAGATACCACCTCACGCCCGTTAGAATGGCTATAATCACCAAGACAAAAAACAACAAATGTTGGAGAGGATGTGGAGAAACAGGAACCCTCATACACAGCTGGTGGGAATGCAAATTGGTGCAGCCTCTATGGAAAACGGTATGGAGATTCCTCAAAGAATTAAAAATAGAGATGCCCTATGATCCAGCCATCCCACTACTGGGAATCTATCCAACGCACCTGAAATCAACAATCCAAAGAGGCTTATGCACCCCTATGTTCATTGCAGCATTATTCACCATAGCCAAGAAGTGGAAGCAACCTAAGTGTCCCTCGACTGATGATTGGATTAAGAAAATGTGGTATATATATACAATGGAATACTACTCAGCCATAAAAGACAAAATCGTCCCATTTGCAACAACATGGATGGGCCTGGAGCATATTATGTTAAGTGAAATAAGCCAGAAAGAGAAAGACAAACACTGCATGATCTCACTCATATGTGGAATATAAACCAACACATGGACAGAGAAAACTGGACTGTGGTTACCAGGGCAGTGGGGGTGGGGGGTGGGCACAAGGGGTGAAGGGAGTCATATATGTGGTGATGGACAAAGAAAAATGTACAACCCAAAATTTCACAATGTTAGAAACCATTAAAACATCAATAAAAAAAAAAAAAAAATCCTTCTTGAAAAAATTCAATGAATATGAACATATTCTTCACAGTTGTATCAATAATATATTTTTTTTCCTCAAATATATGGATAGAAAGTATGCTCAAAGGAAGAATACACTAATAATCCTGAACATATTCAGGAAGAATATTCCTTAAAACCAGTGTGCAGTAAATTTTGAAAACTGATTTTTGGGCAAATTGGGTATTAAACAAACTGGCTCTCAGTGAAAAGTCTTTCAGTGAATTTAGAGTCAGGAAAAGTGTTCATAATACAATGTTAAGTGAAAAGAGCAGTCTATAAAACTTGTATATACTGGGTTATAAGTACATGAAAAAGACATATATAAATACACCAAACCACATCAGTTGCTGGTTTAATTATAAACTTACAGTGATATGCTTTTTCTTTCTCTATTTTCCTCAATTTATGTAATATACTACTTTTATATTTAAAAAAATAACAGTAATCATAAAGTTTGGCACATTAAGTAATTCATACTTTCTTTTGCTGAAGAAACCATCAATACATCTTTCTTACCTTTGTTAATACCTGAAAAATATTAGAAAGAAATTCGCATGAAATATCCTTTAAGATTTTCAAGTGGAAATCATCTTGGGTTAAATCAGACTTTTTAGTTTCTTCCGTGTGAGACTCTGCCGAGTTCTCTGGTTTCTTCTGACATTGTTCCGTATTTTGTAAGACACGAATCAGGCTGTCAATTAAAGGAAGATCTAGCGTACAAACAAATCAACAGGCACGGAATTAGCCAGTTAAATTTGGTTTTTCATTCATTCATTCATTAGTACTGAACACCTACTGGTTCTGGACATCATATTTTAGGTCCTATAGATACAGAGGTAAACAAGATCGTTGAGGCCTCAGCCTTCGAGAGGCTTACATTTTTATACTCTCAAATAAGCTATGAATAAAATGGATCATTTCAGATTTTGGTGAGTTCTATGAAGGAAATTAAAGGGGAATATAATAAAGGAGCTGGCAGGGGTGGCTCTCTGAAGAGGTGACACTGAGTTGTGAACTAAAGGATAAGAAGCATCTATGCAAAGAGACCAGGAAAACATTTAAGGTTTAGGGCAGGAGAGGGGGTGAGGGTTAATTAGTGGCTTAGGGTTAAAGAAGCATCTTTACACTTCCTTGCGCAATCATAAAGATCATACATAAAGTTTCGGGGAGCCAGGGAAGGATAAAGAACACTGAGTCACATAAGATCAAGAAAGATGTGTTGTTCCTAGTATTTCAAATAAAAACCGTCCAAATGATTTTCAACAGAAAGCTCATATATACAAGGAGGTTAGAAACAGCATTGGGACTCAAAGTCAGCTTTTCTTCCCTTTTCCTTTCAGAAATCACCACCAAGAAACAAAGAAAACAAGCAACAAAAAATAGACTCCAGTTTGGAAGAAATTAGGAGACAGCTGAAACCTCAAACACAAGGTAAGTGGAAACAGTGTGAAAGTAAATCAACAGGGGGTACGGGAAGAAGTGATGAGAGGATGCCTCAGGCTGCCGATCTCAGAAAGGGCCCGAAAAGTCCTTCTCTCTGAGGTACAGCACAGACTCTGAGGAGCAAGGCCCAGAACCCCTTGTTCTCAACAGCAGGAATGGAGTGCGCAGGATAACAGCTGGTGCCTCCCCGGGGTTCTAAGAAGCAGAGGATGAGGGGGCAAGCGAGGAATCCCATGGACCAGCCACACTTGCAGGAAGTACATGGCAAGGGGAAAGCCACCTCTTGCCTGGGAAAAAGAGCCAGAAGACTCAGAGACCCAACTCCCGTTAGCCTAGAATGCAGCCTAACCCGCTCTCCTACATGAACTTCCTGCCAACAGCTAGTCCAGGAAAAGCTCAATTCATTGAAAGATGTGAACACACAAAGAAACCAGCACAGGAGCAACACAAAGACACTAAAAGAAAAAAGAAAGAAGAAAAACAAATGGCAGATAAGAATATTCATCAGAAGAAGTTGACATGAAGCTTATGACTATTAAGATAATATTTGGCCACGAGTTTTAATACAACAACATGTAATCAAGCAGAAAGCAGAGATATGAGAGCTCAGACTAAGAAACGAATGACAACAGGAGAGGAAACCTGAGCAGCAGAACTCAAGGCAGAAGTGAAAAGAAGAAATTAAAGCTACCACAGAAATGAAGGCATAACGGACAATAGCACTCGGGGCCGGCCCCGTGGTGTAATGTTTAAGTCTGGCGCACTCCATTTTGGCGGGCTGGGTTCACTGGTTCAGATCCCAGGCGCAGACCTACACCACTCATCAAGCCATGCTGTGGCGGCGACCCACATACAAAACAGAGGAAGACTGGCACAGATGGTAGCTCAGGGCTAATCTTCCTCAGCAAAAAGAGGAAGATTGGCAACAGATGTTGGCTCAGAGTGAAGCTTCCTCAGCAAACAAACAAACACAAATGGACAGGAGCACAAAGTAGAGCAGGTGCTGCTGAGAACACAGCCTGGGCGTGGAGGGGGGAAGGGAGAGCAAAACAAAGGCATGGAAAGGAGATTCCACGTAAGACTGTAACTCTCAAAGAAGAAACGCAAAACGATGGAACAGAACAAATATTTTTTTTTAATATTTTATATAATTCAGGAATGCCACCCTCAAGACTTGAATTTATAGTTTGAAAGTACCAGGAAAAGGTGATAAGGAATTGTCAACACTAAGATATACTGCTTAAGTTATTAGATTTTAAGAATTAAAAAAAAGTTGGCATGCAATTATAATTATATTTTGGGAGCAGTTATAATTATAAAGGTAACCACTAGACCACAAATACACACCTTCCTAAATGTTAGAACTCCACACAGAAACAAAGCAAAGAAACCATATGCTGGTTTATTTAACTGTAAATATACATAATGGAAAATATACCATAATAGCATTTAGAGCAAACATAACTACCATATCAATAAATTTAAATGAGTTTAACTTACCTACTGAAAAGAAATCAACACACCTAAAGCAGAGTATTTAGGAAGGTTGAAAAGACAAGGACAGGCAAAGGTATCAGTGGCAAATGCAAACAAAAGGAAAACGGGGTGTGATGTTTATATCTGATATACAGGATTCAGGACAAAAAAGTATGAAAAGAGACAAAGATGGGCGATTTATAATGAATGTCTATACAG
This sequence comes from Ceratotherium simum simum, assembly GCF_057802395.1. Classification (NCBI taxonomy): domain Eukaryota; kingdom Metazoa; phylum Chordata; class Mammalia; order Perissodactyla; family Rhinocerotidae; genus Ceratotherium; species Ceratotherium simum. The sequence goes on along the minus strand of NC_141906.1, from coordinate 12,428,511 downwards.
CAAATAACGTGATGTAATACTCATTAAGCAAACTAGAAATGACAAAACATGAAAGAGACATAGTAATTGTAAAAGATATCAATTTTTCTTTCATTTCACATCAAATCAAGTCAAAAGAAAGCACTAAGGCACAGAAGAGCTCATCGACCTGACAACTGACAGCTCCAACATTTATACTCCAGCTCAAGCCACCTCCTCGGAGCCAGATTACAAACTGCCCACTCAGCACCTCCACTAGGACAGCGAGAAGACACCTCAAACGTATTTAAACCAGTCTTTCCTCCTAAAAGTTCTCATCACAAGGGAAAAAACATTTTTCCTGTAACTATGTGAGGTGAAGGACGTTAACTAAACTTACTGTGGTAATCATTTCCCAGCATATGTATGTCAAGTCACCACGCTGTATACCTTAAACTTACACAGTGCTGTATGTCCATTATATCTCAATAAAACAGAAAGGAAAACAAAAAAATCAGTCTTTCCCATCTCAGGAAATGGCAAGTCTTTTGGACAAAACTGCCAGATATATCTTGACTTTTCTCTTCTCACCCTCCCCATCCTGTCCGCAGATCCTGTTGGCACTACCTAAAAATGATCAAAATCTGACTATTTATTCCACCACCTCTACTGTTACCACCTTGAGCCATGTTATATCATCCCTTGCCTCAAGTTCACACAGCGTCCTAACTAGTCTCCCTGGTGGACCTTTGCCCCGCTCTGTTTCTTATCAACACGGCAGCCAGAGGGACCTATTAATGCCAGCTCCTATCTGTCCATCCTCTGCTTAAAACCCTCTGCAGTGCCCTATCTCATTTGGAGTAAAGGCTGACTCAGGCCCTCTACTCTCTAGCCCCTCTCGCCTCTCTGGCCCACGTGCTATTTCTCTTTCCCGGGTGGACTCCTCCCCACCCACACAGGGCCTCACTACTCTTCCTCAGACATTCCAGGCACGCTTCTCGTTCAGGCTTTGACATCTGCTGTTTCCTCTGTCTGCAACGCTTTCCTCCCCAAGTATTCACAGGACTCACTCCATTATTTCCCTTAAGTCTGTACTTAAAGCCACCTTCTCAATGAGGTAACTTATTTACCATAAATGCAGAAAAGACCCTTGAAGATATGCAACATCCATTTTTTATTAAAAACTCTTTTTTAATAAAATAGGAATAGATTAACATCTCCTTAAATGGAAAAACATAAATAGCTTAAGCCCAAAACAGTATCATGACTAATGGTGAAACTCTAGAATCATTCCCAATAAAGTCAGGAACAAGGTAAGGACATTTTCTACCATCATTATTATTTAACATCAGAGGTACAAGGCGACCCACTAGATAAGAGAAAGAAATCAGAGGTAGAAAAGTGATAAAACATGTCTAACAAACTCAAAGCAGTATCAGATAAAGCCCAAGATCATCACTGGAACAACTATTAAAAACAGTAAGAGAATTTAGTAAGGTTACTAGACGCAAAATTAGTATAGAGAACACAATGGCCTTCATATATTCCAACAACAATAATCAATGGAAGAAAAGACATCACAGACAATAGCAATGCAAAAGATAAAATATCTAGGAATAAATCTAATAAGAAATGTGCAATATCTCTATGAAGAAAATCATAGAACATTATTGAGGATGCAAAATAAGACGAACAAGTGGAAAAGTACAATATGTTCTTGGATACTCTAGAAACTTAACATAATCCCAATAAAACTATCAAGAAGATTTTCTGTTTTTTGTAACTTAGTCTAATTCAGTGTTAAACAAGAATAATAGTCAAAAACATTCTGAAAAATTAGAATGAAGGGGACTAGCCCTACTAAGTATTAAAACATAAAGCTTTAATGATTAAAACACTATGGCTACTGACACATGAATAGAGCAATGGAAGTGAACAAAACACACAGGGAAATTTAAAACAGTAATGATGAAATTTCAAACTAGTGTGGATAAACTGGTTTCTTCACAGACAACTGGGGAGCCATCTGGAAAAAGTTCAAACCATAACTCACATGTAACACCAGAAAAAATTCTAGGTGGGTCATGGATTTAATATCAGTCATTAAGTTCATTCTGTAAAAGAGCATTTGTTCACATGGGAAAATATTCATTTTATACTTCTAAATGAAGAAAGGTGCCTAAAAAGCAGGACTTAAAAACATATATGCACGTGAATATGTAGTAATTATCTCTGATGGAGGGATTACAAGCACTATGTTTTCTTTCATAAATTTTACAGATTTTCTTGTATTGAGTATGTTATATTTTTGTAATCAGGGGAATAAAAGCACAAAAGAGAGATAAAAAAAAGAATGGAAGAAAGAAACCAAATAAACAGCAAACACAAGCCTCGGCTCTAAAATCTGATAGACTAGAACTTAACTCAGAGAACTAAATGATACTTGCCTTTTTCTACCTTTAGATACTCCTGTTCAGCCTGTGAAGCATAGATGGCAGACAACACCGAAAAAATAGAGGCTAGCACTGTTTTCTGTTCTTGAAGTATGATGGGGGGATCATCAGACTGGCAGAATTCATGGCAGACCAGGTCAAAAAGCAAATTCCAAGTGTCTTTTCCAGTATCAGGACACTGTACTTAAAGATGATAAAGAAAAGTAGTAATTTAAAAACAGACAACAATTAAATGAGTAAGCATAGTGCTTCCCCATAAAACAGCTTACCAATTGCTTGAATTCCATCATCCACTGTGGTAAGCAGCTGTAAGATATGCATGTAAACATCGAGCCCTTCTGGATTTTCAGAACTAAATACAAAAAGCAAAAGCACTGACTCAGCAACTTTACTGTCTATGGGACTGCAATCATTCATTCATTCACAAATATTTATCACTCTACTAGTCACTGCCCTAAGTGCTGAGGATAAAACAGGGAACAGGACAAAGTTGCTGTGCTCACTGGAGCTTACATTCTAATAGGGGAATCAGTCAAACAAACAAATATTATGGAATATAATCAACACACAGGACAAGAGGTAAGAATTCTTTTTGGCCCTGTCCCACAAAAGCAACAATGCAGAAACCTGCTAGGTGGTACTCCATCATTCTGGTTTACTTGAATAATCAGAACAAAAAATGCTAAGACTTATAAAATGAATGACAGGCCCAGTGCACCAAGCATTGACAATAACCATGTTCCTAAAACTTCATAGTATTATCTTGGCTCCCTAGCTGAGAATACTAAAACCATATAAGTATAATTTTTGTGATCAACAGCTTGGATTCCTAGAAACTCACAGTCTTAGTTCTTCAACCAAACAATTAAGTGAAAAGATAGTGAACAATTAAAAAGATGGTTCAGCAAATATTTAAGTACCTACTGCTTTCAGGCACTATGACAGGGGCTGGGAAAACAGATGTACAAGACACTGTCCCTACCTTCATGAAGTTTATAGTCTAAAAGGAAAGAGAATAATTAGAGGGGTGATTACAAGGAAGCGCTATGAGAGTAACACTAGAGGAAGTCCAAGGTGCTAGAGGACCACAGAGCAAGCAGACTTAATTTAGTTTGGAGAGTCAGGAAGGGTGTCCCAAGAGAAACGATGTTTACACAGAAACCTGAAGCGGCAAAGAAATGTGTGGAGTAGAGGAGACATAGTATGCAAAGGCCTGGAGGCAAGAGAGCTTGGTTCAGTTGAAGAAATGAAAGAAATTTCATATGGTTGAAACAGAGCACAAGGAATAAGGAAGCAGAGGCCTGTGCAGGGCCTTATAAGCCACATTTTTAAAAAATCTGGACCTCATCCTCAGGAAGGCAACTGAAGAGTCTGAAGCATGACAGTGAGGTGATGAGTGTGTGCTTTGGAAAGAGGGCTCTAGAGTCGAGGCTTGGAAGAAGGAAGCCTTGAGGCAGGGAACGCAGGTGAGATAATGTTGCAGCTGTTGAGCTGAGAGACAGTGGCCTGGTGATGGCACGGATGGGATCCCAGGAACAAAGTCAGGAACAAGGCTTGATGTTGACTGGCCACGGGCAACAGTGAGATGGGGAAAAGTCAGTAAAGGCTTCCATATTTCTTCCACATTATCCAAATGGGATAATGACTGCATCATTCACTGAGATTGGCAATACTGAAGAAGCAGGTTTGGGGGAAAGAGAATGAGTTTAATTGTCACTTGGATAAAGGACATAAAATTAAAAGGCTTTAAGGTGGGTTGTTAAGCGCTAAGAATGCACAACTGACCATTAAGCAGATCAATTCATAAATTAATTGTCTAGTGACTAGAAATAAACAGTTCCAATGACCTACAAGACCTAGTGATCACTCTTGGCAAGACATCAGAGCCCAAAAGTCAGTCACTTACCCAAGACCGGCATTTATACACAAGGAACAAGAAAACAAATGTATCTGACATTCTAATTGAAGAAGTTGTTAGACGTTCAACGGAACATAAAGCACAAGAAAATATTTTCTATTGATTTAAATTAAACAAAACTGCAGATTTCAAGACAGTAACCATAATTAATGCTGAACAACAGCCTATAGCTAAGTCACATTATAAGAGGTACTTTGTAACCATTATGATTCTTGCAAAGAGCAAGGAGCTGTGTGCTATTCATCCTGTCAAAAGGAAATGAAAACTTACATCCAAGGATATTCTAGCAACTGGATTTTCCCAGAACACTTTGCACCAAAGAACTCGCCTACCGTACTTGTTTGGCAGCTTCAAGTACACAGGGCACAATTCTAAACACTGGCTGCTCTTCGGAATCTTCCTGGGGTTGGTCCAGAGACTGAACAGCCCCATTTCTAATCCACTCCAGCATTAGCTTCTCATCCAAATCAAAAAGCTTGTCCACAACCTCCCCCACCTTCACCAGCAAGTCAACTGTAGAGAATAAAACAGATATTGAAATGAGACACAAAATTTTAAAAGCAATAATCAAAATTCTGAAAGCTATCCAAGAAAGCCAAATCTTACCAAAGCATTACCTATTGCAGGGCCAATTTATTTACTTCCTTTGTTTAAATTTGCTTATCTTCCTTCATTTTTTTTTTTGCTGAGGAAGATTCGTCCTGAGCTAACATCTGTTGTCAATCCTCCTCTTTTAGCTTGAGGAAGATTCACTCTGAGCTAACATCTGTGCCAATCTTCCTCTATTTTGTATGTGGGCCGCCACCACAGCATAGCCACCGACCAGGGGTCTAGGTCCACGCCTGGGAACAGAACCGTGGCTGCTGAAGTGGAGCGCGCCGAACTTAACCACTAGGCCACGGGACTGGCCCTCTTCCTTCACCCCTTGTGCCTACCCCCCAACCCCCCTTGCCCCTGGTAACCACCATACAGTTCTCTCTGTCCGTGTGTTAGTTTACCTCCCACTTATGAGTGAAACCATGCGGTGTTTGTCTTTCTCTTTCTGGCTTATTTCATTTAACATGATACCCTCCAGGTCCATCTATGTTGTTGCAAATAGGACAATTTTGTCTTTTTTTATGGCTGTGCAGTATTCCATTGTATATATATACACCACATCTTCATCCACACATCAGCCGAGGGACACTTGGGTTGCTTCCATGTCTTGGCTATAGTGAATAATGCTGCAATGAACATACGGGTGCATAAGCCTCTTTGGATTCTTGATTTCAGGTTCATTGGGTAGACACCCAGTAGTGGGATAGCTGGATCATAAGGTATTTCTATTTTTAATTTTTTGAGGCATCTCCATACTGTTTTCCATAGAGGCTGTGCCAGTTTGCATTCCCACCAGCAGTGAAATAGGGTTCCCGTTTCTCCACAGCCTCTCCAGCATTAGTTGTTTTTTGTCTTGGTGATTATAGCCATCCTAGTGGGGGTACAGTGATATCTTAGTGTCGTTTTGATTTGCATTTCCCTGATGATTAGTGATGCTGAACATCTTTTCATGTGCCTAATGGCCATCTGTATATCTTCTTTGGAGAAGTGTCTGTTCATTTCCTCTGCACATTTTTTGATCAGGTTTTTTTTTGTTGTTCAGCTGTGTGAGTTCTTTATATATTACGGAGATTAATCCCTTGTCAGATATGTGGTTTGCAAAAATTTTTTCCCAGCTGGTGGGTTGCCTATTCATTTTGATGTTGGTTTCATTTGCCTTATAGAAGCTCTTTAATCTGATGAAGTCTCACTTGTTTTTCTTTTGTTTCCCTTGTGTGAGTAGACATGGAATTTGAAAAGATCCCTTTATGACTGATGACCAATAGTGTACTGCCTATATTTTCTTCCAGGAGTTTTATAGTTTCAGGTCTCACCTTCAGGCCTTTGATCCATTTTGAGTTAATTTTCATGTACGTCGAAAGCAGATGGTCTACTTTCATTCTTTTGCAAGTGGCTGCCCAGTTTTCCCAGCACCACTTATTGAAGAGACTTCCTTTCTTCATCGTATGTTCTCGGCTCCTTTGTTGAAGATTAGCTGCCCGTAGATGTGAGGTTTTATTTCTGGGCTTTCAATTCTGTTCCATTGATCTGTGTGTCTGTTTTGTACCAGTATCATGTTGTTTTGATCATTATTGCTTTGTAGTATATTTTGAAGTCAGGGATTGTGATGCCTCCAGCTTTGTTTTTTTTCCTCAGGACTGCTTTAGCTATTCCAGGTCTTTTGTTGCCCCCTATTAATTTTAGTATTCTTTGTTCTATTTCCGTGAAGAATGTCATTGGGATTCTGATTGGGATTGCAATGAATCTGTAGATTGCTTTAGGTAGTATGGACATTTAAACTATGTTTATTCTTCTAATCCACATGCATGGAATATTTTTTCATTTCTTTATGTCATCACTGATATCACTCAATAATGTCTTATAGTTGTCATTTACAGGTCTTTCACCTCCTTGGTTAAATTTATTCCTAGATATTTTATTCTTTTTGTTGCGATTGTAAATGAGACTGTCTTCTTGAGTTCTCTGTTAGTTCATTATTGGCATATAGAAATGCAACTGATATTTCTAAGTTGATTCTGTACTCTGCAACTTTGCTGTAGTTGTTGTATTTCTAAGTTTTCCAATGGATTCCTTAGGGTTTTCTACATATAAGATCATGTCATCTGCAAACAGCGAGAGTTTCACTTCTTCATTGCCTATTTGTATTCCTTTTATTCCTTTTTCTTGCCTAATTGCTCTGGCCAAAACCTCCAGTACTGTGTTGAACAAGAGTGGCGAGAGTGGGCACCCTTGTCTTGTTCCTGTTTTCAGAGGGATGGCTTTCAGTTTTTCCCCATTGAGTGTGATATTGGCTGTGGGTTTGTCATATATGGCCTTTATTATGTTAAGGTACTTTCCTTCTATACCCATTTTGTTGAGAGTTTTTATCATAAATCGATGTTGGCTCTTGTCGAATGCCTTCTGTGCATCTATTGAGATGATCACGTGGTTTTTATTCCTCATTTTGTTAATGTAGTGTATCACATTGATTGATTTGCGGATGCTGAACCACCTCTGTGTCCCTGGTACAAATCCCAATTGATCATGGTGTATGATCTTTTTAACGTATTGCTATATTCTGTTTGCCAATATTTTGTTGAGGATTTTTGCATCTATGTTCATCAGGGATATTGGTCTGTAATTTTCCTTCTTAGTACTGTCCTTTTCTGGCTTTGGTATCAGGGTTGGACTTGTAGAATGTGTTAAGAAGTGTTCCAACTTCCTCTACTTTTTGGAATAGTTTGAGAGGGATAAGTATTAAATCTTCTTTGAATGTTTGGCAAAATTCTCCAGAGAAGCCATCTGCTCCTGAACTTTTATTTTTGGGGAGGTTTTCGATTACTGTTTCAATCTCTTTACTTGTGATTGGTCTATTCAGATTCTCTATTTCTTCTTGATTCAGTTTGGGAGGTTGTATGAGTCTAAGAATTTATCTATTTCTCCTAGATTGTCCAATTTGTTGGCATATAGTTTTTCATAATATTCTCTTATAATCCTTCGTATTTCTGTGGTATCTATTGTAATTTCTCCTTTTGCATTTCTAATTTTATTTATTGGAGCCTTCTCTTTTTTTCTTGGTGCGTCTGGCTAAGAGTTCCTCTGTTTTGTTTATCTTCTCAAACAACCAGCTCTTTGTTTCATTGATACTTTCTACTGGTTTTTGGTTTCAATTTCATTTATTTCTGCTCTACTTTTTATTATTTCACTCCTGCTGACTTTGGGCGTTGTTTGTTCTTCTTTTTCTACTTCTGTTAGGCGTAGTTTTGGGTTGCTTATTTGCACTTTTTCTTGTTTGTTAAGGTGGCCCTGTTTTGCTATAAGTTTCCCTCTCAGGACAGCTTTTGCTGCACCCCGTATGAGTTGGTACGGTGTATTTTCATTTTCATTTGTTTCCAGATATGTCTGATTTCTCCTTTAATTTCTCTAATGATCCATTGGTTGTTCAGCAGCATGTTGTTTAGTCTCCGCACCTTTGTCACTTTCCTGGTTTTTTTCTTGTAGTTGATTTCTAGCTTCATGGCACTAAGATGCTTGTCAGAAAAGATGCTTGTTATGATTTCAATCTTCTTAAATTTATAGAGGCTTGCCTTGTTTCCCAACATATGGTCTATCCTTGAGAATGTTCCATGCGTGCTTGAGAAGAATGTGTAATCTGCTATGTCTGGATGGAGTGCTCTCTATATATCTATTAAGTCCATCTAGTCTAGTTTTTCATTTAAGTCCACTATTTCCTTATTGACTTTCTGTCTGGATGATCTATCCATTGATGTAAGTGCAGTGTTAAGATCCCCTACTATTATTGTGTTGCTGTTAATATCTCCTTTTAGGTTTGTTAATAGTTGCTTTATGTACTTTGGTGCTCCTGTGTTGGGTGCATATATATTTATAGGTGATATGTCTTCTTGGTGGAGTGTCCCTTGTATCATTATATATTGCCCCTCATTCCCTGTTTTATCTTGAAGTCAACTTCGTCTGATATAAGCATGGCAATAGCTGCTTTCTTTTGTTTGCCATTAGCTTGGAGTATTGTCTTCCATCCTTTCACTCTGAGCCTGTGTTTGTCTTTAGAGCTGAGATGTGTTTCTTGGAGGCAGCAAATTGTTGGGTCTTATTTTTTAATCCATCTCACCACTCTGTGTCTTTTGATTGGAGAGTTCAGCCCTTAAATGGGGGATTTTTAAACGGGAGTTTAAGAAGCAATTTTAGATCCTGAATTGAAATACGTTCTCACTTCACACTTTTTTTAAGGGAGCTTCAGAAATAATTACACAGTTTCCTAACAATTAAATATAACCAAAAAAATTTTTCCTAGATTCATGGTGACTTACCATTTGTTGAACTTGACATAATGAAGCAAATGCTATCATAAATAGCTGGATGTTCTCGAATTCTCTCAACCCAGACACTGGCCACTTCTGTCTGGGAAAGGCAAGTAAGCAACAACCTGCATGATAAATGTGAGCTTACTATCTGTATTTCAAAAACAGTATAGGAAATTCAAGAATGAAGAATTATCTCTATTGTCCTAGAGTCTCTTATGAGTATACAGAATCCATAAAAAGAGGAAGCATACCTGCTTGTTTCCAGCAGAGTAGGAGGGTCTGAATCATACAAACAGTGCAATAATACCTGTCTATGAAGACAAAAAAGGTAACCCAATATGCCTTACTGCTCTCATTTTAAATACCAAGGTACAGTTTTCATTTAATTTTGTCAACATTTTCATTGTAAAATACAGCATATATACAGAAAAGCTTATAAGATACAAATCTATACTTAATGAATAATTATAAAGCAAACATTTATGTTTCCAAGAAACAGAGCAGTGCTGCACCTCCATAGCACATATGTCCCTTCCAAATCACAATTCTCTTTCCCACTTAGAAATGACTACTATCCTGACTTTCCCAGCAATCATTTCTTTGCTTTATTCTACAGTTTTATTATTCTATATATTCTGGCTTTGAACATTATATGAAAGAAATTATATTTTATGTATTCTTTTGAGTCTAAGTTCTTTTGCTCAACACCACGTCTTTAAGATCTACCCACGTTGCTCTTGTAGCTAGTGTTCTTTGACTCACTGCTGCAGAACATTCTGTTGTATGACTATAACACGATTTATTTTTCCAGCCTACTACTGATGGACATTTGGGTTGATTCCAGTTTGGGGCTATTTCAAGCAAGGCTCCCGTAACACTTTTTGTCTGACTATACTGATGCAGGTGTGCAGTTTCTCTGACCAGATATCTATGAGTGGCATCACCTGGGCACAGCATATGCATATCTGCCAAGTTGACTAGATAATGCCCAACTGTTCCAATGTGGTTGAACAAATTTATGTCCTATCAACAATGTAAACTGTTCCATATTAAATTTAAGCTAAGCATTTATTTATTTATTTTTTGTGAGGAAGATCAGCCCTGAGCTAACATCCATGCCAATCCTCCTCTTTTTGCTGAGGAAGACCGGCCCTGAGCTAACATCTATTGCCAATCCTCCTCTTTTTTTTTTCCCCTCTTCTCCCCAAAGCCTCAGTAGATAGTTGTACGTCACAGATGCACATCCCCCTAGTTGCTGTATGTGGGATGCGGCCTCAGCATGGCCGGACAAACGGTGTGTTGGTGCGTGCCCAGGATCCGAATCCGGGCTGCCAGTAGCGGAGCGCACGCACTTAACCGCTAAGCCACGGGGCCGGCCCCCTAAGCTAAGCATTTAATTGAATTTACAAAAGCTGTTAACATTACTCATTCTCAGATTTTTTGATAGGGACCACTAGAGACCAAACATAATCCTGAGTCATTTACTCCATGAATGATTGTAAATTACTGAGGAATAAATACCTTAAACTAGGATCTTAAAGTCCCTCCACAGCTAGAAAAGATAATCATCTCTATTTTAGAGACCCAGGCACTTGAATCCTGTGATGAACCCTCACAGCCCTAGCTGACAATAACCACCCAAAACACTTTTCTTAACCTATTATGGGCATAAATTTCTTCGAGATTCTGGTTAACAGCCATGAACCCTCCTTCCACAAAATGAATACACTCACAAAATTTAGCATATAATTCAAGGGTGTTCTCAGACCTCTTAAAGTAACTACCAGGGTTTCCACCATTAAAAAAACCCTCTGCCTAACACTTTCTTGCACGTAGAAGAGAACCAGCCTCCAAGCAGAAGTACAAAAGCCTTTGAATCCCAGAGGCAACCCTGTACCTTCCAGTCTGTTGGCAAGTCTCACCCCCTGATCTAAGTCAGACTTCTCAGGGTGACCCTGGCCTGTAAGTCTAGTTTCTCCCAATTCTAGCTCTCTGAGCCCTTGGATTCCGTGAGCCTAAACTGTTTTGGACTCTGGTCAGGAGCCCCCATCTCCAGCTTTGCCCACTTATCTTACCTGGCTTACTACCTGCTGATGATTTAGGTCCCTTTGCTACTGATAAAGAAAACACGTCTAAATCCTGAATCATGTCCGTAAATAGAGTGGAAGCCCTTAGCTACCCTCAACACACAATGGAGTTCCTGGAGAGTGTTCATCAGGAGAAAGGAAGTACTACATTTCATAATATTTTCCTATCTCTCCTATGTGTTAGGATTTTCTTAGGGATACGAAATATGAATCTATTTTTAAAAAACATAATTATTATGTAGTAAAACTTACCCAAGATTTTTATCACTGCTGATAGACACACATATCTCCTGGAAACAGGCCATATTACCTAAAATTCCCACACAGATTTCCTGCCAAATCAAATTTCACAGGTCATAATGGCTCTGAGGTGAAAGACATATATACAAAATAAATAACTTAAAAAAAAACCTTCCAGGGGCCAGCCGGGTGGTGCAAGCAGTTGGGTGCGCGCGCTCCGCTGCGGCGGCCCAGGGTTCGCTGGTTCCGATCCCGGGCGCGCACTGACGCACTGCTTGGCAAGCCATGCTGTGGTGGCATCCCATATAAAGTGGAGGAAGATGGGCACAGATGTTAGCCCAGGGCCAGTCTTCCTCAGCAAAAAGAAGAGGATTGGCAGATGTTAGCTCAGGGCCGATCTTCCTCACAAAAAAAAAAAAAAAAACCCTTCCACTGAGCCAAGTTTGGGGGGGGAAGAGAAGGGTAGGCAGCATATAAAACTAATATAGAAGTACACTGCCTGCACCCTACCCATGACAAGTTTACAGGATTTGAGAAGGAATGAAAGACACAAGAAAGAGAAAGATCAAACACTGGCAGGAGTTACAGAAGAAGAAATCTTATGGGTGAACTGAATCTTAAATGGTTGGTAGGATTTAGACGTGCAAACAAGAAGACAGACACTCAAACAAGGGGGCAAGTGTTGGCAGAGGCGGGAAGGGAATGATGTACATGGCTAACACAGGGGCCAGTAAAGAAAGCAGCTGGGCTGAGCACGTGGTGGGGGAACAGCATGAGATAAACATGGCAGGGAACAAGGACCAGCACTAGGGGCCCGAAAGCCATGTTGAAGAGCTTAGACATAATCTAGGAGGTTATCAGGAGCCATGAAGGTTCTCAAGGAGAAGGGGACAACACGGATGATTATTCTGGCAGCAAAATGCACAATGCAAGACAGTGAAGAAACTTTAAAGCAAGTTAATAACCTCAGTAATAACAGCTAACGTTTATTTAGCTCCTGCTTTGCCCAGGCACTACTCTAAGCACTTTCCATTGTCATCTCATGTGATAACTCATGAGGTACGTACTATTATTATCCCCATTTTTCAGATGAGGAAACTGTGGCACAGAAAAGTTAAGCAACGTGCCCAGGATTTCCAACTAGGAAACAGCAGAGCTCCAGAGCCTGAGTACTAAACCACTATGCCACACTGCATCTCAGGTATCAAGGTGCAGAAGATGAGGGTGGTGATGGCAGGCATGGAAAGGGATGAAGCTGAGACAGACTCAAGGTGAAAGCAAAATAATTTGATGGGAGGCAAACAGAGAAAGCAGCTGAACATGACTCTTAGGTTTCAAGTTGCTTCATTTCTCCAGACACAGGAGACAACGGTCCCACTGACAGGAAAATTGGAAAAGAAATCATAGAAAAGAATACAATAAAATTCAGCTAAGACAGCGTTCCCAAACTTGCTGGAACATAGAATCACTCAGGGAGCATGTTAAAAGTACAGATTTCTGAGTCCCATCTCAGATCTATGGAATCGAATCTTCAGGGGAGGGCCTGAGAAGCTACTCCTTACCAAGCAGACCATGTGATTTTTATGATCAGAAAGTGTGATCACCACTGAGTTAGGACATATGGAATTTTGAAGTGGAAAATGCAGCATGCAAACAGAAGATGCCTGAAGCAAGTTGGAGATGCAGCACCAGAAACGAGAAGGGAGGTCAGAGCTTTGATCCCACACGCAAAGATCTGCAACTTAGGGGCCGGCCCCAGGGCGTAGTGGTTAAGTGCGGCGCTCCGCTGCTGGCGGCCCGGGTTCGGATCCCAGGCGCACACCAATGCACCGCTTGTCAGGCCATGCTGTGGTGGCGCCCCATATAAAGTGGAGGAAGACAGGCACAGACGTTAGCCCAAGGCCAGTCTTCCTCAGCAAAAAGAGAGGAGGATTGGCATGCATGTTAGCTCAAGGCTGATCTTCCTCACAAAAAAAACAAAAAAAACAAAAAAGATTTGCAACTTAAAGATGTAAAGAGTGGACAAGCTCCCTAAGAAAATGAATATAAAGAGGACAAGGGATCTGGGTCTACACCTTAGAAGGAGTCCACACTCAAGAAAGAAAAACGCCAATGAAAGTGAGAGAAAAGTGACTGAAGGGGTCAGAGACCAGGAGAGTCAGGTGGCACTGAAGCTTCAAGAGTGGAGAATTTTAATAAAATGTGGGTGGTCAATGTCGGGAAAAGAGTAAGAGAGTAGAGGCAGAAAAGAAACATACCCATTTCTCTTACAAACTAAAGAGGGAATAATTGAACTTCCAATCAAAGGCCAACTTTCTCAGTCTTGGCTGCTCACAGGGTTTACCTGGGGAACTTTAAAAGCTGTTGGAGCCTCACACCTGGAGATTCTGTTTTAAATGATCTGGGTATGGCCTGACTCAGGATTTTTAAACATTCCTTAGGGCAAAGCTTCTCAAAATGGGCCCTGGGTCCAGAGCACTAGCATCACCTGGGAACTTGTTAGAAATTCTCAACTCTTCCCCAGGCCTACTGGGTCGGAAACTCTGGGAGTGGGCCCAGTAATCAGTGATTCTGGGATATGCTGAAGTTTGAATACCCATGTCTTAGGTGATTCTACTGTGTGGCCAAGACTAAGAATCATTGCCGTAGACAGGCTGTGGCTCACAGACATATGTAATGATATGACTAACTCAGAAAGGAGTCATTCTTGACATAAGCTTATTTTCTTTAAGTACTAATCGTGAGTTAATATATTTAAATTAGAAAAATCCAGGAGAAAAGTCATATAACTGTCAAATCTTTATAATATTAACATAACGAGCCAAAGAAAAAGTGGTTCGTTAGACTCCAATTCAGGTGTAGCATTCTACTAAATAGAATTTTAATTCAACACTCAAGGTGAAAAAGTATAATACAGAATTCTCCACTTTATAAACTCAAAGAAAGAGAGGCAGTATAGTACGGTGGTTAGTTATACTGAAGACAGACAGGTCTAGGCTCAAATCCAAGCTCCATTCTTTCCTACTGGTGTGACCCTGGACACATTTCTTAGCCTGAGACTTAGTTCTTTTATTTATAAAGTGGAGATAAATGCCTACCTCATAGGGCAGTAAAATCAAATACTCAGTAAGTAACAGTTGTTCATAATTATAATTACTTAACAGATATTTACTAATCACCCACGATATGCATGTCACATGGCAACCTAAATGGTACTAAAGCACAGAACACAGATAAAACCTAAATGAGAAGTACAGATAATTGTTTTGGGGATTTAACTATCAGCAATGGCCAGTGGAGCTTACTTCTTCGGGAAGACTTGGAAGAAAAATATTACCTGGAATAACTGATGTGAAGATTGAGAGGGACGGAAGGCAGACAAAGGGAGGCAAGGGGGTGCTGATGATCACAGTACGCTCCTGAGAGGAGGAGCAGATAGGCCTGGCTAAATTAGAAGGACCATCTGCAGTGGAGATTTTATGCTGCAGAAGATGAATTAGATTCAGATTATGGACAGTCCTGAGCAATAGGCTGAATTCAGAATGAAAGTTTTTAAGCAGTGGAGGATTTTATAAATAAAAAAGACCAATAAACTGAGCGATGGGACGTCTAGGCACTGTTCCTTATTCTGCCACATCTTAGCGACGTAACTTCGGTTGTGCTAATCTGGTTTCCACAACTGTTAAATGAAAGTATTGATCTCCCTAGTTCAGCCCAAATCTAAAATTCTATGACTCTAATAATTTTAAATAGCCCATTATCTAGTATCTAGTGGTCAATAAACATTTGCAGACTGATTTGTAGCCAGCAAAAAATTAAAGTGAGAAAAATAATATACTATCTGCTATTATTGCTCCAAAGAGGAAGGCTTTAGAAATGTACATACTTACTCTTAATCGAGGACATCTGGATTTGGCCAACACTCCCATAAATATGTCAGGAGCATTAAATTCTTGGAGAAATAAAGCCACATCCTAAAAATAAAAATGATCATTAACTTGGATGTTGAATATTCCTCTTTAAACCCCAGAGCTTAGGCAACCATAAAAAAAACCCAAAAAACTTAATTCCATATATACTTCCTTTCAGGCACAAGAGAAAAAAAACCCATAAGGTTAGGAATTGTGTCAACAGAGAAAAGTAACATTAGAGAGTCTTTGTGGTATCTGGTCCCAAGGCAATGGAACAATTCCATAAACAAATCAGCTAACTATGATGTTCCAAAGGACTGTCCTCCCTTTTCTGCCTTAATGATTCTTCTACCACCAGGAATGCTCATTATCTCATTCAAGCACACTTGCTGATTGCCACATAGCATGTTAGAAGCTGAGGATCAGGAAACAGAGTAAAACTCATAATTCCTGTCTTCCAAAAGCTTAAAACACAACAGGGAAACAGGTGAAAACTCCTATTGGGTCAGGCCCCAAGTCAGAACTTGTGTTTTCAAAATCCTCAGTAGAAAAGAATTCTGATCATAATGTAACTGCAACAGCTTCCTCCTTCCTTCCTAGATTGTTTGGTCCACACAACTAAAAGAACAGACCACACAGGGGAATGCACCTGGAGTGGACATGTGACCCCCATCTCACCGAGAAATGTAGGCCCCAAAACTAAATCAGTTAGCCGTGGAGATCTGTACTGTAAAATATTTAAATAAAACTAAGTTTCTGGCTGTCCAATGCCTAGGATTTCCTCCAAACTTGAGGCATATACTTGGGATAATTCAACTTAAAACACAGGCTACATGGCTTACGTGAAAATTCACTTTGAAAGGCCCTTGGGGGCATCTCAAAGAGAGAGGCAGTAATCTTCAAAGCAGCTGAAACCAAGACAACCTGCATGAGACCGCTGACTGGGAGACATACTGTACTTATGAAGAGACCACAGCCAGAAAAAACAATGTTTTCAAAGATACACTCCAAACAGAAAGTCACAGCAGCAGATGCTCTCCACCCCAAGTGATCAAACTGTTTGCCATGTGGGCAACTCTTTGTAGCATACAGGGATTTATTTATTTACTGAGAGTTAACAATTCCTGGAGAAGCACAAGGTGGCCTAACAATATCAACAGCAAAAATAATAATGGCAATTAACATTTATTGAAAAGTATTAAATGTCAGGCATAGCAAAATGGTTTGCATACTATCTCATTAAATTCTTAAAACAACCCTATAAAGCAGTTATTAGTACTAGCACTATTACAGTAATAAACAAACTGAGGTTTTAAAAGTTACGGTAAGCAACCTGCCCAAAATTATGCAACCAGTAGAACAGAGCCAGGATTTGAACCCAGAGGAGTCTAACTTGAGGCCATGCTCTTAACCACCATACCAGGCTACCTCTCAGGTACTCATTCATTCATTCTTCACCAAATATTTACTGAAAAACCTAAGTAACAGGCACTGTCTTAGGTTCTAGGGACACATCAGTGAACAAATTAGATAAGGTCTCAGTCCCATGGAGTTTTCATTCTAATGGGACGAACAAACAATAAATACATAAACAACTAAACTACATAATTTCTAAGCGCTATGAAGAAAATAAACAAGATGGTGTGTGCTAGAATCCAAGATAAGGAGGTCCACTTTAGATGATCAGAAAAGGTATCTTTGAAGAGGTGACATTAAGCTTTTACAAGAAGGAACCTAAATCTATCAAGGGACACAGAGGCCCAAAACTATCACTGAATAACTCGATAAGTATTATGCAACAGAGTGAACAGTTTCCATGAGAGCACAGGAGAGAAATGAACTCTGCCTGGAGTGTCTGGGGAGGCATCACAGAGGAGATGACATTTAAGCTGGGCTATAAAAGATGAGATTTTGCCAGTTGGAGCCATTCTAGGCAGAGAGTGCCATGAACAGAGCATGAATGCAGGAAAATGCAGGAAGTAGCTCTGTTCCTGCTCAAGCATTGAGCAGTAGGAGCTAGGGCTGAAATGCAGTCTCATTGGAAGGCCTTTATGCCAGACACCTCAGTGATTGGTGGACAGCTCAGTTCTCTCGAGGTGCCTCAAGAGCCTCCCTAAGAGGGTGAAGAGGAGGCCAAGACCATGACCCTCCCCTCCACCAACAACCTCATTCAAACAGCAGCTGTTTATCTACTTTATATCTGAGGATTCCACACTAAGATTCATTTGGAAAACAGCATCTATTTCTTAAAAAAAAAGATTCTTTTTAAACCACAGCTTCTCAATAATTGTAGAACAAGTGGAAAGACGACTTGAAAAATACTCTTAACCATCTTGATCTGTCATTTATAAGACACTCCACACTTCAGCAACAGCAGAATACACGTTCTTTTTAAGTGACCATGGAACATTTACCAAGACAGACTGTATTCTAGGCCATAAAACAAGTCTCAATACATTTAAAAGGATTCAGAGTGTTCAATGACCACAGTAACAGAAAGATATTTGAAAAATTCCCAAATATTTGAAACCTAATGACATACCGCTAAATAACCCATGAACCAAAGAAAAATTAAGGAAAATCAGAAAGTACATTAAACTAAAAGAAATGAAACACAACATATCAGAAGTTGTGGGATACTACTAAAGCAATACTTAGGGGAAAATTTATAATGCTTAAATGCCTATATTAAAAAAAGAATGGTCTCTGGGGGCTGGCTTTGGGGGCTGGCCCAGTGGTGTAGTGGTTAAGTTCACATACTCCGCTTTGGTGGCCCAGGGTTCCCAGGTTTGGATCCCGGCTGTGGACCAACGCACCGCTTATTGAGCCATGCTGTGGTGGTGTACCATATACAAAATAGAGGAAGATGGGCACAGATGTTAGCTCAGGGCCAATCTTCTTCAGCAAAAAGAGGAGGATTGGCAACGGATGTTAGCTCATGGCCAAGCTTCCTCACAAAAAAAAAATGGTCTCAACTCAATGACCTCAACTTTCACTTTAAGAAATCAGAAAAAGAAGAGCAAATTAAACCAGAGTAAGAAGAAAAGAAATAATAAAGATCAAAGTGGAAATCAATAAAATAGAAAACAGTAAAGCGATAGAGGAAATCAATGAAACCAAAGGCTGATTCTTTGTGAAGATCAATAAAATTGGTAAACTTCTAGCCAGACGGATCAAGGAAAAAAGACAAAAGAGATAAATTACCAATATTAGGAATGTGAGAGGTACCATCACTACAGACTGTACAAATATTAAAAGGACAATAATGTAATACTCTGAACAACTTTACACCAATAAATTTGCCAACTTAGATGAAATGGATAAACTCCCTCAAGAACACAAAATACCAAAATAACCTGAATTAGCTCTACATCTATTAAAAGAATTAAATTTATAGTCTTTCGCACAATATACTAAAAACCAATGAATGGTGAATTTTATAGTAGTGAATTCTATCTCAATAAAACTGTTATTTTTAAAAAAATAATAAATACACAAAACTAAAAAACAAACAACAAACCAAAAATCTTCCCACAAAGAAAACTCCAACCTATGACAGGAGCTTCACTGGTAAATCCACCAAATATTAAGGAGGAAATAATATCAATTCTAGACAAACTCTTCTGGAAAAGTGAAGAAGGAAAGCTTCCCAACTCATTCTGTGAGGACAGAATTACCTTGGTACCAAACCAGACAATGACAAGAAAATGAATCTCTCTCACAAACACAGATGCAAATTTTTTAAAATAAGATTTTAGCAACTTGAAAATCAATCAGTGTAGTTCACCATATTAACAAACTAAAAAGAAAAACCACATGATGATCTCAATAGACTTAGCAAAAGCTTAAATCCAAAATCCATTCCTGATAAAGCCTCTCGACAAACTAGGGACAGAAGGGAACTTTCTCAATCTGCAGCTACATCATACTTAACGGCAGAAGAATGAATGCTTTCCCTCCACATTCAGGAACAAGACAAGGACGTCCCCTCTCACCACTTCTAATCAACATCATATTGGAGGTTCTAGCCGGAGCAAATGTGCAAGAAAAAGAAATAAAAGGAATTCATATTAGAAGAGCAGAAGTAAAACATTTTATTCATAAGTGACATAATTATTTATGTAGAAAATCTAATGAAATCTACAAAAAAAGGGTACTAAAACTTAAGTGAATTTAGCAAAGCTGCAGGATATACGATATATAAAATCAATTGTATTTCTATATACTAGCAGTGAACAGATAGTGAAATTTTTTAAAAATACCATTTACAATAGCATCCGAAAATATGAAATACTCAGAAACAAACCTAACAAAAAATGTGGAAGACCTATACACTAAAAACTACAAAACTTTGCAGAAAGAGGTTAAAGAAGACCTAAATAAACGGAGAGATTTAACTTGTTCACAGCTCAAAAGATTCATCATAACTAATTTGTCAATTCTTCCTGCAAATGATCTATAAATTCAACTCAATCTCAATCAAAAAGCTAGCAGCCTGTTCGTAGAAACTGACAAGTCGATTCTAAAATTAATACTAGGGCCGGCCCCGTGGCTTAGCGGTTGGGTGCGCGCGCTCCGCTGCTGGCGGCCCGGGTTCGGATCCCGGGATCGCACCGACGCACCGCTTCTCCGGCCACGCTGAGGCCGTGTCCCACATACAGCAACTAGAAGGATGTGCAGCTATGACAGACAACTATCTACTGGGGCGTTGGGGGAAAAATAAATAAATAAAATCTTTAAAATTAATACTAAAATACAAAGGACCCAGAACAACCAAAACAACTTTAAGAACAAAGTTGGAGGATTAATAATACCTGATTTCAAGATTTGGTATAAAGCTAGAATAATGAAAACAGTATGGTATTGGTGTAAAGACAGACAAATACATTAATGGAACAGAAGACAGTCCAGAAATAGACTCACATGTATACATACGGACAACTGAGCGCTGACAAAGGTGCAAAGGCAATTCAGTAAAGTAAAGGATAGTCTTTTTAACAAATGAGCTAGAACAACTGGCTATCCATATGCAAAAAAAAGTGAACTTCAATCCACACCTTGCACTATACACAAAAATTAACTCAAAATGCATCACACAGCTACAAGCAAAACCTAAAATTATAAAACTTTTATGAAATAATATGAAAACATATGAAAAAATAATATGAAAAAATATGAAAACAACATAATTAAAAAGTGGACAAAAGAATCAAAAAGGCACTGCACTGATTACAAATAAGCACATGAAAATATGCTCAACATGATGAGTTATTAGAGAAAACCAAATCACAATCCCAATGAGAATCACTACACACTTAGAATGGCTAAAATTAAAAAGACTGACCATGCCAAGTGTTGGCGAGGATGAGGAGAAACTGAACTAGAACTGGATCTCACACACTGCATGTAGTAATGTAAAATGGTAAAAAACTCTCTGGCAAACGATTTAACCATTTCTTAAAAAGTTGAACATACACCTACCACATGATCTAGCCATACTACTCTAGGTATGCACCCAAGAGAAAGGAAAGCATACCTCCATACAGACTTATACACAGAAGTTCACAGCAGCTTTATCTGTAATAAACTGTAAACAACTCAATATCCATCAACGGGTAAACAGATGAATAAATCCCAGTATACACATACGATAGAATACCACTCAGCAATAAGAAATAATAAACTACTGATATACACAACATAAATGAATTTTATTTATTTATTTATTTATTTATTTATTTATTTTTGTGAGAAAGATCAGCCCTGAGCTAACATCTGTGCTAATCCTCCTCTTTTTGCTGAGGAAGACCGGCTCTGAGCTAACATCTATTGCCAATCCTCCTCCTTTCTTTCTTTTCCCCAAAGTCCCAGTAGACAGTTGTATGTCATAGTTGCACATCCTTCTAGTTGCTGTATGTGGGACGCGGCCTCAGCATGGCCGGAGAAGCGGTGCATCGGTGCGCACCCGGGATCCAAACCAGGGCCACCAATAGTGGAGCGCACACACTTAACCGCTAAGCCAGGGGGCTGGCCCCATAAATGAATTTTAAAATAATGATGCTGAGTGAAAGAGCCAGACATCTCCAAAAAAAGAATACAATCTCATTTATTTAAACTCTAGAAAATGCAAACTACTCTGAAGTGACAGAAACTAGATCAGTGCCTGCCTGGAGAGGGTGGAGGCAGGGAAGGGCAAGAGGAAGGGCAAGGGGCATAGCTCAATAAAGCTGTTTAAAAAATGGCTGAAGGCAATGAATAGCCACTGACAATTTTTAAGAGAAAAATACAATTAAATCCATGTTTTAGGAAAAAGATAACACAGGTGGCAAGGTAGAGGACAGAGGGCAGTGAAAGAGATTAAAACAAGGGTTTTAATCAGGTATCTACTGCAAGAGTCCAAGTAACAAAACGAGAGATTATGTATGTCAATCTCTTTTTGCCTCTTTTCTTGTCTATAAAATAAAGATACTATCGGGGCCACCCAGTGACATAGTGGTTAAGTTTGTGCACTCCACTTAGGCGGCCTGGGGTTTGTGGTTTCAGATCCAGGGCGTGGACCTATGCATGGCTTATCGAGCCATGCTGTGCAGGCGTCCCACATATAAAGTAGAGGAAGATGGACACAGATGTCAGCCCAGGGCCAATCTCCCTCAGCAAAAAGAGGAGGAGTGGCAACAGATGCTAGCTCAGGGCTAATCTTCCTCACCAAAAAAAAAAAAAAAAAAAAGAAGGATACTACCTATATCACAGGGTTATTGTGAAGATCAAATGGAATAACATATATGAAAATACTTTCAAGCTATAGAGTACAACACAAATGTCAAAATATTACTACTGCAATTATATACACATAATTCCTCCTGTCCTTTCCTTCTAATTTAATCTTTGTACACCAGTGGTCTCCTAACTCCTAACCTGCTCTCAAATACAAGGCCAGCGTTCTCTTCAGGTAGATAAGTATTAGAACTTTCCTGGGCTACAAGTGTTCTAGCATTCATGAGAACTATATATTTAGCCCAAACCTAATGACAGCTCAGATCCTCTACCCTCAAAGACAAAAGTTAAGTATTTATAGCTCCTGGGACCTTATCCCCTGTACCATATATACGAGTGATTACAGACAATCAAGTCTTTCTCCAGAGACTTAAGGGCTGAACCTTTTTTAAAAAATCCATTCACCACGTCCTTACCCAAGTCTTTCCAGTTTTGTTTGCAACCCCATACCTCATCCATTGACATATCCCATACTCTGCAAATTTCATTCTCCATTTCTTCATCAAGCTCCATCTGCTGCTCCTCACCATCTGAGCTGGACTTGGTGTTTTCAGGGCTAACAATCTTCAGAAACAGAAGGAACAACAGAGATGAATAAAAGCTGTCTGTAATACTCCCAGGTAACATTATCCCACAATCATGTAGAAGTCACAAAGATCCTATCCTCAAAGTATCTTATCTTACTAAAACCTCGTTCAAAAAATTAGTTCCTTGGGTAGAGCTATTCATTCAACATTCACGGAGTAAATACTGCTGCTAGGCACTGGGGTAGAAAGATGAAGATGAACAAGACTTAATGTCTTGCTTTCAAGCACTTCAGGATCTAGTGGGGAAAAGCCATATATACTGATAAGCCCAAGAGAAAAGCCTAAGTGATTCAACTGAATGTGGACAAAGAGTTGTGGGCGCAAAAATGATGGACCAAAGACCTATGCGTGGGAGAAGTTAGGGAAAACTTTTTAGGAGATGATATTGAAGCTAAATCTCTAAGAATAGGAGTTTGTCATGCGAAGAACGGAAGAAAAGCACACAAAGTATGAGTTCAGAGTTAAAAAAGGGCCTAGCATGTTCTGGGAATGGTAAGCAGTTCAGTGTTGATGGAACACAGTGTGTCACTGGCAGATGAGGCTGGAGACGTTGCAAAGAGCCCTGGATTCCAAGCTAAGGAATATGAATTTTCCTCCTGTAGGCAAAGGGAACTACCGGGAGTTTCCAAGGACAGCATTTTTTTGAAGATTATTCTGGCAGCAGTGTAGAAGATGGACTGGAGAGGCCCAAGATGGACTGAGGGAAATCAGGGAGACGTGGGGAGAAGAAAGGGCACATTTACCGAGAGCCTCCTATAAGCCAAACACCATGGCAAGCACTCTGTGGCCATTATAATCTTATTTGACCTACATAAGAACCCTATATACAACAATAAAGGTATTATCATCCCATTTTATAGAAATTAAGAAAGAAACTGAGGCTCTGAGTGGCTGGGTGACTTGCCCCAAATTACGCAGTTAGTAGGTGATGAAGTCGCGTTTTTGATATCAGATCTGTATGACTCCCAAATCACCATTTATTCTACTACCATAACAGTCCATGAAATAGACAATTTAGGACCTTCGGAAACCACAGTGGCGATGAGGAGCAAAAGCCTGAACAATGTATTTAAACAGTAATATATTTTTTGAAATTTTGCAAAAGTAAAATGTTTTAACAGCAAGCACCCCAGCATCCCTGCCATTATACCCCGCTCTGTGCTGAGGGGCACCGGGAGGGGCTCCCGGCAGTTTGGGGGTCCACGGAGGCGGCCAGGGCGCCAGGCGTGAGGCCGCGCCGCGCGGGCCTGGGGAGGGGTCGCCGCGGGGACGGCGGCTCCGGGCCGGGGGGTCAGGGGACGGCGGGGAGCCCACGCCAGGCGCCGGTTTCCACACCTGGATGAGCCCGCTGAGGACGCCGAAGAGCCAGTGCTTGCTGTAGACCGTGCTCCCTATGCAGTCGCCCCCGGCCACCTCCTCCTCGGCCTCGTCCCGCCTCGGCGGCGGCGGCGAGGGGTTTCGGTCCATGCTCGACCGCCACCAGCACGCAGGAGCCGCGCCGGAAGCCGCCGGAGGAGGCGAGAGGCCTCCTGCCGCCAGAGGACCCGGAGCGCCCGGCGCGGCTCCCGCCACAGCGCCCCCTGCTGCCCGGAGCCCGGCCGGCCTGAGAGCCAGCCCAGTACGCCCATCAGGCCTGGAAGCGCAGACGGCTTATCTCCCCCACCTCACCCTATCCAGGACCCAGGCACAGTCATATCATAACTGTTATTTGTCACCCTCACTGGATTAAATATTCCATCTCTCCAGGAGCTCTTAGCTTGATGGCAAGGGCCGGAGGCTGGGGAGTGGGGCAGAGAACAGGATAGTGAATCGCCACATCTCGGACCTCTGATTTCTGGACACCGTTGCTGCACTTAAAGACATTGTAGGGGCTCATTCTTCTCCCAGGTGTCGTTGGAATCCTGGGAAAGACAAAAGTCACCAGTAAGAATGCCAATATTCCAACTCCTGTATTTTCAGTTCATGCTTCTATTTAGTTCAATGGTACTCAACCTCAGACCCAATGCTCCCTCCCACTCCTGCAACAAGTATTTACAACACCCACTTTACTTTAATGACATGAAAATTATAGATGATATGACCTACCTCAACATGTAATTTCAAAAATATCCATATGATGCCCTAACAGAAAGGAGAAAAAAAATTAATTTAAAATAAAATGATAATTCTATTTTAGTATTTTAAATGCTCAGGCACCACTGTACTAGAAGACATAATAAAGGTCCCTGACATTAGCATGTATACGTCAAGTCACTGTGAACCTGACAGCTACAAATGCAGAATGACACAGGTGTGGTTCCATCATGGATGGGTCTTCTCAAAATCATGAACAGATGATGGTAAAATTTCTAGCAAAACAAAGTTTCAATTTACACAATAATTACATTTCTGGAAAGTTTTAAGGTATAATAAAACTGGACAAAAATACTCTATGTTAATATATAAAATACAGTTGGGTCCTAGGCTCAAATAACTATAAACATTCTTTTCGTCTTATGTGCAGGGGCAGACCCAGGTTTTTCGGGGCCTGAATTATGCAATTTGGGAAGCCCCTTTAGGAAAAACAGTACAAAATTACAGATATTAAATTAGTTACAATAGGAAATATTTATTCAGAATGGGAAAAAAGAAATCACAATAAATTACCAATTTTAAACAGCCAACAAATACCTAAAATGTCATGAAATCCAGAAAAACATCCAAATATTTTTATTAATAAATAGCTTGACACACTTCTACCACCCTTTTTCTTTTTTTTAATAGATTTTATTTTTAGAACAGTTTTAGGTTCACAGCAATGTTGAGCAGAAGGTGCAGAGATTTCCCACAGAACCCTTGCCCTGACTCATGCATAGCCCCCCCGGTCAACATTCCCCACCACAGTGGTGCATTTGATACAGTTGATGAACCTACATTGGCACATCATTATCACCGCGAATCCATCGTTTACATTAGGGTTCACTCTTGGTGTTGTACGTTCTATGGGTTTGGACAAATTTATAATGACATATATCCACCGTTATAGTATCATACAGAGTAGTTTCACTGCCCTAAAAATCTTCTGTGGTCCCCCTATTTACAATCCTTTTTTAATATATTTTGCTAAGTTCTCTCTGATCATCTCTTTTTATGACAATGACCTTGTAAGATCATTTTCTATAGTGAAAAATAGAAAGATAATTCTGTCTTTAGTATGGTTGTTTGAATTTTTTAAAGTTATTATTGGTAGTTAGGGAAGTTTCTTTCACCTTCACAACTTATTATTGGTAATATTATGTAAAGTTGTGACAGCTGTCAAATTTGTGAAAACCTCTCTCTGGAGGAGAACTTTCATTGTGGCTAAGATTCTATGAGAATAAAGTCTTCCACTTATGATCTTACAGTTCTCCATAGACTCACACCTGACTTTGTACATTTCAGAGTTGTTTCTCCCCAACTACCCACATACCCTGTGCTGGGCTCTACAGGACATGTTCATTTTGCCATATGACCTCTGCTCCTGCACCTAGGAGTCACCTCAGTAGGTGGTAGAAGCATACCTAGAAGCCATTCCTACTCCAGGATAGCAATCAATGACTTAATTATACTTGGTAGTGACCACAAACCACATGAATATGTCCCACTAAATGCAGACCGATTGTAGTCCCAACTCAACTTTTCCTTAGTCAGATCCCCAAGATGCCTGTAACCACCCTGGTGGCACTCAACACAAATGGAAATGTGATGGTGGGACGTTGGACTGGACAGAGTTAGAGGCATTAACTGCTTGCAGTTAAAACATCTTACTTTTTCCTATCCTATGAGCCAGCTATCCCACTACTGGGAATCTATCCAACGAACCTGAAATCAACAATCCAAAGAGACTTGTGCACCCTTATGTTCATTGCAGCATCATTCACTATAGCCAAGAAGTAGAAGCAACACAAGTGTCCTTTGACTGATGACTGGATCAAGAAGATGTGGTATATATATATATATATATATATATATATATATATATATATAATGGAATACTACTCAGCCATTAAAAAAAGACAAAATCATCCCATTTGCAACAACATGGATGGACCTGGAGGGTATTATGTTAAGTGAAATAAGCCAGAAAGAGAAAGACAAACACCGCATTATTTCACTCATATGTGGAATATAAACCAACACACGGACAGAGAGAACTGTATAGTGGTTACCACGGGCAGGGGGGTTGGGGGGTGGGCACAAGGGGTGAAGGGAGGCATTTATATGGTGACCGACAAACAATAGTGTACAACAAAAATTTCACAATATTATAAACTATTAAGACATCAATAAAAAAATATTTTACTTTTTCAGATTTCACTAAAATATTTGACCATGTGAACACTTTTCTAGGGCCTCTCCCAGGGCCATGGAAAAGTCCCATATAAGTGAGGAGCCTTTGAAGCTTAAGCTTCATCAGTTTCACGGTAAATCGGACTCTGCCTACCTGCATGTCTGATAGGACATTACAAAAGCCATGCAGAATGCAGGATGATCCTTTGTTTGCAGCAGTGTCTCATAAATTGTAAGATGCATATATCTCTGGGCCATCTGCTAAATGTCCTCCAATCATTGTGCCAACCAAAAATGTCCCCAGAGATGTCCAAAACCTGGAGTGGGGTTGGGGGTGGGATCAATGCTGTCCCTGTTGAGAACTAGGGTCTAGATCTCTCTCTGTCCCGGGGACTGGCAAGTTTGGGGAAGAATTATGTTAATGCCATCCTCTAAGGAGGTGGCTACATACCTCTTTCTACCGTTCCCTTGTCACAATGATGTAATCTCCTCCAAATTGTCACTTGCTTTTTCCTCAGCCCTTTATTGGCTCTGGTCCCCCCCCCATATAGATTTACCTCATAGACTTGTTGTGAGGATCAACTGGGGTGGGACATGGAATACATTCATTGAAGGAGTGACTAAGGGAACTAATACATACAAAAGTGTTTTGTAAGCTCTAAACTGCAATACAAATATTAGTTATAGCAAAAGGTTAAGGATTTTGGGTCTGGCGCCAAGCTAGCAATGTGAGTTGGATGCATTATTTGCATCCAAATGCAAATGCAAGAACTTTTTGTGCCTCAAGTTTCCTCAGCTATAAAATAAGGATATTTAAAGTGTGAGGATCCAATGGGATAACACAAGAAAACACTTAGAGTTATGCCTGGCCCATAGTTAACTCCTCGCTGAATGTTAGCTGTCATATCATTATCATTCTACTATTAACTAGTGTTAGAGGAGCTTAAAAACCAACCAGCAAGAGGACTGACCTACAACCCACTAACTCTAACAGGGATGGATGCAGATTCCCAAGAAGGCATGAACAAAGTGCTATTCAGGCATTTAGTATTAAACATAAGGGTTTTGAGGCTGATGGTTATGATGTGCTGAGGACCTGGTGTTCTATAAAACCTGAACCACCTAGCAGGGAAAGAGTGAAGGGACATGACTTTGAAAGATGTTTCCCAGCACCATGGACAGGGACTGGTTAACAACAATCTGGAGGGAGAGGATGGGAGAGGAGAAAGCCTCCTGGGACTAGTCTCCATGGCAGGGAGAGAGACCACCGAGGGACCCAGATTCTTGGGAGGCAGAGAAGAGGAAAGGACACAGCTGTCTGAGCAGAGAGGAAATCTGGACACAGAGGGGCATAGAAACAGTCCATTGTAA
The DNA here is from genome assembly GCF_057802395.1 of Ceratotherium simum simum. NCBI lineage: Eukaryota > Metazoa > Chordata > Mammalia > Perissodactyla > Rhinocerotidae > Ceratotherium > Ceratotherium simum. The sequence goes on along the minus strand of NC_141906.1, from coordinate 12,400,006 downwards.
CCAGAGATGCTGGGGCCAGCAGGACCCAGAGGACAGGGTCTGGTTTGGAAAAGAAACTGTGCGTTGTATGAGACTGAATAGACTTCTACAAGATTTCAGGATCTTCTGGGGTTATGTAAGAGAGATAACTCAGGCTACACTTTGACCCCAAGGAGATGGTCGCTGCTGGGGTGAATCCATGGTACCTCAGAGTCCTTTTTTATACTTTCCTTTGATTTTTTTTGACATCAAATTTTCCTACCCTCCTGGTAAGGATTGGGGATTATTTTCTCTACTACTCTCTGGAATTGTTTGTACAAAATTGGAATGATTTGTTTATTTATTTATTTATTTATTTTAATTTTTTTATGAGGAAGATTAGCCCTGAGCTAACATCTGTTGCCAATCCTCCTCTTTTTTTGCTGAGGAAGATGGACCCTGGGCTAACAGCCGTGTCCATCTTCCTCTACTTTATATGGGACACCGCAACAGCATGGCATGACAAGCAGTGCGTTGGTGCGCGCCCAGGATCCGAACCTACGAACCCCGGGCTGCGGAAGGTGTGCACTTAACCGCTGCGCCACTGGGCCTGCCCCCTGATTTGCTTTTTTAAAGGGTTAAATTTGTCTGTAGAACCATTTGGGCCTGCTGTGTTCTTTGTGGGAAGATTTGATCTTTTATAATAATGATAGGATAATCCAAGTTTTCATTTCTTCTTGAGTCAGTTTTTTTAAATTGTTTTTCAAAGAATTTGTTGATTTTTGTCCAGTTTTAAGCTTTATTGCTGAAGTTGTTCATAGTATTCTCTTTTATCTTTTCTATGTTCTGGAACATAGAGTTATGGACTGATAATTGGTCCATGTAATGGTCCACACAAGGTCTATATAGTATGGTCTGTGTTATGGACATATAGTTTTACCCCAATTTAATACTATTGTTTATTAGTGCCTTATCTCCTTTTTAAAAATAAAAGTGATGATGTTTATTGATCATCCTCACGATATTAAATAGGCATAGGCTCATTCTCTTTAAGTAGGGAACACCGTCATGTTCTGTTTGCAGATGCTAACAACAAATGGGATTTCACAAGCATTTATTAAACACTTTTATATGCTCTTTATCAAGCATCAACTACTAGGGATATAGAATTCAGTAATACGAGATCAGCAATTGTCCCTGCCCTCGGGAGACTCACAGCACCACCTCCCGAGAGCAGAGTGAAGGGGAAGCTCAGTACTTGTCAGGCAGGCCAGCAGGTCTGAAGTGATTGGGGTCTTTGCCACTCCGGCCCCATTCATTGGCAGCCTGGTCAGCCCTCGAGTCTGCCGCTCCGTGGCCGCTGTCTCCAAACTTGAAAAGGTCTGTGACTCTCTGAGAACCCTCTCTGGCATCACTGGAATGGAGGTGGGCAGGTAGGAGATTAATCCAGGGCTTATGAGTAACAGTCCTATCCTCCCTGTCTGTCCTCTTTCCCAGGGATGGCTCTGAGAGGAGCCCAGGAGAGTGGGGCTAAAACATTGAGGCTGCCTGGTCACAGCCCACTCAGCCCCGCTGATGCCCCTGGTGCTGGGTGAACAGCACCCAGAAGGGAAGGCTGGGAATCGCCCATTCCCACCAGTCCTGATCTGGCTCTGTCACCACTCAGACCCCACACTGTGCACAGAGGGGGTGGGGTGGGCCAGAAGATGAGGGGCCACAGTCTCTACAGGAAACTTCCCCAGGGCGTGGCCCCTCCTGTTGTCCAAGGCAGCCCAGCTCTGCCCACCCACCCCCGCACCCGAGTCACCTGATCACTTTAGCAGCCCAGGCGCCCCCAGGGCCCCTTTGTGCAGCATCGTAGTTCCCTCGGGCGTGGAAGTATTTGTCGGAATCTTTGTAATTGGCTTCTCTCATGTCAGAGTAGGCTCTCCACATGTCTTTAGCCCCTGGAAGGGAAAGAAAATGATGAGATGAAGGTGATCACATCTTGGCAAATAGAGAAATCAATTTTCCTCTCAGTGGTTCTGAGACATCATCCTTTGACAAAGCCCTTGGAGATGATACGGCTTGAGATGAACATTCCTTTACTTTTCACTCCCTGGTTAATGTGATGAGAATCACACCAGGTGCAAATTTTATTCTGTCTGATTCTATTCCAAGTTCTGTTGCTCCTTTGTTTTAGGGTGTGTGTGATGCGTGTGAGGAAGAGGTGGGATGGTCCTTAGGGCATGTGTGGTTGTACAATGAGCCTCTACCTGGAAAGATGCAGGGAACCCTCCGACCGGGGCCTGAGAACAAAGGCGACTCTGAGGGAGGCTGGGAACCCACGGTGCTCCCAACCTAGTCACGGGAGAACTTCATCCCTGTGGGCAGCGTGAGAACCACTTGGTCCTGAGTACATCTGAATGTCCAGGTACATTTGCGCCTGGACAACTGTCAGAATTCAACTGGCAGGTGATAAAGGTGAGTCCCTAAGAGAGCTTTAAAGAACCTGGGTGATCAGATGCAGACAAAGGGCAACTGACCCACCAGCTCTAAAGGTCAGTGTCCTCTCCAGTGAAGTGGAGGAGTGGGGCCTCCCTCAGAGTGGTTATGTAGAAGGATGGGGAAGATACAGGTATAACTTCTAGAACATTCTACATGCTCAATATACCATCACTTCTCTGGTCCTTTGAGAGCATGGCACAAAAGGAAGAAAAAGAATGAACTAAGATGAGGAGCAGGGAGTTATGCATGAAAGAAATCTGACCAAGCTAGAATAAAATGGCAAAGACTTTAAAAAATTAGCTGATTAGGAAACAGAGAAAAACCTAACGTAGAGTTGTAATCTTAGCTTATGTAATATCCCCATGAGATAACTTGTCTTCATTTTATGTCTTCATTATTCCTGGTGTTCAGATAATACTTGTGTTGAGAGCTATGACTTTCTTACTATACTTATTTCCTCTGAGTTACTGACTTAAATAGATCCGTGGAGTCCAGACTTGCATAATAAGTCCTTCCAAAATGCCTGACACATTTGGTCACTTGAGGGGGCAGAACCGGAGGGAGTGGTTCTCAGCCTTCAGTGCACAGACATCACCTGGGGGGCTTGGTAAAGGCCGGATTCCAGCTCAGCCCCAGAGACTGATTCAGGGAGGGAAGTGTGTGGACCTGGGCATCTGCATTTCACAAAGCACCCAGACCCATGGAATTTCATGTGGGTAGTCTTAGAACAACCCTTTGAGAAACATTGACCTGAGAGATGAAAAGAGATTTTTAGCCAGGTGTGCAAGAATTAAGATAGGATTAACAGCAAACTCTTAAAACAATTCCTCAGAGACTATCAGAAAAAAACCCACAAAATAATTTTGTGAAATAAACAATTTTTTGCCACTTCACTATGGTAATGAGGTAACTATCTATTTTTTTTTTTCCTGTGAGGAAGATCAGCCCTGAGCTAACATCCGTGCTAATCCTCCTCTTTTTGCTGAGGAACACTGGCTCTGAGCTAACATCTATTGCCAATCCTTCTCCTTTTTTTTTTCCCCAAAGCCCCGGTAGATAGTTGTATGTCATAGTTGCACACCCTTCTAGTTGCTGTATGTGGGATGTGGCCTCAGCATGGCTGGAGAAGCGGTGCGTTGGTGCGCGCCCAGGATCCGAACCCGGGCTGCCAGTATTGGAGTGCGTGCACTTAACCACTAAGCCACGGGGCCGACCCCGGTAACTATCTCTTGCTCTTGGTTTCCTGGCCAGACCTCAGCCCCACTAGAACCATCATCAAGATACTTCATTGCACCTTTTATTGCAGGGAGGGAAGCCCTACGGAGTTGCCTTCCAAAGACACACATCCCCACTCCTGGCCATTTGCTCAGATAAGAACAGGGTGTGTTTACAAATCCCTCGCTCTCCCATGTGCACTCTTATCTGGGAGGCAGTGTGGTACCTGGTTAATAGCCAGGTCTGGGGAGCTCGACAACCTGGGCTAAATCCTGCTCTGCTTTGGGACTTTGTTAGGCATCTGAATCTTTCGGTTTCCCTGTTAAGGGATAATGGTACCTACATCTCAGGATGAAAGGATTAAAACCTGAAGATGAAAATGAGTTCATATGTCCATGTAAAGCTCTTAGAACAGTGCCTAGGACATATTAAAAGCTCAGTTACTTTGGTTGTAATTACTAAGCGGATGGGAAGTGGGCACACACCCCACACCTTTGATGCACCCACTTCCTGGCTCCTGAAACATAGACGTGAGCTGTCCCTGACTCCCCACTAGGCAGCAGTAGAGCCCCACGCATATTTAGGCAACATGCACCCCTGAACTCAGGTTTCCTCCTCACTCCTGCTGAAAGTTGAGGCCCAAACCTTATGACCTCGGGTCTGGGGATCCCCACAGAAGAGTGCAAAGCTGTGCAGAAAAGCCTGGGGAACTGCTGTCATGAAAACCGTGTTCCTTTTCTAGCCGCTTGTGGCCCTTGCCCTGTGGATATGTGGCCTCTACTCAGGTGAATCTTGGGGACTGCCAGTTGCAGCCTCCCCCTCACCCCCATCCTTTTTGGTCCTTACCTTGACCAGCTTCCTTGAGGAATGAAAACCATCCTCGACTGCTGACTCCTAGGACCAGGGAGCAAAAAATGATGCCGATGGAAAGCTTCATCTTGCTGCAGACAGTCAAGCAGACACAACAAAGGTTGACAGGTTTTTATTTTTGATAATGTTGATCCACCTTACATTCCAAAAATAAATCCCACTCAATTTTATACATGCATACGTATATGTATGTCTATCTATACTGATGGATACATAGATTGTATTTCAGAGGGTCCAGTTCTCCATTTCCATTGTCTCATTGGAATCCCGGTGATTTACTGGATGAGAGATTGCAATGGGCTTTTAGAATAAACAACTTTCCATTTCAATCATCCCCTTTCAGCTCTGCAACCCACTGTACAAAACTTTTCCAGAGAGGCATTTGGGGATTTTGTGACCACACACCTCTCGGTAATGTGAGATGAGTTAAACCATCCACAATATTCGCAGAAGCCTGCTCTACCCATCACTGACTCCACACAGAAGAAGCATACAACAGAATCCCTCCCCCAAAGTATTCACATCTGGTTAATTCTGATTGTCAGAATAGCGACTCAGGAAGGAGGCAGAGAGCGGGGATGCAGCACAAGGATGCTGGTGGGGAAAGAGAATCTCCAAAGAGGAAAGCTGCTGGAAAGTTCTAGCACCTCACCTGTGGCTGTCTCTTCCTGCTGGGCTCCTGGTGAGCTGAGCTGCCTGTGGTGCCCACCTGGGAGATGTGGCTGGTGCTATATATACTGACATTTTGCTAGGGGAACGAATGGGGACACAGATGTGAAGCCAACAAATGAAATTTGGGAAATTCCTCTTGGGCAGAACACAGCATTCAGAACATCAGGGTTATTCTTCACACACATCCAATTTTCCCAGATTGTGCAATCTGGTAGCTTTCAGGAGTGTACTAAGTTGGATTTTCTGCCCATTTCCAGCCTCACTCCTGGTGGGGACCAGGTTTTTCCCCCCGCAAAATAATGTACTGACATTTTCTGTGAAGGGAAACCAATATTATAAAAAGAGATTTGATTTAAAAATGAGCAAAACAGGCCACAGGGACCAGCAGAACAGGCTCCATTGGAGGAAGCTCAGGATGAAGCTGGAACCCCAGGGCACAGGAGTAGGAAAGGAAGGAGATAGACCACCCAGGAAAATAAAATTAAGAGCACCCACATGGGGTGGTCTCAGCACTGGAAAAGGGAGTAATCCAACTCAAGTGTATTCACGATCAGTTTCTATTGAAGGTCATATGGGCAGGTTATATTGGGAGGATGCTGTAACCCAGGAAGGTTGTAGTATAGAAATTTGCTACAATGTCGTGTAGAAATGACAAACTATAAAAATAAGCAGGAAATGGCCCAATGGCTGCTAAATTATCAGCATAGAAGATTCAGGAAGGATGCATAGAAAGCTTGGATGCAGCATGCTGTAGGGTGTGATGATAGAGTACAGCTGAAAAGCAGGATTGGGCTTTATTATCTGAGTTTACTAAGATAATCTTGGGAAGAAATTGTGTGCAGGTGCCAACAGGGGGATGATGTCCCTGGTTCACTCCCTGCCCCATCCCTGCCACTTCGTCCAAAGGGGAAATTGTAAAAGCAGTTGGATATCCCCAAGAAGAAAGATGATGTGTGTGCAACATGGCAGAGATGATGGAGGATTAGAGGACAGATCTGGTCCTCTTCACAATGGGACTGTGGGCCGGAGCCTGAGGACAGCGTAGGGCAAGTAAGGCCCAGCCCAGACAATACCAGCTCAGGATTTGTGCCTGGAGTGTTTCTGGGAGACAAGGAATGTGAGTAGTGCATTGGAGATACTAGGGAAGGAATCTCCAAGACTGATGCAAGCACATCATGGAGACTTGCTAGTCGAGATGTGGGAAGACGGAAAGAACAGTCATGAAGGACGGCAACCTTGTGCTCCAGTAGTAACCCAGAGAACAACAAGGATGAGGTCCTTCCAATGTTTTACAAGACCAGAGAAATTTGAGTAGGACATTCAAAAGAGGAGCAGTGACCCAGGATGAAGCAAGTCAACAAAGATTCCACTAGTGTTTGGGAGTCATTATCTTAGATTAGAGCCTACCAAAATTAGGAGTGATGGCTCTTTCTGGATCTTGGTCATATTTTAATTCTTGTAGGTATAATGAGATGAAAGTTGAAAGGCAGATAACTGTCAAGGATTTCCCTGTGCCTTTGGTTCTTATAAAGGCAATGTTAAGCAACATACAGATATTCCACAGACAACTTCCTTCCTTGGGAAAGGTGGATTCCCTGTGGGTGGGTGGTCAGGGTCCCTGAGCTGGCTTGGCTCTCTTGGTCCTAGGAGTAGACCTGGTGGGGAAGAGAGAGTTGTCAACCCTCCACAGCCATTGGTCATGGGCATGCTGGGGGGGTTGCTTCATAGAGAAGGGCATGTGATATTCAGACCCCCTTTTTCCACGTTCCTCTGGGCAGAAATTGTCAGCCAGTGATCACATCCTATTATAATTCTTTTACTCCCTCTGGGGCCATTCAATGCTGGAAATCCACTCCCCACTTTCTCATGTCATTGAAGTCATTCTCTTCTTTGAAGGAATCATTACAGAGAAAGCAGGTACAATTTCTAGACACCAAGAGGAACTCTTCACAGGGACTCTAACCAGCACTGCAAGTTCTCTTCGCTTTGTTACTCAATGTGTTCTGTCTTCTGGGAAGGGACACACAGTTCCTTGCAGGGCCATACTCAGAGCAGTAGACAGTAGTGTCAGTCTGCCTTTTTCACTTGCTTCTCCTACAAAAGGAAGCTACACTGTCATGGTGATATCAGGGTCTCCAGGCCTTAAAGGGATTTCCCAAGAGTCTCTCGTGAGTCTCTGTGTCCCAGTTTGCAGAGATGGTCTCTGTTAGTGCCTATTGTCCCAGCTTAATAGTTAATAGTGACACCCCCTTCCACTCTCGAAAGTGACTTGGTATTCACGATAAACTAGTTGGACCCCCACTCTACTGACCAGGCTGTTGAGTTGCCTGAAACACCTCCATTTCTTCTGTTACAATTAATGTAAGTGGAAGAGAAGATCACCAAGGCTCTTAAGATCAGAAACCAAAGTGAAAAAAAGCCCCACAGGATAGCCTGACCAAGAATGGCACCTGAGGCCCAAGTCCCAGATTCAGAGGGACAGCAGGAAGAAGGATGAGCAGGTCCACGAGTGTAAAATGAGGAGATAATGACACCGAGCTCACGGGGTTGTTGTCAGGATGACATGAGTGACGCTCAAAGGGGCTTGGACGAATTCTGGGCACATGTAAAGCACTTAAATTTAGCTCTTCTGGCTCAACCAAGAAAAATCATAATATTTTATACTTTGCAGAAGACAGAAAGATTAATTACTGTATTGTTACCAAGGCCACACATTGTTAACACATTAACTAGTAAGATTACCAATCAGAATGCAGTTTTAAAGATCAAGCTTTAATTTTACAGGTCACAGCAACATTCTCTGAAGTCTCTGAATCTCTTTCAAGATCCCTTTGTTAGAAATAATTGTTGCAAGGAGAGTGTTTTTGATGCAGGAAACCATCTGCATTTTTTGCGAGAGAAGAGGGAACATTCTCTCCTGACCTTGGCAGGACTTCTGTCTCCAGCAGTTAGATGGTCCTGCAGGTTTTCTAAGGCTAAGCCTGGAATTCCGCTAGACAGTATGAGAGAGAAAGATGGGCTGGAGGAGCTCAGAACTCACCACAAGGAAATACAGGGCCAAAGGAGGATTGTGAACAGCTGGAGTGTTGAGTGTGTAATCTTTTGCATCTAAAGTCCCCCATTTTGTTAAAGTTAAACAACACTTTATCTGGATTTCCGTCTGCATGAGTTCTTTTTCTCTTTCTCTCCAGATTTCAATTTCAGATATGAACTACCTGTTTAGTATCCAGATGAAAACATCTGTGGGCACCCTTTAATACTACCATTCACTGCTCTTTAAAATATTACTGGTTTAAAACAATTATTATATCCAACATCATGAAAATACCTTTTTAGAAAATTTCAGTGCTCATGGATGGGAAGAATTAATGTTGTTAAAATCTCCTTACTACCCGGAGCAATCTACAGATTCAATGCAACCCCTATCAAAATTCCAATGGCATTTTTCACAGAAACAGAACAAACAACCCTGAAATTTGTATGGAACTTAATTTTGTATGGAATCCTAAAATTTGAATGGAACAAAAGACCCCAAATAGCCAAAGCAATATTGAGAAAGAACAAAGTGGGAGACATCACATTTCCTGATTTGAAGTTATATTATAAAGCTATAGTAATCCAAACAGTATGGTATTGGCATAAAAATGGACACATAGATCAATGGAACAGAATAGAGAGCCCAGAAACAAACTCTCGTATATATGGTCAATTAATTTACAACAAAGGAGCCAAGAATATACATTGGGGAAAGGATAGTTTCTTCAATAAATGGTGTTGGAAAACTGAACAGACACATGCAAAGCATGAGATTTGACCCCTATCTTACACCATACACAAAAATTAACTCAAAATGGGTTAAAGACTTGAACATAAGACCTGAAACCATAAAACTCCTAGAAGAAAATATAGGCAGTAACCTCCTTGACATCAGTCTTGGCAAAGATTTTTTTGGATTTAACACCAAAAGCAGAGGCAACAAAGGCAAAAATAAGCAAATGGGACTGCATCAAACTAAGAGCTTCTGCACAGCAAAGGAAACCATCAGCAAAATGAAAAGGTAACCTACCAAAAGGGGGAAAATATTTGCATATCATATATATAATAAGGGGTTAATATCCAAAATTTATAATGAACTCACACAATTTAATAGCAAAAAAACCTCAAACACATCTGATTTAAAAATGATCAGAGGATCTGAACACACATTTTTTCAAAGAAGACATACAGATGGCCAACAGATATATGAAAGGGTGCTTAGCATCACTAATCATCAGGGAAATGCAAATCAAAACCACAATAGGATATCACCTCACCTATTAGAACACCTATCATCAAAAAGACAAGAAATAACAAGTGTTGGAGAGGATGTGGAGAGAAGGGAACCCTGTTACACTGTTGGTGGGAATGTAAATTAGTACAGTCAGTATGGAAAACAGTATGGAGGTTCCTCAAAAAATTAAAAATAGAACTACCTAAAATATTAGTTTTAGGGGCCGGCCCCGGGGCTTATCGGTTAAGTGCGTGTGCTCTGCTACTGGCGGCTCGGGTTTGGATCCCGGGTGCACACCGACGCACCGCTTCTCCAGCTGTGCTGAGGCCGTGTCCCACATGCATGCAGCTAGAAGGATGTGCAACTATGACATACAGCTATCTACTGGGGCTTTGGGGAAAAAAATAAAGGAGGAGGATTGGCAACAGATGTTAGCTCAGAGCCGGTCTTTCTCAGCAAAAAGAGGAAGATTAGCATGGAGGTTAGCTCAGGGCTGATCTTCCTCACAAAAATAAATAAATAAATAAATAAAACTGTTTAAAAAATAAAATAAAATATTAGTTTTAAAAGTAGAACTAAATGATCTAGCAATTGCAATTCTGAGTATTTATCTGAAGGAAACAAACCACACACTTGAAAAGATATATGCACTCCCATGTTCATTACAGCATTATTTACAATAGTCAAGACATGGAAGCAACCTAAGTGTCCATCAATGGATGAATGGATAGGGAAAACTAATACACACACACACACACACTCACACACACACACACAATGGAATATTATTCAGCCATAAAAAGAAGGAAATCATGCCATTTGCGACACATAGATGGAACTTGAGGGCATTTTGCTAAGTGAAATGTCAGACAGTACCATATGATCTCACTTATGTGTAGAATCTAAAAAGAACCCAAAAGCCAAACTCGTAATACAGAGAACAGATTGGTGGTTGCCAGAGGCAGGTGGGGTGGAGCAAAATGGATGAAGGGGTCAAAAGGTACAAACTTCCAGTTATAAAATAATTAAGTCTTGGGAATGTAATGTATGGTAAGGTGACTATAGTTAATAATACTGTATTGCATATTTGAAAGTAGCTAAGAGAGTAGATCTTAAAAGTTCTCATCACACACAAAAAATTGTAAGTATGTGTGGTGATGGATGTTAACTAGACTTATTGTGGTGATCATTTTGAAATATACACAAATATCAAATCATTATGTTCTACTGATGAAACTAATATAATGTTATATGTCAATTAAGGCTCAATAAAAAAATAAATGAATAAGGAAAAAATTTTGAGTCAAGAAAACCTTAGCTGAAAGAGTATATTAGTGTGGTAGACAAAATAATGTTCCCCACCAAAGATGTCCATATCCTAATCCCTGGAACCCGTGACTATGTCACCTCACGGGCACAGGAAGATTTCAGTGTCACAGATCATTTCTTTCTCCATCCGTTGAGACCTCACATCATCCATTGACTATCAGTTTGATGGGGACATCGTTGAAGAGCACACATGCTCCTCCATGTCAATCAAGGCCCAGAAAGGCATCACTTGACTAGTGACAGCTGTGGGAAAGAACACACAGACCATCCAAAACATCAACACATTATTTGGAAACTATTAGAATGATTTGAGGAACAATGTGTGCTATAAGCATATCTTTTGGTGAGAAGTTTGAGAACTTATGTACTTTTGTTCATAATGGAGGAGCACTGGCAGAATTTTAAAATTTAATGTATTAATGCTTAGTATATTAATTTATATTACTTCACCAGATAAAATTTTTGGACTATCACCCCATTGAATACCCCCAAGCAACCCAAGAAACAAACTGTTACTCACACTCCAGAAGCTCCTGTGCCCTCTCTCTGGCAGCACGCTCCTCCCTGCCCTTTCTCCAAAGGTAACCCCCCTCCTAAACTCTGTGCCTATCATTCCCCTGGTTTTTTTAAAGTTGTTTTTATCACGTGTGCGTATTCATAAGCGATTTACTATCTAGCCTTTGCCTGTTTTTGACCTTTCTGTAAACAGAATCATACTGTCTGGATTCACTGGTCACTTGCTGATTTTGCTCAATGATATGTCCTTAGATATGGGCATGTTGCTGTCTGTTGTAGTCCTTCTTTCATTTTCAGTGCTGAATACTCTTCCACAGAATGAATATATATGTATATCACAGCTTATTTTGACATTTGGTTGTTTCTTTTTTGCTATACAAACAGTGTTGCTTCTAACCATCTTGTACCCATGTCCAGGCACAAGAGTTCCTATGGGCACAGACTCAGGACTGGAATAGAATATGAGGTGTTGAACTTGAGTTGATAATGCCAGGTTGTTTTTCCAAAATGCGTGCACTAGTTTATGTTCCCACAAGCAATGGATGAGTGGCCCCTGCTCCACATTCTAGGCCAGACTTGTTTTTATGTCGAGTTGGTGAGTGATAAATAGTGTCACATTATAGTTTAAATTTGTGCTTTCCTGGTTATTAATCATATTCACCATTTTTGTATGTTGATGAGCCATTTGTACTTCCTCTTCTGTGAAATATCTACTCATTTCTTTTGTCTTTTTTTATTGATTAGTAAGAGTTCTTTACACACTTGATACAAGGCCTCTTTGATTATGCATGTTGCAAATATATTCCCCCAGTTTGTGGCTTTAATTGTCCCTCTATTTTCAGTCTCTTTACGGAAGTAAATGTATTTGGTTTTATATTTAACAAACTCATAACTTAACAAAATTATATTTTTTTCTGACATGCACTAATTCTCTTTAAATGTGTTATTTTTTCCATTTGTCTATTAATTTTTAGAATAAGGAGTTATAATCCTAGCAACCACAAAAGGTCTCCAGTAAACTTTGCCTTTTTTTTTTTTTTAACGTTTCTTATGGTATCTTTTGATGAACACTAATTCTTAACTTTGTCGTAGTTTTTTCTTCCATTTGGAACTATCTTTTACAGTAGACCACTATCTTATTCAGTGCTCTGATGACCAATTTCTATAACCCATTTAATGTGTTTGCTCTTAGTACAGAGTATGTCATTTATGGCTCAGCTATCAATGCAGGCGTTGTCAGAGCTCTACCTTCATTTTTCTCTTAAGCTTGAGAATTTTCTTAAAAAGTGAGCACTTTTGCAAAGGATTAGCAGTTTTGTTGTGCTTCTTTTTTTCTCCTGGAGAATCTTTGAAACTCTCAGCTTAGATTCAAATGTACAGCTGGTCATCTCTACTCCTTGTAGGTGGACTGCTCTGTGGTGTGCTGCAGAGGCTCAGACCAGCTCAGGAGAGCCATTGTCAAATTTTCAGGGATTTTGTGACCTGAGTGTTATGTCACTGGTCATGTGAAATGAGCCATGGTGGGAGTATTTACACTGTGGAAACTGACAAACACTCTAAGTCAGGACTTTATATTTTTCTTCCAGCCAACTGTAAACAATTCCCAGCACATGCCTGGGACTACTCCTTTCAGTCCCAAGTTCCACAAACCCTTTCCTTTGTCCTTCTAGGCACAAACCAACACTTGAGGAATGGGCAGCTACTACAAATACACAGCTTCAGCACCAAAAAGGCTGGATTCCTCACCCCCTATTCTTCAATTCACTCAGGGAGATTAAAAGAGAACATCACATTCAAACAACTGAAGAAATTATTAAATTCTTGTGTACGCTGTTGATTATATGGCCGCATTTTCTCCCCAAGAAAACACACATTGGTGGGGAGAGGGGGATGCATACACCAGAAAGGAAAACACGTTTACACAGCAGCTCTGAGCTTCCTAAGACCAGCACTTTCACCTCTACATTTATCTGTTGAGGGCAGCAGCTCCCAGATTCTTCTTGGGGTAGACACCCTGCTAAGGCAGTGGGTGGTTTCTGCTCTGCATGGCTCCTCCCTCTGCCCCAGGTCCAGAAGTGTGGGACAATGCTCTCCACTGGACCACAAGTGTCGTAGAGAAAGATGACCGACTTTCCTAGAATCATATACAAGTCTAACGCGACTATCAAACCCAAAAACGGTCATTTAAGAGAACAGATCCACAGTGTTTCTCCTCTGAGCCAACTGCTGATGGCTCACAGGTGAGACTACACCTGCGTTTCCTGGGTGTGCGCGCAGTGACTTCTGGGAGAAGACATAGAACAGCAGTCAACAACGGCAATAACTACGACACAACACAACACTCCCACAATTATTCTACCTTCCAATGACTATAGCGTTTCTCAGCAAGAAACTCTTCAGCAACATGATTCTGAGCCGGTTAGAACCAGTTCTCAGAGGCAGACAGACTCCTCATAAAGACCCAAATGAGGTTAATCTGAGTTCCCCTTTCCTGGTTGAAGTTTGGGCTGAATGTGGAGTCACTGTTCTCAGATCTCAATTTAATCAACTCCTGATGACACGTCATTTGTTAAGGCAGATGGAATAACACACTCAAAGCATCAGAGTAAGACAGACATCTTTTTGATGCAAGAGGCATAGACATCTTTAGGAAGCCACATAAGTATAAGATAAATTGAAGTGATTGTCAAAGATCTTTCCTCCCCAATATCTCCCACTGAGACCAGATGGTTTTTCAGGTGAGTCTGCTAAAATCTCAGGGGACAGTTAATTCTATGTTATACAAGTTGTTGTAGAAAACAGATAAAGAATGAAGTTGTCCAGCCCATTTAAAGATGTTAGAGTAATCTTGATTCAAAACCAGAGATGGGCAATACAAGAAAATAAAACAATAGTCCCATTTTGCTTTCAAGGGCACAATAATTCAAAATAAAATATAGTATTAACTAACCAATTCTGAGTATTAAAACTGCCTCATGATTGAGTGTGTTTTATTCTTGAAATGCAAAAATAGGTCAACATTACATCAATCAAGGTAATTCACCATATTGATAGCCTAAAGGAGAAAAATAATATTACCTCAATTGATCAAAAAAATCATTTTATAAAGCTCAAGACATATTTATGGCTTAAAAAAATCCTTTAGAAAACTGCACATCAAAGGGAATGTTCTTAACTTTTATAAGATTCTATGCCAGAAGTTATAGTAAACATATTATTTAAAGGGAAAACTCCAGTTGCTCCTACTGAGAACTGCAAAGCCTTTCTCTGTGGCTTAAATCAAAGAAGGGCTGTAAAGTATAGAGCACATTGTGGCGTTTGCAATGAAAGAAAACAAGCTACTCCAATTACTGTTCACCAGCCTCCTGCACCACAGCAGTTAGTATTGTCATCAGTGTGTGCTTCTGTTGATGCTCTTATTAAAGTGTGTTTAAGTCTACCCACATCTGACTGCCCCTCTAGAACTGGAGGTAGAGTTTAACTGAACTAAAGATAGTGAGACTCAAGATAACTGAAATGAATATGAGAACTATTCCTTAGGTAAAATGAGCAGGGACTGGTTAACAATTGAGTCAGGAGTAGGCTCTGATGTTGACGAGAAATAAGCTTCAGTTCAAGATGGAAGTTTCCAGGGTAGGCTTCCTGGGATTAGGCTTCCCCCAAAATTGCAAAGAGGTCACGAGAGGACAAGGCCTGGAGGCAGAGAGGGGCAGGATGCAACTGATTGGGCAGTGAAGAATCTGGATACAGAGAGGCCTGGGCACAGCAACAAAATAACCAGGGAGGCCTGGTCATGACGGAAGAAGAAGTGGGGGCTGGGGGCTGCCCAGAATTTGTGCCACAGCTACGCCTCCAGCCATTGAGGAGCCCAGCATGACAGCCAATGCTCTGCCACCTCAGCTTACTCAGGAGGAGAAACTGGGGCCACTAAGGGCAAGAGGGGCTCAGTAGGGTCACATGAGGACATGGCATAGTTACAGTTCAGGTGGGGGTCCCTGGGCCCCACATTCACAGTCTGAACCTCCACAGTGCCACTTATCTTCCATATGGCACAAGATGGCCATCCTTCCAGAGAGTCTGTCTCAAAGATTCCAGTTTCCATCAACCAATATCCAAAATATTAAAGAACACATACATCTCAACAACAAAAAAACTAGCAATGCAATTAAAAAATGGGCAAAAGATCTGAACAGACATTTCTCCAAAGAAGATATACAGATGGCCAACAGGCACATGAAAAGATGTTCAATATCCCTAATTATCAGGGAAATGCAAATCAGAACTACGATGAGCTATCACCTCACACATGTCAGAATGGCTATAATTAACAAGACAGGAAACAAGTGTTGGAGAGGATGTGGAGAGAAGGGAACTCTCATACACTGCTGGTTGGAGTATAAACTGGTGCAGCCACTCTGGAAAACAGTATGGAGATTCCTCAAAAAATTAAGAATAAAACTACCCTATGATCCAGCTATTCCACTGCTGGGCATTTATCCAGAGAACACGAAGACACAAATGCATAAAGATACATGGTGCCCCTACGTTTATTGCAGCGTTATTCACAATAGCCAAGACTTGGAAGCAACCTAAGTGCCCATCAAGGGATGAACAGATAAAGAAGATATGGTAAATATACACAATGGAATACCACTCAGCCATAAAACAAAATGAAATCTTATCATTTGTGACAACAGGGATGGACCTTAACATAACCTATTATGTTAAGCGAAGTAAGTCAAAGGGAGAAAGTCAAATACTGTATGATCTCAGTCATAAATAGAAGATAAAAACAACAACAAACAAAGACATAGAGACAGAGGTTGGATTGGTGGTTACCAGAGGGGAAGGGGGTAGGGCAGAGGGTGAAAAGGGTGATAAGGCACATGTGTGTGGTGATGGATTGTAACTAGTCTTTGGGTGGTGGACGTTATGTAATCCACACAGAAATCGAAATATAATGATACACACCCAAAATTTATATAATGTTACAAACCAATGGTACCTCAATAAAAAATATCTTAAGAAAAAAACACACAAAAAAACCAAATTCAATTTGAGAAACATGTATTGGGCACTGCTGGGTGCCCTGGGGACACAAAGCTCAGCAACACTGTGCCCTGTTTGCGGGGAGAGGTGTGTGGCGGGGAGAGGTGTGTGGCTCACAGCCTCGTCCCGTGACAGCAGAGGGAGCTGGGAGCTCGGTATTTCTCAGCCAGGCCAGCAGGTCGGAAGTGCTCGGGGTCATTGCCACTGCGGCCCCATTCCTCAGCTTTCTGATTGGACTTCAAGTCCCGCAACCCATAGCTGCTGCTTCCAAAGTAATCCTGGTTTAAGAGTCCTTGAAGATATTCCCTGACATTGCTGGAAGGAAAGGAGGGAGGAGATTATCTCCTGGGTCACTCTAGACAGCTCCACCTCCCAATTCCCTACTCCCCTTCCACCCAAGGAATGACTTTCAGAGGGGGCTGTAAGAACCCATGCTCAGGAAGGAGGGGCTAAAATATGCACCCTCTTGGGCAAAGGCCTAAATCAGCTGGCCCTTTCTATGCCGTGCAACAGAGTTCTGTAGAGACCCCTCACTTTCTCTTTAGGGGTGAGGGAGACATGTCCACACCAGCCCTGCTCTGGCTCTGCTGGCAACCCAGACCCCAGGAGCAGGGGCAGGAGGAGGAGGGGCCACGGGCCCTCCTGACTCTGTGGAGACAGACAGCTCTGCTCCCCCCTCACTGGCCTCCCCAGGACCCGAGTCACCTGATCACTTTAGCAGCCCAGACGCCCCCAGGGCCCCTTTGTGCAGCATCATAGCTCCCGCCAGGGCATGGAAGTATCTGGCTGAATGTTGGTAATTGGCTTCTCTCATGTCCCAGTAGGCTCCCAACAAGTCCCAAGTGCCTGGAAAGGAAACAAAATAACCAAAATGAACCTGGTGACATATTGGATAAGTAAAAGAATGAAAAGTGTCTACTCTTTTCAGATTGCGGCTCTTGACAAAACAGTGATAGGAGAAGGGGATTCCACATTTTTTTATCTACCACCGCCCATAAGAGAAATACATCCTTTCCAGCTGAGCGCAGGCAAGTCTGGCTTGAGTAAATCTGACATGACAGGCATAAAAGGCACAGAACAAACGTCGAAACAGGCAGTAAGAGATGAGGTGGAATTGCGTGAGGGAGCTCCACAGGACCTGTGTAATCAGACTTAGCTGTAAGGCATGGACACACGTGTTTAAGTCTCTGTCCTGCTAATTAGGCTTCAGCCTCCTCACCTCTTGATTGGGAGGATCATACCCACCTCCACTTTCCCACCAGCATCACCTGGATTTTGGCTGTATCAGATCGTGATGAATGTGAGTCTGTGCTAAGATAAAGAGCGAGAGCCCTCCCTTCACCGTCCGTCAGCTTCTGTCATTGCACAATGACCGTGCGAAAGAGGACCCAGAGGAAATCTCAGGAGATGGCCTAAACTGCACAAGCGTGCAATCACTTCCCGACAGAGCTTTCTAGGGCGTGTTACAGCAATCCTCATTACCAAAAGGGCACAGAGACTTTTCTAGTATTGCAAAAAGAATCACATCATCTGAATTTATTATCCAAGGCAAACCAAGCAAAAAACCAAAAATCCCCTACAGTCAAACATTTGAATTTGAACATTCTGCTCGGGTATTAGGGAGTGTTTTTAAATACAACTCGTATCCTTCACTTGCTTGAAAATGCTGCACAGACTGTGATTCATGGTCGCCTCACTCACCTTTGTGTCCAGACCTGACCCTGTGTAACAGGGCTACAGGGGAGCACAGCAGCTGAGAGCCTGGGTTCTCAGGCAGACTGTCTGACTTTGAATGTCTGCTCTTTTTCTCAATGACCTTGGAGAGGTTACTCTGTTTCTCTGTCTCAGTTTCCTCATCTGTAAAATGGGGCTGTAATAGCACTCACTTAGGTAGTTTGAAGATTAAATGAGACGATGAGCGTGCAGCATGTAGACTGGGGTTAGAGCTCCCTGGTATTGACAGTTAAATGAGACTGAAGTGTAGAGTGCAGCGCCCATGACATGGTCTATGGGTAATAAGTGTTAGCTATTGTTTGAGAGGTTTGACCCATCTTTCACCCAGTAGTGGTCAGACCCATGTGAACTGGTTATTAGAATCAGAGCAGGAAGACCAAGACTGAAGTTAATAATTTCCTTCCTTGCATGTGTTAAATTTGTCACTGCCTTGGTCCAGGCTCAAAACCGTGTAGTCAGCCTTGCCTCTTCCCACTCCTCAACCCTCACTTCCGGTTACGAGGTAAATCCTCTCTATTCTATGTTGGTGGGGTTTCCATTAGTTATTTTTTTCCCATTCTCTATTGCCTCCAGCCCACCTTCTCATTACTTCTTGCCTAGACAGTTGCAGCCGTTTCAGAGACCGTTCTTTCCTCATCTTTAAACCCTGCCCTCCCCACTCCACCACTAGTCTCAGCACATGAAAATGTCAGCAGCCTGTCAGGCACCACCAGTCAGGAGATTCACAAACTGCCACCCATCAGAATCACCCCAGACCTTGTGAAGGATATGGATCCCAGGGGTCCTGCCCCAGATCTGGACTTTGTAGTTTTGGGGATGAATTTAACCTCTTTCAACTTGCCTCCCCCCACGTTGTTCCCAGATTCAGATGTCGAGTTATCCTAGTTCACAGATGAACCAAGGACCCTAGGAGAGAGTGATTGTCTCTGTCTCCTGGGAAGTTAATTGGAGATTCGTTATCAGAATCCTCGTCCCCTTGAGGCACAGCCTTAATCGTGCCTCTCCCCAATCAGAAACTTTTGGTGGCTCCCCTCTGCCTTCAGAATAAAGCCCAAATCCTTGAGCTTGGCATTCAAGGCCCTCTATGGCTTGTTTCCAAACTCTTTTTCAGAGCCCAAGTTAGCCTCTCATCCTGGGTTCTCTGTTCCTTAGATGTTCTGCACTTGGTCCTCTGGCTGTGCACTGTTCAATCCTGACGTGCCCTTTGCCCCAGTGCCACCTGCTGAGATCCCACCAGGGTTCTGTCCCTTCAGGAAGTTCTACATGTATACTTTTTTTTTCAATTGTAAATTACAGATAACATAAAATTACCATCTTAACCATTTTTTGGCAGAACAAAGGGCTGAAATCTCCCCTCATGTCAGGAGAAGTAACTTGAGACTGAAGTCAGAGTTCAAACCCACTTTTCCCACCCCTTCATGTAGTAGAAATCTGGATACCACTAAACTTCCTGAAAATACTCCAGGATTACAACACGGTGCTGCTGTGTGGAGATGACAAGCCTGGAGTGTCTAGTTAACCCTGGTCTAATGGATCCCGAGAGAGGCCTGGAAAGTTCCCACTTGGTAGTTCTTCCCAGAGGGTTCAGAAAAATAGAGGCCTAGCCTTTAAACTTAATGATTAGG
Organism: Ceratotherium simum simum; assembly: GCF_057802395.1. Taxonomy (NCBI): domain Eukaryota; kingdom Metazoa; phylum Chordata; class Mammalia; order Perissodactyla; family Rhinocerotidae; genus Ceratotherium; species Ceratotherium simum. Next base: position 12,380,281 of record NC_141906.1, on the reverse strand, counting down.
CTTAAGACCCTGACTCAGGGGCGGGCCCCGTGGCTTAGCAGTTAAGTGCGTGCGCTCTGTTACTGGCGGGCAGGGTTCAGATCCTGGGCGTGCACCGACGCACCGCTTGTCCCGCCATACTGAGGTGGCGTCCCACATACAGCAACTAGAAGGATGTGCAACTATGACATACAACTATTTACTGGGGCTTTGGGGAGAAAAAGAGGGAAAAAAAACGAGGAGGAGGATTGGCAATGGATGTTAGCTCAGGGCTAATCTTCCTCACAAAAAACAAAAACAAAAAAAAGACCCTGACTCAGGGTACAATTAAATTGAGAAAATATAAAAGTATAAATGTTGATAAGATTATGAAGGTTGGAATGTTTGAGCTAATTTTATATAAAGAAGTTATCTCATCTTTGGCTGAGTATGTTTTAAAATGTCTGACTAGAAATACTTCGCCTGTCCAAAATTATAAGGCCAAGACCTATAGATAAAGTCCTCATGAAAATTATGATTAGAGATGTAAGAGTTGAGGGAATTCAGATGAAATTTTGTAGGAAAATTGATATATTTACGGGCTTTTATGTGAAGTGATTGTCTCTCTTTTTGCCTCATTGTATTATAGATTGTATTGTGGGGATAGACATTGTGTCTCACTGGGGAAAGGTAATGTTTCCCCTGCCTGATTGTAAGACAGCATATAAATCTGCCCTTCACACAGTGTTAATTAAACACACTAAAGGGAAACCAATAGAGTTGCTTGAACCCACACAGTATGAGATAAAAACTAGAGGCTAATATCAGGTGCTAATAAAAAAGACAATAAAAGCCCCCCAGGTAAATTGGTCTAGGGTTAAATTGTGCACTTAGAAAAAAAAGGGGGCCTTTGTTAAATGCTTTATGCAGACTTTTAAAAGTTTGATACATTGTCCTGAATGTTTTAGAACATACAAATCTTTGATTCATCTCTCAAGTTAAAAATTTCCCTGATATAAAGAAGCAATTGGAAAGGTGTAGCTGGAGGGATGAATCAGCCTCTTTTGTCAAGCTGTAATCCAGTTCTTTGGGGAACTGAAAGCAACTGTCTTTGTCTTACAAATCTCTGCAAGACGGGAAGTATGGCTCCAGAAAGCGGTTCAAAGTTGACTTGTCTTTTGCCAATCCCAAATCCTCCCCTGTTCCTCAAAATGCTCCTATATATTGATTGAGACAAAAGATTGAGACAAGTTCACTTTTCTTTTGAAACTGATAAGACAAATATGCCCCAGAAACTCCATCTTGAAGAAAATTTGACTGCTTCTCTGTGCCTTTATGATATAGATTTTCTGCTCCCATCTTCTCTAGGACCTAAGAACCATTCTTTGAAATGCAAATGTTTCTCAGAAACTAGTGAGTTTTGTATTGCCCCTGATTCAGAACAAAAATTTAATGTCTCCGTCTGTGTCTACCTGCGTGTTCATGTGTGTCTCTATGTATGTTACATGTGTGTGATATTTTACCTTTAGATGGTATGGCCAAAATTAAGACTTCTGTTCAAGTGACTTAAAGTAAGCACTTACGTGTCTTTCAAGTGAACGTGATATGAAATATCTTTGGTAAATAAAAGCTTATTTAAGTTTGTTTGTTTAAAATGGGCATGTCCTCAGAGTTATCGGCATTGGATATGATGCAGACAAGCAGCCTGGGTTTACTTGTCAAATAAGCTCATGTTATCCCTGTTACAAATCTGTCAACTTAATAACTTAATATGATAGCTAATTTTGTCCAACGTCTCATGAAGTTTTCTTGGATAATCTCAACATAATTGTTGGGAGAAAACAATTTAGATGTAAGTGATATAAGAGTTTATAGATAAAGCAATAATTATATTTGATGACATATATCTAATAACTTCCAAAATCTCTTTAGTAACTTGAAATTTTGAAGTTTTGCTCAATTAAATGATGGAAAATTCATTGAATATCTACATTATTTCTAAATAAGATAAAATATTAGACATTAATTACTAAATATAAGCTTATCTACTTTTGGATTCTTATTACAGAAAAACTAAAAGGTGTTTTGAGTCTATTGGTAAACGTGTCTTGTGTTTTCTTAAAAGATTGTACTACAAAGTAACATGTTTCTAAAATTATAAAAAGTATTTACAAATTTGTCAAGCCACAGAATGCTAAAGTAAAAGAAAATTTATAATTGCTTACTTAGTTTTTACTTAGAAGTTGGGGGTTCTAAGGGTTAAAATTCTAATATGTGATTAAAGCTGCTAAAAATTAATTAAGGAAAATATGTTTGTATTCAAGGAAAGTAAAATGTATGTTTTCAGTAAAGAAGGTATAAAGATTGAAAATATATTTTTTGTTTGGTTAAGAAAGAAAAATTTGTCCTCACAGTACTAGGAGGAAAAAAGAAGGCATGGGACAAATTCTAAGTGTAAAAAAAGAAAGTTATAGAAGGTTTGTGGAGGAAGAACCCTGAGAAAAGAGTTTTGCATGGTCAAGTTGGCTAAGATTAAGATGAATCTAATTAAGTAAATAAGTTTTAATATCCAAAGTAAACTAATGCAAAATTAGAATTTATTTTTTTCCCCTCTCTCTTAAAAGGGTAATTTTCTTAAACTTTTAGTCTACTCTTGGAAAACAGATTATGAAAGGCTTTTTTCTTTGAGTAGTCTACCAAAAGGGTAAGGATTCTGTGTTTTATCAAAATAAATTTCCTATATTTTTTTATCAGGTCTTTAATCACAGGTGCTAAGGCTTTTCTTACAGCTATTTAATCTTCTGCAGTCACCTAAAAATATTTACTTGTCAACATGGTTAAAGGATAACTAAGCATTGTTTCATAGGGACCTAGGATATTGTGTGGGTAAATGTTATTGATGTAAGTGTTTTAAAAATTATATAACGTTCCTAGAATTCTGATGTCCTGTTTGTCAGTCATAATTCTACTTATTATCTTAAAGTGTTGTATGTCACAGAAATAACCAAGTTTCTTTGACAATTGTCATTGTTAAGTCTTTTGGCATTTACAGACAGTTGTTGGTTTACTCTGATGCTTTTGCAAATGTTTCATCTTCAGAGAGATTCATGGAAAGGACTCTGACACTTACTTTAGAATACAGGTTTCTGATAAACTTTCAGATTATAAAACGGAACTGGGTAAGAAATTACAGAACTCTAATGGAGAAACTAATGACTTCATGAAACTGCTAACAAAAGATCAAGATCAAAAGTTGGTTACATGGGACTGAATGAACTGATGAAGATGATTACAAATTTTTACGACTTTTGTTTGAAATATTGCTGATTTTTAAAAATGTTTTGTTTTTTCAGATTTAAGGAAAGCTTTTTGTCTTTTCTCTTAAGTTAACTATGACTTATAGCAATTTGGTAAATTATAATTTTGTAAGCAGAATTGAAACATTTATCTTTTTCTCTCTACCTGATCCCCCCAGAATTTGGAAACTCTCAGTGAGTATTCTTATTTCATGGCCATATAGTTATTTGCATAAGTTCAATAAGAATCTGTTCTCCTTATAACAGGACACAATTGGAAACGTGGGTTATATTACCAAAGTTTTAACTGGAAAGTCATATTTGAGAGAAACATGCATAGACTCAGATGTGACCAGACAGCTTTTGAGAGACAAAGATTAGACTATATGGAATAAAGCCACTTGGAAACATTGGCCTGGTACCTTGTTTACAGTGTTCCCAGCAACCTTACTGGGTAATTAAGGAAGGTTACTTATCTGGCAGGTGCCTGGAACCTCAATATTTTGGGGAACCTCAAAATAAGAGAACAATTCACCCAAATCTGTAGGTATTACAGACTTTGTCTGATAAGTCCTTGGATTTCCTGGCCTTGAGAGGCCCTTAAGTTCAATCTGAGATTCCTTATAAAAAGTTCTAGAAAAACAGATTTAAAAGAGCCTATATGATCAATTGCTATTCTTGCTGTACTTATGTAAATGATTGGGCCAAATTTACTAAAACTAGACTTATTTTGCAAACCAATTAGTCTTAACTTGGCTATCTTTGGTAAAAATTAGGGTGATTTTAGAGAGAAAAATTATATTTCAGTAGAAATTACAATATACATTTGTGGATGTTAGATCCTAGTTCTGTTAATTGTCTTTGAGGTTTTTGTTTTCTACCTGTAAACTGGACTGGATCCTGATTTCTTCTAGTCTAATGAAATATCTGGCTACAAATCTCCAAACTAACATTTTCAATTTTTTCCATCATTTTTATTTGAAATCATTGAGAACTGAAACCACCCATTTTCCTAAAGCCCTGCAAACTGAAGCAAGATAGTTTGATATAAACTTAAGAAAGATCATGATAGCATCCTTGTTGCTATGTAAGCCACTCAAAATGATACCTGAACACCAGGTGACATCATCAGAGACATTTTAAGCTGCAAAAGATGCTTCGACCCTGACACCTGGAAATCTTCTTAACTGGCTATCCTCTGAACTCAGAAACTGGTTTATAATTTGCTCCAACCATTAACTTTGTTTTTCTTTTTGTTTCCATAGAAATGCTTCTTATTAAATGCCTGATTGCTTGCTTCCATAATATAGGCCTAACTTTGGGAGCCCACCTGCATCACCACCTTCTAAAATGAATTTAACTAGACTAATCTATTATCAGGGCTAAGAAATGTATTCAGTGAGATTGAACAATCTACCAACTCAGCTTTTAGACTATGAAACTTCTTAAAGTTTCAAAGGACTCTGAAACTTCTTAAAGTTTCAAAGGTGAGACTGTGGGCGATCAAAATTGGCCACCCCAAATTGTGTCTCTTTGCCTTGACAGAACAAAAGACTGAAAGAAACTTTGATCTTCTCTCTAACTACCAAAAAGAATTTGAGATGGAAGGCCTGTCCCCAGGACAGGCCATCACCATAGATAACACTGGGCAGACTGTGAGGGTCCTTGCCAAGCCCATTCTTATCTACTGAGTATTTGCTTTTCCATTTCCAGATAAATTGCCTTCTTCCCCTTTGAAGTCCCAAATCACTACCCACAATCCTCCTTTATCTTTAGCTGAAGATGATATTTAAACTGGCAGCTTCAGCCATTCTGGTGAGTTGCTCAGTTTTTCCTGGGTTTCTCTCATGTATACAAGTAATAAAGGTTTGTTTGATTTTCTCCAGTTATTCTGTCTCATGTCAATTTAATTTGTAGTGCAGTCAGAAGGACCCAGAGGGTAGAGGAATTCTCTTCCTCTCCTACACATTGTACCCACACGTTATGTAACTGGTCCTGGCTGCCACAGTAGCTCTGAGGTGGAGCCTGAGAGTGTGCATTTCTGACAAGATCCCAGGTGACGCTGAGGCTTCTGGTCCTTGGATTGATCACCTGTGAGTAGCAAGGCTCAGTCTACGGGATGGGAGGGCAGCCACGTGGAAGCAATCTGAGAGACAGCATGAGCCGAGGCCCCTGGCAGCTGGATCACTCAAGACAAACCATTAAGTGAGTCATAAATTTCCATATTCCTTAAGCTTCTATATTTTTGTTACAGCAATTTAGCTTTACTCTAACTAAAGGAAGCGAAGTAGAGCAAGTCTCATATCCTGTTCTGAGTTTATTTAGGCCAAAATAATTTTGGAGAAACAGCTTTCTGTGAGGTGTGCCTGGGAACTGGACTCCAGCTGGGTCAAACAGAAGCTCAGCATCTCTGGTTGCCCTCCTCCCATGGGAGTGGGTGCTGGTTGAATGGCATTTATGAGCTGGGGAATTGGAGACTGAGTTTGAAATTAGAGGAGAAGAAGACACTCAGAATTCCAACCAGACTTGGCAATGCAGCCTGGGCTCACTAGAGTTCGGTTTTGAGGTTTGGGGCCAAACCCCAGCTAACAAAGTTGCTGGTCATTGCCCTCGGGGCTTGTCTCCACTGGGGACCCTGTGGCTCGTGTATTCCTTGGATCCCCTAACTGTAATGGTCATCCTACATGCTAATTTTACCTCAACTTCTACAAACTACTTGTTGTAAGAAAACAAAAGCAAGTTATTTTAAGCAAAATATTGTGTGGTGTGTAGCAGACATAATCTTGTTGGTAGGAATGCCACCATGTCCCTAACCTATTGAAGCCCTGCAGCACTCCCAGTGTCTTATGGAGCACTGTGCTCCAGACCCTGTCCCCCGGGGGTGACATCTCTCCCTGTGGATCTCAGGTTCACAGCTGGTTCATTTCCCAAGTCCACGGTAGTTTACCCTTCTCTGTCCTTCCCAATTGCCCCTGCTCTCTCCCCTTCTTGGATAACCAGTGTATTTTCCTCTTCTCTCTCTTATTCTCAGTCTAAGAGCCAATCAGTCCTTCATTCTGGAGTGAACTTACTGTGTCCATGTCTTGAGGAGCCTGTGTTTCTCACACGCTTTAGACAAGCACCGGGGCGTGGGGTATCTGATACTCTTCTGCGCTGCTTCAGACCCTCCGACCTCCCCTTCTCCAGCCACTGCTACGGCAGTGAGCTGCTCGTGGTTTTGATCCATCTCACGCAGGGTCACCCTGGCAGCGCCTTGCTTTGGATCTGCTCTGCGGACCTTCCACTTCATGCCCAGGGGAAACCCACTGGGCACTCACATGTGCACAACCAAGAAATACAGGGAAAGTTGACATTGGAGGGCCCAGCCTTGACCAATGGAGATGGAAGCCAGTTGACTGTTGCATTTCTTTTCTGGCTCCCGGTGCATGGAGCTGAGGCAATTTCACTGCAGTCCTCAGAAGGTCCCAGGGGACTGAGCTCCAGCTGTGAGGCTCTGACTCGTGGCTGCTCTGTAATCCGTCCTTATATTGGCCTTGCTCTTTCCCCGTGTTCCTCTCCGGTCTCTCACTTCTGCTCCCTGGGATCGTTTCCAAATAAAATACCTAGGAACCTAGGCTAAGAACTGTGGGGAGGAGGTGGGGTGGGGAGGGGATGAGGTGGGAGGATTCTTCTGTTCTCTGAAGCTTTATCACCTAGAGTTAGTCTGTCATCCAAGTTAAGTGTCCGTTAGGTAAGAAGCAGTAGATTCTCAGCCATCATCACGGGCTGGGTGGTCTCTCTCCCAACAGAACTCACTTTCTCACCCTTTCCCCACTCTGATGTCCCCAGGTCCCCATATCAGAGCCCCCAAGCTCCCTACATGGAGATGCAGCCTAACTCATGGCTTGGTGTAGAAAGTACTGAAAGATCCTCAATCTCTAATCTCTAGGCAACCCCGCAACTACCATCTGGGGCATAGGGGAGAATGGACATCCACACTTCCCCATAGTGAGAGACCAAAGAAGCCCAGGGTTACCCAGGGGACAGCCCAACCTAGGGGTCCAGGCAACCTGGTGCCCAAAGAGGGTACACCAACTGGCGCTCTACCATTTTGAGCCCCTTAAGACCATGAACTTCAAGAAAAAAAGAAGTGGCCTATTTTGTGAGTGATGTAAATATGAAAAGCAAGTAACACCAACTCCTGTCCTCTTGTCCCCCTGCCCTGACCCTGGAACTGGCCACATCCTGTGCAGGCATTCTCCATCCCAGGATGGAGCTCTTCCTGGACCACACCTTGGCTGCAATGGGCTCCCCAGCACCGTCCGGCAGAGCAGGAGGGGGTGGGTTGGGACTTGGCACCACCTGAATGGGGCGGATGAAATGTCCAGCAGAGTCCAGGCTGTGGCCATGCTGGGGCTGTCCATGTGCCTCCCTGCTGAGTTCCTGCCCTCAGGATGGGGCTGGGTCTTGCCTCCATCTCTCCCCACAACAGTTCCATCAGCGATGGAGGCTTTTCTCTCAGTGGCTGTTACCTGTGAGTCTCCTCAGAGGACTGGGGAGTCTCACTATTATTTATCAATACTCATACTTATGGAAGGAGTGCAGGGTAAGGGAAGAGCCTCAAGCTACATGCCTGGGTTCAGATCCTGGCGTTGCCTCTCTCTGGCTCTGTGACCCTGAGCAAGTGATTCCGTCTCTGTTCCAGGTGTCCTTATCTGAAAATGATCTACATCCTAGAGTAGTTGTGACCCAGTAAGAATAGCGCAAGTTCAAGAAATGTTAGCCATTATGACTATTATTATTACTCACATATTATTCTGGCCAGTCTTGGGAATCCCTAGTTTTTATTATTTAACCAAAACATAATTAATATCTCACAGGAAACTTAGCATGAGTTCTACTTTTCTTCTTTCATAAGGAGATAATGATAATAATAATCTTTAGAATTAATAATCTTTAGAATCTTTGGACAGTTGCTTTTCTTTTCTGGCTCCCAGTGGATGGAGCTGAGGCAATTTCACTATAGTCCTCATTCCCCGTGCATAAGATAAACAACTGATTCTTTTGTTGTCTTATCAAGATAATACTAAACAGAACTGTTAGAAACTCTCCTACCTGATATGGATATTATCTTAAATGACCGCAGAGTACTCTCTTTTAGGGCTTTGGCACACATTATTTAACGAATGCCCTCTTCTTTTTTTCCCCTGGACCTTAGTCTATTACATAAATATTTGTTCTCATACAATTTATTACTTGAGATACAATTCACATATTATAAAATTCACCCTATTAAAGTATACAATTCAGTGGGTTTTTAGTATATTCACAAGGTTGTGCCGTCTTCACCTGTATGTAATTCCGGAACATTTTCATCATCCCAGAAAGATACCTCATATCCTCTAGCAGTCTTTCCTCATTCCGCTCCTTCTAGACCCCGATAGCTACTAATCTTCTTTCTTTCTCTTTGGATTTGTCAATTCTGGACATTTCATATAAATAAAATCATATAACATGTGGCCTCTTGTGTCTGACTTCTTTTATTTAGCATAATGTTTTCAAGGTTTATCTGTGTTGTAGCCTGTATCAGTACTTCATTCCTTTTACGGCTGAATAATATTCCGTTGTATGAATTTACCACATTTTGTTTAAACACCCATTCATCGATAACTGTTTTTCTTGCTTCTACTTTTTGGCTATTTTGAATAATGTTGCAGTGAACATTGGTGTACAAATTTTTATGTGAAGATTCTTGGTTGACCTAGGAATTCATGATTTATAGAGTCACCCATAATTCCTGTGCTCTCACAGACCCAAATCCTTTTCATTATTGACTCTGTTTTCCTCAATAAGACATAACATGCTGCTGGCTCCCCTCTGTTGGAGAGGGCTCAGGAAGGGAAAATGACCTCCTCTCAGGACACACAACATATCCACTGCAATACAAGGTCTGCCGGCATGTCATCTACATGTTGTCACTAGCCCTTCTTGACATGTTTTGTTTCTGGGAACTTTTGTGTAAGGGATGAACATAAGGTGGAGGGAAACTGTTCTGGAGGCACTTCTTGGCTGACATGGACAGAAATTGGTTAATAATTGGATTTGTAGGTGTTCCTGGGTAATGAACAGAAGACCAAGGTGGGAGTTTCTGGAGCAAGTTTCCATGGTTCACTCCTCCCATGGTTGTGTCTCCTGCCTCCAGACAGAGACCACTGAGAAACAAAACTAAAGGGACTAGACCCTGGGGGCAGGGAAGGAGACAGGACACAACTGAGAGAGAGTGAGGAGGCCTGGACATGGAAGGACCTGGAAATAGCACCAATGTAACCAGAGGGGCTGCAGCGGGGAATGGGTCTGATTCAGGGAAGGGTTGGTGAGGGAGTCTGTCTTGTATGACGCTGAGATTGTCTCCCCTACACCCACACCCACAGGCACAGACTCGACCATCACGTGGGTGTCCATCCATCAACCCTAGGGAACAAACGGGAAATCCTTAGACAGAAGAATAACACACAGTTTTCAACAAATTCAATCTCTTAAACATTTATTAGACACTAATTATGTGCCCTCTACTGGCTTTTGTGGACATAGAACTCAATAACTCGGTGTCCCAGCCCTCAGGGGGCTCACAGCCCCGTCTCCTGAGAGCAGAGAGAAGGGAAAGCTCAGTACTTGTCAGGCAGGCCAGCAGGTCTGAAGTGATTGGGGTCTTTGCCACTCCGGCCCCATTCATTGGCAGCCTGGTCAGCCCTCGAGTCTGCCGCTCCATGGCCGCTGTCTCCATGCCTGAAAAGGTCTGTGAATCTCTGAGAACCCTCTCTGGCATCGCTGGAATGGAGGAGGACAGGTAGGAGATTAATCTGGGGCTGATGAGCAACAGCCCCACCCTCCCTGTCTGTCCTCTTTCCCAGGGATGGCTCTGAGAGGAGCCCAGGAGAGAGGGGCTAAAACACTGAGGCTGCCCAGGCACAGCCCACTCAGCCCCGCTGATGCCCCTGGTGCTGGGTGAACAGCACCAGAGAGGAGGCTGGGAATCGCCCAATCCCACCAGCCCTGCTCTGGCTCTATCACCACTCAGACCCCACACTGGGCACAGAGGGGAAGGGTGGGCCACAGGAGGAGGGGCCTCAGCCTCCAGAGGAAACTTCTCCAGGCCGTGGCCCCTCCTGCTGTCCAAGGCAGCCCAGCTCTGCCCACCCACCCCCACACCCCTAGGACCCAAGTCACCTGATCACTTTAGCAGCCCATTCGCCCCCAGGGCCCCTTTTTGCAGCATCATAGTTCCCGCGGGCATGGAAGTATTTGTCAGAATCTTTGTAATTGGCTTCTCTCATGTCAGAGTAGGCTCTCCACATGTCTTTAGCCCCTGGAAGGGAAAGAAAATGATGAGAAGAAGGTGATCACATCTTGGCAAAGTAGAGAAATAAGAAATTTTCCTCCCACTGATTCTGAGATTTTGACCTTTACAAAGCCCTTGGAGATGATATGGCTTGAGATGAACACTCTTTACTTTTCACTCCCTGGTTAATGTGATGAGAATCAGACCAGGTGCAAGTTTTATTCTGTCTCATTCCAAGTTCTGTTGCTACTTTGTTTTGGGCTGTGTGTGATGCGTGTGAGGAAGAGGTGGGATGGTCCTGAGGGGATGTGTGGTTGTACAATGAGCCTCTACCTGGAAAGATGCAGGGAACCCTCTGACCAGAGCCTGAGAACAAAAGCGACTCTGAGGGAGGCTGGGAACCCATGGTGCACCCAACCTTGCCACGGGAGAACTTCATCCCTGTGGGCAGCGTGAGGACCACTCAGTCCTGAGTACATCTGAACGTCCGGGCGCATTTGCACCTGGACGAATGTCAGAATTCAATCAGCAGGCGATAAAGGCGAGTCCCTAGGAGAGCTTTAAAGAACCTGCGTGATCAGATGCAGACAAAGGGCAACTGACCACCAGCTCTAAAGGCAACTGTCTTCCCCAGTGAAGTGGAGGAGCGGGGCCTCTCTCAGGTGGTTATGCAGAAGGACTGAGAAGATACAGGTATAACTTCTAGAACATTGCAGGTGCTCAATATAACATCACTTCCCTGGTCCTTGGGGAGGGTGGGATAAAAAAGTCAAGATACTCAACCAAGATGAGGAGCAGGGAGTTATGGACGGAAGAAATCTGATCAAGTTAGAATAAAATGGCAAAGATTTATAATAACTGATTAGGACAAAGAGAATAACCTAACCTAGAGCTGTAATCTTAGTTTATGTAATACCCCCATGAGATAACTTATCTTCATTTTATGTCTTTATTATTCCTGGTATTTAGATGATAGTTGTGTTGAGAGCTATGACTTTCTTACTGTACTTATTCCCTCCCACTTACTGATTTAAATAGATCTGTGGAGTCCAGACTTGCATAAAAAGTCCTTCCAAAATCCCTGAGACATTTTGTCCCTTAGGGGGCAGAACCCGAGGGAGTGGTTCTCAGCCTTTAGTGCACAAACATCACCCGAGGGGATTGGTAAAGGCCAGATTCCAGCTCAGCCCAGAGACTGTGATTCAGGGAGGGGAGTGTGTGGACCTGGGTGTCTGCATTTCACAAAGTGCCCAGACCCAGGGGATTTCATGTGAGTAGTCCTAGAACAACCCTTTGAGAAACAGTGACCTAAGAGAGGAAAAGACATTTTTTGCTGGGTCTGGGAGATTTAGAGAGGATTAACTGCAAACTCTTAAAACAATTAATCACTAACTATGAGAAAAAAAATAACACAAAATAATTTTGTGAAATGAACAAATATTTGCCACCTTACTATGGCTAGTGAGGTAAATATCTCTTGCTCTCGGTTTCCTGGCCAGGTCTCAGCCCCACTAGAACCGTCATCAGGAATTCATTGTGCCTTTTATTGTGGGGAGAGGAGCCCTACAGAGTTGTCTTCCAGAGACACACATCCCCACTCTTGGCCATTTGCTCAGATAAGATCAGGTGTGTGTTCACAAATCCCTTGCTCTCCCAGGTATACTCTTGTTGGGGAGGCAGTGTGGTACCTGGTTAATAACCAGGTCTGGGTAGCACGACGACCTGAGCTAAATCCTGCTCTGCTTTGGGACTTTGTTAGGCGTCTGAATCTCTTTGTGCCTCAGTTTGCCTTTTAAAGGATAATGGTACCTACATCACAGGATAAAAGAATTAAAAGCCTGAGGATGACAACGAGTTCATTCTCCATGTAAAGCCCTTAGAAGAGTGCCTGGGATGTATTAAAAGCTCACTAATTTTGGTTGTAATTACTAAGCGGATGGGGAGTGGGAACAGACCCCACACCTGTGATGCACCCACTTCATGGCTCCTGAGACATAGACGCGAGCCGTCCTTGAGTCCCCACTAGGCGGCAGGAGAGCCACATGCATATTTAGGGAACGTGCACCGCTGAATTCAGCTTTCCTCCTCACTCCTGCTGAAAATTGGGGCCCAAATCTTATGACCTTGGGCTGGGGCTCCCCACAGAAGAGTGAAAACCTGCCCAGAAAGGCCTGGGGCTGGAGGGACAGGACAGATGTTGTTTAAGGGTACAAACTAACAATGAGTGGTAAATAAGCCCTAGAGATCTGATGCACAGTACAGTGAATATAAACAATATTGTGTTATAATCATCACACTTGTTGAGAGACAGGAACTGAATTATTCCAACGACTAAAAGGAAAGGATAATTATGTAACGTGATAGATGTGCTAATTTTTGCTACAATGACAATCAAATTAAAATATATAAATGTGTCAAATTCAAATGTTGTACACCTTAAATTTAAGCAATGTTATATGTCAAATACATTTCAGTTGAAACAAAAAACACCTGGGGAACTGCTACCATGGAAACCGAGCTCCTTATCTACCCACTTGTGGCCTTTGCCCTGTGGGCATGTGGCCTCTGCTCAGGTGAATCCTGGGGGCAGTTAGTTGCGGCCTCTCCCCACCCCCATCCTTTGGTCCTTACCTTGACCAGCTTCCCTGAGGAATGAAAAAAATCCTTGGCTGCTGACGCCCAGGACCAGGGTGCAGAGAAGGATGCCGATGGAAAGCTTCATCCTGCTGCAGAGTCGAGGAGACACACAAGGATGACATACATTTTTGATTTATTTTGGTTTGGATGTTTCAGGGAGTAATGGTGACCCATTCTTGTATTTCCAAAATAAACCACCATCAATTTAATCTACATCTATGTCTCTATCTAAAATTTACATCTCTATATACATATATATACATATATACACACATATGTATGTAAATATATATACATAGAGAGAAAGAGAGACAGATGATAGATAGACAGATAGATAGATAGATAGATAGATAGATAGATAGATAGAATTTCGGAGAGCCCAGTTCTCCATTTCCCTTGTCTCATTGGAATCCTGGTGATTTACTAGATGAGAGATTGCAATGGGATCTAGAGTAAACCACTTTCCATTTCAATCACCCCCTATCAGCTCTGAAACCCACTGTAGAGAAAGTTCCCAGAGAGGCATTTGGGGACTTTGTGACCACACACCTCTCTGTAATGTGAGATGAGTTAAACCATCCACAGTATTTGCAGAAGCCTGCTCTACCCGTCACTGACTCCACACAGAAGAAGCATACAACAGAATCCCTCCCACCAAATATTCACATTGGGGAATTCTGATTGTCAGAACAGTAGACTCAGGAAGGAGGCAGAGAGCTGGGATGCAGCATAAGGATGCTGGTGGGGAAAGAGAATCTCCAAAGAGGAAAGCTGCTGGAAAGTTCTAGCACCTCACCTGTGGCTGTCTTTTCCCGCTGGGCTCCTGGTGAGCTGAGCTTCCTGTGCTGCCTGCCTGGGAGATGTGGCTGGTGCTATATATACTGATACTTTGCTAGGGGAACCAATGGAAACACAGGTGTGAAGCAAAAAGAAGAAATTTAGGAAATTCCTCTTGGCAAGCACACAGCATCCAAAATATTGGCTATTCTTCACAGATGTCCAATTTTCCCAGATTGTGCAATCTGGTACCTTTCAGGAATGTAGCAAGTCAGATTTTCTGCCCTGTTCCCAGTCTCACTCCATGTGGGGACAGGGTTTTTGCCCCCACACAAAAATGTACTGACATTTGCTGTGATTTGATTAAAAAATATAATAACACAGGCCAAAAGGACAAGTAGAACAGGCTTCATTGAAGGGACAGCTCAGGAGGAAGCTGGAACCCCAGGGCACAGGACTAGAAAAGGAAGGAGATAGACCACCCAGGAAAATAAAACTCCCAGCACCCACGTGGGAGGACTCAGCACTGGAAAAGGGAGTCCTCCAGACTCAGGTGCATTCACCATCAGTTGCTACGAGGGTCATAACGGCAGGTTATATTTGGAGGATGCTGTACCCTAGGAACACTGCAGTGTAGAAATTTGCAACAACATGTAGAAATAACATACCATAAAATGAGCAGAAAATGGCCCAATGGCTGCTAAATTATAAAAATAGGAGATTCAGGAAGGATTTAGAGAAAGCTGGGGTGCAGCACAAGAATGCTGGGAGGATGTGATGATAGAAAACAGCTGTTTCAACAAGAAAAGCAGGACTGGGCTTTATTATCTGAGTTTACTAGGATAATCTTGGGAAGAAATTGCATGCAGGTGCCAACAGGGGTATGGTGTCCATGGTTCACTCCCTGCCCCCTTCCCACCTCTTCATTCAAAAGAGAAATTGTAAAAGCAGTTGCATTTCCATACAGAAGAAACGACGATGTTTAGTGTGGCAGAGATAATGGGGGACCCAGAGGACAGATCTGATCCTTCTCACAGTGGGACCCTGGGCTGGAGCCTGAGGACAGCGTAGGGCAAGTAAGGCCCAGCCCAGACAATACCAGCTCAGGATTTGTGCCTGAAGTGTTTCTGGGAGACAAGGAACGTGAGTAGTGTATTGGAGATACTAGGGAAGGAATCTCCAAGACTGATGCAAGCACATCATGGAGACTTGCTAGTGGAGATGTTGGAAGATGGTAACAACAGTCATGAAGGACGGCGAACTTGTGCTCCAGTAGTAACCCAGAGAACAAGAAGGATGAAGGACTCCCAATTTGTTACAAGACTAGAGGATTTTGAGTAGGACATTCGAAAGAGGAGGAGTGACCCAGGATGAAACAAGTCAGCAAAGATTCCACTAGAGTGTGGGAGCCATTGTCTTAGATGAGATCCTGCCAAAATTAGGAGTGATGGCTCTTGGTCATATTTTAATTCTCATAGGTATAATGAGATGAAAGTTGTAGGGCAGATAACTGTCAAGAATTTCCCTGTGCTTTTGGTTCTTATGAAGGCAATGCTAAGCAACATCCAGATATTCCATAGACAACTTCCTTCCTTGGGAAAGGTGGATTCCCTGTGGGTGGGTGGTCAGGGTCCCTGAGCTGCCTTGGCTCTCTTGGTCCTAGGAGTAGACCTGCTGGGGAAGGGAGAGTTGTCAACCCTCCACAGCCATCGGTCATGGGTGTGCTGGGGGGCTGCTTCATAGAAGAGGGCATGTGATGTTCAGACCACTTTTCTCCTACCTTCGTTGGGGCAGAAATCATCGTCCAGTCATCACCTCCTCTTATAATTCCTTTACTCCCTCTGGGGTCATTCAATGTTGGAAATCCACTCCCTACTTTCTCACCTCACTCAAGTCGTTCTCTTCTAGGATAGAATCATTGGAGAGAAAGTAGGTACAATTTCTAGATGCCAGAGGAACTCCTCACAGGGACTTTGACCAGCATTGCAAGTTCTCTTCCTTTGTTACTCAATGTCTTCTGTCTTCTGGGAAGGGACACTTGGGGCCATGCTTGGAGCAGCAGACAGTAGTGGCAGTCTGCCTTTTTCACTTGTTTCTTCTGCAAATAGAAGCTACCCTGTCATGGTGATGTCAGGGTCTCCAGGCCTCAAAGGGATTTGCCAAGAGTCACCATGAGTCACTGTGTCCCTGTTTGTGGAGACGGTCTCTGTTGGGGTCTATTGTTCCAGCTTACTTGTTACTAGTGACTCCCCCTTGCACTGTCAGAAGTGACTTGGTTTTCATGATAAACTAGATGGACCCCTACTCTACGAGTCATGTGTGACCAGGCTGTTGAGAGGCCTGAGATGCCTCCATTTCTTCTGTTAAAATTAATGTAAGTGGAAGAGAAGATCACCAAGGCTCTTAAGCCTTTCAGAAACCAAAGTAAAAAAAAGAGAATGCGTAACAGGACAGCCTGACCAAGAATGGTACCTGAGGCCCAAGTCCCAGATTCAGAGGGACAGCAGGAAGAAGGATGAGCAGGTCCGTGAGTATAAAATGAGGAAATAATGACACTGAGGTCACGGGGTTGTTGTCAGGATGACATGATTAACGCTGAAAGGGGGTTGGACCAGTTCTGGGCGCGTGCAAAGCACTTAAATTTAGTTCTTCTAGCTCAACCAACGAAATTCGTAATAATTTATACTTTGCGGAAGACAGAAAGATTAATTAATACATTATTACCAAGACCACACATTATTGACACATTAATTAGTAAGATTACCAATCAGAATGCAGTTTTAAAGATCAAGGTTTAATTTTACAGGACATGGCAACATTCTCTGAAGTTTTGGTGTCTTTCTAGATTCCTTTGTTAGAAATAGCTGTTGCAAGGAGAGTGTCTTTGACGCAGGAAATCATCTGCATTTCTTGCAGCTGCAAGAGAATAGGGAACATTCTCTCCTGACCTTGGCAGGACATCTGTCTCCAGCAGTTAGGAGGTCCTGCAGGTTTTCTAGGGCTGAGACTGGAATTCCGCTAGACAGTATGAGAGAGACAGAGAGAGAGAGAGAGATGGGCTTAAGTTGCTCAGAACTCACGATGAGGAAAGACGAGGCCAAAGGAAGATTGTGAACAGGTGGAGTATTGAGTGTATAATCTTTTGCAGCTAAAGTCCCCCATTTTTCTAAACTTCATCTGGATTTCCATTTGCATGAGTTCTTTTTGTCTTACCCTTCAGATTTCATTTTCTAATATGAACTACCTGGGCCGGCCCTGTGGCTTAGCGGTTAAGTGTGTGCGTTCTGCTGCTGGCGGCCCGGGGTTCGGATCCCGGGCGTGCACCAGCGCGCCGCTTCTCTGGCCAGGCTGAGGCCGCGTCCCGCATACAGCAACTAGAAGGATGTGCAGCTATGACATACAACTATCTAGTGGGGCTTTGGGGGAAAATAAATAAATAAATAAAATTATAATATGAACTACCTGTTTAGTACCCAGGTGAGAATATTTGTGGCATCCTTTAAGGCTACAATTCATGTGCTATTTAAAATATTACTGCTTTTAAAAATAAGTATTATATCCAGCGTCATGAAAATACTTTTTAAAAAAATTTCAGTGCTGATTGATTGGAAGAATTAATATTGTTAAAATGTTCATACTTCCCAAAACAACCTAGAGATTCAACACAATCTCTACCAAAATTCCAAAGGCATTTTTCACAGAAATAGAACAATCTATTCTAAAATTTGCATGGAATCCTAAAATTTGAATGGAACAGTTTAGAAAAACCCGAAGAGCTGAAGCAATATTGAGAAAGAAAAACAAAGTTGGAGGCATGACATTTCCTGATGTCAAACTATATGACAAAGCTATAGTGATCTGTATGATATTGGCATAAAAACAGACACATAGATCAATGGAACGGAATAGAGAGCCCAGAATTAACTCAATTAATTTATGACAAAGGAGCCAGGAATATACAACGGGGAAAGGACAGTCTCTTCAATAAATGGTGGTGGGAAAACTGGACAGACACATGCAAAAGAATGAAACTGCATCCCTATCTTCCACCATGCACAAAAATTAACTCAAAAGGGATTAACGACGAACATAAGTCCTGAAACCATAAAACTCCTAGAAGAAAACAAAAGTGGTAAGCTCCTTGACATTGGTCTTGGCAAAGATTTTTTGGATTTAACATCAAAAGCAGAGGCAACAAAAGCAAAAATAAACAAGTGGGACTACATCAAACTAGAAGCTTCTGCATAGCAAAGGAAACCACCAACAAAATGAAAAAGCAACCTACCAAAAGGGCGAAAATATTTGCAAATCATATATCTTACAAGGAGTTAATATTCAAAATTTATAAAGAACTCAAACAATTCAATGGGAATAAAAAACAAGCAACCTGATTTAAAAATGGGATCTGAATAGACATTTTCCCAAAGAAGACATACAGATGGCCAACAGGTTTATGAAAAGGTGCTTAGCATCACCAACAATCAGGGAAATGCAAATCAAAACTACAGAGAGATATCACCTCACATCTATTGGATGGACAACAGGTATATGAAAAGGTGCTTAGCATCACTAACGATCAGGGAAATGCAAATCAAAACTACAGCGAGATATCACCTCACGCCTATTAGAACAGTTATTATCAAAAAGACAAGAAATAACAAGTGTTGGAGATGAGTGGAGAAAAGGGAACTCTTGTGCACTGTTGGTGGCAATGTAAATTGGTACAGTCAATATGGAAAACAGTATGAATGTTCCTCAAAAAATTAAATATAGAACTACCAAAAATATTAGTTTTAAAAATAGAACTAAATGATCTAGTAGTTCCACCTCTGAGTATTTATCTGAAGGAAACGAAAACACTAACTTGAAGAGGTATATGCACCCTCATGTTCATTGCAGTGTTATTGACAATAGTCAAGACATGGAAGTAATCTGAGTGTCCATCAATGGATGAATGGATAAAGAAAATGTGATATACAGACACATAGGAATAGATTCAGCCATAAAAAAGAGAAAATCTTGCCATTTGCGACAACATAGATGGACCCTGAGGGCATTTTGCTAAGTGAAATAAGTCAGTGAAAGACAAATACTGCAGGATCTCACTTATTTGTGCAATTAAAAAGAAAAAAAAAAGCCAAACTCATAATACAGAGAACAAATTGGTGGTTGCCTGAGGCAGGACATGAGGGGTGGGCAAAATGGATGAAGGGGTCAAAAGGTACAAACTTCCAGTTATAAAATAATTTAATCCTGGGGATGTAACGTACAGCATGATTACTGTAGTTAATAATACTGTATTGCATCTTTGAAAGTTGCTAAGATACGAGATCTTAAAAGCTCTCATCACACATAAAAAATAGTAACTGTGTGTAGTGATGGATGTTAACTAGACTTATTGTGGTTATCATTTTGACGTATATATAAATATCAAATCATTATGTTGCACAGATGAAACTAATATAATGTTATATGTCAATTATAGCTCAATAAAAATAAATAAAGAAGGAAAAAATTTTGAGTCAAGAAAACTTTAGCTGAAAGAGTATATTAGTGTGGTAGACAAAATAATGTCCCCCACCAAAGATGTCCACATCCTAATCCCTAGACCCCGTGAATATGTTACCTCACAGGCTCAGGAGGGATTCAGCACCACAAACCTTTTCTTTCTCTACCTGTTGAGACCTCACATCACCTAATGACTATCAGTTTGATGGGGACGTCGATGAAGAGCGCACATGCTCCTCCGTGTCAATCAAAGCCCAGAAAGGCATCACTTGACTACTGACAGCTGTGGGAAAGAACACACACACCAACCAAAACATCAACACATTATTTGGAGACTATTAGAATGATTTGAGGAACAAGGTGTGCTACCAGCATACGTTTTGGTGAGAAGTTTTAGAATTTATATACCTTTGTTCATATGGAGAAGCAGCAGCAGAATATTAAAATTCAATATATTAACATTTCATATGTTAATTTATATTACTTTACCAGATAAAATTTTTGGACAATCACCCTTGTGTAAGTCCCCCAAGTAACCCAAGAAACAGGCTGTTACTCACATCCCAGAAGCTCCTGTGCCCTCTCTCTGGCTGCACGTTCCTCCCTGCTCTTTTTCCAAAGGTAGTCCCTCTCCTAAACTTTGTGCTTGTTGTTCCCTTGCTTTTTGAAAACTGTTTTGATCACATTTGTATTCTTAAGCAATTTACTTTTTAGGCTTTGCCTGTTTTTGACCTTTCTGTAAACAAAATTACATTGTATGGATTCACTGGTGACTTGCTTATTTTGCTCAGTGATATGTCCTCAGATACTGGCGTGTTGATGTGTGTTGTAGGGCTTCTTTCATTTTCAGTGCTGAATACTATTCCACAGTATGTATATCTCACAGCTTATTTTGACATTTGAGTTGTTTCTTTTTTGCTATTACAAACAGCATTGCTTCTAACGATCTTATACAAGTGTCTGGGTACAAGAGTTTCTATGGGCACAGACCCAGGAGTGGAATAAAGTATAATAGAGTTGAATTGATAATGCCAACTTGTTTTTCCAAAATGGTTGCACTAGTTTATGTTCCCACAAGCAATGGATGAGTGGCCCCTGCTCCACATTCTAGGCCAGACTTGTTTTTATGTTGAGTTGATGAGTGAGAAATAGTATCACGTTATAGTTTAAATTTGTGTTTTCCTAAGCCAGCCCTGTGGCCTAGTGGTTAAGTTTGGTGCACTCTGCTTCGGCAGCCCGGGGTTTTGTTCTCAGGTGTGGACCTTGTCGGCGCCCATGCTGTGGTGGTGACCTGTTACCGCACAACGTGGGGCCTTCTGCTCACCGCAAGACATGCCAATAGTCAAGAGGCAAGGTTGTAGGAGAAAAAGGACTTTTTTATTACAGCTTGCTAGCAAGAGGGAAGATGGCTGACTCATGTCCAAAAGAACCATCTTAAGGGGGCACGAAATCTTACAGCAGTTATATAGGCCATTGGGTTATGGGGGAGGGGGTGAGGAATATTGACCTTCTGGTGTTACAGACCGGGAGTGCCACACCAGGTCTTTCAGTTTTCACTGATGATGGCTATCAGCATAGATTCTCTGTTCAGGGGTCATCACATTCCTAAGGAACTAAAAAAAAAATATATAAAGTTATCGTCTTATCGCAGCTGGGAGGTACGTGCACAAGCAGGGGTCATAAAATCTATAGAGCAGTTAGATCTCCTGGAAGGTGCAGATCCAGCTGGGTTAGTTTGTCAGAGGTCATTCAAAGGTACAATAGGGTTTTTCTTTTCTGCAATATGGCTTCCCTTATGTCAACCTTGTCTTGAGCCGGTATCAGTGCGAGTATTTACGCCATGGAAACTGACAAACACTGTAAGTCGGGCTTTACTTTTTTCTTCCAGGGCAAGTTGTTAAACATTCCCAGCACATGCCTGGGACTACTCCTTCCAATCCCAAGTTCTACAAACCCTTTCCTTTGTCCTTCTAGGCACAGACAAACCAATACTTGAGGAATGGACAGCTGCTGCAAATACACAGCTTCAGCACCAAAAAGGCTGGTTTGCCGACTTCCCATTCTTCAGTTCACTCAGGGAGATTAAAAGAGAGCATTACATTCAAACAACTGCAGAAATTGTTAAATTCTTGTGTACACTGTTGATTAGACAGCCGCATTTTCTCCCCAAGAAAAACAACCATTGGGAGGAGAGGGGGATGCATACACCAGAAAGAAAACACATTTACGCAGCTGCTCTGAACTTCCTGAGACCAGGACCTTCACCTACGTTTATCTGATGAGGGCAGCAGCTCCCTGATTATTCTGAGGGGAGGCACCCTGCTAAGGCAGTGGGTGGTTTCTGCTCTGCGCGGCTCCTCCCTCTGCCCAGGTCCAGGAGTGTGGGACAATGCTCTCCACTGGACCACAAGTGTCCTAGAGAAAGATGACCGACTTTCCTAGAACCACAGACAAGTCTCACCCAACCATCAAACCTAGAAACAGTCATTTAAGAGAACAGATCCACAGTGTTTCTCCTCCGAGCCAACTGTTGTGGCTCACAGGTGAGACCACACCTGTGTTCCCTGGGTGTGCACAATGACTTCTTGGAGAAGACTCAGGACAGCAGTCAACAACAGCAATAACTACGACACAACACAACACAACACGACACCCCCACAATTATTCTACCTTCCAATGACTATAGCGTTTCTCAGCATAAAGCTCTTCAGCATCATGATTCTGAGCTGGTTAGAACCAGTTCTCAGAGGCAGACAGACTCCCCATACAGACCCAAATGAGGTTAATCTGAGTTCCCCTTTCCTGGTTGAAGTTTGGGCTGAATGTGGAGTCACTGTCCTCAGATCTCAATTTACCTGACTCACAGTGACACACTATTTGTTAATTTAGATGAAATAATACCACCAAAGGTATTTGTTTAAATAAGACATCTTTTTGATACAAGAGACATAGACATCTTTAGGAAGCCACATAAGTATTAGATAAATTGAAGTAGTTGTCAAAGATCTTTCCTCCCCAACATCCCCTGCTGAGGCTGGATGGTTTCTCAGGAGAGCTCTTCTAGAACCTCAGGGGACAGTTAATTCTATTTATACAAATTGTTGTAGAAAACAGCTAAAGAATGAGGTTGTCTAGACCATTTTAAAGAAACTAGAGTAATCTTGATTCCAAAACAAGAGACAGAAAATACAAGAAAATAAAACAATAGTCCCATTTGCTTTCAAAGGCACAATAATTCAAAATAAAATATAGTGTTATTAAAACTGAGTATTAAAACTGCCTCATGATTGAGTGGGGTTTATTCTTGAAATGCAAAAATAGGCCAACATATGTGACACCAATGAATGTAATTCACCACATTAATAGCCTAAAGGAGAAAAGTAATATTATCTCAATTGATTAAAAAAATAATTTGATAAAGCTCAAGACATACGTATGGTGTAAAAAAAAATCCTTTAGAAAACTGCTTATCAAGGGAATGTTCTTACGTTTTATAAGATTATACGCCAAAAAGTTATAGCAAACATATTACTTAATGGAAAAAACCTCAGTTGCTCCAACTAAGAACTGCAAAGACTTTCTCTGTGGCTTAAATCAAATAAGGCCTGTAAAGTATAGAGCACTTCTGGCATTGGCAGTTAAAGAAAACGGAAGTTACTCCAATTACTGTTCACCAGCCTCCCACCCCCCAGCAGAGTTAGGATTGCCTCCAGCGTGTGCTTCTGTGGAGGCCCTTATGAAATTGTGCTGTAACTGTCTATCTACATAGCTGACTTCCCCTCTAGAACTGAAAGTAGTATTTTATCTGAACTAAGAGAGCGAGAATAAAGATAAGGGAAACTAATGTGAGAACCATTCCTTAGGGAAAATGAGCAGGAACTGGTTAACAGTTGAGTCAGGGGCAGGCTGGAGTTGATGAGAAATAAACTGGAGTCCAAGATGGAAGTTTCCAGGGTAGGCATCCTGGGATTAGGCTTCCCAAAGCAATGTACCCTCTTGATTTGGAAAGAGGTCCCTGGGGACAAGGCCTGGAGGCAGAGAGGGGCAGGATGCAACTGATTGGGCAGTGAAGAGTCTGGACACAGAGGCGTGGGCACAGCAACAAAATAACTGAGAAGGCCTGGTCATGACGGAAGAAGAAGTGGGGGGTGGGGCTGCCCAGGACTTGTGCCACAGCCACGCCTCCAGCCATTGAGGAGCCCGGCATGATCGCCAATGCTCTGCCAGCTCAGCTTACTCAGGAGGAGAAACTGGGGCCACTAAGGACTAAGGGTGTTCAGTGGTGTCATGTGAGGACACAGCATGGTTACAGGTCAGGTGGGGGTCCCTGGGCCCCCACAGTCACGGGCTCATCCTCCACAGTGCTGTGTATCTTCCATGTGACACCAGATGGCCATTATTCCAGAGAATCCATCTCAAAGATTCCAGTTTTCATCAAGAAATTCAGTTTGACAAACATGCATTGGGCACCTCTAGGTGCCCTGGGGACACAAAGCTCAGCGAACTGTGCCCTGTTTGTGGGGAGAGGTGTGTGGCTCACAGCCTTGTCCCGTGACAGCAGAGGGAGCCGGGAGCTCAGTATTTCTCAGGCAGCCCAGCAGGTCTGAAGTGCTTGGGGTCGTTGCCACTGTGGCCCCATTCCTCAGCTTTCCGGTTGGACTTCAAGTCCTCCCATTCACAGCTGCTGCTTCCAAAGTAATCCTGGTTTAAGAGTCCTTGAAGATATTCCCTGACATTGCTGGAAGGAAGGGAGATGGGAGATTATCTCCTGGGTCACTCTAGACAGCTCCACCTCCCAATTCCCTACTCCCCTTCCACTCAAGGAATGACTTTCAGAGGAGGCTGGAAGAGCCTATGCTCAGGAAGGAAGGGCTAAAATACGCACCCTCTTGGGCAAAGGCCCAAGGCAGCTGGTCCTTTCTGTGCCATAAACAGAGCTCTGTAGAGACCCCTCACTTTCTCTTTAGGGGTGAGAGAGACATGTCCATACCAGCCCTGCTCTGGCTCTGCTGGCAACTGTGGGAGATCAAGATTTGGCCATCCTAAAATATATCTCTTTACCTTGATTGTTTTCTCTGAGGGACATTTGACCTCCTCCACTAACTGCCTAAAGAATTTGACATGGTGGCTCCTTCCTGGAACAGATCTTCTATCATGATGGCTGTAAAGATCATGTAGGATAAATGTTACAATAGGAAAGGCACCAACAAGCCCATCTTATCGGAAGTTCTGTCTCTCTGGCCACATTCTCTGGATGGCCCTGCAAGGAGTTGCCAGACAAACATTTACATTTATAAGGGAAATCTCCATTTGTAAAGGTATCGCCCTCTCTGTATTGGGAAGAGGGGGGATGACCTCATTTCTAGAAACTTATCAATGTGGAAGGTGAGGCCTTAAATCTGCATAATAACCTTACTCTTGTTTGCTGTGCTTTAGTGGTAATCTCCTGTAACTGACTCCCCCCACCCCCAACATCCTCCTTTGTCCTTGGCTGAACATGGTATTTAAGACAAGAATTTCTGCTATTGTGTTGAGAAACGCAGTGTCCCTGCTTTCTCCTATGTATACATGTTACTAAACTTGGTATTATTTTCTCCTGCTAACCTGTCTTGTTAATTATTTGGCCAGCCATAAGAACCTTAAGGAAAAGGGCAGAGGGAGATTCTCCCTCTTCCCCTGACACAACCCAGACCCCAGGAGCAGGGGCAGGAGGAGGAGGGGCCACAGGCCCTCCTGACTCTCTGGAGACAGACAGCTCTGCTTCCCCCTCACTGGCCTCCCCAGGACCCGAGTCACCTGATCACTTTAGCAGCCCAGACCCCCTTTGTGCAGCATCATAGTTCCCGCGGGCATGGAAGTATCTGGCTGAATGTTGGTAATTGGCTTCTCTCATGTCCCAGTAGGCTCCCAACAAGTCCCAAGCCCCTGGAAAGGAAACAAAACAACTGAAATGAACCTGGGGAGATATTGGAGAAGTGAAGGAATGAAAATTGTCCACTCATTTTCAGATTGTGACTCTTGACAAAGTAGTGAGAGGAGAAGGGGGTTCCACATTTTTCCATCTACCAAGGCCCATAAGAACAATACACCCTTTCCAGCTGAGTGCAGGCAAGTCTGGCTTGAGTAAATCTGACACGACAGGCATAAAAGGCACAGAACAAACGTTGAAACAGGCAGTAAGAGATGAGGTGGAATTGTGGGAGGGAGCTCCACAGGACCTGTGTAATCAGACTTAGCTGTAAGGCATGGACACGCGTGTTTAAGTCTCTGTCCTGCTAATTAGGCTTCAGCCTCCTCACCCTTCATTGTGAGGATCATACCCACCTCCACCTTCCCACCAGTATCAGCTGTATTTTTGCTGTATTGGATCATGTTGAATGTGAGTCTGTGCTAAGATAAAGAGCGAGAGCCCTCCCTTCACCGTCTGTCAGCTTCTGTCATTGCACAGTGACCGTACAAAAGAGGACCCAGAGGAAATCTCAGGAGATGGCCTGAACTGCACAACTGTGCGATCACTTCTCGACAGAGCTTTCTAGGGCGTGTTACAGCAATCCTCATTACCAAAAGGGTACAGAGACTTTTCTAGTATTGCAAAAAGAATCACATCATCTGAATTTATTATCCAAGGCAAAGAAACCAAAAAAAAAAAAATCCCATTCAGTTAAACATTTGAATCTGAACAGTCTGCTTGGATTTTAGGCATTGTTTCTAAACACAACTCGCATTTTTCACTCGCCTGAAAATGCTGCACAGACCCTGTGATTCATGGTCGCCTCACTCACCTTTGTGTCCAGACCTGACCCTGTGTAACAGGGCTACAGGGGAGCACAGCCGCTGAGAGCCTGGGTTCTCAGGCAGACTGTCTGACTTTGAATGTCTGCTCTTTTTCTCAATGACCTTGGGGAAGTAACTCTGTTTCTCTGTCTCAGTTTCCTCATCTGTAAAATGGGGCTGAAGCGGCACTCAGGGTACTTTGAGGATTAAATGAGACGGTGAATGTGTAGCACGTAGACTGGGGTCAGTGCTCCCCAGTAGTGACAATTAAATGAGACTGAAGTGCAGAGCACAGCGCCCATGACATGTTCTATGGGTAATAAGTGTTAGCTGTTGTTTGAGAGGTTTGGACCGTCTTTCACCCAGCAGTGATCAGACCCGTGTGAACCGGTTTATAAGAATCAGAGTGGGAAGATCAAGACTGAAGTTAATCATTTCCTTCCTTGCGTGTGTTAAATTTGTCACTGCCCTGGTCCAGGCTCCAAACCTTGTAGTCATCCCTGCCTCTTCCCCTTCCTCAACCCTCACTTCCAATTAGGAGATAAATCCTCTCATTTCTATGTTGGTGGGGGTTTCGATTAGTTATTTTTTTTCCCTTCTCTATTGCCTCCAGCCCACCTTCTCATTACTTCTTGTCTACAAAGTTGCAGCTGTCTTCGGGACTTTTCCTTCTCCACTTTTAAACCCTGCCCTCCCCACTCCACCACTAGTCTCAGCACATGAAAATGTCAGCAGCCTGTCAGGCACCACCAGTCAGGAGATTAAACAAACTGCCACCCATCAGAATCACCCCAGACCTTGTGAAAGATACAGATCCCAGGGGTCCTGCCCCAGACCTGGACTCTGTAGATTTAGGGATGAATTTAACCTCTTTCAACTTGCCTCCCCCCACATTGTTCCCAGATTCAGATGTAGGGTTATCCTAGTTCACAGATGAACGAAGGCCCCTGAGAGAGTGATTGTCTCGGTCTCCTGGGAAGTTACCTGGAGATTTCTTGTCGGAATCCTCGTCCCCTTGAGGCACAGCCTTAATTGTGCCTCTTCCCTATCAGAATCTTTCGGGGGCTCTTTTCTGCTTTCAGAACAAAGCCCAAATCCTTGAGCTTGGCATTCAAGGCCCTCTAGGACTTGTTTCCAAATTCCTTTTCTGAACTTAGAGCCCAAGTTTGCCTCTCATCCTGGGTTCTCTGTTTCCTGGATATGCTCTGTACTTGGTCCTCTGGCTGTGCCCCTGCTCAACCTGACGTGCCCTTTGCCCCAGTGTCACCTGCTGAAATTCCACCAGTGACCTATCCTTTCATGAAGTTCTACCTGTCAAATTTTTTTTTTAATTGTAAATTACAGATAACATTAAATTTACCATCTTAACCATTTTGCGTGCAGAACAAGGGGCTGAAATCTCCCCTCGTGTCAGGAGCAGTAAAATGAGAGTGAGGTCAGAGCTAAAACCAGCTTTTCCCACCCCTTCATTTAGTAGAATCTGGACACCACTAAACTTCCTGAAAACACTGCAGAATTACAACACAGCCCTGCTGTGCTGAGTCGACGAGCCTGGAGTGTCCAATCAGCCTGGTCTAGTGGATCCCAAGAGAGGCCTGGAAAGTTCCCACTTGGTAGGTCTTCCAGAGAGTTCAGAAAAATACTCTTGGGCCCCACTGTGTCCTGAATACAGAGCGTGTTTCCCCAGACTGTGGTTTTCCCATCTTGCCAGGTAATACATTATTCAGATGGGCGACTGTCTGAACCAATCTGAATATTCAAGTTCATCTATTCCTCTGGTGACCTTAGTGGGCACAGCCTGGGTTTAGTGATGAGGGTTCGGTGTTTTTACCCCCGGCTGTGTGGCTTTTTCTGGTAGACTGCCGTCCTCATGGCATGAGGCCTGTGCAGAGCCCCGTGCCCAGCAGGGCCCTGGCCTGGGTTTCATGCTCTGCTTTCACCATCGTGGAGATCTTTATAATTTCTGGACATGGACTCACGTTTGTATTTTGCACTGTACCCACACGTCACGTGACTGGTCCTGGCTGTCACAGCAACTCTGAGGTGGAGCCTGAGAGTGTGCATTTCTGACAAGATCCCAGGTGACGCTGAGGCTTCTGGTCCATGGGTTGTCTTTGACTAGAAGCCTCAGTCTATGGGAAGGCAGAGCAGCCACATGGAAGGATCTGAGAGACAGCCTGAGCCGAGGCCCCTGGAAGCTGGATTACTCACAACAGACTGTGAAGTGAGTCATCAATTTCCATATTCCTTAAGCTTCTGTATTTTTGTTACAGCAATTTAGCCTTCCCCTACCTAAAGGAAGCAAAGTAGGGCAAGTCTCAGAGCCTGTTCTGTTCTCGGTTTATTTAGGCATAAATACTTTTGGAGAAAGAGCTGTCTGTGAGGTGTGCCTGGGAACTGGACTCCAGCTGGGTCAAGTAGAAGCTCAGGCTCCCTGGTTGCCCTCCTCCCATGGGAGTGGGTGCTGGTTGAATGGCCTTTATGAGCTGGGAATTGGAGACAGAGTTTGGAATTAGAGGAGAAGACACAGACTTCCAGCCAGACTCGGCAATGCAGCCTGGGCTCACCAGAGTTCGGTTTTGAAGTTTGAGTCCAAACCGTAGCTGACAAAGCTGCTGGTCATCGCCCTCGGGGCTTGTCTCCACTGGGGACCCTGTGGCTCGTGTGTTCCCTGGATCCCCTAACCGTAAGATCCATCCTATACGCTAATTTTACCTCAACTTCTAACTACTTCTGTTGTAAGAAAAGAAAGAACATTATTTTAAGCAAAATATTGTGTGGTGTGTAGCAGACACAATCTTGTTGGTAGGAATGCCACTTTATCCCTAACCTATCGAAGCCCCACAGCACTCCCAGTGTCTTAAGGAGTGCTGTGCTCCAGACCCCGTCCCCCGTGGGTGGCATCTGTCCGTGTGGATCTGAAGGTTCACTGCTGGCTCATTTCCCAAGTCCACGGTAGTTTACACCTCTTGTTCCTTCCCCATCGCCCCTGCTCTCTCCCCCTCTTGGATAACCAGTGTATTTTCCTCTTCTTTCTCTTATCCTCAGTCTAAGAGCCAATCAGTCTTTCAGTCCTGAGTGAGTCTACTGTGTCCACGCCTTGGGGAGCCTGTGTTTCTCCATAACCTTTAGATAAGCACTGGGTTGTGTGGTATCTGACATGCCTCATGCGCTGCTTCAGACCCTCCGACCCCCCCTTCTCCAGCCGCTGCTACAGGGATACGCTCCATGTGGTTTTGATCCATCTCATGGGGAAGCAACCGGGCAGCGCCTTGCTTTGAGTCTGTTCCAGGGACCTTCCACTTCATGCCCCAGGGAAACACACTGGACACTCACATGTGCACAACCAAGAAATGCAGGAGTTGACATTGGGGGGCCCAGCCTTGACCAATGGAGATGGAAGCGGTTGACAGTTGCATTTCTTTTCTGGCTCCTGGTGCATGGAGCTGAGGCAGTTTTCACTACAGTCCTCAGAAGGTCCCAGGGGACTGAGCTCCAGCTGTGAGGCTCTGACTCCTGGCTGCTCTGTAATCTGTCCTTATATTGGCCTTGTTCTTTCCCTGCGTTCTTCTCCGGTCTCTCACTCCTGCTCCCTGGGATCATTTCAAAATAAAATATCTGGGAACCTATGCGGAGAACTGTGGGGTGGAGGTGGGGTGGGGAGGGCTGAGGTGGGAGGATTCTTTCTTCTCTGAGGCTTTAACACCTAGACTTAGTCTGTCATCCAAGTTAAGGGTCCATTAGGTAAGAAACAGTAGATTCTCAGCCATCATAATAGGCTGGTTGTCTCTCCCCTGACAGAACCCACTTCCTCACCCTTCCCCTACTCTGGTGTCCCCAGGTCCCCACAGTGGAGCCCCCTGACCTCCCTACCTGCGGATGCAGCCCAGCTCATGGCTTGGTGTAGAAAGTACTGAAGGTTCCTCAATCTCTAATCTCTAGGCAACACCCCAACTACCATCTGGGACATACGGGAGAATGGACGTCCACACTTCCCCATAGTGAGAGATCCAAGGTGCCTGGGGTTATCCAGGGGACAGCCCAACCCTGGGGTCCAGGCAACCTGGTGCCCAAAGTGGGTGTAGACTGGCAGTCTACCATTTTGTGCCCCCTTAAGAACTTGAACCTAAATAAACAAAGAAGTGGACTATTTTTTTTGCTGAGGAAGATTTGCCCTGAGCTAACATCTGTTGCCAATCTTCTTCTATTTTGTATGTGAACTCCCACCACAGCATGGCCACTGATAGCCCAGTGGTGTAGGTCTGCTCCCAGGAACCGAACCCAGGCCGCCAATGCAGAGTAGGCTGAACTTAACCACTAGGCCACCAGAGGTGGCTTGAAGTGGCCTATTTTTGAGTGATGTAAATATAAAAAGGAAGTGAGGAAGTGACACAACTGCCATCCTCCTGTCCCCTGCCCTGGTCCTGGAACTGGCCACATCCTGTGCAGGGTGGTGTATGGAGCTCTTCCGGGACCACACCTTGGCTGCGATGGGCTCCCCAGCACCGTCTGGAAGAGCTGGCGGAGTGGGTGGGTTGGGACTCGGCACCATCTGAATGGGGCAGATGAAATGCCCAGCAGAGTCCAGGCTGTGGTCAGGCTGGGGCTGTCCAAGTGCCTCCCTGCTGAGCTCCTGCCCTCAGGACGGGGCTGGGTCTTGCCTCCATCTCTCCCCACAGCAGTTCCGTCGGTGGTGGAGTCTTTTCTCTCACTGGCCTGGCCGTTACCCGTGTGTCCCCTCAGAGGACTGGGAGTCTCATTATTATTCATCAATACTCATACTTGTGGAAGGAGTGCAGGGTAAGGGAAGAGCTCAAGCTACATGCCTGGATTCAGATCCTGGCTTTGCCTCTCACTGGCTCTGTGACCCTGAGCAAATGACTCAGTCTCTGTGCCCCAGTGTCCTCACCTGAAGATGATATACGTCCTGGAGTCCTTGTGATGTACTAAGAATAGTACAAGTTCAAGAAATGTTAGCTGTTATCACTATGGTTATTATTCACATATTCTTCTGGCCGATCTTGGGAATCCCTAGTTTTTATTTTTTAACCAAAACATAATTAATATGTTACACTAAACTTAGCATGAGTTCTGCTTTTCTTCTTTCACAAGGAGATAATGATAATAATATTCTTTAGAAAATTCCATATGCATAAGATGAACAAGTGATTCTTTTGTTGTCTTATCAAGGTAGTACTAAACAGAACTGTTAAACACTCTCCTATCTGATATGGATATTATCTTAAATGACTGCAGAGTATTCTCTTTCAGGGCTCTGGCACACATTGTTTGATAAATACCCTCTCCTTTTTCTCCCCTGGACCCTAGTCTATTATTACAAAAGTTTGTTCTCATAAAATTTTTTAATTCACATATTGTAAAATTCACCCTCTTACAGTGTACAATTCAGTGGTATCTTTTAGTATATTCACAAGGTTGTGCAGTCTTCACCTGTATTGAATTCCAGACATTTCTGTTTTCCCAGAGAGAAACTTCACACCCTTTAGCAGTCACCCCACATTCCCCTCCCCCACCCCCTGACCACCGCTAATCTTCTTTCTCTCTCTTTGGATTTGCCAATTCTGGACATTACACATAAAATCATATAACATGTGGCCTTTTGTGTCTGGCTTCTGTCACTTAGCATAATGTTTTTCAGGTTTATCCATGCTGTAGCCTGTATCAGTACTTCATTCCTTTTACGATTGAACAATATTGCATCGTACGAATTTGCCGCATTTTGGTTAAATACCCATTAATTGATAAATATTTTAGTTGCTTCCACTCTGGCTATTTTGAATAATGGTTCTATGAACATTGGTGTACAAATTTTTTTTTTTTTTTTTTTTTTTGTGAGGAGATCAGCCCTGTGCTAACATCCGCCAATCCTCCTCTTTTTTTGCCGAGGAAGACGGCCCTGGGCTAACATCCGTGCCCATCCTCCTCCACTTTATATGGGACGCCGCCACAGCATGGCTTGCCAAACCAGTGCGTCGGTGCGCGCCCGGGATCCGAACCAGTGAACCCCGGGCCCCCACAGCGGAGCGCGCGCACCCAACCACTTGCGCCACCGGGCCGGCCCTTGGTGTACAAATTTTTATGTGAAGATTCTTGGTTGACCTAGGAATTCATGATTTATAGAGTCACCCATAATTCCTGTGCTCTCACAGACCCAAATCCTTTTCATTATTGACCCTGTTTTCCTCAATAAGAAACAACATGCTGCTGGATCCCCTCTGTTGGAGAGGGCTCAGGAAGGGAAAATGACCTCCTCTCAGGACACACAACATATCCAATGCAATAGAAGGTCTGCCAGTATGTCATCTACATGTTGTCACTAGCCCTCCATTTCTTGACATGTTTTGTTTATGGGAACTTTTGTGTAAGGGATGAAAATAAGGGGGAGGGAAAGTGCTCTGGAGGCATTTCTTGGCCGACATGGACAGAAATGGGTTAATAATTGGATTTGTAGGTGTTGCTAAGAAATGAACAAAAGACCAAGATGGCAGTTGCTGCAGCAGGATTCCACGTTGGCTCCTCCCCCGGCTGTGTCCCCTGTCCCCAGACAGAGACCACTGAGGAACAGAACTAAGGAGACGAGACCCTGAGGCAGAGAAGTGACAGGACACAACTGACAGGGAGTGAGGAAAACGGGACACAGGAGGACCTGGAAATAGCACCAATGTAACTAGAGGGGCCTGGAGAGGGGAGCAGGTCTGATTTGGAGAGGGTTGGTGCAGGGTGTCTGTCCTGTATGACGCTGAGGTTGTCTCCGCTACACCCACACCCACAGACACAGGCTCGGCCTTCATGAGGGTGTCCATCCATCACCTCTAGGGAACAAACGGGCAGTCCTTAACCAAAGAATAACACACAGTTTTCAACAAATTCAAGCTCTTAAGCGTTTATTAGACACTAATTATGTGCCCTCTACTGGTTTCTGTGGACACAGAACTCAATAACTCTGTGTCCCTGCCCTCAGGGGGCTCACAGCCCCGTCTTCTGAGAGCAGAGTGAAGGGGAAGCTCAGTACTTGGGAGGCAGGCCAGCAGGTCTGAAGTGATTGGGGTCTTTGCCACTCCGGCCCCATTCATTGGCAGCCCGGTCAGCCCTCGAGTCTGCCGCTCCGTGGCCGCTGTCTCCATGCCTGAAAAGGTCTGTGACTCTCTGAGAACCCTCTCTGGCATCACTAGAATGGAGGAGGGCAGGTAGGAGATTAATCCTGGGCTGATGAGTAACAGCCCCACCCTCCCTGTCTCTCCTCTTACCCAGGGACGGCTCTGAGAGGAGCCCAGGAGAAAGGGGCTAAAACATTGAGGCTGCCCAGGCACAGCCCAGTCAGCCCCGTTGATGCCCCTGGTGCTGGGTGAACAGCACCCAGAGAGGAGGCTGGGAATCGCCCATTCCCACCAGCCCTGCTCTGGCTCTATCACCACTCAGACCCCACACTGGGCACAGAGGGAAAGGGTGGGCCACAGGAGGAGGGGCCACAGTCTCTACAGGACACTTCCCCAGGGCGTGGCCCCTCCTGCTGTCCAAGGCAGCCCAGCTCTGCCCACCCACCCCCGCACCCGAGTCACCTGATCACTTTAGCAGCCCAGGCGCCCCCAGGGCCCCTCTGTGCAGCATCGTAGTTCCCGCGGGCATGGAAGTATTTGTCGGAATCTTTGTAATTGGCTTCTCTCATGTCAGAGTAGGCTCTCCACATGTCTTTAGCCCCTGGAAGGGAAAGAAAATGATGAGATGAAGGTGATCACATCTTGGCAAAGTAAAGAAAGTGAAATTTTTCCTCCCACTGGTTCTGAGATTTCACCCTTTGACAAAGCGCTTGGTGATGATGTGGCTTGAGATGAAAATTCCTTTACTTTTCACTCCCTGGTTAATGTGATGAGAATCACACTAGGTGCAAGTTTTATTCTGTCAGATTCCATTCCAAGATCTGTGGCTACTTTGTTTTGGGCTGTACGTGATGCGTGTGAAGAAGAGGTGGGATGGTCCTTAGGAGATGTGTGGTTGTACAATGAGCTTCTACCTGGAAAGATGTAGGGAACCCTCTGACGGGGGCCTGAGAACAAAGGCGACTCTGAGGGAGGCTGGGAACCCACGGTGCTTCCACCCTAGTCATGGGAGAACTTCATCCCTGTGGGCAGCGTGAGGACCACCTGGTCCTGAGTACATCTGAATGTCCAGGTACATTTGCGCCTGGACGACTGTCAGAATTCAATCAGCAGGCGATAAAGGCGAGTCCCTAAGAGAGCTTTAAAGAACCTGGGTGATCAGATGCAGACAAAGGGCAACTGACCCACCAGCTGTAAAGCCCAGCATCCTTTCCAGTGAATCTGATCAAGTCAGAATAATATGGCAAAGATTTTAAGATTAACTGATTAGGAAAATGAGAAAAATCTAACATAGAGTTGTAATCTTAGTTTATGTAATATCCCCATGAGGTAACTTGTCTTCGTTTTATGTCTTTATTGTTCCTGGTTTTCAGATGATATTTGTGTTGAGTGCTATGGCTTTCTTAGTGTACTTATTCCCTCTGAGTTACCGATTTAAATAGATCCGTGGAGTCCAGACTTGCATACTTAGTCCTTTCAAAATGCCTGACACATTTGATCCCTTGAAGGGCAGAACTGGAGGGAGTGGTTCTCAGCCTTCAGTGCACAGACATCACCCGGGGGCCTTGGTAAAGGCCAGATTCCAGCTCAGCCCAGAGACCGTGACTCAGGGAGGGGAGTGTGTGGACCTGGGTGTCTGCATTTCACAAAGCTCCCAGACCCAGGAGATTTCATGCAAGTGGTCCTAGTACAAACCTTTGAGAAACATTGACCTAAGAGATAAAGAATATTTTTAGCTGGGTCTGCAAGAATTTAGATAGGATTAAGAGCACATTTTAAAAACAATTAATCAGTAACTATCAGAAAAACCCCCACAAAATAATTTTGTGAAATGAACAAATTTTTGCCACTTGACTATTGCTAGCAAGATAAATATCTCTTGCTCTCGGTATCCTGGCCAGGTATCAACCCCACCAGAACCGTCATCGAGAAATTCATTGTGCCTTTTATTGCAGGGAGAGGAGCTCTGCAGAGGTGCCGTCCAAAGACACACATCCCCACTCTTCACCATTTGCTCAGATAAGAACCGATGTGTGTTCACAAATCCCTGGCTATCCCAGGTGCACTCTTGTCGAGGAGGCAGGGTGGTACCTGGTTAATAGCCAGATCTGGGGAGCACGACGACCTGGGCTGAATCCTGCTCTGCTTTGGGACTTTGTTAGGTATCTGAACCTCTTTGTTCCTCATTTTCCCTGTTAAGGAATAATGGTACCTACATCTCGGGATGAAAGGATTAAAACCTGAGGATGAAAACGAGTTCATTCGTCCATGTAAAGCTCTTAGAACAGTGCCTGGGACGTATTCAAAGCTCAGTTACTTTGGTTGTAATTACTAAGTGGATGGGGAGTGGGAACACACCCCACACCTGTGATGCACCCACTTCATGGCTCCTGAGACATAGAGGTGAGCTGTCCCTGACTCCCCAGTAGGCAGCAGTAGAGCCCCACTCATATTCAGGAAACTTGGCACCCTTGAACTCAGCTCTCCTCCTCACTCCTGTTAAAAGTTGGGGCCCAAACCTTCTGACCTTGGCCTACCCCAAGAAGAGTACAAATCTGCCCAGAAAAACCTAGCAGTGGAGGGACAGGACAGATGTTGTTAAGGTACAAACTTTCCAGGAGTGGTAAATAAGCCCTAGAGACCTGATGCAGAGTACAGTGAATATAGACAGCAATGTTGTGTTATAATCATCAAACTTGCTAAGAGACTAGAACACTACTATTCCAACTACTAAAAAGAAAGGATAATTATATAACGTGATAGATATGCTAATTACCACTACAATGGCAATCATATTAAAATACATACATGTATCAAATTAACTTGCTATACACCTTAAATTTACACAACGTTACGTGTAAAATACAGTTCAATAAAAAAAAAGCCTGGGGAACCATGAAAACCGTGCTCTTTTTCTACTCATTCGTGGCCTTTGCCCTGTGGGGATGTGGCCTCTGCTCAGGTGAATCCTCGGGGCAGTTAGTTGCGGCCTCTCCCCACCCCTATCCTTTGGTCCTTACCTTGACCAGCTTGCCTAAGGAATGAAAAAAATCCTTGGCTGCTGACGCCCAGGACCAGGGTGCATAAAATGATGCCGATGGAAAGCTTCATCCTGCTGCAGAGTCAAGGAGACACACAAGGATGACACATGTTTTGTTTTGTTTTGATTTGTTTTTTTCGTGGAGTAAAGTTGACTCATTCTTGTATTTCAAAAATAAACCACACTCAATTTTATATACATCTGTACCTATATATTTCTATCTCTATACACACATATATACATATATATACACACATACGTGTATATGTGTATACAGTCGGATGATAGATAAAATTTCAGAGGGTCCAGTTCTCTATTTCCATTGTCTCATTGGAATCCCAGTGATTTACTGGATGAGAGATTGCAATGGGCTTTTAGAATAAACCACGTGCCATTTCAATCATTCCCTATCAGCTCTGAAACCCACTGTAGAGAAAGTTCCCAGAGAGGCATTTGGGGACTTTGTGACCACACGCCTCTCTGTAATGTAGGATGAGTTAAACCATCCACAATATTTGCAGAAGCCTGCTCTACCCATCACTGACTCCACACAGAAGAAGCATACAACAGAGTCCCTCCCCCAAAGTATTCACATCTGGTGAATTCTGATTGTCAGAACAGGAGACTCAGGAAGGAGGCAGAGAGCGGGGATGCAGCACAAGGATGCTGGTGGGGAAAGAGAATCTTCAAAGAGGAAAGCTGCTGGAAAGTTCTAGCACATCACCTGTGGCTGTCCCTTCCTGCTGGGCTCCTGGTGAGCTGAGCTGCCTGTGCTGCCTGCCTGGGAGATGTGGCTGGGGCTATACATACTGACACTTTGCTAGGGGAACGAATGGTAACGCAGATGTCAAGCAAAAAGAAGAAATTTGGGAAATTCCTCTTGGGCAGAACACAGCATCCAGAACATCATAGTTATTTTTCACACACATCTAGTTTTCCCAGATTGTGCAATCTGGCAGCTTTCAGGGTGCATCAATTTGCATTTTCTGCCTGTTTCCAGTCTCATCCCTGTTGGGGACAAGGTTTTTACCCCACACAATTATGTACTGACATTTGTTGGGAAGGGTCACCAATATTCGAAAAGAGATTTGATTAAAGAATGTAAGAGTACAGGGCAAGTGATCCAGCCGAACAAGCTTCATGGGACAGCTCAGGACGAAGCTGGGACCCCAGGGCACAGGGGTAGGAAAGGAAGAAGACTGCCCAGGAAAATAAAACCCCCAGCACTGGGGGCCAGCCCTGTGGCTTAGCAGTTAAGTGCGCGCACTCCGCTACTGGTGGCCAGGGGTTTGGATCCGGGGCGTGCACTGACGCACCGCTTGTCTGGCCATGCTGAGGCGGCGTCCCACAAACAGCAACTAGAAGGATGTGCAACTATGACATACAACTATCTACTGGGGCTTTGGGGAGAAAAAGGGAAAAAAAAGGAGGAGGATTGGCGATAGATGTTAGCTCAGGGCTGATCTTCCTCACAAAACAAAAACAAAAAATGCCCAGCACCTTCATGGGTGGACTCAGCCCTGGAAAAGGGAGTCCTCCAGGCTCAAGTATATTCACGATCAGTTGCTATTGAAGGTCATAACGGCAGGTCATATCTGGAGGATGCTGTAACCCAGGGACTTTGAACTGTAGCATAGAAATTTGCTACAAAGTTGTGTAGAAATAACACAGCATAAAATGAGCAGGAAATTGCCCACTGGTGGCTAAATTATCCGCATAGAAGATTCAACAGGGCTGCAGAGAAAGCTGGGGTGCAGCACAAGAATGCTGGGAGGGTGTGATGATAGAGAACAGCTGTTTCAACAAGAAAAGCAGGACTGGGCTTTATGATTTCAGTTTAGTAAGATAATCTTGGGAAGAAATTGCATGCAGGTGCCAACAGGGGGATGGTGTCCACGGTTCACTCCCTGCCCCGTCTCTGCCCCTCCATCCAAAAGGGAAATTGTAAAAGCAGTTGCATTTCTCCAGAGAAGAAAGTACGATGTTGTTTAATGTGGGAGAGATGATGGGGGATCCAGAGGACAGATCTGGTCCTTCTCACAGTGGGACCTTGAGCTGGAGCCTGAGGACAGCGTAGGGCAAGTAAGGCCCAGCGCAGGGAATACCAGCTCAGGATTTGTGCCTGGAGTGTTTCTGGGAGACAAGGAATGTGAGCAGTGCATTGGAGATACTAGGGAAGGAATGTCCCAGACTGATGCAAACACATCACGGAGACTTGCTAGTTGAGATGTTGGAAGATGGAAACAGTCATGAAGGATGAGGACCTTGTGCTCCAGTAGTAACCCAGAGAAGAACAAGGATGAGAGATTCCCAGTTTGTTACAAGACCAGAGGAATTTGAGTAGGACATTCAAAAGAGGAGCAGTGACCCAGGATGAAGCAAGTCAACAAAGATTCCACTGGTGTTTGGAAGTCATTGTCTTAGATTAGAGGCTACCAAAATTAGGAGTGATGACTCTTGGTCATATTTTAATTCTCATAGGTATAAAGAGATGAAATTTGTAGGGCAGACAACTGTCAAGGATTTCCCTGTGCCTTTGGTTCTTATAAAGGCAACACTAAGCAGCATTCAGATGTTCTACAGACAACTTCCTTCCTTTGGAAAGGTGGATTCCCTGTGGGTGGGTAGTCAGAGTCCCTGAGTTCGCTTGGCTCATTTGGTCCTGGGAGTAGACCTGGTGGGGAAGGGGGAGTTGTCAACTCTCCACAGCCATTGGTGTCAGGCATGCTGGGGGGCTGCTTCATAGAGGAGGGCATGTGATGTTCAAACCCCCTTTCTCCTACCTTCCTTCGGGCAGAAATCATGGGCCAGTGATCACATACTGTTATAATTCTTTTACTCCCTTTGAGGCCATTCAGGGCTGGAAATCCACTCCCCACTTTCTCATGTCATTCAAGTCATTCTCTTCTTTGATAGAATCATTGGAGAGAAAGCAGGTACAATTTCTAGACACCAAGAGGAACTCGTCACAGGGACTTTGACCAGCAGTGCAAGCTCTCTTCCTTTGTTACTCAATGTCTTCTGTCTTCTGGGAAGGGACACATGGGGCCATGCTTGGAACAGTAGACAATAGTGGTCGTCTGCCTTTTTCACTTGTTTCTTCTGCATAAGGAAGCTACCCTGTCATGGTGATGTCAGGATCTCTAGGCCTTAAAGAGATTTCCTAAGAGTCTCCTGTGAGTCTCTGTGTCCCTGTTTGCAGAGACGGTCTCTGTTAGTGCCTATTGTTAATAGTGACACTCCCTTCCACTCTCAAAAGAGACCTTGTTTTCATGATAAACTAGATGGACCCCTACTCTACAAGCCACGTGTGACCAGGCTGTTGAGAGGCCCGAGACACCTCCCTTTCTTCTGTTACAATTAATGTAAGTGGATTAGAAGAACACCAAGGCTCTTAAGATCAGAAAGCAAAGTAAAAAAAAGGGAAAGCCTCACAGGATAGCCTGAACAAGAATGGCAACTGAGGCCCAAGTCCCAGATTCAGAGGGACAGCAGGAAGAAGGATGAGCAGGTCCATGAGAGTAAAATGAGGAGATAATGACACCAAGGTCACGGGTTTGTTGTCAGGATGACATGATTGACGCTGAAAGGGGCTTGGACCAGTTCTCTGTGCACTTAACACGTTTTAGTTCTTCTGGCTTAACCATTAAAATTTGTAATAATTTATATTTTGCAGAAGACAGAAAGATTAAGTACTATATTATTACCAAGACCACACATTATTAACACATTAATAAGCAAGATTACCATTTAGAATTAAAGTTTTAAAGATCAAGCTTTAATTTTACAGGACACAGCAACATTCTCTGAAGTCCGGGTGTCTTTCAAGATCCCTTTGTTAGAAATAATTGTTGCAAGGAGAGTGTCTTTGATGCAGGAAACCATCTGCATTTCTTGCAGCTGCAAGAGAAGAGGGAACATTCTCTCCTGACCTTGGCAGGACTTCTGTCTTCAGCAGTTAGGAGGTCCTGCAGGTTTTCTAGGGCTAAGACTGGAATTCCGCTAGACGGCATGAGAGAGAGAGATGAACTGGAGGAGCTCAGAACTCACCATGAGGATAGGGCCGGCCCCGTGGCTTAGCGGTTATGGGCGCGCGCTCTGCTGCTGGTGGCCCGGGTTCGGATCCCGGACACACACCGTCGCACCGCTTCTCCGGCCATGCTGAGGCCGCGTCCCACATACAGCAACTAGAAGGATGTGCAGCTATGACATACAACTATCTACTGGGGCTTTGGGGGAAACAATAAATAAATAAAAATTATTAAAAAAAAAAAAACTCACCATGAGGAAAGACAGGGCCAA
Organism: Ceratotherium simum simum; assembly: GCF_057802395.1. Lineage (NCBI taxonomy): Eukaryota > Metazoa > Chordata > Mammalia > Perissodactyla > Rhinocerotidae > Ceratotherium > Ceratotherium simum. The sequence goes on along the minus strand of NC_141906.1, from coordinate 12,339,553 downwards.
AGGAGGATTGTGAACAGCTAGAGTGTTGAGTGTACAATCGTTTGCATCTAAAGTCCCCCATTTTGTTAAAGTTATACAACACTTGATCTGGATTTCCATCTGAGTGAATTCTTTTTCTCTTACTCTTCGGATTTCAATTTCGGATATGAACTACCTTTTACCATCCAGGTGAGAACATTTGTGCGCATCCTTTAATGCTACAAATCATGTATTATTTAAAATATTTTAAATATTTTTAAATTTTTAAATTGTTTTAAAACAATTGCTATTTCCAACATCACGAAAATATCTTTTTAGAAAATATCAGTGCTCATGGATTGGAAGAACTGATATTGTTAAAATGTCCATACCACCCAATGCAATCTACAGATTCAGTGCAAACCCTGTCAAAATTCCAATGTCATTTACACAGAAATAGAACAAATAATCCTAAAATTTGTATGGAACCTTATATTTGTATGGGAGCCTAAAATATGAATAGAACAAAAGACCCCGAATAGCTGAAGCAATATTGAGAAAGAAGAAGAAAGTTGGAGACATCACATTTCCTGATTTCAAACCATATCACAAAGCTATCATAATCCAAACAGTATGGTATAGGCATAAAAATAGACACATAGATCACCAGAACAGAGAAACCAGAAATAAACCCATGCATATATGGTCAATTAATTTACAACAAACGAGCCGGGAATATACAATGTGGAAAGGATAGTCTCTTCAACAAATGGTGTTGGAAAACTGCACAGACACATGCGAAAGAATGTAACTGGATCCACCATACACAAAAATTAACTCAAAATGGATTAAAGACTTGAACTTAAAACCTGAAACCATAAAACTCCTAGAAGAAAACAAAGGCAGTAAGCTTCTTGACATCAGTCTTGGCAAAAGTTTTTTGGATTTAACACCAAAAGCAGAGGCAACAAAGGCAAAAATAAACAAGTGGGACTACATCAAACTAAAAAGCTTCTGCACAGCAAAGGAAACCATCAAAAAAAAAGAAAAAGCAATCTACCAAATAGGAGAAAATATTTGCAAATCTTGTATCTGATAAGAGGTAATATCCAAAATATATAAAGACCTCATACTATTCAATAGAAAAAGGCCCCAAATAGTCTGACTTAAAAATGGGCAGAGGACCTGAATAGACATTTTTCCAAAGAAGACATAAAGATAGATAACAGGTATATGAAAAGGTGCTCAATGTCACTAATCATCAGGAAAAATCAAATGAAAACCACAGTGAGATATCACCTCACACCTGTTAGAATGACTATCATCAAAAAGACAAGAAATAAGTGTTGGTGAGGACGTGGAGAAAAGGAAACATTTGTGCACTGTTGGCGGGAATGTGAATTGGTGCAATCAGTATGGAAAACAGTATGGAGGTTCCCTAAAAGATTAAAAACAGAACTACTGAAAATATTAGTTTAAAAATAGATCTAAATGATCTAGCAATTGCACATCTGAGTATTTATCTACAGGAAATGAAAAACTAGCTTGAAAAGATGTATACACCTTCATGTTCATCGCAGCATTATTTACAATAGTCTAGACATGGAAACAACCTAAGTGTCCTTCAATGGATGAATGGATAAAGAAAATGCGATATATATATATGTATATGTATATATATGTGTGTGTGTATATGTGTGTATCTATGTATACATTCTCTCCTTTCCTTGACAGGTGTACCTTGGTATATATATATATCATACACAATGGAATATTATTAGCAATAAAAAAGACAGAAAACTTGCCATTTGCAACAACACGGATGGGTTTTGAGGGAATTTTGCTAAGTGAAATAAGTCAGACAAAGACAAACACTGCATGATCTCACTTATATGTGGAATCTAATAAAACACTGAGAGCCAAACTCAAAATACAGAGAACAGATTGGTGATTGCCAGAGGTGGGGGGTGGGGTGGGGGCGAAATGGGTGTAGAGGATCAAAAGGTACAAATTTCCAGTTATAAAATAATGAAGTCTTGGAGATGTAATGTACAGCATGGTGACTATAGTTAATAATACTGTCTTGCATATTTTAAAGTTGCTAAGAGAGTTGATCTTAAAGGGTTTCATCACAAGAAAAGAAAATTGTAACTACACGTGGTGATGGGTGGTAACTAGACCTGTGGTGGTGATCATTTTGCAATATATACAAATATCAAATCATTATGTTGAACACATGCAACTAATATAATGTTATATGTAAATTATAGCTCAATAAAAATAAATAAATAAGGAAGAAATTTTAAGTCAGGAAAAACTTAGCTGAAAGAGTACATTAGTATGGTAGACAAAGTAATGCATCACACCCCTCTGCCCGCCACCAACACCTGGAAAGTCATCCACGTCCTAATCCCTGGAACCTGTGAATATGTTACCTCACAGGCACAGGAAGGATTCAGCACCACAGACCATTTCTTTCTCCACCTGTTGAGACTACACATCACCCAATGACTATCAGTTTGATGGGACGTCATTGAGGAGCATGCATCCTCCTCCATGTCAATCAAGGCCCAGAGAGGCATCACTTGACTAGTGACAGCTGTGGGAAAGAACACACACACTGACCAACATATCAACATATCATTTGGAAACTATTCGAATGAGCTGAGGAACAATTTGTGCTACAAGCATATCTTTTGGTGAGAAGTTTGAGAACCTATGTACCTTTGTTCATATGGAGGATCAGAAGCAGAATTTTAAAATTGAATGTATTAACATTTTATATATTAAGTTATATTACTTTACCAGGTAAAATTACTGGACTGTCACCCCTGTGTAAGCCCCCCAAGAAACCCAAGAGACAGGCTGTTACTCACACTCCAGAAGCTCCTGTGCCCTCTCTCTGGCTGCACGCTCCTCCCTGCCCTTTCTCCAAAGATAACCCCCCCTCCTCAACTTTATGCTTATCCTTCCCCTGCTTTTCTAAAGTCGTTTTGATCACGTCTGTGTATTCATAAGCAATTTACTATTTAGGCTTTGCCTGTTTTTGAACTTTCTGTAAACAGAATTATACTATATGGATTCACTGGTCACTTGCTGATTTTGCTCAATGATATGTCCTTAGATATGGGCGTGTTGCTGTCTGTTGTAGTCCTTCTTTCATTTTCAGTGCTGAACACTCTTCCACAGTATGAATATCTCACAGCTTATTTTGACATTTGGTTCTTTCTTTTTTGCTCTTACAAACAGTGTTGCTTCTAACGGTCTTGTATACGTCTGGCTGAGTGCAAGAGTTTATATGGACACAAACCCAGGAGTGGAATAGAATTTCATCACGATGAACTTCAGTTGATACTGCCAAATTTTTTTTCCAAAATGGTTGTACTAGTTTATGTTCCCGCTAACAATGGATGAGTGGTCTCCTTGCTACACATTCTAGGCCAGACTAGTTTTTAGGTCAATTGGTGAATGATAATATTACATTATAATATAAATTTGTATTTACCTGATTATTAATGAGATTGACCATTTTTATATGTTGATGAGCCATTTGTGCTTCCTCTTCTGTGAAATTTCTACTCATTTCTTTTTTTGTGTGTGTGTGTTTGAGGAGGACTAACCCTGAGCTAACATCTGATGCCAATCCTCCCCTTTTTTCTTGAGGAAGATGGGCCCTGAGCTAACAACTGTGGCCATCTTCCTCCACTTTATATGGGACGCCGCCACAGCATGGCTTAACAAGCGATGCGTCCGTGCGCGCCGGGAATCCGAACCTGGAAACCCCAGGCCGCCACAGCAGAGCACGCGCACTTAACAGCTTGTGCCACCAGGCCGGCCCCCTCTACTCATTTCTTTTGTCTTTTTTTATTGAATAGCAGGAGTTCTTTACACATTGGATAGAAAGCCTCTTTGATTACGCATGCTGCAAATATCTTCCCCAGTTGTGGCTATATTGTCACTCTATTTTCAGTCCCATTTTAGGGAAGGAAATGTATTTGGTATTACATTTAACAAACTCATAATTCAACCACATGATAGTGTACAGCCATGCACTAATTCTTTTTAAATGCTTTATTTTCTTCCCATTATCTATCAACTTTTAGCATAAGGAGTTATAATCCTAGCCACCACAAAAGGTGTCTAATGAGCTTCGCCTTGTTTTTTTTGTTTCATATTGTATATTTTGATAAACACTAATTCTTAACTTTATGGTGGTTTTTTTTTTTAATTAGAACTATCTTTTCCAGTAGACCATTATCTTGTTCAGTCCTCTGATGACCAATTTCTATGACCCATTTAACGTGTTTGCTCCAAGTACAGAGTATGTCATTTATGGCTCAGCTGTCTTTGCAGACATTGTCAGAGCTCTACTTTCATTTCTTTCTCAAGCTGGAGAGTTTTCTTAAAAACCTTGCACTATGGTAAAGGATTAGAAGTTTTGTTGCGCTTTTGTTCTCCTGGAGAATGTTTGGAACTCTCACCTTAGATTCAAATGTGCAGCTGGTTGTCTCTACCCCTTGTAAGTGGACTGCTCTATGGTATGCTGCAGTGGGTCAGACCAGCTCAGGAGAGTCATTATTAAATTTTCAGGAATTTTGTGACCCAACTGTTACGTCACTGGTCATGTGAAATGAGCCATGGTGGGAGTATTTACACTGTGGAAACTGACAAACACTGTAAGTTAGGACTTGATTTTTTTCTTCCAGAGCCAGCTGTTAAATAATGCCCAGGACATGCCAAGGACTACCCCTTCCGACCAAGTTCCAGAAAACCTTTCGTTTGTCCTTCTAGGCACAGACAAACCAATCCTTGAGGAATCGGCAGCTGCTGCAAATGCACGGCTTCAGCACCCAAAAGGCTGGATTCCCCGCTCTCAATTCTTCAATTCACTCAGGGAGATTAAAAGAAAGCATTATATTGAAACAACTGAAGAAATTATTAAATTCTTGTGTACGCTGTTGATTATATGGCCGCATTTTCTCATCAAGAAAACAAACATTGGGAAGAGAGGGGATGCATACACCAGAAAAGAAAACACGTTTACACAGCAGCTCTGAGCTTCCTGAGACCAGGACCTTCACCTCTACGTTTATCTGTTGAGGGCAGCAGCTCACTGATTATTCTGGGGAGAGACACCCTGCTAGGCAGTGGGTGATTTCTGCTCTGCATGGCTCCTCGCTCTGTCCCAGGTCCAGGAGTGTGGGACAACGCTCTCCACTGGACCAAGAGTGTCATAGAGAAAGATGACCGACTTTCCTAGAATCATATACAAGTCTAACGAGACTATCAAATCTAGAAACAGTCATTTAAAAGAACAGATCCACAGTTTCTCCTCTGAGCCAACTGCTGTGGCTCACAAGTGAGACTACACCTGTATTCCCTGGGTGTGTGTGCAATGACTTCTGGGAGAAGACATAGGACAGCAGTCAACAACAGCAATAACTACGACACAACACAACACAATACAACCACAATACCCCCACAATTATTCTACCTTCCAATGACTATAGCATTTCTCAGCAAGAAACTCTTCAGCAGCATGATTCTGAGCTGGTTAGAACCAGTTCTCAGACTCCCCATACAGACCCAAATAGAGGTTAATCTGAGTTCTCCTTTCCTGGTTCCAGTTTGGGCTAATGTGGAGGCACTGTTCTCAGATCTCAATTTCACCAACTCACAGTGACATGTTATTTGTTAGTTTAGATGAAATAACACCCTTCATGCCATTTGAGTAAATAAGACATCTTTTTGATGCAAGAGACTTAGATATCTTTAGGAAGCCACATAAGTATTAGATAAATTGAAGTGGTTGTCAAAGATCTTTCCTCCCCAATATCCCCGGCAGAGGCCAGATGGTTTCTCAGGAAGTTCTGCTAAAACCTCCAGGGGACAGTTAATTCTATGTTATACAAGTTATTGTAGAAAATTGATGTAGAATAAAGTTGTCCAGCCCATTTTAAAGGAACTAGAGTAATCTTGGTTCCAAAACCAGAGATGGGCAATACAGGAAAATAAAACAATAGTCCCATTTGCTTTCAAAGGCACAATAATTCAAAATAAAATATAGTGTTAGCTAACCAAATCTGAGCATTAAAACTGCCTCATGATTGAGTGGAGTTTATTCTTGAAATGCAAAAATAGGTCAACATTACAACATCAATCAATGTAATTCACCACATTAATAGCATAAAGGAGAAAAATAATATTACCTCTATTCATTAAAAAATATCATTTGATAAAGCTCTGACATGGTTTAAAAAAAATCCTTTAGAAAACTGCACGTCAAAGGGAATGTTCTTAACTTTTACAAGATTATATGCCAAAAAGTTTCAGCAAACGTAATATTTAATGGAAAAACCTCACGTGCTCCACTTTCTCTGTGGCTTAAATCAAATAAGGCCTGTAAAGCATAGAGCACATTCTTGCATTGGCAATTAAAGAAAATGGAAGTTATTGCAATTACAGTTCACCAGCCTCCCACACCTCAGCAGAGTTAGGATTGCCACCAGTGTGTGCCTCTGTGGAGGCCCTTATGAAATTGTGCTGTAACTGTCTATCTACATACCTGACTTCCCCTCTAGAATTGAAAGTAGTATTTCATCTGAACTAAAGAGAGTGAGAATAAAGATAAGGGAAACTAATGTGAGAACCATTCATTAGGGAAAATGAGCAGGGACTGGTTAACAGTTGAGTCAGGGGCAGGCTGGAGTTGATGAGAAATAAGCTGGAGTCCAAGATGGAGGTTTCCAGGGTAGGCATCCGGGGATTAGGTTTCCCCAAAAAATGTACCTTCTTCATTTGGAAAGAGGTCCTGGGGATAAGGCCTGGAGGCAGAGAGGGGCAGGATGCAACTGATTGGGCAGTGAAGTAGCCACAGGCCCTCCTGACTCTCTAGAACAGACTAGCTCTGCTCCCCCATCACTGGCCTCCCCAGGACTCGAGTCACCTGATCACTTTAGCAGCCCAGACATCCGGGGGGCCCCTTTGTGCAGCATCATAGCTCCCGCCAGGGCATGGAAGTATCTGGCTGAATGTTGGTAATTGGCTTCTCTCATGTCCCAATAGGCTCCCAACAATTCCCAAACCCTTGAAAAGGAAACAAAACAACTGAAATGAACCTGGTGACCTATTGGAGAAGTAAAGGAATGAATACTGTCCACTCCTTTCAGATTGTGACTCTTGACAAAATAGTGAGAGGAGAAGGGATTTCCACATTTTTCCATCTAACATGGCCCATGAGAAAAATACATCCTTTCCAGCTGAGTGAGGGCAACTCTGGCTTGAATAAATCTGACATGACAGGCATAACAGCCACAGAACAAATGCTGAAAAGTGCAGTAAGAGATGAGGTGGAATTGCGTGAGGGAGCTCCACAGGACCTGTGTAATCAGACTTAGCTGTAAGGCACGGACACACGTGTTTAAGTCTCTGTCCTGCTAGTTAGGCTTCAGCCTCCTCACCTCTTGATTGGGAGGATCATACCCACCTCCACTTTCCCACAAGCATCAGCTGGACTTTTGCTGTATGGATCATGTTGAATGTGAGTCTGTGCTAAGATAAAGAGCGAGAGCCCTCCCTTCACCGTCTGTCAGCTTCTGTCATTGCACAGTGACCGTACAAAAGAGGACCCAGAGGAAATCTCAGGAGATGGCCTGAACTGCACAACTGTGCGATCACTTCTCGACAGAGCTTTCTAGGGCGTGTTACAGCAATCCTCATTACCAAAAGGGTACAGAGACTTTTCTAGTATTGCAAAAAGAATCACATCATCTGAATTTATTTTCCAAGGCAAACAAACCAAAAAAGAAATCCCATTCAGTTAAACATTTGAATTTGAACAGTCTACTTGGATATGAGGCAGTGTTTTCAAACAGAACTTGTATCCTTCACTTGCCTGAACATGCTACACGGACCCTGTGATTCATGGTCGCCTCACTCACCTTTGTGTCCAGACCTGACCCTGTGTAACAGGGCTACAGGGGAGCACAGCCGCTGAGAGCCTGGGTTCTCAGGCAGACTGTCTGATGTTGAATGTCTGCTCTCTTTCTAAATGACCTTGGGGAAGTGACTCTGTTTCCCTGTCTCAGTTTCCTCATCTGTAAAATGGGGCTGAAGTGGCACTCACTTAGGGTACTTTGAGGATTAAATGAGAGAATGAATGGGCAGCACGTAGACTGGGGTCAGAGCTCCCCGGCAGAGACAATTAAATGAGACTGAAGTGCAGAGCACAGCGCCCATGACATGTTCTATGGGCAATAAGTGTTAGCTGTTGTTTGAGAGGTTTGGACCGTCTTTCACCCAGCAGTGATCAGACCTGTGTAAACTGGTTTATAAGAATCAGAGTGGGAAGACCAACACTGAAGTTAATAATTTCCGTCCTTGCCTGTGTTAAATTTGTCACTGCCCTGGTCCAGGCTCCAAACCTGGTAGTCACCCTTGTTTCTTCCCCACCCTCAACCCTCACTTCCAAATATGAGGTAAATCCTCTCAATTCTATGTTGGTGGGGGTGTCCATTAGTCATTTTTTCCCCATTCTCTATTTCCTCCAGCCTACCTTCTCATTGCTTCTTGCCTAGACAGTTGTAGCCGCATCAGAGACCTTTCTTTCCTCACCTTTAAACCCTGCCCTCCCCACTCCACCACTAGTCTCAGCACATGGAAGTGTCCGCAGCCTGTCAGGGACCACCAGTCAGGGGATTCACAAACTGCCACCCATCAGAATCACCCCAGACCTTGTGAAGGATATGGATCCCAGGGGTCCTGCCCCAGGCCTGGACTCTGTAGATTTAGGGATGAATTTAACCTCCTTCAACTTGCCTCCTCCCCCACGTTGTTCCCAGATTCAGACGTAGAGTTATACTAGTTCACAGATGAACCAAGGCCCCTGAGATAGAGATTGTCTTGGTCTCCAGGGAAGTTTCCTGCAGATTCATCGTCAGAATCCTCTTCCGCTTGAGGCACAGCCTTAATTGTGCTTCTTCCCAGTCAGAAACTTTCCGGGGTTGCCCTCTGCTTTCAGAATAAAACCCAAATCCTTGAGCTTGGCATTCAAGGCCCTCTAGGACTTGTTTTCAAACTCTTTTGCTCAGTTCAGAGCCCAAGTTTGCCTCTTATCCTGGGTTCTCTGTTTCCTGGACTTTCTGCACTTGGTCCTCTGGCTGTGCCCCTGCTCAACCCTCATGTGCCCTTTGCCCCAGTGCCACCTGCTGAGCTTCCACCAGGGATCTGTCCCTTCATGAAGTTCTACCTGTCAAAGTTTTTTTTCAATTGTAAATTACAGAAAACATAAAATTTACCATGTTAACCAATTTGTGGCCGAACAAGGGGCTGAAATCTCCCCTCATGTCAGGACAAGTAACTTGAGAGTGAGATCAGAGCTAAAACCAGCTTTTCCCACCCCTTCATTTAGTAGAATCTGGACACCACTAAACTTCCTGAAAACACTGCAGAATTACAACACAGCCCTGCTGTGCGGAGTCGACGAGCCTGGAGTGTCCAATCAGCCTGGCCTAGAGGATCCCAAGAGAGGCCTGGAAAGTTCCCACTTGGTAGGTCTTCCAGAGAGTTCAGAAAAATACTCTTGGGCCCCACTGTGTCCTGAATACAGAGCGTGTTTCCCCAGACTGTGGTTTTCCCATCTTGCCAGGTAATACATTATTCAGATGGGCGACTGTCTGAACCAATCTGAATATTCAAGTTCATCTATTCCTCTGGTGAGCTAGGCACTATTTACATCTGATCTTAGTGGACAAAGCCTGGGCTTAGCGATGTGGGCTCACTGTTTTTAGCCACGGCTGTGTAGTTTTCCCTGGTAAATTGCCGTCCTCACGGCATGAGGCCTGTGCAGAGCCCTGTGCTCAGCAGGGCCCAGTCCTTGCTTTCATGCTCTGCTTTCACCATCGTGGAGTTTTTAATAATTTCTGGACATGGACCCACGTTTGTATTTTGCACTGTACCCACACGTCACGTGACTGGTCCTGGCTGTCACAGCAGCTCTGTGGTGGAGCCTGAGAGTGTGCATTTCTGACAAGACCCCAGGTGACGCTGAGGCTTCTGGTCCATGGGTTGTCTTTGACTAGAAGCCTCAGTCTGTGGGATGGCAGAGCAGCCACACGGAAGGATCTGAGAGACAGCCTGAGCTGAGGCGCCTGGAAGCTGGATTACTCACCACAGACTGTGAAGTGAGTCATCAATTTCCATATTCCTTAAGCTTCTGTATTTTTGTTGCAGCAATTCAGCCTTCCCTTGTCTAAAGGAATCGAAGTAGAGCAAGTCTCAGAGCCTGTTCTGTTCTCAGTTTATTTAGGCATAAATACTTTTGGAGAAAGAGCTGTCTGTGAGGTGTGCCTGGGAACTGGACTCCAGCTGGGTCAAATAGAAGCTCAGGCTCCCTGGTTGCCCTCCTCCCATGGGAGTGGGTGCTGGTTGAATGGCCTTTATGAGCTGGGAATTGGAGACAGAGTTTGGAATTAGAGGAGAAGACACAGACTTCCAGCCAGACTCGGCAATGCAGCCTAGGCTCACCAGAGTTCGGTTTGATGTTTGGGGCCAAACCCCAGCTAACAAAGTTGCTGGTCATCGCCCTCGGGGCTTGTCTCCACTGGGGACACTGTGGCTCATGTGTTCCCTGGATCCCCTAACCGTAAGGGCCATCCTATACGCTAATTTTAGTCCGTCTTCGAACAAACTACTTCTGTTTTAAGAAAACAAAGAACGTTATTTTAAGCAACATATTGTGTGATGTGTAGCAGACACAATCTTGTTGGTAGGAATGCCACCATGTCCCTAACCTATCAAAGCCCCACAGCACTCTCAGTGTCTTATGGAACACCGTGCTCCAGATCACATACCCCTGGGTGGCATCTCTCTCTGTGGATCTCAAGGTTCTCGGCTGGTTCATTTCACACTGTAACCGAGCAAAAAGGGGCCCATTCAGCCCGCTGCAATCCAGTGTCAATCAATTGCAGACAAGTCAGTGGTTCAGAAAGGAAAATTTATACGATTAGCTAGCACAATCGGAAGATGGTGGACTAGTGTCCTAAAGAACCATCTTAAAGTCACACAGAATCTTGAGGCAGTTATATAGGGGAAATGGGCAGGGAAGGAGGGGTTTAGGGATGTTGATCATCCAGCATGAGGAACTTCAAGGCGCCTCATTATCTCTTTCTTCTGTCGTTTATGACAGGTACCAACACAGAGTTTTTCTGTCTCGAGGTCATCATGTTCCTGGGGAACTCAGAGAACAAAGTTATGCTTATCACAGCTGGGAGATAGACTTAAGAAAGAGTCATAGAACTAGCAGATCACGTATTTTGCAAAAGTGAGAGGTGCTTAATCATCTGGGCTACCTGCAGGCCAGAGTGCATTCTCAGAGACTAGCGAGTCAGAATCAAGTTGCAGTATTGCTTCCTTCCCCTAAAACGGCTTCCCCTAGGCTAACCTAAGATCTAGCTGTTACAACAGTCCACGGTAGTTTACACTTCTCTGTCCTTCCCCATCACCCCTGCTCTCTCCCCCTCTTGGATAACCAGTGTGATTTCTTCTCTCTCTTATCCTCAGTCTAAGAGCCAATCAGTCCTTCATTCCCCAGTGAGTCTACTGTGTCCACGCCTTGCAGAGCCTATGTTTCTCCACACACTTTAGACAAGCACCGGGGTGTGGGGTATCTGACATGCTTCTGCACTACTTCAGACCCTCTGCCCCGACCCCACCCCCTCCAGCCACTGCTACAGCGATGAGCTCCATGTGGTTTTGATCCATCTCATGAGGGGGCAACCTGGCAGCGCCTTGTTTTGGGTTCTGCTCCGTGGACATTCCACTTCATGCCCCAGGGAAACACACTGGACACTCACATGTGCACAACCAAGAAATGCAGGAGTTGACATTGGGGGGCCCAGCCTTGACCAATGGAGATGGAAGCGGTTGACAGTTGCATTTCTTTTCTGGCTCCCGGTGCATGGAGCTGTGGCAGTTTTCACTACAGTCCTCAGAAGGTCCCAGAGGACTGAGCTCCAGCTGTGAGGCTCTGACTCCTGGCTGCTCTGTAATCCGTCCTTATATTGGCCTTGGTCTTTCCCCATGTTACTCTCTGGTCTCTCACTCCTGTTCCCTGGGATCGTTTCCAAATAAAATACCTGGGAACCTAGGCTAAGAACTGTGGGGAGGAGGTGGGGTGGGGAGGAGATGAGGTGAGAGGATTCTTCTCTTCTTTGAGGATTTAACACCCAGAGTTAGTCTGTCACCCAAGTTAAGTGTCCATTAGGTAAGAAACAGTAGATACTCAACCATCATCAGGGGCTGGGTTGTCTCTCCCCTGACAGAATCCACTTCCCTACCCTCCCCTGACTCTGGTGTCCCCAGGTCCCCACAGCAGAGTCCCCTGACCTCCCTACCTGCAGATGCAGCCCAGCTCTTGGCTTGGTATAGAAAGTACTGAAGGTTCCTCAATCTCTAATCTCTAGGCAACCCCCAACTACCATCTGGGACATAGGGGAGAATGGATGTCCACACTTCCCCATAGTGAGAGACCCAAGGGGCCTGGGGTTATCCAGGGGACAGCCCAACCCTGGGGTCCAGGCAATCTGGTGCCCAAAGAGGGTGCAGCGACTGACTCTCTACCGTTCAAGGCTCCTTAAGAGCTTTAACATAAAGAAAAGATAGAAGTGGTGTATTTTGTTGTTGTTGTTGTTGAGGAAGATTCGCCCTGAGCTAACATCTGTTGCCAATCTTCCTTGTTTTTGTTTTTGTTTTTGGCTTGAGGAAGATTAGCCCTCAGCTACTATCTGTGCAAATCTTCCTCTATTTTGTATGTAGGTTGCTGCCACAGCATGGCTGACAAGTGGTGTAGGTCAATACCTGGGATCGGAACCCATAAACCCAGGCCCCTGAAGTGGAACATGCCTAAATTAAACACTACGCCATGGGTCCGGCCCCAGAAGTGGCCTATGTTTTGAGTGATGTAAATATAAAAGGAAGTGACACCAACTCCTGTCCTCCTGTCCCCTGCCCTGCCCCTGGAACTGGCCACGTCCTGTGCAGGCATTCTCCCTCCCAGGATGGTGTATGGAGCTCTTCCTGGACCACACCTTGGCTGCAATGGGCTCACAAGCGCTGTCCGGAAGAGCTGGAGCGGTGGGTTGGGACTCGGCACCATCTGAATGGGGCGGATGAAATGCCCAGCAGAGTCCAGGCTGTGGCCAGGCTGGGGCTGTCCATGTGCCTCCCTGCTGAGCTCCTGTCCTCAGGACGGGGCTGGGTCTTGCCTCCATCTCTCCCCACAGCAGTTCCGTCAGCGGTGGAGGCTTTTCTCTCACTGGCCGTTACCTGTGAGTCCCCTCAGAGGACTGGGGAGTCTCACTGTTATTTATTAATACTCATACTTGTGGAAGGAGTGCAGGGTAAGGGAAGAGCCTCAAGCTACATGCCTGGGTTCAGATCCTGGCGTTGCCTCTCACTGGCTCTGTGTCCTTGAGCAAGTGACTCAGTCTCTCTGTGCCCCAGTGTCCTCACCTGAAAATGATCTACATCCTAGAGTTGTTGTGACACATTAAGAATAGTGCAAGTTCAAGAGATGTTAGCCGTTATGACTATTATTATTATTCACATATTCTTCTGGCCAATCTTGGGAATACTTTGTTTTTATTTTTTAACCAAAACATAATTAATATCTCACACCAAACTTAGCAAGAGTTCTACTTTTCTTCTTTCCTTAGGAGAGAATTATAGTAATATTCTTAGAAAATACCCTATGCATTAGATAAACAACAGACTTTTTTTCTTGTCTTATCAAGCTAATACTAAACAGAACTTTTAAAAACTCTCCTGTATAATATGGATATTACTTAAATGACTGCAAAGTATTCTTTTTTTTTTTTAATTTTTATTTATTTATTTTTTTCCCCCAAAATCCCAGTAGATAGTTGTAAGTCATGGTTGCACAGCCTTCTAGTTGCTGTACGTGGGATGCGGCCTCAGCATGGCTGGAGAAGCGGTGCGTTGGTGCACGCCCGGGATCCGAACCCGGGCCGCCAGCAGCTGAGCGCGCGCACTCAACCCCTAAGCCACGGGGCCGGCCCCCAAAGTATTCTATTTTAGGGATCTGGCACAGATTTTTTAATGAATGTCCTCTCCTTTCTTTCCCCTGGAACCTAGACTATTATTTACAAAAATTCATTCTCATAAAATTTATTAATTCACATAATATAAAATTCCCCCCATTAAAGTGTAGACTTCAGTGGTTTCCTGGTATATTTACAAGGTCTTCACCTTGTGTAATTCCAGAACATTCCAGGTGCAGTCTTCACCTCTATGTAATTCCAGAACATTTCCATCATCCCCCCAAAAGAAACCTCATATCCTTTAGCAGTCACTCCACATTCTCCTCCTTCCAGCCCCTGACCACCTCTCATCTTTTTCTGTCTCTTTGGATTTGCCAATTCTGGAAATTTCATATAAATAAAACATATATATGTGTCTTTTGTGTCTGGCTTCTTTCACTTAGCGTAATGTTCTCAAGGTTTATCCATGTTGTAGCCTGTATCAGAACTTCATTCTTTATATGGCTGAATAATATTCCATTGTATGAATTTACCACATTTTGTTTAAACACCCATTAATTGATAAATATTTTAGTTGCTTCCACTCTTTGGCTATTTTGAACAATGCTGCTATGAACATTGGTGTACAAATTTTTTGGTGAAGAGTCTTTGTTTACCTGGGAATTCATGATTTATAGAGTCACCCATAATTCCTGTGCTCTCACAGACCCAAACCTCTTTTATTAATGACGCTATTTTCCTCAATAAGAAATAACATGCTGCTGGCTCCCCTCTGTTGGAGAGGGCTCAGGAAGGGAAAATGACCTCCTCTCAGGACACACAACATATCCACTGCAATACAAGGTCTGCCGGCATGTCATCATCATGTTGTCACTAGCCCTCCATTTCTTGACACGTTTTGTTTATGGGAACTTTTGTGTAAGGGATGAAAATAAGGGGGAGAGAAATGGCTCTGGAGGCATTTCTTGGTGACATGGACAGAAATGGGTTAATAATTGGATTTGTGGGTGTTGCTGAGAAATGAACAGGAGACCTAGGTGGCAGTTGCTGGAGCAGGATTCCAGAGTCCACTCCTCCCATGGTTGTGTCTCCTGTCCCCAGACAGAGATCACTGAGGAATAGAACTAAGGGGACTAAGACCCTGGGGGCAGAGAGGTGACAGGACACAAGGGAGAGGGAGTGAGGAGGCCTGGACACGGAAGGACCTGGAAATAGCACCAATGTAACCAGAGGGACCTGGAGAGGGGAGCAGGTCTGATCCAGGGAAGGGTTGGTGCAGGGTGTCTGTCCTGTATGACGCTGAGATTGTCTCCCTACACCCACACCCACAGGCACAGGCTTGGCCTTCACGTGGGTGTCCATCCATCATGCCTTGGGTACAAAAGGGCACTTTAGACCAAAGAATAACACACAGTTTTCAACAAATTCAATCTCTTAAGCATTTATTAGACACTAATTATGTGCCCTCTACTGGCTTTTGTGGACATAGAACTCAATAACTTGGTGTCCCTGCCCACAGGGGGCTCACAGCCCCGTCTCCTGAGAGCAGAGTGAAGGGGAAGCTCAGTACTTGTCAGGCAGGCCAGCAGGTCTGAAGTGATTGGGGTCTTTGCCACTCCGGCCCCATTCATTGGCAGCCTGGTCAGCCCTCGAGTCTGCCGCTCCATGGCCGCTGTCTCCATGCCTGAAAAGGTCTGTGAATCTCTGAGAACCCTCTCTGGCATCACTGGAATGGAGGAGGGCAGGTAGGAGATTAATCTGGGGTTGATGAGTAACAGCCCACCCTCTCTGTCTCTCCTCTTTCCCAGGGATGGCTCTGAGAGGAGCCCGGGAGAGAGGGGCTAAAACACAGAGGCTGCCCAGGCACAGCCCAGTCAGCCCCGCTGATGCCCCTGATGCTGGGTGAACAGCACCAGAGAGGAGGCTGGGAGTCGCCCAATCCCACCAGCCCTGCTCTGGCTCTATCACCACTCAGACCCCACACTGGGCACAGAGGGGAAGGGTGGGCCACAGGAGGAGGGGCCTCAGCCTCCAGAGGAAACTTCTCCAGGCCGTGGCCCCTCCTGCTGTCCAAGGCAGCCCAGCTCTGCCCACCCACCCCTGCACCCACAGGACCCGAGTCACCTGATCACTTTAGCAGCCCATTCGCCCCCAGGGCCCCTTTTTGCAGCATCATAGTTCCCGCGGGCATGGAAGTATTTGTCAGAATCTTTGTAATTGGCTTCTCTCATGTCAGAGTAGGCTCTCCACATGTCTTTAGCCCCTGAAAGGGAAAGAAAATGATAAGAAGGTGATCACATCCTGGCAAACTAGAGATATAAGAAATTTTCTTCCCACTGGTTCTGAGACATCATTCTTTGACAAAGCCCTTGGAGATGATACGGCTTGAGATGAACATTCCTTTACTTTTCACTCCCTGGTTAATGTGATGAGAATCAGACCAGGTGCAAGTTTTATTCTGTCTGATTCCATTCCAAGTTCTGTGGCTACTTTGTTTTAGGCTGTAAGTGATGCGTGTGAGGAAGAGGTGGGATGGTCCTTAGGGGATGTGTGGTTGTACAATGAGCCTCTACCTGGAAAGATGCAGGGAACCCTCTGACCGGGGCGTGAGAACAAAGGCGACTCTGAGGGAGGCTGGGAACCCACGGTGCTCCCCACCCCGTCAAAGGACGACTTCATCCCTGTGGGCAGTGTGAGGACCACTTTGTCCTGAGTACATGTGAATGTCCGGGCACATTTGCACCTGGTTGACTGTCAGAATTCAACTGGCAGGTGACAAAGGTGAGTCCTTAAGAGAGCTTTAAAGAACCTGGGTGATCAGATGCCGACAAAGGGCAATTGACCCGCCAGCTCTAAAGCCCAGTGTCCTTTCCAGTGAATCTGATCAAGCCAGAATAATATGGCAAAGATTTTAAGATTAACTGATTAGGAAAAAGGGAAAAGTCTAACATAGAGTTGTAATCCTAGTTTATGTAATATCCCCATGTGGTAACTTGTCTTCGTTTTATGTCTTTATTGTTCCTGGTGTTCAGATGTTAGTTGTGTTGAGAGCTATGACTTTCTTACTATACCTATTCCCTCTCAGTTACTGATTTAAATAGATCCATGGAGTCCAGACTTGCATAATAAGTCCTTTCAGAAAGGCTGACACATTTGGTCCCTTGAAGGGACCCGAGGGAGTGGTTCGCAGGCTTCAGCGCACAAATATCACCTCGGGAGCTTGGTAAAGGCCAGATTCCAGCTCAGCCCACAGACCGTGATTCAGAGAGGGGATTGCCTGGACCCGGGGGTCTGCATTTCACAAAGCTCCCAGACCCAGGGCATTTCATGCGTGGTTCTAGAACAACCCTCTGAGAAACATTGACCTAAGAGAGGAAAAGACATTTTTAGCTGGGTCTGGGAGATTTAGAGAGGATAACCACAAATTCTTAAAACAATTATTGAGTAACTATCAGAAAAATAATAACACAAAATAATTTTGTGAAATAAACAAATTTTTGCCACCTTACTATGGCTAGTGAGATAAATATCTCTTGCTCTCCGGGTCCTGGCCAGGTCTCAGCCCCACTAGAACCATCATCAGGAATTCATTGTGCTTTTTCTTATGGGGAGAGGAGCCCTGCAGAGTTGCCTTCCATAGACACACATCCCCACTCTTCGCCATTTGCTCAGATAAGAACGGGTGTGTGTTCACAAATCCCTCACTCTCCCACATGCACTCCTGTCTGGGAGGCAGGGTGGTACCTAGTTAATAGCCAGGCATGGGGGGCTCGACGACCTGGGCTAAATCCTGCTCTGCTTTGGGACTTTGTTAGACCTCTTAATCTCTTTGTGCCTCAGTCTCCCTGTTAAGGGATAATGGTACCTACATCTCACAATGGAAGGATTAAAACCTGAGGATGAAAACGAGTTCATTCGTCCATGTAAAGTTCTTAGAAGAGTATCTGGGACGTATTAAAAGCTCAGTTACGGGGCCAGCCTGGTGGCACAAGCTGTTGAGTGCGTGCGCTCTGCTGTGGCGGCCCGGGGTTCCCCGGTTCGGACTGACGCACTGCCTGTAGAGCCATGCTGTGGTGGCGTCCCATATAAAGTAGAGGAAGATGGGCATGGACGTTAGCTCAGGGCCAATCTTCCTCAACAAAAAGAGGAGGATTGGCATGGATGTTAGCTCAGTGCTGATCTTCCTCACAAAAATAAGTAACTAAAAGCTCAGTTACTTTGGTTGTGCCCCACTAGGCGGCAGTAGAGCCCCACTTGTATTTAGGAAACATGGCACCCCTGAACTCCGGTCTTCTCACTCCTGCTGATAGCTGGGGCCCAAACATTATGACCTCGGCCCTGGGGATCCCCACAGAAGAGTGCAAAGCTGCTTAGAACAGCGTGGGGGTAGAGGGACAGGACAGATGTTGTTTAGGGGTACAAACTTAAAAGCAGTGGTAAATAAGCCCTAGAGATCTGATGCAGAGTACAGTGAATATAGACAGCAATATTGTGTTATAATCATCAAACTCGTTAAGAGACTGGAACTCAATTACTCCAACTATTAAAAAGAAAGGATAATGTATAACGTGATAGATGTGCTAATTTTTGCCACAATGACAATCAAATTAAAATACATAAATGTATCAAATTCACATGTTGTACACCTTAAATTTAAACTCGTTATATGTCAAATACAGTTCAATTGAAAAAAAATGCTCTGGAGAACAGCTACCATGAAAACCGAGCTCCTTTTATACCCTTTGCCCTGTGGGCATGTGGCCTCTGCTCAGGTGAATCCTCGGGGCAGTTAGTTGCGGCCTCTCCCCCACCCCCATCCTTTGGTCCTTACCTTGACCAGCTTCCCTGAGGAATGAAAAAAATCCTTGGCTGCTGACGCCCAGGACCAGGGTGCAGAGAATGATGCCGATGGAAAGCTTCATCCTGCTGCAGAGTCAAGGAGACACACAAGGATGACACATGTCTTTGTTTTGTTTTGGTTTGGTTGTTTCAGGGAGTAATGTTGACCCATTCTTGTATTTCAAATTAAAACACCATTAATTTAATATACATCTATATCTATGTATTTATATCTGTATACACATATATATACACACACATATATGTATATATATAGAAAATGATAGATAGATAGATAGATAGATAGATAGATAGATAGATAGATAGAATTTCAGAAAGCCCAGTTCTCCATTTCCATTGTCTCATTGGAATCCCGGTGATTTACTGGATAAGAGATTGCAATGGGCTCTAGAGTAAACCACTTTCCATTTCAATCGTCCCCTATCAGCTCTGAAAACCACTGTAGGGAAAGTTCCGAGAGAGGCATTTGGGGACTTTGTAACCACACACCTCTCTGTAATGTGAGATGAGTTAAACTGTCCACAATAATCGCAGAAGCCTGCTCTACCCATCACTGACTCCACACAGAAGAAGCATACAACAGAATCCCTCCCCCAAAGTATTCGCATCTGCTGAATTCTGATTGTCAGAACAGTAGACTCAGGAAGGAGGCAGAGAGCTGGGATGCAGCACAAGGATGCTGGTGGGGAAAGAGAATCTTCAAAGAGGAAAGCTGCTGGAAAGTTCTAGCACCTCACCTGTGGCTGTCTCTTCCTGCTGGGCTCCTGGTGAGCTGAGCTGCCTGTGCTGCCCGCCTGGGAGATGTGGCTGGTGCTATATATACTGACACTTTACTAGGGGAACCAATGGAAACACAGGTGTGATGGAAAGAAATGAAATTTGGGAAATTCCTCTTGGCCAGAACACAGCAACCAGAACATCAGGGTTATTTTTCACACACATCTAATTTTCCCAGATTGTGCAATATGGTAGCTTTCAGGGGTGTAGCAAGTTGGATCCTCTGCCTGTTTCCAGTCTCACTCAAGGTGGGGACAGGGTTTTTTGCCCCCCACAATCATGTACTGACATTTGCTGTGATTTCATTAAAAAAATGTAAGAACATAGGCCAAATGGACCAGCAGAACTGGCTTCCTTGAAGGGACAGCTCAGCAGGAAGCTGGGACTCCAGGGCACAGGAGTAGGAAAGGAAGAGGATAGACCATTCAGGAAAATAAAACTCCCAGCACCCATGTGGGTGGACTCAGCACTGGAAAAGGGAGTCCTCCAGACTCGGGTGTATTCACCATCAGTTGCTATTGAAGGTCATAACGGCAGGTTATATTTGGTGGACACTAATCCAGAAATGCTGAATGGTAGTATAGAAATTTGCTACAATGTCATGTAGAAACCATACGCCACAAAAATGAGCAGGAAATGGCCCACTGGCTACCAATTTATCAAAACAGAAGACTCAGGAAGGATGCTGCGATGCAGCACAAGAATGCTACAAGAGTGTGATGATAGAAAAAAGCTGTTTCAACCAGAAAAGCAGGACTACACCTTGTTATTTGAGTTTAGTAAGATAATCTTGGAAGCAATCATGTGCAGGTGTTTTCAGAACGATGGTGTCCATTGTCCACTCTCTGCTCCATCCCTGCCCCTTCATCCTAAAGGGAAATTTTAGAAGCTGCTGCATTTCCCTAGAGAGGAAAGGATGATGTGTGTGTAACGTGGCAGAGATGACGGAGGATCTAAAGGACAGACATGGTGCTTCTCACAGTGGGATACTGGGCTGGAGCCTGAGGACAGCATAGGGCAAGTAAGGCCCAGCCCAGGGAGTACCAGCTCAGGATTTGTGCCTGGAGTGTTTCTGGGAGACAAGGAACGTGAGCAGTGCATTGGAGATACTAGGGAAGGAATCTCCAAGACTGATGCAAGCACATCATGGAGACTTGCTAGTTGAAATGTTGGAAGATGGAAACAACAGCCAGGAAGGAGGTGGGACTTGAGGTCCACTGGTAACCCAGAGAAGAGCAAGGATGAAGGACTCCAAATGTGTTAGAAGATCAGAGGAATTTGAGTAGGACATTAGAAAGGGGAGCAGTGACTCAGGATGAAGTAAGTCAAGCAAGGATTACACCACCGTTTGGGAGTCATTTTCTTAGATTAGAGCCTACCAAAATTAGGAGTGATGGCTCTTTCTGGGTCTGGGTCCTATTTTAATTCTTGTAGGTACACGAGATGAAAGTTGTAGGGCAGATAACTGTCAAGGATTTCCCTGTGCCTTTGGTTCTTATGAAGGCAATGCTAAGCAACATACAGACATTCCACAACTTCTTTCCTTGGGAAAGGTGGATTCCCTCTGGTCCGGGTACTCAGGGTTCCGGAGCTGGCTTGGCTCACTTGCTCCTAGGAATAGACATGGTGGGGAAGGGGGAGTTGTCAGCCCTCCACAGCCATTGGTCACAAGTGTGCTGGGGCGCTGCTTCAGAGAGCAGGGCATGTGATGTTCAGACCCCCTCTCTCCTATTTTCCTCTGGGCAGAAATTGTGGGCCAGTGATCACATCCTGTTATAATTCCTTTACTCCCTCTGGGGCCATTCAATGCTGGAAATCCACTCTGCACTTTCTCACCTCATTCAAGTCCTTCTCTTTTGATAGAATTATTGGAGAGAAAGCAGGTACATTTTTTAGACGCTAGAGGAACTCTCACAGGGACTCTGACCAGCGCTGCAAGTTCCCTTCCTTTGTTACTCAATGTCTTCTGTCTTCTGGGAAGGGACACACGGGGCCATGCTCAGAGCAGTAGACAATAGTGGCAGTCTGCCTTTTTCACTTGTTTCTTCTGCAAAAGGAAGCTACCCTGTCATGGTGATGTCAGGGTCTCCAGGCATTAAAGGAATTTGCCAAGAATCTCTCGTGAGTCACCGTGCCCCTGTTTGTGGAGATGGTCTCTGTTAGCACCTGTTGTCCCAGCTTAATTGTTAGTAGTGACACCCCCTTCCACTGTCAAAAGTGACTTGGTTTTCATGATAAACTAGATGGACCCCTACTCTACTAGGCACGTGTGACCAGGCTGTTGAGTTGCCTGAAACGCCTCCATTTCTTCTGTTACAATTAATGTAAGTGAAAGAGAAGATCACCAAGGCTCTTAAGATCAGAAAGCAAAGTAAAAAAAAGGGAAAGCCTCACAGGATAGCCTGACCAAGAATGGCACCTGAGGCCCAAGTCCCAGATTCAGATGGACAGCAGGAAGAAGGATGAGCAGGCCTGTGAGTGTAAAATGAGGAGATAATGACACCAAGCTCATGGGGTTGCTGTCAGGATGACATGACTGATGCTGAAAGGGGCTTGGACCAGTTCTGGGCACATGTAAAGCACTTAAAACATTTTCGCTCTTCTGGCTCAACCAAGAAAATTCGTAATATTTTATACTTTGCAGAAGACAGAAAGATTAATTACTGTATTGTTACCAAGGCCACACATTATTAACACATTAACTAGTAAGATTACCAATCAGAATACAGTTTTAAAGATCAAGGTTTAATTTTACAGGACACAGCAACAGTCTCTGAGGTCTGCGTGTCTTTCAAGATTCCTTTGTTAGAAATAATTGTTGCAAAGAGAGTGTTTTTGATGCAGGAAACCATCTGCATTTCTTGCAGCTGCAAGAGAAGAGGAAACATTCTCTCCTGACCTTGGCAGGACTTCTGTCTCCAGCAGTTACAAGGTCCTGCAGTTTTCTAAGTCTGGAATTCCGCTAGACAGCATGAGAGAGAGAGACAGGCTGGAGGAGCTCAGAACTCACCACGAGGAAAGACAGGGCCAAAGGAGGATTGTGAACAGCTGGAGTGTTGAGTGTATAATCTTTTGCATTTAAAGTCCCCCATTTCATTCAAGTTAAACAACACTTTATCTGGATTTCTACATACATGAGTCTTGTTTCTCATACATTTCAGATTTCTCTTTCCAGTGTGAACTACCTGTTTAGTATCCACGTGTGAACATTTTTGGGCATACTTTAAGGCTACAATCCATGTACTATTTAAAATATTACTGGTTTTCCATTTGGCTGGTGAACATGATGTAATCTATGCAGAAATAGAAGTATAATGATGTACACCTGAAATTTATACAATGTTATAAACCAATGTTACTGCAATAAACAAAAAATTAAAAATGCAAAAAAAAAAATAAAAATGTTTAAAAAAATATTACTGGTTTTAAAAATAAGTATTATATCCAGCATTATTAGAATGCCTTTTTAAAAAATTTGAGTGCTCATAGGTTGGAAGAACTAATATTTTTAACATGTCCATACTACCCAAAACAATCTACAGATTCAATGCAATCCCTATCAAAATTCCAAAGGCATTTACTCAGAAATAGAACAAACAGTCCTAAAATTTGTATGGACTCTTAAATTTGTAGGGAAGCCTAAAATTTGAATCGAACAAAAGACCCCAAAATTGAAGCAATCTTGAGAAAGAAGAAAAAAGTTGGAGGCATCACATTTCCTGATTTCAAACTATATTACAAGGCTATAGTAATCAAAACAGGATGGTGTTGGCATAAAAACAGACATATAGATCAATGGAACAGAATAGAGAGCCCAGAAATAAACCCGTGCATATATGCTAAATCAATTTACAATCAACGAGCCAAGAATATACAAGGGGAAAAGGACAATCTCTTCAATAAATGGTGTTGGAAAAATGGACAGAAACATATAGAAGAATTAAACTGGACCCCTATCTTACACCATACACAAAAATTAACTCAACTTAGATTAAATACTTGAACATAAGACCTGAAACCATAAAATTCCTAAGAAATCACGGGTGGCAAGCTCCTTGACGTCAGTCTTGGCAAAGATCTTTTGGATTTAACATCAAAAGCAGAGGTAACAAAAGCAAAAATAAACAAGTGGGACTACATTAAACTAAAAAGTCTGCACAGCAAAGGAAACCATCAACAAAATGAAAAAGCAACATACCAAATGGGAGAAAATATCTGCAAATCATGAATCTGATACAGGGTTAATATCCAAAATATATAAAGAACTCATACGATTGAATAGCAAAAAAACACACTAAAACAAATAATCTGATTTAAAAATGGGCAGAGGATCTGAATAGGCACTTTTCCAAAGAAGACATGCAGATAGCCAACAGGTATATGAAAAGGTGCTCAACATCACTAATCATCAGGGAAATCAAATGAAAACCACAATGGGATATCACCTCACACCTGTTAGAATGGCTGCTATAAAAAAGACAAGAAATAACAGGTGTTGGTGAGGACGTGGAGAAAATGGAACCCTTGTGCACTGTTGGTGGGAATGTAAATTGGTACAGTCAGTATGGAAAACAGTATGGAGTTTCCTCAAAAATCTAAAAATAGAACTACCTAAAATACTGGTTTTAAAAATAGAACTAGGGGTTGGCCTGGTGGCTCAAGCGGTTAAGTGCTTGCGCTCCGCTGCGGCGGCCTGGGGTTCGCCAGTTCGGATCCCAGGCGTGCACCGACGCACCACTTGTCAAGCCATGCTGTGGTGGCGTCCCATATAAAGTAGAGGAAGATGGGCATAGATGTTAGCCCAGGGCCAGTCTTTCTCAGCAAAAAAAGAGGAGGATTGGCAGATGTTAGCTCAGGGCCGATTTTCCTCACGAAAAAAAAAAATAGAACTAAATGCAATTCCACTTCTGAGTATTTATCTGAAGGAAACAAAAACACCAACTTGAAAAGATATATGCACTCTCATGTTTATTGTAGAATTATTTACAATAGTAAAGATGTGGATGTAACCTAAGTGCCCATCAATTGACGAATGGATATATAAAATGTGATATATATATACACGCACAATGGAATGTTCTTCATTCATAAAAAAGAAGGAAAACACTAAGAGCGCCATGAACCAAGAAAGTTTGGGCACTTTTGCTCTAAGGGAACAATGAAGGTCCTTTAGAGCCAGGTGTTTATGAAGGAGGGAGGAGTGGTAGGAAAGAGAACATGGATGGAACTTGAGGGCATTTTGCTAAATGAAATAAGTGAGACAGTGAAAGACAAAGACTGCATGATCTCCCTTATATGCGGAACCTAAAAAAAAAAAGAAAACCAAAAGCCAAACTCATAAAAAGGATAACAGATTGTGGTTGCCAGAGGCAGGAAGTGGGGTGTGGGCGAAATGGGTGAAGGGGGTCAAAAAGCACAAACTTCCAGTTATAAAATAATTAAGTCCGAGGAATGTAATGTACAGGATGGTGACTATAGTTAATAACACTGTATTGCATATTTGAAAGTTGCTAAGTGAGTAGATCTTAAAAGTTGTCATCACAAGAAAAAAAACTGTGTAACTATGTGTGGTGAAGGATGTTAACTATACTTATGGTGGTGATCATTTTGAAATATACACAAATATCAAATCATTATGTTGTACACATGAAACTAATATAACGTTATATATCAATTATAGCTCAATAAAAATAAATAAATAAATGAGGAAAAAAATTTTGAGTCAAGAAAACCTTAGCTGAAAGAGTGTATTAGTGTGGCAGACAAAATAATGTCCCCAACCAAAGATGTCCACGCCCTAATCCCTGGAACCTGTGAATATGTGACCTCACAGGCACAGGAAGGATTCAGCACCACAGACCATTTCTTTCTCCATCTGTTGAGACCTCACATCATCCATTGACTATCAGTTTGATGGGGACATCTTTGAAGAGCACACATGCTCCTCCAAGTCAATCAAGGCCCAGAAAGGCATCACTTGACTAGTGACAGCTGTGGGAAAGAACACACAGACCATCCAAAACATCAACACATTATTTGGAGACTATTAGAATGATCTGAGGAACGTGTGCCATGAGCATGTCTATTGGTGAGAAGTTTTACAATTTACGTACATTTTTTCATATGGAGAAGCAGTGGAAGAATCTTAAATTTTAATATATTAATTTATATTACCTTACCAGTCAAAAACTTTAAGCTGTCATCCCTCACTCTCGGGTGAGCCCCTCAAGTAACCCAAGAAACAGGCTGTTACTCTCACCTCAGAAGCTCCTGTGCCCTCTCTCTGGCTGCGTGCTCCTCCCTGACCTGTCTCCAAAGGTAACCCCCCCCAACCTTGTCTTTATCTTTCCCCTGCTTTTTAAAGTGGTTTTTATCACGTGTGTGTGCTCTTAAACAATTTACTATTTAGGCTTTGCCTGTTTTTGAACTTTCTGTAAAGAGAATTATATTGTGTTGATTCCCTGGTCACTTGCTTATTTTGCTCAATGATATGTTCTTAGATATGGGTGTGTTGATGTCTGTTGTAGTCCTTTCATTTTCAGTGCTGAATACTATTCAACAGCATGTACATCTCACAGCTTATTTTGACCTTTGGTTGTTTCTTTTTTGCTCTTACAAAGTGTTGCTTCTAACGATCTTGTACACATGTTCGGGTACAAGAGTTCCTATGGGCACAGACCCAGGAGTGGAATAGAGCATGAGGTGTTGAACTTGAGTTGATAATGCCAGGTTGTTTTTCCAAAATAGTTGTACTAGTTTATGTTCCCACAAGCAATGGATGAGTGGCCCCTGCTCCACATTCTAGGCCAGACTTGTTTTTATGTCGAGTTGGTGAGTGATAAACAGTGTCACATTGTAGTTTAAATTTGTGTTTTTCTGATTATCAACGAGATTCACCATTTCTATACATTGATGAGCCATCTGTGCTCCTCTTCTGTGAAATTTCTATTCATTTCTTTTGTCTTTTTTTGTTGATTAGTAGGAGTTCTTTACACACTTGATACAAAACCTATTTGATTATGCGTGTTGCAAATATCTTCCCCAGTTCATGGCTTTTGTTTTCACTCTGTTTTCAGTCATTTTTATGGAAGTAAATGTATTTGGTTTTATATTTAACAAACTCACTTATTCAACAAAATTATAGCATACAGCCATGAACTAAATCTTTTAAAATGCTTTATTCTTTCCTTTTACTTGTCGATTTTTAGAATAATAAGTTGTAATCCTAGAACCACAAAGGTGTCTAATGAACTTTGCCTTTTTTTTTTTTAAAGTTTCTTTATGGTACCTTTTGATGAACAGTAATGCTTACCTTTGTTGTAGTTTTTTTGTTTTTTCAATTCGGAGCCATCTTTTTTTTTTTTTTTCTGAGGAAGATTTGCCCTGAGCTAACATCCACTGCCAATTTTCCTCTTCTTTTATATGGGCTGCCACCACAGCATGGCCACTGACAGACGAGTAGTGTAGGTCTGCCCCTGGTAACAGAACCCAGGCCACCAAAGCAGAACGTGCTGAGCTCAACCACTAGGCCACCAGGGCTGGCCCCTGGAACCATCTTTTAAGGTGAAAAATTATCTTATTCAGTCCTCTCACAACCAACTTCTATAACGTATTAATGTATTTCTCAAGGTACAGAATATATAACTTATGACTTAGCTATCTTGGCAAACATTGTGAGAGCTACACTTTCATTTTTCTCTCAAGTTGGAGAGTTTTCTTAAGAAGCTAGCAGCGGTTTTTTTGCATTGCCTTTTATTTTACTTTATTTTTTTTATTATGGTCACGTTGATTTATAACATTGTATAAATTTCAGGTGTACATCATTATATTCTATTTGTCCATAGATTACATCGTGTTCACCACCCAAGGACTAATTACAATCCATCACCACAAACATGTGCCTAATTATTCCTTTCGCCCTCCTCCCTTCTCTCTTCCCATCTGGTAACCACCAAGCCGATCTCTGTCTCTGTGTTTGTTTGTTGTTGTTTTTATCTTCTACTTATGTGTGAAATCATATGGTATTTGACCTTCTCCCCATGACTTATTTCGCTTAGCATAATACCCTCAATGTCCATCCATGTTCACAAATGGCTGGGTTTCATCGTTTCTCATGGCTGAGTAGTATTCCATTGTGTATATATACCACATCTTTATCCATTCATCCCTTGATGGGCACTTAGGTTGCTTCCAAGTCTTGGCTATTGTGAATAATGCTGCAATGAACACAGGGGCACCATATATCTCTATGCAGTCATGTTTTCATGTTCTTTGGATAAATACCCAGCAGTGGAATAGCTGGATCATACAGTAGTTCTATTCTTAATTTTTTGAGGAATCTCCATACTGTTTTCCATAGTGGCTGCACCAGTTTGCACTCCCACCAGCAGTGTATGAGAGTTCCCTTCTCTCCACATCCTCTCCAACACTTGTTGTTTCCTGTCTTGTTAATTATAGCCGTTTTGACGGGAGTGATGTGATATCTCATTGTAGTTTTGATTTGCATTTCATGTGCCTGATGGCCATCTGTATATCTTCTTTGGAGAAATGTCTGTTCAGGTCTTTTGCCCATTTGTTAATTGGGTTGTTAGTTTTTTTGTTGTTGAGATGTATGAGTTCTTTATATATTTTGGAGATTAACTTCTTATCAGATGTATGGTTTGCAAATATCTTCTCCCAATTGTTAGGTTGTCTTTTCATTTTGTTGATGGTTTCCCTTTCTGTGCAGAAGGTTTTTAGTTTGATGTAGTCCCATTTGTTTATTTTTTCTATTGTTTCCCTTCCCTGGTCAGACACGGTACTTGAAAATATGTTGCTAAGACTGATGTGGAAGAGCGTACTGTCTATGTTTTCTTGAAGAAGTTTCATGGTTTCAGGTCTTATATTCAAGTCTTTAATCCATTTTGAGTTAATTTTTGTGTATGGTGTAAGATAATGGTCTACTTTCATTCTTTTGCATGTGGCTGCCCAGTTTTTCCAACACCATTTATTGAAGAGACTTTCCTTTCTCCATTGTATGGTCTGGGCTCCCTTGTCGAAAATTAGCTGTCCATAGATGTGTGGGTTTATTTCTGGGCTCTTGATTCTATTCCATTGATCTGTGTGTCTGTTTTTGTGCCAGTACCATGCTGTTTTGCTTACTATAGCTTTGTAGCATATTTTGAAGTCAGGGAGTGTGATACCTCCAGCTTTGATCTTTTCTCTCAGGATTCCTTTGGCTATTGGGGATCTTTTGTTGTTCCATATAAATTTTAGGATTCTTTGTTCTATTTCTGTGAAAAATGTTGTTGGAACTTTGATAGGGATTGCATTCAATCTATAGATTGCTTTAGGAAGTATGGACATTTTAACTATGTTAATTCTTCCAATCCAAGAGCACAGAATATCTTTCCAATTCTTTGTGTCTTCTTCAATTTCTTTCAACAATGTTGTATAGTTTTCAGCGTACAGATTTTTCACCTCTTTGGTTATGTTTATTCCTAGGTATTTTATTCTATTTGTTGCAATTATAAATGGGATTATATTCTTAATTTCTCTTTCTGCTACTTTGTTGTTAGAGTATAGAAATGCAACTGATTTCCGCATGTTGCTTTTGTATCCTGCAACTTTCCCAATTCATTTATTATTTCTAAAAGTTTTTTGGTGGATTCTTTGGGTTTTCTATATATAAAATCCTGTCATCTGTGGCGCTGGCCCGGTGGCATAGTGGTTAAGTTCACATGCTCTGCTTTGGCGCCCTGGGGTTCACGGGTTCGGATATCGGGTGCGGACCTATGCACCGCTCATCAAGCCACACTCTGGTGGCGTCCCATTTAAGTGGAGGAATATGGACAGGGATGTTAGCCCAGGGCCAATCTTCCTCAGCAAAAAAGAGGAGGATTGGCAACAGATGTTAGCTCAGGGCTAATCTTCCTCACACACACACACAAATCATGTCATCTGCAAATAGTGACAGATTCATATCTTCCTTTCCAATTTGGATCCCTTTTATTTCTTTTTCTTGCCTGATTGCTCTGGCTAGGACTTCCAATACTATGTTAAATAGGAGTGGTGAAAGTGGGCATCCTTGTCTGGTTCCTGTTCTTAGAGGGATAGCTTTCAGTTTTTCACCATTGAGGATGATATTAGCTGTGGGTTTGTCATATATGGCCTTTATTATGTTGAGGTACTTTCCTTCTATGCCCATTTTATTCAGAGTTTTTATCCTAAATGGATGTTGTATCTTGTCAAATGCTTTCTCTGCATCTATTGAGATGATCATGTGATTTTTATTCTTCATTTGTTAATGGTGTATCATGCAGATTGATATGTGGATAATGAACCATCTCTGCATCCATGGTATAAATCCCACTTGACCATGGTGTATGATCTTTTTAATGTATTGGGTTTTTTTTTTTTTGTGAGGAAGATCAGCCCTGAGCTAACATCCATGCTAATCCCCCTCTTTTTGATGAGGAAGACCGGCTCTGAGCTAACATCTATTGCCAATCCTCCTCCTTTTTTTTCCCCCAAAGCCCCAGTAGATAGTTTTATGTCATAGTTACACATCCTTCTAGTCGCTGTATGTGGGACGCGGCCTCAGCATGGCCGGAGAAGTGGTGCATCGGTGCACGCCCAGGATCCTAACCCAGGCCACGAGTAGCGGAGCACGCGCACTTAACCGCTAAGCCATGGGGCTGGCCCTAATGTATTGTTGTATTGGATTTGCTAGTATTTTGTTGGGGATTTTTGATTCGATGTTCATCAGTCATATTGGCCTCTAATTTTCTTTTTTTGTGTTGTCCTTGTCTGTTTTTGGTATCAAGGTAATATGGGCTTCATATAATGAGTTAGGAAGCTTCCCCTCCTCTTCAATTTTTTGGAAGAGTTTGAGAAGCATAGATATTAAGTCTTCGAATGTTTGGTAGAATTCACCAGGGAAGCCGTCTGATCCTGGACTTTTATTTTGGGGGAGGTTTTTGATTACTGTTTCAATCTCCTTACTGGTAATTGGTCTATTCAAATTCTCTATTTCTTTTTTTTTTTTTAATTTTTTTTTATTGCAGTAACATTGGTTTATAACATTGTAAAAATTTCAGGTGTACATCATTATACTTTTATTTCTGCATAGATTACATCATGTTCACCACCAAAATACTAATTACAACCCATCACCACACACATGTACCGAATTATCCCTTTCACCCTCCTACCTCCCCCCTTCCCCTCTGGTAATCACCAATCCAATCTCTGTCCCTATGTGTTTGTTTATTGTTGTTATTATCTACTACTTAATGAAGGAAATCATACGGTATTTGACTTTCTCCCTCTGACTTATTTCACTTTGCATTATACCCTCAATGTCCATCCATGTTGTCACAAATGGCTGGATTTCATCGTTTCTTATGGCTGAGTAGTATTCCATTGTGTATATATACCACAAATTCTTTATCCATTCGTCCCTTGATGGGTACTTAGGTTGCTTCCAAGTCTTGGCTATTGTGAATAAGGCTGCAGTGAACACAGGGGTGCATGTACCTTTACAAATTGGTGTTTTCAAGTTCTTTGGATAAATACCCAGCAGTGGAATAGCTGGATCATATGGTAGTTCTATCCTCGATTTTTTGAGGAATCGCCATACTGTTTTCCATAGTGGCTGCACCAGTTTGCACTCCCACCAGCAGTTCATGAGAGTTCCCTTCTCTCCACAGCCTCTCCAACACATGTTGTTTCCTGTCTTGTTAATTATAGCCATTCTGACGGGCGTGAGGTGATATCTCATTGTAGTTTTGATTTGCATTTCCCTGATAGTGATTTTGAACATCTTTTCATGTGTCTGTTGGCCATCTGTATATCTTCTTTGGAGAAATGTCTGTTCAGGTCTTTTGCCCATTTTTTAATTGGGTTGGTAGTTTTTTTGTTGTTGAGATGCATGAGTTCTTTATATATTTTGGAGATTAAGCCCTTATCAGATGTATGGTTGGCAAAAATCTTCTCCCAATTGTTAGGTTGTCTTTTCGTTTTGTTGCTGGTTTCCTTTGCTGTACAGAAGCTTTTTATTTTGATGTAGTCCCATTTGTTTATTTTTTCTGTTGTTTCTCTTGCCCGGTCAGACATGGTGCTTGAAAAGATGTTGCTAAGACCGATGTCGAAGATCGTACTGCCTATGTTTTCTTCTAGAAGTTTCATAGTTTCAGGTCTTACATTCAAGTCTTTAACCCATTTGGAGTTAATTTTTGTGTATGGTGTAAGGTAAGGGTCTACTTTCATTTTTTTGCATGTGGCTATCCAGTTTTCCCAACACCATTTGTTGAAGAGACTTTCTTTTCCCCATTGGATGTTCTTGGCTCCTTTGTCAAAGATTAGCTGTCCATAGATGTGTGGGTTTATTTCTGGGCTTTCAATTCTATTCCATTGATCTGTGTGTCTGTTTTGTGCCAGTACCATGCTGTTTTGGTTACTATAGCTTTGTAGTATATTTTGAAGTCAGGGAGTGTGATACCTCCAGCTTTGTTCTTTTTTCTCAGGATTCCTTTGGCTATTTGGGGTCTTTTGTTGTTCCATATAAGTTCTAGGATTCTTTGTTTTATTTCCACAAGAAATGTCCTTGGGACTTTGATAGGGATTGCTTTGAATCTGTAGATTACTTTAGGAAGTATGGGCATTTTAACTATGTTAATTCTTCCAGTCCATGAGCACAGAATATCTTTCCATTTCTTTGTGTCTTCTTTGATTTCTTTCAACAATGTTTCATAGTTTTCAGTGCATAGGTCTTTAAGCTCTTCGTTTAAATTTATTCCTAGGGGGCAGGCCCCATGGCTTAGTGGTTAAGTGCGTGTGCTCCGCTACTGGCGGCCCAGGTTTGGATCCCGGGCGCGCACCGACACACAGCTTCTCCGGCCATGCTGAGGTTACATCCCCACATACAGCAACTAGAAGAATGTGCTGCTATGACGTACAACTATCTACTGGGGCTTTGGGGAAAAAAAAAATTATTTGTAGGTATTTTATTCTATTTGTTTTGATTATAAATGAGGTTGTATTCTTAATTTCTCTTTCTGCTATTTCATTGTTAGTGTATAGAAATGCAACTCATTTTTGTATATTGAGTTTGTATCTTGCAACTTGACTATATTTGTTGATTATTTCTAATAGTTTTTTGGTGGATTCTTTAGGGTCTTCTATATATAAAATCATGTCATCTTCAAATAGTGAAAGTTTTCTTCTTCCTTTCCAATTTGGATCCCTTTTATTTCTTTTTCTTGCCTGATTGCTCTGGCTAAGACTTTTAATACTATGTTAAATAAGAATGGTGAAAGTGAGCATACTTGTCTGGTTCCTGTTCTTAAAGGGATAGCTTTCAGTTTTTCACCATTTAGTATGATGTTAGCTATGGGTTTGTCATATATGGCCTTTATTATGTTGAGGTACTTTCCTTCTATACCCATTTTGTTCAGAGTTTTTATCATAAATAGATGCTGTATCTTGTTGAATGCTTTCTCTGCATCTATTGAGATGATCATGTGATTTTTATTCTTCATTTTGTTAATGTGGTGTATCATGTTGACTGATTTGTGGATGTTGAACCATCCCCGCATCCCTGGAATAAATCCCACTTGATCATGGTGTATGATCTTTTTAATGTATTATTGTATTCAATTTGCTAGCATCTTTTAGAGGATTTTTGCATCTATGTTCATCAGTGATATCGGTTCTGTACTTTTCTTTTTTTTGTATTGTCCTTGTCTGGTTTTGGCATCAGGGTAACGTTGTCCTAGTAGAATGAGATAGGAAGAGCCCCCTCCTCTTCAATTTTTTGGAAGAATTTGAGAAGGATAAGTATTTAATCTTCTTTGAATGTTTGGTAAAATTCACTGGGGAAGCTGTCTGGTCCTGGACTTTTGTGTTTTGGGAGATTTTTTTATTGCTTTTTTGATCTCCTTTCTAGTGATCAGTCTATTCAAATTCTCTATTTCTTCTTAGTTAAGTTTTGGAAGGCTGCATGATTCTAAGAATTTATCCATTTCTTCCAGATTATCTAATTTGTCGTCATATAGCTTTTCATAGCATTCTCTTGTAGTCCTTTATATTCTTGTGGTGTCCATGGTCCTTTCTCCTTTTTCGTTTCTGCTTTTATTTATTTGAGCCCTCTCTCTCTTTTTTTTTTCTACTCCTTTTCTTTTTTTCTTTATACTTTTTTTTCCAGTAACTTCATTGAGATCATGGTGGTTTATAACATTTTGTAATTTCCAGTGTACATTATTGTTTATCAATTTCTGAATAGACTTCATCCTGGTCACCTGAGTAGTCTTATTATTGTCCATCACCCTACAGATGTGTCTGTTTACCTCTCTCACCCACCCACCGCCCACCTTCCCCTCTGGTAACCACTGTCTGTTCTCTTTATCCTTGTGTTTGTTATATTCCACATATGAGTGAAGTCATGCAGTGTTTGTCTTCTGGCTTATTTCGCTTAACATCATACCCTCCAGGTCCATCCATGTTGTTGCAAATGGGATGATTTTGTCTTTTTTATGGCTGAGTAGTATTCCATTGTATATATGTACCACATCTTCTTTATCCATTCATCAGTTGATGGGCACTTGGGTTGCTTCTACATCTTAGCTGTGGTGAATAATGCTGCAATGAACATATGGGTGCAGAAATCTCTTTGGATCATTGATTCCAAGTTCTTTGGATAAATACTCAGTAGTTGGATAGTGGGATCATACGGTATTTCTATTTTTAATTTTTTGAGAAATCTCCATACTGTTTTCCATAGTGGCAGGACCAGTTTTCATTCCCACCAGCAGTGTATGAGGATTCCCTTTTCTCCACATCCTCTCCAACATTTGTTGTTTTTTGTCTTGGTCATTATAGCCGTTCTGACAGATGTAAGGTGATATCTCATTGTGTTTTGATTTGCATTTTCCTAATAATTAGTGATGTTGAACATCATTTCATGTGTCTGTTGGCTATCTGTATATCTTCTTTGGAAAAATGCCTGTTCATATCCTCTGCCCGTTTTTTGATCAGGTTGTTTGTTTTTTTGTTGTTTAGTTGTATGAATTCTTTATATATTTTGGAGATCAACCCCTTGTGAGATAACTGATTTGCAAATATTTTCTCCCAGTTGGTGGGTTGTCTTTTTGTTTTGTTCATGGTTTCCTTTGTTTTGCAGAAGGTTTTTAGTCTGATGTAGTCCCATTTGTTAACTTTTTCTTTTGTTTCCCTTGCCCAGTCAGACATGTTATTTGAAAAGATGCTGCTAAGATCAATGTCAAATAGTGTACTGTCTATATTTTCTTCTAGGAGTTTTATGTTTCAGGTCTTACATTCAAGTCTTTAATCCATTTTCAGTTAACTTTTCTGTATGGTGCAAGATAATGGTCTACTTTCTTTCTTTTGCATGTGACTGTCCAGTTTTCCCAACACCATTTACTGAAGAGATTTTCCTTTCTCCATTGTATATTCTTGGCTCCTTTGAGAAAGATTAACTGTCCATATATACGTGGTTTTATTTCTGGGCTTTCAATTCTGTTCCATTGATCTGTGTGTCTGTGTTTGTGCCAACACCATGCTGTTTTGATTACTATAGCTTTGTAGTATATTTTGAAGTCAGAGATTGTGATGCCTCTAGCTTTGCTCTTTTTTCTCAGTATTGCCTTGGCTATTCGGGGTCTTTTGTTGTTCCATATAAATTTTAGGATTCTTTTTTCAATTTCCATGAAGCATGTCATTGGGATTCTAATTGGGATTGTGTTGAATCTGTAGATTGCTTTAGGTAATATGGACATTTTAACTATGTTGATTCTTCTGACCCATGAGCATGGAATATTTTTCCATTTCTTTGTGTCTTCTTCATTTTCTTTCAATAATGTCTTATAGTTTTAGTGTATAGGTCTTTCACCTCTTTGGTTAAGTTTATTCCTAAATACTTTATTCTTTTTGTTGCAATTGTAAATGAGATTGTATTCTTGATTTCTCTTTCTGCTAGTTCATTGTTAATATATAGAAATGCAATTGATTTTTTTAAGTTCATTTTGTAGCCTGCAACAGTACTGTAGTTGTTGATTATTTCTAATAGTTTTCTGACGGATTCTTTAGTTTTTTCTATATATAGGATCATGTCATCTGCAAACAGCGACAGTTTCACTTCTTCCTTGCCAATTTGGATTTCTTTTACTTCTTTTTCTTGCCTAACTGCTCTGGCCAAAACCTCCAGTCCTATGTTGAACAGTAGTGGTAAGAGTGGGCACCCTTGTCTTGTTCGTGTTCTCAGAGGGATGGCTTTCAGTTTTTCACCATTAAGTATGATGTTGGCTGTGCTTTTGTCTTATATGGACTTTATTATGTTGAGGTACTTTACTTCTATACCCATTTTGTCAAGAGTTTTTAATATAAAGGATGTTGGATCTTGTCAAATGTTTTCTATGCATCTATTGAAATGATCGTGTGGTTTTTGTTTCTCATTTTGTAAACGTGGTGTATCACATTGATTGACTTGCAGATGATGAACCACCCCTGAGCCCCTGGAATAAATCCCCCTTCATCATGGTGTATGATCCTTTGAATGAATTGCTGTATTTGGTTTGCCAATATTTTGTTGAGGATTTTTGCATCTATGTTCATTAGTGATATTGGCCTGTAAATTTCCTTCTTTGTATTGTCTTTGTCTGGTTTTGGTATCAGAGTAATGTTGGCCTCATAGAATGAGTTAGGAAGTGTTCTGTCTTCTTCAATTTTTTGGAATAGTTTGAGAAGGATAGGTATTAAATCTTCTTTGAATGTTTGGTAAAATTCTCCAGAGGTGCCATCTGGTCCTGGACTTTTGTTTCTTGGGATGTTTTTGATTACTGTTTCAATCTCTTTACTTGTGATTGGTCTATTCAGATTCTCTATATCTTCTTGATTCAGTTTTTGAAGGTCATATGAGTCTAAGAATTTATCCATTTCTTCTAGGTTATCCAATTTGTTGGCATATAGTTTTTCATAGTATTCTCTTATAATCCTTTGTATTCCTGCAGAATCTGTTGTAATTTCTCCTCGTTCATTTCTAATTTTATTTATTTGAGGCTTCTCTCTTTTTTTCTTCGTGAATCTAGCTAAGAGTTTGTCAATTTTGTTTATTTTCTCAAAGAACCAGCTCTTAGTTTCATTAATCCTTTCTACTGTTTTTTTAGTCTCTATTTCATTTGTTTCTTCTCTGATTTTTATTATTTCCCTCCTTCTGCTGACTTTGGGTTTTGTTTGTTCTTCTTTTTCTAGTTCTGTTAGGCACAGTTTAAGGTTACTTATTTGTGATTTTTCTTGTTTGTTGAAGTGGGCCTGTATTGCTACAAGTTTCCCTCCTATGACAGCTTTTTCTGTATCCCATAATAGTTGGTATGTTGTTCTTTCATTCTCATTTGTCTCCAGGTATTTTTTAATTTCTCATTTGATTTCTTCATTGATCCAATGGTTATTTACGAATACGCTGTTTAATCTCCACATATTTCTGACTTGCCCAATTTTTTTCTTGTAGTTGATTTCTAGTGTCAGAGCACTATGGTGGTCAGAAAAGACGCTTGGGATGATTTCAATCTTCTTAACTTTATTGAGGATTGCCTTTTTCCCAAATTATGGTCTATCTTTGAGAATGATCCGTGTGCACTTGAGAAGAATGTGTATTCTGCTGTTTTGGGATGGAATGCTCTGTATATGTCTATTAAGTCCATCTGATCAAGTGATTCATTTAAATCTACTATTTCCTTGTTGATTTTTTGTCTGGATGATCTGTCCATTGATGTAAGTGAGATGTTGATGTCCCCTACTATTTTTGTGTTGCTGTTAATTTTTCCCTTTATGTCTGTTAATAGTTGCTTTATGTACTTTAATGCCCCTGTGTTAGGTACATATATATTAATAAGTGTTATGTCCTTTTGGTGGAATGTCCCTTTTATCATTATATACTTCCCCTCTTTGTCTCTCATTGTCTTTTTTAACTTGAAGTCTGCTTTATCTGATATAAGTATGGCAACACCTGCTTTCTTTTGTTTGCCATTAGCTTGGAGTATTATCTTCCCTCCCTTCACTCTGAGCCTATGTTTGTCTTTAGAGCTGAGATGTGTTTACTGGAGGCAGAATTTTGTTGGATCTTGTTTTTTTATCCATCCAGCTACTCTGTGTCTTTTGATTGTAAAATTCAATCCATTTACATTTAGAGTGATTATTGATATATGAGGGCTTAATACTGCCATTTTATCTGTTGTTTTCTGGTTGATCTATGTTTCCATTGTTTCTCTTGTTTAGTATTTCTGACTGACATTCCATTATGGTGGTTTTCTAAGGAGGTTTTCTCAGTTTCCTCTCTTTTTGTGAATTGTGGCTCTGCTCTGATTTTTTGTTTAGTGGTTACCATGAGGTTTGTATAAAAGTTCTCATGGATGAAATAGTCCATTTCCTCATAGCCTCTTATCTCCATTGACCACAGCGGCTTCCATCCCTATCCTCTTCCCCTTCTGAGTTATTGTTGCTACAAATTATTCTGTTTTTAATGTTGTGAGTTTGTGACTAAGTTGAAGTGCTTATAGTTGCTTTTCATGCTTTCCTTCCCTTTATCTTTAGGTTATAATGGAGTATTTGTTTCCCTATTCTGATAGAGAGCTGCAATTTTCTGATTTTGTCTGTCTAATTATCTCCTTGCTCAACGCTTTGTAGGCCTTTGCCTTTTTGTTTGTGATGTGAGTGCATCTTTAATTATTTCTTGTAGGGGAGGTCTAATGGCAGTGAACTCCCTCAGCTTTTGTTTATTTGAGAAAGCTTTTATTTCTCCACTGTATCTGAAGAAAAGTTTCACTGGATAGAGTATTCTTGGCTGAAAGTTTTTGTCTTTCAGTATTTTGAATATATTGTTCCATTCTCTCCTAGCCTGTAGAGTTTCTGCCAAGAAATCTGCCGAAAACCTGATAGGGATTCCTTTGTATGTTATTCTATTTTGTCTAGCTGCCCTTAATATGTTTTCTTTGTCATTGACTTTTGCCAGTTTTACTATTATATGCCTTGGGGATGGTCTTTTAGCATTGATGTAATTAGGCCTTCTATTAGCTTCATGTATTTGTAAATCCAGTTCCTTCCCCAGGTTTGGGAAGTTCTCAGCTATTGTTTCTTTGAACAGGCTTTCTGCTCCTTTCTCCCTCTCCTCCCTCTGGAATACCTATAATCCATATGTTGCTTTTCCTCATTGAGTTGGATATTTCTCAAAGGATTCCTTCATTTTTTAAAAATCTTATTTCTGTCTCCTCCTCCACCTGTAGCATTACTATACTTTTATCCTCTAAATCACTAATTCTTTCCTCCATGACATCAAAAGCTCTATTCTCTAAGAAGTCTAGATTATTTTTTATTTCATTGATTATGTTTTTCAAATCCAGAATTTCTGCTTGATTTTTTTTATAGTTTCAATCTCTTGGGTGAAGAGGTTCATTTTATTCCTGAGCTGATGGAACTGTTTTTTTGTGTGTGTTCTCTTACAACTCGTTCAGTTTCTTTATGACAGCCATTTTGAATTCTCTGTCATGAATATCTGTGCCTTCAGGGTTAATTTCTGGAGAATTGTCATTTTCCTTCTAGTCTGACCTGTTGCTGTGGTTTCTCATGGTGTTTGATGAACTGATCTTTTGTCGGGGCATTTGTGGCAGTATTAGGTCACAGATTCCACGTGCTACTGCTAGGGAGAGCAGGGGCAGAGTTTCTGGTCCCACCCTGTCTGCTGGAAGTTGTGTGGGTACTGAGGGCACTTGCACCAACCTGAAGAGCCTTCAGGCACTTGTGTGGTCTGTGCTTGGTGGGCAGGGCTTCTTGTGGGAACCCAACCAGGGCCACACCTTGGGGCTGCAGGGGCATGGTGGGCTCCCCCACCACCACCAGGAAGGTGGTCACGAGTGGGTTAAGGGCGGCAGCCACCTCTTCCTGCAGTTGCCCTGGGGCTCACTCCCTCTTTCAGGGCTCAGCAGTACTATGTGCACTGGCGTGGGCCTGGAGTGTGCTTTCCCTGGTGCGCTTAGATCTGCTGCAGACTCTACTTGCACATCTGCAGGCTGCTGTGCTTGGTGGGTGGGGCTTCCTGTGGGAACCCAGCCAGGGCCACTCCTTGGGGCTGCAGGGGCATGGTGGGCTCCCTGCCTCACCAGGGAAGCAATTATGAGTGAGTTAAGGGTGGCAGCCACCTCTTCCTGCAGTCACCCCAGGGGGCACTCCCTCTTTCAAGGCTCAGCTGTACTATGGGCACTCACGGTGCACATAGTTCTGCCACAGATTCTGCTTGCAGTCCCACAGGCTACTGTGCTTAGTGAGCAGGGCTTCTCATGCGGACCCAGCCAGGGCCACTCCTTGGGGCCATGGGGGCACAATGGGCTCCCCCACCCCACTGAGAAAGCAATTACCAGTGGGCTAAGGGCTGTCACTGCCTCTTCCTACAGGTGGCTGGGGGCACATTCCCAATTTGGGGGCACTTGCACTAGGCTGGAAAGGGATCTTGTGTGTTTATAGGGTAGTGGGAGTAGGGGTAGGGAGTGCTCGCCTCTCTCCACCACTTCCTGGAGGGTCAGTCCATCTACGCTCAGATGTATAGCTGCATATGTCTCTCAGGTGTCCTCTTGTGCTGTGTAGGCTTCTTCTGTCCATCAATGAATGTCCATTTAGTTGTAGTTCAAAAGGCGGAGAGACAAAGGGAACAGCTCACTCTACCATGTTGCTGACGTCTATCCTCTCTTTTTTTCCTGATGACAAACCTTTGCTAAAGTTTTATCAATTTTGTTTATCTTCTCGAAGACCAGCTCTTAGTTTCATTGATTTTCTATCTTTTTTCAGTCTCTATTTCATTTATCTCTGCTCTGATTTTTATTATTTCCTTCCTTCTACTGTTTTGGGGCTTTGTTTGTTCTACTTTTTCCAGTTCCTTTAGGTGCACTGTTGGATTGTTTATTTGAGATTTTTCTTGTTTGTTGATGTAGGCCTGCATTGTTATATACTTCCCCCTTAGTACCATTTTTGCTGTATCTCATCAATTTTGGCATGTCATATTTTCATTTTCATTTGTCTCCAGGTATTTTTTGATTCCTCCTTTGAGTTTTTTGTTGACCCAATAGCTGTTTAGTAGCTTTTTGTTTAATCTCTACATATTCGTAGCTTTTCCAGTTTTCTTCTTGTAGTTGATTTCTAGTTTCATACCGTTGTGGTCAGAAAAGATACTTGGTATTATTTCAATCGTCTTAAATTTATTGAGACTTGTTTTGTGGCCTAATATGTGATCTATCCTGAAGAATGTTCCATGTGAATTTGAAAATCATGTGTATTCTGCAGTTTTTTATTGGAATGTTCTGTATATATCTACTAAGTCCCTCTGGCCTAATGTGTTATTTAAGGTCAATGTTTCTTTATTGCTCTTGTTTTTGGATGATCTATCCATTGATGTAAGTGGAGTTTTAAAGTTCCCTACTATTATTGTGTTCCTGTCTATTTCTCCTTTTATGTCTGTTAATAATTGCTTTACATATTTAGGTGCTCCTATGTTGGGTGCATAGATATTTACAAATGTTATGTCCTCTTGTTGGATTGTTCCCTTTATCATTATGTAGTGCCCTTCTTTGTCTCTTGTTACAGTTTTTGTTTTAAAGTATATTTTGTCTGATATAAATATTGCTATCCAAGCTTTCTTTTCATTTCCATTTGCATGGAAAATCTTTTTCCATCCCTTCACTTTCAGTTTGTGAGTGTCTTTAGGTCTGAAGAGTGTCTCTTGTATGCAGCATATATACGGGTGTTGGTTTTTTATTCATTCAGCCACTTTATGTCTTTGTATTGGAGCATTTAGTCCATTGACATTTAAAGAAGCTATTGATAAGTATGTACTTATTGTCATTTTGTTACTTTTTTTCTGGATGTTTCAGTAGTTTTTCTCGGTTCCTTTCTTCTTCTCTTGCTCTTTTCCCTTGTGATTTGATGGCTTTCTTTAGTATCATGTTTGAGTTCCTTTCTCTTTATTTTTTGTGTATTTATTATAGCTTTTTGGTTTGTGATTACCATGAGGTTCGTATATCATAACCTATGTGAATAGCAATCTATATTAATTTGATGGTCTCTTACGTTTGACCTCTTACTAAAAGCCCTACACTTTACTACAGTCCCCCCAACATTTTATGTTTTTATATCATATTTAGCCTCTTTTGTGTGTGTGTGTGTGTGTGTGTGTATCCCTTAACCTCTTATCAGAGATAGATATTTTTAGTATTTTTGTCTTTTGACCTTCATACTAGCTTTATAGGTAGTTGATCCACTACCTTTACTGCATATTTGTCTTTACCAGTAATTTTTTTTTTTATAATTTTCTTATTCCAGTTTGTGTTTTTTTCTTTTCCACTTAACTAAGTCCCTTTAATATTTCTTGTAAGGCCAGTTTAGTGGTGATAAACTCCTGCAGTTTTTGCTTGTCTAGAGAACTCTTTATCTCTCATTCAATTCTGAATGATAACCTTGCTGGATAGAGTATTCTTGGCTGTAGGTTTTTTCCTTTCATCACTTTGAATATATTGTGTCACTCCCTTCTAGCCTGTAAGGTTACTGCTGAGAAGTTGGCTGATAGACTTACGGTGTTTCCTTTGTATGTAACTTGTTGCTTTTCTCTTGCACCAGCTAGCTAATTTATTATTCAGTTGCATTGATCCATTATTCATCCTTTAATAAGGTGTTTATATTAAGTATTACATTTATAATCATTATTTCCATTTGATTCTTCTTCAAAATTGATAGTTCCTACATCATATTGTATTTTAACTCTTTTGATGATATTTATTAAGTTTGTTATAATTTTTCTTTGCATCTCTCCAACCCATTAATTTTGGGAGATCTAGTATTATTTTTTCAATTTGTCTTTCTTTTGTAGCAGCAGTGCTGATCGGATGTCTGGTAACTTTCCCCTGTGAGCTCATTCTCACTGGTGAAGTCAGCCATCCTGAATAGATGTATGTGAGTGTGTGTGTACACCAGGTTCTAGCATGTACAAAACCCAGTGGGTTTAAGGTATTTGGTTGTTGTGTCTGGGGTAAGTGGGCTCCAGGGGAGAGCTGACAATGCCACTGTCCAGAGCGGAAGCACTTATTTGAAGGACTTTTGGCTGTCCTTTATCTCCTCCCTGGCCCTGCCCCTTTGCAAGAAGTTTCTTGAGTTGTTGTAAACGCCCAGCCCTCAGGGTGTGCAGATGGACTAGAGAGGAAGAAACTAGCAGAAGCTGATATGTCCACCAGCCTCTATTCATATCTCAGCCCTGCTGGGCTCTGGTACTGACCCCTCTGTCTCACACTTGCTCCTCTACCAGCCGCTAGGAGCTGGCCTGCCCTCCTGATATTTCTGTCTCATAGACACGGAGGCAGACAGTGACCCCTCAGGATAATACAGGTGACAAGAAGCTCTCCCCATCTCTCCCTGACTGGGAGCCTCACATCCCCAGCTGGGCTGCAAATTTATCACACAACACTCTCACTCCCACTATGAGGCACCTCCAAGATTGGAGGAGGGGATGCAGAGTACCCTGCACTAGTTTGCACCAAACTCAGAGCAGCTTAGATAATATACTTCCTCCAAGGCAAAGCCAGCAGAGAAGCCGAGCAGGGCTTTTCTGTTTCTTGGACCTGAAATCTTAGCATCTTCTAAGATCAGGGGGGTCAGGTCTCTTTCCTGTGAGTTCCCCATCCCTGGGAGTAAACGTGATGAGCCTGGAGCTGCTGAATCAGGCTGGGGCCTTCAGAGAAGTGAAGGGCTCGGCTTCTGGACAGTATGCTCACCCAGCAGGTCTGACTACAGGATTCACTATTGGGATTATGGAAAGAGACGATGTGTCAAGAGAGATATGAG
Source organism: Ceratotherium simum simum (assembly GCF_057802395.1). Lineage (NCBI taxonomy): Eukaryota > Metazoa > Chordata > Mammalia > Perissodactyla > Rhinocerotidae > Ceratotherium > Ceratotherium simum. The sequence goes on along the minus strand of NC_141906.1, from coordinate 12,296,033 downwards.
TCTCCATTTAGGCAGAAAGTCATCTTTAATTAAAGGAAAATTGGAAGACAAATCACTTGGACCTGAAAGTACTTTTTGTTTATTGAACCACGTGTTGTAAATCTCGGCTCTCTGAAGGTAAGACAACCAGGTAAATCTACAAATTTGACTTTGCCCAATCATAAGCGGTAAATTTCTCATGTTAGATTTCCTGCCAATGAAAGTAAATGGAAAATGAGTCTCTATTTGACAAAATATTTTATTATCCATTTAGAATGAAAACCTTTTCTATTTTATAAAATTGAAAAACACACTTAACAACTTAGATTTTGAATAGCCCAACTGCACAGAAGGTTTCATGATGATTCATAAGGTGTACTTATTATTAATCACTTGAAATTTAAGCAAAACTTAGGAAAAATTATTGAGACTTAAAAATTTTCGCCTACCCAAATGAGTGCTTAGCTTTGCCAATACTATACAACTCCATAAGGGATTTGGGGTTTTGAGCTGTCTATAATTCACTACTCCCTTTTGCAAATGTTTCTAAGGAAAGAAAATAAAATATTTTAAAACAATGCAGAGCCTTTCTGTACACTGACAACACCAATTCCAGACTCTGAGGGTAGCCTCGCTGTGGTGGACAGTGGGCCGGTGACTGAATCCACCATGACCCCGCATATCCTTTATCTTGATCTGATCCCTCAGGTAGAGTCCAGGAGGTTTCAGAGGAGCAATGAGCCTCAGCCAACGGCCTTTGGGGGAAGAGACACAGAACTGAGTACAGACAGGATTGAGTCAGGTTTTCCTGGTGACTAGAGAATGCAAACTGGAAACTCAAAGCTAGGAGGAAAGGGTTTTCTCTTCATGGGGGTGTGGGCTCTGTAAGAAGAAGACACACACCAAACAGAATCAGGAGTCCACATCCGTGATGAAAATGTTGGTGCTTTTACCTTTCTGATGATTAGCTTGTTAAGTAAAAGAAAGAGGAGGGAAGTCGTTTCTCCCATCCTCCTACCGGCAGTGATCCATAGGATGCCGGCTGGAGGGAGGGCAGGAAGCACAGGGTCAGGAGACCTTTCACAGATGAGCCATTTCTGATTTTATTAATTTGAAGGAGGACAGGATGAGAGGGAGTACTGATTTTAGTCCCTGGGGATGGTTGCCTTTCGGGGGAGACACAGTCTTAGGAGGATGAATGGGACCTTGCCTTCACTTTTCTTTTTTGTACACATAATCTTTCCCATTTATTTATTGGCATTATACTGATTTTTATCATCAAATAAGTGTGAGCTTTCTATGCATGTATAACCATTTTTCTCCCCAATTACAAGTCTTATATCATGAAGACATAGCCTGGATCTGGTCATTCCTCACCTCCCTCGCCTCAGTGTATGCCCACCATCTAGTGTAGTGGCTGTTGCATAGAAGGCACTCAATGAAGAGTTGGTGAATGAATAAATCAATGAACATTTCATGTAGGGAATTCTGAAAGCCCAGAAAACACGAACACTTCCCACGACCTAGAACATGGATACCATTGGATGCCCAACTTCCTAGGTTGTGTTTCACCGTGGGAAAATGTCTTTGAACAAAAGTGGGATCACATCCTATTACATTCTTTTTCCCTTAAGGCATCATCTGTGCTTCTCCAGGTCATTAAGTGCTCTTCCAGAACATGAGCAAATGGCAGAGCAGAAGTCCTACTAGGTCGGTCTGAATCTGGGGCTTGGCTCTTAGCTTCTATGCCATATTGCCTCCAAGTCCAGGTGGCTGGCTTTTAGGATCTGTGATGGGAACTCAGTGTCACAATCTCTACTGGAAAAGTATTCTGGTGTTTTGTAATAACACTTTTTGTTAGAGATAAACTAGGAAAAAGGGAATGGGCCAAAGTCCAGGTTTCTACTGCCAGAAGCTGAGATTGCTGTGTCCGATGGCGTTCTCCCAAACCAAATCACCCAACCTGGAATTATCATAAACCAACCCTCATGTTCCAACGGGTGTACAAGTTCCCAGAAAGGCATATTTGTTAAGTTATGGAGGCAAGGAACTGGAATAGAAAGAGCACTGGCCAAGGCATTGTGTGCAGCCTTGATTCTGGTCCTTGAGTGAGCCATTCATAGACTATATCGATTCATCATCAGAAAGGAGATAGAAGGTGGAGTGCTTTATAATGAGTAAAAGAGAATCATTCCTAGGAGATCTGGTGTACATCTTAGACAGAATGAGTTAGCTGTGACTCAATAAAAGATGGATTCATAGATAAACAAAGCACCCCTTTTCTAGGGAGAAAACTTGGATCCTCTTTCTAGAAATTAGAGATCTTACAAAGTAGAAAGACCTGGCCTATTAGGCCTATTGCATCCAAGTTTGAATGCTGTGTGTCAGCGTGAAAACTCACTTCTTGTTTATAAGTTTTACATATTAAACCTGTGTTGGGAGTATACCTTATCTACCCTCACTAACCTCTCTTTCCCCTACCCTCCGCTTTGTCCCTCCATTCTCTCTAGAATTTCTGTTAATAGTGGACTTCAGCACCTTTGGGAGGAGATCAGAAAGGCATTCCCATTGTTTCATTTTGCAGTCCATTTGGGCTTGAGGGATACTTCCACTGGCTCGTGTGTATCACCGTTCCACAGCATATCACCCCACACTCAGCCCTGAGACAATAAACAATCCCAGCCTGCTCTGGCTAATCAATAGTCTAAACCACTTCTTCCTTTACCCCTGCTTTCACTTAACATAAACTGATTTCTGTATGGGTCAGTCTCGACCCTCTCTACTCTCACCTGCCCTTCTAGTACTGCCTCCAAGGAGCCTTGGGCGAGAAGGCTCTGTGGAGGGAATTCGTCTTTGTCTCTGCCTATTTCCTTCCCCTGCAACAAGAACCTGAAACTCCCCTTTCCCATGTTGAGTCCACTCTATTTTCATCTTCTCCTTTGAGGGACACCCCATGCGATTCCTGAACAATAGCAGGGGAAAGAGGGGTCCACATCTCCTGTTCCCCAATGCTATTTCCACATTCTTTACCCCTTTGCTCTTTGCTCTTTGCCAAATTCCTTACCAACATCTCTAAACCACCACCAATGTTATCAGCACAAGTGATTTCCAAAAGAGGGAGATTTCCAAAGACAGGCATTCCTGAAGTCCACTCCATTCTTACTGAATCAGAACCTTCAAGATTCCAGTCCAAGAATATGATTCTTAAAACCCCCCCTCGATTTTTCTGATATAGACAATCTGATTAGTAATTACTGGGGACAAAGCCTCTCTATATTATACTTGTTTATAGATCTCTCCACTCCTTTGCCAACTTCATGGAAAATTTCCACGTCACTCACAGCCCTCATTCCAATGTATTCACTGCCAGTGCACTCAGGGACATTAACTATCTTGTTGAACAATCCAGCATTCTGAAATCTAAGATCTGGCTCTCCTCAAAACCCAGATATGCAAATATCTGAGAAACAATGTTCCAGATGAAAGGAATAGCTAATCCAAGCCCCTGGGGTGAGATGTGTCTAGGGGTTTTGAAGAACAGGGAGGAGACCAGTGTGTCTGGAGCAAGATGAGTGAGAAGCAGGCAATGAGGTCAAGTGAGACAGTTAGAGGAGACTTGGAAGCCACTGTAGCACTTTGGCTTCAACTATGAGTTAAACTGGGAACCTCTGCAGGGATGTGAGTAGAGTGACATGATCTGTCTCGTGTTTTCACAGTCTCGATCCTATATTAAGAGACTAGCGGGCCGGCCCCGTGGCTTAGCGGTTAAGTGTGCGCGCTCCACTGCTAGCGGCCCGGGTTCGGATCCCGGGCGCGCACCGACACACCACTTCTCCGGCCACGCTGAGGCCACGACACACATACAGCAACTAGAAGGATGTGCAGCTATGACACACAACTATCTACTGGGGCTTTGGGGGGAAAAATAAATAAATAAAATTATAAAATGGTTAATTTAAAAAAAAAAAAAAGAGACTAGCTAGGGGCAAGGGTGGAAACATGGAAGCCAGTTAGGGAATCACCACAATAATCCAGACGATGGTGCAAAATAACAGGATGTAGGTATAGGTGGTGATGTGTGTTTGCTTTCTGGACATACTTTTTGACAACAAGTTCAACCATTCCAAGTAGGCTGGGATTTTACTGCATATAAACAATGTCCATGTTCATTTCTAAATGACTAATACTACACAGTGCACATCATTGTTTCGTGCTTTTCCATTTTTCTTAACTTCCAAACTCCACCGTCACACTACCTCTGTCAAACTATGCAGATTACTTCTCCTCCTTCATTCACTCATTGATTCATTTCAATCAATAAATGATCGAGAACCCGTTACAGGTGGGGAGCTGTGCTAGGGGTTAACATACAGCAGAATGTCTGTCAATAAGTCAGACAGAGTTCCCACCCCTGGGTTTTGCACACTGTGGGTCAAAACTCAGAAATGCCAACATGTAGACAGTGATGAGTCCTGTGACAGCTGAAGGACAGGTGTTCCCGGATTCCCTCAGTTCTCTATCCTCCATCTCAAAATCCATCTTCCTCATCCTCTCTCCTTTCCTTCCTTTATCAGAGAAAGACCTGCTCCTCCTACACTCGGGGCAACCCCACCCCCAGAGGTCCTCTGCACCCTTGGACCTTGGAGTATAAGTTATGCCCTAGTTTTACCCTCAGTCACTCTCTCTCTGTGAACACTCTCCCTATAACCTATGACTCTCCCTCAACTTTAAATGAATCCTCCTCTGACCTTTGCATGTATTAATTCACTTGACAATCAACAAGTATTTATTGAGTGGTGATATCCAATTCCCCACTTACTTCACGTCTGCACTTGGGCAACTGAATGTGGTCAGAGAAGAGTACACAACCATGGTGACTAGTCTCACTTTAAATTCATAACCTTGAGCTGCCTCCCAATCCTGCTACACTTCCCAAGTTCATTCACTTTGCCATTCTCCCAGAAGACCATTTTTCACTTCTCTCCTGGAACTTCCACACCTTCTCCTCCTCCATCCTCCTCTCAGTTAATAACTTTGCTTCCTATTTCACTGAAAAATAGAAGAATTCACAAATGAAATTCCATGGGCTCCCACCATCAAATCCACTGACCTACCTGCATTTATTCCCAGCAAGGAAAGCTGACTATGAATACCAGCCACCTGTCCCCAGAGGCAGGGACCAGCAACTCTGCTCAGCGGAAATCAGGTGAGGATGAGCCAAAGAGTGATTTGTTTAAAACACAGTCTGTTTTCTCTTTCCTAAGAAGACTGTTATTTCCTTTAAAAAAACAATTATTCTGTTTTGGATTTGTCCTGTGTGAGGTCTCTGCTGGCAGAGTGCACAGGGTACATGTTTCTTGATTAATTATAGGGTACTTTAGGGAGGGAAAATTTGGTCCTAACTGCCCTCTTACTCCATCAAAGCCATCTTTGTGACCACTGGGACAGTCCTGGGTTCAGTGCTGATGGGTTCAGAACTGAGGGCTGTGGCTCTGAGTGAGGCCCTACTGCAGTGTTTCCTAGATGATCCACTAAGAGTCTCATGAGAGCAAATGGGAATCAACAACCAGGCTCTCTTTGACACACAAACGCCAAGGGTGTACCCAGTCTTGTCCGAGTCTCCCTGACCCTCTCCTTTCATTGCAGCACAGTGAAGCTGTTCACAGGCCTCATTTTCTGCTCCTTGGTCCTGGGAGTCAACAGCGGGTATTGTTCCTTGGTGAGGCTGCCCGAGATAAGGCTAATGGAGGAGAGATGGCATCCATGGGCCACTAGGACTCACCTTGAGCACTGTTAAAGTTTGGAGCTGCTGTCTTAGGTTGTGTTGTCCTATGAGGGAGAATGTGCCAAGTATTTGAGGAGCTTTTCATCAAACAAATTGAAAACAGAGGGCTTATTTCAATCAGTTACTAGAAGAATAACCATCGTGGTTGCCACTGAAGGGTAAGTTTGAATGGAAGACACAAAATAAGTCCTGAAGTGGGATAAAATTTCCCTCAGAACAAATTGCATAAAATGGATTAAAGCTATCCATCTTTTCTTCTTCTCCCCGCCTCTCTCTTCTGGCTGCCTTCCCTTCGTTCCCTCTTTCCTTCCTCCTTCACTTCCTTTCTCACTGCCTCTCTACTTCCCTCCCCTCATTCCCTCCTTTCTTCTCCCCTCCCTTCCTCCCTCTCTTCCTTCCTTCCTCCATCCTTCCTTCCTCACTCCTTCCTTCTATCTCTCCATCTTTCCTTCCTTCCTTCCTTTTTTCCTCCCTTCCTCCCTTGCTCCCTTCTTTCCTCCTTCCTCTCTTCCTTCCTTACGTCTGTTTCCTAATTTAGAGAGTCCCTCACTTAGCTCTTGCTGACGCTTCCTGTAGTCAGTGACACTGTCCCTGGTTTAGCCTGTTTCCTACCCTTTTCTACCCTCTTAACTGAGAAAAAAGAAAAGAGAACTAATAACATATATCAAGCCTCCACTAGGAACTCAGCACTTTCATGCACTTTCCTGGTCTGCTCAGGACTGAGGAGTTTTCCATGGCACATTCAGTGCTAACCGGGACAGTTCTGGGCAAACACAGACAGTTCTGGTTAAGCTGGGGTAGTTGGCTGCCTACATTAACAGCAGAATATCTCGTGGTGAGGAAGGCATCTTCCCCCAGCTTGAAGTGGGGAAGCTGAGGCTTAGAGCAGCCAATTCTGTTGCCCAGGGACCAACTGCCAGTCAGCAGGTGGCAGAGCAGAGGTTTGAACCCAGCTGTGCATGAGGCCAAGGCTCTCGCCAGGTAGACGTGTCTCAGGACCACTTCCTAGGGCTGGGTGGTTGTCAATCAGCTGCATGGTGGATTCACCTGGAGAGCCTTAAAACTACCGATTCCTCAACCTGCCCCCAGAGAGTGTGAGGGAACTGACCTGGGGTGTGAAGTCCCATCAGACTTTCAGTATTGCCCTGGGGATTAGAAAGTGCAGCCAAGGCTGAGGAGACGAACCACTGCTCTAGCACTTGCCTCCTCAAGCACCCACACCATCAGCACAGGCTATTTAGAAGGTTTTCAGGATGCCATTTACCCCCCTAGCACTCCCAGGGACTCAAGTCACAGTTATGTGCTTCCAGTCTGCAAGAATTCATTTTCCTGCGGTGTCATGGCAGACGTGCCATATGTCTGCAGCTGTCTTCCATGTCACCTCCTCACTGTCCCACGTCCCCTGGATAGTACCATATGTCACTTCATTCTATATAACAGTGGTTCTTGACCAGGAGCAATTTGGGGCCCTGGGGACATTTGGCAATGTGTGGAGACATGTTTGGTTGTCACACTGGGGGAACATGAGCTTGTTTTGCAGGAGAAACAGAATACCTTCAAGGAAGTTACAGATTGCCCCTTTGTTTCTCCAAAACTCCTCCTGCCAAGTGCCTTACTCTGTAAAACTCCCTGCTTTCTTGTCTTGTGAAGGCAGGTTTGAGAGAACCTATCCTCCTACCTTCTCATTTTGGCCAATTCTAATAAACTTTTCTCCATCTCTAAGCACCGATGTCTCAGTGATCAGCTTGCTGTACATCAGCCTACAAACTTGAGATTAAGAGCTCCAGTATCACTATCCTCTTTATACTAGTTTTTAAAATGAGTTTTGATGGCAGTTGCAGAGTTTTTCTGCACATAATAAAGAATATGTCCTCCCTTAGGCCAGTGTATTTCAGAACTTGTTTGTGGGCCACTCACATTCAAATCTGCTGGGAGTACTAGTACAAAAACTACATTCCTGAGCCTCTTCTCATAGCTACTGAGTCAGAATCTTGGAGATGGGGCAGGGCTAGGAATCAGCATTTTGAACAAACACCTCAGGTTATTTTAAACACAATACCAATGAGAATGACTCTCTCAGGTTTTGCTACCACCCAGTGATAGAATCTGTCAGGTGCTTGGAGAAAACTCTTACTAATCATTCTGGAAAACATGGAATGAATGTCAAGCAGGCATCAGAGAAAGAGCAATTGTTAGACCCTGCCAGAGATAGACTATTCAATAGAATCACAGACAAAATAATTAATACACAAAATTAGTGAGAAATACCCCATAGAACAAAGCACATAACAAATAATTAAAACTATCCATCTTTGGTTTTTTCCCCCAAGTGAGTTGGTTTACAGGAGTCCTTGACATGTAAGCCATGGCAGGACTCAATAAATATTGACTGAAAAAACAGGTACTCACAGACACTTCTTATAGATCTTCCTGGCTTATACCTGTTTTGAGCATCTATTTTTCCACTAATCTTCTTTTTAAACTTTTTTCATTGAGCTATAAGAGTAAACTGTACAGCTTGATGAACTTTTACATATATAAACACCCATGCTACCACCATCAGACCAAAATGGATTATATTTCCAGCACCCTTGAAGGATGCCTCATGCCCTCTCCCAGTTAATGTCCCCCACAAAAGGTAACCCCTATTCTGACCTCTATCACTATAGATTAGTTTTGCTTGCATTTGATCTTCAAATAAAAGAAATCATACAGCATGTGCTCTTTTGTATCTGGTTTTCTTCCACTCAACATTATGTCATTCTGCTCACACTGTTCATCTCTTATGTCTATAAGAATCTTCCATGTTTTTGCTTGTATCAATAGTTTGTTATTTTTCATTGATGTATAGTATCCTGTTGTATAAATATGCAGTCATGCATTGCATAACAATTGTAGGATCCCAAAAAGGAAACCCCAACTCCAGTCTCGGGAAGGCGCGGACCCACAGACACAGAAGACCGAGCTTGATGCAAACGCAAGAGGTTTTATTAAGCGGAGCTGCGGGTCGACACGTATCTCTCGCAAGAGACAGAGGAGTCGACCCCGGACCTTAAAGGGCAAATTCTTATATAGGGTTTGGAAGCACAAAGCGGGAAAAGGTTGGCGCGGTCTTACATGATTGGCTAATTTAAAACATTTAAACAGTTACATTTTATGGCGCAAATTGCTATGGCGCGAAGTGATTATCAGGTTACACACACGCGTCCCCATCTGGACCCCCTCCACCCCGACCCTCCCAAACTTATCCCTCTGGAGCACTCTCTTGTTCTCAATTCTTCCCCGAACAGTTTAGGGTGGGTCTTTCATGAATAGAGTCAGTCAGGATCGATAAACGTTGCCTCCTATACCAGGAATCCTTAGGGCGTGGAGGTGCCTGTCTCTAAGGTAGTAACTTTTTAATTTTTAATACAATTTTACTTCCTTCACAATGTTTTGGTCAATGACAAACAATTTATACAACAGTGGTCCCATGTATTAGTACCACATAACTTAGATGTGTAGCAGGCTATACCATCTAGGTTCGTGTAAGTACACTCTATGATGTTTGCACAATGACAAAGTCACCTAGCAAGGCATTTTTCAGAATGTATCCTCATGGTTAAGTGACGCATGACTGTACTACAATTTATTTGCCCATTATATGTTGTTGGATAATTAATTAGGTTTTTGAAATTGTGGACTGTTATGGATAAATCTGCAATGAACACTGGAGTACACATTCTGTGGTAGACATAGCAGTCATTTATGTTGGGGGTATATACCCAGGAGTGGATTGTAGAGTCCTAAGGTAAACGTAGGTTTAGCTTTAGCAGATACTGTCAAACAGTTTTCCAAAACTGTATCAGTTTACACTTCCATCACCAATGTATAAGAGTTCAAGATGTAGCACATCCTCACCACAATTAATATTGTCAGTTTTTAAAATTTTTGTCATTCTGGTGGGCGCATAGGGGTATCGCACTGTCACCACTACCCTTCACTAATAGGAAAAGGAAACTAACTTCCATAAAGGACTCCAACGTGCTAGGCATTTTATGGATGTTACTTCATTTTATCTTCTCATTTCATCTACCACGAAGGTAGGTATGATCCTCCCAACGAGGCATGAGGAAGCTGAATCTTCATTAGTAGGGCAGAGACTTAAACACGTGTGTCCACGCCTTACAGCTAAGGCTGATTACACAGGTCCTGTGGAGCTCCCTCACGCAATTCCACCTCATCTCTTACCGCCTGTTTCAACATTTGTTCTGGGCCTTTTATGCCTGTCATGTCATACTTATTCAAGCCAGAGTTGCCCTCACTCAGCTGGAAAGGAGGTGTTGCTCTTATGGGCCATGGTAGATGGAAAAATGTGGAACCCCCTTCTCCTCTCACTACTTTGTCAAGAGTCAGATTCTGAAAATGAGGGGACAATTTTCGTTCCTTCACTTCTCCAATATGTTACCAGGTTCATTTCAGTTATTTTGTTTCCTTTCCAGGGGCTTGGGACTTGTTGGGAGCCTACTGGGACATGAGAGAAGCCAATTTCCAACATTCAGCCAGACACTTCCACACCCGGTGGAGCTATGATGCTGCACAAAGGGGCCTTGGGGGCATCTGGGCTGCTAAAGTGATCAGGTGACTCAGGTCCTGGGGAGGCCAGTGAAGGGGGAACAGAGTGACTGTCTCCAGAGAGTCAGGAGGATGTGTGGCCCCTCCTCCTCCTGCCCTTGCTCCTGGGGTCTGGGTTGCCAGCAGAGCCAGAGCAGGGCTGGTGTGGACATGTCTCCCTCACCCCCAAAGAGAAAGTGAGGGGTCTCTACAGAGCTCTGTTTATGGCACAGAAAGGACCAGCTGATTTAGGCCTTTGCCCAAGAGGGTGCGTATTTTAGCCCCTCCTTCCTGAGCATAGGCTCTTCCAGCCTCCTCTGAAAGTCATTCCTTGAGTGGAAGGGGAGTAGGGAATTGGGAGGTGGAGCTGTCTAGAGTGACCCAGGAGATAATCTCCCATTCCTCTTCCTTCCAGCAATGTCAGGGAATATCTTCAAGGACTCTTAAACCAGGATTACTTTGGAAGCAGCAAGTATGAATGGGAGGACTTGAAGTCCAACCGGAAAGCTGAGGAATGGGGCCGCAGTGGCAACGACCCTGAGTGCTTCAGACCTGCTGGCCTGCCTGAGAAATACTGAGCTCCCGGCTCCCTCTGCTGTCACGGGACGAGGCTGTGAGCCACACACCTCTCCCCCCAAACAGGGCACAGTGTCACTGAGCTTTGTGTCCCCAGGGTACCCCAGAGGGACCCAATATTTTTCAAATGAATTTGTTGATGGAAACTGGAATCTTTGAGACAGACTCTCTGGAAGAATGGCCACGTATGGAAGACACAGCACTGTGAAGGATGAGCCTGTGACTATGGGGGCCCAGGGACCCCTACCTGACCTGTAACCATGCTGTGTCCTCACATGACCCCACTGAGCCTCTCTAGTCCTTAGTGGTCCTGGTTTCTCCTCCTCAGTAAGCTGAGCTCACAAAGCATTTGCCATCATGCTGGGCTCCTTAATAGCTGGAGGCATGGCTGTGGCACAAGTCCTGGGCAGCCCCCACCCCCGACTTCTTCTTCCGTCATGACCAGGCCTCCCCAGGTATTTTGTTGCTGTGCCCAGGCCTCTCTGTGTCCAGACTCTTCACTGCCCAATCAGTTGTATCCTGCCCCTCTCTGCCTCCAGGCCTTGTCCCCAGGACCTCTTTCCAAATCAAGAGGGTACATTGCTTTGGGAAGCCTAATCCCGAGATACCTATCCTGGAAACTTCCATCTTGGACTCCAGCTTATTTCTCATCACCTCCAGAGCCTACTCCTGACTCAATTGTTAACCAGTCCCTGTTCATTTTATGAAGTAATAGTTCTCACATTAGTTTCCCTTACCTTTATTCTCACTCTCTTAGTTCAGATAAAAGACTACTTTCAGTTCTAGAGGGGAAGTCAGATATGTAGATAGACAGTTACAGCACAATTTCATAAGGGCCTCCACAGAAGCACGCACTGGTGGCAATCCAAACTCTGCTGGGGTGTGGGAGGCTGGTGAATTGTAACTGTGGAAGCTGCCTTTTTTGTTAATTTCAAATGCCAGACTGTGCTCTATACAGTACGTGATTTATTTGATTGGGCCACAGAGAAAGTCTTTGCAGTTCTCAATTGGAGAAACTGAGGTTTAGAGATACGTCCTTAAGACCCCATCCAAGGTCGCACATGTAACAAGTGCAGAACCAGGATTGCAGGCTAGTGTATCTGACTCTGGAACCTGGGATATGCTGAACAAGGCAGTGGGGACTCTCTCTCCTTCCCTGATCTCTAGCACTTGGTGTAAATGGCCAAGAGAGCACTTATACCTGGAAATGCCCTACTTGTTTAAGGTAGGCACCCTGTCTTGTTCATACTTTCACGTGCAACACCTAGCAGGGTGCAGGCACTCAGTAACTGCTTTCCCAATAAATCACCGCATTGAAAACCCTGACTTCTTTCCACTTCACTCCTCCCTCTTGCTCATTTTCCTCTTCCTCCTAACAGTCAAAATGTTGACAGAGCTGCCCATCTACACTTTCTGACTCCTCACTGCTGACTCACACTTGAGCCCACTCCAGCCTGGCCTCTGTCCCCACCACTCCAGCAAAATAGCTCGTCACCATTGACCTCCGTGTTGCCAAAAACAGCGGACATATTTCTCTCCTTGTAGCAGGAGGCCTCTGAGCCACAGGCAGCACAGTTGCCCTCTCCCTCCCTCCTGGAAGTTTTTCTCTCTTGGCTTCATAGTACCACACTCTCCTTTTGTTTCTACCTCCATTTTTCTTTATCTCCATAGATCTCTTCTTTCTTATCCCCTAAAACTCTGAATGTTCCTCAGACTCGGTTCTTGGCTCTCTCTTTTTATTTCTCTATACTCTCCCCAACAAGTGTAAATCGTATCTGTATGCTGAGGGCTCTGCAATGACATCTCCACCTCAGAACCTCTTGTCTGAGCTCCCTGCTTGTCTATCCAATTGCCCTCCTGAAGTCTCTGATTGGATGCTTCCAGAGATCTCAAACTTACCATGTCCCAAGGTGAGCTCTCCTTTCCCCCAAGATTCTTCACCCCTAGGCTTCCATTTCAGTAATGACATGGCCATTCTCTCTGCAGATCATCACAGAAGTTGGGGAATGTGCTTGATGCTTCCTTTTCCTTTACCCCACATTCAATCCACTAGCAAGTCCTGTGATTCTACTTCCAAAATTCAGCCCTAGTCCCTCAACTTGATCTCATGTTCACCCCCATGCTCCCGGCCACATCATTTCTCACCTGGGTTACTGCAATAGCTGTATGACTAGTCTCCCCTTTTTCACGGTTTCCCCCTCTATTTGAGTTGACTATATAATTGATCATCCAAACCAAGTCACTTTTCAGAGTGAAAGGGGGCATTATGAATAATTATGCCAAGATTGGGAACAAACGGGGACTGTCCCAGGCAAAACAGGACATGTAATTACCCTACCTCTCAGTCTAACATACAAACTATAGTAAGATCACCTCTCTCTCCTGATTAAAACCCTTCAAGGGATTCCCATTGACTTAGAATAAAATCCAAGTCCTTTTCTTGGCCTACACAGCCCAGTGTCATCTGTCCCTGGCCACCCTCCAGCATCAACTCATGCCACACCCTCCTCAGCTCCCCACTCTCCAGTCCCACCAACAAGCCAAGCATTTATTTGCCACAGGGGCTTTGCACATGACATTCCTTCTACCTAGAACACTGTTCTGCTTGCTTTTCACAGGGCTGAGCCTTTCTCACCTTGTGGTCTTCTCCTGAAATCTCTCTTTCTTGAGAGAGGCCCTCCCTGATCATCCTGGCTGGCCTACCATGGGTATTCTTTCATTTTTACCAATTTTCAATATGTGAGATTCTTTTACTAATTTCTTTACTTATTCTTGTGATTTTTGTTTGGATTTCCTTTTGGTCCAGATTCCTCCCTGTGTTATAAATCAATGAGAGAAGTGACCATTTTTGTCTTGTTCACCCTTAAATATCCAGTACCAAGCCAGAATCTGGCATAGAATGGGTTCTCAACAAATGCTTGTTGAGTGAAGAAATGAATGATTGGATTAGTTTATTAACTTACTAATAAAAGGAATGTTTCCTCTCAATGTTGGTCAGTCTAGTTATAAGGAACAGGAAGGAGCTAATGAGGAGGGGGACAAAGAAGAGAAATAACAGCTGCACCAGAGTCAAGGGGAAGCAGGAGGCGGTGGGATCCAGCCCACAGGGGATGGTCAGCCCCACACGGAGCAGAAACCTCTCCTGCTCTGAGAAAGGAAAGCAGGAGGAGAGAACGGGGTGGGGGTGCAGCACACTTGAGACGCAGGACAAGGGCCTGCGGGAGTCCAGTTGTACCTGTTCTTGCCCTTGATGCCCCGGCTCATCACGCTCCACTCTGCTGCCCGTTTTCTTGTCTGACTTTAGGGCAAGTGGGTAGGAAACCCAAGGGCAAAAGGCACATCTCCCTATTGTATGTCATGCTGTGTCCACAGTCCCTGTCACAGCGCCTCGCAGAGAGCAGGCGCTTAGTCAATAGTGGTTACAATGAATGAAGGAAGCAGGAGAAGAAGTATTGTCCAGAAGTTGGCAGAACTGGGAGGAGGGTTGGGGAGTCGTAGAATGTCTGGATGTTGGATACAGAGTTTGATCTGCAGAACATGGTAACGAGTCACTTTCAGGTGACTGTGAACATCTATACCAATATCACACTAAGATAGCAGTCAAAATGACATAATTTTATTTTATTTATCATGGAAAATATTTCATTTTCTCTAGCACTGCTTTGCATGCTTTCTCATAGAAGTGAAAATTAGGAACTCCAAGTGTAAATAAATTGTTAGCCATTAGGGTATCTGAGGAGAAATGCTGGAAGAAAGCGATAAATATTTTGAATTTCCAAAGTACTGTGCTGACTACCTGAGGGACAAGTTAGCCCAGAGCACGCTGTCAGGCCGGAGGAGGGGAAAATGGACACCATGGACTGAAAGATGCATTATTATTTATACACCACAAAGAAAATTATGCTGCCAATTAAATTAAGACATAATGTCTTCTTATCATTCGGAATTTTTATTTTACAATTGTTGAAAGAGTTCTTTTGGATTTACTTAGACATAGATTTTTATCTTATCACTCTGGTGTATAAACAAAAAGATAAGCATACACAAAATTAATTTATTTAATTATCCCTAAAGCAATGACAACTATTTCATTGGTGCTGCCTGGTCATTAGTGAATGTAAGACACGTTCTAATCTAAGAAATTTATAATCAAGAAACGTGTGTCTTAGAAGAGATGAAATAGGATATTTAAATTTAAACCTATACAGATTCTCTTTCTCAGTATATTTACTGAGAAGAAACAATAAGCTTTGAGCTATTATTAATCAGAAAGTGTGAGGGTGATGCCCCTGAGGTGAAGGTCAGCTTCACACCAGCCCCCTCAGACACGGTGGACCCTCCCCTCCCCAGAGAGGAGCAGGTGTGTCCACGACTGTCCTGACAGGGGTCCAGGTTCCAAGCCCCCTCTCTAGGTAAGGCGTCAACTCACCTGGCCCAGCCACTGCCTTAACTGTTACCCTAGTGGTCTTTTCAGTAGACCCCCCTACCCCTGGAATGACTGAGGGCCTCTTCTCTTCCTGCCCAGGGCTGCAGAGATGACAGATGGAGAGAGCTCACCTTCATCTCCCTCCCAGCCACACTCCATCACTGCCTCTTCATCTCTGCTGCATGGACCACTCCATCCTCTAGAAATCCCTAGATGAGAAGCAACCAGGAAGTTCACTGGGTCCCATGCATGTCAACTGTCTCAAGAACTCCCTCAACACAGCCCGCTCTGCTCTGACAGGGGCAAGAATGAGCCGGCAGTGTTTGCAGCTCGGCATGCACCCAGCTGAGGACTGAGAAGGCATTTTTCTTTTCTTCCTGGCACCCCAAACCTATGTGAGGAAACCACCTATCTCCACAAATACTGTGTTCCCCACAAGACTGACAACCCCACCGTGTCACCCACCCTTCTCCTCAGGACTCTTCTATATGGACCAGAGGTGGAACGGGATGAGGGGGGGGTTGATTGTGAAGGCCTGCACTGCCACCTCTTCACCAGCCATGGGCGCTCACAAGATCTGACATGCTTCCCGGATGCTCTCTCTAGGATGTGGGTACTTGGAGCCACTTTGTCCCCAGCTGTGGCAACGGGAAAGAAGCATCACTCAACAGCCTGCTTTTCACACTTGGGTGCAAAGGGAGCCCTTTTGCAATCCTCTAATTTCCCGGGTCACTTTTGAAATTTCTACTTCTGGGAAAGAAAATCCAGATCCTCTCTGATAAGAGTGTGCTTGGTTTACACACAAATGTATTATTGATGGAGTCTTGTCAAATCACACTGTTTTAAACACGTTTGCAAATAGTCCTGCCAATGCCCCACTGGTACCTTTCCTGAAAGAGCTGGGAAAATGGCCAAGAGCTCAAGGCTGGGCCAGCGTGCCTTGTCCCTGAATGACCTAGGAGGGAGCTGAAGTGCACTGCGATCTTCCTTAATCCCCTTGGGGCTGACTTAGGACTGTCCGAATATTCAGAGCCTTTAAACACCTCAACCTATTTACCTTTCCAGGAAAGGTACTTGCAAAACTTGCTCCTCCATCCGTTCACTTATTCAGCATCTGTTTCCTGAAGTCCCATCTTGGCAGGTCCTGTGCTGGGCCCTGAGAATAGAGCAGAAAACGAGATAGACAAGATCAGTGCTCTCCTGCAGGTAACATTCCACCGGGAGTGTTATTATTAAGCTAAGAAGTAGTTCATATAATTGAATTACACTGTATGGTACATTGATTTGCTTAGGTTCAGGGGGCAGCTATAGAGCACATGGATAGGAATCCAACGCTCCGTCCTAACAGACCAGAGCTGAATTTCAGCTTTGCCATGACTCTCTGGTAGGTAGTGACACGCAAAAATGACCGTGATAACTTGTTAAGTGAAGAAGCATAACGGAAAATGATAGGTATGACATCCCTCGACTTTGTTTATGGATCCATCTATGTGCAGACACTTTGAAAATAGAGTAGAGGCCAAACAGGAATGTTCTACAGAGGTTCTTCCAACCCAGTCTAAGCTGATGATATTAGTACTGCTGTTTCTTTTCACCTTTATACTTATTTTATACTTTTCAAGTTTTCTTCAGTGAACATGTTCATTCACTAAGATTCATTAAGCCTGACTATGTCCAGGCATTTCCTAGGCATTGAATGTGAATGGTGAAAAGACCAACAACCAGTTCCTGCCCTGACTGGGATTCCAATGTTGAGATAAGGAAAACAACGAACATCTACAGTGATCCATCACTTGATGGGGATACATTCTGAGAAATGTGTCGCTAGGCAGTTTCAGCTTTTTGCAAACATCACGGAGTGTACTTACACAAACCTAGACGGTATAGCCTACTACACACCTAGGCTATAAGGTACAGCTTGTTCCTCCTATGTTACAAACCTGTACAGCATTTTACTGTACTAAATACTGCAGGCAATTGTAACTCAATGGTATTTGTATATCTAAACGTAGAAAAGGTGCAGTAAAAATACGGTATAAGAGATAAAAAATGGTGCACCAGTAAGGGCACTTACCGTGAATGGAGCCTGCAGGACTGGAAGCTGCTCTGGGTGAGTCAGTGAGTGAGCGGTGAGTGAGTGTGAAGGCCCAGGACGTTACTGCACACTCATGTAGACTTTAAAAATACCATACACTTAGGCTACACTAAATTTATTAAAAAATTTTTTCTTCTTAAGTAATAAGTTAACCTTAACTTACTATAGTTTTGTTTCTTTATAAACTTTGTAATTTTTTTAACTTTTTGGCTCTTTGTAAAAACACTTAGCTTAAAACACAAACACATGGTACAGCTGTACAAAAACATTTTCTTTCTTTCTATATTTATTCTATAAGCTTTTTTCTATTTTTAAATTTTTTTTATTTTTTACCTTTACACTTTTTTGTTAAAAACTAAAACATAAACCCCACTCACATTAGCCTAGGGCTACACAGGGTCAGGATCATCAACATCACTATCTCCACCTCCCCATCTTGTCCTACTGGAAGGTCTTCAGGGCCAGTAATATGCATGGAGCTGTCATCTGCTATGATAGCAATGCTTCCTCCTGTAATACCTCCTGAAGGACACACCTAAGGCTCTTATTGAGGAGGTGTCACTCTTTTCGAAATATGTCCGTAGTGGTTTGCTTGGTTTGTTTCTTTTTTTCATCATAGATTTGTTTGTATATGGATAATGTACTGTGAACATTCCTCTCTCTTAATGAAAACCTTTTAGTGTTGGGGTCCATGCTTTAAAACTTTGTAAGAAGCCTGTTGGGGGCTGCAAAAGCTTCTGATAAACCCTTCACTGCAAATTTTCATGAAGGTTCTTCTTTTTCTTCTCCTGTAGTTTCCTTTTCTCTTGCCTCTTCTTCAGCTATGCGTTCCTGTTTGAGTTCCAACAACTTCTCATTAGTCCATTCCTCAGGAACCACCTCTAGGAGCTCCTCAGTGTCATCCTCAACCACACTCAGGTTAAAGTTGTTTGCTGTCTCAACCACAGCCTTGTTGATTTTTGCAACCTCCTTATCTGTGGCAAATCATTTGAAGTCATGGACCTCTTGAGTGTATTCTTCCAGATGCCATTCGTACACTCCTTAGTGACATCACCCCAAGCCCAAGAAAGGTTCTCAATGCAGTCACAGATGTTGTAATCCTTCCAGAATTGTATCGGTGTCTTCTGTGCCTTCCTCAGTTGGAACAATGGCCTGGGCAAACGTCCTCCTCGGGTGGTAGGCCTTAAAAGCTGATGTAGCTCCTTGATCCATCACTTGGATCAAAGAGGTGCTGTTTGGAGGGAGAAACACCTCTTTGATGTTGGGATAAAGATCACCAATACAAGGAAGATGTCTTCACATTCACTCACCACTCACTCACCAATCAGAAAAATCTTGCAAGGTATATTATTCTCCAAACAGTGCTTCTCTATTTCATTGGCATAGCAATTCAGGAGGCATCTTGGAAGAGGAGCTGGGTCACCATCGACTTCTTATTGCTCCTGTAGTACACTGGCAGTGTGTGCTTATTGATATGCTTGAAGGCCCTGGGGTTGTCACTGTGCCAGATCACAAGGGTTTCCATTTGTAGCCTGCAACATTGCCCCCAAGCAAGACTGTTATCCTGTCCTTAGAAGCCTTGAAATCTGGCATTGACTTGGCCTCCTTATGGATGAAAGTCCTTTCAGGCATCTGTTTCCAGAACAGGGAGTTTTATCCTTATTGAATATTTGTTCTGGAAAGTAATTTTCCTCCACAATCAGCTTATTTAGAGTTTCCAAAAATTCTTCAGCTGCCTTCACATCAGCACTCACAGACTCACCGCTCACTGTCACATTAGGTAATGAATAACGATTCCTGAATCCTTTAAACCATCCAGAGCTGGCAGGGAATTCAACATCTTAGTGGGGTCTAGCTTTTTCTTTCACCATCGCAAACCAACTTTTTGCTTTGGCGGTAATCATTGTGGTGCTGAGAGGGATATGCTTCTGTGTCTGGTCTTCAATCCAACTCATTAGAAGTTTCTCGAGGTCTGATATAGGCCCTGCTCAAATTTTTGTTAGTCTCGTTGCCTTCAATGAAGCAGATCCTTTAACAGCTTCCATCACTTCGTTCTTATTCTTCAAGATCATGGCTATGGTGGAATGGGACTTGCCTGACTGGTGAGCAATAAGCATCACTGATTTTCCGCCTTCGTAGTCCTTAATCATTTTTAATTTTGTCTCCAGGTCAATCACTCCTCATGGCCTCTTACTGGCAACATTAGTGGTGGATTTTGCATGCTTAAGGGCCATGATGAACAAAACAACACAAGATTAAATCAAGTACAAAGGAAAATGATGCAATAAAGAGACGCAGTAAACCCAAGGTGTATGAGGCTGCTGCCAGCCTAACACGACGTATTGTTTTAAAATAAACATTTTTTATGAGTAGAAAGACTACATTCTAAAGTAACAATAAAAGGTATAGTGTAGTAAATACATAAGCCAGTAACATAGTCATGTATTATCATTATCAAGTACACGTACTGTACATAATTGTATTGCTATACTTTTATACAACTGGCAGTGCAGTGGGTTTGTTTACACCAGCATCACCACAGACACATGAGTAATGCATCGTGCTGTGACTTCTTGATGGCTACCACGTCACTAGGCGACAAGAAATTTTCAGCTCCATTATAATCTATGGGACCACCATCTTATATGCCGTCCTTCACTGACCAAAACATCATTAATTGGTGCATGACCGTACTCATAATATAGTTTACATGTGTATGCCTTTCTCTCACCTTACACACACAAACACAAACACGCACCCAACAGCAACACTAAATGTTCAACACATATGTACACATAAATAATGCATCCATATTAATAAAAATTACAATAAGATAAAAATTAATAAATGAGCCAGGGTCACAAGTAAAATTGTATAATAGAAGATAAGAGGAAAAGGATGTCACTAATGTCCACATTCCGTATTCTCTCCAGTTTGAGAGAAAAATGAAAGTAGAGCTCTCACAATGTTTGCAAAGACAGCTGAGCCATGAATGATATACTCTGTACTTGGAGCAAATACACTAAATAGGTTATAGAAATTAGCCATCAGAGGACTGGATAAGATAATGGTCTACTGTAAAAGATAGTCCCAAATTGAAAAAACAACTACAACAAAGGTAAGCATTAGTGTTCATCAAAAGATACCACATGTAACTTTAAAAAATGGCAAAGTTCATTGGACACCTTTTTGTGGTTGCTAGGATTATAACTCCTTATTGTAAAAGCTAATAGATAGGGCCGGTCCGGGGGCATAGCTGTTAAGTGTGCCCGTGCTCCACTGTGGTGGCCCGGGGTTCGTTGCACCGTCTCACCACTTGTCTAGCCATGCTGTGGCGGCATCCCATATAAAGTGGAGGAAGATGGGCACGGATGTTTACCCAGGGCCAGTCTTCCTCAGCAAAAGGGGAAGACTGGCGGCAGATGTAAGCTCAGGGCTAATCTTCCTCACACATACACACAAAAAAATAGATAAAGAGAAAGAATAAAGCACTTAAAAAGAATTAGTGCACTGCAGTAAAATATAATTTTCTTGAATTACAAGTTTGTTAAATATAAAATCAAATACATTTACTTCCATAAAAAGGGACTGAAAATAGAGTGACAATAAAAGCCACAAACTGGGGGAAGATATTTGCAACATGCATAATCAAAAGGCTTTGTATCAAGTGTATAAAGAACTACTAATCAATAAAAAAAGACAAAAGAAATGAGTAGAAATTTCACAAAAGAGTCAATAGTGAATCTCATTGATGATCAGAAAAACACAAATTTAAACTACAATATGATAATATTTATCACTCACCAACTTGACGTAAAAGCAAGTCTGGCCTAGAATGTGGAGCAAGGGTCACTCATCCATTGCTTGTGGGAACGTAAACTAGTACAACCATTTTGGAAAAACAGTTTGGCCTTCTCAACCAAATTCAATACAATCATTTTCTATTCCAGTCCTGGGTCTGTGCCCATAGAAACTCTTATGCCCAGACACGTGTACAAGATCGTTAGAAGCAACACTGTTTGTAATAGCAAAAAAGAAACAACTCAAACGTCAAAATAATCTGTGAGATATTCATGTTCTGGAAGAGTATTCAGCACTGAAAATGAAAGAAGAACTACAACAGACAGCAACACACCCGTATCTAGAAATATATCATTGAGCAAACTCAGCAAGTGACCAGTGAATCCATACAGTATAATTCTGTTTACAGAAAGTTCAAAAACAGGCAAAGGCTGAATAGTAAATTGTTCATGAGCACACACACGTGATAAAAACAATTTTAGAAAAGCAGGGGAAGGATAAGCACAGAGTTTAGGAGGGGGGTTACCTTTGGAGAAAGGGCAGAGAGGAGCGTGCAGCCAGAGAGAGGGCACAGGAGCTTCTGTGGGGGGAGTAACAGCCTGTGTCTTGGTTGATTGGGGGTTTCCAAAGGGGTGATAGTCCAAAATGTTTACCTGGTAAAGCAATATAAACTAACACATTAAATGTTAAAACATTAAATTTTAAACCTCCTCTACATGAACAAAGGTACATAAATTGTAAAACTTCTGACCAATAGATATGCTTGTAGCATACATTGTGCCTCAGATCTTTCTAGTGGTTTCCAAATAATGTGTTGATGTTTTGGATGATGAGTGTGCTCTTTCCCACAGCTGTCACTAGTCAAGTGATGCCTTTCTGGGCCTTGATTGACACGGAGGAGCATGTGTGCTCTTCAATGACATCCCTACGAAACTGGTAGTTGTTGGATGATGTGAGGTCTCAACAGGTGGAGAAAGAAATGGTCTGTGGTGCTGAGTCCTTCCTGTGCCTGTGAGGTCACATATTCACAGGTTCCAGGGATTAGGACGTGGACATCTTTGGTTGGGGACGTTATTTTGTCTGCCACACTAATACACTTTCAGCTAAGATTTTCTTGACGTAAATTTTTTGAAAAGGTGTTTTAATAATGCTGGATATAACACTTATTTTTAAACTAGTAATATCTTAAATAGTACGTGAATTGTGGCCTTAAAGGATGCCCACAAATGTTCCCACCTGGATACGAAACGGGTAGTTCATACTGGAAAGAGAAATCAGAAGATAAGAGAAAAAAGAACTCACACAGGTAGAAATCCAGATAAACTGTTGTTTAACTTTAATGAAATAGGGGGCTTCAGATGTAAAGGGTTACACACTCGGTACTCCAGCTGTTCACAATCCACCTTTGGCCCCGTCTTTCTTCGTGGTGAGTTCTGAGCTCCTCTAGCTCGTCCTTCTCTCTGTCTCTCTCATGCTGTCTAGCGGAATTCCAGGCTTAGCCTTAGAAAACTGCAGGACCTCCTAACTGCTGGAGACAGAAGTCCTGCCAAGGTCAGGAGAGAATGTTTCCTCTTTTCTTGCAGCTGCAAGAAATGCAGATGGTTTTCTGCATCAAAGACACTCTCCTTGCAACAGTCATTTCTAATAAAATAATCTGAAAGACATCCGGACTTCAGAGAATGTTGCTGTGTCCTGTAAAATTAGACCTTGATTTTTTTTCACTTTCATATTCATTTCTTTCATTTGCTTCCATAATAACTATGGGAGGAAGGCAGTGTTATTCTCTCCTGGAAGATGAGGAAGCTGAGGCTCAGAGAAGCAAAGGAACTGTCCAAAGTCACACAGCTGGGAATGGGGGAGCTGGACACAAACCCAGGCCCATGTGAACTCAGAGTCAGAGCCTCCCCTGCAAAGTGATTTCTTATTCCAGGCCCAATTTTGTGTCCATTCAAGCCACAGTGTCATCTCACCACTGGTCTCCACTGATTTCTTTTTGAGTGTGGTCACATTTTCCTGTTTCTTCACGTGTCTAGTGATTTGGGATTGTATCCTGGACATTGTGAATGATATATTGAAGAAACTATGGATTCTATTACACTCTTCTAAAGAGTATTGACTGTTTTTGTTTTTTTTCTAATCTGGCTAAACTCAAACTTCAAACTCTGTCTCCACTTTGGTGGCAGCAGCTGAAATCTCAGTTCAGTTTTCTCTGATTCTTCAAGCCACTAAGACTGTGGGTTTCCTCTAAATTTAGTCATGCTGAGTGACACTGACTGTGGTCTGCCCTCAGGAGAAATGCTTTTAAAACATGAAATACACCCATTGTCATTCTTCCAGCTGTCAATTCCCCTCCAATTTCTGCCTGCTTTTGTTTTACCAACGCCTTTTGGTGATTATAAAATATTTTATCCAGAGTTTATAGCTGTTACCTGTGGGAGAGCAGGCCTGATAGGAGCTCCAGTGGAAGACTTGTCCCACTTTTTAGCACATGGTTCCTCCTCTGGCTCTTACCAGGCAGGGTCTGTTCTTAAAGCTACACCTGGCCTAGCAGACCCTCTAGGAATCTGGTCTTCAACTTGCAATAGTGGGTATTTATGCTGAGACAATGATGTGTTATAACCAGCTCTTGGAAATGTTGTGCCACTCTGTCCATGACAACCTCCTAAGTGGCTTTGTCTCCCTTGCATGTTTCCTTCAATATCACCTTCCTTGGGAAGGATTACCTCTAGGCTGCAAGGGGCATCCAACCTCAGGTGGCATTATGCAGAGAGGTGGAGGGGTGGGTTGTGTCCCTCTCACAAGAACACTTTTGGCAAAGTCCCCATTGAGAGAAGAAGAGGGATCAGGAGGGAGAAGGAGCCAGATCCCCAACTCACCAATGTCATCCACACATATGTTTCTTTAAACGCTGCCTTAGGGAGTTTGTCAGATGGCCACCACTTGTTCAGGTTCTCCAGACACCTTCTGCAGCTGCAGGTGTGTGCCAAGGGCTGGAGAAAATTGGCTCTTCCTCAAAGTTCCCTTTCTCCTTTGTTGGTGATATCAGAAAGGCCAGAGCATGATGGCAAAATCTGTGTGCTTTTAAAAATGTTCCTGCTTTGAGGAGGGGTTGTTTTTCTCCCCCTTTTCTTCTTAGAAAAAATATCTTGTGTGTTAGAGAGATGAAGCCAGAAGAGAAATGTCCCCTTGATGGCTGAGAATTACTGTTTTGTTTTGGTTTTAATTTAATTAATTTATTGAGGTGATATTTGCTTATAACCTTGTGTAATTTCAGGTGTACATTATTATATCTCAGTTTCTGTATAGACTGCATCATGTTCACCACCAATAGTCTAGTTTGTATCCATCACCATACACATGTGCCCCTTTATCCCTTTTATCCTCCCCCCTACCTCCTTCCCCTCCCGTAACCACTAATCTGTTCTCTCTGTCCATGTGTCTCTTTATCTTCCACATATGAGTGAAATCATATGGCATTGTCTTTCTCCGTCTGGCTTATTTCACTTAGCATAATACCCTCAAGGTCCATCCATGTTGTTAAAATTCGCATGATTTTGTCATTTTTTATGACTGAGTTGTATTCCATTGTATATATATACCACAACCTCTTTATCCATTCATCCGTTGATGGGCACTTAGGTTGCTTCCACATCTTGGCTACTGCAAATAATGCTTCGATGAGCATAAGGATGCATAAATCTCTTTGAATGGTTGATTTCATGTTCTTTGGATAAATACTCAGTACCGGGATAGCTGGATCATATGGTATTTCAATTTTTAGTTTTTTGAGAAATCTCCAAACTGTTTTCCATAGTGGCTGCACCAGTTTGCCCTCCCGCCAGCAGTGTATGAGGGTACCTTTTTCTCCACATCCTCTCCAGCATTTGTGGCTTTTTGTATTCTTAATTACAGCCATTCTGACGATGTAAGGTCATATCTCATTGTAGTTTTTATTTGCATTTCCCTAATAATTAGTGATGTTGAACATCCTTTCATGTTCCTGTTGCCCATCTGTATATCTTTGGAAAAATGTCTCTTCATATCCTCTGCCCATTTTTTGATTGGCTTGTTTGTTTATTTGTTTTTGAGTTGTATGGGTTCTTCATATATTTTGGAGATCAACCCCTCATCAGATGTGTGATTTGCAAATATTTTGTCCCAGTTGGTGGGTTGTCTTTTCATTTTGTTCATGGCTTCCTTTTCCTTGCAGAAGCTTTTTGATCTGATGTAGTCCCATTTGTTATTTTTTTCTTTTGTTTCTCTTGCCTGAGTAAACATTGTATCCAAAAAGATATGGCTAAGACCTATGTCAAAGATTGTGCTGCCTATATTTTCTTCCAGGAATTTTATGGTGTCAGGTCTTCCATTCAAGTATTTAATCCATTATCAGTTAATTTTTGTGTATGGTGCATGATCATGGTCTACTTTCATTCTTTTGCACGTGGCTGTCCAGTTTTTCCCACACTATTTATTGAAGAGACTTTCCTTTCTCTGTTGTATGTTTTTAGCTCCTTTGTCAAGGATTAGCTATCCGTAGATGTGTGCTTTTCTACTGTGCTTTCAATTCTTTTCCGTTAATCTGTATGTCTGCTTTTGTGCCAGTACCATGCTGTTTTGATTACGATAGCTTTGTAGTATATTTTGAAGCCAGCAATTGTGATGCCTCCAGCTTTGTTCTTTTTCTCAAGATTGATTTGGCTATTCAGCATCTTTTGTTGTTCCATATGAATTTTAGGATTCTTTGTTCTATTTCCAAGAAGACTGTCATTGGGATTCTGATTGGGATTGCATTGAATCCTTAGATAAACCTTGATCTTTAAAACCGCATTCTGATTGGTAATCTTACTTATTAATGTGTTAATAATGTGTGGCTTTGGTAATAGTATAGTAATTAATCTTTCTGTTTTCTGGAAAGTATAAATTATTATGAATTTTCTTGGTTGAGCCAGAAAAGCTAAAACTTGTTAAGTGCTTTACATGCGCCCAGAACTGATCCAAGCCCCATTCAGCGTCAACCATGTCATCCTGACAGCAACCCTGTGAGGTTGGAGTCATTATTTCCACATTTTATACCCACAGTCCTGCTCCTCCTTGTTCCTACTCGCCTCTGACTCTGGGACCTGGGCCTCAGGGGCCATTCTTGGTCAGACTATCCTGTGGGGCTTTTTCTTTACTGTGGTTTCTGATGTTAAGAGCCTTGGTGATCTTCTCTTCCACTTACATTAATTGTAACAGAAGAAATGGAGGTGTCTCAGGCCTCTCCACAGCCTGGTCACACATGACTAGTAAAGTAGGGGTCCATCTAGTTTATCAGGAAAACAAGGTCACTTCTGAGGGTGGAAGGGGGTGTCACTATTAACTGTTAAGCTGGGACAATGGGTGCTAACAGAGACCGACTCTGCAAACTGGGACACAGTCACTTATGGGAGACTTTGGCAAATGCCCTTAAGGCCTGGAGATGCAGACATCACCATGACAGGTTAGCTTATATTTGCAGAAGAAACAAGAGAAAAAGGCAGACTGCCACTGTTGTCTACTGTTCCAAGCATGGTCCCACAAGGAACTGTGTGTTCCTTCCCAGAAGACAGAAGACATTGAGTAACAAAGGAAGAGAATTTGCAATGCTGGGCACAGTCCCTGTGAGGAGTTCCTCTTGGTGTCTAGAAATTGTACCTGCTTTCTCTCTAATGATTCTATCAAAGAAGAGAATGACTTGAATGACATGAGAAAGTAGGGAGTGGATTTCCAGCATTGAATGGCTACAAAGAGAGTAAAAGAATTGTAACGGGATGTGATCACTGGCCGATAATTTCTGCCCAGAGGAAAGTAGGAAAAGGGGTCTGGATCACATGTCCTCCTCAATGAAGCAGCCCCCAGCACACTTGTGACCAATGGCTGTGGAGGGTGGACAACTCCCCTCCCCACCATGTCTACTCATAAGACCAAGTGGGCCAAGCCAGCTCAGAGACCCTAACTACCCACACACGGGGAATCCCACTTTTCCGAAGGAAGAAAATTGTCTGTGGAATATGAGAATCTTGCTTAGCATTGCCTTTATAAGAACCAAAGGGACAGATATCTGCCCTACAACCTTCATCTCATGTACCTACAAGAATTAAAATATGACCCAGGCCCAGAAAGAGCCATCACTCCTGATTTTGGCAGGCTCTAATCTAAGACAATGATTCCCAAATAGTAGTGTAATCCTTGCTTGACTTACTTCATCCTGGGTCACCGCTCATCTCTCGAATGTCCTACCCATAGTTCCTCTAATCTTGTAACAAACTGAGAGTCCTTCCTCCTCATTCTTCTCTGGGTTACTAGTGGAGTACAAGGACCCCGTCCTTCATGATTGTTGTTTCCATCCTCCAACACCTCGGCTAACAAGTCTCCGTGATGTGCTTGCATCAGTCTTGGAGATTCCTTCCCTAGTATCTCCAATGCACTGCTCACGTTCCTTGTCTCCCAGAAACACTCCAGGCACAAATCCTGAGCTGGTACTCCCTGCGCTGGTCCTTACTTGCCCTACGAGGTCCTCAGGCTCCAGCCCAGGGTCCCACTGAGAGAAGGACCACGTTTGTCCCCTGGATCCCCCATCACTTCTGCCATGTTACACACACATCATCTTTCTTCTCGGGGGTACCATGTACAGCATCCCCCTGACAGCACCTGCACACAATTTCTCCCCAAGACTATCTTACTAAACTCACATAGTAAAACCTGGTCCTGCTTTCCTGGTTGAAACAGCTGTTCTCTATCATCACACCCTCCAGCGTCCTTGTGCTGCATCCCAGCTTTCTCTGCATCCTTCTTGAATCTTCTATGCTGATAATTTGGCAGCTGGTTGGCCATTTCCTGCTCATTTTATGCTGTGTTATTTCTACACAACATTGGAGCAAATTTCTATGCTGTTCCTGGGTTACAGCGTCCTCCAGATATGACCTGCCATTATGACCTTCAATAGCAACTGAGGGTGAATACACCCGAGTCTGGAGGACTCCCTTTTCCAGTGCTGAGTCCACCCACGAGGGTGCTGAGGGTTTTATTTTCCTGGGCAGTCTTCTCCCTTTCCTACCCCCGTGCCCTGGGGTCCCAGCTTCGTCCTGAGCTGTCCCATGAAGCTTGTTCGGCTGGATCATTTGCCCTGTACTCTTACATTCTTTAATCAAATCTCTTTTCTAATATTGGTGACCCTACCCAACAAATGTCAGTACATAATTGTGTGGGGTAAAAACCCTGTCCCCAACAGGGATGACGCTGGAAACGGGCAGAAAATCCAACTTGCTACACCCTGAAAGCTGCCAGATTGCACAATCTGGGAAAATTCGATGTGTGTGAAAAATAACCCTGATATTCTGGATGCTGAGTTCTGCCCAAGACGAATTTCCCAAGTTTCTTCTTTTTGCCTCACACCCGTGTTCCCATTCGTTCCCCTAGCAAAGTGTCAGTA
The DNA here is from genome assembly GCF_057802395.1 of Ceratotherium simum simum. Taxonomy (NCBI): domain Eukaryota; kingdom Metazoa; phylum Chordata; class Mammalia; order Perissodactyla; family Rhinocerotidae; genus Ceratotherium; species Ceratotherium simum. The sequence goes on along the minus strand of NC_141906.1, from coordinate 12,267,328 downwards.
TATATAGCACCACACAGATCTCCCAGGCGGGCAGCACAGGCAGCTCAGCTCACCAGGAGCCCAGCAGGAAGGGACAGCCACAGGTGAGGTGCTAGAACTTTCCAGCAGCTTTCCTCTTTGGAGATTCTCTTTTCCCACCAGCATCCTTGTTCTGCATCCCTGCTTTCTACCTCCTTCCTGAGTCTCCTGTTCTGACAATCAGAATTCACCAGATGTGAATGCTTTGGGGGAGGGACTCTGTTGTATGCTTCTTCTGTGTGGAGTCAGTGATGGGTAGAGCAGGCTTCTGCGAATATTGTGGAATTTAACTCATCTCACATTACAGAGAGGCGTGTGGTCACAAAATCTCCAAATGCCTCTCTGGGAACTTTCTCTACTGTGGGTTTCAGAGCTGATAGGGAATGATTGAAATGGAAAATGATTTACTCTAAAAGCCCATCGCAATCTTCATCCAGTAAATCACCGGGATTCCAATGAGACAATGGAAACGGAGAACTGGGCTCATTGAAATTTTATCTAGCTATCATCTGACTGTATACACATATTTAGGTATGTGTGTATATATATGTATATATGTGTGTACAGAGATATAAATATATAGGTACAGGTGCATATAAAATTGAGTGTGGTTTATTTTTGAAATACCAGAATGGGTCAACTTTACTCACCGAAAAAAACAAAACCAAACACGTGTCACCCTTGTGTGTCTCCTTGACTCTGCAGCAGGATGAAGTTTTCCATCGGCATCATTTTCTGCACCCTGGTCCTGGGCGTCAGCAGCCAAGGATTTTTTTCATTCCTCAGGGAAGCTGGTCAAGGTAAGGACCAAAGGATGGGGGTGGGGAGAGGTCCCAACCAACTGCCCCCAGGATTCACCTGAGCAGAGGCCACATGCCCACAGGGCAAAGGCCACAAGTGAGTAGAAAAAGAACACGGTTTTCATGGTTCCCCAGGCTTTTTTTTTATTGAACTGTATTTTACACATAACGTTGTGTAAATTTAAGGCATACAGAAAGTTAATTTGATACTTGTATGTATTTTAATAAGATTGCCATTGTAGTGGTAATTAGCATATCTATCACATTATATAATTATCCTTTCTTTTTAGTAGTTGGAATAACTGTGTTCTAGTATCTTAGCAAGTTTGATGATTATAACACAATATTGCTGTCTATATTCACTGTACTCTGCATCAGATCTCTAGGCCTTATTTACCACTCCTGGTAAGTTTGTACCTTAACAACCTCTGTCCTGTCCCTCCACTCCTAGGCTTTTCTGGGCAGCTTTGCACTCATCTGTGGGGATCACCAGGCCAAGGTCAGAAGGTTTGGGCCCCAACTTTCAACAGCAGTGAGGAGGAGAGCTGAGTTCAGGGGTGCCACATTCCCTAAATACGAGTGGGGCTCTACTGCCGCCTACTGGGGAGTCAGGGACAGCTCACGTCTCTGTCTCAGGAGCCATGAAGTGGATGCATCACAGGTGTGGGGTGTGTTCCCACTCCCATCCTCTTAGTAATTACAACCAAAGTGAGCTTTGAATACGTCCCAGGCACTGTTCTAAGAGCTTTACATGGACGAATGAACTCGTTTTCATCCTCAGGTTTTAATCTTTTCATCCTGAGATGTAGGCACCACTATCCCTTAAGAAGGAAACGGAGACACAAAGAGATTCAGATACCTAAGGAAGTCCCAAAGCAGAGCAGGATTTAGCCCAGGTGGTGGAGCTCTCCAGACCTGGCTATTAACCAGGTACCACCCTGCCTCCCCGAGAAGAGTGCACCTGGGAGAGTGAGGGATTTGTCAACGCACACCTGTTCTTATCTGAGCAAACAGCCAGGAGTAGGGATGTGTGTCTTTGGAAGGCAACTCTGTAGGGCTCATCACCCCACGATAAAAGGCACAATGAATTCCTGATGATGGTTCTAGTGGGGCTGAGACCTGGCCAGGAAACCGAGAGCAAGAGATATTTACCTCACTAGCAATAGTCAAGTGGCAAAAATTTGTTCGTTTCACAAAATTATTTTATTATTTTTTGACAGTTACTGATTAATTGTTTTAAAAATTTCCTGTTAATCATATCTAAATTCTCGCAGACCCAGCTAAAAATATTTTTTGGTCTCTTAGGTCACTGTTTCTCAAAGGTTGTTCTAGGACCACCCACATGAAATCCCCTGGGTCTGGGTGCTTTGTGAAATGCAGACGCCCCGGTACACATACTCCCCTCCATGTGTCACAATCTCGCGGCTAAGCTGGAATCTGGCCTTTACCAAGGCCCCTGGGTGATGTTGTGCACTAAAGGCTGAGAACAACTCCCTCCAGTTCTGTCCCCTCAAGTGACCAAATGTGTCAGGCATTTTGGAAGGACTTATTATGCAAGTCTGGACTCCTAGGATCTATTTAAATCACTAACTCAGAGGGAATAAGTACAGTAAGAAAGTCATAGCTCTCAACACAACTATCATCTGAATACCAGAAATAATAAAGACATAAAGTGAAGATAAGTTATTGCATGGGGATAGTACATAAACTAAGATTACAACTCTACGTTAGGTTTTTCTCTGTTTCCTAATCAGATAATCTTTGCCTTTTTATTCTAGTTTCATCAGATTTCTTCCGTCAATAAGTCTTTGTCCCTCATCCTAGTTCATTCTTTTTCTTCCTTTTATCCCACCCTCCCCAAGGACCATGGAGGTGATGGTATATTGAGCATGTAGAATGTCCTAGAAGTTATACCTGTATCTTGTCAGTCCTTCTGCATAACCACCTGAGGGAGGTCCCACTCCTCCACTTCACTGGGATGACACTGACCTTTAGAGCTGGTGGGTCAGTTGCCCTTTGTCTGCATCTGATCACCCAGGTTCTTTAAAGCTGTCTTAGCGACTCACCTTTATCACCTGCCAATTGAATTCTGACAGTTGTCCAGGTGCAAATGTGCCCGGACATTCAGATGTACTCAGGACTGAGTGGTCCTCACGCTGCCCACAGGGATGAAGATATCCCGTGATGAGGTTGGGAGCACCATGGGTTCCCAGCCTCCCTCAGAGTCACTTTTGTTCTCAGGCTCTGGTCAGAGGGTTCCCTGCATCTTTCCAGGTAGAGGCTCATTGTACAACCACACATCCCCTCAGGACCATCCCACCTCTTCCCCACACGCATCACACACAGCCCAAAACAAAGGAGCAACAGATCTTGGAATGAGACAGAATAAAACTTGCACCTGGTCTGACTCTCATCACATTAACCAGGGAGTGAAAAGTAAAGGAACGTCCATCTCAAGCCAATATCATCTCCAAGGGCTTTGTCAAAGGATGACATCTGAGAATCAGTGGGAGGAAAAGTTTTTATTTCTCTCTTTTGCCAAGATGTGATCACCTTTATCTCATCATTTTCTTTCCCTTCCAGGGGCTAAAGACATGTGGAGAGCCTACTCTGACATGAAAGAGGCCAATTACAAAGATTCCGACAAATACTTCCATGCCCGCGGGAACTATGACGCTGCACAGAGGGGCCCTGGGGGCGCCTGGGCTGCTAAAGTGATCAGGTGACTCGGGTCCTGGGGGTGCAGGGGTGGGTGGGCAGAGCTGGGCTGCCTTGGACAGCAGGAGGGGCCACGCCCTGGGGAAGTTTCCTGTAGAGACTGTGGCCCCTCATCCTCTGGCCCACCCTTTCCCTCTGTGCCCAGTGTGGGGTCTGAGTGGTGATAGAGCCAGAGCAGGGCTGGTGGGAACGGGCGATTCCCAGCCTCCTCTCTGGGTGCTGTTCACCCAGCATCAGGGGCATCAGCGGGGCTGAGTGGGCTGTGCCCAGGCAGCCTCAGTGTTTTAGCCCCTCTCTCCTGGGCTCCTCTCAGAGCCATCCCTGAGAAAGAGGAGAGACAGAGAGGGTGGGGCTGTTGCTCGTGAGCCCTGGATTAATCTCCTACCTGCCCTCCTCCATTCCAGTGATGCCAGAGAGGGTTCTCAGAGATTCACAGACCTTTTCAGGCCTGAAGACAGCGGCCACGGAGCGGCAGACTCGAGGGCTGACCAGGCTGCCAATGAATGGGGCCGGAGTGGCAAAGACCCCAATCACTTCAGACCTGCTGGCCTGCCTGACAAGTACTGAGCTTCCCCTTCTCTCTGCTCTCGGGGGGCGGGGCTGTGAGCCCCCTGTGGGCAGGGACACCGAGTTATTGAGTTCTGTGTCCACAAAAGCCAGTAGAGGGCACATAATTAGTGTCTAATAAACGCTTAAGAGCTTGAATTTGTTGAAAACTGTGTGTTATTCTTCTGTCTAAGGATTTCCCGTTTGTTCCCTAGGGTTGTTGGATGGACACCCTCGTGAAGGCCGAGCCTGTGCCTGTGGGTGTGGGTGTAGGGGAGGCAGTCTCAGTGTCATACAGGACAGACACCCTCACCAACCCTCCCCTGAATCAGACCCGCTCCCCTCTCCAGGCCCCTCTGGTTACATTGGTGCTATTTCCAGGTCCTTCCGTGTTCAGGCCTCCTCACTCCTGTCAGTGTCCTGTCACTTCTCTGCCCACAGGGTCTTAGCCTCCTTAGCTTTGTTCCTCAGTGGTCTCTATCTTGGGACAGGGTACACGGCTGGGGGATGAGTGGACCCTGGAATCCCACTCCAGCAACTCCCACCTCGGTCTCCTGTTCATTTCTCAGCAATATCTAAACAAAATATGGTAAATTCGTACAATGGGATATTATTCAGCCATAAAAGGAATGAAGTACTGATACAGGCTACAACACAGATAAACCTTGAAAACATTATGCTAAATAAAAGAAGTCAGACGCAAAAGGCCACACATTATATGATTCTATTTATATGAAATGTCTAGAAGTGACAAATCCAAAGAGACAGAAAGAAGATCAGTGGTTGTCAGGGGCTGGAAGGGGGGGAGTGGGGAGAGACTGCTAAAGGGCATGAGTGTTCTTTCAGAGATGATGGAAATGCCTGGAATTACGTGGAGATGAAGACCCCACAAGCTTGTGAATATACTAAAAGACCGAACTGTGTTCAAGTGTACTGAACTGTGCGCTTTTAAAGGATGAGTTTTATAATATGTGTAATATATCAATTTAAAAGTTTTATGAGAACAAATTTTTGTAATAATAGATTAGTATCCAGGGGACATAATGAGAGGGCATTTATTAAATAATGTGTGCCAGAGCCCTGAAAGAGAATACTCTGCAGTCATTTAAGATAATGTCCATATCAGATAGGAGAGTGTTTAACAGTTCTGTTTAGTATTACCTTGATAAGACAACAAAAGAATCACTTGTTCATCTTATGCATATGGAATTTTCTAAAGATTATTATCATCATTATCTCCTTGTGAAAGAAGAAAAGTAGAGCTCGTGCTGAGTTTCATGTGAGATGTTAATTATGTTTTGGTTAAAAAATAAAAACTAGAGATTCCCAAGATTGGCCAGAAGAATATGGGAATAATAATAATAGTCATAACGGCTAACATTTCTTGAACTTCCACTATTCTTAGTGCATCACAAGGACTCTAGGATGTAGATCATTTTCAGGTGAGGACACTGGGGCACAGAGACTGAGTCACTTGCTCAGGGTCACAGAACCAGTGAGAGGCAAAGCCAGGATCTGAACTCAGGCATGTGGCTTGAGGCTCTTCCCTTTCCCTGCACTCCTTCCACAAGTATAAGTATTGATAAATAATAGTGAGACTCCCAGTCCTCTGAGGGGACTCACAGGTAATGGCCAGTGAGAAAAAGCTTCCGCCACTGACGGAACTGCTGTGGGGAGAGATGGAGGCAAGACCCAGCCCCGTCCTGAGGGCAGGAGCTCAGCAGGGAGGCACATGGACAGCCCCAGCCTGACCACAGCCTGGACTCTGCTGGGCATTTCATCCGCCCCATTCAGATGGTGCCAAGTCCTTGAGTGAGCCATTCATAGTCTATATCGACTCTTCGTCACAATGGAGTTTGAAGGTGGATTGCTTTATAATGAGTAAAAGAGAGTCGTTCCTAGGAGATCTGGTGTACATGTTAGAGAGAACGAGCTGGCTGTGACTCAGTAAAAGATGAATTCATAGATAAACAAAGCACCCATTTTCCAGGAGAAAAGTTGGATCCTCTTTGCAGAAATTAGAGATCTCAAAAAGGAGAAAGACCTGGCCCATTGGGCCTATTGCCTCCAAGTTTGAACGCTGTGTGTCAGCGTGAAAACTCACTTCTTGTTTATAAGTTTTACATATCAAACCTGTGTTGGCAGTATACCTTATCTACCCTCATTAACCTCTCTTTCCCCTGTCCTCCTCCCTTGTCCCTTGTCCCTCCATTCTCTCTAGAACTTCTGTTAATAATGGACTTCAGCACCTTTGGGAGGAGATCAGAAAGGCATTCCCATTGTTTCATTTTGCCGTCATTTTGGGCTTGGCGGATACTTCCACTGGCTCATATGTATCACCCTTCCCCAGAACAGCCCCCCATACTCAGCGCCGAGGCAATAAATAATCCCAGCCTGCTGTCACTAACCATACCCTAAACCACTTCTTCCCTTACCCCTGTTGTCCTGTCCCTGCTTTTACTTCACATAAACAAATTTCTCTATGGGTCAGTCTCAGCCCTCTCTACTCTCTCCCTGCCCTTCCAGTACTGCCTCCAACGAGCCCTGGGCAAGAAGGCTCTGTGGTGGGTATTCCTCTTTGTCTCTGCCTTGCCTTGTTACAAGAAGCTGAAACTCCCCTTTCCCATGTCAAGTCCACTTTATTGTAGCCAGGTAGGGATTCACCACAATAATCCAGATGATGGTACCAAATAGCAGGATGTACGTAGAGGTGGCAATTAGTGTTTGCTTTCTGGATATAGTTTTTGACAATAAGTTCAACCATTGCAGGTAGGCTGGATTCTACTACATATAAACAATGTCCATGTTCATTTCTAAATGACTAATACTACACGGTGCACATCATTATTTCATGCTTTTCCATTTTTGTTAACTTCCAAACTCCACCGTCATACTACCTCTGCCAAACTCTGCAGATTACTTCTCCTCCTCCATTCACTCATTGATTCATTCAATCAATAAATGATGGAGAACCCGTTACATGTGGGGAGCTGTGCTAGGGGTTAACATACAGCAGAATGTCTGTCAATAAGTCAGACAGAGTTCCCACCGCTAGGTTTTGTGCACTGTGGGGCCAAACTCAGAAATGCCAACAGGTAGACAGTGATGAGTCCTGTGACAGGTGAAGGACAGGTGTGCTTGGGTTCTGTCAGTTCTCTATCCTCCATCTCAAAATCCATCCTCCTCATCCTCTCTCCTTTCCTTCCTTTATCAGAGAAAGACCTGCTCCTACTATTCTCAGGGCAACCCCATCCCCAGTCATCCTGTGGGCCCTTGGACCTTGGAGTATAAGTTACGCCCTAGTTGTACTTCAGTCACTCTCTCTCTGAGAACTCTCTCCCTGTACCCTATGACACTCTCTCAACATTAAGTGGATCCTCCTCTGACCTTTGCATGTATTAATCCACTTGACAATCAACAAGTATTTATTGAGTGGTGATATCCAATTCCCCACTTACTTCAAGTCTGCACTTGGGCAACTGAATGTGGTCAGAGAAGAGTACACAACCACGGTGACTAGTCTCACTTTAAATTCATAACCTTGAGCTGCCTCCCAATCCTGCTACACTTCCCAAGTTCATTCACTTTGTCATTCTCCCAGATGACCATTTTTCACTTCTCTCCTGGAATTTCCACACCTCCTCCTCCTCCATCCTCCTCTCAGTTAATAACTTTGCTTCCTATTTCATCGAAAAATAGGAGCATTCAGAAATGAGATTCCACGGGCTCGCACCATGAAATCCACTGACCTACCTGCATTTATTCCCAGCAGGGAAGGCTCACTATGAATACCAGCCACCTGTCCCCAGAGGCAGGGACCAGCAACTGTGCTCACCGGAAAACAGGTGAGGGATGACGCCAAAGAGTGATTTGTTTAAAACACAGTCTGTTTTCTCTTTCCCAAGAAGACCGTCATTTCCTTTAAAAAATACTTATTCTGTTTTGTATTTGTCCTGTGTGAGGTCTCTGCTGGCAGAGTGCACATGGTACATGGTTTTTAATTAATTATAGGGGGCATTAGGGAGGGAAATTTGGTCCTAACTGCCTCCTTCCTCCATCAAGGCCACATTGGTGACCACTTAGACTGTCCTGGGTTCGGTGCTGATGGGTTCAGAACTCAGGGCTGTGGCTCTGAGTGAGGGCCCACAGAAGTGTTTCCTAGATGACACACTAAGAGTCTCATGAGAACAAATGGGAATCAACAACCAGGCTCTCTTTGACACACAAACCCCAGGGGTGTACCCAGTCTTGTCCGAGTCTCCTTGACCCTCTCCTTTCATTGCAGCAGGATGAAGCTGTTCACAGGCCTCATTTTCTGCTCTTTGGTCCTGGGAGTCAACAGCTGGTTATCGTTCCTTGGTGAGGCTGCCCGAGGTAAGGCTGATGGAGAAGGGATGGCATCCATGGGCCACCAGGACTCACCCTGAGCACTCTCAAGGGTTGGAGCTGCTGTCTTAACGTTGTGTTGTCCTATGAGGGAGAATGTGCCAGATGTTTGAGGAGCTTTTCATCAAACAGATTGAAAACAAGAGGACTTATTTCAATCAGTTACTAGAGAAAGAACAATCGTGGTTCCCACTTGAGGGTAAGTTTGAATGGAAGACACAAAATAAGTCCTGAAGTGGGATAAAATTTCCTCAGACCAAATTGCATAAAATGGATTAAAGCTATCCATCTTTTCTTCTTCTCTCCCCCTCTCTCCTCTGGCTGCCTTCCCTTCCTTTCCTCTTTCCCTCCTCCCTCCCTTCCTTTCTCACTACCTCCATTCTTCCCTCCCTTCATTCCCTGCTTTCTTCTCCCCCTCTTCCTCCCTCTCTTCCTTCCTTCCTCACTCCTTCCTTCTGTCTCTCCATCCTTCCTTCATTCCTTCCTTTGTTCCTTCCTTCCTCCCTCTTTCCTTCTGTCTCTCCTTCTTTCCTTCCTTTCTTCATTCCTTCCCTTGTTCCTTCCTTTGTTCTTTCCTTTCTCCCTCACTCTCCTCTTTCCTCCTTCCTCTCTTCCTTCCATCTGTTTCCTAATTTAGAGAATCCTTCACTTAGCTCTTGCTGACGCTTCCTGTAGTCAGTGACACTGTCCCTGGCTTATTCTGTTTCCTACCCTTTTCTGGCCTTTTAACAGACAAAAAAGAAAAGAGAACTAATAACACATATCAAGCCTCCACTAGGAACTCAGCAATTTCATGCAAGTTGGTGATCAACTCTCCTGGTCTGCTCAGGTCTGAGGAGCTTTCCATGGCACATTCAGTGCTAACTGGGACAGTTCTGGGCAAACACGGACAGTTCTGGTCAAGCTGGGGTGGTTGGTCGCCTACGTTAACTGCAGAATATCTCGTGGTGAGGAAGGCATCTTCCCCCAGTTTGAAGGGGGAAAGCTGAGGCTTAGAGCAGCCGAGTCTGTTGCCCAGGGACCAGCTGCCAGTCAGCAGGTGGCAGAGCAGAGGTTTGAACCCAGCTGTGCATGAGGCCAAGGCTCTCGCCAGGTAGACGTGTCTCAGGACCACTTCCTAGGGTTGAGTGGTTGTCAGTCAGCTGCATGGTGGATTCACCTGGAGAGCCTTAAAGCTACCAATGCCTCAACCTGCTCCCAGAGAGTGTGAGGGAACTGACCTGGGGTGTGAAGTCCCATCAGACTTTCAGTATTGCCCCGGGGATTAGAAAGTGCAGCCAAGGCTGAGGAAAAGAACCACTGCTCTAGCGCTTGCCTCCTCAAGCACCCACACCATCAGCACAGTCTATTTAGAAGGCTTTCAGGATGCCATTTACCCCCCCTAGCACTCCCAGGGACTCAAGTCACAGTTATGTGCTTCCAGTCTGCAAGAATTCATTTTCCTTAGGTGTCATGGCAGACGTGCCATATGTCTACAGCTGTCTTCCATGTCACCACCTCACTCTCCCACGTCCCCTGGATAGTACCATATGTCACTTCATTCTATATAACAGTGGTGCTTTACCAGGAGCAATTTTGTGCCCTGGGGACATTTGGCAATGTGTGGAGATATGTTTGGTTGTCACACAGGGGAAACACGTTGCCGCATCTAGTGGGTAAGGGTCAGGGCTGCTGCTAAACATGTTACAACTCAGGACAGCCCTGATCAACAAACAATAATCTGACCCACAATTTCAATAGTCCTGAAGTTGAGAAATCCTGTTCCATAATGATACCTGCCTTCCCCTTTAAACATATGACACAGAGCCCTAAGTGAGATGGAGCACACAGATAACATCACAGGGCTTAGACCACCAACAACAATGCTGTGCCCCCCTAACTGACTCTCATCAGAGTGCCCTGGAGAAGCCACCTGGGATTAAATAACGTTCTTCTCATCCTAAGGTATCCGAGGTGCTATGACCTCAGGCTGACATGGAGTCAGTGGAAGATTTTTCGTTCCTTGATTCTTCTCTGAGGGGTGTCACAGTCTTTCTGTTCACCTCAAGTCCCTTTTGCCAGGTCCTTTCCATTCCAGGGACTTGGGACATGTGGAGAGCCTACTCTGACATGAGAGAAGCCAATTTCAAAAATTCCAACAAATACTTCCACGCCCACGGGAACTATGACGCTGCACAAAGGCGCCCCGGGGGCGCCTGGGCAGCTAAAGTGATCAGGTGACTCGGGTCCTGGGGTGCAGGGGTAGGTGCTCAGAGCTTGGCTGCCTTTGAGGAGGTCAAGTCCTGGAGAAGGGTCCTGTGGGGGATATGGTCTCTTCGTCACATCCAACCTGTCCACCCTCTCCATCCGTGCCCAGTGAGGGGAAGGGCTGCCAGCAGTGCCAGAGTATGGCAGGTGAAGATGTGAGAGTCTGCCCCCCAAAAAGAGAATGGGCTGCCTAAGGAGTGATTCCAACCCTCCACTCTTGGTGCTGTTCACCCAGCATCAGGGGCATCAGCAGGGCTCAGCGGGCCATGCCCAGGCAGGCTGAGTGCTTCAGCCTCTCTCTCCTGGGTTCCTCTCAGGCCATCCCTAGGAAAGAGGAGAGACAGGGAGGGTAGTATTGTTACTCACCAGCCCAAGACTAATCTCCTGCCCTCCTCCATTCCAGCAATGCCAGAGAAGGTTCTCAGAGAGTCACAGACCTTTTCAAGTTTGGAGACAGCCGCCACGGAGTGGACTCGAGGGCTGGCCAGGCTGCCAATGAATGGGGCCGGAGTGGCAAAGACCCCAATCACTTCAGACCTGCTGGCCTGCCTGACAAGTACTGAGCTTCCCCTTCACTCAGCTCTCAGGAGATGGGGCTGTGAGCCCCCTGAGGGCGGGCACATCGAGTTATTGAGTTCTATATACACAAAAGCCAGTAGAGGGCATATAACTAGTATCTAACAAATGCTTAAGAGATTGAATTTGTTGAAAACTGTGTGTTATTCTTTGGTTAAGGACTGCCTGTTTGTTCCCAAGGCAAGTGATGGATAGACACCTATGTGAAGGCCGAGGGTGAGTCGCTACAACATGTGTTGTCGTCAATTCTCTGTCTCTCCATTTGCATTTTGTGTGATTGAAAGGAAGGCCCCTCATTTGGGAGACATCTAGGGATTGTTGGACTTCACTTTCTGTTTTTCTCCTGCAGGAGTCAGATTTTGTCTTATGTGTGAGTCAGCTATGGGGAACACTAATTTGACCCACCCATAGGCACCAGGGCTACAGTCTCCAAAATTGGGCAACTTTTAGCTATTAGCTCAGGAAAAAGGCAAAAGATGATATTCTTTTATAACACCACATGGCTACAATATTCTCTATGGATCCTTAAATTGGAAAAACTTCTAAATTTGAAACATTTTTAGAGAGCTCTCATCATAATTGTTTTATTGGTACCTATAAAAAGACCAAATTAAAAAGGAAATACAAAAAAATAGTGACTTGCCTTAAGACCCTGACTCAGGCAACAATTAAATTGAAAAAAATGTAAAGTATAAGTGTTGATAAGATTATAAAGGTTAGAATGTTTGAGCTAATTTTATGTAAAGAGGTTATATCAACTCTGCCTGAGTGTGTTTTGAAAATGGACGTTATGTCTGGCTGGGAATGCCTCCTCTACCCAATATTATAAGACCGAAACTTGTTGAAGAAGTCCTAATGAAGACTATGATTAGAGGCATAAGAGTTGATGGAATTAGTGATTACATCTCTTTTGCATCATAGTATTATAAATTGTATTGTGGGGATAAATATCGCGTCTCACTGGAGGAAATGTTCCTCCAGTATTGATATTGCAAAACCACACATACCTCTGCCCTTCAGACAGTGTTAATTAAACATGCTAAATGAAGTCAATAGGGTTGACTGACCCTATACAATGTGAGACATTTTCCTACCCCTGGATGGTATGGCCAAAATTAAGAGCTCTATTTAATTAGTTTAATGTAATAGAAACTAACCCAAATGTCTTTCAAGTTGGCATGACATAAAATAATCTTTGGTAAATGAAAGCTTGTTTAAGTTTTTTGGTTTGATTGAAATAGGCATGTCCACAAAGTTATCAGAAAGTATGATGTATGTTTTGAGTAAAAAGGGTATAAGAAATAAAGATGTTTTTGTCTGTTAAAAAAGGTTATAGTGGCTGGCCGGATGGCATAGTGGTTAAGTTCACGAGCTCTGCTTTGGCAGAGCTGGGTTTGCATTTTTGGATCCCGGCAGCCACAGATCTATGCACTGCTTATCAAACCACTCTGTGTCAGGGGTCCCACATATAAAGTAGAGGAAGATGGGCATGGATATTAGCCCAGGGCCAATATTCCTCAGCAAAAAGAGGAGGATTGAAAACAGATGTTAGGTCAGGGTTAATCTTCCTCGCCAGTAAAAGGGTTATAGAAGGTTTATGGAAGAAAAATTCCAGGAAAAGAATTTTGTACATGGTCAAGTTGGCTAAAATTAAAATGAATACCACTAAGTGAATGAATAATTTTCTTAAACTTTTAGTCTGCTCTTGATAAAGAGATTATGGAAGATTTTTCTTTGAGTAGTCTACCACAAGGGTACAGATTTTATGTTTTATCAAAATAAATTTCCTGTATTGTTTTTATCAGGTCTTTAATCACATGTGCTAAGGTTTTTCTTACTGTTATTTACTTTTCTGCATTTACCTGAAAATCTTTAATTGTTACCATGGTTAAATGAATAACCAGGCATTGTTTCATAGGGACCCATGATATTGTGTGGGTAAATGTTATTGATATAAGTATTGTAAAAATTATATAACATTCCTAAAATTCTGATCTGTCCTTGTTGTCAGTCATAATTCTAGTTCTGCCTTTGCAAGTATGTTTCATCTCCAGAGAGATTCACAGAAAGGACTCAGACACATACTCTACAATACAGATTTCTGATAAACTTTCAGATCATAAAACTGAACTGGGTAAGAAATTATAGAACTCTAAAGCAAAAACATGACTTCATGAAACTGCTAACAAAAGATCAAGAGTTGATCACATGGCACTAAATGAACTGATGAGGATGATTATAATTATTATAATTTTTCATTTGAAGTATTGCTGATTTTTTCACGTCTTGTTTTCTCATATTTAAGGAAAACGTCTTCTCTTTTCTCTTGAGGTAACTATGACTCAGCAGTTTGGTAAATTATACCTTTGTAAGTAGAATTGAAACATTTATCTTTTTCTCCCTATGTGATCCCTCCAAAATTTAGAAACTCTTAGTGATTTACTTGAATATTTTTATTTTCATGACAATACAGTTATTGTAAAAGCTCAATAAGAATCTGTTCTCCTTATAACGGGACACAATTGGAAACATTGGTTATACTACCAAAGCTTTGACTGGAATGTCATATTTGAGAGAAACATGCAGACTCAGATACGACCACACACCTAAGGAAAAAATATTGACTTTATGAAATAAAGCCACTTGGAGATATTGGCCTGACACCTTGCTTACAGAGTTCCCAGAACCCTTACCAGGTGGGTAAAGAAGGTCACTTCCCTGGCAAGTGCAAAGAACCTGAGGATATTTTGGAGAACCTCAAGAGAAGAGAAGAATTCACCCAAATATATAGGTATTGCAGGGGGAGTCTGATGACAAGTCCTTGGGTTGGCCTGGCCTCGAGAGGCCTTTAAAGTTCAATCTGAGAGTCCTTATAAAAAGTTGCAACAAAGCAGAATTAAAAGAGCCTATATGATCAATTGCTATTCTGGCTGTACTTATGTAAATAATTAGGCCAAGCCAACAAATTAGTCTTAATTTGGCTATCTTTGGTAAAAATGAGAGTGATTTTAGAGAGAAAAATTAAGTTTCAGTAGAATCTATAACACATTTGTGGATATTAGATTCTAGTTCTGTAAATTGTCTTTGAGGAATTTATATTCTATCTGTAAACTGGCTATTGTGCTTCCTTGTTGAATTTGACCCCCAAAGATGGAAGAACAATTGGATTATTAGAATTTCTCAGATGTTGGCAGAAGCAAGTAATCTTTCTAGAGGTTGAATATGTCATCCCAAAACCTATTCAGTGCATGGCCATGAGGACACCTTGATAATTCTGGTTTATAATGTCTAGACTGGTTTTCAGGACTCTTCTCTTGGATTCCCCAAGGGTTAGATCCATTTTTCAGGCACTATTAAAATTTGGGGTTGTCTATACTTCTTATCCTTCTGGCTGGATATTTGATGATAAAATGTGGTTTTAGATGTTGTAGTAAAACTGTTGAACAAGGTGTAAAAATTCTAATAATGCAAAATATCACCCAGTACCCGAGAGTATTTTCAATCTCAGGCTGAAAAATTTCCCTCCTCAGTTTCTCTATCTTCTCCCCCTTTCAGCAGGAAGTAGCCACATTGTGATGTCCTGCTTCCTACATGAATGAGGAAGGGAAAAAAGACACTGGGGATTGAAGCCAGGTACCTGAGGGTTACTGGAAATATTCAACAAGATTACCTTTGCACCTTGTTATGAAAAGAAGTTAATCCTGTCAATTTGCTCTTTTCTTATTTAACCCGAGGTGTGACTCAAGGGTCACAAGGATTTATGAGCTTGATTTACAGAAGAAATAGTATTCCTTCAAGCAAGTTGTAGATTACTCCTTTGTTTCTCTAAACTCCTCCTGCTGACCCCCTTAGCTCTATAAACCCCCAGGTGGATTTGAGAGAACCTATCCTGCCACCTTCTCATTTTGGCCAATTTGAATAAACCTTTCTCCATCTCCAAGCATCCATGTCTCAGTGATTGGCTTACTGCACATGAGGCACATGCACTTGAAATGAAGAGGTTCAGTATCACTGTCTTCTTTATATTTGTTTGTAAAAAGACTTTTGATGGCAGTTGCAGAGTTTTTCTGCACACAATAAAGAATATATCCTCCCCTAGGTCAGTGTATTTCAGAATTTGTTTGTAGGCTGCTCACATTCAAATCTGCTGGGAGTACTTGTACAAAACGACATTCCTGAGGCTCTTCTCATAGCTACTGAGTCAGAACCTTGGAGATGGGGCAGGGCTAGGAATCAGCATTTTGAACAAACACCTCAGGTTATTTTAAACACAATACCAATGAGAATGACTCTCTCAGGTTTTGCTACCACCAATGAATCATGTTCCCACACAATGAAATCACCTAACGATGCATTTCTCAGAACGTATCCCCATTGTTAAGTGACACATAACTGTACTACAGTTTATGTGACCATTCTGTGTTGTTGGATAATTAGGTTTTTGAAATTATGGGCTGTTATGGGAAAATCCACAATTAACATTGGTGTACGTGTTCTTTGGTGGACATAGCAGTCATTTATGTTGGGGGTATATACCCAGGAGTGGGATTGTAGAGTCATAAGGTGAATGTAGGTTTGGCTTTAGTGGATACTGTCGAACAGTTTTCCAAAACCAAAGCAATTTACACTTCCATCAACAATGTATAAGAGTTACAGATGTAGTGCATCCTCACCACAATTGATATTGTCAGTTTTTGAAATTTTTGTCATTCCAGTGGGTGCATAGGGGTATCTCATTGTCACCACTACCCTTCACTAATAGGAAAAGGAAACCAACTTCCATAAAGGACTCCAATGTGCTAGGCATTTTAAGGATGTTACCTCATTTATCTTCTCATTTCATCTACCATGGAGGTGGGTATGATCCTCCCAATTGAAGGGTGAGGAAGCTGAATCTTCATTAGTAGGGCAGAGACTTAAACACGTGTGTCCATGCCTTACAGCTAAGGCTGATTACACAGGTCCTGTGGAGCTCCCTCAGGCAATTCCACCTCATCTCTTACCGCCTGTTTCAACATCTGTTCTGTGCCTTTTATGCCTCTCAGGTCATACTTATTCAAGCCAGAGTTGCCCTCACTCAGCTGGAAAGGATGTATTGTTCTTATGGGCCATAGTAGATGGAAAAATGTGGAACCCTCTTCTCCTCTCACTACTTTGTCAAGAGTCAAAATATGAAAAGGCGTGGACAATTATCATTCCTTCACTTCTCCAATATCTCACCAGGTTCACTTCAGTTATTTTGTTTCCTTTCCAGGGGCTTGGGACTTTTTGTGAGCCTGTTGGGACATGAAAGAACACAATTACTAACATTCAGCCAGATACTTCCATGCCCAGGGGAACTATGATGCTGCACAAAGGGGCCTTGGCGGCATCTGGGCTGCTAAAGTGATCAGGTGACTAAGGTCCTGGGGAGGCCAGTGAGGGGGGAACAGAGTTGACTGTCTCCAGAGTCAGGAATGCCTATGGCCCCTCCTCCTCCTGCCCTTGCTCCTGGGGTCTGGGTTGCCAGCAGAGCCAGAGCAGGGCTGTTGTGGACATGTCTTTCCCACCCCCAAAGAGAAAGTGAAGGGTCTCTACAGAGCTCTGTTTATGGCACAGAAAGGACCAGCTGCCTTGGGCCTTTGCCCAAGAGGGTACATATTTGAGCCCCTCCTTCTTGAGCAAGGGCTCTTCCAGTCTCCTCTGAAAGTCATTCCTTGGGTGGAAGGGGAGTAGGGAATTGGCAGGTGGAGCTGTCTAGAATGACCCAGGAGATAATCTCCCATCTCCCTTCCTTCAAGCAATGTCAGGGAATATCTTCAAGGACTCTTACACCAGGATTACTTTGGAAGTAGCAGCTATGGGTTGCGGGACTTGAAGTCCAACCAGAAAGCTGAGGAATGGGGGCGTAGCAGCAACGACCCCAAGCAATTCAGACCTGCTGGCCTGGCTGAGAAATACTGAGCTCCCTGCTCCCGCTTCTCTCATAGGATGAGGCTGTGAGCCGCACACCTCTCCCCACAAAATAGGGCACAGTGTCACTGAGCTTTTTGTCCCTAGGGTACCCAGATGTGCAGAATGTTTTTCAAATTGAATTTGTTGATAGAAACTGGAATCTTTGAGACAGACTCTCTGGAAGAATGGCCATCTGGTGTCACATGGAAAATACACAGCAGTGTGGAGGATGAGCCCGTGACTGCGGGGGCCCAGGGACCCCCACCTGACCTGTAACCATGCCATCTCCTCACATGACCCCACTGAACCCCTCTAGTCCTTAGTGGCCCCAGTTTCTCCTCCTGAGTAAGCTGAGCTGGCAGAGCATTGGCCATCGTGCTGGGCTCTTCAATGGCTGGAGGCGTGGCTGTGGCACAAGTCCTGGGCTGTCCCCCCCCAACTTCTTCTTCGGTCATGACCTGGCCTCCCTGGTTATTTTGTTGCTGTGCCCAGGCCTCTCTGTCCCCAGACTCTTCACTGCCCAATCCGTTGCATCCTGCCCCTCTCTGCCTCCAGACCTTGTCCCCAGGACCTCTTTCCAAATCAAGAAGGTAGATCACTCTGGGAAGCCTAATCCCAGGATTTCTATCCTGGAAACATCCATCTTGGGTTCCAACTTATTTCTCATCACCTCCAGAGCCTACTCCTGACTCAACTGTTAACCAGTCCCTTCTCATTTTACTGAAGTAATAGTTCTCATATTAGTTTCCCTTGTCTTTATTCTCACTCTCTTTAGTTCAGGTAAAATACTACTCTCAGTTCTAGAGGGGAAGTCACATATGTAGATAAACAGTTACAGCACAATTTCCTAAGGGCCTCCACAGAAGCACACACTGGTGGCAATCCAAACTCTGCTGGGGTGCGGGAGCCTGGTGAATTGTAACTATGGAAGCCGCCATTTTCGTTAATTTCAAATTAACAAAATGTGCTCTGTACTGTACATGATTTATTTGATTGGGCTACAGAGAAAGTCTTAGCAGTTCTCAGTTGGAGAAGCTGAGGTTCAGAGGTGCGTGCTTAGGACACCAGCAAAGGTCGCACATGTGACAAATGCAGAGCCAGGATTGCAGGCTAGTGTGTCTGACTCCGGAACTTGCAATATGTGGAACAAGGCCAAGAGGATGGGCACTAGGGACTCTCTCTCCTTCCCTGATCTCTAGCATTTGGAGTAAATGGCCAGGAGAGCACTTATGCCTGGAAATGCCTGACTTGTTTGAGGATAGGCACCCCGTCTTGTTCATCCTTGCACAAGAAATGCCTAGCAGGGTGCAGGCACTCAGTAACTGCTTTACCAATAAATCACCACATTGAAAAGGCTGACTATGAGGGCCGGCCCAGTGGGGTAGCAGTTAAGTTCACGCATTCCAGTTTGGCGACCCAGGCTTCACTGGTTCAGATCTTGGGCATGGATGTACTCACTGCTCATCAAGCCATGCTGAGGTGGCCCACATAGGAGAGCTACAACTCTACAACTATGATATACAACTATGTACGGGGTCTTTGGGGAGAAAAAAAGAAAAAAGAGAAAAATTGTCAACAGATGTTAGTGCAGGGCCAATCTTCCTCAAAAAAAAAGAAAACCCTGACTTCAATCCACTTCACTCCTCACTCTTGCTCATTTTCCTCTTCCTCCTAACAGTCAAAATGTTGACACAGCTGCCCATCTACACTTTCTGACTCCTCACTGCTGACTCACACTTGAGCCCACTCCAGCCTGGCCTCTGTCCCCACAACTCCAGCAAAATAGCTCTTCTCACCATTGACCTCCGTGTTGCCAAAAACAGTGGACATATTTCTCTGCTGATAGCAGGAGGCCTCTGAGCCACAGGCAGCACAGTTGCCCTCTCCCTCCTTCCCTGAAGGTTCTCTCTCTTTGCTTTGAGTACCACACTCTCCTTTTGTTTCTACCTCCATTTTTCTTGATCTCCTTAGATCTCTTCTTTCTCATCCCCCCAAAATTCTAAATGTTCCTCAGACTTGGTTCTTGGCTCTCCCTTTTTATTTCTCTATACTCTCCCCAACAAGTGTAAATCGTATCTGTATGCTGAGGGCTCTTCAATGACATATCCACCTCAGAACCTCGCTTCTGAGCTCCATGCTTGTATATCCAATTGGCTTCCTGACATCTCTGACTGGATGTTTCCAGAGATCTCAAACTTACCATGTCCCAAGGTGAACTCTCATTTGCCTCTATATTCTTCACCCCCTAGGCTTCCATTTAAGTAATGACATGAATGTTCTCTCTCTTGCTCAACCCAGACGTTGGGGAATGTGCTCGATGCTTCCCTTCCTTTTACCCCACATTCAATCCCCTAGCAAGTCCTGTGATTCTACTTCCAAAATTCACCCCTAGCCCGTAAACTTGACCTCATGCTCATCCCCATGCTCCCGGCCACATCATTTCTCACCTGGGTTACTGCAATAGCCATCTGACTAGTCTCCTCATTTTCATGGTTTCCCCCTGTGGGAGATCAAAATTGGCCACCCTGAAATATATCTCTTTACCTTAATTATTTTCTATGACAGGCATTTGATCTCCCCCAAACTGCCTAAAGAATTTGACATAGAAGAGCTGTTTCAGGAAGGCGCCGCTGCCATGTGATGGCTGTAATCTAATGTGAAATAGATGTTACAATAGGAAAGGCAGCACCAAGCCCATCTTATTAAAAATTCTGTCTCTCCCCAGCCACATTCCCTAGGTGGCCCTTTAAAGGGTTGTCAGACAAACATTTACATTTATAAGGGAAATCTCCATTTGTAAAGGCATCTCACTCTCTGTACTGGGAAGAGGAGGGATGACCTCATCTCTAGAAACTTATCAGTGTGGAAGGTGAGGCCTTAAATCTGCATAGTAACCTTACTCCTGTTTATTGTGATTTTCTGGTAATCTTCCATAACTGACTGCCCCCACCCCCAACATCCTCCTTTGTCTTTAGCTAAAGATGGTATTTAAAATGAGAACCTCCACCATTTTGTTGAGAAAATCAGTTTCCATGGTTTCTCCCATGTATACATGTTATTAAACTTTGTTTGATTTTCTCCTGCTAACCTGTCTTTTAATTATTTGGCCAGCCATAAGAACCTTAAGGGAAAGGGCAGAGGGGGATTCTCCCTCTTCTCCTCTACTTAAGTTGACTATATAATTGATCATCCAAACCAAGTCACTTTTCAGAGTGAAAGAGGGCATTATTAATAATTATGCCAAGATAACAGGAACAAGCTGGGACTGTCCTGAGCAAAACAGGACGTGTATTTACCCTCTCAGTCTAACATACAAATTATAATCAGATCACATCTCTTGCCTTCAAGGGATTCCCATTGACTTAGAATAAAATCCAAGTCCTTTTCTTGGCCTACACAGCCCAGTGTCATCTGTCCCTGGCCACCCTCCAGCATCAACTCATGCCACACCCTCCTCAGCTCCCCACTCTCCAGTCCCACCAACAAGCCAAGCTTTTATTTGCGACAGGGCCTTTGCACATGATTTTCCCTCCAGCCAGAACACTGTTCTGCTTGCTTTTCACAGGGCTGAGCCTTTCTCACCTTGTGGTCTTCTCCTGAAATCTCTCTTTCTTGAGAGAGGCCTTCCCTGATCATCCTGGCTGGCCTACCATGGGTATTCTTTCATTTTTACCAATTTTCAATATGTGAGATTCTTTTACTCATTTCTTTATTTATTCCTGTGATTTTTGTTTGGATTTCCTTTCGGTCCAAATTCCTCCCTGTTTCATAAAATTGATGAGAGAAGGGACCATTTCTGTCTTGTTCACCCCTAAATATCCAGTAGCAAGCCAGAACCTGGCATAGAATGGGATCTGAACAAATGCTTGTTGAGTGAAGAAATGAATGATTGGATTAGTTTATTAACTTACTAATAAAAGGAAGGTTTCCTCTCAATGTTGGTCAGTCTAGTTATAAGGAACAGGAAGGAGCTAATGAGGAGGGGGACAAAGAAGAGAAATAACAGCTGCACCAGAGTCAAGGGGAAGCAGGAGGTGGTGGGATCCAGCCCACAGGGGATGGTCAACTCCACACGGAGCAGAAACCTCTCCTGCTCTGAGAAAGGAAAGCGGGAGGAGAGAATGGGGTGGGGGATGCAGCACACTTAAGACGCAGGACAAGGGCCTGCGGGGCCCGTTGTACCTGCTCTCATCCTTGACGCCCCGGCTCATCACACTCTACTCTGCTGCCCGTTTTCTTGTCTGTCTTTAGGGCAAGTGGGTAGGCACCTCTCCCTATTGCATGTCATGCTGTGTCCACAGTCCCTGTCACAGCGCCTCGCAGAGAGCAGGCGCTTAGTCAATAGTGGTTACAATGAATGAAGGAAGCAGGAGAAGAAGTATTGTTCAGAAGTTGGCAGAACTGGGAAGAGGGTTGGGGAGTCGTAGAACGTCTGGATGTTGGATACAGAGTTTGATCTGCAGAGCGTGGTAACGAGTCGCTTTCAGGTGACTATGAACGTCTATGCCAATATCACACTAAGATAGCAGTCAAAATGATGGAACTTTATTTTATTTATGAGGGAAAATATTTTATTTTCTCTAGCAATGCTTTGCGCGCTCTCTCATAGAAATGAAAATTAGGAACCCCAAGTGTAAATAAATTGTTAGCCATTACGGTATCTGAGGAGAAGTGCTGGAAGAAAGCCATAAACATTTTGAATTTCCAAAGTACTGTGCTGACTATCTGAGGGACAAGTTAACAGAGAATGGTCTGTCAGACTGGAGGAGGGGAAAATGGACACACTATTTCTCTGAGTTGAGGACAACATGAACTGAAAGATGCATTATTATTTATATACCGTCAGGAAAATAATGCTGCCAATTAAATTAAGACGTAATGTTTTCCTGTCACTTGGAATTATTATTTTACAGTTATTGAAAGAGTTCTTTTGCACCTACTTAGAGAGAGATTTTACTACTACATCACTTTGGTATATAAACAAAAAGGAAAGCACACACTGAATAAATTTAGTTAATTATTCCTAAAGCAGTGACAACTATTTCATTAGCACTGCCTGGTCATTAGTGAATGTAAGACACGTCCTAATTTCAATAATTTATAATCAAGAAATGTGTGTCTTAGAAGTGATGAAATAGGATATTTAAATTTAAACCTGTACAAGTTCTCTTTCTCAGTATATTTACTGAGAAGAAACAGTAAGCTTTGAGGTATTATTAATCACAAAATGTGAGGGTGATGCCCCTGAGGTGAAGGTCAGCTTCACACCAGCCCCCTCAGACACGGAGGATCCTCCCCTCCCCAGAGAGGAGCAGGTGTGTCCACGACTGTCCTGACAGGGGTCCATGTTCCAAGCCCCCTCTCTAGGTAAGGCGTCAACTCACCTGGCCCAGCCCTGCCTTTACTGTTACCCTTGTGGTCTTTTCAGTAGACCCCCCCACCCTTGGAATGACTGAGGGCCTCTTCTCTTCCTGCCCAGGGCTGCAGAGATGACAGATGGAGAGAGCTCACCTTCATCTCCCTCCCAGCCACACTCCATCACTGCCTCTTCATCTCTGCTGCATGGACCACTCCATCCTCTAGAAATCCCTAGATGAGAAGCAACCAGGAAGTTCACTGGGTCCCATGCATGTCAACTGTCTCAAGAACTCCCTCAACACAGCCCGCTCTGCTCTGATAGGGGCAAGAACGAGCTGTTTGCAGCTCGGCATGCACCCAGCTGAGGACTGAGAAGGCATTTTTCTTTTCTTCCTGGCACCCCAAACCTATGTGAGGAAACCACCTATCTCCACAAATACTGTGTTCCCCACAAGACACCGTGTCACCCACCCTTCTCCTCAGGACTCTCCTATATGGACCAGAGGTGGAACGGGATGAGGAGGGGGTTGATTGTGAAGGCCTGCACTGCCACCTCTTCGCCAGCCTGGAGGGCTCACAAGATCTGACATGCTTCCCGGATGCTCTCTCTAGGATGTGGGTACTTGGAGCTACTTTGTCCCCAGCTGTGGCAACGGGAAAGAAGCATCACTCAACAGCCTGCTTTTCACACTTGGGTGCAAAGGGAGCCCTTTCGCAATCCTCTAATTTCCCGGGTCACTTCAGAAATCTCTACTTCTGGGAAAGAAAATCCAGATCCTCTCTGAAAAGAGCATGCTTGGTTTACACCCAAATGTATTATTGATGGAGTCTTGTCAAACCACACTGTTTAAAACACGTTTGCAAATCCTCCTGCCAATGCCCCACTGGTACCTTTCCTGAAAGAGTTGGGCAAATGGCCAAGAGCTCCAGGCTGGGCCAGCATGCCTTGTCCCTGAATGACATGACCTGGGAGGGAGCTGCAATGCACTGTAATCTTCCTTACTCCCCTCGGGGCTCACTTAGGACTGTCTGAATAGTCAGAGCCTTTAAACACCTCAATCTATTTACCTTTCCAGGAAAAGTACTTGCAAATCTTGCTCATCCATCCATTCACTTATTCAGCACCTGTTTCCTGAGCTCGCATCTTGGCAGGTCCTGTGCTGGGCCCTGGGAATAGAGCAGAAAACGAGATAGACAAGATCAGTGCTCCCCTGCAGGTAACATTCCACCAGGAGTGTTATTAATAGGCTAAGAAGAAGTTAATATAATTGAATTAAACTGTATGGTACATTGATTTGCTTATGCTCAGGTGGCAGCTGTAGAGCACATGGCTAAGAATCCCAGTGCTCCGTCCTAACAGACCAGAGTTGAATTTCAGCTTTGCCATGACTCTGTGGTAGGTAGGGGTAGTGACACGCAAAAATGACCGTGATACATTGTTCAGTGAAGAAGCAGAATACAAAACGACAGGTACGATAACCCCTGTGTTTGTTTATGGATTCATCTATGTGCTGATACTTCGAAAATAGAGTGGAGGCCATTCAGGAAGGTTCTACAGAGGTTCTTTCCACCTCATCCCCCAATCCAGGCCGCTGAAATCAGTACTGCTGTATATTTTCAGCCTGAGTCTCTTCTTGAGGAGGTGTCACTCTTTTCAGAAATATGTCCATAGTGGTTTTCTTGGTTTGTTTCTTTTTTTCATCATAGATTTGCTTGTATACAGATAATGTACCATGAACATTCCTCTCTCTTAATGTAAACCTTTCAGTGTTGGGGTCCATGTTTTCAAACTTTTTAAGAAGCCTGTTGATGTACCTTTACAAATTGGTGTTTTCAAGTTCTTTGGGTAAATACCCAACAGTGGAAGAGCTGGATCACATGGTAGTTCTATCCTTGATTTTTTGAGGAATCTCCACACTGTTTTCCATAGTGGCTGCACCAGTTTGCACTCCCACCAGCAGTGTATGAGAGTTCCCTTCTCTCCACATCCTCTCCAACACATGTTGTTTCCTGTCTTGTTAATTATAGCCATTCTGACGGGCGTGAGGTGATATCTCATTGTAGTTTTGATTTGCAGTTCCCTGATAGTTAGTGATTTTGAACATCTTTTCATGTGTCTCTTGGCCATCTGTATATCTTCTTTGGAGAAATGTCTGTTCAGGTCTTTTGCCCATTTTTTAATTGGGTTGGTAGTTTTTTTGTTGTTGAGATGCATGAGTTCTTTATATATTTTGGAGATTAAGCCCTTATCAGATGTATGGTTTGCAAATATCTTCTCCCAATTGTTAGGTTTTCTTTTCGTTTTGTTGATGGTTTCCTTTGCTGTACAGAAGCTTTTTAGTTTGATGTAGTCCCATTTGTTTATTTTTTCTATTGTTTCTCTTGCCCGGTCAGACACGGTGTTTGAAAAGATGTTGCTAAGACCGATGTCGAAGAGCGTACTGCCTATGTTTTCTTCTAGAAGTTTCACAGTTTCAGGTCTTACATTCAAGTCTTTAATCCATTTGGAGTTAATTTTTGTGTATGGTGTAAGGTAAGGGTCTACTTTCATTTTTTTGCATGTGGCTATCCAGTTTTCCCAACACCATTTGTTGAAGAGACTTTCTTTTCTCCATTGTATGTTCTTGGCTCCTTTGTCAAAGATTAGCTGTCCATAGATGTGTGCGTATGATTTCCTTCATTAAGTAGTAGATAATAACAACAATAAACAAACACATAGGGACAAAGATTGGATTGGTGGTTACCAGAGGGGAAGAGGGGAAGGAAGAGGGTGAAAGGGATAATTCGGTACATGTGTGTGGTGATGGGTTGTAATTAGTATTTTGGTGGTGAACATGATGTAATCTACGCAGAAATAGAAGTATAATGATGTACACCTGAAATTTTTACAATGTTATAAACCAATGTTACTGCAATAAAAAAAAATTAAATAAATAAAAAAGAAGCCTGTTGAGGGCTGCAAAAGCTTCTGCTAAACCCTTCACTGCAAATTTTCATGAGGGTTCTTCTTTGTCTTCTCCTGCAGTTTCCTTTTCTCTTGCCTCTTCTTCAGCTATGCGTTCCTGTTCCAGTTCCAACAACTTCTCATTAGTCCATTCCTCAGGAACCGCCTCTAGGAGCTCCTCAGTGTCATCCTCATCCACACTCAGGTTAAAGTTGTTTGCTGTTTCAACCACAGCCTTGTTGATTTTTGCAACCTCCTTATCTGTGGCAAATCATTTGAAGTCATGGACCTCTTAAGTGTCTTCTGCCAGATGCCATTCATACACTCCTTAGTGACATCACCCCAAGCCCAAGAAAGGTTCTCGATGCAGTCATAGATGTTGTAATCCTTCCAGAATTGTATCAGTGTCATCTGTGCCTTCCTCAGTTGCAACAATAGCCTGGGCAAACATCCTCCTTGGGTGGTAGGCCTTGAAAGCTGATGTAGCTCCTTGATCCATCACTTGGATCAAAGAGGTAATGTTTGGAGGGAGAAACACCTCTTTGATATTGGGATAAAGACCACCAATAAAAGGAGGATGTCTTCACATTCACTCACCACTCACTCACCAATCAGCAAAACTTGCAAGGTATATTATTCTGCAAACAGTGCTTCTCCATTTCGTTGGCATAGCAATTCAGGAGGCATCTTGGAAGAGGAGCTGGGTCATCATCGACTTCTTATTGCTCCTGTAGTACACTGGCAGTGTGTGCTTACTGATATGCTTGAAGGCCCTGGGGTGTCACTGTGCCAGATCACAAGGGTTTCCATTTGTAGCCTGCAACATTGCCCCCAAGCAAGACTGTTATCCTCCTTAGAAGCCTTGAAACCTGGCATTGACTTGGCCTCCTTATGGAGGAAAGTCCTTTCAGGCATCTGTTTGCAGAATAGGGAGGCTTTATCCATATTGAATATTTGTTCTGGAAAGTAATTTTCCTCCACAATCACCTTATGTAGAGTTTCCAAAAATTCTTCAGCTGCCTTCACATCAGCACTTGCAGATTCACCACTCACTTTCACATTATGTAATGAATAACGATTCCTGAACTGTTTAAACCACCCAGAGCTGGCAGTAAATTCAACATATAATGGGGTCTAGTGTTTTCTTTCACCATCGCAAGCAAACTTTTTGCTTTGGCAGTGATCATTGTGGTGCTGAGAGGGCCCACTTCTGTGTCTGGTCTTCAATCCAACCCATTAGAAGTTTCTCGAGGTCTGATATAGGCCCTGCTCAAATTTTTCCTAGTCTCATTGCCTTCAATGAAGCAGATCCTTTAACAGCTTCTGTCACTTTGTTCTTGTTCGTCAAGATCGTGCTGTGATGGGATAGGAAATGCCTAACCGGTGAGCAATAACCATCACTGATTTTCCGCCTTCGTAGTCCTCAATCACTTTTAATTTTGTCTCCAGGTCAATCGCTCCTCACGGCCTCTTACTGGCAACATTAGCGGTGGATTTTGCACGCTTAGGGGCCATGATGAACAAAACAACACAAGATTAAATCAAGTACAAAGGAAAATGATGCAATAAAGAGACGCAGTAAACCCAAGGTGTATGAGGCTGCTGCCAGCCTAACACGACGTATTGTTTTACAATAAACATTTTTTATGAGTAGAAAGAGTACGTTCTAAACAAAAAAAAAGTATAGTGTAGTAAATACATAAGCCAGTAACATAGTCGTGTATTATCAAGTACATGTACTGAACATAATTGTATTGCTATACTTTTATACAACTGGCAGTGCAGTGGGTTTGTTTACACCAGCATCACCACAGACACGTGAGTAATGCATCGTGCTGTGACTTCTTGATCTACCACGTCACTAGGCGACAAGAAATTTTCAGCTCCATTATAATCTTATGGGACCACCATCTTATATGCGGTCCTTCGCTGACCAAAACATCATTAGGTGGTGCATGACTGTACTCATAATATAGTTTACATGTGTATGCCTTTCTCTCACCTTACACACACAAACACAAACACACACCCAATAGCGACACTAACTGTGCAACATGTACACATAAATAATGCAGCCATATGAATAAAAATTACAATAAGATAAAAACTAATAAATGAGTCAGGGTCACATGTAAAATTCTATCTGGAAGATAAGAGGAAAAGGATGTCACTAATGTCTATGTTCCATATTGTCTCCAGTTTGAGAGAAAAATGAAAGTAGAGCTCTCAAAATGTTTGCAAAGACAGCTGAGCCATGAAGGATATACTCTGTACTTGGAGCAAATACACTAAATAGGTTATAGAAATTGGTCATCAGAGGACTGAATAAGATAGTGGTCTACTGTAAAAGATAGTTCCAAATTGAGAAAAAAAGACTACAACAAAGGTAAGCATTAGTGTTCATCAAAAATACCACATGAAACTTTAAAAAAAAGGCAACGTTCATTGGTCACCTGTTGTGGTTGCTAGCATTATAACTCCTTATTCTAAAAATTAATAAATAAAGGGAAAGAATAAAACATTTAAAAAGAATTAGTGCATGGCAGTAAAATAAAATTTTCTTGAATTATGAGTTTGTTAAATATAAAACCAAATATGTTTACTTCCACAAAAAGGGACTGAAAATAGAGTGACAATAAAAGCCACAAACTGGAGGAAGATATTTGCAACATGCACAATCAAAAAGGCTTTGTATCAAGTGTATGAAAAACTACTAATCAATAAAAAAAGACAAAAGAAATTAACAGAAATTTCACAGAAGATTGAATGGTGAATCTCACTGATAATCAGAAAAACACAAATTTAAACTACAATATGATAATATTTATCACTCACCAACTTGACGTAAAAGCAACTCCGGCCTAGAATGTGGAGCAGGGGCCACTCATCCGTTGCTTGTGGGAACGTAAACTAGTACGACCATTGTGGCTAAACAGTTTGGCCTTCTCAACCAAATTCAATACAATCATTTTCTATTCCAGTCCTGGGTCTGTGCCCGTAGAAACTCTTGTGCCCTGACACGTGTACAAGATCGTTAGAAGCAACACTGTTTGTAACAGAAAAAAGAAACCACTCAAATTTCAAAATAATCTGTGAGATATTCATGCTCTGGAATAGTATTCAGCACTGAAAACGAAAGAAGGACTACAACAGACAGCAACATGCCCGTATCTAAAGACATCATTGAGCAAACTCAGCAAGTGACCAGTGAATCCATACACTATAATTCTGCTTACAGAAAGTTCAAAAGCAAGCAAAGCCTAAATAGTAAATTGTTCATGAGCGCACACACGTGATAAAAACAATTTTAGAAAAGCAGGGGAAGGATAAGCACAGAGTTTAGGAGGGGGGTTACCTTTGGAGAAAGGGCAGAGAGGAACGTGCAGCCAGAGAGAGGGCACAGGAGCTTCTGTGGGGGGAGTAACAGCCTGTTTCTTGGTTGATTGGGGGTTTCCAAAGGGGTGATAGTCCAAAATGTTTACCTGGTAAAGCAATATAAATTAACACATTAAATGTTAATATATTAAATTTTAAGCCTCTTCCACTGCTCCTCCACATGAACAAAGGTACATAAACTGTAAAACTTCTGACCAATAGATATGCTTGCAGCACACATTGTTCCTCAAATCATTCTAATAGTCTCCAAATAATGTGTTGATATTTTGGATGATGAGTGTGCTCTTTCCCACAGCTGTCACTAGTCAAGTGATGCCTTTCTGGGCCTTGATTGACACGGAGGAGCATGTGTGCTCTTCAATGACATCCCTACGAAACTGGTAGTTGTTGGATGATGTGAGGTCTCAACAGGTGGAGAAAGAAATGGTCTGTGGTGCTGAGTCCTTCCTGTGCCTGTGAGGTCACATATTCACAGGTTCCAGGGATTAGGACGTGGATATCTTTGGTTGGGGCCATTATGTTGTCTGCCACACCAATACACTCTTTCAGCTAAGATTTTCTTGATGTAAATTTTTTGAAAAGGTGTTTTAATAATGCTGGATATAACACTTATTTTTAAACTAGTAATATCTTAAATAGTACATGAATTGTGCCCTTAAAGGATGCCCACAAATGTTCCCACCTGGATACTAAACAGGTAGTTCATACTGGAAAGAGAAATCTGAAGATAAGGGAAAAAAGAACTCACACAGGTAGAAATCCAGATAAAGTGTTGTTTAACTTTAATGAAATGGGGGGCTTCAGATGTAAAAGAGTATACACTCAACACTCCACCTGTTCACAATCCACCTCTGGCCCTGTCTTTCCTCGTGGTGTGTTCTGAGCACCTCCAGCCCCTCTGTCTCTCTCATGCTGTCTAGCGGAATTCCAGGCTTAGCCTTAGAAAACTGCAGGACCTCCTAACTGCTGGAGACAGAAGTCCTGCCAAGGTCAGGAGAGAATGTTCCCTCTTTTCTTGCAGCTGCAAGAAATGCAGAAGGTTTCCTGCATCAAAGACACTCTCCACACAACAGTTATTTCTAATAAAATAATCTGAGAGACATCCGGACTTCAGAGAGTGTTGCTGTGTCCTGTAAATTAGACCTTGATTTTTTTTCACTTTCATATTCATTTCTTTCATTTGCTTCCATAATAACTATGGGAGGAAGGCAGTGTTATTCTCTCCTGGAAGATGAGGAAGCTGAGGCTCAGAGAAGCAAAGGAACTGTCCAAGGTCACACAGCTGGGAATGGGGGAGCTGGACACAAACCCAGGCCCATGTGAACTCAGAGTCAGAGCCTCCCCTGCAAAGTGATTTCTTATTCCAGGCCCAATTTTGTGTCCATTCAAGCCACAGTGTCATCTCACCTCTGGTCTCCACTGATTTCTCTTTGAGTGTGGTCACATTTTCCTGTTTCTTCACGTGTCTAGTGATTTGGGATTGTATCCTGGACATTGTGAATGATATGTTGAAGAGACTGTGGATTCTATTACATTCTTCTAAAGAGTATTGACTTTTTTTGTTTTGTTTCTAGTCTTGCTAAACTCAAACTTCAAACTCTGTCTCCACTGTGGTGGCAGCA
The DNA here is from genome assembly GCF_057802395.1 of Ceratotherium simum simum. Classification (NCBI taxonomy): domain Eukaryota; kingdom Metazoa; phylum Chordata; class Mammalia; order Perissodactyla; family Rhinocerotidae; genus Ceratotherium; species Ceratotherium simum. Next base: position 12,236,783 of record NC_141906.1, on the reverse strand, counting down.
ACTGAAATCACAGTTCAGTTTTCTCTTATTCTTCAAGCCGCTAAGACTGTGGGTTTCCTCTAAATTTAGTCATGCTGAGTGACACTGACTGTGGTCTGCCCTCAGGAGAAATGCTTTTAAAACATGAAATACACCCATTGTCATTCTTCCAGCTGTCAATTCCCCTCCAATTTCTGCCTGCTTTTGTTTTACCAATGCCTTTAGGTGGTTATAAAATATTTTATCCAGAGTTTATAGCTGTTATCTGTGGGAGAGCAGGCCTGATAGGAGCTCCAGTGGAAGACTTGTCCCACTTTTGAGACCATAGTTCCTCCTCTGGTTCTTACCAGTCAGGGTCTGTTCTTAAAGCTACACCTGGCCTAGCAGACCCTCTAGGAATCTGGTCTTCAACTTGCAATAGTGGGTATTTATGCTGAGACAATGATGTGTTATAACCGGCTCTTGGAAATGTGCCACTCTGTCCATGACAACCTTCTGGGTGGCTTTGTCTCCCTTGCATGTTTCCTTCAATATCACCTTCCTTGGGAAGGATAGCCACTGGACTGCAAGGAGCTTCCAACCTCAGGTGCCATCACACAGAGAGGGGGAGGGGTGGGCTTTGTCCCTCTCACAAGAACATTTTTGGCAAAGCCCCCATTGAGAGAAGAAGAGGGATCAGGAGGGAGAAGCAGGCAGATTCCCCAACTCGCGAATGTCATCCACACGTATGTTTCTTTAAACGCTGCCTTAGGGAGTTTGTCAGATGGCCACCACCTGTTCAGGTTCTCCAGACACCTTCTGCAGCTGCAGGTGTGTGCCAAGGGCTGGAGAAAATTGGCTCTTCCTCAAAGTTCCCTTTCTCCTTTGTTGGTGATATCAGAAGGGCCAGAGCATGATGGCAAAATCTGTGTGCTTTTTAAACTGTTCGTGCTTTGAGGAGGGCTTGCTTTTCTCCCCCTTTTCTTCTTAGAAAAAAATCTCTTGTGGAGAGATGAAGCCAGAAGAGAAATGTCCCCTTGATGGCTGAGAATTACTGTTTTGTTTTCTTTTTTATATAATTAATTTATTGAGGTGATATTTGCTTATAACCTTGTGTAATTTCAGGTGTACATTATTATATTTCAGTTTCTGTATAGACTGCATCATGTTCACCACCAATAGTCTAGTTTGTATCCATCACCATACACATGTGCCCCTTTATCCCTTTCACCCTCCCCCCTACCTCCTTCCCCTCCCATAACCACTAATCTGTTCTCTCTGTCCATGTGTCTCTTTATCTTCCACATATGAGTGAAATCATTTGGCATTTGTCTTTCTCCATCTGGCTTATTTCACTTAGCATAATACCCTCAAGATCCATCCATGTTGTTACAAATCACATGATTTTGTCATGTTTTATGACTGAGTTGTATTCCATTGTATATATATACCACAACCTCTTTATCCATTCATCCGTTGATGGGCACTTAGGTTGCTTCCACATCTTGGCTACTGCAAATAATGCTTCGATGAACATAAGGATGCATAAATCTCTTTGAATGGTTGATTTCATGTTCTTTGGATAAATACTCAGTACTGGGATAGCTGGATCATATGGTATTTCAATTTTTAGTTTTTTGAGAAATCTCCAAACTGTTTTCCATAGTGGCTGCACCAGTTTGCCCTCCCGCCAGCAGTGTATGAGGGTTCCTTTTTCTCCACATCCTCTCCAGCATTTGTGGCTTTTTGTCTTGTTAATTACAGCCATTCTGACGATGTAAGGTCATATCTCATTGTAGTTTTTATTTGCATTTCCCTAATAATTAGTGATGTTGAACACCTTTTCATATGCCTGTTGACCATCTGTATATCTTCTTTGGAAAAATGTCTCTTCATATCCTCTGCCCATTTTTTGATTGGCTTCTTTGTTTTTTTGTTGTTGAGTTGTATGGGTTCTGTATATATTTTGGAGATCAACCCCTCATCAGATGTGTGATTTGCAAATATTTTGTCCCAGTTGGTGGGTTGTCTTTTCATTTTGTTCATGGTTTCCTTTGCCTTGAAGAAGCTTTTTAGTCTGATATAGTCCATTTGTTTATTTTTTTCTTTTGTTTCTCTTGCCTGAGTAGACACGGTATTCAAAAAGATACTGCTAAGACCTATGTCAAAGACTGTGCTGCCTATATTCTCTTCTAGGAGTTTTATGGTGTCATGTCTTCTTTTCAAGTATTTAATCCATTTTCAGTTAATTTTTGTGTGTGGTGTAAGATAATGGTCTACTTTCATTCTTTTGCACGTGGCTGTCCACTTTTCCCAGCACCATTTATTGAAGAGACTTTCCTTTCTCTGTTGTATGTTTTTAGCTCCTTTGTTGAAGATTAGCTGTCCATAGATGTGTGCTTTTTTTCTGAGCTTTCTTTTTTTTTTATATATAATTTTATTTATTTATTTACTTCCCCCAAAGCCCCAGTAGATAGTTGTATGCCATAGCTGCAAGTCCTTCCAGTCGCTGTACGTGGGACGTGGCCTCAGCATGGCCGTAGAAGCGCCTAGAAGCAGCACGTCGGTGCTCGCCCGGGATCCGAACCCGGGCCACCAGCAGCGGAGCATGCACACTTAACCGCTAAGCCACAGGGCCAGCCCTTTTCTGAGCTTTCAATTCTGTTCCATTGATCTGTGTGTCTGCTTTTGTGCCAGTACCATGCTGTTTTGATTACTACAGCTTTGCAGTATATTTTGAAGTCAGGGATTGTGATGCCTCCAGCTTTGTTCTTTTTTCTCATGATTGATTTGACTATTCAGGGTCTTTTGTTGTTCCATATAAATTTTAGGATTCTTTGCTCTATTTCTGCAAAGAATGTCATTGGGATTCTGATTGGGATTGCATTGAATCCTTAGATAAACCTTGATCTTTAAAACCACATTCTGATTGGTAATCTTACTTATTAATGTGTTAATAATGTGTGGCTTTGGTAATAGTATAGTAACTAATCTTTCTGTTTACTGCAAAGTATAAATTATTATGAATTTTCTTGGTTGAGCCAGAAGAGCTAAAACTTGTCAAGTGCTTTACTTGCGCCCAGAACTGATCCAAGCCCCATTCAGCGTCAATCATGTCATCCTGACAGCAACCCTGTGAGGTCAGTGCCATTATTTCCACATTTTATACCCACAGTCCTGCTCCTCCTTGTTTCTACTCGCCTCTGACTCTGGGACTTGGGCCTCAGGGGCCATTCTTGGTCAGGCTATCCTGTGGGGCTTTTTCTTTACTGTGGTTTCTAATCTTAAGAGCCTTGGTGATCTTCTCTTCCACTTACATTAATTGTAACAGAAGAAATGGCGGGGGGTGGCCGGCCCAGTGGCGCAAGCGGTTAAGTGCATGCGCTCTGCGGCGGCCCGGGGTTCGCCGGTTCGGATTCCGGGCGCACACCGACGCGCTGCTTGGAAAGCCATGCTGTGGTGGCGTCCCATGTAAAGTGGAGGAAGATGGGCACGGATGTTAGCCCAGGGCGTGTCTTCCGCAGCAAAAGACGGGAGGATTGGCAGATGTTAGCTCAGGGCTGATCTCCTCACAAAAAAAAAAAAAAGAAGAAGAATTGGAGGTGTCTCAGGCCTCTCCACAGCCTGGTCACACCTGACTAGTAAAGTAGGGGTCCATCTAGTTTATCAGGAAAACCACGTCACTTTTGAGGGTGGAAGGGGGTGTCACTATTAACAGTTTTAAGCTGGGACAATGGGTGCTAACAGAGACCGACTCTGCAAACTGGGACACAGTCACTTATGGAAGACTTTGGCAAATTCCTTTAAGGCCTGAAGATGCTGACATCACCATGACAGGTTAGCTTCTATTTGCAGAAGAAACAAGAGAAAAAGGCAGACTGCCACTGTTGTCTATTGCTCCAAGCATGGCCCCACAAGGAACTGCGTGTCCCTTCCCAGAAGACAGAAGACATTGAGTAATGAAGGAAGAGAACTTGGAACACTGGTCAGAGTCCCTGTGAGGAGTTCCTCTTGGTGTATAGAAATTGTACCTGCTCTCTCTCTAATGATTCTATCAAAGAAGAGAATGACTTGAATGACATGAGAAAGTGGTGGGTGAATTTCCAGCATTGAATGGCCACAAAGAAAGGAAAAGAATTGTAACAGGATGTGATCACTGGCCGATAATTTCTGCCCAGAGGAAAGTAGGGGAAAAGGGGTCTGGATCACATGCCCTGCTCTATGAAGCAGCCCCCAGCACACCTGTGACCAGTGGCTGTGGAGGGTGGACAACTCCCCCTTCCCACCATGTCTACTCATAAGACCAAGTGGGCCAAGCCAGCTCAGAGACCCTGACTACCCACACACAGGGAATCCCACCTTTCCCAAGGAAGAAAATTGTCTGTGGAATATAAGAATGTTGCTTAGCATGGCCTTGGATAAAAACCAAAGGCACAGATATCTGCCCTACAACTTTCATCTCATATACCTGCAAGAATTAAAATATGACTGAGGCCCAGAAAGAGCCATCACTCCTGATTTTGGCAGGCTCTAATCTAAGACAATGATTCCCAAATAGTCGTGTAATCCTTGCTTGACTTACTTCATCCTGGGTCACTGCTCCTCTTTCGAATGTCCTATTCATAGTTCCTCTAATCTTGTACAAATTGAGAGTCCTTCCTCCTCCTTCTTCTCTGGATTACTAGTGGAGCACAAGTCCCCCTCCTTTCTAACTGTTGTTTCCATCTTCCAACACCTCGGCTAGCAAGTCTCCGTGATGTGATTGCATGAGTCTTGGAGATTCCTTCCCTAGTATCTCCAATGCAGTGTTCACGTTCCTTGTCTTCCAGAAACACCCCCAGGCACAAATCCTGAGCTGGTATTCCCTGGGCTGGGCCTTACTTGCCCTACAAGGTCCTCAGGCTCCAGCCCAGTGTCCCACTGAGAGAAGGACGAGATTTGTCCCCTGGATCCCCCATCACCTCTGCCATGTTACACACACATCATCTTTCTTCTCGGGGGTACCATGTACAGCATCCCCCTGACAGCACCTACACACAATTTCTCCCCAAGACTATCTTACTAAACTCACATAGTGAAACCCGGTCCTGCTTTTCTGGTTGAAACAGCTGTTCTCTATCATGACACCCTCCAGCGTCCTTGTGCTGCATCCCAGCTTTCTCTGCATCCTTCTTGAATCTTCTATGCTGATAATTTAGCAGCTGGTTGGCCATTTCCTGCTCATTTTATGCTGTGTTATTTCTACACGACATTGTAGCAAATTTCTATGCTGTTCCTGGGTTACAGCATCCTCCAGATATGACCTGCCATTATGACCTTCAATAGCAACTGATGGTGAATACACCCGAGTCTGGAGGACTCCCTTTTCCAGTGCTGAGTCCACCCACAAGGGTGCTGGGGGTTTTATTTCCCTGGGCAGTCTTCTTCCTTTCCTACCCCTGTGCCCTGGGGTCCCAGCTTCGTCCTGAGCTGTCCCATGAAGCTTGTTCAGCTGGATCACTTGCCCTGTACTCTTACATTCTTTAATCAAATCTCTTTTCTAATATTGGTGACCCTACCCAACAAATGTCAGTACATAATTGTGTGGGGGTAAAAACCCTGTCCCCAACAGGGATGACGCTGGAAACGGGCAGAAAATCCAACTTGCTACACCCTGAAAGCTGCCAGATTGCACAATCGGGGAAAATTAGATGTGTGTGAAAAATAACCATGATGTTCTGGATGCTGAGTTCTGCCCAAGAGGAATTTCCCAAATTTCTTCTTCTTGCCTCACTCCTGTGTTCCCATTCGTTCCCCTAGCAAAGTGTCAGTATATATAGCACCAGCCACATCTCCCAGGCAGGCAGCACAGGCAGCTCAGCTCACCAGGAGCCCAGCAGGAAGAGACAGCCACAGGTGAGGTGCTAGAACTTTCCAGTAGCTTTCCTCTTTGGAAATTCTCTTTCCCCACCAGCATGCTTGTGCTGCATCTCTGCTCTCTGCCTCCTTCCTGAGTCTACTGTTCTGACAATCAGAATTCAGCAGATGCAAATACTTTTGGGGGAGGGACTCTGTTGTATGCTTCTTCTGTGTGGAGTCAGTGATGGGTAGAGCAGGCTTCTGCAAATATTGGGGGGGGGGGGGCGGCCAGGTGGCACAAGTGGTTAAGCGCATGTGCTCCGCTGCGGCGGCCCGGGGTTCACCGGTTTGGATCCCGGGCACGCACCAACGCACCGCTTGTCAAGCCATGCTGTGGCGGCGTCCCATATAAAGTGGAGGAAGATGGGCATGGATGTTAGCCCAGGGCCAGTCTTCCTCAGCAAAAAGAGAAGGATTGGCAGATGTTAGCTCAGGGCCGATCTTCCTCACAAAAAAAAAAAAAAGGCAAATATTGTGGATGGTTTAACTCATCTCACATTACAGAGAGATGTGTGGTCACAAAATCCCCAAATGCCTCGGAGAACTTTCTCTACAGTGGGTTTCAGAGCTGATAGGGGATGACTGAAATGGAAAGTAGTTTATCCTAAAAGCCCATTGCAATCTCTCACCCAGTAATTCACTGGGATTCCAATGAGACAATGGAAATGGAGACTTGGACCCACTGAAATTTTATCTATCATCCAACTGTATACACATATATACTTGTGTGTGTGTATATATATATATGTGCGTATAGAGATATATAGGTACAGATGTATATAAAATTGAGTGTGGTCTATTTTCGAAATACAAGAATGGGTCTTTACTCCCCGAAAAAAACAAACCAAAACAAAACAAAGACATGTGTCATCCTTGTGTGTCTCCTTGACTCTGCAGCAGGATGAAGCTTTCCATCAGCATCATTTTCTGCACCCTGGTCCTGGGCGTCAGCAGCCAAGGATTTTTTTCATTCCTCAGGGAAGCTGGTCAAGGTAAGGACCAAAGGATGGGGGTGGGGAGAGGCCGCAACTAACTGCCCCCAGGATTCACCTGAGCAGAGGCCACATCCCCACAGGGCAAAGGCCACAAGTGAGTAGAAAACGAGCACGGTTTTCATGGTTCCCCAGGCTTTTTTTTTTTTTTATTGAACTGTATTTCACACATAACGTTGTGTAAATTTAAGGTGTACAGCAAGTTAATTTGATACTTGTACGTATTTTAATATGATTGCCATTGTAGTGATAATTAGCACCTCTATCACATTATATAATTATCCTTTCTTTTTAATAGTTGGAATAGTAGTGTTCTAGTCTCTTAGCAAGTTTGATGATTATAACACAACATTGCTGTCTATATTCACTGTACTCTGCATCAGGTCTCTAGGCCTTATTTACCACTCCTGGTAAGTTTGTACCTTAACAACATCTGTCCTGTCCCTCCACTCCTAGGCTTTTCTGGGCAGCTTTGCACTCTTCTGTGGGGATCCCAAGGCCAAAGACAGAAAGTTTGGGCGCCACGTTTCAGCAGGAGTGAGGAGGAGAGCTGAGTTCAGGGGTGCCACGGTCCCTACATACACGTGGGGCTCTACTCCCGCCTAGTGGGGAGTCAGGGAGAGCTCACCTCTATGTGTCAGGAGCCATGAAGTGGGTGCATCACAGGTGTGGGGTGTGTTCCCACTCCCATCCTCTTAGTAATTACAACCAAAGTAACTGAGCTTTGAATACGTCCCAGGCACTGTTCTAAGAGCTTTACATGGACGAATGAACTCGTTTTCATCCTCAGGTTTTAATCCTTTCATCCTGAGATGTAGGCACCATTATCCCTTAACAGGGAAACTGAGGCACAAAGAGATTCAGATACCTATGCAAGTGCCAAAGCAGAGCAGAATTTAGCCCAGGTGGTGGAGGTCCCCAGAGCTGGCTATTAACCAGGCACCATCCTGCCTCCCTGACAAGAGTGCATGTGGGAGAGCGAGGGATTTGTGAACAGACACCTGTTCTTATCTGAGCACAAGGCCAAGAGTGGGCATGTGTGTCTTAGGAAGGCAACTTTGTAGGGCTCTTCTCCCTACAATAAAAGGCACAACGAATTCCTGATGATGGTTGTAGTGAGGCTGAGACCTGACCAGGAAACCAAAAGCAAGAGATATTTACCTCACTAACAATAGTCAAGTGGCAAAAATTTGTTCATTTCACAAAATTATTTTGTTATTATTTTTCTGATAGTTACTGTTTTAAAAATTTCCTGTTAATCCTATCTAAATTCTCACAGACCCAGCTAAAAATATTTTTTGATCTCTTAGGTCAGTGTTTCTCAAACGGTTGTTCTACGACCACCCACATGAAATCTCCTGGGTCTGGGTGCTTTGTGAAATGCAGACGCCCGGGTCCACACACTCCCCTCCCTGAATCACAATCTCGTGGCTGAGCTGGAATCTGGCCTTCAACAAGGCCCCCGGGTGATGTCTGTGCACTAAAGGCTGAGAACCACTCCTCCAGTTCTGCCCCTCAAGGGACCAAATGTGTCAGGCATTCTGAAAGGACTAAGTATGCAAGTCTGGACTCCACGGATCTATTTAGATCAGTAACTGAGAGGGAATAAGTACAGTAAGAAAGCCATAGCTCTCAACACAACTATCATCTGAACATCAGGAACAATAAAGACATAACACGAAGTTATCACACGGGGATAGTACATAAACTCAGATTACAACTCTACGTTAGGTTTTTCTCTGTTTCCTAATCAGATAATCTTTGCCTTTTTATTCTAGCTTGATCAGATTTCTTCCATCCATAACTCTTTGCCCCTCATCCTAGTTCATTCTTTTTCTTCCTTTTATCTCACCCTCCCCAAGGCCCAGGGAGGTGATGGTATATTGAGCATGTAGAATGTTCTAGATGTTATACCTGTATCTTCTCAGTCCTTCTGCATAACCACCTGAGGGAGGTCCCACTCCTCCACTTCACTGGGATGACACTGACCTTTAGAGCTGGTGGTCAGTTGCCCTTTGTCGGCATCTGATCACCCAGGTTCTTTAAAGCTATCTTGGGGACTCACCTTTATCACCTGCCAATTGAATTCTGACAGTCGTCCAGGTGCAAATGTGCCCGGACATTCAGATGTACTCAGGACTGAGTGGTCCTCACGCTGCCCACAGTGATGAAGTTCTCCGGTGATGAGGTTGGGAGCACCGTGGGTTCCCAGCCTCCCTCAGAGTCACCTTTGTTCTCAGGCTCTGGTCAGAGGGTTCCCTGCACCTTTCCAGGTACAGGCTCATTGTACAACCACACATCCCCTAAGGACCATCCCACCTCTTCCTCACACGCATCACACACAGCCCAAAACAAAGTAGCAACAGAACTTGGAATGAGACAGAATAAAACTTACACGTGGTGTAATTCTCACCACACTAACTAGGAAGCAAAAAGTAAAGGAATATTTGATCTCAAGCTAATATCATCACCAGGGGCTTTGTCAAAGGCTGACATCTCAGAATCAGTGGGAGGAAAATTTCATGTCTCTGTTATTCCAAGATGTGATCACCTTCTTCTCATCATTTTCTTTCCCTTCCAGGGGCTAAAGACATGTGGAGAGCCTACTCTGACATGAGAGAGGCCAATTACAAAGATTCCGACAAATACTTCCATGCCCGCGGGAACTATGACGCTGCACAAAGGGGCCCTGGGGGCGCCTGGGCTGCTAAAGTGATCAGGTGACTCGGGTCCTGGGGGTGCAGGGGTGGGTGCACAGAGCTGGGCTGCCTTGGACAGCAGGAGGGGCCACACCCTGGGGAAGTTTCCTGTAGAGACTGTGGCCCCTCCTCCTGTGGCCCACACTCCCCCTCTGTGCCCAGTGTGGGGTCTGAGTGGTGACATAGCCAGAGAGGGACTGGTGGGAATGGGCGATTCCCAGCCTCGCCTCTGGGTGCTGTTCACCCAGCACCAGGGGCATCAGCGGGGCTGAGTGTGCTGTGCCCTGGCAGCCTCAGTGTTTTAGCCCCTCTCTCCTGGGCTCCTCTCAGAGCCATCCCTGGGAAAGAGGAGAGACAGGAGGGTGGGGCTTACACATCAGCCCCAGATTAATCTCCTACTTGCCCTCCTCCATTCCAGTGACGCCAGAGAGGGTTCTCAGAGATTCACAGACCTTTTCAGGCATGGAGACAGCGGCCATGGAGTGGCAGACTCGAGGGCTGACCAGGCTGCCAATGAATGGGGCCGGAGTGGCAAAGATCCCAATCACTTCAGACCTGCTGGCCTGCCTGACAAGTACTGAGCTTCCCCTTCTCTCTGCTCTCGGGGGGCGGGGCTGTGAGCCCCCTGTGGGCAGGGACACCGAGTTATTGAGTTCTATGTCCACAGAAGCCAGTAGAGGGCACATAATTAGTGTCTAATAAACGCTTAAGAGCTTGAATTTGTTGAAAACTGTGTGTTACTCTTCCATCTAAGGATTTCCCGTTTGTTCCCTAGGGTTGATGGATGGACACGCTCGTGAAGGCCGAGCCTGTGCCTGTGGGTGTGGGTGTAGGGGAGGCAGTCTCAGTGTCATACAGGACAGACACCCTCACCAACCCTCCCCTGAATCAGACCCACTCCCCTCTCCAGGCCCCTCTGGTTACATTGGTGCTATTTCCAGGTCCTTCCGTGTCCAGGCCTCCTCACTCCTGTCAGTGTCCTGTCACTTCTCTGCCCACAGGGTCTTAGCCCCCTTAGCTTTGTTCCTCAGTGGTCTCTATCTTGGGACAGGGGACACAGCCGGGGGATGAGTGGACCCTGGAATCCCACTCCAGCAACTCCCACCTCGGTCTCCTGTTCATTTCTCAGCAACACCTACAAATCCAATTATTAACCCATTTTTGTCCATGTCAGCCAAGAAATGCCTCCAGAGCACTTTCCCCCCACCTTATTTTCATCCCTTACACAAAAGTTCCCAGGAACAAAACATGTCAAGAAACGTAGCAGGTGACAACATGCAGATGAAGTATCAGCAGACCTTGTACTGTTTGGATATGTCATGTGTCCTGAGAGGAGGTCATTTTCCCTTCCTGAGCCCTTTCCAACAGAGGGGAGCCAGCAGCATTCACTTCCATTGGGGAAAACAAGGTCATTAATAAAACAGATTTGGGTCTGTGAGAGCACAGGAATTATGGGTGACTCTATAAATCATAAATTCTTAGGTAAACCAAGAATCTTCACATACATATTTGCACAGCAATGTTCATAGCAGTATTATTCAAAATAGGCAAAGAGTGGAAGCAACTAAATATTTATCAATTAATGGGTGTTTAAAGAAAATGTGGTAAATTCATACAATGGAATATTATTCAGCCATAAAAGGAATGAAGTACTGATACAGGCTACAACACAGATAAACCTTGAAAACATTATGCTAAATAAAAGAAGTCAGACACAAGAGGCCACATACTATATGATTCTATTTATATGAAATGTCTAGAAGTGACAAATCCAAAGAGACAGAAAGAAGATCAGTGGTTGTCAGGGGCTGGAAGGGGGGGAATGGGGAGAGACTGCTAAAGGGCATGAGGGTTCTTTCAGGGATGATGGAAATGCCTGGAATTACGTGGAGATGAAGACCGCACAAGCTTGTGAATATACTAAAAGACCGAATTGTGTTCAAGTGTACTGAACTGTGCGCTTTTAAAGGATGGGTTTTATAATATATGTAATACATCTCAATTTAAAAGTTTTGTGAAAACAAACATTTGTAATAATAGACTAGGATCCAGGGGGGAAAAAGGAGAGGGCATTCATTAAATAACGTGTGCCATAGCCCTAAAGGAGAATACTGTGCCGTCATCTAAGATAATATCCATATCTGATAGGAAAGTTTCTAACAGTTCTGTTTAGTATTATCTTGATAAGACAAAAAAAGAATCCGTTGTTTATCTTATGCACGGGGAATTTTCTAAAGAATATTATTATCTCCTTATGAAAGAAGAAAAGTAGAACTCTGCTAAGTTTCGTGTGAGATGTTAACTATGTTTTGGTTAAAAAAGAAAAACTAGGGATTCCCGGGATGGGCCAGAAGAATATGTGAATAATAACAATAGTGATAACAGCTAACATCTCTTGAACTTCCACTATTCTTAGTGCATCACAACGACCTGAGGATGTAGATCATTTTCAGGTGAGAACACCGGGCACAGAGACTGAGTCACTTGCTCAGGGTCACAGAGCCAGTGAGAGGCAACGCCAGGATCTGAACCCAGGCATGTGGCTTGAGGCTCTTCCCTTACCCTGCACTCCTTCCACAAGTATGAGTATTAATAAATAACAGTGAGACTCCCCAGTCCTCTGAGGGGACTCACGGGTAACGGACAGTGAGAGAAAAGCCTCCACCGCTGAAGGAACTGCTGTGGGGAGAGATGGAGGCAAGACCCAGCCCCGTCCTGAGGGCAGGAGCTCAGCAGGGAGGCACATGGAAAGCCCCAGCCTGACCACAGCCTGGACTCTGCTGGGCATTTCATCCGCCCCATTCAGATGGTGCCGAGTCCCAACCCACCCCTCCAGCTCTTCCGGACGGTGCTGGGGAGCCCATCGCAGCCAAGGTGTGGTCCAGGAAGAGCTCCATACACCACCCTGGGAGGGAGAATGCCTGCACAGGACGTGGCCAGTTCCAGGGCCAGGGCAGGGGACAGGAGGATAAGAGTTGGTGTCACTTCCTATTTATATTTACATCACTCAAAACATAGGCCGCTTCTTTTTTTCTTTAAGTTCAAACTCTTAAGAGGGCTCAAAACAGTATAGTGCCAGTCGCCGAACCCTCTTTGGGCACCTAGGTTGGGCTGTCCCCTGGATAACCCCAGGCCCCTTGGGTCTCTCACTATGGGGAAGTGTGGATGTCCATTCTCCTCTATGCCTTAGATGGTAGTTGGGGGTTGCCTAGAGATTAGAGATTGAGGATTCTTCAGTACTTTCTACACCAAGCCATGCGCTGGGCTGCATCTGCAGGTAGGGAGGTCAGGGGGCTCCGCTGTGGGGACCTGGGGACACCAGAGTGGGGGACGGATGAGGAAGCGGGTTCTGTCAGGGGAGAGACAACCAGCCTATGATGATAGCTGAGTATCTACTATTTCTTACCTAATGGACCCTTATCTTGGATCACAGACTATGTCTAGGTGTTAAAGCCTCAGAGAAGAGAAGAATCCTCCAACCTCACTCCTCCCCACCTCACCAGCTCCCCACAGTTGTCAGTGTAGGTTCGCAGGTATTTTATTTGGAAACAATCCCAGGGAGCAGAAGTGAGAGACCGGAGAGGAACACGGGGAAGTAGCAAGGCCAATATAAGGACGGATTACAGAGCAGCCACAAGTCAGAGCCTCACAGCTGGAGCTCAGTCCCCTGGGACCTTCTGAGAACTGTAGTGAAATTGCCTCAGCTCCATGCACCGGGAGCCAGAAAACAAAAGCAACTGTCAACTGGCTTCCGTCTCCATTGGTCAAGGCTGGGCCCCCCAATGTCAACCTTCCTTGTATTTCTTGGTTGTGCACATGTGAGTGTGGGTTTCCCTGGTGGGGGCGAAGCGAAAAGTCCACAGAGCAGACCCAAGGCAAGGCGCTGCCAGGTTGCACCTGTGTGAGATGGATCAAAACCACCTGGAACTCATCACTGTAGCAGTGGCTGGAGACGAGGAGGTGCAGAGGGTCTGAAGTAGTGCAGAAGCGTGTCCGATACCCCACACCCTGGTGCTTATCTAAAGCGTGTAGAGAAACACAAGCTCCCCAAGGGCAAGATGGGCAAACCAGTCTAGGAAAACGTTCCTTGTATTCAGGACACGGCGGCGCCTCTTAGTATTTTTCTGAACACTCTGGAAGAACTGAAAGTGGGAACTTTCCAGGCCTCTCTTGGGATCCACTAGACCAGGTTGACTGGACACTCCAGGCTCATTGTCTCCACACAGCAGTGCCGGGTTGTAATTCTGCAGTGTTTTCAGGAAGTTTAGTAGTATCTACATTCTACTAAATGAAGGCATGGGGAAAGCTGGTTTTTACTCTGATCTCACTCTCAAGTTACTGTTCCTGCCACGAGTGGTGATTCGTCCCCTGGTTCTGCCACAATATGGTTAAGATGGTAAATTTTATGTTATCTGTAATTTACAATTGAAAAAAACTTTGGATAGGAGTCAAGATGGCAGCATAAGCAGACTCTGAACTCACCTCCTGTAAATTGACACAGCCAATTTACAACTACTCGTGGAAAAATTACCCCTGAGACAGAACTGAAAACTGGATAAGAGGAACTCCTGCAACAACGGACAATCCTAACTGAGGTAGAAGAGGCAGAGACTCCCTTCTGGAGAGGAAAAACGCCGCCTTCACAAGCCGCCAGCTTCATGGCCGCCCAGGAACAGCCCACAGGTGTCCCGGAAGGAGCAGAGCGAGACAAGGGGGCAGAGAATCTATTTCAAGAAATAATAGATGAAAACTTCCCTAACCTAAGGAAGGAAACAGACATCCAGGTACAGGAAGCACAGAGAGCCCCAAACAAGATAAACCCAAAGAGGCCCACACAAAGACACATCACAAACAAAATGTCCAGAATTAAAGATAAAGAGAGAATCCTAAAAGCCGCAAGAGAATGTCAAGTTACATACAAAGGAAACCCCATAAGGCTATCAGCTGACTTCTCAGCAGAAACCTTACAGGCTAGAAGAGAATGGCACGATATATTTAAAGTGCTAAAAGGAAAAAACTTACAGCCAAGAATACTCTACCCAGCAAGATTATCACTCAAAATGGAAGGAGAGATCAAAATTTTCCCAGACAAGCAAAAATTAAAGGAGTTTGTCACCAAGAAACCAGTGCTACAAGAAATGTTAAAGGGACTGATTTAAGGGGAAAAGAGAAGACCACAAATAGGAAAAATTATCTATTTCCATGATAAGAACGCAATGGATACAAAGGCACAAAAAAGAGGTTAGATATGATATCAAAAATGTAAAAGGAGGGAGGAGGGGAGTTAAAGAGTACAGCTTTCAGACAGAGGCCAAACTAAAGTGACCATCAATTCTGTACAGAAGAAGAAAGGAACAGAGAAGGACTACTAAAACACTGAGAAAAAAAAAAAAAAGTTAAAAAATGGCAATAAGTACATACTTATCAATAGCTACTTTAAACGTCAATGGACTAAATGCTCCAATTAAAAGGCATGGGTGGCTGACTGGATAAAAAAACAAGACCCATATATATGCTGCATACAAGAGACACACTTCAGACCTAAAGATACTCACAAACTGAAAGTGAAGGGATAGAAAAAGATACTCCACGCAAACGGCAATGAAAAGAAAGCTGGGGTAGCAGTACTCATATCAGACAAAATAGACTTTAAAACAAAACCTGTAAAAAGAGACAAAGAAGGGCATTACATAATGATCAAGGGAACAATCCAACAAGAGGATATAACACTTGTAAATATCTACGCACCCAATGTAGGTGCACCTAAATATATAAAGCAATTATTAACAGACATAAAAACAGAAATAGACAGTAACACAATAAGAGTAGGGGACTTTAACACTCCACTTACACCAACGGATAGATCATCCAAACAGAAGATCAATAAGGAAACATTGGCCTTAAACGACACACTAGAACAGATGGACCTAGTAGATATATACAGAGCATTCCATCCAAAAACCGAAGAATACACGTTCTTTTCAAATGCACATGGAACATTCTCCAGGATTGATCACATATTAGGCCACAAAACAAGTCTCCATGAATTTAAGAAGATTGAAATAATACCAAGCATCTTTTCTGACCACAACGGTATGAAACTAGAAATCAACTATAGGAAGAAAATCAGAAAAGCCACAAATACGTGCAGATTAAACAAAATGCTACTGAACAACGACTGGGTTAATGAAGAAATCAAAGAAGAAATCAAAAAATACCTGGAGACAAATGAAAATGAAAATACGACATGCCAGAATTTATGGGATACAGCAAAAGCGGTTCTAAGAGGGAAGTTTATAGCAATACAGGCCTATCTCAACAAACAAGAAAAATCTCAAATAAACAATCTAACAATGCACCTAAAGGAACTGGAAAAAGAACAAAACCCAAAATCAGTAGAAGAAGGGAAATCATAAAAATCAGAGCAGAAATAAATGAAATAGAGACCAAAAAAACAATAGAAAAAATTAATAAAACCCAGAGCTGGTTCTTTGAAAAGATCAACAAAATTGACAAACCTTTAGCTAGACTCAACAAGAAAAAAAGAGAGAAGGCACAAATAAATAAAATCAGAAATGAAAGAGGAGAAATTACAACAGACACCTCAGAAATACAAAAGATTATAAGCGAATACTATGACCAATTCGACAATCTGGAAGAAATGGATAAACTCTTAGAATCATACAACCTTCCAAAACTGGATCAAGAAGAAGTAGAGAATTTGAATAGACCAATCACCAGTAAGGAGATCGAAACAGTAATCACAAACATCCCCAAAAATAAAAGTCCAGGACCAGACGGCTTCCCCGGTGAATTCTACCAAACATTCAAAGAAGACTTAATACCTACCCTTCTCAAACTCTTCCAAAAAATTGAGGAGGAGGGGAAGCTCCCTAACTCATTCTACGAAGCTGACATTACCCTGATACCAAAACCAGACAAGGACAACACAAAAAAAGAAAATTACAGGCCAATATCACTGATGAACATCAATGCAAAAATCCTCAACAAAATACTAGCAAATCGCATACAACAATACGTTAAAAAGATTATACACCATGATCAAGTGGGATTTATTCCAGGGATGCAGGGATGGTTTAACATTCGCAAATCAATCAACGTAATACACACATTAATAAAATGAAGAATAAAAATCACATGATCTTCTCAATAGATGCAGAGAAAGCATTTGACAAGATACAGCATCCATTTATGATAAAAACTCTGAATAAAATGGGTATAGAAGGAAAGTACCTCAACATAATAAAGACCATATATGAGAAACCCACAGCTAATATCATCCTCAATGGTGAAAAACTGAAAGCCATCCCTTTAAGAACAGGAACCAGACAAGGATGCCCACTGTCACCACTCCTATTTAATATAGTACTGGAAGTCCTAGCCAGAGCAATCAGGGATCCAAATTGGAAAGGAAGAAGTGAAACTGTCACTATTTGCAGATGACATGATTTTATATATAGAAAACCCTAAAGAATCCACCAGAAAACTTTTAGAAGTAATAAACGAATATGGTAAAGTTGCAGGATACAAAATCAACATACAAAAATCAGTTGCATTTCTGTACACTAACAACGAAGTAGCAGAAAGAGAAATTAAGAATACCATCCCATTTACAATTGCAACACAAAGAATAAAATACCTAGGAATAAACTTAACCAAAGAGGTGAAAGATCTGTACACCAAAATCTATAAAACATTTCTGAAAGAAATTGAAGACACAAAGAAATGGAAAGATATTCCGTGCTCTTGGATTGGAAGAATTAACATAGTTAGGATGTCCATACTTCCTAAAGCATTCTATGGATTCAATGCAATCCCTATCAAAGTTCCAGCAACATTTTTCACAGAAATAGAACAAAGAATCCTAAAATTTATATGGAACAACAAAAGACCGCGAATAGCTAAAGGAATCCTGAGAAAAAAGAACAAAGCTGGAGGTATCACACTCCCTGATTTCAAAATATACTACAAAGCTATAGTAACCAAAACAGCATGGTACTGGCACAAAAACAGACACACAGATCAATGGAATAGAATCGAAAGCCCAGAAATAAACCCACACATCTATGGACAGCTAATCTTTGACAAAGGAGCCAAGAACATACAATGGAGAAAAGAAAGTCTCTTCAACAAATGGTGTTGGGAAAACTGGATAGCCATATGCAAAAAAATGAAAGTAGACCCTTACCTTACACCATACACAAAAATTAACTCCAAATGGATTAAAGACTTGAATGTAAGACCTGAAACTGTGAAACTTCTAGAAGAAAACATAGGCAGTACGCTCTTCGACATCGGTCTTAGCAACATCTTTTCAAACACCACGTCTGACCAGGCAAGAGAAAGAATAGAAAAAATAAACAAATGGGACTACATCAAACTAAAAAGCTTCTGCACAGCAAAGGAAACCATCAACAAAATGAAAAGACAACCTAACAATTGGGAGAAGATTTTTGCCAACCATACATCTGATAAGGGCTTAATCTCCAAAATATATAAAGAACTCATGCATCTCAACAACAAAAAAACTACCAACCCAATTAAAAAATGGGCAAAAGACCTGAACAGACATTTCTCCAAAGAAGATATACAGATGGCCAAGAGACACATGAAAAGATGTTCAAAATCACTAACTATCAGGGAACTGCAAATCAAAACTACAATGAGATATCACCTCATGCCCGTCAGAATGGCTATAATTAACAAGACAGGAAACAACATGTGTTGGAGAGGCTGTGGAGAGAAGGGAACTCTCATACACTGCTGGTGGGAGTGCAAACTGGTGCAGCCACTATGGAAAACAGTATGGAGATTCCTCAAAAAAATCAAGGATAGAACTACCATATGATCCAGCTATTCCACTGTTGGGCATTTACCCAAAGAACTTGAAAACACCAATTTGTAAAGGTACATGCACCCCTGTGTTCATTGCAGCGTTATTCACAATAGCCAAGATTTGGAAGCAACCTAAGTGCCCATCAAGGGACGAATGGATAAAGAATTTGTGGTATATATACACAATGGAATACTACTCAGCCATAAGAAACGATGAAATCCAGCCATTTGTGACAACATGGCTGGACATTGAGGGTATTATGCAAAGTGAAATAAGTCAGAGGGAGAAGGTCAAATACCGTATGATTTCCTTCATTAAGTAGTAGATAATAACAACAATAAACAAACATAGGGACAGAGATTGGATTGGTGGTTACCAGAGGGGAAGGGGGGAGGGAGGAGGGTGAAAGGGATAATTCGGTACATGTGTGTGGTGATGGGTTGTAATTAGTATTTTGGTGGTGAACATGATGTAATCTATGCAGAAATAGAAGTATAATGATGTACACCTGAAATTTTTACAATGTTATAAACCAATGTTACTGCAATAAACAAAAAATTTTTAAAAAAAGAAAGAAAGAAAGAAAAAAACTTTGACAGGTAGAACTCAGTGAAGGGACAGATCCCTGGTGGAATCTCAGCAGGTGGCACTGGGGCAAAGGGCACGTGAGGGTTGAGCAGGGGCACAGCCAGAGGACCAGGTGCAGAGAGTCCAAGAAACAGAGAACCCAGCATGAGAGGCAAACTTGGGCTCCCAAAGAGTTTGGAAACAAGTCATAGAGGCCCTTGAATGTCAAGCTCAAGGATTTGCACTTTATTCTGAAAGCGGAGGAGAGCCCTCAAAAGTTTCTGACTGGGAAGAGGCACAATTAAGGCTGTGCCTCAAGGGGACACGGATTCCAACAATGAATCTGCAGTTAACTTCCCAGGAGACTGAGACAATCTCTCTCTCAGGGGCCTTGGTTCACCTGTGAACTAGGATAACTCTGCATCTAAATCTGGCAACAGTGTGGGGAGAGGCAAGTTGAAGGAGGTTAAACTCGTCCTTAAATCTAGAGTCCAGATCTGGGGCATGACCTCCGGGATCTGTATCTTTCACAAGGCCTGGAGTGATTCTGGTGGGTGGCAGTTTGTGAATCCCCTGACTCGTGGCCCCTGACAGGCTGCTCATGTTTTCATGTGCTGAGATTAGTGGTGGAGTGGGGAGGGCAGGGTTTAAAGGTGAGGAAAGAAAGGTCTCTGAGACGGCTACAACTGTCTAGGCAAGAAGCAATGAGAAGGTGGGCTGGAGGCAATAGAGAATGGGAAAAAAAATGACTAATGGACACCCCCACCAACGTAGAATTGAGAGGATTTACCTGATAATTGGAAATGAGGCTTGAGGGGGGGGAAGAGGCAGGGATGACTACAAGGTTTGGAGCCCAGACCAGGGCACTGACAAATTTAACACATGCAAGGAAGGAAATTATTAACTTCAGTCTTGGTCTTCCCATTCTGATTCTTATAAACCAGTTTACATGGGTCTGATCACTACTGGGTGAAAGATGGTCCAAACCTCTCAAACAACAGCTAACACTTATTACCCACAGACCATGTCATGGGCACGGCGCTCTGCACTTCAGTCTCATTTAATTGTCACTACCAGGGAGCTCTAACCCCAGTCTACGTGCTGCACGTTCATTCTCTCATTTAACCCTCAAAATACCCTGAGTGCTGCTACAGCCCCATTTTACAGATGAGGATACTGACACAGAGTAACCTCCCCAAGGTCACTGAGAAAAAGAGCAGACATTCAAAGTCAGACAGTCTGCCTGAGAACCCAGGCTCTCAGCTGCTGTGCTCCCTGTAGCCCTGTTACACAGGGTCAGGTCTGGACACAAAGGTGAGTGAGGCGACCATGAATCACAGTCTGTGCAGCATTTTCAGGCAAGTGAAAGATACAAGTTGTGTTTTAAAACACTGCCTAATACTCAAGCAGACCGTTCAAATTCAAATGTTTAAATGAATGGGATTTTTTTTTTTTTTCCTGGTTTGTTTGCCTCGGAAAACAAATTCAGATGATGTGATTTTTTTTTTTTTTTTTGGTAATACTGGAAAAGTCTCTGTACCCTTTTGGCAATGAGGATTGCTATAAAATGTCCTAGAAAGCTCTGTCGGGAAGTGATTGCACAGTTGTGCAGTTCAGGCTGTCTCCTGAGATTTCCTCTGGGTTCCCTTTCGCGCGGTCACTGTGTAATGACAGAAGCTGACAGACGGTGAAGAGAGGGCTCTCGATCTTTATCTTAGCACAGACTCACATTCAACATAATCCAATACAGCTGAAATACAGCTGATGCTGGTGGGAAGGTGTGATACTGTGATTTATAATAAGAAATACGTATTTGGCCTTCATTCCTGGTTCTGGCATAGAGCTCCTAAAGGCTTGGAATTTTCTAAATGAGGAGTGTGATAAAGGTCTCTTGCTATGTTAATGAGGTGACTTAGGAATGATAGGTGGTTGCCAGTGTTACCCTAGCCCCTGGCCATATAAGACATTAACCACAACCCTGCTCAGAACAACCCTAATATGTTCTCTTTAACTTACACGAAACCACAACAAGAGGAAGGAGGACACGGCTGAGACATATAGTTGAAACCAGTTAAAACTAGTTGAAGGCAACATGGCAGTCTGACTTGACATAGACCCCGCAGCTCATTATATGTTCATTGGAATATATTACCATATTGTGGAACACACCCACCAACGCCATGACAGTTTACAAATGCCATGGCAACAGCAGGATATAACCACATGAGGAAAGAAAAGAGGTGGCACTCCTGTTCCCCTGAAAAGTCTGTCTAGTTCCCCACATACCTATGAATATTCCTCCCCTTCATTACCTTGACCCCTTATAACAGCTGCTTAATCACCCCAAGAGCTGAGAAGTTGATCTGTGAACTTAGTTCCCACTTCTCCATTCTTTGGCCATTGAATAAAGCTTGCACTCTTCAAACTCAGCTTTGGTTTTGTTTCAAATTCACAACACTGAACCAGAAAGAACCCTCCAGGGAAGGGACAGATTGTGGGTGTGAGGCCCACCCATGTGCCCCTCCCCAGAGCTCCACCGAATATGGGTCAGAGTCCCATGGGAGTGAGGAGAAATTAGTAACACCAGTGAAGCCAATCAGGTGAACTTTCAGACTCCCCACTCATCCAAAACCCCTGACCTCCAGGGAGGGAAATGGGGCTGGAGATTGAGTTCAAGCACCACTGGTCAATGATTTCATCAATCTTGCCTAGGTAATGAAGCCTCCATGAAAACCCATAAGGACTGGGTTCAGGGTACTTCTGGGTTACTCAACACATGAGAGAGAGTGGCACTCTGAGAGGACACGGAAGCTCTGCACCCTTCCCCATACCTTGCCCTATGCATCTCTTCCTCTGGTTGTTCCTGAGTTATATCCTTTCATAATAAACTGGTAATCTAGTGAGTAAACTGGCTTCCTGAGTTCTGTGAGGCGCCCTAGCAAATTAATCGATCAGAAGCACAGATGACAACCTGGACTTGCCACTGGTATCTGAAGCAGAGGGCAGTCTTGTGGGACTGAGCCCTTAACCTGTGGAATCTGATGCTGTCACTGGAAAGGCAGTTCAGAACTGAGTTGATTGACTCGCAGGACACCCAGCTGGTGTCAGAAAATTGCTCGGTGTGGGGAATCACTGTGCCCCCCTACTATCACACACTGGAATTGGTGACCAGAACTGTCGGTTTTCCCACACGTCCCAAAATTCTGAGAAGCTTCGTAAAGCCTCCTTTCTCTCACAGTATCTTCAACCCATCCAGTTACATCATATCCAAATGTCATGACAGCAATTTGTGTCTATAGTTACCCGACTACGTTACAGATGAAAAAGAGAAGAGAATCATTCAATGTATCCAACACTTATTTTACTCCCATGGAGTTTATCCCATACCACACCTTCCTGCAAACTGCTCACAATAGCCCTCATGTCTATATTCTATTCAAATGAACACTTTAATCAGATGTTACATTCAGTTACTAGAACATGCTATGTAAATGTACAGGAGCCTGACAGATGGTGATGTAGCTTCATGGCTTAAATAACACTAGCACTTGCTGCAGTCTATGTTATTACTCAGTCTGCCTTTATTATGGCTTTAAAAACTAATTTTTAAAAGTGCACAATTCCTTTGGGCTACTCTGTTTAGGAAAACTTAGGGATAAAACATTTCCAGTAATAAATAAATTAGCTGTATACAAGTTCAGATAATAAAAATGTCAAATACTGGAAAAAAATCTTAATTAGCTCAATTTAAATATGGAGCCATTTCATTTAAATATCTAACTTGAACCTTCAGTGTTTCACTTATTTTACGTGTTAATCCCATTATACCAGGTCTTATTTCAGTAATTTCTCGACTATCCCAGACAAGATATTAAAAAAACTCAACTCCTGTCAATTACATTATCTGTCTTCATGTGATCAGGAGGACAGACTTCTGCCTGCTCCCTACATGGGAGTCACAATAAGAAAAGAATTTCCCCAAAACACTAGCGAAGAGCAAATAATGGTCACTCAGAACAAGGACTGCACGGCTGTGAACAGTCACATTCTGCCTCCAGAGCCTTCACTTCAGCAAACAAGGGCGGATTCCTCTCAACACTCAACTTTGGCTGAGAAACACTGAGGTCACAGACTGAGCCATGATGCAGAGGCTATAGACACTGACAAAAGTACTCCTGGTAAGGTGGCAGGGCTGTCAAGCAGTGCCTTTCCATCAACAACAAATGCCTGCATTTGTCATTGTCAACAAGGCTCAGGAGCATGATTCAGTTTTTCTCAAAATGTCATGACATCCTGCTGAATCTTCTTCCACTAGGCCTGTTGAGACCAGAGGAACCGATCACATTTCTCAAGCATGCTTTGTATCAAGGCTCTGAAATCCCAAAGAAAAAAAACAAGCAAATTTAGTTGTCATTGTTCATTCTTCATAGAAAACTTAAACACTCACAGGGAATTAGATGATTCAAAAAGCTGACTGATTTTGTGCATCAAAAGACACAACACAGATTGTGTGCATCAAAAGACACAATAGAGGGGCCGGCCCCGTGGCCTAGTGGTTAAGTTTGGCACGCTCCCTTTCAGTGGCCCAGGTTCATGGGTTCAGATCCCGGGCGTGGACCTACATCACTTGTCAGCCATGCTGTGGCAGCGACCCAAGTATAAAATAAAGGAAGACTGGCACAGATGTTAGCTCAGGGCTAATCTTCCTTAGTGAAAAAAAAAAAAAGACGACGATGACACAACAGAGTGGAAAGGCATCCTATGAAAAGGCATCCCATCTAACAGAATAGAAAATATTTGTAAATCATATAGCTGATAAAGGGTTAATATGCAGAATATATAAAGAACTCATACAACAACAACAACAACAAATTATGTAATTAAAGACTGGGCAAAAGGCTTGAATAGGTATTTCTCAAAAGATGGTATACAAATGACCAACAAGCACATGAAAAGATGTTCGACATCACTAATCACTAGGGAAATGCAAATAAAAACCACAATGAGATATCACCAAACACCCATTAGGATAGCTATTATCAAATAAAACAGAAAATACCTAGTGTTGGCAAGGATGTGGAGAAATTGGAACTCTTGGACACTGCAGGTGGGATGTAAAAGAGTGCAGCTTCTATGGAAAACAGTATGGAGGTTCTTCAAAAAATTAAAAATAGGGGCTGGCACGGTGGCCTAGTGGTTAAGTTCAGTGCGCTCCACTTCAGTGGCCTGGGTTCAGTTCCTGGGTGCAGACCTACACCACTTGTCAGCAGCCATGCTGTGACAGCGACCCACATACAAAATAGAGGCAGACTGGCAGCCGATGTTAGCTCAGGGCCAATATTCCTCAGCAAAAAAAAAAAAAAATTTAAAAATAAAATTACTATATGACCCAGTAATTCCACTTCTGGGCACATACCCAAAAGAAATGAAAGCAGGGTCTCAAAGAAATATTTATAGACCCATGTTCATAGCAGCATTACTTACAATAGCTAAGACGTGGAAGTAACCCAAGTATCCATCAATGGAAGAATGGAAAAATAAAATGTAGTATATCCACACAATGGAATATTATTCAGCCTTAAAAAGGAAGGACATTCTGACACATGTTACAACATGGATGAACGTTGAGGACATTAAACTAAGTCAAATAAGCCAATCACAAAAAGACACTGTATGATTCCACTTATATGAGGTACTTAGAGTAGTTAAAATCATAGAAGCAGAATAGAATGATAGTTGCTAGGGCTGGGTAGAGGGGGAAAGTGAACAATTGCTATTTAATGGGTACAGAGTTTCAGTTTTGCAAGACGAAAAAGTTCTGGAAACTGGTTGCACGATGATGTGGATATACCTAATACTACTGAAATGAACACTTAAAAATGGTTAAGATGGTAAATTTTATGTTATCTGTATTTTACCACAATTAAAAAAATAAAACCTGACTGAGACAATTAGGAATCTGGTACCAATAACATTCTTAAATTGGGTATTGACCCTAATCCAAACAGTTCTTGGTCATAATGATGAATGAAATATTACTTTAGCCTCTTCCCTTATTCACCTTAATCAACAGATGAGTCTCAGGCCCCTCATCTGTTAGCAAGGGGCTGGGACTGGATGATCTCTATACTCCTGTCCACCTCTGAAAATCTGTGCAGTTCTATATTCCCCAAGCACCTATGGAGAGGGCATAACAATGGCATGACAGACAGGTATTACCTCTGCCTTTTCTCAGCAATCCTCAGAATATCGCAGGTTCTGGTAAACCTCTCTGACAGCTCAAGGGTCAGACCACATTCCTGTAGCAGTGACCAGGCCTGATCTGGGCCCATGGCCTTAGCTAACAGGAGCGCCACGTTCTCCACATTGATGGGGGAAGGCCCATCACTGAAGTTCCCATTTGGTGACTTCTTGGGGGCTGGCCTTGTGCTCTTGTTCTGTACGAGATGTAGGAGAAGCTTCCATTCCTCCACCGTCTCTGGGATCCAACCTGTACAAACACACAGAAACCAGGCTGGCTCTGACCACTCTTAGCACTCCGCCTGCATACAGGAGACAGTCAAAACCGTTGGTGAAAACGTTTACTATCAAAACATAAAAATATTGAAGAACATAATCTCATCACCCGAACACCAAGTTGTTTCCTGAACATTTGTTGAATAAATAGTTCATGATACGGAGAAGCCACAAAATTAGCTTCAGAATTCTCTCACCCACTCACCCACTCACTCACTCAGTAAGTACCCAGGACACCTCTATGCCAGGCACAGGATGTGCACTAGGAACAAATCAGACATAACGATCCCTGCCCTCTTGTGGAGCTTACAGTCTAGTAAAGGAGACAGGACTTAGACAAACACATACATATATCTATACTTATAAACTGTGCTAAGTGCTACAAAGGAAAAGATCAAGGAACCATTAAAAAGAATGGCAGGTTTTTGGGGGGATCTGAGAAGGGCTCTATGAGGAAGCGACGTTTAAACAGACAGCTGAAGATGAGACCAGCTTACAGAGCATGTGCATGTGGCCCACATATGTGCAAACCTGGGGTGGGGGGCATCAGGAACGGAGGGTGAAGGAGCTTGTATTTCTGACACAGGAAACATGGAAGACATCTCTACACAGGAGAGAAGTTGGTGAGTTCAAAACTCAAAAAAGGCCTATCGTGCCCAAAGGCAGTAGTGAGTAGTGAGAAAGACATGACAGGGCCAGGCCTTAAGGGACCAGCTTAAGAATCCAGATTTTATTCTTTTATTCTGAGTTTAATGAGTTTAATCCAATTTTTTTTTTTTTTTTTTTTGTAAAGAGATCAGCCCTGTGCTAACATCTGCCAATCCTCCTCTTTTTTCTGCTGAGGAAGACTGGCCCTGGGCTAACATCCGTGCCCATCTTCCTCCACTTTATATGGGACGCCACCACAGCATGGCTTGCCAAGCAGTGCATCGGTTTGCGCCCAGGATCCGAACCGGCGAACCCCAGGCCGCCGCAGCGGAGCACACACACTTAACTGCTTGTGCCACGGGGCCAGCCCCGTAATCCAATTTTTTTTTTAAAGAACCATTCTGGCTGCTGTAAGGAAAATGAATTAAAGGTCAGCAAGAATGGAAATTAGATGACCAATTATGAGGTTACTGCAGCAGTCTAGGCAAGTCGCTAGGACCAGGGTAACGGTGGAGGAGCAAAAGGAAGTACATGGATATAAGATATATATATTTGCCAGTAAAATCACCACGCCTCGGAGAGTGATACTAACATGAGCTATGAAGAGACAGAAGTGTCAAGAAAAGACCCCCATTTAATACACCAAGGGTAAGAACAGCTGTCGTAATTATAGTAAAAAAATATCAAGGGTACTTTTATCCGGACAGGGAGGATTTTAGGGATATTTATTTTCTTTATGTTTCCTGAATTTCCCATTTCTTTCTATAACAAACTGCATGTTGTAACTTTAAAAACATAAACCATTCGTATCTGAACTTCTCTGGTTATTTTTCAGAAGTGAATGCATGGCTATAGCTCTAATCCTACAAAACCATCCGGCCCACTTGTTTCATTTCTGAAACAATAATGATCTCACTAATGATTGCTATAGCTGAAGCTAACCCCTGCCAGTCACCTGGCTTCCCTGCTCCCTGCTAACTTTGCCTCCCCACACCCACAGGTCACACTGCTGGACGAAGGATCCCGATGTCACGCTGCTGGCGTCTCTGCACTGAGATGAATAAACGACAGTGTAACACAGACCACAACCACTGCTCTAGTGCAGGAGGAGCTCTCAGACCTCAGACATCAGTGTCAAGTCTTTACCTTCGGATGGCTATTGTATCTGTGTGGGATCCATGAAAATTAAAATTAAAAAAAAAAAAGTATCTAAATACACAGGAAGGCTTAGGGAATCTGACTGCAACTCTACTTCGAGTTCATCTTATCGCTCTCTAACTTCTGCCTGTGTAAAAAGGCAACACGATGCGGAGATAAGAACCTGAGCACATACTTTAGAGAAAGTCAGACCTGGCTCTGAACCCCAGCTCCGACATTAACTAGTTGTACGACTTTGGGGAAACCAATTGTCCTTTTTCTGGGCCTCAGTTACAACTTCTGTAAAACAGAAGTAATAGTAACCATCCCACGCGTTTGTTATCTCATTTAAACAGCATATGGAAAAGCAGCTAGCACAGAGCCTAACACACGTAGGCTCTCATTATATAGAAAACCTGCCTGTACTTTATTCCTAATTATGATTTCATGATATACCAAGTGGTACAGATCAAAAATACTCCACAAATTTGACAGCTAGCTAGAATTATATACATGGTCATTGAAATGTTTATCGAATTTCCTTATTGAAAATTCTGGAGTGACTTCTAAAATACCACAACCAAGAGTAACCAACTGGGATTTACTTACCATTGTCCCCTTCCATCAGGCTCATATCATTCAGATACACAATGTTGGTGAAGGCCTCTCTTCTTCTCTGCAGCTCCAAACAGAGCATAAGATATCCTGGCCAGAAACTAAAGAGACCAAAGTTGAAGAAAGCAAAAGAGGCAGTGAATTTATCTGGAGCTGTGCTGTCCAATACAGTAGATACTGGCATCAGGTGGCTATTTAAATTTAAATTAATTAAAAGTAAATAAAATTAAAGAGTCAGTTCTTCAGTTGACCAATCCATATTTCAAGTACTCAGTGGCCACACGCAGACAGTGGCTCCCATATTGGACAGTGCAGTAGAACATTTCCATTATCACAGAAAGTTCTATTAGACAGCCTTGATCTAGAGCATTTAAGAAAAAAAGTAAAAGCTAGTGACAAATACTGACATTGGAGGCCAAACGCCAATTAGGAGATATTTAAGCTTATACATTTTATAAACTTTAAGATTCAATAAAAAATTAGCATGTTTCTCCCCCAAATATGGAAACTTTGGAAGTTCTCCTTCCCCCTCCTTCATTTGCTATATCCAGTATCTACAAGTCCCACTGCATTTTCCTTTGAAATGTCCCTTGGACGTGCTCCCTCTGCTGCCCTGCTAATCACCAATTCAGTCATACCTGAACTACTGCAACACCTTCCCAGCTGGCCTTCCTGTCTCCAATCCTTCTCACGTACGACACCAGAAATGATCTTCAGAAAGCTCCATTTGCATCATGTCATTTTTGTACCAAAAAGTCTAAAAAGGTCTCTGCTGATAACTAAATTCTTCTGACTCCCTTTCAGGGTCCTATATGATCTCATCATCTACCACCTGGCCAGTCTTGTCCCCCATTATCAGTGAGCAAATATGTATCAAGTACCTACCACTGTATGAATTAGACATTATGAGGGAAAAGAAGACTCGGGTCCCTATCTCCAAAAGATTGTAATCCTGGTGAAGGCCCAAAATAACATCCTTAGGCAATAAATAACTAATACGTGGTATGGATAAAGCCATGTCAGTTTCTCAGGCCCCTGCTCTTGCTGTTTCTCTCGCCTAACCTGCTCTCCTTCTGGCTCCTATACAAATACAAATCCTCCCCAGCCTACAGGGCTTACCTCCAAAGTCTCACCCCGTCCCTGAGTCCTTCACCAGCTATTCTGTTGAGCCCTTTCTGATCCCTCCCGTCTCGGAAACCCTGTATCAATTATAACTTGCATGACATAGTCTGGTGCTTAATTCAATGCCATCCTCAGGCCTGAGAACTGGGGCTAACAACTAAGCAGAAGGGGGAGAGAGGAATCAGCAAGGCCAGTCTCTTCTACACAAAGAAAAAACATGTAAACATTTTAAAGGAAAAAGATATTTACTTTACTATCACTTTAAAGATAAAAGTACTTTTACGTAGCAAAGAGAATTCCGAAATGATAAAGCATATCAATTCAGGCCCTTAACTACAAAGTTATTAACTAAAATGACTCTAATCTTAAGTTCAGCTTCTAAGAAAATTCTCACTTACCCATGAGACCTACAGATGTCAGTCATTTTCTCTTTGGTTGTAAAATCTGCAGGGAGTTTAATTAGATGAAGGATCAGCTGACTATAACCCCAGGAAAACAAGTGTGAATGAGGCCTGTGAAATGAAAAACTCTCAGTACACTAGACAGGAAATAAACTCTACAAAATGCTTATTAGTCATCTAACAGGTAAGAACAGAGTTTAATTATATTTGTTCCAATATTATTATATTTTCAAACATTTCTACTTGGCTTTCGAAAAATTAAAAATAGTTATTTTTCCTATAACAAATACCCGTTCATTTTTTTAAATTAGACATTTTAGGTAATCAAAAGCAAAAGAAAAAAAGCCCATAATTTCATCACTCACAGATAGCCATTGTATATCCTAACAGACCATGGTCTAGGTATAAACGATAGGCATTTGAGGGGCTTTTAAAAAGCTTCTCCTGGAGGAAATCACATTTTTGATACATTATAAGTATTAGTATTTCTGATACATTACAAGTGTATTTTTTTGGGGCCGGCCCCATGGCTTAGCGGTTAAGGGCGCGCGCTCCACTACTGGCAGCCCGGGTTCAGATCCTGGGTGCGCACCGAGGCACCGCTTGTCTGGCCATGCTGAGGCCGCATCCCACATACAGCAACTAGAAGGATGTGCAGCTATGACATACAACTATCTACTGGGGCTTTGGGGGGAAAAAGGGAAAAAAAAGGAGGAGGATTGGCAATAGATGTTAGCTCAGGGCCAGTCTTACTCACCAAAAAAAAAAGAGGAGGATTGGCATGGATGTTAGCTCAGGGATGATCATCCTCACAAAAAAATAAATAACTAGGTAAATAAATAAATAAAACAAGTGTATTTTTTATGAATCCTATTTTTTCAAAAAATCCTAAATCAGGTTACGGCTGGAAATCCCTTGGCAATTTCCAGGAAGAAACCACAAACACACACCATTTTCTCCCTCTAACACAGCCTTAATCACCAAGGGCTCTTCAGGTGGGCCCATGAGAGAGCTTCAGGGTGTTAGCCTAATTCTCTGAAACATGTGCAAATGTTGCCTGGATGTGCGTTTTTCTGAGAGAACAGAAAATCTAAGACCCCATCAGATTCTTACAGGGTCTGTGACTCATCAAGTATTCAGAAGCACTAAGAAGCACACTCAATCTCGTTACTACCATGACTGGGTCAGTCTCTTCCATAGCTGTTCCTGAAGTAAGCCAAGAATGTGTCATGTGAATAAACTGATTCCACTTTAAAGGAATATCAGAGCTTCGAAAGAGGACTCTTTCCATACCTGGGGTCTCCTTCATCGTCCATGGTGCTGGTGCTTGGGGGAGCATCATGGGACACTGCCAAAAGCAGCCAATCCAATCTTAAAGACTCTGGTTGTAGAAGGGCCTCGAGGAAGGATGGCCTAAGAGAAAGTTGGGAGAAAAAGCACCAATCTTCATGCTGAGAAAGGAAGCATAAGATGTGAGGATGTGAAGAAAATGTTATTAAGGGATCAATATAGCAGATGAAATAATTTGAAAACCCTTCTGCTACAAAATGTCTAGAAATACTGGTGAAAATCTAATAGCCTTTTAAGTGAATAGTTGAGCCCCAAGATAATAAAGAAAATACCAAAGGACAAAAGAAAAAAGAGAGAGAAACAAAAACCAGTATGGCGGTGGGGGGGGGGTCCAGCCTGGTGGCATAATGGTTGAGTTTGGCGCACTCCGCTTTGGCGGCCCAGGTTCATGGGTTCGGATCCCAGGCGTGGACCTGTACTACGCCGCAGCCATGCTGTGGCAGTGACCCACATACAAAATAGAGGAAGACTGGCACAGATGTTAGCTCAGGGCTAACCTTCCTCAAGCAAAAAGAGGAGGATTGGCAACAGATGTTAGCACAGGGAGAATCTTCCTCAATAACAACACAAAAAAAACAGAAAACAAAAAAAAACAGTATGGGCCGGCTCCGTGGCTTAGCGGTTAAGTGCGCGCGCTCTGATGCTGGCGGCCCGGGTTCGGATCCCAGGAGCACCCCGAGGCACCACTTCTCCGTCCAACGTGAGGCCGAGTCCCACGTACAGCAACTAGAAGGATGTGAACCTATGACATACAACTATCTACTGGGGCTTTGGGGGGAAAAAACTGAATAAATAAAAAATCTTTAAAAAAAAAAAACAGTATGGCAATGTGAATCAGAGGGAGAAAGGGAGGGAGGAAGTGGCCAGGCTCAACAACCAAGGGGCACAGGTGTTTATGGTCACGCGGAAAGAGGAAATGAGGACTCAGCCTAAAAAGCGGCCGAA
Organism: Ceratotherium simum simum; assembly: GCF_057802395.1. Taxonomy (NCBI): domain Eukaryota; kingdom Metazoa; phylum Chordata; class Mammalia; order Perissodactyla; family Rhinocerotidae; genus Ceratotherium; species Ceratotherium simum. The sequence continues at coordinate 12,205,078 of NC_141906.1, read as the reverse complement.
GAGCTGGAACTGAGATCCACCCACAAAAAGCTGGGATATCGTCAATAAAAAGGTGGCAATAAATCCACTTACCATGGGCCAGCCCCGCGGCTTAGCGGTTAAGTGCGCACACTCCGCTACTGGCGGTCCGGGTTCGGATCCCGGGCACGCACCAAGGCACCGCTTCTCCCGCCATGCTGAGGCCGCGTCCCACATACAGCAACTAGAAGGATGTGCAACTATGACATACAACTATCTACTGGGGCTTTGGGGAAAAACAGGAGGAGGATTGGCAATAGATGTTAGCTCACAGCTGGTCTTCCTCAGCAAAAAAAGAGGAGGATTGGCATGGATGTTAGTTCAGGGCTGATCTTCCTCACAAAAAAAAAAAAAAAATACACTCACCAGCAGAGACAATAAGGAAGCTGAGCTGTCTTAGCCTAGGCCTTGGAACAGGGGTTTAATTTTACATTGATGATCCGAAAATCCCTGAGAGGGAGAGGGAGGGAAGGGAAGTGCAGAATGTGCACATTTGTGGTGCGTGCTGTGAACTGTGAAAGAACAGGACGTGACTGCCAAAATCCTTCTCTTCCATGGTAGGGACCTCAAGCCTGTAGCAGTTGATAGTAAAAATGTTACAACTGCTTATACAAGAGCAACAATGCCCTACCAAAAGAAAAGAGAGTGCAATATTCCCCCCTTCTCACCGTTGATCTTCAGGCCTTGATTTCACCAGACTGTCTAAATAGGCCAAAAACTGAGCAGGATGATGACGACAAAGTTGCATGACATCCGAAGGCAAAATGGATGGGTAAAACCTGATTAAGGCTCGAAGGGCAGATTCCCCAAATTTCTCATACAATCTGCATTTAAAAATAAAACATGTGAGTAACGTCAGCAACACGGCAGAGTGAGCTGTTCCCTGCGTCTCTCCCCCTTCAAACTACAACTAAAAGGACATTCCCTGATCAGCAGAGGACACCCACACAGCACACCAGGCCACCTGAGAAACCCGAGCAGCTACAGATCTGAAGGTGGATGGACTACCCCAGGGGAGGTGGCAGAGATAGGTGAGCACCCTCTGGATCCCAGACACCCAGAGCACACATGTGACTACTTTCCTGGGTAGAGCAATCATAGCACCACTGTGGCCCCGAGGGTAGGAGCGTGCCTCAGAGCAACTGTGGAAACAGATGACAGCAGCCCTGAGCCCCCGTGTGATTGCTTCTCCATCTAGTGGGAGAGCCCTCAGGGCCACACGACCCACAGAAAGCAGTGCAGGCTTGGACCCAGTGGGGAAGCCCTGCCCACCAAGCACAAAGGCTGGTGAGACCTAGGAGCAGAGGGCAGCTGAGCTGACCCACAGGTGAACAAGCTCCCAGCTGCCACAAACGCCCACAGTACTGCCGCAGCCCTGAACAGGGGAAGCGTGTCTCAGCAGGACTGTGGGAGCAGGCAGCAGTAGCCCTGAGCCCCCGTGTGATTACTCTTGTCTGGTAGGAGAAACCACAATCCCACCAAGGTCCCAAGGAGTGGCTTTGGCTTGGTCCCAGAGGGGAGGCCCCGCCCACCAAGCACAAAGGCTGGTGCGACCTAGGAGCAGAGGGTAGCTGAGATCCCAGTCCGGGCAAACAAGCTCCCGGCTGCCGTGAACACCCATGGTACTTCTGCAGCCCCAAAGAGGGGAAGTGTGTCTCGGTAGGACTGTGAGAGCGGGTGGCGGTAGCCCTGAGCCCCCATGTGATTACTCTCTCATCCAGTGGGAGAATCTACAATCCCACCAGGTCCCAGGGAGTGGCTTTGGCTTGGTCCCAGAAGGGAAGTCCCACCCACCAAGCACCACAGCTGGTGCGACCTAGGAGCAGAGGACAGCAGAAACCGAATGAGCCTTTGGCTCCCATGAAAGCCCATAGTACTGCTGCAGCCCCAAAGGGGGAGCACAACTTGGCGGGACCGTGGAAAGAGGTGACAACAGCCCCGAGCCCCCCGCGTGACGACTTTCGCATTAGGTGAGAGACCCCACAGGGCTGCTGCGATACCAAGGAGTGACCCACACTCAGAAAGGCACAGCTGACAGGGATCGCAGCGGAGGGATCAGATTACACAGCTGCTGCCCACCCCCCGCAGTGGCAGGAGATGGAACCTGCATCAAGAAACTATCACTACAGGCTGGCACAAATCCACTCCATCAAATGGTATAAAGAAATTTATTAATACTCCAGATGAGAAGGAAAAAGACAAACACCCAAAAATCAATCCTGAAGGAAGAGAAATCTACAATCTAAGTGACAAAAGAATTCAAGACACCCATCATAAGAACACTCAATGAGCTACAAGAGAATTCTGAAAGACAGTTCAATGAACTCAGGAACCAAATTATTGAACAGAGGGAATTCTTCACAAAGGAGATCGAAACTATAAAGAAAAACCAAACAGCAGTGTTAGAGATGAAAAACACAATGGATGAGATCAAGAAAAATCTGGAGTCCTTAAACAACAGAATGGACAATATGGAGGATAGAATTAGCAATCTGGAGGATAGGAACACAGAAATGCTTCAGGTGGAGGAGGAGAGAGAATTTAGACTAAAAAAAAATGAAGAAATTCTCCAAGAAATATCCGACTCAATTAGGAAATGCAACATAAGGATTATAGGTATTCCAGAAGGAGAAGAGAGGGAAAAACGAGCAGAGAGCTTGTTCAAAGAAATAATAACTGAGAACTTCCCAAACCTGGAGAAGGAGCTGGAATTATATGTAACAGAAGCCAACAGAACTCCTAATTACATCAACGTAAAAAGACCTTCCCAAGGCATATATTAATAAAGCTGGCAAAAGTCAACGACAAAGAAAACATATTAAAGGCAGCAAGGCAGAAGAGAATCACCTACAAAGCAAGCCTTATCAGGCTCTCAACAGATTTTTCAGCAGAAACTTCACAGGCTAGGAGAGAGTGGAATGATATATACAAAATTTTGAAAGACAAAAACTTTCAGCAAATACATTATATCCAGCAAAAATATCCTTCAGATATGATGGAGAAATAAAAATTTTCCCAGATAAAAGCTGAGGGAGTTCATTGCCACAAGACACCCCCTACAAGATTTGATCAAGAAGGCCCTCATACCTGAAAAAAAAGAAAGGAAGGGTTTACAAAGCCTTGAGCAAGGGGATAAACAGGCAGACAAAATCAGAAAATTGCAACTCTCTATTAGAACAGATTAGCAAACACTTAGTTATCACACTAAAGATAAAGGGAAGGAAAATACCAAAAATAAATACCATCACTTCGTTTTAACCACAAATTCACAACACGTAACAGAATAAGTTGTGACAACAACAACTTAGAAGGGGAAAAGGAAAGGGATGAAACCTGTTTAGACTAAGGGAACAAGAGGCTATCAAGGAATGGACTATCTCATCTACAAGATCTTTTATACAAACCGCACGGTAACCACTAAACAAAAAATCAGTACAAGGACATGTGTGTGGTGATGGGTTGTAATTAGTATTTTGGTGGTGAACATGATGCAATCGATGCAGAAATAGAAATACAATGATGTACACCTGAAATTTTTACAATGTTATAAACCAATGTTACTGCAATAAACAAAAAATTAAAAAAAAAAAAAACAGGACAAGGACACAAATGATAAATAAAGATAAAACTGAGAATACCATCATAGAGAGCCACCAAACTGAATTAGCAGTCCAAAACACATGGAACAAGAAACAAGGGAAATACATAACAACTGAAAAACAAGCGATAAAATGGCAGCATTAAGCCCTCATATATCAATAATCACTCTAAATGTGAATGGATTGAATTCCCCAATCAAAAGACAGAGGCTGGATGGATTAAAAAACAAGACCCAACAATTTGCTGCCTCCAGGAAACATATCTCAGCTCTAAAGACAAAGACAGGCTTAGAGTGAAGGGATGGAAGACGATACTCCAAGCTAATGGCAAGCAAAAGAAAGCAGGTGTTGCCATACTTCCATCAGACACAGTAGACTTCAAGATGAAAAAGGTAAATGAGAGGGGCAATATATAATGATAAAAGGGACACTCCACCAAGAAGACATATCACTTATAAATATATATGCACCCAACACAGGAGCACCAGAGTACATAAAGCAACTATTAACAACCCAAAAAGGAGATATCAACAGCAATACAATAATAGTAGGGGACCTTAACACCCCACCTTACATCAACGGATAGATCATCCAGACAGAAAGTCAACAAGGAAATAGTGGACTTAAACAAAAAACTAGACTAAATGAACTTAATAGATATATATAGAGCACTCTAGCCAAAAACAGCAGATTACACATTCTTCTCAAGTGCAAATGGAACATTCTCAAGGATAGACCATATGTTGGGAAACAAGGCAAATATGTATAAATTTAAGAAGACTGAAATCATAACAAGCATCTTTTCCGACCATAAAGCTATGAAACTAGAAATCAACTACAAGAAAAAAGCTGGGAAAGTGACAAAAATGTGGAGACTAAACAACATGCTACTGAACAACCAATGGATCGTTAGAGAAATTAAAGGAGAAATCAAAGAATATCTGGCGACAAATGAAAATGAAAATACACCATACCAACTCACATGGGATGCAGCAAAAGCAGTCCTGAGAAGGAAATTCATAGCAATACAGGCTCACCTTAACAAACAAGAAAAATCCCAAATAAGCAATCTTAAACTACACCTAACAGAATTAGAAAAAGAAGAGCAAACAAAACCCAAAGTCAGCAGGAGGGAAATAATAAAAATTAGAGCAGAAATAAATGAAATTGAAACCAAAAAACCAGTAGATAGGATCAATGAAACAAAAAGCTGGTTCTTTGAGAAGATAAACAAAACTGACAAACCCTTAGCCAGACTCACCAAGAAAAAAAGAGAGAAGGCTCAAAGAAATAAAATTAGAAATGAAAGAGGAGAAATCACAACAGATACCAGAGAAATACAAAGGATTATAAGAGAATACTATGAAAAACGATATGTCAACAAATTGGACGATCTAGAAGAAATGGATAAATTCTTAGACACATACAACCTCCCAAAACTGAATCAAGAAGAAATAGTGGATCTGAATAGCCCAATCACAAGTAAAGAGATTGAAACAGTAATCAAAAACCTCCCAAAAAATAAAAGTCCAGGACCAGATGGCTTCTCTGAAGAATTTTACCAAACATTCAAGGAAGATTTAGTACCTATCCTTCTCAAACTATTCCAAAAAATAGAGGAAGATGGAACACTTCCTAACACATTCTACAAGGCCAACATAACTCTGATACCAAAGCCAGACAAGGACAATACAAAGAAGGAAAATTACAGGCCAATATCACTGATGAATATAGACGCAAAAATCCTCATCAAAATATTGGCAAACCGAATACAGGAATACATTAGAAAGATCATATACCATGATCAAGTGGGATTTATACCAGGGACACAGAGATGGTTCAACATCTGCAAATCAATCAATATGATATACCACATCAACAAAATGAGGAATAAAAACCACGTGATCATCTCAATAGATGCAAAGAAAGCATCTGACAAGATCCAACTCCATTTATGATAAAAACTCTCAACAAAATGGATATAGAAGGAAAGTACCTCAACATAATAAAGGCCATATACGACAGACCCACAGCCAACATCATACTCAACAGGGAAAAACTGACAGCCATCCCTCTGAGAACAGGAACAAGACAAGGGTGCCCACTCTCATCACTCTTATTCAGCATAGTATTGAAGACAAGAAAAAGGAATAAAAGGAATCCAAATAGGCAATGAAGAAGTGAAACTCTCGCTGTTTGCAGATGACATGATTTTATATATAGAAAACCTTAAAGAATCCATCAGAAAACTATTAGAAATAATCAACAACTACAGCAAAGTTGCAGGATACAAAATCAACTTCCAAAAATCAGTTGCATTTCTATACTCTAATAATGAAATAACAGAAAGAGAACTCAAGAATATAATCCCATTTACAACTGCAACAAAAAGAATAAAATATCTAGGAATACATTTAACCAAGGAGGTGAGAGACCTATACAATGAAAACTATAGGACATTATTGAAAGAAATCGATAATGACGTAAAGAAATGGAAAGATATCCCATGCACATGGACTGGAAGAATAAATATAGTTAAAATGTCCACACTACCTAAAGCAATCTACAGATTCAATGCAATCCCAATGAGAATCCCAATGACATTCTTCATGGAAATAGAACAAAGAATCCTAAAATTCATATGGGGCAACAAAAGACCTCGAATAGCTAACATAATCCTGAGAAAAAAGAACACAGCTGGAGGCATCACAATCCCTGACTTCAAAATATACTACAAAGTGCTCGCTTCGGCAGCACATATACAAAATATACTACAAAGCTATAATAATCAAAACAACGTGGTACTGGTACAAAAACAGACACACAGATCAATGCAACACAACTAAAAGTCCAGAAATAAAACCACACATCTATGGACAGCTAATCTTTGACAAAGGAGCTAAGAACATAGAACAGAGAAAGGAAAGTCTCTTCAATAAACAGTGCTGGGAAAACTGGATAGCCACATGCAAAAGAATGAAAGTAGACCATTATCTTGCACCATACATAAAAATTAACTCAAAATGGATCAAAGACTTGAAGGTAAGACCTGAAACTATAAAACTCTTAGAAGAAAATATAAGCAGAACACTCTTTGACATCAGTCTTAGAGGGATCTTTTCGAATTCCATGTCTACTTGGGCAAGAGAAACAAAAGAAAAAATAAATAAGTGGGACTTCATCAGACTAAAGAGCTTCTGCAAGGCAAAGGAAACCAGGATCAAAACGAAAAAACAACCCACCAGCTGGGAGAAGATATTTGAAAATCATACATCTGACAAGGGGTTAATCTCCATAATATATAAAGAACTCACACAACTGAACAACAAAAAAACAAATAACGCAATCAAAAAATGGGCAGAGGATATGAACAGACATTTTTCCAAAGAAGATATACAGATGGCCAACAGGCATATGGAAAGATGTTCAACATCACTGATCATCAGGGAAATGCAAATCAAAACTACACTAAGATATCACCTTACACATGTGAGAATGGCTATAATCTACTATTTTGTCTACTAAGACAAAAAATAACAAATGTTGGAAAGGATGGGGAGAAAAGGGAACCCTAATCCACTGCTGGTGGGAATGCAAACTGGTGCAGCCTCTATGGAAAACAATATGGAAAGTCCTCAAAAAATTAAAAATAGAAATACCTTATAATCCAGCTATCCCACTTCTGGGTATTTATCCAAAGAACTTGAAATCAACAATCCAAAGAGGCTTATGCACCCTTATGTTCATTGCAGCATTATTCACTATAGCCAAGATGTGGTAGCAACCCAAGTGTCCATCAACGGATGATTGGATAAAGAAGATGTGGTATATTTATATACAATGGAATACTACTCAGCCATAAAAAAAGACAAAATCGTCCCATTTGCAACAACATGGACGGACCTGGAGGGTATTGTGTTAAGTGAAGGAAGTCTGACAGAGAAAGACAAACACTGTATGACTTCACTCATACGTGGAATATAAACTAACACACGGACAGAGAGAACAGTTTGGTGGTTACCAGGGGGAAGGGAGTTGGGGGGTGGGCACAAGGGGTGAAGGGGCGCACTTATGTGGTGACTGACAAATAATAATGTACCACTGGAATCTCACAATGTTATAAACTATTATGACATCAATAAAAAAACAAAAAACAAAAAAAAAAAACACGTAAGCCTCCAACTTCAGTGAGATGATACAACTTGGTTACATTATCAAAGTATTTATTAGAAAAAATAAATCAATACACTAACAAGAAGCTTCCCAACATACAACTGAGTAAAACTTTAGAGACTAAGACAAAAAAAACTGCATGTGCTTTAGTTCATAGAAACAACATATAGTACAACTTACAGGGTAGCATAAGCAATTAACAAAGGACTGTCATAAGGGACCGAGTCATCCAATAACTTTAATCTTGTTGGTAGGTCTCCTTCTTCCATCTCCATATACGTGGGATTGGAACTGGCCAGTTCTGAAAGAGAAAGCACACCCTTTTCCCTTCATCTCATAGCTATAAATATTCAATTTATGAACACATTCATTCAACAATCACTAGTCATGAACCTATTGTGTTCAAGGCCCAGTGTTTGTTAAGCATTGTAAGAGGCAAAGAACAAGATACAATCTCTACTTTTAAGGACCCTAAAATTAAATTGAGAGGCAAAGCATACTGAAAGTTTTAAATAAGACAAAGGAACAGAGAACCAATACATACGTGATTATCCTTGAAAAGGGTGTATGTATATGTGTGTATATAAATAATTTACATCATTAATTTTATCATAACATATATTTTATAATATATAAACTATATATCTGCCATCAAAGCCAAATTCCTCAGTGTTTTTCTAGAACCAGTGCCCCTACTCCATCTTTTAAAGCAAAATAAATTCATTAAATTTAATTAAATCAATTTTTTAAAAATATTTGACCTACTTTTCAAAAACATCAGTTATAGCAAATCTTCTTCCTCTGAAGGAAGATTTGACTTTTGGGAATAGCCAAGTCATTTAAAGCCAAGTGTGGTAAACACAGTGACTGATGATCTAGTTAAAACTACTGGTAGTTAAAAATATATATATGAATCTAAAGTAAAACGAGGTTTTTCAAGTAGTTTTCAACTGGCTCTGACAACCAACCTCAAAGAACAGTTCCACAAGCTGTTTTCCACGATTACAGCATCATTAGAAAGGTGCAGCCTGTTCAGTAGACCATTTCTAAAAAGCCAACCTTCAATTTCTGATATATCTATTTTTAAAAAAATCATTTTTTCCCAATCAGTTTCATTATTTCCAATTTGACTGTGTCAGGCAGTCAGTACTTAAAGGAATCAGAGGAGGAGGCCACCATTTAGAGCTGAGAAGTGAGGGAAAGCTTTGACTCGGGGGGAGCTAAGCCAAACTCATCCTCAGAAATTCAAGCAAGCAGCTGCATCATCTCAAACTGTGCATCACGCTTGCTCCATCCAGCTCTGGTAATAATCTAACAACCATTCAGGCTGATGGACACTCTTTTCTGCTATTTTCCCGTGACTAGGGTTGGGTATGATCACGTAACAGAGACCGATACAGCAAATTTCCAGTAAGTAATGTCAAACATTTGAACCTATTTCAAGAGAAATAACTTTTCTTATTTCACATAAAAGACAGTCTACCTCAACTCTGAAAAGGAAAATGAAATCATTTCTTATGCTTTTAAGTGCTAAATGTAAACTGAAGCAGAATCACAACCATAAATCCATGTTTCTAGAAAACTAAAAGATCTTTAAGTCAGTTATATAAAAATGTATCTCTACTTGTAACTATTCACTTTTGGAAATGAATGAAAAGTTTGCTTAAAATCTAAGTGAACTGTTAGAAACACAGCGTCTTTTATTCAAGCAGAATTTTCAATTAAGAAAATTCACCTCGGGCCGGCCTCATGGCTTAGCGGTTCAGTGCGCGCGCTCCGCTACTGGCGGCCCGGGTTTGGATCCCGGGCACACACCGACACACAGCTTCTCCGGCCATGCTGAGGCCATGTCCCACATACAGCAACTGGAAGGATGTGCAGCTATGACATACAACTATCTACTGGGGCTTTGGGGAGGAAAAAAAGGAGGATTGGCAATAGATGTTAGCTCAGAGCCGGTCTTTTTTTTTTTTTTAAAGATTTTATTTATTTATTTTTCCCCCCCAAAGCCCCAGTAGATAGTTGTATGTCATAGCTGCACATCCTTCCAGTTGCTGTACGTGGGACATGGCCTCAGCATGGCCGGAGAAGCGGTGCATCAGTGCGCGCCCGGGATCCGAACCCGGGCTGCCAGCAGCGGAGCGCGCGCACTTAACCACTAAGCCACGGGGCCGGCCCACAGAGCCGGTCTTCCTCAGCAAAAAGAGGAGGATTAGCATGGATGTTAGCTCAGGGCTGATCTTCCTCACAAAAAAAAAAAAAAGAAAGAAAATTCACCTCTTCAACAACCTGGGACTATGCAGCAGAAAGGGCATGTATTTCTCTGGGGTATGAGAGCTGGTTTCCATGAGGATGACAAACAGTGTGACCTTCAATCAAGTGTGAAGTAGAGACTACTGGCTGTCAACCAAAATCTCTAGGGAGCTCTTCACACATATCCACTCTCTTCCTTCTAGACTCCTGGATAGGTCACATGTCCCAGTCTCCTTTGCAGGTAGGTGGGGCCATGTGATACAATTCCCATCAATGGCATGTAAACAGAAGAGACGTAAGCCACCACCAGGCCAGGCCTATAAGAGAACATGTTTGCCCCTTCCACATGCTTTCTCCTGGACGTAGCAACCGGATCTCAACCACAAGCCCAAAGGAGGAAGGAGCTCAAAAAAACAAACGAAGAAACTTGGAACCTTGGATTATCACAGGGAAGAGAGCTGCCCATTAACCTGGAACAGGTCCTGGACTGGAATGTGAGCAAGAAATAAACCTCTTTTATATCTGAATTATTATGAGATATTTATTACAGCAGTTTAGCCTACTTAACTATTATAATCTGTCTCAGTTTCCTCACCTATTAAATGAAATAACACCATCTACTCTGAAGGCTGCTGTAAAGATAAAAGGAGATGATGCCTGTGAAGTATTTAGCAGAATATCTGGCACACGGTAAATATTCAATAAATGGTATATATTATTTCTATATTAGTAAGTTACATGAGGGATTTTCTTGTTTTTATATATCTGCATTTATAAAAATCTTACTTTAACCCCAACTTCTCCAATATTGCTATATCATTTTCTGAATATGATTGGGAGAGAAATAAAACTAATTTCTTATAATACGGTTGCAAATCAAAGCAACGTTTGATGAACTATTAAAAATTAAATTGAGTGGAAAACAGAATGGAAGTTGACCAGAACACAGGTGACTTTCTACTTAAATCTTTTTTTTTAACTCAAAAATGCCAAGATGTTATTGTCCTCTATACTAATTTCTATCCTTGGTAAGGCAATCTGATTATTACCTTTCAATCCTTCAATAAAAGTATCCCAAACAGAAGGACTGTTAGTGTAACTAAGCTTGATACTCTCCTTTGCTCTTGTCAAGTCCAGGAGAAAAAAGAACTTCTTTAGGAACTGACAAGCCAGAGTTTCAGGAGAGCACTGTTGCAAAGTGTGGTCCACATGTCCACTTGTGCTTTTCATCTCAGAATTCAATACATTTAATTCCAAACACAATGTTGTCAATTCAGCCAAGTCCTTCTGAAGACCGTTTGCTATGCTGCATGGAGAAGATACTCGAAAAAGGTCATCCAAGGGCTCCCTCAGAGTATTCACAGATTCACATGCTGTTTGATCCACAGTTTCTTCGTTGCATAGAGAGTCTCTTTTTTCTTTTTCATTATCGTCATCTAATATCCCCTTTTTTGACTCATCAAGCAATAGGACATCCTGGTTCGGGGTCATGGATGAGTGGCCAGTATCTGAAATGCCTAAAAAATCCTTTATGGCAAATGTTTTTTCTAACTGTGAAAGCCACTCCTGTAAAACCATTCTCAGAGATGTGGGTTCAAATAAAACCAGTGGGTCCTGTAGCTTGGTCCTACACAAGACAGACAAATATGAAATTTATGTTTCACATGTTTTTTTGAAACAAATTATTTCAAGCTAAATAAACCTAACAGATACAACATACTTATCTGGAATAAATGTCACTCTTTAACTCTTTAACAATTATCTCAGTAAGATGACAATACAGAGAACATTAACTTTGCACTAATTCTTGAATTTCAATTGCAAAAGAGACTACCTCTGCCCCACATCGTCTCAGGACCACTACTGATGATCTCAAAAAGCCATTCCTATTCACTATAAAATTTCTCATCCATAAATACTCACATTGCTTCTGCTGTTGCTATTGTGAGCTCTTGGAGCTTATCTTCTTCTGGAGGTTGACCAGTTACTTCTTTTTCTCCCCTAGAAAAGTGTGAAAAGAGTTAGAGGGGACTAGAGGTTCCTTAGACAAATATTTCTAAGTGCTTACTAAGTGGCAGGTGTCGTAGTTAAGGTTACATGAGACAAAGAGATGAGTAGAAAAAATGGTCCAAGGCCTCAAGATGAGTAAGCTCTAGTCAGAAAGAAAGGCATGCAAACGACAAACTGTAATATAAAAGAAAATGAAATGAATGTCAAAGAGCAGCACAAACATTGTGCTATGAAAGCACAGAAAAAAGAATCATTATTCGGACTAGGCAATCAAGGGAAGCTTTCCTGAGGAAGTGGTACTTGTGTCAGGAAAAACGGGGGAAAAATACTGCAGTTGGGAGAAAGAGCATGAAGAAAGGTAGTAAGGTGTTCACACCCAATTCTTCCACAGGACTAGAATTTAGAGTGCTTAGTGGGATGTGCTTGGAAATGAGGCTGGAAAGGTGGGCTAAGGGCTGCCTTAAATGCCATAGCAAATATCTTTAGGGCCGGCCCTGTGGCTTAGCGGTTAAGTGCGCGCGCTCTGATGCTGGCGGCCCGGGTTCGGATCCCGGGAGCGACCCGAGGCACCGCTTCTCCGTTCAACACGAGGCCGAGTCCCGCGTACAGCAACTAGAAGGATGTGAACCTATGATGTACAGCTATCTACTGGGGCTTTGGGGGGAAAAAACTGAATAAATAAAATCTTTAAAAAAAAAAAAAAAAAAAATATCTTTACTTTTTCCCTATGAATATATGGATGCACTAAGTTATCTGAGGATAACACACCTTTTATGCCATCTGACTGTGCAGATACTCTGGGCCTATGGGTGTCTCTGAATTCCTGGGTGAGTGCTGAGCTTGCCTGCCTCTAATGCCCAGATCCCCTGAACTATACAGAGACCACATGGACAAGATACTTCACCCTATGCCAGACTAAGGCTCTTATACAAGTCTACTGCATAAGGACTATGCCAGTAGCATATCATAGGGAGGTACAGGACAAGACATCTTACATTACAGGCCAGAGGGCATTAGTGACTTACCCAAGGCCATACGCTAGTCAAAAGTGGAACCAGGACAAGGCACAGATTCTTGATTATCCTACTCTTAAACCTAATACTCCTTCTCTAACATCCCAGAAGTTTGAAGAGATTTGGAGAGGAGGGAGGTTGTATAAGGGAAAGATGGAAGAGGTGCTAAATTAAAACTCTGTCTCAGAGAAAACTGTACTGTGGTTACCAGGGGCGGTGGGGGTGGGCACAAGGGGTGAAGGGAGACAAGTACATGGCGATGGACAAACAAAAATGTACAACCCAAAATTTCATAGTTATAAACTAATAAAACATCAATTAAAAAAAATTTAATTGTAAAAAGATAATGCTTGCCAAAAAAAAAAATAGGGAGAGACACTGTACACATTTAAAATCTCACTATCTGGCTAGTAAAAAAAAAAAAAAAAACTCTGTCTCAATAGACTTCCTATGGGTTGATGGAAGTTTCCAATGCTTACTTTATGATATTCACAATTTTTATGAGCTACACAAACAATCTCTAATGAACAGGGTCACTGAGCCTTCACCAACAGGACACAGTCCATGGCTTTCTTCAAACTGACAGCTGACTCCTCTAGAATTTACGCAGATTTATATGCAACAGCTTACTCAGTATCTTCCTCCTTTGGGCAGGTGATTGGACTCATATCCTCTTCACACGACTGCTCATCACCCCTGGGTTCTGGTCTCACTTTCAGATCAGGGCTTGTATGAAGGGTGCCAATCTTCTCAGTAGTTTTACGCACAAAGCTAGAAACACTGGAAGTCAAATACCATAAAGCTATTAGGAAAAATCTCATTACTGACAAGAATGAAAAATTCAGTGTCCGAGTTCTCTACGTTCCTGTTAGTCCCTGATGGCAACTTGGACTTACTAAAAAGAAAGACTCTGCTTTTAGCAACTTCATATTTCACATAAGGCCCATGTAAAATTTACAGTATAATAAGGATTCACTTCATTTACTATACTATCTTGATTCAGTCCTAAAGAAAACATCTTTAACTCCAGCTGTGTCGGCAACGCCTGTCAACTTAAGCAAAGGAGGCGATGTGATCATCTGCCCCATCCTGGCCAAAGAATTTCTTCATGAAACTCAGCTGCTAACTTGTGACAATATGTCCTTCTTAACGAGCAAAATTTGTATCCAGTAAGACTCAGATAAGCAGTTAAGTAGCTATACAAGGTCTTCTCTCTCAAACTCAAATGCCAATCCTAGGCCCATGAAGTAGCTAGAACGACTTCTACAGAGTCTCCAATTCTGAGCCCAAATTGAGAAAGGATCAAGAAATGACTAATGATATATGGAAACTGTTCCTATCAGGAACGAGGAAAAAACAGATTTTTCAACTCTTGCTCTATCTGGAGGAAAAAACCACATCTGTAACAACTCAAATATCCAGCTACTCAAACAAAGCGGGAAGCTAAATCCCCCAGGATTGAAGAGAGAAGTCAACAGCTTCATATAACAGGTTATATGAGAAATAACCTAGAGACTTTCTGTTTTCTCATTTAAAATATCTTTCCATTCCCAGCACAAATGCGATAACTGAAGTAAAACCAGAAATGGAATTAAATGACAAGACCAATTAGTTTACCTTTCCTTGACAGCCTGAAGAGACACAAGAGGAGATGAAGAACGAAATGATAATGGAATGCCGAAAGGGAGAAAAGTTTCATTCTTATCTGTCTCCAACGTCACTGGAACATGAGAAACGCTGTCTGATGAATGGAATCGGGGGGAAAGAAACAAAATCTAATCACACGGGAGTTTTTTAATCTTTAAAGAAATTCTGAAATGAATAAACCAAAGGAAATAAAGGATTCAATACCAAAATCACAACTGACCCAGATACAAATGAGCAGAACACAGGCTTACAAGATGCACGGGGTGGTCCACACAGAAAACACTTAGGCAGGTACCTTCATTCTCCTACTAACCCTGAATCCCCACAAGTCAAAAAGGAAGTTTAGAGTCTCTATTAACCTCTTCTCAACAGTTCAGTCACAGGAATACTCGAACATCGAAAAGTGAAAGCAATGGCCCTCAAAACTGTAGTAATTTTTCATTCCTGATGGAAAATAATTTGGTTAGTCAGGATAAAAATGTTCCACTATTTTGGTTAATGATCTCCTTTTAATGATGCATGATCAAAATTATGTACTTTACCAAGGTTAGCCTAACCACGAGGGGAAAAAACCCCAACTAAACATAAACCCATTCTTCTAGAGGCGAGCAAATCTATAGCTCTAGATGGAAAGTCTATCAACATAATAAAAATTATTAACACCTCATAGAAATCTCTACGCACAAGATAATCCTGGCAAACGAAGTCAGAGAAAATAACTGCTTCAAGTCAGCAACCAACAAAAGACACAGTCATCACCTTCATTTCCCTGTGAGCCACAACACTGATCTGGTTGGTCCTCTTCTTGATGTGAGGCGAATTCTTTAAGTCTCTCATCTTCTGAGAGAGTCTGGCTGTGAAGGGAACAAGAGTCTTCATCTGACTGACTGCCTCTTCTACTACTAATGATACGATAAATACCAGAGTCCAAGATGCTGAAACTTTCCTAAAAATAAAAAGAATTCCAAAGAAATCAAAGTAAAACTTTCCTTTATAACATAACACAGCTTTTTAAGAGAAAAATCAACACTAAAAGTAGCAAGTAAACAACAATCACGGCCTATTAGGACAAACTGGTGAGCAAGGCTTAGGTTGCCGGCAGCCGGATCATTCTCATGTGCTAGTGGCATCATGCTGCCATATTTCTCTAGTTTATTTCCATAAAGCCTAGAGTGAGAATGGAGGTTAAATGAGACAATCCTGAGCTGCACTGAGACTCAGACTAGCATGAAGCATCTGAAATCACACATTAGGAGCAACTTAACTTATGCTGGAGGCGATATGAGGTACAGTTGCAAACAGCACATAATAAACAATGACAAAATGAAATGTGGCTCCAAGACACCCTAAACAGAGGCTTCATAGGGCTGCCCAGTAGCTGAAAGAAAGCCTCCTCTTGAGCACCACCCCCAAAATCTACCACATGGAAAGGAAGGTAAGTTTTGGGATCCCAGAGGTAAGTGAGTACAACCTAAGGTAGAAAAATCTCACTGGACAGTAAAATCCCTTTAAAAGTGAGAATACCTACATGTGATGAAATGGAGCTTCTTCTACTGCTGCAAGCTGAATCCAACGGTTCAAATTTTAAGATCAATTCTTCCAGTTGAGAAATTAGATCACTACAGGTTGTGAGGTCCAGCTGAGATCTCAAATGCTCCAATTTATCTACAGTCAAAGATTTTCTTCCCTAATAAAAGGATAGGTAGAAACCGAACAGAATAGCTTACTGTTTGTAACCAAATCCATATTCAAACGGCCAATATATTGAAAGAGGTCTAACATAGAACATAAAACCTCAAAGTTGCTTTAAAAAGGCTTAATAAGCTAGTGAAAGACTTAATGAGAATTATTTTAGAAATAAAGAATTTAATTAAGAGTTATTGTACACATAATCATCCCCCTTAACACAAGGCTTTAAATTCAAATAAATTTGTGGGTAAATGTGATTTTTTTTTTTTTAAATGGAAAGTATACCCTTTGTCTTACCCTCCACCACCCCCTATCTTTGTCATGTTCCCTTTGGGGATTTACTGCTGCTTTATCTGTAGGTCATACAGAAAGGGCCAATAAAGACAATCAACTTTGTAGCACAATCCTGCAAGCTACAATGGTTTTAACAACCCCGATAAACATGTAAGCTCTCTGACTCACTCTGCTGGCAATGATAGAATTTTGGAAAAGACAGCAAGTGCGAGCAGCCAGATTCCACAGGCCTCTCCTTAGCAGGCGTTCCACACAGCGTTCCACAGATAACAGGGAAAGATGTGAGACTTTCCCACTGAGGTGCAAACAGAACAGCTCACTTTTGCAGACAGCCACATCCTGAATATCTACAAAACCACAGGGGTGGACACACAGGATGTTAACCAAATACTCCTTGTCTATTTTTGCAAAGGCTGAAATTATTCTAACAAGTTCATTTCTCATAATAGGCTTCGGCTTGATTGAATTTCATCTCAAATATTTTTATACTTGCATTTCAACAAAGAAATCATATTTTAGACACTATTCTAAAAAGACCAAGAATAAAAGACATGAAGAAAGAAATGCATCTCTCTGATCTCAAATCCTAAGTTTAAAATGCAATTTTCTGTGAAAAGGAATTGAGACTTTTAAAAGAGGCCAGACTATAACATTTCTGAGAGTTACAATCTGATGTCAATGAATGGATTTTAACAAAGCACGTAAATAAACAGTTCATGAGAAAATACCTGTCTTGGCAGAATATCATGAAAGGACTCAAAAAATTACTTTTTAGCATCACTTATATGTAGAATCTAAAAAAGCTGAACTAGTAGAAACAGAGAGTAAAATGGTGGTTACCAGAGGCTGGCGAGTGGGGGAACTGGGTAGATGTTGGTCAAAGGATACAAACTTCCAGTCAGAAGATGAATAAGTTCTAGAGATCTAACACAGCATTGTGATTATAGTTAATGATACTATATTATATACTTCAAAGTTGCTAAGAGAGGAGATCTTAACTGTTCTCACCATAAAAGGTGGTAATTATATTGCAATATATAAATGTATCAAATCAACACATTGTATACCTTTTTTTTTTTTTTTCCCCCCAAGGCCCCAGTGGATAGTTGTGTGTCGTAGCTGCACATCCTTCTAGTTGCTGTATGTGGGACTCGGCCTCAGGATGAACGGAGAAGTGGTGCCTCGATGCGCACCCGGGATCCGAACCCGGGCCACCAGCATCGCAGCGCGCGCGCACTTAACCACCAAGCCACAGGGCCGGCCCAGTATACCTTAAACTTATAAAATGTATATGTCGACTATGTGTCAATCTAAAAAATAAAAAAGTAAAAAAAAAAAAAAAAACCAAAAAACTAGTTTTCAAGGGACATCCTTAGGGTTCTTAATCCACAAGAAATCAATGTTGATCAGATTGGTAAGTAATGGTTCCATTCTCTTTTTAATGTTTTTATGAAGCAGAAAATGACCTAAAAGGTCAAGATATATTCTTTGAGCAGCAATGCTAAAAATGCTAAATTTCCTCCATTTCTGGTTTAAACTAAAAGAATACAGATTGATTTTCTCTGTCTCAGCCACACACAATGGCTATTGTTCCTACAAGGACTTTTTGCACCCCAAACTATTAAGACACAAAATGGGAGTTAAAGCAAGACTTCTAAAAGGGGTAAAGATTCAGGGTCAGTAGAGGGGAAAAAAATGAACCTAATTCAATCCTTAGCAGTGGTTACTAATATTTAAGAACAAAGAGGGGCCAGCCCAGTGGCATAGTGGTTAAATCCATGCGCTCCGCTTCAGCAGCCCAGGGTTCACAGGTTCAGATCCCTTGCACAGACCTACACGTGACTCATCAAGCTGTGCTGTGGCAGCGTCCCACATACAAAATAGAAGAAGACTGGCACAGATGTTAGCTCAGGGCCAATCTTCCTCCCCCCAAAAAAAGAATAAATAAAAACTGTATTTAAAAGTACCCATGAAAAACTAAATAACTGAACACAAATTCACAAATGTATGCCTGTGAAGTACCTTAAAAGGGGAAACATCTATGACATCAATCTTTAAAAGAAATGTCACCTCGTCTATTTTTCCACTTCTTACACTACAAGAGAACCCTCCTACAATAGTTAAATCTTTCACAAGCATGAGATTAAAAATTATGTAAGGAAGAAAAATATAATTACCTTTGACTTCACTCCAAAGAAGAACTTGAACATTCTGAGGAATGAAAATATAAATTCCTCTTTCTGTCCAAGTCAGCACACACTGCTCACTGCAAGCGAAAATGGAAGAAGTGAAGAAAATTCTAGTGTGCTCAGAATCAGATGTTTATAATTCCATGAATTCAGACCCTCACATTAACTATTAAAGTATAATCAGCCTGTACAAAGAAAACACAACAGTGATCCAGCTCATCAAGTCCTAACACCTCTTTTCTGTCAGTAACAACAGCCCACTAAAAAATAGCATAATATGATGCCAAATTGGGAAAAATTCAGATACATACACTAAATATCTTCTAGAAAAAGACAAGGCTGGTATCTTACTTGATGTTTGTTAAGGCGGCTAAACTTCCATATCTGGTATGATGTGGGCACATTTAAAACAAAGACTAAACATAACACCCCACCACCAATCACTGTTCTAGTGAACCACTTTTAGGGATGCTGATATTTTGACATCATTAGTTGTGTGTGGGCAATAAAAGGTTGAAACCTCTTGGTAAATTATGTGCCAGGAGCTTTATTAAACGCTCTACCAATACTATCCAACCCTGTAGCAACTTAGCAACATAGCTGTGTTATCCCCATTTTATAAAAAAGAAAACTGAAGCTCAGAGAGAGAAAATAATATGCCCAAGGCCATTCAGCATGAATGTAAAAGAGTCAGAATTTATATCAAGGACCATCTGGCTCCAAAACCTGGACTTTTTTCTTTATACCTCACAAAATCTACTTCTTCCCTCATTTATCCTCATTGACCCACCCACTGTTATCTGGAATCCTGATTGTTCCACTTAATTGTATTCTCAAAAAAGTCATAGATTTCCTAACTGCCAAATCTTATAACTCTTCCTCACTCTCCTTCTTCTTGATCCCCAAGCAGGGGCCAACACTGCTGACTGTTTCTTCCTGAAACTCGCCTCCCTGGACTCTGGAACACTGCACCTTCTTGGTCCACCTTCCTTTCCAGGCCTCTGGGACTCTCCAACTCTGCTCATCTCTCTTATACTCCTTTGCTCATGTATCTCATTTACTCTCTCAAGGTGCTACTATATTTTATACAACACTGGCAATCTCTGCTTCTTGCCGCTGGTCAGGGCATTCCCCAATTCACAATGTTCTCATTCCAGCCACCGTTCAAGGAGCAGCAGAAGCTCTACACCCTCTGAAATCCTCCCCGACAGCCCACAGCCATCGCTCTTCCCCCTGCACTCAGCCTGTCTCTTGCCAACACTGCTCATATGGCACTTAATCATGAACTACACTGTCACAACTCTTATTTTCTTTATTGTTATTAAACTTTTTGTAGAAATAAACCACATCTCTTCAACAAATTATAATCTTGAGAGCAGGGACCCTTTTTTTTTCTTTATGTCCCTAAGAGTACTAAAAATGGTACTATGTGGCTATGAAACTCAGAGTGATATTTAACAGGAATTGGGTCCTCACACAAATATTAAACATTTTACCAATATAAGACCAGATCACTGTCCTTACAGGAAAGTAATCTTTGTCACAAAAATGGAAGAAATGGTCAGAATCCTAGTCCAGTAAGTAAAATTGGAAGGCTGCCTTCAGGAGCCAGGGAGAAAAAATGAGAGGCTAGGAGATCCCTGAGTGAAGAGGATCATGATTTTGATACTGAACTTGATATTAGCCTGGAAAGATTCCTTAGGAATAGCAACCTAGATTAGATGGGGGTGGGGGGATGGAGTAGATAAGAGCTGATTCTTTATAATTTATACATTCCTTATCCCTCTATTCCTTCACTGATAATAAACAGACTGGGACATAAGCCTAACAGCATTGTTTAAATAGCCAAGGAAGAGAAAGTGATACCAGTGTGCCCAAAAGGATACAAAGTATATAAGTTTGCTTCCTTGTGGGATGTGTGCGAGTAACAGTAAAGGTTTCCACAGGACACAAGTGTACAGGAGGGAAAAAAGTAAATAAACAGAGACAAAAAGCCCTCCTACTCATGGTTTTTTAAAAAAATCCTTGTTGAATTCTTCAATTTAGCTATTATTTGAGAGCCTTCTATGTGCCTAGCACTCTGCCCATAGTACAGAAGTTGACAATCAGGTGCTGGGATGGATATTACAGTGAAATAGGGGTGGTGAGGGAGGAATTAACAGGTGCGACAACAGTGCACGGGAATACATGTCTAATCGAAGTCTGCTGGAGGAGTCAGCAAAGGCTCCAAAGTAGCAGTAATTATGGCTTAAGCTGAGGAGTAGGCAGAGCCAGATCATGAAGGGCTTTGTTTGCTCTGGCAGGAACCGTAACGGGAGCTTTAAATAGCTTAACTCAGAGGAATAACCAGGACGGGAGAACCAAGCAGACTGGGCCTCACCAGGAGAAAACACACTCTTGGGTGAGGGACTTTCCCACACTGCACACATCAGTGCCAGGCACTGAGACCAATAGTGAACAAAACAGACACGGAGCCCTCACAGACCTTGCTGTCTAGGAATAAGACAGACATAAATGTTGTACGAATATGTAATCATGAACTGTGATAAATGTCATAAGGAAGAGTTTTTAATATGCTTTATGTAATTATGGGCAAATAAATAGCTGTCTTTCTCCAGTAACTTTCAGAATGAATTATGGTTTTATGAAAGTGGTACACTGTCTACAATTTACTTTTAAATACTTTAGTGTAGGCAATGTGACATATACACACATTAGTTAGGGGGAATAAGTTAATATTTCAAGTGTTTTAAAAAAACACACATTCTAAGAGCAGTTAGTTAACCTTTGAAAAAACCCAGTCAGGAGTCCACACTCCAGAGTACCCTATAACAACCTCTAAATAACTTCTCTGATTCTGCAGTAGAGATCTTATGCAATAATTTTCCATTGATGAAATAAGTAGAATTCCAAGCACATAGATAGGCTGGAAATCATACACTGGCACCCCAACGCTTCCAGAACAAGGTGTCAGGATTGGCAGGCCCAGCAGCTGACAGCCTTGAGTGGCGCTCTGTGCTGCCACTTAATAGTGGACTTTTGCACCTAATCCAACTAGGAAGCCAGCTGACCCTGACATTAGAATATGGCTGAATCCGCCTCGAGCAGATCTTTCATGCAGGGTACTTGTCAGAAGACCTAAAGGACAGAGAGCTGAAATTTCACCAAACTTACAACAACAAGTTCTACAACTATTTTTGTGCCTGCTTGCTAAGAAACAAACACGTGTGTGGCAGATTTCAATCTGAGACTTGCTTTCACTGTAACATCCCACCAGGTAGGGGAGGTTAGGAAAGAACAAGTCCCTGTAGCTCTTAGTTCTGTCAGAAGTCTCTGACAATTACAAACTGTCCAATTGGTTTAGGTTGGTTCAAAACAGAAAGGGAAGCATACTTCTATGATCTTTCATTCTTCTTAGACCACTTCATGTAACATAGTCATTTCCTAATTTTCTAAAAATAATTTAGTACAAAAACAACCTTAAAAAGCTAACTGCCTCTGAACAAGAAACAAAGAGAAAAAGTTAAGTGTTCTTTTTTTTTTAAAGGATCAAAGGGAGAAACTCACCTAAGATGCAAGAGTTTGGGGAAAGACAAAGACTGAGAGGATCCAACTGTATGATCGTACTGAGGTTCTGTCCTAAAAGTAAACACACCTGTTAATGACTTAATCATAACATAGATCCTACTTCACTCTTAAAAGGCATAATAAAATCTTTAATGCATACAGAATATCAGAGATTTCAACCCAACCCCTGCATGTAAATTCCTCAAATACTCCCTACCAGCCACACAAATCATTACCTTAGAGTAATCACAGGGAGAGGTGGTGACGAGAGGAGGTTCTTAAACTGATGTGTACTGATAACTTCCCCATCAAAGTTCACTTCCCACAACCTGGAGCCAGGGCGAGCGCAATATACTAGGGGTGGCTGGCCCACACTACATCTTGCAGGGAAAAAACAAGCTCCATATTCTCCATCTCTTTCCTTGTTTCCAATCTTCCAAAACTTTTCTCTAATATCCAAAAAGGAAGAGAAAGCATGTTTCCTTACAAAAAAGTCAAAAACAATGGCACTCCAAACCAGCATGGCCATAACAACCCCTCCCACATGTCCTCGCTCTATTCATATTAGCAATATACTGGAAAGGAGAATAGAGTGGAAAGGTCAAAATAGTTCTGATTTGCCATTAACTATTTCTGTGACAGAAAGCAAGCCACTTCACATTAGCACTCAGTTCATTATCCACAGAATGAGGGGTTCAGAATTAATGTGAAGGCCCCTTTCAAATCTAAAAAATGAGCGTTAGCAAACTATTTCATACATCCGTAAATTTATTTCATAAATTCTACTGATTGCTTCTCAAATC
This sequence comes from Ceratotherium simum simum, assembly GCF_057802395.1. Taxonomy (NCBI): domain Eukaryota; kingdom Metazoa; phylum Chordata; class Mammalia; order Perissodactyla; family Rhinocerotidae; genus Ceratotherium; species Ceratotherium simum. The sequence goes on along the minus strand of NC_141906.1, from coordinate 12,181,823 downwards.
ACCTTGTAAACATTCTTTGGACACTCCATGGAAGGTGCTTATCTACCTCTCCAACCCTGTCTCCCAGCCACTCCCCTGACACAAACACCCAATAAACTCCTCACTCTTTCCTCAAAATGCCAAGTCCTTCTGAAACTCTGGTCCTTGAAACATTCTGTTCCCTTATGATTACATGATATATAAAATATCTATAAAAGAGCTTAGCACACTGCCCAGGAACATGGAAGGTGATAACGACGAGAATGTCTCTTCCTAAAAACTCCCTTACTTATTCTTCATGACTTAGCTCCATCATTCCTCCTCTGAGACTTCCTCGACTCCCACGGCTGAATTACATGCTTCCCATGCTGCATTTTCATAGTACTTACCACGTTATATATGGCATGGTAACTGGTCTACTTGAACAATAGACTATGACTTTCTTCAGGACAAAGGCCATTTCTTATTCTTCTTTAGTGGAATTCCCAGTGTATAGTGCAGCATCTGGCCCACAGAAAGCACTCAATACATGATAGTGCTCCATATACTCACTCTTTTATTGGAAAATGATCTACTATGCTCTCTAGTGTAAATTTACTACATGACCTTAAATCATTCAATAAATATCCCTGTACTTATTTGCTTCATGAATATAACATCAGCTTTACTATAAGAGTATGAATGTGGAAGTGTTTTGAAATGTACAGAGAGCAATATAAGAACTTATGGTTTTATTACTTATGTTGCTTATGTGCAAAATGAAATATATTTCTTGCTTATTTTCTATCCTCTATGGTGCTTAATACAGTGCTAAGGATCCAGAGGAATGCAAAAAGTGTTTGCTGAGTGAACCAATACAGCCAACTCATTCTCATTTGTGTGCTCATTAATCTTACTTTCTACATTTTCAAACAATAGGTGACAGGCACAAGGCTAAGTATTTCATATACAGATAGTTAATCCTTAAAACTATCTCTACATTCTGGATGGGGAAACTGACTTTAGCAAGGTTTAAAAAGTGGCAGGACCAGAACTTGAAATCATATTGTCAGGCTCCACTACCCAAGGTTCTCCCCCTAAGCCACAGTTCTTTGTCTCTGTTTGTTCTATTCCCTCCTGGGACCCACCTTGTTCATTAACAATACCAACAGAAAATGGACAGTGACTGGCAGGAGAAGCAAATTCATATCTATCACTTCGGTTTAGTAATAAGGAGACTTGGTTAAAAAAAAAATGCTCTTTGTTGGGAGGGAATATAGGTTAAAACAAACAAAAAATTTTAAACATAAATGAATTTTTTAAATTACTGTACTATCCATGTTCCCCAAAACTGAATTCTAGCTAACAGAAAATGGGCATTTCTAAAACAATGCAGCAGGTTCTATGTTATTCTCACTCTCAACTCTAGCTGCACCCCTCTGAAATGGGAAAATAATGATTAGCAACTCTATTGCACAGAGGGAAAAATAAACCTCCACTTATTTAGCTCTTTATTTCAAAAAGTCTCTCATATATACCATTTCACTAGATCCTCAGAATAACCCTGATAAGGTGTTAATTCAGTTCAGAGTTCTGACCACTTGTCAGAATTTCAGCCAAATTTCTGAATTGGGCGTTTAGGTAAACTTGAAAAGCTATAGAGGAAGAATAGTTAAGAAATTTGTGAAGCTAACAAATATTTTACCAAAATCTTAAGGGTGGAGTTAACAGCTAAAGGTCCAATGTCAAAGGATGTAATAGAGGTAACTGAGGTAACAGGTAGGGCACAGAATGGAGACAGGAAGGCTCTAGTCTTGCCTGCCTCTTCCCGCCTGCGTGACGTCAGGAAGGCTCTACCACTCACTAGGCCTAGGCTTTCCGATCCACAAAAACGACAGTGACACTAGATGATCTCTAAGTCTTCCAGTTCTGTAAGTCTACCTTCATCACTGACCTATAGTCTGAAATAGGTTAGAACCAAGTACACCATCCTTCCTACTAATTCCATGTAAACTGACCATTTGCATCTCAAAGCCTTGCCTCCCTGCTGTCCAGCTAGGTTCTCTGATACCAGACACCTGCCACCTGCTGTAACTGGCCTCCTTCCACGTACCTTTCTCATCTCAAGAAAATAAAAACAAAGTACAACTCCTCCTCATCCTTCCCTCTGCCACTCCTGACAGTCAGCATACATTCCTTCAAACCTGAAATAAACAGTCTCCTGCTTTCCAGAACAGCAGTCTTCTAACTGAGATACATGAACCCCTGGAAACACACAAAGACTTTTCAATCCTGGATAGTTTTAAAGGAATCAGTTTCAAAACCCTGGTTTTCTATATGTACACTTTCTTAAAATGATCTGAGAACTCACCTATTTCATTAGCACAACATTTAAGGCTGTCACTCTCAATGTGGTGCCAATTTACCAACTTGATCTCCCACGAACTCCCCTACTCAAGCCAGACTGGTAGGTTCTGGAATATGCCTAATTCTTTCTCACTTTCCCCCGAGAGGCTGTTCCTTCCTGCTAGAATATCCCCTACTACCTCTCTTCCTCCAAACTTTACTTATCAAAAATCCTCATCAAAACTACTGAAGCTGGCTGGGGTGAGGGTGGGAGGGTTATGGGAGTTCATTACACAATTTTCTCTTCTTTTGAGTATGCTGAAAATTCTCCACAGTAAATTTTTAAAAGGGGGTACCACGGCCAATAGGAAACAAAAGTGGCCAGTGAAAATTTCCCTCCAGCGAGAACAGCTGAGGACCTTCAGCACAGTGATACATAATATTCATCTCAACCTCTTTCCCATTCTGTTCTGATATTTCACAGCTGCCTCTAACATACTCCTTTGCCACTTCGTTGCACCTTTGGATCCACTCTTGAGATTTCAGTAAAATATCTGTCAGCTTCACAAAATTTCTTAATTATTCTTCATTCAATTTTACCCTTTAGTAAAATTCTATTAAATACACAACAAATTTAAACAACAACAACAAACTCAATCAAGGAAGACTTCCTCATTCCCATATTGAAACAGGCCTTTGTCTGGCCTTCCCCCATGGCACGTAGACCACGCTTCATGGTAGAGTTAATGGAACAGTTGTCTTAGTCACCCACTGTACTGTCTCAGTCTCCTCTGTCTTCTCTCTGCTCCCAAATATCAGCTTGCACACAGCTGGTTCCGTATTAATATCTGTATAATTGAACTGAGGAGTTTGGGCTAGATGACTTCTAAGTCCCTTCTTGTTCTAAAATTCTATATATCCTATGACTCATGGTTGGTCAACATACCTCTCAGTGTCACACAAGAAGGATCGAGTAAGTGAAGATATAAGTAGTCTTCCATCCAAATAATCTAACTGGACAACACAGGAGTCCACTGTTGTTATTGTCTGAACAGGAAACATCACAAAGGCAGCAGCTGCCTAAAGGGGCATGACAAGAAAATAAAGTTTATCATTACATACACACACAATCTCCTCCTTACCTTTTAAATGAAAATAATTTGGATAGCAAAATAAAACTTTTAAGTGGACCGAAATTTAATTTGCCTGTTAGGATATCCAAGTTTTACTCATTTAAAAGTTTTGTGACATAATTTGGTACATAACTGCAGAAAAGAATTCTTAAGGTTCTGTTTGTGATTATCTAATCTTAGAGATTGGAATGAAAAAGATGAAGCAAGTTTTGGAATACGTGAGAGAATTTTTCACCTGTAGACAGAACTTCTCCCTTTGGAAAAAAGACAAATTAGAGCTACAGTTACGTGTAGGGTTCCAACTGGATTTTGGATCAGAAATATGTTAGGAAACAGGGGGCCAGCCCGGTGGCACAAGCGGTTAAGTGCGCGCACCAACGCACTGCTTGGCAAGCCATGCTGTGGCAGCATCCTATATAAAGTGGAGGAAGGTGGGCATGGATGTTAGCCCAGGGCCAGTTTTCCTCAGCAAAAAAAAAGGAGGATTGGCAGACGTTAGCACAGGGCTGATCTCCTTACAAAAAATAAATAAATAAATAAAATAAAAATTGTTAGGAATCAAGTGATAACTTTGATGGGTCATCACGACCAAACCAGGAGAGTATTCTGATACATTAATTAAAATAAAGTAAGTTAGCCAATGGTAGTTAAATCTCTTCTTTTCTGCCAGGAATCTACATGGAAATAAGCCAATGAGACAAGTCCCCACTTCTGATATAACAAACAGCCTTGGAGGAGAGGGACAGTGAGAAGCTCGTCTGCTCTGCCTTAATAACAAACTGGAGCATTCTTTTAGGGTAACCTGAGACTCAACTCTTCTATTCCAACAACTGTGGCAGGAAGCCTTGCCCATCTGAGATAAAATATACCTAGACTCCTCTTCTACACAGGAACCAGGAGAATAGGAGCCTGGGCAATTGGTGCCATTTCTCTGTTTGCCATTTTATTCATACAACTAACAAATAGGTATCTTTTCTTTCTTTCTTTCTTTCTTTCTTAATAGTCTAGTATGAAAGAATGTTTTATTTAAGTAAATCATAGAGGTGAATTATGGAGTACTATAACAGACAAAGTGCAAATTACTGAAGTCAGCTAACAGAAGCCATTCTGCAACAGTATCAAGCTAAACCAGGCTACCAGATATACCACAAAAGACAAGTCTTGAAATTAATAGTCTGGGCTCTAGATCAGTCCCCCAAGAAATACAGTAGATAAAATCATGTCCTTTAATTGAAATTCTGTAAGACAACACCTTATATTTCACCCACATACACAAAGACTGAACTGGTTCTCACCTTTGCTTGTTTGGAAGTGCTGAGTTTGATGGCAGAAACTTTCCCCATATGATCACCTACAAAAACTCTAAGAATAGCTGTATCCCAACAGAGAGCTGTAACTTTTCGGCCTTTGTGTTCTGAAGACACATAAATTCGTTCTGGTTTCCCACGACGCTCTTGATTTAATTCCCAAACAACTACAAGACCTTGACTGCAAGAATTGAGTCACAGAACCAAATTTTTGGTAATGGTGAAAAAAAGGACAACTTAATTGCATCACAGTATCAACTATATTAAATATATATGCAAACGCTTGTTCTTCAGCAAAGAGGAAGCAGAAAGTCAAGGTATTAATTTCCTTGCTTTAGTCAACCAAACCAGTGTAATAGGAGAATTCAGATGTTCTAAATTATCTCTGTTACCGGTCTCCTTCAGGCCATTGAAATGTTGCCTCATATCAGCATTTTCCACCAACACTAATGACCAACTACCCACCCTGGTTGGCCAGGGACTGAGAGGTTTCCCAGGACACAGGACTTTCAGGGCTAAAACTGGGACAGTCCCAGGCAAACCAAGATGGTTGGTCACCCTAAAAATCCACAACTACATTTGTCAATTTAAAATGCATTTGGGGGGCCGGCCCTGTGGCTTGGTGGTTAAGTGCGCGCGCGCTGCGATGCTGGTGGCCCGGGTTCGGATCCCGGGTGCGCATCGAGGCACCACTTCTCCGTTCATCCTGAGGCCGAGTCCCGCATACAGCAACTAGAAGGATGTGCAGCTACGACATACAACTATCCACTGGGGCTTTGGGGGGAAAAAATAAAATAAATAAAATCTTTAAAAAAAAAAAAAAAAAAAAATGCATTTGGGGGCCGGCCCCATGGCTTAGCGGTTAAGTGTGCACACTCCACTACTGGCAGCCCGGGTTCGGATCCTGGGCGAGCACCAAGGCACTGCTTCTCTGGCCATGGTGAGGCCGCGTCCCACATACAGCAACTAGAAGGACGTGCAACTATGACATACAACTATCTACTGGGGCTTTGGGGAAGGAAAAAAAAAAAAGAAAGAAAAGAAAAGAAAATGCATTTGGGAAAGATCAGATGGTTTTAAAACAGTTTCTCACCTGGTAGCTACAGCAACATAATCATCATCATGTAAACAACAGGAAACCTGAGAAATTGCACCTTCCTAGAGAACAAAAGAAAAAATATTAGGCAGCTTCTCAAAAATCTCAATTCTTTTACTCTTAAATCTCAAGCTTTCCATTCTTCTTTTATTCCAAATGATTATTTATAATGGAGAAACTCGCATTTATGACAGATACTCCAAATGGTAGATGAAAGGGCTGCCTTTAATCTTACCCTGTGTGAAAGAAAAAGCCTGTGCTTCCAGCCGTCTTTCTGAATGAGATTGAGTCCTCCTCCTGAACTGCCCAAAGCCAACCATTTTCGAGACACAGCTATGCTCGTGCACTAAAAACATGTAAACAGACAAGCATGAGATCATCACAGTCACTTAACCAAATAAACCATCCGCTGAAAATAAATGCTGAGGATCTGTGTACCAGGTTCTTCCCCCAACCCCACTCCCTGCCCAGCTGGACACTACATAATGGCACTCAAGCTCTCACTTTAGTATAGTGCAAAATACATAAGAACATTTTGGTTTTAAATTTTTAATTGAATCTCAAAATGGCTGAATAGGCTCAATTGCATAAATAAGCAATTTTCCCTTGGCAAAAGCCAGTTATTAGACCATTCATATTTTGTGCAATTTGGCTAGGTCATTCCAATGCCAACCACAATGACGGAAGATCAGGTAAGTCTCCAAGGGACAAAGAAATCACTTTAATCATTTCTAGTGTGTATAATCAGCACAAAACACAGCTTTCAGAGTAAGTGAGACTGCAGAGGACACAGATACAGGTCACTGCACTATTATATCTCTCCACACCCTCAGCCTACTGATTCCACTCCTATTCACCAGAGAAAGCAGTGACCATGCTGTTCCCACCGTGTGGCAAAAATTGTTGGTTGCCTGACAATGAGATATTCCCAACCCTCTTCAACCTTGTTGCTTTCCACCAGAGAAACTGCAAGACCTAAATATTCACTTACCTAGTTTTCTTGCCACTAGGGGGAGCCCTGTGACTCAATTGCAGCTAACAGCACCAAGCCTGTTGGGGCGTCTTGGAAAGCTTTACCCTCTCAGTTAAAAGGCAGGGCTTGAATTAAAGAAAGCCTTTGCCCTTGGCGCCCTCTGTCTTGCTGAAAATGCTCATGGAGACATCAAGACTGGAGCCAGGACATTCATATTGCAACTGTGACTAAAAGCTAACATATGGATGATGGTAAAACAGGAAAGAAGGAAAGCCTGGGTCCTCAGGGATATCATCGGGCCACTACACTAAACCCAGAAACACTAACCTCCAAAGAGGTTATAAACATCTTTACCGCTTAAGCCATTACTGGTAAGGTATTCCGTAACTTGCAGCTACAAAAAAGTCTGATATCGACCCTCATATAATTGTTGCTCATATTATTTTGCCTATTACTTCCTATTCTCCCTTCGATTGGAGGCTACAAAGGTGCCTTGGGATGGGAGCAAAAGTGTAATAATGAAATTATTTTGGAATTGTTTATGAGACTTTGTTCCTCACCGTGGCATTCCCAAGTTTATCAAAAAGAACTTAGGGTTTGAGGGAAGCACAAACTTCTTCCCACAGAGCTAAGAACTTTTGCTCTGTTCCCTAAAACAGAGAGTACATCAAACTTCCTGTTTTGGAATGAGCTTAGTATAACTGCAGTGGTTCATACTGCTCAAAATGCAGTGGGGTGTACTCATTTATACTATTTTATTTTCAATCAAATAGATTACTTTCTGAGAGAAGACAACAGTATTACTGAGAGGGAAAAAAATTAAGCAATCAATATCATGTTTTCCAAGGATGGGAAAGACAGCTCATTAAAAAGCTTCTGCACAGCAAAGGAAACCATCAACAAAATGAAAAGACAACCTAACAATTGGGAGAAGATATTTGCAAACCATACTTCTGATAAGGGCTTAATCTCCAAAATACATAAAGAACTCATGCATCTTACCAACAAAAAAACTACCAACCCAATTAAAAAATGGGCAAAGGACCTGAACAGACATTTCTCCAAAGAAGATATACAGATGGCCAACAGACACATGAAAAGATGTTCAAAATCATTAACTATCAGGGAAATGCAAATCAAAACTACAATGAGATATCACCTGACTCCCGTCAGAATGGCTATAATTAACAAGACAGGAAACAACATGTGTTGGAGAGGATGTGGAGAGAAGGGAACTCTCATACACTGTTGGTGGGACTGCAAACTGGTGCAGCCACTATGGAAAACAGTATGGAGATTCCTCAAATAATCAAGGATAGAACTACCATATGATCCAGCCATCCCACTGCTGGGTATTTATCCAAAGAACTTGAAAACACCAATTTGTACAGGCACATGCACCCATGTGTTCACTGCAGCATTATTCACAATAGCCAAGACTTGGAAGCAACCTAAGTGCCCATCAAGGGACGAATGGATAAAGAAGCTGTGGTATATATACACAATGGAATACTACTCAGCCATAAGAAACGATGAAATCCAGCCATTTGTGACAACATGGATGGACATTGAGGGTATAATGCAAAGTGAAATAAGTCAGAGGGAGAAGGTCAAATACCACATGATTTCCTTCATTAAGTAGTAGATAATAACAACCATAAACAAACACATAGGGACAGAGACTGGATTGGTGGTTACCAGAGGGGAAGGGGGGAGGGAGGAGGGTGAAAGGGATAATTCGGTACATGTGTGTGGTGATGGGTTGTAATTAGTATTTTGGTGGTGAACATGATGTAATCTATGCAGAAGTACAATGATGTACACCTGAAATTTTTACAATGTTATAAACCAATGTTACTGCAATAAACAAAAAATTAAAAAAAAAAAACAAATGGCAGCTCAAAAAATAAATCAAAAAAGAGCTATGAACAAGCTACTTCTATAGAAGGTATTACTAGCACAGGTAAGAACACCCAAGATTCCACAAACACAAAGAACTTGAGGGCAGGGGGCACATGTAACAGAGAGCACACAAAAATATGAATATGAAAATGAAACTGATACAAGGATCAAGAAATTCACCTTTAGACGACTAGAGTCCAGCCTCAGGGCTGACAGTAATGGATCCAGAGACTCAAACTCTGCGAGAACATGGCTGTAAGATTCCGGTATCACTGGCACAAAAGTCATTTAGCCAGAAAGTTGAAACCACATTGAGTGATAGGCACAGTATTCCTGAACAAAACCTGCAAAAACATAATTTAAGAAGCTCATCACTCATTCAGCGGGCATCTAGTGAATACATGGAGAACAAAGAGAAATATGAGAGAGGGACAAGGATCCCCACTCTGGAGGTGCTTAGCATCTAGGTGGAAAGAAAACACACATAGGTAACTTTTTATACAACCATCAGCTTGTACTGTATCATTCCCTGACTCCAAGACTCCCAAAGAATCAAGTCCAGATTCTTAAGGCCCTCCACAATGCTATCCCACTCTCTTTATCTAACAATGTGAGTAGGTAGAATGGACACTGTAGCATTTAAGAGAAAAACTGGTCAACTTCTTTGAGTTGTAAATCTTCTCTCTTTAAGAGTCTCTCCTTGGAGCCGGCCTGGTGGCATAATGGTTAAGTTTGCACGCTCCACTTCAGCAGCCCAGGGTTCCCTGGTTCGCATCCCAGGTGCGGACCTACGCATCGCTTATCAAGCCATGCTGTGGCAGCATCCCACATATAAAGTAGAGGAAGATGGGCACAGGTGTTAGCTCAGGGCTAATCTCCCTCACCAAAAAAAAAAGAGTCTCTCCTTAAAGGGCAATCTTCCCTAAAGGCCTCAAGCTATAAACCTTTATCAGCAAATGCAACAGATATCAGCCAACAAATGAACAGTGCTTAATAGGAACAGGCCTGTGGATCTCTTTCTCCAGCCTATCAGGGGCTCAATAAGCATCTGTTGAACAAATAAATGCATCTACTAAGTAAGTGAGAAGTAAGGTGCAGGAAATGAGAGCACAAAGAGGAATAAGAGCTTCACTAAGAGACCTGGTAAGAATAAGAATACAAGGTAGCCAATGCCAAATACCCAAGGAGGACTTCGTAAACTAACACAAGAGTTCTTATCTGTCAACAACTCTCCAGTGTGCATTTTTGTCAACCTGCACCAATTTCCAGAAAAAAACAAAAGAAAATTTAAGAAAATCCTACCCATTAATTTTAACTTTTCTCAATCCTTTGTTACCTGCCAAATTAAGAATAAAAGCAAATACTACAGAAAAATTCAGAAACAGTCATTTATATTTGTTTTTTAATTACTTATAGTTTGTGTTTTTGATTTTTTTTCAGAAACACATGTATCGACTCATTAATTTATTCAACAAATATGTGCCTAGTGCCAACTATGTGCCAGGCATCGTTCTAGGTCCCAGAGATACAACAGGGGACAAAACAAAGTCCTAGCACTCATGGAACATACTTTCTAGGGGCAAAACACATCTAAGCTTATGTATTTTTATTGCATACATAGAATAAAGTCTTATTTCCTGCTAGGAATACTATTCTTGATACAACTTGACCTTTGTAAGGAGAATGGTGTTCTGAAAAAAAAAAAATAATCTTTATTAGTCCTATACTTTAAATATTTGAGAATTTCTGATCTAAGAAAAATCTTCTCTCATTCTTTTCACTCATTCATTTTATTGGGTACCTAGTAAAATAGGAGGCACAGCAGGAGGAAATAATTCCAGAAACCGGTCACTTTATAATTCAAATAGGGAGAAAAAGACAAATCTCACACACACACACACACTCCCCCACTCATAAGGGAAACCTAAGCAAAGTGCTACGTTGGAATTCAGAGGACACAGGGATCACACTGAGTTAAAGGAGACCTGAGAAAACTCCCTCAGGGAAGTAGCACAGGAGCTGAGTAGGCTTTTACCAGAAGGAAACGGCAAAAGGCAGCACATAGGGCATCAACAAGCGAAGATAAAGAGAATATATTTGGAGAATACAAGTTTAGTCTTTGGTTGAAACACAGGATACAAGCAATGGAATAATGAACGATAAAGCTGGAATAGTAATTCAGACACAAGTTACGAAACACTCTGAATCTCAAATCAAGGAACCTGAACAAATTTTAATCTGGTAGGCAACAGAAAGGCAGTGAAGGATTTGGTGTTGGGAGATCACATAATTTCTTTGAAGTGCTGTGAGCAGACACTAGAAATCAAAGACTTGAGAAAAGGAGTGGGTGGTGAGGAAGTTAAGTGAAGGTAAGGCCTTTCAATTACTCAAGAAATCTGGTGGAAAAGGAGAAAACCTCTCTTGACTTTGTGACCAGGGGAGACTCAAACAGATTTGTAGGTAGTAGCTAAAAAAAAGTCTTTAAAATGAAAGAGACTGAAGATACAAGAAAAAGATCATAAAACCATGGTACAAGATCCTAAACAAGACAGGAAGGAATGACATCAAGGCCAGTGTTTCTCTCTTCCTCTTTTGATCTTAAAGCAAAGTCTGAGGTGGACAGGCCCTTTGGCTTTGATCTCAGTGAAGAAAGAATGTCCTGGAAGTTATGATTTAACAGAATAAAAAAAAACTAGTTAAGTTCCAACTTTTCTAAAAAAGATTTAATGGAGATGAGAATGGAAAAGAAACAGCATAAGCAATGGCAGTTCTCAAGAGAAGCTGCTGGGTGATAGTGTTAAGCCGACTCCAGATTTATGCTTTCCTTTGTGCTTACTCTCCCTGAAATGACTCCTTTCCCACCAGATCTACTTATCCAATTCCACCCAGGCTTCCAGGCCCCACGTTAAGTTCCACTTCCCAGAATTCTCACCGTAGAAGACGACTGATAGGTAATTCAGTGCGCATATCTAATTCAGAAACTAGTTTTGCCCTGGATCCCTGAATGTTTTCAGCAATAGAAAGGAAGTGCTCCCTCTCATGAAGCTGCCCATTCGACTCCTCCATAGCTCTCTATTATATGGTCCTTTTTTAGCAGTGGGCTGAAATCTGATCACCTAGAGCTTTCACTAATTATTCCTCATCGTGGCTTCTACAGTTTAAGGGAATAAGTTTACTCTTTCCAAAACAACTCTTTAATATTTGAAAGGTGTTATTAGTTTCAAAAATTTAATATCCCCAGTTCTTCAATCATTCCTGACATGACAATTTCCAAATTCCTTTCTGTTCCGGTCAACCTTCTACACAGGTACTTTAGTTTGCCTGAAAATGTGGTGCCTGGGAAGGAATGTAATACTCCTTAAGTAGTTGGATAACACAGAATAGAGTAGAAACACTAACTTCCTTAATCTGGACACTAAGTTTCTATATGACAACCTAAAATAGCAACAGATGTGTTTTTAAAGTAGCCCTGTCACACTTTTGATTCAACAGAGCAAGCAGTCAACTAAAACTCAAAGAAATTTTCACATAAAATGAATATTATCTTCCTGGCTAGTACCTAGATACAGTAGAATTGAGCTCAAATTGAAAGCTGCTATTAATCAAATGCAACAATGGATATAAAAAGTGCCTAGAAATTTAAAAGCTCTGTACAAACAAGAACAGCAGAATATTAGTAACTTAAAATCCAGTTACGTGTACATTAGGGTTCATTACATTATCCTATCTACTTTTGTCTATGTTTGAACTTTTCTGTAATAACAAGATTTTTTTAAGTATGTACTTAAAAAAAAAGCTCTGTACAAAACTTCAATAGCTACCCTTCTTACATAATCTATGATCTCATCCCTATTTCTTTTTCCAGCCTCATCTCCCACCTTACCCTCTCTCCTATTCTCCAACTATAGGGAGCTCTCTCTTGTTCCTCTTCCAGTCTATAAACTTTCTGTGCCTCCGTAGTTTAATACATGCTGTTTCTTGAATCTTCCTCCATCTAACAAAGCCCTATCTTCCTGCAAAGCTGAGTTTAAATATTACTTCTGTTATGTCTGTCATACCTCAGCCTAGCAAAAAAACTAAGCAAATAGAAGGTGGCCTTAAATGCTTACCAAAGCAATGCAACAACTTCTTGAGGGGCTGGCTTGCCCAAAGTCACAGAGTTCGTAAGAAGTAGAGCTGAGACTAGAATCCACTTTTCCTGAGTCCAAATCTAATCGCCTTTCCATTTCCCCGCATTACTTGATGGTAACATAACCGAGTAGTAGGATCAAGAAAAGGTTTTTCTCATCGCCTTAGTATTCATTTTACTAATGGACCAGTGTTTGCTCCTTGCACACAAAGTGCAAATCACAGCATTCTCTTTTCCCCACTAGGTGCGTGAAACGAAGAGGAGGCAAAAGAGAAAAGGAAGCAAAAATTACAGATATTATGCGAAGGGGAAGTAGGAGATTCCCCCATTTCCACAAGAGAATCTTTCTACGCAAGAAGTATCAATCAGAGAACAACTCTGCACCTCAGAGAAATGGCGACTCACTCATTCATGCATCCAAGCATTAAACATGCCTTGTACGCACCGCTGGAGACAGTCCCTGCCCACAAGGAGCTCCGTGCCTAGCGGAACTGTTAACTCGTAACAGCGGTCACTTCAGTACTGTATTCAGAGCTCTTGAGGAGATGAGCCTCGGTAACCAAGTTTTCAAAGCCAGGCTCACAGACCAGCAGCCCGTAGGTCTCAGCCCCGCTCCACCATCTCCAAGCCGGTAGCCCCCAATTTTCAGTGGGTCAAACTCTGCCCAGCTGGGCCCCGGGATACTCACCGCGCACTGAGAGCCGCACTCCCGCTCCGCCCCTCCCTGGCTTACGTCATCCAGGAGCGCCGGCGACGCGGGGACAAAGCTATCAACGGTACTTCCTCGTCACGTGACGGCTTACGCCCCTGCTTGCGCGTGGTCCCTCCCCCTCAGGCTGCGGTCGCAATTACGCTCTCTGCGGCCTGCTGTCAGGGGGGCGTTGCCGGCCGAAGACGCAGCGCCGGCCGGTACCAGAGGAGCTCTAGGCCAAAGGGGCGAGCCAGCCAGGATCCCGGGTCACTTCACCGCTTGAAGCCGGCGAGAGGAAATGAAACAGGCGGGAACCGACGGGGGAGGGAGGGAGGGAACTAGCGGAAGGTGTCATGGCGGCCGCGTGGTGGAGTCACGTGGGCCACCGGCCCGCCTTGGTACTTCCGGTCACGTGCCCTCAGAGTTCTCGCAGCCAGCGATGGAGGCGAGACCCCCCAGTAACAGAGGTGGTGGCGACGGCGGCGGCTGCTGGGTGTCAACCTTTTCCCGGCAGCGTCTCTAGGAAGCGCAGCGGAACTCGACCCGACCCAGCCCAGTTACTTACCCCCTGCCCAGGGCCGTGGCTCCCACCCGGTAAGTTTAGACGGAAGAATGGGGGTGGGTAGGTGGGTGAGGAGCTGACAGGCCCGGGAGCCGCAGGACGAGGCTGATTCTGCCCCCTTTTTCCTGTGTCCCTGTCGCCGTCGCCACAACTCCCAAGCCGGCCGCCTCAGTGGCCCTTTATTACTGTGAAGCGGGGAAGAGGCGATCCCTAATCTGCTTGCCTGTAGGAAGCGTGGTCTTCCACTGAGAGCAGGGGCTCGAAGATTTAGCCAAAGCCAGGGTCAGACTTGGCTCATGAGAATGAAGGACGGGGAGGCCTCTTCCTGGCAGAGGAGCCCTTCCCCTTAGGAAGTGTGCTGTTGAGCCTTTCGGTTTCCGTAGGAGAAAAGCCTTCACCTTAGTGTCCGCACACCTTCTGCTTCACCTGTCAATCTTTCGGCTCTTAAAACCTTCTTAACACGTGCGCCAGTCCACACCCTTCCTCGCTGGTTTTGGTCTATGTCAATTTGATCTTCTTAAAAATAGATCACCAACGCATGGAAATATATAATTGTTTTGTAAGTTCCCCCGTGTTTTCAGGGGCTGAATTGACTAAGGCGGATCCGATTGACTCTTAAACGCCCATTTTAGGGTCTGTAAAATGGGGGGAGGGGGATATAAAAACTCAATCTTTTGCCCATTAGAAGACCCAATTTAAAAAACATACAAAAACTAAGTGATTTGAAATATACTTTGCAGTAAGTATTGACTCTAAAGGAGTGCAACAGCTTCTCCTCGCGAATTCTTACTGGGAACCCCAATATATTAGGCAGCATGTTTTGGTGGTCAATTGAGTTTGGGAGGGCCAAGCCCCACCCACTCAGCCTCACCTCTTGGAACACAGTTTGAAAACCAATGAACTGGGCTTTGGTAAATAAGCCAAGGTTGCCAACGCTAAGATAGATTTTCAAAGTCAAAACTGGAACAAATGAGATAGAGAGGTAACAGAAGTGCAGATAGCCTGTTGTATCAGGCCTATGGCTTACAGAAGGTCTGGGCTCTGGAGAGAACTTTGTATCTTTTAGCAGACCTGCATCCCTCGTTTGGAAAGGAGGGAGAGAGAATTTGGGGCCATTAAACTTGTTCTGCTACCCTCACTCAGCCGACATGTTAGCAGCGCAGCAGATTGATAGGTTTGAGTCTTTTCTAGGTGCTATTAAATACATGTGGTAGTGCAAATGTAAAAAGATAATCCATGCAGATGAAGAGAGGGCTCTTTAAAAATACTAAGAAAATGGGTGCAAAGAGAGCGGAATCAGTTAAAAGTAATGAAGCAAAGGGTCAGCTGCAGTCAGTTGTGACTGCTTCCTGTATGTACTGCCCTCAAGGCTTGGATCTACTCCCTGCTGGTCTGTCTGTCCACATTTAGCCCTTCTTGTCTGTGCTGCTGTTTTTTCCCCTGACCATCAGAACGTTGTCTGGTGTACCTTGAGCTGTCCAAGCATTTTGACCACTATTTCTACCTCATGGATACTGCTGCTAGAGGTGTCTTTGTGCCCTGTCTCCTTATCTTTCTTTCCTGCCTTCAGTGTGGCAGTCTCAGGCATCCGTCTAAGTCCCTCCTTTCCACGCTTTGATTACCAACTGGTTGATCTTCTCTGGATTTCGGTATTGTACTCTTGCAGTATGCAGTATTTATTAGTGAATATGAGCATACAGTTCCCTCTATCTTGTGTCTCTCTGTCGCATTTTCCTCCCTCTGCCTCTCCCTGCACTGCTGTAAAATGAAAAAGTGCTTGGTCTGAAAATTGCTACATCAGTTATTCCCCTTAATATCTTCTTTGTGTGTGTAACTATCCTTACAACAGTACATTTTGGTCACTCTTTACATACTTCCAAGGTCTTATTCCCTGTAATGCTGAATTGTTAGAATTTTTTTGGATTGCCTCATGGCAAGCAGCATTCCAAATCTCCATTTTGTATGCTGGCAGATAACAGCCGCGCTCTCTCTAATAATCTCAGAGGGTGATGAGGGTTTATATTTCACTTGTTGCCTTTTTTTCTGCCCCATTTATCTCTGCACGTTGGAAAAGGGGATGTAGGTAATGGAAGTACAGAGATGCAGTAATTGAAAGATTTCTGCTGAGAGTTTAAAGTTCTTCTATCCCTGTTTCCTTATGAACCAGTTACTGGAATCTGTGAGGAGTGGTGCTCTGGTTTGTGTGTGCGTAGAGAGCTGTAGTGCTTCCTGGAGTTTAGCTGAGGATGTATGTGCAAAGCTTTCTTGTTTTGTCTTACCCAGATTGTGTTCTTTTAACAACAGAGATCTTAAGTAGATGTCACAGATATTTGTTGGACTCTTCTTATAGGCCAGAATACGCTGCTGGGTGCTGTATTGTAGTGAAGAAACACATGCAGCCCCTGCCCTCTTTATGAAGCTTGCAGTGTGTTGGGGGAGACAGATATTAAAAGAGTTACTTATTAAAAATTAATTATAGTTGTGATAAGTGCTGTAGTTGTGATAGAAAAATAGGAGACCTTGCCTAGTAACTTTGAAACTTAGAGTAGGTCAAAAAAGTGAGTAAAAGCCAGTTGATGGGAGGGGAGGAGAATGTGCAAAGGCTCAGAGCAAGCATGTACATTTAGCTTCAGGCAAATAAATATTTAGCTGCAAATGAATTAATGCATTTACTGGAGGACTTGCTATTTGAAGAAGTCTTGTTGCAGATTGTTTCATAAAGTAAATAATCTTTTAAGTAGAGCTAGAGCTTCATCAAGCCAATTGGTTTAAATGTAACTACACCAGTATTTTCCATAAAATATTCTGTGGCTGTTAGAGAGTTCTACTGGGAAGTTTTTGCCCCCCAAGGAGCCACCTTTAAGAAAAATCTAGAAATCACAGAAGCCATTGTAGGATAGCCCCAATGGTTCTATTAAACTTCCTAAAACTGGTCCTTGTACAGTTAACAGAGGTGCTACAGATGACCAAGGAAATTTGCCAAGCAAGTTAGTTGTGACACAATTGACTAGTCATACCCGATATTCAATAACTTATCTCTGATTTATTTTTAAAGTTCCCCCTAAACGAATTTTAATATGAATGGTTTTCATGCTATACATGAGAGACTGTGTTTTTCCCAATTGATTTAGAGTAGCTGATTCTAATAAAATGAGTTCTAACAATCCTGTTTATTCCTCACCTTACAGTTTCTCTGTCTTCACTCGTCTTTTCTTTCTTACCTTCCCGTCTCAGAGAAGTTTTTCTGTCCTTTTCCAAAGCTGACACTTTTTATTTGTGCCTGTAAGCCCAGTTAATTGGAGACTTGCTCTGCCAGCTGTCTTTGCTCATTGCTTTTCCTCCGTATGTGGACATACTTAAAATTATCTTCTAATTATTTGCTTATCCCACTCCACAAATCCTGCCCTCCCATCGTTCTCGGATTTTAATTCATGTTTCCTAAAATGTGGTTTGTATGTATACTTTTTACGTAGTATAGAGAGGTTTTTTTATTTTAATAGTTATTTGTTTATTATAATGAATATTAGAAAATCAATATTAAAGTATTTAATAGTGTCATAAATGTTATATAATTTCCTTTATAAATTAAAATTTTAAAACGAAATAAAAAATAGTACAAGTGATATAAAGATATTACAGAAGTTGAAAATAACAAACAGTTGTTTTAATTCTTACCCACACTGACACCCCTACCCACACTGATACCCCTAACACTTCCCCACGTTACCTTAGAAACATAGGGAATAAACTCTTGGAAAGACGTTTTTAATAACTACTTTTCTCATTACAAAATACATATTTATCATAGATAATCCAGAAAATAAGAACATTCAAATCATCTGTAATCCTATCTCCCATAAGTAACCACTGTCAAATTGGATGTATATCCGTCCAGTCGTATATGTTTGCAAAATAGCATAGTGGAACTCCAAGGTCAGACTGACCCAGATTCAAACCCAGTTCTGCTACTTCCTTAATGCTTTAGGAAAGCATCTTGATTTCTCAGACCCAGTTTCCTTTATCTGCAGAATGGAACTAATAATAGAACCTACCTCAGAATTGTTAACTGGGGACTGATTGAAATAATGCCTGTAAAGAACTTAGCCCAGTGCCAGCCCCATGGCTTAGTGGTTAAGTGCGCACACTCCGCTACTGGCAGCCCTGGTTCAGATCCCGGGCGCGCACCGACACACCACTTCTCCAGCCATGCTGAGGCCGCATCCCACATACAGCAACTAGCAGGATGTGCAACTATGACATACAACTATCTACTGGGGCTTTTGGGGGAGAAAAATAAAAAGGAGGAAGGATTGGCAATAGAGGTTAGCTCAGAGCCGGTTTTCCTCAGCAAAAAGAGGAGGATTAGCACAGATGTTAGCTCAGGGCTGATCTTCCTCACAAAAAAAAAAAAAAAAAACTTAGCCCAATGCCTAGGACAGATTATTAAGCATTCAATAAATTTTAGATGGATTTTAAAAAATCTAAAATCCATTTAGGTGATTAAAAAAAATCAAACTACATGCTTTTTTTTTTTGGCTTGCTTTGATCACCTAACAGTGTGTCTTTTCATGTTATTAAATAGTGTTTTAAAATAGTGGTTTTCAAACTTTTTAAGCAGCAGTAACCCTCTAAAATCTTAGGAAGACATCAAATAAGTAAATCAGTCAAAAGATGGTATTATATATTAAGAATTTTAACGTTTTATCATATATGATGTATATATATCAAAACTATGGAGATCGTAAAACAGCATAGGGAAGTATTTTCAATGGCAAGTGGAAAACAAGATAATTAACTTGGATGTGCTTCATGATTACATTTGTAAGGTGGGTACAGATGAGATAAGCACAATTTAAAATTAAGAAAATTGATGTTAGGGTTGTGGGATTATGGAATTTTTTAAATCCCTTTTTGTTTTTGAGCTTATTAGGCTGCATTCCAACATTTACAAATGCCCACATACTATAGACTGTCTCCACTTGCATGACTCAACATTTATCATGTCCAGAACTGAATTCCTGGTCTTCCGTTTCAAACCTGTTTTTCCCTCTTACTTATTTCTGTAAGTGGCACCACTGTACTCATGTTAGTAAGGCCTACAAGTGGGGTGTGAGCAAGCAGCTGTTATACCTCCTTCAGCATTTACAGTGCCTCTTCATCCTGCTTCCTCAGTACTTGTCCCTTCCTCTTCATTTTTTCACTGCCACCTGCCTGGTTCAGACCATTTTTGGTCCCTCTCTTCAGTCTCTCTCATATTGCCCACAGATTAACTTCCTAAAATACAAATCATTCCCCTATTCAAAAAGTCTTTAGAGATTTTCTGTTGTCCACCACATAGGGTGGCATTTTCTACTATCTACCTCCATCTTAACCATCCAACTTCGTATCCCACTGATCCCCATCATGAAGTTTATGCTACGTCCAGAGCAGACTACTTACCATTCCTGGAGAGTCTCAAGCCTTTGCACCAAACCATTCCCTTTGCCTGTAATGCCTGTTTCCCTTTCTCTGTCGAAATCCTCATTCAGGACCCAAGTCATAACTAACTTATGATAAAAAAGAATAAACTACTGATAGGTGTAATAATATGGTAAATTTCAAAAAACATGTTAGGCAAAATTGCCCTAAAAAAAAATTCATGACAAACCTTTGACAAAGCCTGTCATGTGAAGAAATTGCCTTGAGTCCTAATTCAGAACATTTTTTGTCGGCCTTTTGGGATGTCCCACATTCTAATTTGTATGCACTAACACACACACACACATGCACACTAGACTGGAAGCTCTTCAAAAGCAGAAATCACTATTGATAGACATTCATCTTTGGATGACCCCTAGACTTCTTAGCTCAGTACAAAATGAATAAATGTATTCACACTGACACTTTTCCTTTCCATTCTTGGGGTGGAGTAAGCTGTAAGGAGACCTATAAAAGGGAAGATCTGGCTACTCAAAATTCAGGTAATCAACTTAAGAGAAATTAAGATTTCACTTTTTTTTTTTAAACTTGTATTTTTTATTTCTAAATCACTGCTTGAGTGAACGAGAAATCCTAGTTTTTTAATCTAATGGTGTTTTTCATTAATCCTGAGAAGTGATGGTTTAAGAATTAGTTTCTGGGGCCGGCCCCATGGCGTAGCGGTTAAGTGCGCGCGCTCCGCTGCTGGCGGCCCAGGTTTGGATCCCAGTTGCGCACCAATGCACCACTGGTCAGGCCATGCTGTGGCGGCATCCCATATAAAGTGGAGGAAGATGGGCACAGATGTTAGCACAGGGCCAGTCTTCCTCAGCAAAAAGAGGAGGATTGGCATGGATGTTAGCTCAGGGCTGATCTTCCTCACAAAAAAAAAATTTAGATTCTATTTTTTAGATATCTTTATACAAGAATTGCTGATTTACATTATTTTTAATGCCTGCCACTCTTCCTAATGCTTGCTTTCTTATGATGTCCAAACAGAAGTTCTCCTCAACCATTTTGAATAACCAATCGCAGACCCAATATTTCGTTGTTCCTGTTTGTTTTAACATCCCAGGAAAATGTTTCAATAAACGGTTTACTCTGGGCAGATTTAATTCTTATGACCCCTAGATATGCTAACTTCTCTAAAATTATACTTTAAACTATACCTGAAGAAGTAAATATTTTAAAAATATATTTTAAATCATTCCTTTGGGAATAAAAACTAAAGTCATAACTTCACCAGAAATGGCATATATGTGGCATTAGTGCGACCACTTTCCCCAGCCCATGGCAGACATCACCATCATTCATGGCATCTTTCCTTTTGAGCCCAGACAGCCTCAAAGTCCTTTTCAGCCTCATATACCAGACAGCCACACTCAAGCCTCTAGAATTCGGGTTGGGCATTTAAGATTCCCAAGACTGGGGAGAAGTGGGGAGGAAGCTCCATGCTGTTTCCTAGGTAACGAATTAGCCATATACAAATGAATCTTTGGCTAAAACATGCAGAGCAGTTGAAGACATTTGATTGTTAAAAGATGGGGAAAATAGCATCTTGAAGTGTTAAGTATTAAATTCTCTAAGTTTTATTTTCAAACACACAGAAAGAAACTTAGATCAGCAATCAGGAAATGTGGATGTGGTTTCAGTGCAGAGTGGTTCTGGGAAGGTCACACAAACCTTGTGGCCCTTAGTTTTTTCAGTTGAAACAAATATGCAAAATATTCAATAGGGTCCTGTATAATTCTTAAGTTCTACAATTTTAAATATGAATCAAAGACCACATATTTGTTGACCAATCGTGCATTTAAGATTTAAGAATATAACTGAAGAAATTGAAAATACTCTAATTAGCATATGTGGAAATAGTTTAAAAACTGCCAAGTGTTATAAACTGTAGTGTTGTGTAAATTCACAGCTATAGTATGAGCAAAATAAAATTTGATTTTAAAGGAATAATGCCATACAACTTTATCTTCAACTTTGAATGAAGGAAGAGACTTTTTTCCTCTTTATTATTAGTTTAGGTTTTATATTTGGAAGTGGCTCTAGAAGTCAACAAATCCGACCCTAATTGAGATGTGAAATCTTTTTGTTTCTGTTAGCACCTCCTAGCCATCATGGCAACTTCATCTGAAGAAGTTCTGCTGATTGTAAAGAAGGTGCGTCAGAAGAAGCAGGATGGAGCTCTGTACCTCATGGCAGAAAGAATTGCCTGGGCACCTGAAGGCAAAGACAGATTTACAATCAGCCATATGTATGCGGATATTAAATGTAAGTCTGATATATGTCATATTTGTTAGTAATTTTGTAAGAAGATTGCTTATATAATCTTTGTGGGGTTTTTATTATAATGTCCAAAAAATAAACCATATAGAAATAATTACAAAGTGAAATCACTGAATATGTGTTATTCTATAACCTGCCTTTTCCACTTAATAACGGAATGTGTACAGCTTTCCATGTGAAAGTCTACCTCATGTAAAGATCTCCACATACCTTCTTTTAAGAGTTGCATAATACTCCACTGAATGGATGTATAATCATGTATTTAACCAGTCCTCTGTTGAAGGACATTTAGGAAGTTTCCAGAATGTTGTTATTGCAAACAATGTTGCAGTATAGATCTGTGCACTAAGATCTTTGTGAGGTTATGGGTATGGGATATAGCCGTGCAGTAAATTGACTGGTTCAGATGGTTCACACATTTAAAATGTTGATAGAGGGCCTGGCCTGGTGGCATAGCGGTTAAGTTTGCACACTCCGCTTCAGCGGACTGGCGTTCTCGGGTTCAGATCCCGGGCTTGAGGACCGAGACGCATCACTTGTCAAGCCATGCTGTGGTGGTATCCCATATAAAATAGAGGAAGATGGGCACAGATGTTAGCCCAGGGCCAATCTTCCTCACAAAAAATAAAAATAAATAAATAAATAAAATGTTGATAGATGATGCCAGATTGCCCTGTAATAAAATTGTATTGCTGAAGTGAGTTGTCTAATTAGTCTTTGGTTATGTGTCCATTATTTGTTGAGAAGATAGACTCAATTTTATGCTGAATGAGATGAGAGTAATATAGACCATAGTATTCTTATATCCTTTTTCTTTTTATGATTTTCAAGTATGAAGGCAAAAATAAAAATCCCTTCTCTTTCCAAATTTGCAAGATTAACTTTGAATTTATTACCCAAAGGGTATGGTACCTTGTGCCTCAGTAATAATTAGGTTTGAAAGCACCAAGTGAATCGTGGGGTTTAGAACCTTTACTCTGAAAGGGATTTCTACAATTCACCTAAATAAAGATCTTGAATAGGAGAGACCCCAGGGGAGTCTGGGGAACAAAACCCTTGACAAATTGTGGTATCTTAACTGTAATCATTAATATAGATTGACTTATTTTCCTAGATGTAAGATTCTTCTCCTAGATAAAATCCTGTATAGATTTCAAGGAACATGACACCTGGAGAAATAGACAACCCTCAGTTTGCAAGTACTCAATTTACAAATGTCCTTTGTGTATGAACAGTTGCGCTAAGGACTTACCTCTACTTTGCTGCTGAAAATACCAAAATCCTCATCTTTCTCCACTGAAATAACTTAAAATGTTAATTTTCAAAAGGAAATACGGTTTAAAATTCATCATAATTCAGTAATGCCTAAGCTATCTGGTCTTTTGTCCACTGTCCTGGTAATATTACCTCCTTTTAAAACTTCATTTCTGGGGCCCGCCTGGTGGCGTGTTGGTTAAGTTCACACGCTCTGCTTCAGCGGCCTGGGGTTCACAGATTCAGATCCTGGGTGCAGACTAACACACTGCTCATCAAGCCATGCTGTGGCAGGTGTCCCACATATAAAGTAGAGGAAGATGGGCATGGATGTTAGTCCAGGGCCAATCTTCCTCAGCAAAAAGAGGAGGATTGGCAATGGATGTTAGCTCAGGGCTAATCTTCCTCAGAAAAAAACTTCATTTCTGTGGAACAATACCTCACCAAGTTCCTGATAATAGTCATACAAATAAACATTTGTACTACAATAGACTCATAAATGAGGAACTGTCTGTATTAGCATTTCTCTTAAACTGAACCGGAAGCGAGCCCTGTAGCTTCGCAAAACACACCCTCATTGTGATACTCACCGAATGCACTAAAGAATATGCCTCTCTCCTATTTTTCTGCAGTTCTTCTCAGCTATTGGAGAGGAGAGCACATGCAAATCTAGATCTACGCCAGATCAGTTTTCATTTTAAGTTGAATATTTGAAAGAATGCCCATTTCTGAAAGAAACCATTGGAAGTTATCAGTAATAAAAGACTAAGGTGAAAATCAGCAATTTAAAACCAGTTAAGGGGCCGGCCCCGTGGCTTAGCGGTTGGGTGCGCGTGCTCCGCTGCTGGCGGCCCGGGTTCGGATCCCGGGCGCGCACCGACACACCGCTACTCTGGCCATGCTGAGGCCGCGTCCCACATACAGCAACTAGAAGGCTGTGCAACTATGACATAGAACTATCTACTGGGGCTTTGGGGGAAAAATAAAATTAAAATTAAATTAAATTAAAAAATCAGTTAAAAAACTTCAAAGGTAGGCCTCTCAGAGGCAAGACCTAGGATGGAGCAAGGATAAAGCCATGACAGAAAAGATGCCTAGAAAGGAGTGATAGTTTGTTTTGGAGGAATGGGATAATGGAACAGGCTGGCTGACAGTGTAAATTGCTTCATATTGCTGCTTGTGGCAGTAAGATATTTCATCTAAACTATTGGTCTGGAAGCAGCATCTTCATTGAAAAAGTTTCTGTTTATTTAAGGGTTGGTAGGTTGGTTTGGGCTGAGAGCTCTAAGCAGCATGTCCCACCCATTCTAATGGCACAAAGCCCCTCCATCTCTTTCCCTTATGAAAAAGACCAGCTCTACTATTGCCAAGAGGCCCACTCGTTAAGAATACAAGTTCTCCATTATGTAGGTATATTCTGCCCTTTCCAGCCCCAATTTATTATGAAAATCTTCTTGCCGAAAAATTTAAAGAATGGTACAATGTATACCTGTATGATGTATCCCACCTAAATACTGCAGTTGTTATTTTGCTATATTTACTTTATTAATTGTGCCTACACTTTGGTTATAATAGTATCACACCAAGAAAATTTTAATAATAAATATCCAGACCATTGTTACATTTCCCCAGTTGTCCCAATAATGTTTTTTATAGCTGTGATTTTTTTTTTTTAAACCAGTATCCAGCCTTCGCCTGTGTATGTAGTTGTAGTCTCTTAAGTCTCTTCTTTAAGAGTATAGGCTTGTAGAATATCACACATTCTGATTATGTCTGATTGTCTCCTCAAGGTTTTGTTTAATTTATCCCTGTATATCTGTATTTCTTAGAAACTGAAAGTCAAGTCTACAGGCTTGATGATAGTCAAGTTGAACATTTTCGGCAAGGACAGTGCATAGGTGGTGGTGTTTACTTCCTATTCTATCACCTCAGAAAGCCCATAGTGTCAGGTTGTCCCACTTTTAATGAGGCTAAATTTGATCACTTGGTTAAAGTGGTGGCACCAGATCTCTCAAATGTAAAATGACATATTTTCCTTTGCAATTAGTAAGTCATGGGCTATGTTGTGGAGTTTTTTGAATCATAACAGATCATTTTTATTAATGATAATGTTGCTTGGAGGCAGCTGTTCAGGGTGGATTCGGTACTCCTAGTTGGCTGTTTAGAAAACTAGAAAGAGATCTGCCCCAGTTGAATGGAAACAAAAGCCTGTTAGTATCTGGAGGTGGAAGCAGTGGGTGAGAAGTGCCACACAAAAAGAAAACTGCAGAAGGAAGCAGAGAGTTAGCAGTGAATTTGTTGAACCATGCTCCTGTTATATGGGATTACTTGAGAAGAGTGCATTTCTGCAAAAGCATCAAGATTGCAACAGGGCAGCTCCAGCCCAAAGGAATACTGAATCTTCTTGGGGGGAGAAGTAACCTATTGTATGGCAGTTTCCACAGTGTGTGTGTCCTGATCTAATTAGCCCCATGCTTCTTTTTAGGCCAGAAAATCAGTCCAGAAGGAAAAGCTAAAATTCAGCTTCAGCTGGTCCTGCATGCAGGGGACACAACTAACTTCCATTTTTCCAATGAAAGCACAGCAGTGAAAGAGCGAGATGCAGTGAAAGACCTTCTTCAGCAGCTGCTGCCCAAATTCAAGAGGAAAGCAAATAAAGAACTGGAAGAGAAAAACAGGTGAAGGAGGAAGAGAATAGTGTTTAAGAGATACTAGGTTCTCTCCAGTCTCTCAGTAGAATGATAGCTTGTTATTTCTCACCCCTTGTGCTTCAATAGTGTGATACAGTAAAACATGAGCCTTAGTGTCTTTCCTTCTGTGTTGGGTTCTCAACTTCAGCATCTTACTAGCTGTTCGGCTTTGGGCAAATGAGAATGTGTAAACTCAAGTTAAATTAACTGCCTCAAGCCTAACATTTGCTTAGAACAGAACTGAGATTGGAAGGTGCTAAGGTCCCTTCATTCCTTTTCCCAGTTCTCTGTCACAGGAATATAAAGATACTAAGCCATTAGAAGTGTATTTGTGGGGGGCCGGCCCCATGGCTTAGCGGTTAAGTGCGTGCACTCCACTACTGGCAGCCTGGGTTCGGAACCCTGGGCACGCACCAGTGCACTGCTTGTCCAGCCATGCTGAGGCGGCATCCCACATACAGCAACTAGGAGGATGTGCAACTATGACATACAACTATCTACTGGGACTTAGGGGAGGAAAGGGGGGAGAAAAGGAGGAGGATTGGCAAATTGGCAATAGATGTTAGCTCTGGGCCGGTCTTCCTCGGCAAAAAGAGGAGGATTGGCATGGTTGTTAGCTCAGGGCTGATCTTCCTCACCAAAAAAAAAAAAAAAGTGTATTTGTGAATAAGAAACCTGTAAAAAAGTTGAGAAAGCAAATAAAGTAATGAGAATTTCTGATAAGATGAATTATTCCATCACTTATATCTTTCAGGCCATCTGTGCTTATGGCTCTAAGTGCTTATCACTGTGAAAAATTAGTTGCTGGAAAATCTCAAGTGAACCTCCTCTCTTCCCCATTCACCTTTATTTGTGAAAAAGAATACAGTACAGTACAAATACAAACACAGTGACCGTTGTATCACTGGAATGTAGAGATGACTAGGACCAAATCTGTGCCCCAGTTCAGTCTTTGCTTCTTCAAACTTGCCACTTCATTTGTTCCTCCAAAAATATTTTTTTACATTTAATTACTAACCAGTGGACTAAATGACCTCTGCTGCTCAGTCATTACAACATGGAAGTTGTGTGTTTCTGCGTTTCTTGTTAAGTCTTTTAAAAATGTTACCTAAATGGTGTTTTATTCTGGAAGTTCAATATATGCAATATATTCTATCACCAGAATGCTGCAAGAGGATCCTGTTTTGTTTCAGCTTTATAAAGACCTTGTTGTGAGTCAAGTGATCAGTGCTGAGGAATTCTGGGCCAATCGTTTAAATGTGAATGCAACAGAGAGCTCTTCCACATCTAATCATAAGCAGGATGTTGGCATTTCTGCAGCATTTCTGGTATGTGACCCTTCTAGATTTCTGAAGGGAAAAAAAAAAGAAAACCCTGAATATATGTGTTAACAGTGCTATTTCTTTTGTAAAATTTAGCATTTCCTTAAAGTAAATTAATGGATACTTCAGTGTCCATGGTATTCTTCTAAAATATTTTAAAAATACATAGAGTATTTTTTAAATTTGTATTTCTTTTTTTGCCAGTTTTATTTTTTTTTGGTTTTTGGACTTGACCCTAGCTTGTTGGAAATCAAATGGACTTTTGAAAGAGAATCTTTTAGCAATTAGACTAATACTTATTTCCCCTAATACTTTTAAATTGAGGGCTTTCTGGTAGCTTTTTTTTGATTGCTATATTTTACTTATAATGCAAAGTTAAATGTATAATGACCATTCCATTATAGAAAAAGTAAGATTTGTAAGATGTATCTTAGAGAAAAATTGGGAATACCTTACCTGTGGAATTAGAAAGTGGGATTCAGTTAGTCTGTATTCTGGTGGAACCAAAGCAGCTATTAGTAAGGCCTTTCCTAAAGAAATTAATGAAATAATATATGTTTAATTATTTAGTAACCAAGGTTTATAGTGGTTTTGGTAACTGTACAAGTTTTATGTTAAAGCTCCACTAGCTATCTGTCTTTGGCCACACTTAAACATGCCTGTTTGACCGTGTTGGATTATTTATATATATATATATATGTGATCTTTATTTTAGGCTGATGTCCGGCCCCAAACAGATGGATGTAATGGTCTGAGATACAATTTAACCTCTGATATCATTGAATCCATATTTAGGACCTATCCAGCAGGTAAGAAGAATCAGTTTTTCCAGATAGTTAAAATATTTGTTTGGATGGATTCAGTAATATCAATGAAAAAGGAAAAGCTTTACCTTTATTCCTGATCAAGTGCAGTAAAATATGTAAAGTACTTTACCCAGTGCCTGACATGTGGTAGATATTAAGGGTTCAATATATAATGTGGTGTCATCAGTTCATTGGTATGATGACTTTCCCATTCTTTCCATCAGTGGTTCTTAAATTTTATTTGCCCTTCAGCGTACCTGAGCAAGATCATGTGCTCCAGAGGCACCATAAATGAGTCTTTCTATAGCACTAACTCAGATCATCCTTCATGCTACCTCTAGAGTGAGCTTTCTAACCCACAAATCATTTCCCTTGCAGAAACCATCGTAGAAGTATAAATTTCTTGACCATAGGCTTAGTGATTTATGATGTGCAGCCAAGGTTGAGAGCCACTACTTCAGTCATACTTCTGACTAAACAGTGCTCTCTTAAACTATATACTGTTCTTGCTTCCCACTTCCCCCCTTCTGCCCCTTTGGTCCTTAGGAATCATGTCTCTCCTGCAGGACTCAGCTCAAGCATCGCTACCTCTATAAAATCCTGAGTTCTTCAGGCAGAAATAAGCCTCCTCCACTTTCCTTCTGTAGGGCCTTGTGTCTGCCTCAAAGAGTTATCACATTGTAATGTAATTATTTTCATATCTTTCTGATAACATAATTGTAGAGTGTTTACTGTGTGCCAGTCACCACTCTAAGGCCTTTATGTATATTAACTCATTTAATCATCACAAATACCCTATGAAGTAGGTACTATTATTACCTGCACATTACAGGTGAGGAAACCAAGATACAGAGAGATGAAGTAATTTAATTTGCACATGGTCACACAGAAGTAAGTGGCAGACCTAGAATTTTAAACTCAGGCTTTCTGGCTTAAGAGACCAAGCTCTTAACCTCTTTGCTCGTTGGACTGTGAGCTTCTGGAGTGCTGAACTGATAGTCCAGTTGATATGGAGATCTTTATTTCCCTAGCACCTAACACAGTGCCTTGGAATGAAGGCACACATATATAAATGATCAAACAAGCAAACTCAGGTCTGACTTCAAGATTCTTCGTGTTTCTACTAAAACTTCAAAAGTTGTTAATTCTCTTGGTGCAAAATAAGGTTTTGTTTGTATTTTGTTAAGATTCATAAAGGTATGAATGTCCCCTACTCTCTCAAGTTATATTTCATATTCACAATTAGATCATTATGTACAGAATATAAAGTTGAGAAGTTTCATAATCTAGTTTTTGCTATTAGTCTATATTTCAACTAATTTGAGATGCTTTAAGAAATGGAAATTTAGTATGTAACTATTATGGTTCTTTCCCACAGTAAAAATGAAATATGCAGAAAACGTTCCCCACAACATGACAGAAAAGGAATTCTGGACCCGTTTTTTTCAGTCCCATTATTTTCACAGGGACCGGCTGAATACAGGATCAAAGGACCTCTTTGCAGAATGTGCCAAAATAGATGAAAAAGGTAACTGTTTATCCCTGACACACTCTAGCATTTAATTTGCTGCTCTCCAGTCATTAGTGCTGTTAGTGAATTTTTTTATTTCTGAGAAAGGTAAGACATGACCCGCTTTTTGTTTCGTTGATTTTTCTAGGGTTAAAAACAATGGTTTCATTAGGAGTGAAAAACCCACTACTTGATTTGACAGCTTTGGAAGATAAACCATTAGATGAGGTAAGTAGTAGTAAAAGGATTTGTGAGAGAAAACAGTCTTTTCCTCATCTTCAACATGTTTATAGTTTTTTTTTTTTTAAAGATTTTATTTATTTATTTTTTCCCACTAAAGCCCCAGTAGATAGTTGTATGTCATAACTGCACATCCTTCTAGCTGCTGTATGTGGGACGCGGCCTCAGCATGGCCAGAGAAGCAGTGCGTCGGTGTGCGCCCGGGATCCGAACCCGGGCTGCCAGCAGTGGAGCGCGCACACTTAACCGCTAAGCCACGGGGCCGGCCCTACATGTTTATAGTTTTAAAATTGCTTTAAGTCTAGATGTTCCACTTGTGAGAGTGTAAAACAAACAAAATACTGTGATTTGGAGTGACTTATGCAGAACTGCTTTTCATTAGCACTGTTTGCTATTAAAATCACCTTGGAGAACTAGAATTCCTATATGAGTTGTTAAAACTTCTTTAAAAGAATTTTCTAGCTCTCCCATCAGCAGTTCTCTAGATAATAATGAAGTCTTAATATGTTAAGTCCAGCTTTATGCCCTAGCTAACATCAATCTAAAGAAATGTGGATAAATTTAGTAGACAAGGAAAAGAGAACTCCTGTTTGCCACACCTTGAGCACACTGATGACCCTTACCCTGCACTAGCCCCAATATGTTTCAACAGCTAGACCGTCAGGTGTGACCTGCCGAGGTCCGCATCATGACTCTAGACTTACCAGTGTATCCAGTCACAGAGAAAGGAGTGATCCCTTGTGATCACGGCTAATTCCATCCTTGCCTGTATCTTCTAGGCTGGGAACCTGCCTTCCTCTGTTATTCTCTTCACACTCTTAGATTTTAATTTTCTCGTACTTCTTTTGGCTCCTTTTCTGCTAGCCATGTACACATGCTCATACTTCCTATCTTTTTCCTTTTATTTTAGTATATGTACTCACCAGGTGAGAAAACCAATATTAAAATTTTGTTGTACAGTCTAAATTATAAATTAACAGAAATTATAAATTAACAGAAAATAATCCTTGGTGCCCAGGTGACTGATTTCCTTAATGAAGTTCAGTTGTTTTCATGGTAATTGGTGAATCTCAGCACATTACAAATACGGCCCTCTTTAATCATCCTGAGAAAGTGAAACTTAGTGAAGCTTAGAAGTACAGCTTAATATGATGGGAGAAAATTTTTAATGCTTTTGTTAAAAAAATAAAATTGATATATTATACATGCACATGTGTAATTTTCTTCTTCACTTTGTCTATTATCAATAGCAGTCCTTGGGCCGGCCCCGTGGCTTAGCGGTTAAGTGCACGCGCTCCGCTGCTGGCAGCCCGGGTTCGATCCCGGGCGCGCACCGACACACCGCTTCCCCGGCCATGCTGAGGCTGCGTCCCACATACAGCAACTAGAAGGATGTGCAGCTATGACATACAACTATCTACTGGGGCTTTGGGGGAAAAAGATAAATAATAATCAATAGCAGTCCAAGCTAAATATACCATAGTTGTTAAGTACATAGACTTTAAAACCAAACTACTTGGCTTAGAGTTTGTCATTTTTTAACATTTCTAAACCCAGTTTGCTTATAAAATGAGTTTAATAGTACTGACCTTTTGGGGAGGGCGGGTAGGAAAATTGGGGAGATGTTGTTTAAGGGTACAAACTTGCAACTAGTAGATAAATAAGTTCTGGAGATCCAGTGCACAGTGGATTCACCAATACTGTGTTATAAACTTTGAAGTTGTTAAAAGACTAGACCTTAGTTGTTCTCACTGCAAAAAAAAAAATGGTAATTATGTGACATGATAGAGGTATTAGCTACAGTGGTAATGATGTTGCGATATATAAATGTATCAACTCAACACGTTGTATACTTTAAACTTACACATTATTATGTGTCAGTTATCCTCAATTTAAAAAATGCGAAAACAAAGTGCTGACCTTATGAAATTGCCGCAAAAGTTAAGAGAACCTGGTACATAGTAAGTGCTCAATAAGTAATAGATGTTACTATTATTATCTACGGTTTTTTAGTGCCTGCATAGTATTCCATTGTATGCATATATAAACATTTATATAACCACCCCCCTGAATAGAAATATTGGTTGATTGAATTTTTCCTTTGGTGCCTCTTCTATTATCCTCTAGTTGTTGTTCCTGTCCCAGGTTATGGTCTTGGGCCTCCTTCTGAATACATTCTCTCCATTCCATTGCTTTAAATACTATCGATGATGAATCCCAAATAGCCCAAATGTGTCTAAACCCAGAACTCCAGAATCACATACCCAACTGCCTACTTGATATCTTCACTTAGATAATTCATGGACACCTCAACATAACATGTCCAAAATGGAACCTCTGATTGCCATCCTCATAAGCCTATTTCTCCCTGGCTCTTCCCTATCTCAGTAAAATAAAAACATTGCCATAGACTCAGTTGCTCAAACCAAAACCTAGAAGTCTCCTTGATTCCTCCCTGTCCGTCACCTCCAGCATTCAGTTCGTCAGCGAGTCCTCTACAGTACATCCCTCATCTGCCTCCATCTCTACCTTCACAGACACTTGCATCTCTTGCTCTGAGGCTGTCACCATTTTTGGTTTGATTGCTTGCATTAGCCTCCTAATTGATCTTGTTTCCACTTTTGTTCCCTATAGTTTATTCTCCCCTAGCAGTAAGAGTGACAAATCAGATCATCATGCTCCCTGTGTAAAACTCTTCAGTGGCTTCTCACTGAACTTAAAATCAAAACTCCTACAAGACGCTTCTTGATTTGGCCTTTGCTTACTTCTACTTCAGTTTGGGCCACTTTCACTCATTCATGCTTCAGACACAGTGGCCATCTTTCAGGTCCATCCCAAGCTTTTTCTACCTCAGGGCCTTTGTATTTGCTATTCCTTCTTCTTGCTCTTCTACATGACTAGTTTCTGCCCATCTTTTAGACATCTGTTCTAATGTCACTTCTTCAGAGACACCATCCCTAACCTCCCTATCTAAAGAAGCTTCTCCTCCCAGTCCAGTCACTACATCATCTCACTCTCTTTATTTTCTTCATAGCATTTGTCACTTTCAAAAGTGTTCTTGTTTTTATCTTATTTTACTTGTCAACTGTCAGTCTCCTCTCAGTAGAGTATAAATTCCAGGAGGCTGACTTTTATTTACTGGCCTGTCACTAACCACATGGCATGTATTAGGCCTCAGTAATTATTTGATAAAGGAATGAATGGCGTATGAGTCTCCCCATGATCTTTCTTTTACCCCTTTAGCTTTACGTCTTACCAATACCTGGCCCACCCTTCATTCCACGTATACCGAACTACGTACAAACCCGTGACACAATATGTGTTACATTGCTTCTGTACCTTTGAAGTAGTTTCCTCTCCCTGAGATGTTGTCTCCATGACTGCCTTGCAAGCACCTGTTCGTCTTACAGGGCTCCATGAAGCTTTTTCAAACTTATCCCTCCTCTCCTCCAGTGAGATTGACACTTCCTCTCTTGTAGCACCTGTAAGTGTAACTCTGTGTACTGGCTTTCAGCCTAGCATCCCACTAACTAGTATTTTGGCTCTTTTGGCGCAGGGTCTTATAGCTTTCGATCTACAGGGGCTAGCATATAGCATGCACTCAATACGTTTGAAAACATTACCTCATTTAATTCTCCAATATCCTATTTTATGGAGCTTGGAAAAGTTGACTAACTTGCCTAGACTAATGTTGTAAACGTGATAAAGCCAGAACTTGAATCCATATCTATCTGACTCCAGAATCCTTGCTTTTTTCCACTATATTCTGTTCCTTCATTTAATATTTTGCTAACTAGATCCAAAATTGCTCTCAAAAAAAAAATGCAGGTTAGGATGAAGACTTTTTTGTGATGCTTAAAGAAGTTAATGGTATTTCTTAATTTTTTATGTGTATAATGTCACATATTTTTAAATGTTTACCTGTAAATATTTAGTAATGCTCAGAATTAGTAGTCCTGTCATCCAGAAAATTTTTTCAACTAAGCATGTCTCTCAGATAAGAAAACCAGAACCTTACTTTGATTTTTAATCCATTAAATTGTTTCTCATAGGGCTATGGTATTTCCTCTGTGCCGTCTACTTCTAATTCTAAATCCATAAAGGAGAATAGTAATGCTGCCATAATCAAGAGATTTAACCATCACAGTGCCATGGTCTTGGCAGCAGGTCTCAGGAAACAGTTAAGTATATGTACAAAGGTGCGGTAACTGTGCTTTCCAAGAGAGCCAGGTGGCTCTCTTGTGTTGTTGTTCTGCTTGTGGTTTTTAACATTAATTTTTTTTCCTTTGTTTTAAGAGAAGCACAAAATGAACAAAATGGTGAGCCCAGCAGCATCGATGGAAATTCTGGAGATGCAGACAGCTTTCAGCCAGCAGTCAAAAGGGTATGGGGAAATGTCTGGAAGGTTTAGGGCTCAGGTTTCTCCAGATACCTTATATAATTGCTAGTACTTTATGTTGACCCTTGATTATTTCAAATGACTCAGTTGTCCTGACCAAGACATTAAGCGTTTGGCTTAAATCATAGAACATTTTTTTTTTTTGGCTTCCCCTTATCTTTTTTTTTTTTTTTTTTAATTTTTTGTTTATTGCAGTAACATTGGTTTATAACAAATCATAGAACATTTTAAAGAGCACTTCCTCAATTTTGGCTTGCCAGTCAACTTTCCATGGACTCCAGTCTGTTAACTGCTTTTTATTGGTCTTTTTTTTTTTCTTCACGTGTACACATACACACATATTAACATATAGTTTGTTTTCTGGGAAAGAGTATTCAACAAAGGCAGTATGACAGAAAGAAAAACTAAAGGTTTGTGTATATGATTTAAAAAGATAGGATTTGGCCCTCATATTAAACCTAGCATGTCAGAGCCAGGAATGTCTTCTCATTAAATATTGAAGAAATCACTTGGCTATGGGGAAGTATGGACAGAGTTATCTACTGCGTATTCCTTCTTTCCGTGTGACTTTGTGAAGCTACTCTATCCCTCGATTTTTTTAAGTTCCTCCTGCCCCAGTTATAAAGCTTTCTTACAGGGCGATCAGGCAACATGTATTAAAATTTTAAAGGTTTATGCCGTTAATTCCACATCTGGACAGGATTTCACTGTGGACATTTATTTTTTTAAAAAGTCATGTGCAAATATTTATTTTATTTTTTGTGTGTGTGAGGAAGATCAGCCCTGAGCTAACATCCATGCTAATCCTCCTCTTTTTGCTGAGGAAGACCGGCTCTGAGCTAACATCTACTGCCAATCCTCCTCCTTTTTTTCTCCAAAGCCCCAGTAGATAGTTGTATGTCAGAGTTGCACATCCTAGTTGCTGTATGTGGGATGCGGCCTCAGCATGTCCGGAGAAGCGGTGCGTCAGTGTGCACCCGGGATCCGGAACCGGGTCGCCAGTAGCGGAGCATGCACACTTAACCGCTAAGCCACAGGGCCAGCCCATGTGCAAATATTTAAATACAAATATTCATTACAGTATACAGTATTATAATAGAGAAAACAGCAGACGACATCCTAATATCGGTGGTACGTGATACAGTGGAGACTGATGCAGCCGTTAATGACTTCAGAAAGATTAGTGATATATTGAATTAAAGAGTTCACGTATACCATAACAATAGTTCAGTTCATAAAAAGTAAAATTCAATGGGGCTGGCCCCGTGGCATAGCGGTTAAGCGCACACGCTCTGCTGCTGGCGGCCTGGCTTCGGATCCGGACGCGCACCAACGCACCGCTTGTCTGGCCATGCTGAGGTGGCGTCCAACATACAGCAACTCGAAGGATGTGCGCCTATGATATACAACTAGCTACTGGGGCTTCGGGGAGAAAAAGGGGAAAAAAAAAAAAGAATTGGCAATAGATGTTAGCTCAGGGCCGGTCTTCCTCAGCAAAAAAACAGGAGGATTAGCATGGATGTTAGCACAGGACTGATCTTACTCACAAAAAAAAAAAAAGTTAAATTCAAGAAACCATTTTTGGGCCGGCCCCGTGGCTTAGCGGTTAAGTGCGCGTGCTCCGCTGCTGGCGGCCCGGGTTCGGATCCCGGGCGCGCACCGACGCACCACTTCTCTGGCCATGCTGAGGCCGCATCCCGTATACAGCAACTAGAAGGATGTGCAGCTATGACATACAACTATCTACTGGGGCTTTGGGTGGGGAGGGGGGAACCATTTTTAAGTTGGCTAAACTATTATATTAGGTGGTGGGAAACAAAAGTTAGTAAGACAGACTTCTTGTCCTCAGAGAGTTTAGTATCTGTAGGTAAACAAAATTAAAAGAATAATTAGAACACAAAATTTAAAATATAGTAATTGTATTATTTACAGTATGAACCAAAGAGAATAAAAATAAATAAGTAAAAAGACTTCACAGAACAGACTTATGATATAATTTCACATGTGAAAAAAAGAAGTTTATGAACTTTAAAAAGGCCTTTAAAAGAATATACTAAATGGTTATCTTTTTTATAAAGGGATTATGGGTGTCTTATACTTTATCTCATGTATTTCAGTAACTTAATATGTTTCTACAGGCATATACACCTTTAAAATTAACAAAGCCAATAAGATATATCTTTTCTGAATGAAGAAAAGTGAAACTAAAATGTAGATTTTAGGGAGATGTTAAAGAAGAAATCTAGGAAGTGATGCTTTTCTTTGCAGTATAGTCATGTGTTGCTTAACGACAGGGATAGTCTGAGAAATGCATCATTGGGGATTTCGTTGTGTGAACATCATAGAGTCTACTTACACACACCTAGATGGTATAGCCTACTACACACCTAGGCTGTATGGTGCTAATATTATGGGACCACCATCGTGTGTGCGGTCCGTAGTTGACTGAAACATCGTTATGCAGCACGTCGTTATACTGTTGCACTAAGTACTCTTGATTCTTGGTAGTAAGACAGTTGTCAAAAATGATTGTGTGAATTTTCACAATATTCAATAATGCTGACTCTAGATATTTCTTCGAGTCAATAGTTTCGAGTCAACCCTCTGCAAAGGATTTTATAGAATGAGACATTCAGAGGTAATAATAATAGAGTCCTTACATTTATGGATCTTTCAGTTAAGTATGGAAGTCAGGTGGTCTAACTAGGCCTTGGCATAAGTTTCGGATTGGGATTATTATGGGAAGTTAGGTAGGTATGTAACTTAGGTAAGGCAACGGCAGGGGTAGAAATGAGCTTGACATATGTGAAAGGTAGTGAAGACATCAGGATGCCTTGAAGTTGGCTGAAGGGTATAGAGTTGGGAAAGGAGTAAAATTAGGCTTAGTCTAGGTAAAGTGGAACTGACTGATGTGTTACTCTGAATATCATGCTGAGGTCAGATGTGTTCCTGTACTACAAGGGGACTATTCAGACTCTTAAAATAGGGACAATTTAAAATAATTTTTCAAATTGATCTTTTTTTGAGATGTATTTAATAACTTAAATGTTTTGATCCTAGTCTTGGTAGCAACAGATGCGAGTTGACCAGACAAATTTCATTGCAGTGTAGAGGATGAAATATTGTAGAATTATTTTCACAAATATTTACATAGATTGTCTTCAAGTGTCTTTATAATTAGTGTTTTTATTATAAGGCTGTAGAAATTTAGCAGTTTGTTACTAACACAGGAGAAAACAGATTAATAAAACCAACATAAAGAGTCCAGAAGTAAACCCAAATACATGGAGCAATTAAATATATATATGATAAACATGGGATTTCAGAATCAGTGAGAAAAACATTATTCTACAAATTTTGTTAGGACTGATTAATAATTTAGTAAAAAGAAGCTCAGATTCCCTACCTTACTCCTTATTCCAAAGTAAATTCCAAATGGATCACAGATTTAAGCAAAATATTAATCCACAGAAGCAGCAGCAAAAAGGGAATAATTAAAACCAAAAAACACCAAATTGGAAGAAAAGGTATTTGCAACACATATAATAAAATTAGTCTCTTATTTTTTGGGGGGTGGGGGGGTATAGTAAAATACACATTTTCACCTACCAGATTGTCAAAAATTAGAAGTTCAGTAGTAATTTAGTATGGCCAGAGTATAGGAAAACAGGTACTCTCTGTAAGTTGTTGGTGAGAAGACTGGTTCAGCTATTTGTAGAGCAATCATCTTTAGGAAGTGAAGTTCGCAGTGGGAAGACTTCCTATTTTACCCTCTGTACAGTTTTACTTTTCCAGTCATGTTCATTACTTTCGTAAAGGAAAGTTACAATAAAAAGTGCTGTGTTAATAATTATAGGCGAAGTTACAAGAGTCCATTGAATATGAAGACTTGGGAAAAAATAATTCCATAAAAACGATTGCACTAAACCTCAAGAAGTCAGATAGGTAAGTTTGGTCAATATTAAATTAACTTGAGGCAGAAGTTATATAACACAAGTCATTGCAGAATTCATTCTGCAAGTGTAGCACTCAAGTTTTAATCATTTTGTTACCATA
Source organism: Ceratotherium simum simum (assembly GCF_057802395.1). NCBI lineage: Eukaryota > Metazoa > Chordata > Mammalia > Perissodactyla > Rhinocerotidae > Ceratotherium > Ceratotherium simum. Next base: position 12,143,700 of record NC_141906.1, on the reverse strand, counting down.
AAAGTACAGTATCTTTTCTCCTTAAAAATTTACTTTGTGCATCTCAGGAAAGGATCCTAAATGATCAAAGCCAGGAAAATAAATTTTGGTGCTCTGTACTGTTTTCTTCTTATTACCCATGTAGAAATTAAATTGTTTTATTAAAATTTCTTCAGCTATATTATCATTTTTTGCTTTGGGGAGAATGTTGTATTGAGACTGCTAAAATATTTAAAAGACAAATGTTGAGCGCTTTTATTCTGTGTGACTAGTAATTTCTTTGTTCTTTGCCAACCTTCAGGTATTATCATGGTCCAACTCCAATCCAGTCACTACAGTATGCAACAAGTCAGGACATTATTAATTCTTTTCAAAGTATTAGACAGGAAATGGAAGCTTATGCACCCAAATTAACTCAGGTAGGTGACTTGTATTGTTTGAAAACCAGAATTCTCATAGTTACTTCCTCAATTTATGAGCACAACCAAATTGAACTATACAACTGATATTTTAGTTGAGTTTAAAGACATATTTCTGCTGAATAAATTGAAAAGATCAAGAAGTAGGGAGAAGAAGTATTTGGCATATTCAAGAAGCATCTGAAGATGATAATGGAAAAATAAGATGAGTTTTGTGATTGCTGATTTTTTACTTCCATATACACAATTTTATTGGGCAAATCTCCCAGGTTTCCAAAAACCTTCTGGACATCACTCTCTCGATATTCTGCATGACCTCAAAATCAGAATACATAAAATAGAGCTCATTATCCATTCTTCATTTTTCCCGCCCTCGTTCATACGTCAGTTGATCAGCGAGTTCTGTCAGTTCTTCTAGACGTCTGGACTCCGTCTCCTTGGTTTAGGCAAACCTGGTCGCTTCTCCACACCACCACTGCAAGTTACCTTTCTGAAAACATAAATCTGGTCTTATTGCTGCAGCTTAAAAGCCTTCACTGCCCACCTTCATGGCCACAGTAGTTGTCTGAATGCCTGTACCTCCTCGCCCTTAACCCACGTCTCCATTCCCAGCTCCAGCCGCATCTCCACTGTTCCCTTCCACACGTAGCCCAGAGGCCTGTGCTCCAGCCTAGCGCACTAACTACCCAGAGATTTTAATCGTATCATCTTCATGCTTCCTGTGCTTTTGCTCATGATTTCTCTCTTAGAATGCCCTAAGCCTGTTTCTGCCCCTGGGAACTAATAATGATTATTCAAAACTCAGCTCAAATTTCATTGCCTCTGTAAAGCAGTCCTCACCATGCTCAGTAACAAGTTAGTTTTTTCTTTTTCTCTGTTTTCACAAACACTGAGGCACTGAGTTCATACCTGTATTGTAGTGCTTATCACATATTAGGACTTATTTTTTTACTTTTTATTTTGAAGTAATCTCCAATTTACAGAAAGTTGCAAAAAAAAAAGTTATCTGACACATTTTGAGAGTAGATTCCTTTACCCCTAAAAATTTCGGTGCATATTTCCTAAAATAAGGCATTCTCATGAATAACACAATTATAGAAACAAGTTAACATTGATAAAGTATTATTATGTAACCTATAGGTCTTACAAAAATTTTGCTATTTATACCACCAATGTCCCTTATAGCAAGAGAAAACTTTTCTTCTTGGTTCAGCATCCAAGTCAGGTTCATAGGTTGCATTTAGTTCTCATGTCTCTTTAGTCTCCTTTAAAATGAAATCGTTTCTCAATCTTTTTTTGTCTTTTATGACCTAGATATTTGAAAAGTTCAGGCCAGTTTTTTTTGTGTGTGTGTGTGTGTGAGGAAGATCAGCCCTGAGCTAACATCTGCCAATCCTCCTCTTTTTGCTGAGGAAGACTGGCCGTGGGCTAACATCCATGCCCATCTTCCTCCACTTTATATGGGACACCACCACAGCATGGCTCACCAAGCGGTGCATCTGTGCACGCCCGGGATCCGAACCGGCGAACCCCGGGCCACCGCAGCGGAACGCGCACACTTAACTGCTTGCACCACCGGGCCGTCAGGCCAGTTTTTTGTAGCATGTCCTCAGTTTGAGTTGCCCTAGTGTTTCCTCGTGATTGGATTCACATTCTGCATCTTTGGCAGGAATACCACAGGAGTGACGTGTAGGTGATATGTCGTCCTCAGTGTGTTGTAACAGGGCACAGGTTTATTTGTCCTAACTTGTGATATTAACTTTCATCACTTGGTTAACATGGTGTCTGCCTGGTTTTCCACCAAAAAGTTACTATTCTTCCCTTTCTGATTAATAAGTATTTTCTGGAGTGAATGTTAAGACTATGTAAATGTTCTATTTCCCATCAAACTTTTACCTACTATTTTTTTAGACTCCATTGATGATTCTTGCTGAAAACTATTATTACCGTGGTAGTGGTTAAATGAGTGCTTTTCTAATTCCATCGTCCCTTCTACCTTTATCAGTTGACATTCTGCTAAAAGGAAGAGTTTCTCTTCCCTTCTGCTGTATTTGTCTGTTTATATCAGCATGGATTCTTATATTATTCTATGGGTTATAAACTGTTGCTATCATTTTTTTCTTTTTTTAAACTGAGGTATGATTTACCTACAGTAAAATTTACCCTCTTTAGTCCATTGTTCTGCAAATTTTAATAAACATATACAGTCATGTAATCACCAACACAATCAAGATAAAAAATAGTTTTGTCACCCCCAAAAATGTACCCATGCCCCTTTATAGTCAGACCCTTCCCATGCCCTTCACACTGACTCCTGTGTCTTTCTGACAATATTTTCATCAATTTTTTGAGCACCTTCCTATTTTGTGGCACCATGAGATAGATGTTCCAGGCTCATCTTAAACTTTCCCTGCCCAGCCACAGAATCTTCCTTTTAGTGCTGAGTAGATTTAGAAATCAAGATCTGTGTACTCATTGCTGTTGAGGTGTCATTTGCTGCTGGTGTGATTGTCCCCTCAGCGGACAGAGCTAGGAAATACATGTATGTACATATATGCACACAGACCAAATTTGGGATTATTTGACTGCTACTTGCTTTCTAGACTGTAATTGTCTGACATCTGGCCTTGGGGCGCAAGTAGACTCATTCAACTTTTTTAAGCTGTGGTCTATCTTAAATGTTTAGATTCTTCCCCACATCCACCCTACCACACACCCACCCCAAAAAATGATTTCATTATCTGAGACACATGGATTGAGTAGGAAGGCCCAAGAGATGACCGCTCCTCGGATGTGTACACCTGAGTGCAGCCAGTGGGGGTCAGCAAGCTCAGGGATCCCTGAAGCTTCTGGTACGGTGCACTATGAAATTTCTGACAAGGGAAATAGGAGTAAAGTGAACTCCCATGTCCCTTTGACTTATGATTGTCACGTGCTGTACTCTTTTTTTTTTTTAAAGATTTTTTTTATTTTTATTTTTTTGCCCCCAAAGCCCCAGTAGATAGTTGTATGTCACAGCTGCACATCCTTCTAGTTGCTGTATGTGGGACTCGGCCTCAGGCTGGACAGAGAAGTGGTGCCTCGATGCGCACCCGGGATCCGAACCCGGGCCGCCAGCATCGCAGCGCGTGCACTTAACCACCAAGCCACAGGGCCGGCCCAACGTGCTGTACTCTTACAGCAAGTGAAAAAAAATTCTTTTTCATCCAGCGCGTACACACATGGATTTCTGCCTGTAAAACCTGCACTGAAAAACCTTAGACACACTAACCCTGCTCTTGAGCTGTTCAATGGATGGTTTGTTGCTCTCTATTGCCACAGTGCCTGGCACTGGTTAGGCACTCGTTAAATAAACAGGTCAGTTATGTCCCTACATGTTGATACCGATAATAGTGTGGAATGTCTTTTTTCCCCTTTCGGCTAAGTATATTCACTTCCCTGAAAAATGACAAATGATGTATTTCTGCTCTTTTTTTTTTTTTTTAACTGCCAGCAAGGATACATGTTAACATGCTGTTTTACTTGACTTGTTTTCTTTCCTCAACTCAATTTTAATTTCAGTGGTAAAGAGTTCACAAGTTCAGGTGAGTTGGTGCTTAAGAAAGGGCTTGACTAGGCAAAAGCGTGTGAGTTTTGAGACACCTATGGACTTGCCTGGTTGGTATTCCTGGAAGATTGGTAGGTATTCTGTTTCTGCACACACTGTGTTTCTGGCCTCATGGAAAGTAGTTCACTCTGGTTTCTATAAATTACGTATTTATACAGCAGTAAAGACTTACTGGATATCATGCTGTAAAACTGAAATGTTAAGTAAGAGAGATGGCAAAATGAGGAAAACCACTTTCCGTGTCTTAATTTCTTTCAGGTACTCTCAAGTAGCGCTGCCAGTAGTACCATCACAGCACTGTCACCTGGAGGAGCACTTATGCAGGGAGGGACACAGCAAGCCATCAACCGTATGTGCTGGGCCACCTTCTGCTGCTGTCCCCTTACTTGAGCTTTCAAGAGCAAGGCGAGAGTAGTGCTCAAGTTTTACTGGTTTTCCTTTAGAACATTTCTGAGATTTCTGCTTTGTTTTTATGCATTCAGATCCTGAGACATATCTAGACAAGAGCTTAGATTTCAGAATTGTCTTAATATTACAGACAGTGGCACATTGCTAGTCTCCCTATAGCATACTAAAAGCCTTCTTTTTTTCTCTCCTACCTTTTAGAATAAAGGGAAACTTGAAAGTTCCTCCAAAATCCCACAGGAATTTAAATTCTGTGATCTGTCAGCCACAAAATCAGTAACTTATCTCAGAATAGCAGGTCCTCATTTTACATTGGCAAAGAGCACACGTTCACATTTATTCTCTGAGTGGCCATTCTTTCAGAGACTCTACATACGTGGACCTCTTCTTTCTTTTGCAGAGATGGTGCCAAATGATATTCAGTCTGAATTAAAACACCTGTATGTGGCTGTCGGCGAACTTCTGCGGCACTTCTGGTCCTGCTTTCCCGTTAATACACCATTCCTAGAAGAAAAGGTTAGAACCAGTGCCAAACACAGCCAGCTGTTGTGGTAGTGTGACCACACTGTGAGGTGTTATTTTGAAATTGGAAAATTGTATTGAGTGTTTACCATGTGCCAGACACTGGGATAGCTGCTTTGCATGCAGTGTTTAATTGAAGCCTCGCAGCATCCTGGAGGAGTAGGTAACGATACCCATTTTATAGATGGAGAAACTTGAGATCCAGACCGGTTTCATAACTTTTGATTGTACATCTTAAACTTGTGTCTGCCTCTGAGCCACTAGGAGTGACTGAAGAACGGAGACCCAAAACAAGTCACAACAGTGAAATTATTTATTTGGTACTTTTTTAGGGCTAATGAAATCCAAACTGAGATTGACAACAAATACAGCACTAGCTGTTTAACACTAAAACCCTTTTAACCAATTAAAGGACGTTTGAAAAATGGAAAGATATTTATAGTATTAATAGGAATAGCTTTACTAGATAGGTTGCTCTTATAAACTATCTTTAAGAGAAAGGTAAATACCCCTTTAAAAATAATAGGCAAAAGACTTTCAACAGGCAGCTCACGAAAGAATGCAAGTGGTGCAGTAAACCTAAGGACATCTTTATGCTCACTAGTATTCAAACAAATTATCTTTAAAGCTATAGTGAAAGAGCATTTGTGATCTGTAATTTGCAAAAGAACAAAACACTTAAAATGATCAGTGTTGGCCCAGTTGCTAAGAGAAGAGTTCTTTCTTTCACTGCTAATACTACTTTTTTTAAAATGCTTTGACCCAAAAATTCAACATTTAGAAATTTAACCTAAGGAAATAATTAAGAATCTGTGGGGCCGGCTCCGTGGCTTAGCGGTTAAGTGCGCGCGCTCTGATGCTGGCGGCCCGGGTTCGGATCCCGGGCGCGCCCCAAGGCACCACTTCTCCATCCAGCGCGAGGCCGAGTCCCACGTACAGCAACTAGAAGGATGTGAACCTATGACATACAACTATCTGCTGGGGCTTTGGGGGGAAAAAAAATGAATAAATAAAATCTTTAAAAAAAAAAAAAAAAAAAAACAAACAAGAAAAGCTTTTAAAAAAAAAGAATCTGTGTAGGGCCGGCCCCGTGGCTTAGCGGTTAAGTGTGTGTGCTCCGCTGCTGGCGGCCCGGGTTCGGATCCTGGGCGCGCACAGACGCGCCACATCTCCAGCCATGCTGAGGCTGCGTCCCACATACAGCAACTAGAAGGATGTGCAGCTATGACATACAACTATCTACTGGGGCTTTGCAGGAAAAAAAATAAATAAAAAAAAAAAAAAGAATCTGTATAAATATTTAGCCATAGAGACGTTCCTCTACTGCTGTCTAGGAAAGAAAATATGGAAATAGCCTAAATGTCTACCAGAAGGGGATTGGTTAAAGAAGCATTTAGTATGCTCACACATTGAAATACTATACATTCATTTTAAATGCTGACTTTGGTGAGTATTTAATGACTTAAAAGAAGGACGTTCGCACTAAGCCAAGTGAAATTTTGAAACAGTATGTACTATATATTTTTTACGTTTATTCATTCATACACATGCACAAAAAGTATTGAGAAGGATATGAATTATGAACCAGAGTGTTAATGATCTCTGAGTGGTAGGATATAATAGGTATATTTTTATTTTTATCCTTTTACGTTTTTTAAATTTTTCCACAGCAATCTTGTATTATTTTTGGGATAGAGATTTTTTAATTGAAAAAACCAAAATATACGGGGCTGGCCCCATGGCTTAGCAGTGAAGTGCGCGCGCTCTGCTGCTGGCGGCCCGGGTTCGGATCCTGGGCGCGCACTGACGCACCGCTTCTCTGGCCATGCTGAGGCAGCGTCCCACATACAGCAACTAGAAAGGATGTGCAACATGACATACAACTATCTGCTGGGGCTTTGGGGAAAAAAAAAAAAGAGGAGGGTTGGCAATAGAAGTTAGCTCAGAGCCGGTCTTCCTCAGCAAAAAAAAGAGAAGGATTGGCATGGATGTTAGCTCAGGGCTGATCTTCCTCACAAAAAAAAAAAAAAAAATATATATATATATATATATATATATATATGTATATATTAGATATTGCTTCTCTGCCTGCTGGAGCCAATTAATCTAGAAAAAAAAAAGTAACCTTCCTATGTGTATTTTTCTCTTGGTCCCCTGGCTCTAATTCATTATTTCTCTCATCTTTTTTAGGTAGTGAAAATGAAAAGTAATCTGGAACGATTCCAAGTTACAAAGCTCTGCCCATTCCAAGAAAAAGTTCGGCGACAGTATTTAAGCACAAATGTAAGGCAACAATCTGATTTTGGCCTGATTTTCTTCCTCTGTTTAGTAAAATGATGAAATTTAATTTGTTTCTGTGTAAATGAGTAGATACATTGTTTTTTTTCCTGTTGCTCAGAGTACTGTTTTTTTATTCAGTACTCTGAATAAAATTCAGAAGTGTGTATAAAGTACATAATGCTTTTTAAGCTAATAAAACAAATATCTCTGTACACCCCAATCACAGTGAGAAATAGAATCTTACCAGTACCCATAGGCGTTCCCTGAGGGCCCCTATCCCATTGCCTATCCCTCTAGCATAGTCCCAAGGCTGTGCTAACCAGGCATTTGTAAGAATCATCTCCATGCTTTTCTTTATAGATTTACAACCCATGTGTATGTTCCTTAAAAATATTTATTTTGGGGGCCGGCCCACTGGTGTAGTGGTTAAGTTCATGCACTCTGCTTTGGCAGCCTGGGGTTCACAGGTTTGGATCCCCGGTGTGGACCTGTGCACTGCTTATCAAGCCATGCTGTGGCACTGTCCCATGTAAAATAGAGGAAGATGGGCACGGATGTTTTTGCTGAGGAAGATTGGCAATAGATGTTAGCTCAGGGCTAATCTTCCTCAGCAAAAAAAAAAAAATTATTTTGAAAACCTGAGTAGCAAGCACAAACCCAGCAATGCAAAGAAAGGCAGAATTACCACTCTATGACAGTAAACTGAACAGTTCCTGGGTATGGTCTGCCTTCAGCTTCCCTGACTGTTTCTAGCAGGCAGGGCAGTGGGTGAGGTAGTAAGTGAACAGTGTCACTTTGTGCCCAGGATGTTTAGCATGGTTTCTAACACAAGGCTGGAGCAGCTGCACAAGATCATGTCTGTGTGTGTTTTGCACATCCTCTCAGGGGTGACTGGGAAAGAATAGTATACACAGACTTAGGAGTCAGTATTTCACTAAGTAGGATAATCAAAAGGGGGAGTTTTATAATTGAAAACTGAAAAACCTTCATCAATAAGATTTTTAGTGTCTATTCCCTGAACGTTCTAAGTGGTTTTTCTGAAACTATAACAGTATTACTTATAATTAGAAAAGAAGTGTCTTCCCACAGCAGCAAGGATGACAAATAGGTTTCAGCTCATGTGCCTTCTCAGTTGATTGTAACTGCCTGGAGCACTATGGTTAAAAGGATTCTGGGGCCATGGACAGCCTTACAGGAGGGTATGGTGTTCATCTCTTCTATTTAGTACTATGGAACCTCTGCTGCCCATCAAGCAGAATAAATGATTTTTATATAGTTTCCAGACAGAACTAAATAACACAACCCCCCATAATAATAACAGATGTGGTAAATAAGAGTGTTTTTTTTTTTTTAACTCTACCTCAGATTGGATCTAAGTCATTGACATGCTAAAAGGATTTTAGGACTTCGTGATCTCCATCTCTATACTGCCTGAATTGTAGACTTTGCAAGACTTTTACTTCCAATCATATAAACACTGTCCACCTGCAAGGAAACAGATATTCCAAAGACATTCTACCTGAGGCGTCTTTATCAGCTTAGTTTAGTGTGGTCCTGTTGACTTCTAGTTATGTGCATAGCAAGGGCAAAATTCTTTTCTACTCAAGATATATAGTTCTGACCTAAGGTGTGACATAGTGCTTGTGTGAAGCATTGAAACCATTTAGATTTTCTGTAATCTACTGAGTCATATTGAAATCCAAAAATGTTGGAGCTGGAAGAGACCCTAGAGAACATTCACAAGATTGGCTATGCCGCAGATTTAATGGCAGGAGCTCTGGAAAATCAGATGCCTGGGTCTCCTTCCAGACCTGCTACATCAGAATCTTCAGAGAGTGAGGCATTTTTCAAATGTTCTGTAAGATAATGTTGATGCCACCATCCTGGCCTTAGTCAGCAGACTAATGTTTAAACCTAGAAATCATGGGTCAGCCCCGTGGCTTAGCGGTTCAGTGCACGCGCTCCGCTGCTGGTGGCCCGGGTTCGGATCCCGGGCACGCACTGACGCACCGCTTCTCCGGCCGTGCTGAGGCCGCGTCCCACATACAGCAACTAGAAGGATGTGCAGCTATGACATACAACTATCTACTGGGGCTTTGGGGGGAAAAATAAATAAATAAATAAAATTATAAATCTAGAAATCACCAGTTAGTCACCTCCCTCATTTGACAGAAGAAACTGAGGCCTAGAGCACTGTTACTTTCACATTGTCCTATAGCTGGTTAACCACAGGGCAGACATTACACCCAGACAGAGCAGGTGAATTTCCAGCCTCTGCTGTGCCCCACCGTCTCTCCTACCTTTCTATACGAAGTGTCTGATAACACCTTCACAGAGGGCCTCTGGGGAGGCCCTCACTGGGGAAATACAAACGAGCTTGGACACTACACTCTGAAGTATGTGGCAAATCTGGAGCAGACGCGTTAACTTCCCCAGCATGTGCATAGTCGTTGCTTAGGTGTCTTGCTATGTTTTTCAGTTGGTAAGTCACATAGAAGAGATGCTCCAGACAGCCTACAACAAGCTCCATTCGTGGCAGTCACGGCGTCTGATGAAGAAGACGTGAAGTGTCTGGCCTCACGGGTTTTGTGAGATTGAGAGAACTGTGACCTGCAGTGACTCTAGAAACCTGGCCTGACAGACATGCAGATGATCACACAGAAGTGACGAGAAACATCTGCACCACGCCAACTCTCGGAGCTGATGCTGTTGTACTTGCACATTGTGAACTGAAAGGAAAGGAACTGTGATTAAAAGCTAGGGAGGTAAACTAAGGCGAAACCAAAATGAGCTAAGTTGCAAATATATATATATATATATATATATATTTTAAAAAGACACTGTTTACTGCAGTTACTCAGGAACTGCTTTTGATTCACATTAAGCTGCTTTCAGAAATTAAAAAAAAAACACTTTTTAAAAGGGTGCATTGATAAAATCTGAGGTTTTTTTGTTTTTTTTTTTCTGTGTAAATTTTTTTCCTAAGTTTATGGCACAGGGTACACCTTAAGTATTTCTCCTCCATCCTCCACTTGGATCCTCAAGTTTTACTGAATTCTAGTTGTACCTTACATCAGCAAGTTAAAGAGAGTACTTTAGAATAAAGCAGAGGGAGACTGTTGCTCAACCATCAGGAAACAGTTGTAGTCAGAAGACATTCTTGGTCCTGTGTTTCCTACGGAAATAAGAAACAGTGAATATTGCACTGAGTGTTTGTGGTTTGGAGTCCCTAAAGGGTAAAGAGGGGACATATTTGCAGAAAGTCATGTGGGGTTTTTATGCAGAATTTTGTCAGAAGACAATGGCGCTGCATGTTTTTCTTTGAGTGCAAATGTACATTGCTAAGATTTTTTTTTTTAAGATGGCATGTGCTTTGAAGAGGAAATGGCATTTTTAAGAGTTTAAAAATCTTATGTGAGAAATATAAAAAATCTTATTTTCACCTCTTTAGAAAATAATAAAAGATGTTTCTCATATCTCTTTTTCTCCAGTATCTGACTGTTCCTGCCCTTGGCGAATCGATCATCATTGCATAGTGACTGAAAAGCCTAAATGCAAAAAAAAAAAAGAAAGATATGTTCTTGTTTCTGGAATTCGTGCCATATTTTGTTCCTAATAGGATCAGCTCACTGTTTATCTAAGACCTTAGATGTCTTGTATTAAAAATTACAGAAAAAAGTAAAACTTTTTATAGATACTCTTTTAACTGTTAACACATCTTGTGGTTTCTCCTTATGTGTGGTATTGACTTGGGTGGGCTGTTTGAGGGCTACTCATTCTTTTTTAAAGTCATGATTACAAGCTGGTTATCATTCATCTAATGGCTACAACAGGTCAAAAACCTGTTCAGACTTTGAATTGGTGAAAGGAAAGGGGCGACATCACTTTCTGCTTCAGTCCTCCCACTTCTCCTTCTGATCAGTATAGTAATGGTGTAGCCCCTGGTTCCTTATGGTTTTACGAAGTGCTTTTCAAATGTGTTATCACAACTACTCTGAACAATAGCAATGGAGCAGATGGGAAAATGTTTGAAATAGAAGAGTGTGTCTGCTGGGAAAGGCAGATGTAAACAAATAAAATGCTCTGTTGAGTGCTCTGTTAAAGATTAAGTTGTAACTATAATGGAGCCTGAAGGAGAAACCGTTCTGGGGCATTGGGTAGGCTTGAGTAAAGAGGTGACATTTTAGCTAAGCCTTGGAGTCGAGTGGGGAAGAGCATGAAGAATGTATGAAGGCTTTGAAAACCCCAATGTGTTAGGGGCACAGTGTGTTTGTTAGATTGGAGGGTTGAGAGTGACAAATAAGAGGCTGAGGAAATCAATTTAATTCAGGTTGTGAATGACATTGTATGCCAAGGTAAGAAATTCAGACCTTTCCCATTAGGCATGGGGGACCCCAGAGAAAATTTTGAGCAAGTTGTTTTTATGAGGGTTTTTTGGTTAGTGGGTTTTTTTTTTAGATAAAAAGCCCAGCAGGGAGGCCAAAACCTAGAAGGCTTTTGGAACATTCCAGACTGGAAACTAGGTCCAAATTAAAGTGGAGTTCTGGCAAATAGAAGGGAGGGCATTGAGTCAAGACATTACTGAGGTGTGTGACCAAGTCTCGGGGAATGAAGGACTTAAAGGAGGTTTCACCAGAGAGAGCTCTCAATTTCATGTCTAGCTTGCATTTGAAATATTTGATCCTTGGAGTCTGAGAATGAACTCTGGCAGCCGTTTAGGCCCGCTGTGGCCCACCTGCCCGTTGTGGAAAGGGACCGCAGCCACTGCTGATCGAGGGCTGCTGTCACCAGCACTGTGCCAGGCACCTTCCCTGCTGTGTCTCACTCCATTCTCACAACAACCAGTGAGTCAGGTAGGTGCTGCAGGTCATAGATTAGAAAAGGGTTAGATGTTAAGTAATTTACCCAAGTTGACACAGCAAGTGGCAGAGCTGGGATTTACCCTAAACTGCTAAACTTCTGCAGCCACTTAGGGTTAAGATACTTTTGGAAGCTTTTATTCCCCAGCCTGGGCCTCCACTGCCTAGTTTTGCCTTTGACTGCCCTGTCTGTTTTTCTTTGACTGCCCTGTCTGTTTTTCTTTGACTGCCCTGTCTGTTTTTCTTTGACTGCCCTGTCTGTTTTTCTTTGACTGCCCTGTCTGTTTTTCTTTGACTGCCCTGTCTGTTTTTCTTTGACTGCCCTGTCTGTTTTTCTTTGACTGCCCTGTCTGTTTTTCTTTGCTGCTTTTATGGCAAATCACATTACGGGGTTATGTGGGTCCCGTTAGCACAGAGTAATAATATAATGTAGTAATAATATAACATAGTAATAATATAATGAAAGCATGTCTGCCTTAGGAGAATGAGTTTCTCCTGGAAAGAAGCATAGTCTGCTTTGGACTTCCACCACAAAATGAGCAGGATATTTTGTGATATCCATTTCAGTCTGGAAAACAAAAAAACTGCTTTAACATCTGTACCTGGAGAGGTAACCCAGTCGTCGAGGCTGAGGGTTTAATCCAGAAAGTGATTTCTTGTCAGTGCATGCACCACCTGGAGCTGACAGTGGCTGTGGGGTGGAAAGCTGCCCATTTTAAACTTAGATTTGCTGTCTCCCGTGTCAAGACTTGCTTGGGATTCCTCAGTGCGTTACCTCTGCCCTTTCCCAGTTTAGCTTCTTCAAGACTCAGCTGTTCTCCCAGTTCTTGAAGCCAGGGCAATTTTCAGCCCTTAAATTGTCCAGAGCTGGAGCATTGCCCAAAACTGGGATCAACCTTCATTTGTAGTACATAGCCTGGCTTGGGTGCGTATTAAAGTCACAGAAAAGACTTTGGAATTCAGACTTTGCAGCCACAGAGCCATGTTTGCATGGTCTTTCACAATCCCTAATACATATGACAAAGGTGGAATTGCCCCTGTTGAGGGGGAGCTAGAGACCCAGCTCCTCCCTCTCCCCCTAAAAATACTGCATGAGAAACCAATACCCGCTCTGGCCACCTGGCAACCTGCTGTGTTCAGGAGTCGGCTGAAGTTGAAGTGTAAGATAAATTCTGGCTTAAATTTTAAATGTTACTTATCTGTAGTCATAGAAATAAGCAAAAGCAAGATGATTGACTTAAACCCAACTTATTAGCCATTACATTAAATGTAAACAGGCTGAGCACTGTAAAAGACAAAGATTTTCAGTTTGGATTAAAAAACAAGACTCAACTATATGCTAGTTATAATTGCAGAAATGTCTACGCTTACCTCACTTGACCTGCCCGCCCATCAGGTGTCAAATTCAGGTTCACTAGGTGTGAAAGTTCAAAAGCCTTTATTACTCAAACGTATTTCTCTCTGGTTCTAGTAGCTAAGTGTCTGGTGAAGACAGCAGTGAAAGGAGAATGATAGATACAAGATCAATGACCATTAATGTCCATTTAAAAAATTATAAAAGTATAATTTTTTAAAGTTCAAATAGTACTGAAGTATATAAAATAGAAAATGTTTCTGTACCCTTACCCCAAGTCTCACTGTCTTCTCTCAGTGCATCTTCTTCTGGACATTTTTCTGTGCACTTAAAATTATTTTTTTCTAACCTACAATGTGAGATTTTTTTGACAAAGAGATAACCTGTGTACACATTCATGCCCTTTAAGATAAACCTTGACAATGGGGCTCATCTTAGAGAATGCATTCGTGGTCCTACTTCTTTAAGCCAAATTTTTGTGAATTCTGGTCCCATTAGTGTGCTGTTCTGCCACCTGGTTATCCATGAGAACAGGCTATGCCTGGCCTGAATACAAAAACTCCTTGGAATTTTTACATGTACAATCAGATCCTTTTCACCCAAGAACGTTTAGATGGACAGAGAGAAGGGATGGAGAGAAAGTAGAGTGTTCCAACAGCCTTTCCCAGGACTGACTACAGCCCCAGCAGCAGTAAAGAATGGTATAGCAGAGCTTTCAGAGCACAGCCTTTGGACCCAGGGTGTTTGGGTTCGAATCTCAGCTGCATAGCTCTAAAGCTGTGTGACCTTGAACAATTAATCTGTGCCTCCATTTCTTCATCTATAAAATGGGCCTCATCGTAGTGCTTAACTACCACGGTTCTTGTGAGGGTAACAGATAAGGTCTACAAGGCACCTGGGGCAGAGTCCAGCACGTGGTGAGAGCTGTGTGTTTGCTGTCCTTAATGCCAACACAGGTTTGCACTGAGCCACACAGCGGACGGCTGCACATCTTGATTCCAGTGTGGAAACCTAAATGGAAGAAAATTCCCTCAAAGGACAGTAAAAGTGCTGTCTTCTGTACTTTTACCTCCAAAAGACCGCCCTAATCTGATTTTCATGGCTCATCTTTCAAAAGATTTATTAATAGTCACTGTTTTATGGTGCCTTGCATTCTCCAAATTAGGAACATTTTTTTTTTTTTTTGGATAAAACTGCTTATGACTGATTTCACACTTCAGCCTCAGTATTTATAAAGTAAATTCTCTCCACTCGGGAACACGAGGAGAATGTTTCGTGTTCTTGCCTGGGATGTGATATGTAAAATATAGGTCAATGGACAGCTGCAAGTGATACGATACTGTAAATTAGAATCCAAAATCCGTTTGAAATTGCTGTTTCACTTCATATCTTATTTTTGATATTTAGGGACAAAACGTTTCCATTTTCTTAGTGGGAGTGGGAAGGGAAGCACATCTTATCTTTTAACTACTTACTAAATAGAAGTTGGGATCAAACTCAAGGTAAAAGAAAAAGCCATTGAAAATATGCTGAGTTAGCAGGAAAGCAACCTCGAAACTTGATTCAGTAGATGCAAAGGGTTTCTCTTCAGAACGAGGTCACCACAGGCTTCAGTTAGCATATCCCCAGACCTAATATGGTGATTTGACACCTCGGCAATTGCATATCACAATTATAGCTTACTTAGACAAGAAGGAATTTCTTTTAAAACATACCAGTGATCCATTTTCTGTGCTACATGACTAGTAAAAATCTAACATATGATTAAGTGCTCAAGCTCTATGGTTGAGCTGCCTGGGTTCAAATCTCAGCCCTGCCACTTGCTAGTTGTGTGATTATTTGATCTCCCCATGGCTCAGTTTCCTCATCTGTAAAATGGGCATAATAATAGCACTTAGAGATTTATTGTGAAAGTTGAGCTAATAAATGTAAGGGCTTAGAATAGTGCATGGCACAAATTAAGCAGTCAATAAATGTTCTTCCTAGCACTTTTTTTTTTTTTTAAGATTTTATTTATTTTTATTTTTTACCCCCAAAGCCCCATTGGATAGTTGTGTGTCGTAGCTGCACATCCTTCTAGTTGCTGTATGTGGGACTCGGCCTCAGGATGAACGGAGAAGTGGTGCCTCGATGCGCACCCAGGATCCGAACCCGGGCCACCAGCATCGCAGCGCGCGCACTTAACCACCAAGCCACAGGGCTGGCCCATTCCTAGCACTTATTATTTACCATTACCAGGCTTCAACTCAAAGCTTGTTGACTCGGGTTGGCATACAATATCAACATTGATAGGGAGCTGAGGCAGTAAGGGAAAGAAACTAATACTTGTTAGATCTATTTGCCAAATGTTTGCCATGCTATATATACATTCTTATTTAATCCTTAGGATTCATTCAACAATTATTTATCAAGTTCCTGCTGTGCATCAGTCTACAGCCCCACCTGATAAAGTCCCCGGTCATGAAAAGGCACTATCCCAGATGATGGGGAGAAGAGACTGTACCCTCCTGCAGCTCACTGAACAATAGACTGAGGCTCGGAGAGGTGAAGTGACTTTCTGAGAGGCCCTGACTCCAACTTGGGAGAGGAGAGCTAAGATTCAGACTCAGCTCTTGAATGCAAAATCTGTGCAGCTGGGAACTATTGACCTCTCTCTCCCTAGCCCCCTCACTGTCTCCACACCCTGCTCAGGCAGCCTAGAACTTTCTCTTCTACCTGCTATAAATAATGGAGAGAGGGAGAGCTATTTTATTTATATCAGGCCACACACTGACAAGCACAGATGGCTCTGAGGCTGAGAGACTGCTTCATTCTCCTGAAGTGCAATGAAAGAGATGCATTCTTGGATCTGAAGCTGCTAGGGAGAGGCACTTAGGCTGGAACTCCCCTGTCAGTACCACTGCCTAGTGGTAGGCATGCATTATGTGCTAGATCCTCAGAGGAGTTCAAAGGGCCTTCTGTCCTGTTTTAAAACTCCTGACATTTGACTTTTTAAAAATTAATTTTGTTTTTTAGCAAAGTTATACATGTTCATAATTTTAAAAGTCCAAAGCACTAAAAGGCGCATACCAAAACATCACGTCCACCAACCCACTGCTCCCTGCTCCTGCCTCCCTCTTCACAGAATCAATGACTGTCAGCTCCTTTAGCTTATATTGCACCATTCCTGCTTAACTTACCAATGTTGCTGTTATCTACCAACATTCTGTTAGGGCAGTTGAGGATTTAGAGTTCTTATACCACTACTATTTTGGTTATGTAAATATTGCTTAGTGCTTCAGTCAGGGTCCTGGTAGGAAACAAATGGCACCCTCAAACTGGGTAATTTGAGGAGATTAATAAAGGGACTATTTACAAAGGTGTGGGCAGAGGATAGAGAAGCCATAAGGAAGTACGGTACCCCAACTTACCAGACATAGGCCTGATGAGTCGATGGAAAGAAGTGGTTACCAGAAGAGAGACCCTGACAGGAGTGAAGGGACATAGCTGGTCCGTGGTCCCACAGAGAGGGCTCCATCTCACTCTCCCTCTCTCCCAATCTCCGCCAGTGAAGGCAGAGGGCATGGGACACTGTTGCTGTGTGGTTCATTCAGGCCAGGCCCCCAGAGCCCAGAGCAGGGTGAAGTAAGTAAGTAAACCAGTGAGTCATGTAAATAAAAGTGTTGAATATATAATAGTAGAGGCACTATTCAGGAATGGCAGACATTATGACAATGACTGAAATTTGATAAACACTAATCCTGCTGAGTTGCAGCTAGCTAGTGCTACATGAGCCAGAAAGGAGACTTAAGAAGCACATTTCTTTCCAAAATAGCTCTGGGACCTGGGCTCTTCTTGTGCCTCCTGGTCTTCAAGCTGGAATGGAAACTAAGGATTGCCCAGTGCGGGCCTCCCTCCCAGAAATCACTGTTCGTTTCTGTGGAATGAATGTAGAAATGCTTCTGCCCTGATTTGAGTTAGCTGGTTCCAAGTTGCAAGAGGCTTTCTGCAGAGGATGTGAGCTTGAATAGCAAAGCAGACCTGGTGGAAACTGCCTCCCCCTTAGAGCTGATTTCTGCTCCCAGGGACCTCCCTTCCTTTGCTCCTTGCTCCTGCTGCTCTGAGATGCAGGCTGAGCATATGGGAGGGGCTGGTAATTCACAGTTAGCGGAGTGTTCAGCTCTTAGCCTCAGGGAGGGCAGCTGGCTCCTCACCTGTCTCAGGACTGCCCTGGCACAGCTCCAGCCCAGTAAAGGCAGGGCAGGTTGGGAAGCAGGTGGTATCAAAGGTCTCTCTTGGCTCCTGGGGGCCATGCCTCTTCTTAGATTGGGCTCTTGAGAGCTTCCCAGGAAGTGTCTTCAATTCAACATTCCAGATTGCCCCAAAGGGACAGAAAAAGGAACTAACATTTATTCAGCACCTACTGGGTGCCCAGAGCTTTACATTAAAACCTCACAACAACCTATGAAAATGGTATTAACGCCATCTACAGAGGCTCCACGAGACCAAGTAACTTGCCTAAGTTCTCATAGTGAGTGGCAGAGCCAGGAGGCAAACCCAGGACAGTGTGAGGCCAAAGCAAAGAGCCACACTGGGGGAAAGACACCAAGCTGGCCCGTCCCCTGGAGACACATGCCTTGCTCTGCTGTTGACTGGACATTAAATGGCTGCCTCTCTTTCCAACCTCTGAGAAAAACAAAACTGAGGGAGGGCAGGGCCTCCGTTTCTGAACCCACGCGAGGGGCAGAGACCAGCCAGTGTGTGGCAATGGCCAGGCCATGTGGCTTAGCTTAGGGTGGCCAGAAACACCCACACGCTTTACATCATAGACTAGAGACGCCATAAAAAACTAGGAAACTGGTATCCTCTCCCTGGCCAGCCCAGCCCTGTACATATAACTGACTGTAGTACTAAGCAGTGAAGCATTCCTCTCGAAAAAAACAGTTGGGTAAGGCAGGCTTTCTGTGCAAGTTCTGGAACAGCCCGCACCTGAGGAAGGGGCCAGGCTGGGCCTGAGGGCAGGGCCAAGAAGAGTTCCTTGAAGGATCAAAGTCCAAATCAGATGAAACAAACCGTCAGAACAGTGACCACAAACTCGCCTCTCTCCTCAGCTCATTTCCTGAGACAGGAATACGGTTGATTGAGCAATTCCCCTGTGCCAAGTGATTTTCTTTGCAGTAAACCTATTGGGTGGGTACTATTATTTTTCCTATTTCACAGATGCCTAAGGCTTAGAAAGTGACTTGCGCAGAAACATACAGGCTGTAGGCACAGAGTCAGGGTTTGAACCGGAGTCTGGCTAGCTCCCAATCCTGAGGTTCCCACTGAGACTCTCTTCCTGAAGGCCAATAAGTTTGGTGCGGCGTAGAGGAATGCAGGGCAGATGCAGGCCCTGCTGTCTGCCCCCTTTGTCCTTTAGGAGATGTGAAGGGCATCCCTCCAAGTAGGGGGGTTGGAGGGGGATGTCTATATCCTGAAAGGCCTAGACAGAGAGATAGAAAGACAGGGCCTCCTCAGAGAGGGTCACTCTGGGCTTTGAGTTCCCCACCCTTTCTGCCCCAGGACTTAAAACGGCACGGAAATAGGCTGTCCGGAGCTGCCCTAGATGATCACTTCGCTCCCAGTGCATTCCTGCTGCTCAGGTCAGCGAGGGAGCAGCCTCTGTGCAGAGAAGCCTCGTGTAAACCTCATTGATTTTCTGCTTCGTTAGTTCAGTGAGAGCCTGCGGCTCCCGCAGAGAGCCCTCTTCAGCACAGCCCAGCAATTTCCTTGACAGCCTACTGAAAGGAACTCCCCATGGATCCTGCTATTCAGGGCAGTGGCTGCTCCTCATCTCCATGCAGGGAGCCTGCCCAGGTGCCACCTGGAGTTCACGTCTTCAAAGCCCGGCTACAGCACCTCTGGCTGTCTGATTGGGCAAGTGCCTTTACCTCCCTAAGACTCAGTTCCTGCTTCTGTAAAATGGGAGTAATGATGTTCCCTACTCCACAGGGTAGTGGTGAGGATTAAATTAGATAATGCATTCGAAGGGCTTAGTAAGAGTGCTGGGTACACATTAAATATTAGGGAAACGTGGGAGTGATTATTACTGCAGTCCTCACAGAGTCTGGCCCCATGAGATTTGGTCTCCCAGCACTGACTAAGAAGCACCCTTTAGCAATAAAGAGTCATTTCGAAATACCTCAAACCCTCGGCTCGCCCTTGGGGAAAGCGAGAGCGGAGACTAAAGTGATGTCCACAGCGATGTCCACAGCAGCATTTACCAAGAATCCCTGTCCTCTCTACGCACTTGCATTAGTCCACAGAAGGTAAGGCACCTCTGTTCGAAGCTCCCACCCCCACTGCCTCCCAAATTCCCTTGGGACGTTTTCTCTTCCTCTTTGTTGTGTAGATTAACAGCCTGCAGACCCAATCCTTCTCCCTGCTACCATCCTATATATAGTCTTCGCAAACCGGGTATCCTTGATTCTGCAACACAAAACCCAAAGAACAAGTGGAGCAAAGACCAACTCCCCTTGAGGGTGGGAAAAGAGTTGAACCGGAAAAGGAATACGCCGGGGAGCAGGGAAGGCTGTGAACTCTCGCCTGGCATCTTACTTATACACTTGAATTGCAGGCCCACCCCCCCTGCTCTGCCCCCGAGTGCTTTTGTTGGAAGCAGAGGTGTGCACAGAGGGCTGGGAAGAGGTGCGGGACGAACCAGGAGCAGTTCCACTTTGCATTCTGATTTGCCTGTCTCCTGGAAACAGAATCTCTCTGAAGAGACCTCCCCAGTCCTCGAGATTGTGGCAGTGAGCTCAGCTCCATTTCTGCCCCTGGGGCGCCCTGCCAGCCACCCACCTCCGTTAGGCCAAGGGGAGCAGGTCTGCCCACCCTCTCCCTCTGAAGTCTTTGGCTCCACATTGATAATCCCTCCACCTGGTTGAGACCCTGCCAGCTCCTCAGTTGCTCCAGGGGCCATTTTATGTGGTGGTGAGTATCAAGGAACTAGGATTATTGCCTCATCCATTGCAATCTATCTCCTGTACCACCACTACCCCCTCTGGCATGGAGAGCAAAGTCTAAAGCCAACTAACATACTGTGCAATTTTCAACTTTCACCCATTGCCCTGAAGAAGATGTAACACAGGAGACCCACGGCCTGCCCTGAGGAATCAATTCCATGTGGGTGGGAGGGGGTGGGCTCCAAGTGAGGGCCTTCTCAGCCTCCCCCATTACCGGACCTTTCTCAAAGGACTCCTGCTGAGTCTGAAGTGTTCCAAGGAAACCCAGCTGGGCTGCCTCCCTAGACTGTCCTCAAGTCCTAGGGATGACAGTAGGGTGTGATGGGCCTGCAGCGCCGGTCAGCCCTCCTGGGGTCTGCATGGGACCCCTGCCAACCATGCTGGCTCTGGATCGTCGCCCAAGGCAGGAAGCTGTGGCCCCTGGTTACCACGGAGATGCTGGCACCGCCTGTGCCCATCTGTGGTTGACAGGCAGCCTCCCTTAGGAAAGGAGGAGGAGAAATTTGGTTGCTTGAGAACTAGCTGGGCTTCGGGGGAAGAGTCTGTGACATCAAGAGCCTGCAGCTGAGGGGCCTGGAGAGGAGGCTGAGGCTGGGAGCTCTGTGAGGACAGTGCTCCACTGAGGGGGCCTCCTGCCAATCCTGTAGCTTTTTTTTTTTTTTTTTTTTTTTTTTTTTTTTTTTTATTTTTCCCCCAAAGCCCCAGTACATAGTTGTGTGTCATAGCTGCACATCCTTCTAGTTGCTGTATGTGGGATGCGGCCTCAGCATGGCTGGAGGAGTGGTGCCTCGGTGCGCACCCGGGATCCGAACCCGGGCCGCCGGCAGCGGAGAGCACGCACTTAACCGCTAAGCCACGGGGCCGGCCCTCAATCCTGTAGCTTTAATGGCTGGGTGTGGCCTCCTGCAGAGTGAGGCCTCACTGCCAAGCTGCCAACCCTAAGCAAGGGCTTTTGGAAGAGGCTCTGATACAGTGGAAAAACCCCAGGAGTCAGAGACAGGAGTAAGAGCCACACCCACAGCGCCGGGAACTAGCCCAGGCTGGTCAAGGAGGCCGTGGAGTCTGGTGTAGAGGAGAAAGCACTAGACTAGTTGGGAAGTTCCAGTCCCTTAGTCACCACCACTGGAACCCTACTGGAGCCAAGAGCACTTCAGTTCCCTTCTCCGAGCCCTAGTTCTCCACTGTGTGAATAATGTTTGCCCTGTGGGCCAGACAGCATTACTGAGAGGCCTTGCAGTGTAAGCGAAGAAGGGGCAGGTGTGAGGGGCTCGTGGTCTCCCTCTGATTCCATGGGAAAGGAGGGCCAAGGCTGTGAGGCCTCTCCTAGGCTTTCATCCCTTCCGTGGCTAAAACTGGAAGGTGAGCTAAGTCAAAATGTCCTTTGAGAGGGCCTGACACTGCAAGTGTGTTTGTACAAAGGGCAGAGCTTGGCCCTGCACACACGTGGGCTGTGCGAGGCGAACGGCGTGCCAGGGAGGCTGGTTAGACAGGGCCCTAATGCAGCCCAGTGGGCAGGGGAGCTGCCTGGACCTTCCCGCAGCCCTGGGGGAGTATCTATCACATTTGCCCTTTGATATCCCAGGAGCAAAGGGCTAACAGCTTTCCAGGCTGGGAGGCACCCCTGGAAAGGCAGAGGGGCAGAGCGGTGTTGGGGAAGGAAAACTAGTCCAGGAGTTTGAAATCCACCTGGCTGCTAACTAGCTGTGTGGCCTGAGGCAATTACGTTTGTTCAGGTTTGGTAGTCTCACCAGTAAAACAGAGGTAAAAATTCCTGCTCTGCTTTCCTCTGCTGGTTGAGGTGAAAATACCGTGAGAAAATGGATATGAAAGCCACCTTAAGCTACGCAAAATGAAGGACCCAGTGAACTCGATCTGGCTGCAGGGGGAGCCTTCTCCATGTCTGCATGGGCTTCACCACAGCCTGAGATCCCTCCTGGGGGACTGGGAGCTCTCCTTTGCTTCTCTTAACAGAATCCCAGGCTCCCCAGTGGGGCCAGAATCCCCTCTCATACCCTAGAAAAATGAGGTGGGATGGCCTTTTCAGGCCACAGTCATCTGAGCAGGCTCAAATAATGGAAGAAAGCCTCCTTCTCCAGCTGCTTTGTGAGATGTAGCTAGATGAGCAGCTGTGTCCAGCAGTTTAAACAAAAACCCAGGGCCCACAGACCCAGATTTCAGTGAGAGTGCCCTGCAGTCAGCAGCTGCACAGCTGAGCAGACCTGCATCCCTTTCTCACACTCCAGCCCCAGGAAATTACAAACGGACTTCTCTGGCTGTAGTCATACTTGCAACAGCTTTGATCCTCTTGGAATTTTACAGGAAATTACTCTCCTTTTTTCATTTAGGGCTTGGAATGCCATTCTCCATTTGGTAAGATTTAAAGGTTAAAACTATCTACACAGGAATCGGAGAGAAATGGGTTCCTATTATCAGTAATCTGCTTTCAAAGCCCTGTGAGACTGTTTTTATTAACAAACTCAGCACACACCAGTGCCTTGGGAATTTTGGACCCAGTTTTGGAACTAATATGGAGACAAGAGAATGCTAGGCATGGAGGTCCTGTTGCTATGGGAGGGGCCAGTTTCCTGACTGTCCGCCTCTATCCCAGGAGGAGCCCTCATCACTTCTCAAAATGGGGAGCAACTTTGCCTCTGAGGCCTGAGCAATTGCACCAATGAAAGTGTGGGTGGAGGTTGACTCACTAACTCAGAGCCTCCTGGAGGTTAGAAGTGGAAGAGAGAGACTCTCTTGAGTTTGCAGTCAGGACGCTGAGGCTGCAGAGGGAAGGTGACTGCCACAATGTCACCCAGAGGTTCATGACAAAGCTGGGGCAAGAACCCAGGTCTCCTGATGCTCAGGTCAGCGTCACCTCTCCACCAGACTGCTCATTCATCTTTGCCAAGCCATGCCCGTCACTATCTTTGCCACCCAAGGTGTCAGAAGGAAAGGCTGTCACAGCTTCCCACAGTCGTCCCCTGCTGTGATTAGATAAGGGACACTTTCTGCTTGTGGGTGCCCACACGGGGGACCACCTGGCTTGCAGTAGCCTTGGGACTCCCTCTGCAGCACTGATTCTGGGGCCCTCAGTGCAGAAGCCACTTATATTCTGATCTTTGCCTTGGAACCTGTCAATGGGTTGGAAAGCTTGAGGCCTAACTTCCTGCCGGGGGAAGACAGAGAGAAAAGGGGACAGCTCCTATTTCTTTCCTGCGGAAGGAAGTGGCTGGAAGGGTGCTTTAGTCTGTTTGGGCTGCTACAACAAGATACCATAGACTGGGTGGCTTATAAACAACAGAAACTTATTTCTTGCAGTTCTGGAGGCTGGGAAGCCCAAGACCAAGGCTTTGGCAGGTGTCTGGTGAGGGCTCACTTCCAAATTCATCGACAGCCATCTTTGCGCTGTTTTCACATGGCGGAAGGGGCAAAGGATCTCTCTGGGGTCTCTTTTATAAGGCACCTCATTCATGAGGGCTCCACGGTCATGACCTAATCACTTCCTAATGGCCCCACCTCTAAACACTATCATGCTGGGGATTAGGGTTCAACATATGAATTTGGGGGTGGGGGACACAAACGTTCTGTCTACAGCAAAGGGAATCTAGAGTTTCTGAGGTGGATTCTGTTAGGGGATCATGTGAGGAATGAACTCTGGGGGGAATGAGAGTCAAGCCAAAAAGGGAAACAGGCAGCATCTAGCACCTGAGGATGAGCTCAGCCCAGAGGAGGGAAGGAGAAGGCGTGGGGAAGGCATCAGGGCACCAGTAGAGACAGCACGCAGGAGAACTTGAAGAGTCAGGCTGGAGCCTTCAGCTTCCACTCCCACCATGTGAGAGATGGACAGGGTTGGGGGATGACATGAAGCAGTCGTCCAGGGGCAGGCGGCTGCTCTCTTGCCAGATGCCCTGGCCTGTCAGGAACGGAGATGGATAAGGCCATCTGCATCGTGGGCCCTGCAACTCATGGAGGCCATCAGCTTCGCAACCATGGAAAAGGTGAAAATAGTCAGGCTGTCAGCGAGTGTTCAGAGGGGCTGCGGGGCTGCGTAGGGTGTGTTGGAGAAGCGTATGTTCTCTGTAGATGTGGTTGGAGCTGTGTATGTTCTGAGCTTCCTGCTGTGTATTATTACAGAACAAGGTTCCCCCTTTATCATGATCTCTCAACCACTGCTTTCACCCTCTCTCTCCCAGCCTCCAAAAACTTCAGTGACTTCCACTGACCAAGAAAAAACAGAAAAACAAAACCCCGAATTTCTCAGCCTGGCATTTAAAGCTAAAGATTCACCAAACACACCTTGAATTTCCTGCCTCCAAGCATTTACTCATGCTGTGTTCTCTGCTTTCTCAACACCTGATCTTCACCAACTGGAGTCTTTTTCTGGGCTGACCTCAGATGCTACCTCTTCCAGGAAGCCTTCTTTGGTATCCCCTGCCAAAGGACTTCTATCTCCACTGAATGCTAGAGCAATGTTTTCTACTTCTTTTGTGGCAGTATAACATTCTAACTTGCATTTTAACTATAGAGGGGGATGCTGTTGGTCTCCCCCACTAAATGGTAAAGTCTTTGAAGGCTTATAAATTCGTCTTATTCATTTTTGTATCCCCAGCACCTAGCACAGTGCCCTTACCTGGTAGGCATTTAATTTAAAATACGCTTATTAAACAAACAAAAGTATGTGCTGGGATATGGAGATGAATGAGAACGTTTCTGTCCCTTAGGAGCTTACAGTCTAGTGAGAGAGCAATAAGCATTAATTTAATATAAAGCCCAAGGAACAACCCTTGAGCTATGCATGTGTGGGGGTTGGGTGGGCAGGGATGGGCAAGGGGGCGAACACTCGGGTTGAAGGAACCACCTGGGTGGAAGTGCAGGGCTGTAGCCTTGGGACTGGCATATAGGAAGCCTGAAGGAAAATAGGAGATAAGGCCAGAGAGGGGATGTGGGCACTGGATCCTAGAAGGCCTAGTGTGCCTTTCCAAGGAATTGGGATTTTATTCTGGAGGCCATTGAATGAGGAAACATTTAACATTCTTGAGGAGGAGTGTAACAAATACTTACTGAATGAAGGTATGACTCAGTACTGTGTTTTTGTTTTTGTTTTTGTTTTTCATTTTTTTCCCCCAAAGCCCCAGTAGATAGTTGTATGTCATAGTTGCACATCCTTCTAGTTGCTGTATGTGGGACGTGGCCTCAGCATGGCCAGAGAAGCGGTGCGTCAGTGCGGGCCCGGGATCTGAACCCAGGCTGCCAGCAGCGGAGCACGCGCACTTAACCACTAAGCCACGGGGCCGGCCCAGTACTGTGTTTTGCGTGGACACCATTCTTTGGACAGATCCATTTCAGGAAAATCTTACATTGGGTGCTGAGCACCACTCATTCTCTGAGGCCAGCCTGTCCCGTGGTCAAACCATCCTTTTGTGAGATCTTCTCTTTAAAGAAGCCACCCCAAAGAACACTTGGTCAGGTTGAGAAGTCTGTTCTGCCCTCTGAAACAGTGTTTCCTGACCCATTCCACGGGTACCGCCCTCTGCTTTGGCTTTAGTACAGACATTTTTCTGTTTAAACTGTATTAGTCAGGGTTCTGTATTAAAGTTTCTCCAGAGAAATGGAACTGTATATATATAATGAGATTTATTATAAAAAAATTGCCTCATGCAATTATGGAGGCTGAAAAGTGCCATGATCTCCTGTCTGCAAGCAGGAGACCCAGGAAAGCAAGTGGTATAAATTCCAGCCTGAGTCCGAAGGACTGAGGAGCAGGCGAGCCAATGGTTTGAGTCCCAGTCTGAGGGCGGGAGAAGACTGCTGTTCCAGCGCAGCAGATGGGCAGACATACCCACTGACATCCAGTGTCTCTCACTGAAAACTGAACTTTCTGAGCCTGGGGCTGGGTTGGGCCCCCTACATAATTTCTTGACCTTTGCAGAGTTGGGGGTGGGGGTGGGGGATAACATCTTGTAGAGAAAAAATCATAGGCTTTAGAGTCAGCCAGTTGAAGTACCAGCTGAAATCACTTCTTAGCTGTATGACCTTGGCAAAGTCACTTATCCCTCTGAGCCTCAGTTGTCGTATCTGAAAAATGGGGTAACTGTGCCTACTCCAAAGAATTAAAGGAAGATGAGTATGGGATTGCCTAGCTTGCTGCCTGACACATAGGAGGTGCTCCGTAAAGGTACTTGTTTTATTCGTATTTGTAGAGTTAAATAGAGGCTATTGTTCTGCATAAAAAGAGGAAAGGTGTGCTTGGAGTGAGCTGTTGTTCGGTGCCTTAATTTAGGGGAGTGCCAACTCTCTGCCTAGATTATCTTCAGAGGTCATCCCCCAGCCCTCCTGGTGAGGGTTCTTACCTGCCTCCCAGCCTAACTTCCTCTCTTTGTGCTCCGCCCGCCTCCTGCCAGCAACTGTGGTGCCATTTGATAGGCAGGCAGGGGCCCAGCCCTGACTGAATGAGGACATTGTTGCAAAGACCGAGGAACCACAGACACTGTTGAAATCTGGCCCACCCTGGGAACCCTGGAGAACCTGGGGCTGGCCCTCAGCCCCTCCAGCTGTTTGTTTGAGGTGAGAGCCTAGGTTTGTGGGCCTCCCAGAGGGATGGGAAAACTGTTAAGATGCTAGAGAGATGCCCTGCTTTTCTGGAGCTGAGGTTAGAATTTTCCCTTCAAAACCCACAAGTATGGATCCTTCTCAGAGCTGGGCGCTAAGCTGGGGCCCCAGGTGCAGGGAGGAAGTAGACTGATTTCATGCCCTTGGGAAACTCGCTGTCAGGTAGGAGAGCAGAGCCACATACACCTCTAATGCAAGCAGGGTGAAGGACGTACAGACCAATGTGGCGGACGCAAAAAGGAGGGAGGGGTGTGGGTGTATGGAGTAGGGGGACTACCAGAAGATGAGTACAGTTTAGAGAAGAGAGGGAGGAAGGCAGGACAGGCAAAGGAACCAGCATGATCAAAGGCCCGGAGGTAAAAATAACGTGACGTTAAAAAAACAAAAAACCCGGAGTTCTCGGGTGTGGCCGGGACACGAGGTGCTGGGCGGGGTGGGGCAGTAGGCAGTGCACACAGAAGAGGCTGAGGCCTCACTGAGTCGCGGGACTTGGAAGGCTTAGCAGCAGGGGCAGAAGCAGCGTCAAGTTTGGGAGACCACCCGACTCAGGTAAGGAGAACAGACTGAGCTGAGCTAGGCATTGTCTTTCTTTCAACAAATATTTGTCGAATGTCTACTACAGGCCAGCAGCTGTTCTGGGCACTTGGGAAACAGCGGTGAAGATTCGGATAGAACCTTCCTTGAGAGTAACCTCCACATTTTACGGAAGAGGAAATTGAGGGCCGGCTGGAGGCTCTGGCCGGGGCTTCTGTGGCCGGAGACAGTGTGGCTCTGGGCAGCAGTTTAGACGTCCGGGCGCACGTGGCTCGGTTCATCTGCCCGGGGTCCGCCTGCGCGCGCGGCGCCAGGGCCTCTCCACTGCCCCGCCCGGCTCGGAGCCCGCCCCCAGCCCGACCCACACGTGGGTTCCCGCACGTCCGCCCGGCTCCCCCCTGACGTCAGCCTCTCGGTTCCCATTTAAGGCCCCGCCCGCGCCCGGCTCGGAAGACCGGAGCAGCTGCAGCAAGTCCTGATCCAGCGCCGCGCGCAGCCGCCGCCCGCCTGCCCGCCCGACGTGCGCTCCTGGTACGGTCGGGCCCCGCGCGCCCTGCGCCCGAGGGGGCGGGAGAGCGAGCTGCCCGGGAAGGGGTCCCTGCCCCCGGGGGCGGTGGGTGCTGCTTCCCAGATGCAGAGTGCAGAGGCCTGGGCGGTGGCCCAAGCCACGTGTGGGCTCGGAGCCCGCCGCACCCTGCTTTTGCTCTAAGTGGGCACCGTGGCCTCTGGCCGGGCTGGGGAACCGAGAAGGTGGCCGCACCCAACCTGAGGTCAAAAGCCCGAGTGGATGCAGAAGGACAAGGAGATGACAGATCCGAAGGGTGGAGCATACCTCCGGGCTCGAAATCGGCAAACGGCTCAGTTCCCGGAGCCGGTGGAGCTGAAAAAGCCTCAGCAGTCTGGGGCGGGTTCCTGGAATCCGGAAAGCCGCTGAGCGCCGCTTGGGTCGCATTTTAACCCTGGGACTCTCTAGAGGTGGGCTGCATGGGGGCGGCCGCTGCCTGCAGTTATAGAGCGCTCTTTGCGCAAATTACATTTACATTTATTAAGCAGCTACTGATGTATTGGGGGCTACGCAGGGCACGGTGCGTGCAAGGATGAAGCGGGAAGGGTCTCAGCTCTCTCTCATCTCGGACGGTCTGTTGCGAGTTGGATCATCGGTACCACCCCCTCCTTTTGACAGATGGGGGAACCTAAAGCTGGGAGAGGGTTAGGAAAGGCATCTCTAAGGTCACGGTGTGTGGGTGGCAGAGTTGGGGGGTAGACCCTCTTTCTGCAGGGCTCCTCCCCCGCCCGTGTCCCCACATTGAAGGAACCGCTGGAGCCCAGGGCTTAAGTTTTGGTAAAGCCAGGAGGTCTCTGCAGGAAGAACTCCTCCCTCCCCTCCCCCAGGCTGCAGAAACCCTACAAGGCTGTCTAGAAATAGCAGTGATTTGTAAGGAGAGACCCGATTCCAGCTTGGGGACTCTGGGCTGCTTGCCTGGAAGTCCTTTCGGATATTTTTGCCCTTTGGGGCGGTGTCCAGACTTTTCGGGAGACTTTTGGGGTGGTGCTTTCGGGATACAACCTGT
The DNA here is from genome assembly GCF_057802395.1 of Ceratotherium simum simum. Taxonomy (NCBI): domain Eukaryota; kingdom Metazoa; phylum Chordata; class Mammalia; order Perissodactyla; family Rhinocerotidae; genus Ceratotherium; species Ceratotherium simum. The sequence continues at coordinate 12,114,584 of NC_141906.1, read as the reverse complement.
GATCATCTCTCCAGTGAACGCAGTGCGCGGTTGGATTAGCAGAGCCGAAGCCCCCCTCCCCGGCTCTGGAAATCCGGGGTTGCACCAAGTATCTGTTAAGTTTAGGGCTCCAGGCCTCAGGCCTCTGCAGCTATTTCTGCACTTCCTGTACTGAAAACATTTCCTCATACTGGGCCTCACGCCTTTGCAACCAGGATCACTGCAGAAGCCACACGAGGCGCCTCCCTCCCGGTTGGTTAACAGTCCCTGGTTCCTGGTATTGCGATTTCAAGTCTGGCTCTGGCCCCGTGCCAGGCCCGGGTGGCTGCCAGCGGGGCTTCACGTTGTTGGCGTCTGCTTCGGAGCACTAAAATCTGACTCTGAGCTCACGTCCTCTCACCCGGGAAGCAGGATAGTTCCTAATCGTCTCCAATCTCGGGCGGGGCATCTTGGGTATCCGCTGTCGGGGCCACTGCCAACCTCCCAATGGCCAGCAGCTACTAGACTGCTCTGGTCCTAGCCCAACGCCCTGGAATGCGCATGTGCGCAGGTTTCGTGGGTGGGCGGGAGGGAGGGGGTGGCTGCTAATCTGGGTGGAGCGTACAACCCGCGGGCTCCTGCGGACCGAGCTGTTGGTCTGATCCCCGCCCCTTCGGGGGCGGGGGAAATGAGTGAGCGCGCATGAGCAGAGCTCGCTGCACGTCCCGCGGCAGCCGGGTGGCGCCGTGCAGCGGTTGGTGGCGCCCTCCGCGAGTACCTGCGGTGCTGGAGAGGCTTGGCGGGAGGCCTGGTGACTGGAGTAGAGCTGGGCGGGCAGCTCACTATCCTCTTGTTTGAGGAAAGGCCGGCCCCGCTTGGGGTTAGCTCACCACGATGAGTGAGCCGTCAGGAGGCTATACTTACACCCAAACGTCAATATTATTTTTCCACGCCAAGGTGAGGTCCTGCACACCAGGATCCTAGCCAGACCAGACCCTAGCATTAGGCCTTTCAGCTCTCTTTTGGCTATCTTGAGGTTTTTTCCCTCCCCCTTTTTAGTAATCCCTTGTGATTTTTAATGGCAAGTACTCCAAAAGGAAGTAAACAAGATTTTTCAGAACAGCTTTTGGTTAATGTGTTCATTTAAAGAGGATGCAGTGACAGTGCCTGTTTTTCCCCCTCTAGATACCTTTTGGTTCTAAGTCCAATATGGCAACTCTTAAGGATCAGCTGATTCAGAATCTTCTTAAGGAAGAACATGCGCCCCAGAATAAGATTACAGTTGTTGGGGTTGGTGCTGTTGGCATGGCCTGTGCCATCAGTATCTTAATGAAGGTAAGTGAGAGCCCATCATCACTGGAAGCCAAGGATACCTTGACCCCACCCATCCCCTCACTACCTCTCCCAAGAATTGCATTATCACATTGTATATGCAAATATTTAGGTTTATGCACTCATTCAAAGAACTTTATGTAAAACAAACTTTTGAAACACGATGCTGTACTAAAAGGGTATCTGAACTAAAAAAATAAAAAGTTATTAGACTGGAGACTCAGTTCCTTCAATTCACTCTGTTGTATTAACATACATTAATTGCCTGCAAATGAAGAAGAGTCCATGCCTTTAAACAAGCTAAAATTATTTTAAAGTAATTTTTGAATTGAAAATGATACATACATATAGTAAAATTAAAATCACACTGAATGGAAAATCTTAAAGTCTTCCTGTCACTCAAATCCCTACTGCCCCTGCCCCCACCCCTTGGATAGCAATTTTGGTACCAGTTATGGAGCTAAAAATTTAATTAGAAAAAGAGAACTTGTGAATGAATAAGGAACACTTTTTACAGTAATCAAGCCTGCTTTATCTAAAAAAGAAATTGAGGCTGTTTACAATATTAAAATATTTTAAATTCAGATTTGGAATTTGTAATAAAATGAAATGATGAATTCTGGGTTCTGAACAGAAAACGACTGAGAAGTGAATCTCAAGTGAATCTCACTTCTCTTCAGTGAGAGGGCTGAAGACAGAAATGAGCTATGCGGAGGTCTTATAACAACACAGGTTGTTCTGTATGTGCTCTTAGGAGAGGCCACGTGGTATACCTACTCTTATTCCTTACCCACTCGATCAGAGATTGATGCCACCTGTTTTTCCCACACCTATGACCCGTCTATGGTCTGACCCATCTATGGTCTGACCCGTCTATGGTCTGACCCGTCTGTGGTCTTACCTGTCTATGGTCTTACCCGTCTATGGTCTTTTCCTGTGATGCCCTCTAACTCAGGTGTGGGTAAGAGTAGCTGCCAGATCACTCATTATACTGTAGGTGATTTGGGGTAGATCTGCAGCTAGCTAGTATAACCTCTGTGGTTATAATGGTACACATCCCATTTGTATTAAAGCTATTGTTGGTGCTCTTGCTCTGAGACACACCTATAAACTTTTATAGGTTCAATTGATATTTTTCACCAATATTTTGCAATGCATAAATATATCTTTATGTAAAACTGTTAGTGTTGGTTAATATGTGGAAAACATAAACAGGGAATGATCCAGAATATCACTTTTTTTAATTCCAAGTCTTAATACTGATCAATATCACCTGTGTGATGAATAACAACCTAAAATCAATGTTTTAAACTGAATTTGAGAGAGTAAATAGAGCAGTTTTACATAACTGGACGTTATTCTAACCACTTCCAATCCAGTGTTCTGCCTCCATACGGTGGTGATGGAGTTTCCTGCAGAGGTTGCTCCAGTGCGGGGAGAGGCTTGGAGAGAGGGTCAGTGCTTCTTCCTATGTGTGGTTCATTGGTGGGTTAGCTTTTAAATGGGGGCCTATCTCTACTTTGAGGTATATCATACTAATAAAGTAGCAGAACTCTCCTATGCCAGAAATATAGAAATTTTGCATGCCTCTACTAAAAATTTGGAAGTAAGCAATTTTCCATTTAACTGAAAATTTTATGTCTTTTAGGACTTGACTGATGAACTTGCTCTTGTTGATGTTATTGAAGACAAATTGAAAGGAGAGATGATGGATCTCCAACATGGCAGCCTTTTCCTTAGAACACCAAAAATTGTCTCTAGCAAAGGTTGATTTCAACAAGTTTATATTGTGGTCCATGCTAGACTTAATTCTTTATTAAGGATTTATTAAGGATAAGAGAGCCTTTGAACAATTTTGCATTGGTGCTTATTGATACCAAAGTTTCAATTTCTAGTGAATGGTTTTAAAAGAAAATCCAATTTGTCTGTGATGTGGAAAGCATCTGAATTAGAATGTAATTAGTAAAGCTCCTTGGGTCCATATTTAACCATATTGCTTCAAATATTTAAATTAAATATACTTACTCCCCCACTTCCTTTCACATACTGACACAGGGTTAAGAATAGGGTAAATGAGCCTATTCAGCACATATTCTTGGCTTGACTTTTTCTCATTCATGAGCACCGTGCCCAAATAGTGTTCGTTTTGACACTTTTTGAAAATCATTGACCACTTATCTGATAGGTAACTCCCTTCATTATCTTCATCCCTGGGTTAACCATCCTGTGCCACAGGGTAACTAGAAGCAAGACATGCTTGATAAGTGTAAAGTTGCCTCTGCTTTGAAAAAAAAAAAAAGAAAAAGGCCTGTCCCTGGGCTGATATGACCACAATTAAGTTGTTAAGTATAAATATAATTATGGAAGAGTGTGAGCATTGAGCTCAGGTGGCAAAAAATTGGGGGCTATATCTCATTTGATTCCTTCCAGCTCCTCCCAGTTATAGTTACATAAAGTCACAGTGTGACTAAAACCAGAATACAAGGAAGGTGTTGATGTACTCTTATTCCGTGTAAGTGGCCACAGTGATAAAACTCCAAAAACTGAAGGAGGAGTGGGCCCACCCAACGGCATAATGGTTAAGTTCATGTGCTCTGCTTTGGCGGCCCTGGGTTCGTGGGTTTGGAGCCTGGGTGCAGACCTACACACCACTCATCAAGCCATGCTGTGGTGGCATCCCACGTAAAAAGTAGAAGAAGATTGGCACAGATGTTAGCTCATGGACAATGAGGAAAAAGAAGGAGATTGGCAACAGATGTTAGGCAGGGCCAGTCTTCCTCATCAAAAAAACTAAAAGAGTCTGGGGGTCATTGGGGGAATTAATCTGCCACCTACACAACACACTGATAAAATTGTCCATAAAAAAACTGTATGGAACAAATTTTTGCTGGCTAGGTCATGGAGTTCTCTTAAAGGCCTAAATCTGGTTTTTGTTTCCTTTTTGTCTAGACTATAGTGTGACTGCACACTCCAAGCTGGTTATTATCACAGCTGGGGCACGTCAGCAGGAGGGAGAAAGCCGTCTTAATTTGGTCCAGCGTAACGTGAACATCTTTAAATTCATCATTCCTAATATTGTAAAATACAGCCCACACTGCAAGTTGCTTGTTGTTTCCAATCCAGGTGAGACTTTTAGTTGCGTAAGTAGATGAGGTAGGGTAAAACTGATGGTTTATGTCTGATTCTGTGTACACACATTTATTTCTCATATTTTTCATTTTCCTCCTGAAAGTGGATCTGTGTTTTTGTAAAATAGTTATGTTTAAAACATTAAACGGGATACAATGCCTCTGAAAGTAATTGGAACTTTAAAATTAGTTACTTGCCCAAGAAGATCTTGGATAAGGGATAAGTTTATGAATAATGTGTTATTGATGCAGTTTATTCATTCAACTACACTTCTTGAATACTTAATGTATTTGCTATATTATACATAGTATAGAGGTTTAAAAATATTAAGAAAAATACTGATTGGTCATAATCAATATCAAGATCCATACAGAGCCATATATCTTGAGTAGCCAATCATTATCTAATGATTTACCTAGTATCTTTGTCTAAATGTTTTCTTCATAGTGGATATCTTGACCTATGTGGCTTGGAAGATAAGCGGCTTTCCCAAAAACCGTGTTATTGGAAGTGGTTGCAACCTGGATTCAGCCCGGTTCCGTTACCTAATGGGCGAAAGGCTGGGAGTTCACCCATTAAGCTGTCATGGGTGGATCCTTGGGGAGCATGGAGATTCTAGTGGTAAGCAGGACTTAATTTTCTCTCTGTCTTCAAAAAGACTGTTTAAAATATTTACAGGGGTTCCATTATCAAATCAGAGCCAAAAATCAGATATCCATTCATCAGAGTAGACTGGCTTTCAGAAATCTATCTTTTGGTATAATTATATGCTAAGAGTTGTTGAGATTTTAGCCATTTTGTATGATATTTTATGGCATGGGGGATGGGGAATGAAAGTTCTTTTACTTCTTACAGTGGACATGTTAAATAAGATGACAGCTCTTACGATGACCTCAATCATGTAATATCACAGCTGTTTATACTTGACTTGAACTGCTCGGCCCTGAAAAAGTCAGCCAATCCAAATAGAGTGTATGAAAAAATTCTGTTATTATCACAGTTGAAAGATGTTATAATTTGCGCAGAGTTCTCAGTTCCTTATGCCAAGAAAATTCCCCTTATGATCTCATACTATCTTTACATTTCAGATATATATGGATTAAACATCCCAATAGGTTAGGAAAACAGGTTAGAATGTAGTGAAAATTCTTAGTTTTATATAATCTAATCAACGAAAGTCTAAAAGTGAGGGCATTGGTAGTCTTGACCATCTACCAAAAGTGGGTAATCCTCCCCAAATAAGAAAAGAGAATTAGAAAAATGGGTCAGAATTACTAGTCTGCTGGATGGTACATGGAAATAAATGTATTCTGTACTATTTCTTTTAGTGCCTGTATGGAGTGGAGTGAATGTTGCTGGTGTCTCCCTAAAGAATCTGCACCCTGAGTTAGGCACTGATGCAGATAAGGAACATTGGAAAGAGGTTCACAAACAGGTGGTTGACAGGTAATAGCTCTCATAATTTGGCAATATAGAAGATTAAAATTATTTTTATTAAAAGTTTAATAGCATTTCCATTTGAGTACTTTTTGTTAGAGAACTTGTTTTCTAAAGTTTTGTTAAAGATCTTGGGGCTGACCTGGTGGCATAGTGGTTAAGTTCGTGTGCTCTGCTTTGGCGGCCTGGGGTTCGCAGGTTCGAATCCTGGGTGTGGACCTATGCACTGTTTATCAAGCCATGCTGTGGCAGCGTCCCATAGAAAGTAGAGGAAGATGGGCACAGATGTTAGCCCACGGCCAATCTTCCTTAGCAAAAAGAGGAGGAGTGGCAACAGATGTTAGCTCAGGGCTGACTTTCCTCACGAAAAAAAGAAAAAGTTGTGTGAAAGATCATACTCTAAAACAGGTAAAGGTATTAAAAATAGATATTTATTAATGCTACACTCTATCTTTTTGCCGTAATTCTCAATTTACAGTATGATAAATCTTTCTGCACTTGTATTGTAAACTATAAAGATGAAACAAGTTAGATTAAGTCTACTCTTTGAGATTCTGTCTTTACTTCAACAGCATGTATGATTCATTCAGTTAGGAATAAGAATTTTTATCCAATTTCCTATTATAGTCTTTATGAATAGAAACACAGCTAGCTTGTTTATTCAGATGATTATAAAGTTTAAGCAATGTCTAGATTCATAATGGTACTAAAAATGTAAATAATAACTTACAAATTGTTGAAACAGACAAGCTTTCAACTTGGTGGCATTATTTACAAATGATGTAGTCTTGTCTGGACCTCAGGTCTATAGAAGTGAATAATGAATCATGATTGGTCTAGGCAAGGCCCTCTTATTTGTATTTGTTTAATTAAAAACCTGTGAACCCACCTCGAAACCCAAGAAACATTGACAATAGCTGTCAACTAACTGTAGTGTTTCTTGGGTTAGAATTACTAGTCTGTTGGTGCTTGGAAATGAGTGAATTCTGTGCTCCTTCTCCCACTCATTCCTCCGTCCCCTCAGTCCCTCCCGGCTTGAAATAATCCTGAGTCAAGCATGCTATATGTAATCTTCTTGGATTTACTTTTTAAAGTTCAATATTTTACATTTTAAAGAATCATCTATTTTGTTGCATGTAGCTACAGTTGTTTGTTTAGCAGCTATGTAATATTCCACTTTGAAATATAGTCTCTCTATGTGAATATACCACAGTTTATCCATTCCCCTGTTGGAGAGCACTGGGCTTGTTGCCATGTTTTTGCTATTACTAACAGGACTGTTGTGAATATCCCTATAATTAATATCCTGGTATACACGGCAAGGGTTACTCTTAAGTGTATAAATCAACTTTGTGGCATTATTTACTATCAAGTGTGTGTTCAGTGAAAGCTTTGTTTTTCTTTGTTTCTCGCACCCTACTTTTTCCTCCCTTTCCCTGCCCTTCCCTACCCTACAGTGCTTATGAGGTGATCAAACTGAAAGGCTACACATCCTGGGCCATTGGACTGTCTGTGGCAGATTTGGCAGAAAGTATAATGAAGAATCTTAGGCGGGTGCATCCAATTTCCACCATGATTAAGGTAGGTCTATGTAGTGATACATTGTACTTGAATGCCATTATTTCCTGTTTTTTAAAAAAGATTCTTAGAAAGCAATTAGATTAATATAAGTCCTCAATCACTGATTTAAGTAAAATAAATTAATGCACCTGCAACTTTCATTTTTGAAAAGACATGGTGGAGCCTTAGAATCAGTGTCTGCTAGCACTGTGTTCAGCACATAAATACTTGATAACTTGTTGACTGAAAAACTCTCTATTCAATTATGTTGAGATAGGTGGAAGACCATCAAAGAAGCAGATTTCTGTCCTTTGGGAAAAACAGAAATTATACTCAAGTTAGAGTTACCATGGTGTTATACAATAAAAATTGGAAAGTGCTATGAATAATGGCAATAGTTTAGATTTTCTTTTAGGATGCAAATCTTGCTGCTATTTTAATGACTTTCTTTTACATGTTTATTACATCCTAACTGAAAATCTGGAAAGGAATTTATACTTACTAGGTTGTATTAAATAAGCCTGACAATTGTAGAGGATGAAAGTCTTGGGAGACCCCAGAATTCATAGACAAAAAACGTAAGATATTTTTCATTTTGTCTTCAGGGTCTCTATGGAATAAAAGAGGATGTCTTCCTTAGTGTGCCTTGCATCTTGGGACAGAATGGAATCTCAGATATTGTGAAGGTGGCTCTGACTCCTGAGGAAGAGGCCCGTTTGAAGAAGAGTGCAGATACACTTTGGGGGATCCAGAAAGAGTTGCAGTTTTAAAGTCTTCTAATGTACCACTTCACTGTCTAGGCTGCAACAGGATTTTAGTTGGAGATTGTGCATATTGTCCTTTTTATCTGACCTGTGACAAAAGCAGTAATATTAAGATAGCCTAGGAAAAACATAGTTTCCTAAAGTTAGAAATACAAATGGTTCATCAAATCCTGCAGCTATATCCTGATGCTGATTGATACTTACCTTGTATACTCCTAAACTGGTTGGTGTAAAATAGTTCTAGCACTTCAGAGGCACCACTGCCAATGTTGCACATGTTGCAGTTGCCCTTCAAACCAGATGTGTGTTTACTCTGTGTTATAACTTCTGGTTCCTTCACCCAACAGACCTAGCCCAACTTTTTTTTTCTTCAGTCAATCACATCCTGGGATGCAATGTATAAATCCAGTATTGCATGTCTTGTGTATTCTAAAGGATCTTATTTTGTGTACTATATGTATCAGAATAGTGTACATTGCCATGTAATGTAAAAAGAAAAATCTACATATAAATAATGCAACCAGCTATCCAAGTGTCATACCAACTAAAACACGAAATAAACCTTGAACAGTGACTACTCTGGTAATTTATTATATTAAGATGTAAAGTCATAAAGCTACTATTTATTCATTACATTATTGGGAGCCACTATTGGGTTATTCTTGGGCAACCCTGCAATGATTTTTTAAGGGGTACTGTTTACTAATGCTCAGACTTTAGTTTAATATGAATTAATATATTAAGGGTGTGACTAGATTGAGTAGGTTGTTTTAGTACCATTTCCATTATAATCAATCATTTTAATATACAGTCATGCACTGCATAATGATGTTTTGGTCAACAATAGACCCATAAGATTTTTTTTTTTTTTAATTTTTATTTATTTATTTTTTCCCCCAAAGCCCCAGTAGATAGTTGTATGTCATAGTTGCACATCCTTCTAGTTGCTGTATGTGGGATGCTGCCTCAGCATGGCCGGAGAAGCGGTGCGTCAGTGTGCGCCCGGGATCCAAACCTGGGCCGCCAGTAGCGGAACCCGCGCACTTAACCGCTAAGCCACGGTGCCGGCCCTGACCCATAATACCATATAGCTTAGGTGTGTAGTAGGCTATACCATCTAAGTTTGTGTAAGTACTGTAGGCAAGGAAGAAATTTTCCTGTACCTTCTAGGTTCTGCCTGGTCTAAGAATTAATTTGACATGAGATAGATTAACAGGAGAAAAACAAATAGTTTAATAACATATATACATGGGAGTAACCCAGCAAAACCAAGTAACTCACCAAAATGGGCAAAGCTTTCACCTTAAATACCATTCTCAGCGAATGACAAAAGAAGCTGTTTGGGGTGGGGAGAGTGAGGGACTTGAAAGAAAACGAAGGCAATTCACAGGAATTGGAGCCAACATTTGGAAAACAAGTGTTTGGCCACACAGAAACAGAAGAACACAGCGGGAAGTCCAACAAACAGGCTTTTCTAGGTTCCTCCCTGTCTACCAGCTAGTTCCTGTTAGCTAAGGTGATAGCTCACTTCCTGAGACAGGTTTTTTAATCTGAATTCTTTTAGGCAGTTAAGGGGGAGGTAACAAAAACTTTCTTAGTCATTTGTTGCTTAAAAATAAGCAGTCTAAAATAGTCCTCACATTAAAGAGACACATTATGGGGTGGCAAATTTTGTATGTATGTATGTACATACACTGTACACTGATGTTCACACAATGACGATATCACCTAACAAAGCATTCTCAGAACATATCCTGTCATTAAGCGATGCATGACTATACTAAGCCCCAAAGTATATAACTTGATAATAGTATTAATCTTAATTGGTACCCAACAATTCATGCAGACAACATTCTACACATGAATGTAAAAGACATTTGCCAACTGAACGAACATAAGCAGTGTTACTTTGCTACTATAGGGGGACACAGATTTTGAAGAACCTTTGCTCTCCAGAGGTCAGTAACAATGGTATTTAAGAATTTTAAACCAAGTAGTCCTGGTAGTTGTCTACTCAAAAATTTTCTTTAGATTTCCCTCAAAATATTTCTATAACTGTGACCCTTATCTAGGCTTGAAAAATGCACCTGTAGAGGTTATCTAGAACAACTTGTCATCACTCCTCCAGGATCTTTTCCCAAAGTTTCCCTCCTGAGAGCTAGTTAAAAGAAATAATTGTTTTTTTAAAAAAATGTGTCTCAAATGTAAAAGGACAAGACTGACATAGTCTTGACAATTAACTATCATAATAGGATTTGCTTTCCTCTAGGCTTTTTTCCTAAATAACCTCCTTAAGATATAATTACACACCATAAAATTCACCCTTTTAAAGTGTACAATTCTGTGGATTCACATAGTTGCATAATCTTCACCACTGTCTTAGAACTTTTTAATTACCCCTAAAAGAAATGTGTACTTATTCCTATAACCTTTTGGAAACTCTGAGGCACCTTCAGTCTCTTTTTTAAAATGTATTTACATTTATTAACTTCATATTATTTGATACAATAATTTTTATTTATTTATTTTTCCCCCAAAGCCCCAGTAGATAGTTGTACGTCATAGTTGCACATCCTTCTAGTTGCTGTATGTGGGACGCGGCCTCAGCATGGCCGGAGAAGCGGTGCGTCGGTGCACACCTGGGATCCGAACCCTGGCCGACAGCATCGGAGCGCATGCACTTAACCACCAAGCCACAGGGCCGGCTCATATTTGATACAATAAATTAGTCAATCCCAACATGAGAGAAACAATGCTTAAGAGAGATTTGTTAAACTAATCTTCCATGAATTTTTGGATTTAATCTTGTTAACACTTCCTTACTTTCTAGCACAGTAAGTGTTCCAGGTTCACCTTGTACCTTCCTGCCTCAGGCAAGAAACAAGCCAAGTCTGCAAGGAGCCCTGATTGTTTTTGTTTTTTTTTGTGAGGACCATCAGCCCTGAGCTAACATCCATGCTAATCCTCCTCTTTTTGCTGAGGAAGACCTGTTCTGAGCTAACATCTATTGCCAATCCTCCTTTTTTTCCTCCCCAAAGCCCCAGTAGATAGTTGTATGTCATAGTTGCACATCCTTCTAGTTGCTGTATGTGGGACGCTGCCTCAGCATGGCCAGAGAAGCAGTGCGTCGGTGCGCGCCCGGGATCTGAACCCAGGCCGCCAGCAGCAGAGCGCGCGCACTTAACCGCTAAGCCATGGGGCCAGCCCAACCCTGATTGTTTTTAATGGAACGTGATCTCATTTTAGTCTTAATAACCCTGGGATGTGGATTAAGCAGCCGCATCTCACACAAGTTGCCAGTTACTGGGGGAAGCAAATGGGAGGTTCAACCCATGGTCCTCCTTCCATATATATAGATCTATGTCTATCTGTACATATGTGTGTAAGATAGATAGATAGACAGACAGGTAGATGTTTTTCCACTAAAGCCCATGTTGCCAAAATAAAACTATCAGGACTTCAAAGCCATATTCTTTCAAAATTCTTTGCTGAGTGCCTACTATAGTTTGGTAATGTTGGAATACAGAAGACAAATCTCTGCTATCCTGTATTTACATCACTGCAATCAAGCAAAATGGTAAATTAGCTTGGATTCAGCCATCCAGAGAGACCACTCAGACAGAGAGGACTTCATGTGCCTGCCAATGCCCATGCGCCCTGGGCAGGTATGAACGGAAGAGCCTCTTTCTTCACCTAGAGCAGGAGTTTGGTCACTACCAAGATACACCTCCTTTGGCCACCAGGGGCCTGAGGCAGGCGTACAGCTCAAATTTTGAGATCATCCTGGCCAGCAGTGTCTCCCTCAGCTCTGTGGTAAACGAGGTGCAACCACCTGGAGTTGCTGTGGAGGGAGGCACAGGAGCACGTGGAAGTCCAGGACCAACAGCGGCTGCCACACCTGTCTACCACGGGGGACTTCTTGCATGGGGCTGGTAGTAGGTTGTAAAAATGCCATAAGAGAAACAGGAGATGGGGAGGTGATGGTAGTCAACACAGTGGTCAAAGAAAGCTGGAGGGAGCCTCATCTATGCTCAAAACTGAACATGAGAAATCAACTTTGAGAAGAGCTGGGAAAGAACTCTTCAGATATACAGATCAGCAAAAAGTCCTGAGCCAAGAAAAAGCTGCCCAAAAGCTGGGGGGGAGGGTGGTGAGAGGCTTGAGATGAAGTTGGAGGGGCAGATGGAGGCCAAATCTTGAATGTTTTTTAGGTTGTGGTAGAAATTGGTTCTTCTAAGTGTAAGGGAAAGCCATTGAAGGGTTTTAAGCAGTTATTCATGATCTGACCCACAACCAGAACCAACCATAGGCTTTGATACAGAAAACGGATTACCCTTTCGATTTTGAAAAGGATTCAAACGTAAACGATGGCGAAGTTGATAGAGGAGATTGTCCCTTTCTGTGCGTTATAAATCAACCCCAGGCGTAAATTAAAAGCGCCCTTAGAAAACTAGACGTGGCCTTTCCTTTTCATGACTGCTGTCTGTTCTCTCAAGAGAATTCCAACTTTGTATCAGCACTCGGTCCTGAAGGTCCAGAGCTTAAGAATAATTTTTTAAATTCTTGCAAATAAATGCGTGGACAAGGGCGTGATAAGTGCATCAAAAAGTATATTCTTCAAACTCAGATTGGTCATGCCCAAGCCCACCCTTGACTTATATTTGCCATCCTTAGAAGCCCAGGTCCCTTCTGCCCGTCCTCCCAGAAAGAGGCGGCTCAGGTCTGTTCAGGCGTTGCGCTCCGCCAACGCATCCCCAAGCCAGCCGCCCATCTTCCATCTTGCCTCAGCCGCCCGCTGCGCAGTCCGGAATCTGGAGGCAGTCGCCTGGATCTGCCGTTTGAAGCTGCCCCCTGCTCCCCGCCCAAGCATAGGCAGCGCTCTCTGGAGAGTTCTTGCCCATGGGGGTCTCAAGCTTGGCCGAGTGGTACTGGGGTCTCCAAAAAGCCTGCCCTACAGTCAGTCCCAGGCCGAGGCAGGCTGAAGGAAATGAAGCAACACGCCGACATCCCTCTCCTGCACACTCTTCACGACCTCCAGAATTCTGCACACGGACATTCTGAGGAAATAACCGTCGCCACCCAGAAAACCCACCAGGCCGCGAGGACGTCGAGCGCCTGCCAATGCGCCTGCGTCTGGGCCGGCCGGGGGCGGAGCTTGCGTGCTGACGCAGAGAGCCGTGCGAGGGAGCGTGCTTGCGCGCGGTGCTGGGAGTAACCGTCGTCGGGCCTCGCACGTCGGCTACGGTTGCTGCGTCTTACTGCTGTTGCTTTCTTCTTTTATCTTACTCAAAGGCAGTGCGCTGTGCTTTCGGACTATCTGTGCTCAGTTGCGCAAGCAAAGCGTTTGTGAGTGTCTGGTACTGGGGCGAAAATGGTGGCTGGGGGCAGGGAGAAATCAGAAGGCCCGTGGTGCCCCAAGCCCTCCCACTGATGGCTACACTGGTCCTGCTCCACCTCTCCACACCCCTGGACCGGGAAATGCTTTCTTTTGCCCACCCCGCAACATGCTGCAAACTCAAGCAGTAGCTCTGTAAATGTGCGGTGTGGTTAGTACATCGGTGACTGTGAGAGGTTAATTGAGGGAGTTTGATTCCACTGAAATTGCATTATCGCTCTCAGGTTCTCAAAATGTCAACTGTCAAGGAGCAGCTTATTGAGAATCTAATTGAGGAAGATAAAACCTCCCAGAATAAGATCACCATTGTTGGAACTGGCGCTGTAGGCATGGCTTGTGCTATTTGTATCTTATTGAAGGTAAGTGATCAGCCTGTCTTGTGGCTGAAAATCGGGTAAGCACTTGTAGGTCTTGTAGATGCTGGTGAGTTCAGGTTGCAAGGCTAATCGTTTGACAGCAAATATACATCCTCTCGTTTGATTTTGACATAATTTAAGGAACATTTATTTGGAGTTTGCCATGTGTCAGGCATGGCTAGACTATTTCAGTTTATTCATAAGACACATGGATTGGATTATTTTGTTAATATTGTAACAGTTTTTGTTGAAATGATTCGTTACCTTGTCTTCCTCGAAGAGTAGTGGGTGAAAATCGTATTTCCCAATGGCTTATACTTAAAAATTTTTTTAAATTGTGTAAGTACTATATGCTTATTGTAAAACAAAAAGTACCAAATTTGATGAAATAACCACGAAAGTCCTTTACTTTTCCTTTCTGTTTCCAGAGCATCTTTTCATGTGTTTGTTGCCCGTTTGTATATCTTCTTTGGAGAAATGTCTATTCAAATCTTTTGCCTATTTTTAAATCAGGTTATTTGTTGTTGTTGAGTTGTAGGAGTTCTTTTTATATTTTATATATTAACCACTTATCAGATACATGATATTCAAATATTTCCTCCCATTCCATGGGTTTCCTTTTCACTCTGTTGGTTGTGTCCTCTGATGCACAGAAATTTGTTTGTTTTTTTGCTGAGGAAGATTCACCCTGAGCTAACATCTGTGCCAGTCTTCCTCTATTTTTTTTTTTTTTTTTTTTGGTATGTGGGCTGCCAGCACAGCATGGCGGCTAACAGAGCTGTGTAGGTCTGCACCCTGGAACTGAACCCGGGTCGCTGAGGTGGAGCACGCTGAACTTAACCACTAAGCCACCAGGGCTGGCCCAGAAGTTTTTAATTTTAATGTGGTTCAATTTATTTATTTTTACTTTTGTTGCCTGTGATTTTGGTGTCATATCCAAAAATCATTGCCAAATCCAATATCATGAATCTTTTCTTCTAAGAGTTTTATAGTTTTAGGTCTTACATTTAGTTCTTTGATCCATTTTGAGTTAACTTTGTATATTGTGTAAAGTAAATGGTCCAACTTTGTTCTTTTGCGTGTAAAAATCCAGTTATCCCAGTACTGTTTGTTGAAAAGACTGTCCTTTCCCCATTGAATGGTCTTGGCACCCTTGTCAAAAATCATTTGGTCATATATGTGGGAGTTTATTTCTGGACTCTCTATTCTATTCCATTGGTCTATATGTCTGTCTCTCAATATAAATGAGATTTATAAATGGGTATATTTATTTATTTGGATTTATATTTATATATAAATATATATAATATATATTTATTTGGGTTTATAATAGATTTATAAATTTATAAATTTATCTCCATTTATAAATGAGAATACTGAAGCACAGATGTTAAATAACTTGCTCATGGTTAAATGACTACTAGGTAAAGGGGCCAGAATTCAAACTTTGGCATTTCAGACCTGTGCTCTTAAAAGCTTTACCATATTATTTAGACAATTTTTGGAAACCTGCAGAGGGAGATGACAAGAAGAAGCAAAGACACTTAAATTCCAGAATCCCAGAAGGGCTCAGGAATTGGAATTACCAGTTGCCTTACAAGATGGAGGTGAGGGATGGGACTAAAAATAGGAGGATTGATTGAACGTTCATATGATGAGAAGGAAAACCACCTGATTCTCTTCTGTAGCTTAATCAGCCAGGCAGCTACCTCTTATGTTCCAGCAGGCAAGGGGAAGGATGTTATTCTTTGGAGAAATTGAATCAGACGGGCTTTGCACTCAAGACATCAAGGACGGTAGAGAACAGGCATCTTATCAAAAGCAATAGGATTAATTGAAAGTCTGCATGTTGGACAGTAAGACAAGAACCCTTTTACTCCCAGTTTCTTTTGGAACCCCCAGCATGGGCCTCATCTTTCCGTTTCAGTGGTATCAGCAGCAGCCAAGTTTTGCCTGGTCCAGAGGTCTGAGCTTAGCTCCATGAAGCACCTCCTTTAGTCTCTCTCTTTGAATTTTTTTTTTTTTAATTTTATTTATTTATTTTTCCCCCAAAGCCCCAGTAGATAGTTGTATGTCATAGTTGCACATCCTTCTAGTTGCTGTATGTGGGATGCGGCCTCAGCATGGCTGGAGAAGCAGTGCGTCGGTGCGCGCCGGGGATCCGAACCCTGGCCGCCAGCAGCAGAGTGCGCGCACTTAACCGCTAAGCCACGGGGCCGGCCCCTAGTCTCTCTCTTTGTTCCCTCCGACTTAGAAGTAGTAGCTTTAAGCTGCAGTTACTATCTCTCGGTTAACTCAGATGTACCTTTTTTTGCTCTTTCAGCCCTCCCACATCTGTCTAACCAGTTCACCATATTAAATGCCTTCAGTTGAAATGCTTAGAGCGGTTTCTGTTTTCCTGTCCAGACCCAGACGGGTACACAGACTGATGTAAACATGATCTGGTTTTCTAATCAGCTGAGAAGTGATATGTGATCCTTCTGGATGAAACTCCTTATCCTCCTCCTATTCCTGATATATAATGCATAATTTGGTAAATTTTAGAATACACAGTTTTCCAGAAAGGCCTGATGGTACCTGATCTATGAAAAAACAGTGGCAAATAGGGACTTTGATCCCTTTCCCTTATTGCTCACCTTTGGAATCTGGCCACTGGGATCTGAGGGAATACACTCCTTCCATATAGTTCTATATTCTCTTGCATGTGATGAAAACCCAATTCAAATTAGAATAAGCAAAATGGAGACTATATATTGTTCATGTAACTGGAAAATCTAAGGGTAGAGCTAGCTTCAGGTACTACTAGATTCTGGAATTCAGACATATCAAGACACAATCTTGCATATTTTGGTTTATATTTCCTCTATGGGCTTAATTCTCAGGCAGAGTCTTTCTGTGTGGTGGTAAAGGTGGCTATACAGTTTGTTCTTCGAGTCTTATGCCATTCTTAGAGCTTATGATTCCAAAGACACATGAGACTTAATTTCCCATCTTCTATTTTCAAACCTCATAGATATTGTGCTCATTTGTTATGCCTGGGCCATGTGCCCATATGTGAACTAATTGCTGTGGCCAGGAGGAAGGATGGAACAAATTGGTGGGGTCTGGTTATATGCCCATCTACCCCTAGGTTGAGAACCAGTGTTAATTGTACTGTACTGAACCACGTGGAATGGGTTCCCACAGGTGGTTGCCTTTCTATTTTGGCCATAAGAATGCATACTAAAAACAACTTCAGCCAATTCAGAAATCAGGCATAAGGGTTAAATATAATAAAATCCTTTGCAAGAATTTCAAAACTTTTCCTTGGTTTTAAACTGTTATCTGAAGTGGGAAAAACCCAATTCTAAAAATTTTAGCAATCATATGAAGGCAGACCAATAATAATTTTTGCTACATTCTTTTGTTTACCTTGACTTGTGGTCACTCTAAGCACATTCAAAAACTATCATTCTTGTATCATTTTTTCTGTTAAAAATATAACTCTCCTTTGATTATAAAATAGCCATACAAAAATTTTTCTCATTCTCCTTATTCTGAAGTAAGAACATTTTTTAGAACTTTTTATTCAGAACTTTCATGTGTTTTAGGATTTGGCTGATGAACTCGCCCTTGTTGATGTCGCAGTGGACAAACTGAAGGGAGAAATGATGGATCTTCAGCATGGCAGTCTTTTCTTTAATACTTCAAAGATTATCTCTGGAAAAGGTTAATTTTAGTTTTATAAAGTTATTCTCGAAGCTTTAAAAAAAAGTAATGAATTTTACCAAATGTCCATAAATATAAAATTAGAAACAGCACCACTGTCATTAAAGATTTTATTTATTTATTTTTTTAAAGATTTTATTTATTTATTTTTTCCCCCAAAGCCCCAGTAGATAGTTGTATGTCATAGCTGCACATCCTTCTAGTTGCTGTATGTGGGACTCGGCCTCAGGATGGACGGAGAAGTGGTGCCTCGGTGCGCGCCCGGGATCCGAACCCGAGCCACCAGCATCGGAGCGCATGCACTTAACCACCAAGCCACGGGGCCGGCCCCAGCACCACTGTCATTAGAACATGTAGTTTAAAAGGTTAATTTTTTTTTTTTTTAAGATTTTATTTATTTATATTTTTCCCCCCAAAGCCCCAGTAGATTGTTGTACGTCATAGTTGCACATCCTTCTAGTTGCTGTATGTGGGACGTGGCCTCAGCATGGCCGGAGAAGCGGTGCGTCAGTGCGCACCCGGGATCCGAACCCAGGCCGCCAGCAGCGGAGCGCACGCACTTAACCGCTAAGCCATGGGGCCAGCCCTTAAAAGGTTAATTTTTTAAAGAACATTTCATTCTAATTGGAGAAAATTTGGTAAATATAAAAAAGTAAAAAGAAAATTTTAAATCTTTTCTGTTAATGATTTTGTTTCTTTCCTTTTTCTATTCGTTTTTTACATAACTGACATTACATTATATAAGTACCCTTTAAACTTGTCATTCTGTCTCATGTATTTTCCCAAGGATATGCAGTCTTGAATAGTTTGTGTAATATTATTGATGTATTTATCTATATTCTTTAACTGGGTTTTCTTTTTGTGTTTATAGAGGACTGGGTTTCAAGGTATAGTGTGAGACCATAGAACAGGAAATGGAGAGTTTGGCCCTGTTAGCATTAGCATCATATGTTGACCAACTGAGAAGCCTTAGAGAATTAGGAAAAATAATTATTTTATCATACACTGAAGTGTACAATGCACTCTTTGGTAATGTGATTCAACAGATGTGCTTTCTACCAGAAGCCCTCTTATCTGACATGATTGGAACTGAAAGTGGTTACTTAATTGAAAATGCCTGATGGAAAGAGCCATCATAAACATTTTATATTGACCTAAAACATATAAATGTACTTAGAAGTTTATTTGCTAATTTTCTGATTATAAGGGATAGCCTTTGAGTATGGCTCAGCTGATTAGAGTTTTGCAGTATCTTTTTTTTTTTTTTTAAAGATTTTATTTATTTATTTTTTTCCCCCCCGAAAGCCCCAGTAGATAGTTGTATGTCATAGCTGCACATCCTTCTAGTTGCTGTATGTGGGACACGGCCTCAGCATGGCCAGAGAAGCGGTGCGTCGGTGTGCGCCCGGGATCCGAACCCGGGCCGCCAGCAGCAGAGCGCGCGCACTTAACCGCTAAGCCATGGGGCCGGCCCTGCAGTATCTTTTTTAAAGCACATCAATACTGATCATTTCAATTTCTTTAAAGTACTACAATTAATTTAAAGATACTCATGAAGCAATCTGATCACAAAACTCTACTAAATTTTTATGATTTTCTTTCATTTTTTTTCCTCTCATACCTGAAAGGACAGTTTTTAAACAACTTGCTTTTAGTGTGTCTTTCCAAGGCATTCAACTTAATTTTCATAGAAACAATTATTTAAAAAATTAATTATGATATATTTGACATATAAAAAGAGTTTCACAAACATCAGTGTATCCAACACCCAACAAAGGAAATAAAACATTACCAATTCAGTTGATACGTTCTGTGTGTTACATCTATTCATGTCTCAAGTGTTTACCTTTACCATGCATTTCTTTCACACTCGTATTTTAGTGATTTACATCATGTTATATAATTAATAGATATAACTGGCATAAATACGTTTGGGTATAAACATGACTAATTCTTGATATGCAGCAACTGATGAGCAGAAGTACACAGACATACTAGGTAGAAGTCTACTAGTTGAGAGTGTTCATCGTGCCTTGAGTATCAGTATGTTTTACATCAGTTAATCTATTGAATCAGTTAAGTGGAGTCACGTTAAAAGAGCTACTACTGTATTAAAATACTTTAAAAAAAATTCAGCCTTCAGTTTCTAGTAATATGGCAAGATAAACACCTGGATCAATCTTTTTGCTGTAAATAACAAAACTCCTGCTTAAAATATGAAAGAAAAAACTATCAGTCCTTAAAGAATTGACACACTCTTAACAAAGTAAGACATTTTCAGAACAGGCACTGAGTGAAGGCAGGAAACTAGAAAGTTAAGCAGAGCATTGTAGCTAGTTTTCATTAGCTAGCTTTAGCCAAGCCTACTGAACTTGCATTTTGGTATTCACTGCTTCACAATACTTAGGAGACTGGAGACAGAGCCTAATTTGAGGAGTTGCTTAGGAGATAACCCCATAAAGCTGAGACCCCAATGGACTACACCAGGGATCAGTAAACTTTTTCCATAAAGGGTCAGATAGTAAATATTTTAGGCTTTGTGTGCTATACTACGGTCTCTGTCAAAACGTCTCAACTCTGCTATTGTAGTACAGAAGCAGCCATCAACAATATGTAGGTGAGTTGGTGTGGCTATGTTCCAATGAGACTTTATGTACAAAAACAGATAGTGGACCAGATTTGGCCTGCCAGTGTTAGTTTGCCAATTACTTAATGTAAGGATGACCTAGAAATAATTTCCTTCTCCCTACTTCTGAGGACTGCAAGTAAAATTGAGTCTCTCAGTTGCTTTAGTAAAGGGGAGAAATGGCTGCTAAGGATTTGGAGCCTCAAGCTGGTCCTTAGTTGAATTCCAAAAAATCTCAAGCAATCTTAAGACTTAAAATAGTTTCTAGAGGAAACCCACTTTATTTCAGGCCTCAAAGAACTTCCACAAGTAAAATTCCAAGGAAAATGAACATTTCACAATAAGAATAATTAAATTTACAAGAAAATACATGAGCAAGAATCAGCAGAGATAACAGAAAAGGCCACCGTAGATTTCAGATATTGAATTTATCAAACACAAATTACAAGTTAACTATGATTATTATGTTTAAAGAAATAAAGGACAAACTTGAAAATATCAGTATGAGACAGGAAACTGTAAAAACCTCAGATTTTAAAAAATAACCAAATACAAATATGAAATAGAAGGAAATAAAAACTCAGTTAATGGATTTAATAATAATAGAGCAGACACGTTTGAAGAAAGAAGTGGTGACTCTAAGACAGTTACCCAGAAGACAGCAAGAAGTGGAAAATATGACAGGTTACAAATCATGGAGGATAGAGTGATAAAGTGTAACGTACATCTAATTAGAAGAGTAACTGGGACAGAGGAAACATTTGAAGAGACTACACCTGAGCGTTTTTGAGAACAGATTAAAAACATCAATCCACAGATTCAAGCCAAATACCCTCAAGAAGGATACATACAAACTCCCCACCTAGACACATTCTTGTGAAATTAGAGAACAGTAAAGGCAAAGAGAAGTAGTTGTCAGAAGACAAATTACCTACAGAAAAGGAAGAAGGTGACTGACTTAACAGCAGTGAAACCAGAAGACAATGGAATGATATCTTTAATGTGCTGAGAGAGTAAATGCCAATCTAGAATCTCTACCCAGCAAAAATATCTTTCAAGAATAAGGGTGAAATAAAGACATTTTCAGAGAAAGGCTGAGATGGTTACCACCAGACCCTCAACAATGGAAATGCAAAAGTATATACTTACAGCAAAAGAAAAGTGATCTCAGACACAAGGTCTGAGATGCAAGAAAAAAAGTGAAGAGCACAGAACATGGTAAAAATGTGGACAAATCTAAATAAACATCAATTGTATAAGACTATAATGTCTTACAGGATTAAAAAAATTTAAAAATACAGCATATAAATTGGAGAGTGAGAGGTGGCAGTGGTGAATGAGGTTGGGTTCTAAGTTCCCCCTATCGTTAGGGAAGAGGGATACGTGATGATTAACTTTGGACTTTGATAAGTTAGGTATGCATGTTGTGGGCCAGCCCCTTGGCTTAGCGGTTAAGTGCTTGCGCTCTGCTACTGGTGGCCCGGGTTCGGATCCTGGGCACGCATCGACGCACCGCTTCTCCAGCCACGCTGAGGCCACGTCCCACATACAGCAACTAGAAGGATGTGCAGCTATGACATACAACTATCTACTGGGGCTTTGGGGAAAAGAAAAGGAGGAGGATTGGCAATAGATCTTAGCTCAGAGCCGGTATTCCTCAGCAAAAAGAGGAGGATTAGCACGGATGTTAGCTCAGGGCTGATCTTCCTCACAAAAAAAAAAAAAAACGATATGCATGTTGTAACTTCTGTGACAACCTTTAAAAGAACAGAAGCAGTGTGTAACCTATAAATTAGTAAAGAAGAGGAAGTAAAATTAGAAAAACATACCCAGTGAATTAAAAAGAAGATAAAAAAGAAAAACAAATATTTAGAAGATGGACAATGTATAGAACTAAGTAAGAGTTTAGCAAGAATGCCAGACACAAAATTATTAATAAAAAATCCATTGTATTTCTGTGTCAAAAAAAGCCAAAAATATTAAAGCTATTATTTACATTATCATCAGAAATAAGAAGTACCTGGGAATAAATCTAACAAGACATGTATAAGAGCTTTTATGCAGAATATAATACAACCTCATTGAAAGAAATATCTAAATAAATGAAGAGATATGCCTTGTTCATAGAAGTCTCAATATTGTAAGATATCCATTCTTCCCGTATTGATTATAGATTGTGTGCAATTGAAGTCAAAAACTCAACAGATTTTGTTGTTGTTGTAGATGCTCAACTAATTCTAAAATTCATTCAGAAATTCAAAGGTCCAAGAAAAGACATTATTTTAAAACATTGTTAAAAACACTTATTTTTATACAGTCTATCGTAAATAATTCAGTAGAGGTTCTACTCTGCCACAGATGCATCTGTGTAGTAAGAATCCTGTGCCATCCAACTGGTGAATGTCTGATATCCCATCTCTTGTCTCAGCCAGAGCGCACACCTTCCATGTTGTTCCTGTCCATTGATTGCTTCCAAATCCAGAAGACCAAATAGTCCTTTATCTCCAAAGTAGTCTCAAAACAGTTGGTTCAGGCATTCCGGGATCTGCATCCCTCTGAAATCCCAGGTAAATCACAAAAGGAATAAAGCCCCAGCAGATGGCAACCTGGCCACCCTTGAAGAGCTGCTGCAGCCTCTGCGTGGCCTCCATGCTCAGCTTCACAATGGTGACGTCCTAGGCAGCCCAGTCAACGGGATGCTTGAAGAAGAACAAGGTGGTGAGAACTTGTTTTCCCAGAAATCAAGACTTATTATAAAGCTACACTGATTAAGTGTAGAGACAAACGAAATATTGTTGTATAATGCTGATCATATTGTAGATCAATGGGAAATTTATGGACTTAAAAAATTTTTTGTTATGGCAATCGTTGTTTTTATGGAAAGAAATAAACCCTTATCTGAGTACACACACAAAAATTAATTCCAGGTTGGTTAAAGACCAAAATGTGAAAGGCAAAAGGAAAACTTCAAAGCTTTTGTTTAGAAGATCATATAGAATATCTTTAGGACCTCAGAGAAGGGAAGAATTTCTTAAACACAAAGACACAAAAAGCACAAACAATAAAGAAAAGAATACAAAGTTTAGAGTTTGTGTTCATAAAAAGACACTGTAAAAGAGTGAAGAGACAAGCTATGAACTAAGAAGATATTTGCAACATAAGCAACTGACAAAGGAATAGTGCTCAGAATAAAGTACTCATATAATAAAGATAAATATACACAACCCAGTAGAAAATTGAGAAAAGACGGACATTTCACGAAAGAAGAAACTCAAATTGCCTATAAATATATGAAAACACAATCTCATTAGTAACCAAGGAAAGGAAAATAGAAAGCATATCAACATACCATCACACACCCTTTAGATTGGCAAAAGTGTGATAATATGAAGTGTTTGTCGGGATGTGGAACAATAGGTGCTCTCATTCGTGACATGTAGGAAGGTGTTATAGTAAAACCGCTTTTTTTTTAAAAAAGTTAGTCATTACCTGGTGAAGTTGACACTTGAACATATCTCACAACCTAGAAATTACACTTCTAGGTATAGTCTCAAGAGAAACTTGTGGAAGTGTGCACTAGGATACAGGTAAGAAAATGTATGGTGGTGTAATTTATAATAGCTCCAAACTGGAAACAATTCAGTGAATACCAATACTAAGTTGTATAAATGATGCAGTGTAATGTTACACAGCAGTGAAAGTGAATGAAGTACA
Organism: Ceratotherium simum simum; assembly: GCF_057802395.1. NCBI lineage: Eukaryota > Metazoa > Chordata > Mammalia > Perissodactyla > Rhinocerotidae > Ceratotherium > Ceratotherium simum. The sequence goes on along the minus strand of NC_141906.1, from coordinate 12,090,605 downwards.
GGGTCACACATTAACATGGTTGAATATCAGGTACATAATATGTAGCTAAAGCAATATATACTGTATTATTCAAAAACAGGTAAAACAACATGTTGTTTAAATGTGCATAGGTTTGGGCGGCCTGGTGGCACAAGTGGTTAAGTGTGCGCACTCCACTGCAGTGGCCCGGGGTTCGTCGGTTCGGATCCCGGGCGCGCACTGACGCACTGCTTGGAAAGCCATGCTGTGGCGGCGTCCCATATAAAGTAGAGGAAGATGGGCAAGGATATTAGCCCAGGGCCAGTCTTCCTCGGCAAAAAAGAGGATGATTGGCAGATGTTAGCATAGGGCTGATCTCCTCACACACACACACAAAATGCATAGGTTTTAAAACTTTTTTTTTTAAGGTAAGATGATTTTTTACCACTCAGAGGAATGATTGGTAACCTCTGAGTATGAAAGATGTAGATGCAGCCTATTAGGGGCACAGAGGGGCTTCCAAGATATTGGTGATGTTCATTAATTTGTGTGATTTTTACAGAGTTGTTACCTTTAATATTTAAAAAATTGAACATATATTGCTTATACACCCTTCTACATGACTGATAGATTTCACCATAGAGCATTTTGAAAATAAATTTAGTGAGCTCTAGTGAGGAAGAGCAATGGAACGTCCTTGATTATCCACAGATGTTTTAATTGTCTCATATGTACAATAGTTAACACAGAGCCCAAGTGCCTGGAACATAGAAGGTGCTAAGATATTTGTGGAAGAAAGGGAGGAATATGAGATCAGAACCTGTTATTATGGATCTTATGATCAAGTTAGGGGTATACGTTCAACATAACCATAGGAAGATAACGTAAGGCACAATATATAAGGACTATTTGAGAATTATAGGCAGTAAGTGCTATAAAAGTTCAGTAAAGTAAGAGAGTAGTATTCATGAATGATGTGATTAGGGGATGCCTAACAGAGGAATTGGTATTTGAAGAAGTACTTGACTAATAATATAACAACAATAGTAATAGCTAACATTTACTGAGCATTTAATGTGTACTAGGCCCTGTTCTGAGTACCTTATGTATATTAACCTACTGAATCTTCTTAAGAACCATATAAAAGAAAAACTATTATTAGCTCAGTCTTGCAGATGAGGAACTGAGGGTCAGAGAAGCAGGCAAAATACTTGTTGAGGGTCACACAGCTAGGAAGTGGCAGAGTCAGGATATAGGCAGTTAGACCTCAGAGCTTTTGCTCCAGCCCGGCATGGTTTGCTGTCTCTTGGAGGACTGAGTTTTATTTAGAAAAGGAAAATAAATAACAGGTAAGGAGATGATGCTATTAACAGAATCAGGGCACCTGGAAAATCTGACATAAAAATAAGACTCAAAGCTAGTAAGATAATTTGGAGGCAGATTGTGAAAAGATTTGGTATTTTGCTTTCATATATGCTTTAATTGAATTTCTTGGACATAATGTTTGAAATAATCAATCTGAACTATGGAGAGATGACTCTGGAGAAGTTGCAAGGCTTTTTGCCTGTTTATCCTCTAAAATTCAAGGGAGGGAGGAGAGAGGGAAAGAGGAGATGGGGAAAGAGAGAGACACAGAGAGAGATTGGGAGATTAATTTGGATTTCTGTGTTTAGATAAGATTTTATGGAAGGTGGACATCGCACAAGGTCTTTGGGCAAGAACAAATAGACTATGTTTGCAGAACGAGAAGAGAACTTCCTCCTGTAGGTCTTTTACTTGATACAAGGGAGAGATGATCTCTTAGATTAGTGGGAAACATGTCAGCCTAAGAAACGCCCTCTTTCTCAGTTTGTCTTTCTAATTAAAATCTTTACTGGGGCAGGAAAAACAGAAAAATGTTTATGGTTTATAAATTGGATTAGAAAGATATGAGAAGGACCATAAATTGAGATGCAATAATATCTTTAAAATTAAACAAATTTCCTTTTAAAAGAGCATAAAAATAAGTTTAAAAAATAGAAATGGGGGGCCAGCCCAGTGGCGCAAGCGGTTAAGTGCGCACGCTCCACTGCTGCGGCCCAGGGTTCTCCAGTTCGGATCCCGGGCATGCACCGACGCACCGCTTGTTAAGCCATGCTATGGCAGCATTCCATATAAAGTAGAGGAAGATGGGCACGGATGTTAGCTCAGGGCCAGTCTTCCTCAGCAAAAAGAGGAGGATTGGCATTGGATGTTAGCTCAGGGCTGGTCCTCCTCACACACACAAAAAAATAGAAATGGGATATAAAGGATATTTTAGGTAATTTAATTTTTGACATCCATATGGAAAATAACAGGTATATAATGCTTTAAAGAAAGTCCACATGAGATAGTGATCATCATATCATATTGTTATTGGATTTAATAAGTGAGACAATTTCGCAACTGTCCATCAGATTTAGAAGGTAGTTGATTTTCTTGTGGGATCAAGAACTTGTTTCTGATCTCAAATCCAGTCCGTTATAATAATTGGAAGTACAGTAAATACATTCTCATTCTTAGAACCCTGAAACAGACATATAAATCCTCAGAGTTCTAAGCTTCTGGTTCATATGGTGCTTGTAAGAAGCCACAGAGCTGACTTGCATTGCCCCAGGCCTTAATAACAAATGGAGATGTGGGCTAAAAGGGATGGTAAGTTCTGTTATTATTTAAAAAAAAATGCTGTGTGAAAATTGGTAAGTCAGGGTGAGTCAGATTATACAAGGTAATATTACTGCATGGAAAGTCTGTTCATCTCCAAATGTCAGACATGAAGGTAGGTGAGTACTTTAATACCAGGGTCATACAATAGACTTTTAAAGAATTAAGGCACAGTGACTATGGCAATCTTGATCCAAATATTGTCTTTTGTTTCCTTTTTAGATTATAGTGTATCTGCAAACTCCAAATTAGTTATTGTCACAGCAGGTGCACGGCAGCAGGAGGGAGAAAGTCGCCTCGCCTTAGTCCAACGTAATGTAAATATCATGAAATCAATCATTCCTGCTATAGTCCATCATAGTCCTGACTGTAAGATGCTTATTGTTTCAAATCCAGGTGAGTCTTTTTTCCTCCTCTTAACTGCAGTAAGGATGATCTTTCCATACTATTCCTTTAAAAAAAAAAAACTTCATTAAGGTAACATTTATGTACAATAAACTTCACCCATTCAAAGTATAAAATACAGTGAGTTTTTTCTAGCCTTATCGAGATACAATTGGCATATAATGTGTAAGTTTAAGGTGTACAACATGATTATTTGATACACTTATAAATTGCAAAATGCTTACCACAGTAGGGTTAGTTAACACCTCCATCACCTCACATAATTACTATTTCTTTTTTGTGATGAGAACATTTAATATTTACTCTCTTAGCAACTTTCAAGTATATAATACAGTATTGTTAACTATACTCACCATGCTGTACATTAGATCCCCAGAATTTGCTCATCTTATATCTGGAAGTTTGCGTCCTTTGAATGACATCTCCCCATTTCCTCCGGCCCCTGGCAACCACCATTCTACTCTCTGTTTCTATGAGTTTGGCTTTTTTGGATTCCACATATAAGTGACATAATACAGTATTTGTCTTTCTCTGTCAGACTTATTTCACTTAGCATAATGCCTTTGTCTACTGAGGAAAAATCACTGCAATTTAAACAGAAGATATTTATTAGGGCAATTAGAATTGCAATTTGGGAGACACAAATTCAGGCAGAAATCCAAAGTGTGCTCCAAGGAAGACAATGCAAGGGTTTATAAAGGCAAAAGAGAGAAATTACACAGGTGGTTTTGCAAGATTTGTGATTGGTACTGGCAACAACTCTTCTTGGCTACACATGACTGTTTGCTAAGGCCGTCTCTAAGGCAAAAAGCTCTTATCTATGGGAGTAAGCATATTTCTTGAAAGAAGGTCAAGATGGCAATGGTGAAGTACAGTTCAAAATTTACATTTCATCTGGGTAGAGACGTGGTGTGCGTGCATAAGCCCCATTTCCTTAGTGGCCTCCCAGCTCCATTTTAGAAGCCCCGACATAGTCACTCTATTTTGTTATTGCTGTCCACACCTTCAGGATCCATCCATGTTGTCACACGGCATGATTTCCTTCTGTCTCGTAGCTGAATATTCCATTGTATATGTATACACCACATCTTCTTTATCCGTTCATCTGTAGACGGACACTTAGGTTGTTTATGTATCTTGGCTACTGTGAATAATGCTGCAGTGAATATGGGAGTGCAGATATCTCTTTGAGATACTGATTTCATTTCCTTTGGATGTATACCCAGAAGTGGGATTGCTGGACCATATGGTAGTTCTGTTTTTAATTTTTTGAGGAACTTCCGTACTGTTTTCTATAGTAGTGGTACCAAGTTACATTCCCACTGACAGTGCACAAGGGTTCTCTTTTTTCCACATCCTCGCCAACATTTGTCCTCTTAATGATGGCCATTCTAACATGTGTGAAGTGATATTTCATTGTGGTTTTAATTTGCATTTCCCTGATGATTAGTGATGTTGAGCATCTTTTCATGTACCTGTTGACCATTTGTATGTCTTCTTCGGAAAAATGTCTGTTCAGTTCTTCTGCCCGTTTTTTAATCAAATTGTTTGGTGTTTTTTGTTTGTTTGTTTGTTTGTTTTTTGCTATTGAGTTGTTTGAGTTCCGTAGATATTTTGGACATTAACCCCTTATCAGATGTTGGATTTGCAAATATTTCCTCTTATTCCATAGGTTGCCTTTTTGTTTTATTGACTGTTTCTTTGCCATGCAGAAGCTTTTTAGTTTGATATAGTCCCACTTATTTATTTTTTCTTTTGTCACTTGTGCTTTTGTATCATATCCAAAAAATCATTGACCAATGTCAAGGAGGTTTTTCCCTGCTTTCTTCTAGGAGTTTTATGGTTTCAGGTCTTATGTTTAAGGCTTTAATTCATTTTAAGTTAATTTTTGTGAGTGGTGTAAGAGAGCAGTCCAATTTCATTCTTCTGCGTGTGATTATCCAGTTTTCCCAGCACCATTTATTGAAGAGACTATCCTTTCCCCAATGAATATTCTTGGCTCCCTTGTCAAATATTAGTTGACTATATATGCAATAGTTTATTGCTGGGCTCTCCATTCTGTTTCATTGTCTGCTTTTATGCCAGTACTATACTGTTTTGATTACTATAGCTTTGTAATATAGTTTGAAATTAGGAAATGTGTTGCCTCCAGCTTTGTTCTTCTTTCTCAGGATTGCTTTGGCTATTTGGGATCTTTTGTGGTTCCATATGAATTTTAGGACTGTTTTTTCTATTTCTGTGAAGAATGCCATTGGAATTTTGATATCTGTAGATGAATTTGGGTAGTATGGACATTTTAGCCATTGGAATTTTGATATCTATAGATGAATTTGGGTAGTATGGACATTTTAACAATATTAATTCTTCCAATCCATGAACATGGGATATCTTTCCATTTATTTGTGTCTTCTTCAATTTCTTCCATCAAAGTGTTATAGTTTTCAGTGCACAGATCTTTTATCTCCTTGGTTAAATTTATTCCTAAGTATTTTATTGCTTTTGATACTTTTGTGAGTGAGATTGTTTTCTTTATTTGTGTTTCAGATATTTTGTTGTTAGTGTATAGAAACTCAACTGGTTTCTGTATGTTGATTTTGTATCCTGCAACTTTACTGAATTCATTGATTAGTTCTAACAGTTTCTTGGTGGGGTCTTCAGGATTTTCTGTAAATAAGATGATATCACCTGCAAACAGAGACAGGTTTACTTCTTCCTTTCCAATTTTGGATACCTTCTAATTATTTTTTCTGGCTAATTGCTCTGGCTAGGACTTCCAGTATTATGTTGAATAGGAGTGGTCAAGGTGGGCACCCTTGTCTTGTTCCTGATCTTAGAGGAAAAGGTTTTAGGTTTTTACCTTTGAGTATGATGTTTGCTGTGGGCTTGTCATATATGGCTTTTATTATGTTGAGGTACATTCCTTCTCCACCCACTTTGTTAAGAGTTTTTATCATGAAAAGACGTTGAATTTTGGCAGTTGCTTTTTCTGCATCTGTTGAGATGATCATATAATTTTTGTCTTTCATTCTAGTAATGTGGTGTATCACATTTATTGATTTGCATATATTAAACTATCCTTGCATCCCCCTTTGGTATCAGAGTCATGGTGGCCTCATAAAATGAGTTTGAAAGTGTTCCCTGCTCTTGAGTTCTTTGGAAGATTTTCAGAAGGATTGGCATTAATTCTTCTTTAAATGTTTGGTAGCAATCACCAGGGAAATCATCTGGTCCTGGGCTTTTCTTTGTTGAGAGATTTTTATTATTGATTCAATCTTGTTACTCATTATTGGTCTGTTCATATATTCTGTTTCTTCATGATTTACTCTTAGTAGGTTTATGTTTCTAGGAATTTGTCCATTTCTTCTAGGTTGTCCAATTTGTTGGCATATTTCCTCTTGTTCATGTACTCTCTTATGACCTTTTGTATTTGTGTGGTATCAGTTGTAAGGTCTCCTCTTTCATTTCTGATTTCATTTACTTGAGTCTTCTCTCTTTTTTCTTAGTTTAGTTAAAGATTTGTGAATTTTGTTTATCTTTTCAAAAAACCAGCTCTTAGTTTCATTGATCTTTTCTATTGTCTTTTTAGTCACTAGTTTATTTCCTCTCTGATCTTTGTTATTTCCTTTCTTCTGCTGACTTTGGGCTTAGTTTGTTCTATTTCTAGTTTCTTTGGGTATAAAGTTAGGTTGTTTATTTGAGGCCTTTCTTTTTTTCTTAGTGTAGGCATTTAATGCTTAAATTTCCCTCTAAGAACTGCTTTTGCTTTATCCCATAAGTTTTGGTATGTTGTGTTCCATCATTTGTTTCGTTTGATTTGCCTTTTGATTTCTTCTTTAACCCACTGGTTGTTCAGGAGTGTGTTGTTTAATTTCCATATATTTGTGAATTTTCCAGTTTTCCTCCTGTTACTGATTTCTAGTATATAACATTCTTGTTAGAAAAGATGCCTGGTATGATTTCAGTCTTCCTAAATTTGCTAACTTGTTTTGTGACCTATCACATGATCTATCCTGGAGAATGTTTTGTGTGCACTTGAGAAGAATGTGTATTCTGCTGCTGTTGGGTGGAATGTTCTGTTAATATTCTGTATATGTCTGTTAGGTCCATTTTGTCTAAAGTATAGTTCAAGTTCAACATTTCCTTATTGGTTTTCTGTCTAGATGATCTATCCATTGTTGAAAGTGGAGGTATTAAAGTACCCTACTATTATTATATAGTTGTCTACTTCTCCCTTAAGATCTGTTAGTACTTGCTTAATATATTTAGGTGCTCTGATGTTGGGTGCATATATATTTATGATTGTTTTATTTTATGGATGAATTGACCTTCTTTATCTCTCGTTACCTTTCTGGGCTTAAAGATTATTTTGTCTGATATAAGTATAGCTACCTCTGCTCTCTTTCTGTTTCCACTTGCAGGGAATATCTTTTAACATCTCTTCATTTCAAGCCTATGTGTGTCCTTAAAGCTGAAGTGGGTCTCTTCTAGGCAGCATATAATTGGGTGGTGTTTTCTTAAACCATCCAGCCACTCTATGCCTTTTGACTGGAGAACTCAATCCATTTATATTTAGAGTAATTATTGTTAGGTAAGGACTTAGTAATGCCATTTTGTGTGTGTGTGTGTGTGTGTGTGTGTGTGTGTGTGTGAGGAAGATTAGCCCTGAGCTAACATCTGTTGCCAATCCTCCTCTTTTTGCTCAGGAAGATTGGCCCTGGGCTAACATCCATGCCCATCTTCCTCTACTTTATATGTGGGATGCCTGCCACAGCATGGCTTGATAAGTCGTGCATAGGTCCGTGCCCAGGATCCAAACCTATGAACCCTGGGCCGCTGAAGTGGAGCGCACAAACTTAACCACTACGGCACAGGGCTGGCCACCTAATGCCATTGTATTAATTGTTTTCTGGCTGTTTTGTAGTTTCCTTGTTCCTTTCTTCCTCTTTTGCTGCCTACCTTTGTAAATTGATGACTGTCCTCAGTGGTATGCTTTGATTGCTTTATCTTTTGTGTTTATACTCTAGGTTTTCACTTTGTAGTTACCATGAGGCATACATAAAACATATTATAGATGTAACCGTCTATATTACACTGATAACAAGTTATCTGCAATCACATACAAAAACTCTATCCTTTTACTCCCCCCTTTTAAGTTTTTTGATGCCATAATTTATTTATTTTTTATTTTAAATTTTTTTGTTGAAGTATAATTGATATATAGTATCATACTAATTTCAGGTGTGCATCATAGTGATTTGATATTTATGTACATTATGAAATGATCACCACAATCAGTCTAGTTACCATCTGTCACCATACAAAATTATTACAATGTTATTGACTATATACCCTATGCTGTACCTTACAATCCCATGACTTATTTATTTTATAACTAGAAGTTTGTATCTCTTAATCCCCTTCACCTGTTTCGCCCACCCCCAACACCCTCTCCTCTGGCAACTACCAGTTTATTTTCTGTATTTATCAGTCTGTTTCTGTTTGTTTGTTCATTTGCTTTGTTTTTTAGATTTGATGTCACAACTTACCTTTTTTTATATTGTGTGTTCATTAACAAATTATTGTGTAGTTATTTTTAATACTTTTGTCCTTTGACTTTTATTAGAGTTAAGTGGTTAGTATACAACCATATTACAGTGTTAGAGTATTCTGAATTCAACTATGTGCTTGGCTTTACCAGTGTATTGTGTATTTTCATGTTACTAATTAGCATCCTTTCATTTCAGCTTGAGGAACTCCTTTCAGCATTTCTTGTAAGGCATATTTAGTGGTGATAAACTCCTTCAGCTTTTGTATATCTGGGAAAAATGTTATCCTTCCTTCTTTTCTGAATGACAACTTTGCTGGATAGAGTTTTCTTTGTTGGCAGTTTTTTCTTTCAGCACTTTGAATTTATCATCCCACTCTCACCTTGCCTGTAAGGTTTCTCTGAGGAGTCCACTGATGGCCTTATGGTAGTTCTCTTGTAAGTTATAAGCTTCTTTTCTCTTGCTTCTTTTAAGATTCTCTCTTTGTCTTTGATTTTTGACAGTTTTGTTATGTGTCTTGGAGAAGATATCTTTCAGTGGAGTTTGTTTGGTGACCTATGAGCTTCATGAACTTGGATATACAAATTTATCCCCAGATTTGAGAATTTCTCAGCCATTATTTCTTTAAATAAGCTTTCTGCCCCCATCTCCCTCTCTTCTGGGTCTCCAATAATGTACAGATTTTTTCTTTTGGTGAAATCCAATAGATCACGTAGGCTGTCTTCACTCTTTTTCATTCTTTTTTCTCTGTTCTCCTCTGACTGGATAATTTCAAATGGCCTGTCTTCTAATTCACAGATTCTTTCTTCTTCTTGATCCATTCTGATGTTGATGCTCTCTATTGCAGTTTTCATTTCTTTCATGGTATTCTTCAGGTCTAGAATTTGTTGGGTTCTTTTGTATGATTTCTATCTCTTTGTTCAATTTCTCATTCTGTTCAGATATAGTTTTCCTGATTTCACTGAATTATCTTTCTGTGTTTTCTTGTAGCTCATTTAGCTTCTTTAAAACAGCCATTTTGAATTCTTTATTGGATAAATCACAGATCTCCATGTCTTTGGGGTTGGTTACTGGCAGATTATTGTGATCCTTTAGTGGTATCATGTTTCCTTGATTTTTCATGTTTCTTGAAGTCCTGTGTTGCTGTCTTTGCATTTGAAGTAGCAGCCACCTCCTCCAGTATTTACCAACTGACTTCAGGAGAGAAATACCTTCTGTCAGCCTTGCTAGTGATTCTGAGGCTTTCTAAGACATTCTCTGTATATGCCTGCTCCATGCTTCTTACTCCCTGTTGTGGCAGAATTCTTAAGCTTGTATGTCTTCTCTCAAACCTTGATGCAGTAGACCAGGTGCTGACAGCCTCCCTTGTGCTTTCTCAAGGACATAGCTAAAGCTTAAGTTTGTGATCTTTCCCTGACCTGCAGCTTTGGACTGGCTTTCTGCCTGTGTTCACTGGCTTTTTGTCAAAGCTCACACTTGTTGCCATTGGGAGTGCACACAGGGAGCCAGCCACAGGGTGTGTGTGGGTGGGTGAGGTGCATTGGGTGCTGGGGGTGCCCATGGGTCAGTTGGAGGGATCTGTGGGCAAGGCATCCCCAGCGGCTCATGGGTGGGCTTCCTGATGGAGGGCATGACATAGTTGATAGGATCCACATCCCTTTAATGCTCTCTGAGAGTTCTACCTGCCACTGTTCCAGGCTTTTCTACCTACCCCCCAAGTCATGCAGCTCAAGGACTTTGTACTCTGGATGGGATGAGAGAGAAATGGGTTTCTTTGGCAGTGATCTGCACAGCTAGGGAAGCTGGGTGCTTACTCACATACTCTCACTTTCCCCCATGAGAGTAACCATGGACTATGAAGGTCTCTCTTGGCACTGAGCTGTGCTGCCTTGTGGGAGGAGTGATAGAGGTAAAGTCAAACTATTCCTCTTATCATGTCCAGTGCATCCAAATTCATTTTCTTTTTTTTTTGCTCCAATGACGTGCTGGAACTTCTCTGCTGGAAACCTGGACTTCCACAAAGGCTGTCTTGTCTGTGGGTGGTTATCTAAGGCATTGTTCTCCAGGAGCTCCTGGACTGCAGCCAAGATGGCCTGGCTCATAGGCCACTGCAGGATCCACAGCTGGGACTTAGGGCTGTATGTCTATTACCTGACACTGAGGTGGGAGAGGCTCCTCCTGGCTCCCTTGCATATGGTGCTGGATCCCAGAGCTCCCACAAAGACACTTTTGTCCATGGATAGATGCAAAATTGTTGTTGTTAATGCTGGGGGTGGGGCGTGGTGTGTGTTTACGAATGGGGTATATCTTATTTGGCCATGTTGTTTACATTACTCCACAGTGAGTTTTGATAGATGTAATCACCCATGAAACCACTGCCATAATCAAGATAAGAACATTTCCATTACCTCTTAAAGTTTTCTTGTGCCCCTTTGCATCCCTCATTCCACCTCTGACTCCTTTTTCTGAAATTTTATATAAATAAATCATACTGAATGTAGTCTTTCCTGTCTGGCTTCTTTCACCCAGCATGATTATTTTGGGATGCATCCATGTTGGGTGTATCAGTGATTTGTTCCTTTCTATCGATGAAGAGTAATTCTTGGGCTGGGCCGTGGCTTAGCGGTTAAGTGTGCAAGCTCTGCTGCTGGCGGCCCGGGGTTCAGATCCTGGGCGCGCACCGACACACCGCTTCTCCGGCCATGCTGAGGCCGTGTCCCACATACAGCAACTAGAAGGATGTGCAACTATGACGTACAGCTATCTACTGGGGCTTTGGGGGAAAAAAAAAAGGGTAATTCTTTTGTTTATACATTTTAAATACTCTTTTGTTTATCTATTGTTGATAGATATTTAGGTTATTTCCAGTTTTTGGCTATTATGAATAAAGCTGCTGTAAACATTTGTAAACAAGTATTTGCGTGGATGTATGTCATTATTTCTCTGGGTAAATACCTGAGAGTAAAAAAGATGGGTTATATGGTAGGTATATGTTTAACTCTATTAGAAACTGCCAAACAATTTTTCAAAGTGATCATTCCATTTTACAATCTTATCAGCACTGTAAGAGTTCTAGTTGTTCCACATTCTTGCCCACATTTGATATCGTTATTTTTGTTATTTTTAAACATTCCAATATCATTATGGTTTAATTTGTATTCCCTTGATGATCAAAGATGTTGAGTAACCTTCCATGTGTTCATTGGCTATTAGTATATTTTCTTGTGTGAAGGGTCAATTCAAATCTTTTGCCCATATTTTAAAATTAGATCTTTTGTCCTTTAGTTATTGAATTGTAAGAGTTCTTTATATATACTGAATACAAGTCCCTTTGTCAGATATAAGTATTGCATATAGTTTCTCTCAATGTATGGCTTGCCTTTTTGTGTTCTTAATGGTAACTTTCAAAGAGTAAAGTTTTTAATTTTGGTGAAGTCTAGTTTATCAATTTCTTATTTATATTTTATGCTCTTTTGAGTCCTAGCTAAGAAACCTTTGCCTACCCTAAGTCTAAAGATTTTCTCCTATGTTATCTTCTATAAGTTTGATAGTTTTATCTTTTATATTTAGGACTATGATTCATTTCATATTAATTTAGTGTTTGATGTGAGTGTTGATGTTCATTTTTTCAATAGAGATATCCAGTTGTTGTAGCAACATTTGTTGAAAATACTTTTTTCCCATTTGATTGCTTTGACAACTTTGTTGAAAATTATCATGTAGAGAAGGGAACTCTCATACACTGGTGGTGGGAGCGCACACTGGTGCAGCCACTGTGGAAAACAGTACGGAGATTCCTCAAAAAATTAAGGATAGAACTACCATATGATCCAGCTATTCCACTGCTGGGCATTTATCCAAAGAACTTGAAAACACCAGTGCATAAAGATACACGCACCCCTGTGTTCATTGCAGCGTTATTCACAATAGCCAAGACTTGGAAGCAACCTAAGTGCCCATGAAGGGACGAATGGATAAAGAAGATGTGGTATATATACACAATGGAATACTACTCAGCCATAAGAAACGATGAAATCCAGCCATTTGTGACAACATGGATGGACATTGAGGGTATTTTTTTTTTAAAGATTTTATCTATTTATTTGTTTTCCCCCCAAAGCCCCAGTAGATAGTTGTATGTCATAGCTGCACATCCTTCTAGTTGCTGTATGTGGGACGCGGCCTCAGCATGGTCGGAGAAGCAGTGCGTCAGTGCGCACCGGGGATCCGAACCCCGGGCCGCCAGCAGCGGAGCGTGTGCACTTAACCGCTAAGCCACGGGGCCAGCCCAGACATTGAGGGTATTATGCAAAGTGAAATAAGTCAGAGGGAGAAGGTCAAATCCCCTATGATCTCACTCATTAAGTAGTAGATAATAACAACAACAAACAAACACATAGAGACAGAGATTGGATTGGTGGTTACCAGAGGGGAAGAAGGGAGGGAGGAGGGGGAAAGGGATAATTCGGCACATGTATGTGGTGATGGGTTGTAATTAGTATTTGGGTGGTGAACATGATGTAATCTACACAGAAATAGAAGTATAATGATGTACACCTGAAATTTATACAATGTTATAAACCAATGTTACTACAATAAACAAAAAATTAAAAAAAAAAGAAAATTATCATGTATATCAAATATCAAATATCATGTGAGTCTATCTCTGGATTGTCTGTTTTTTCCATTAATCTCCATAAATATTGTTTTATTACCACACTATCTTCATTACACTAAATCTTTAAATCAGTTAATGTAAATTCTCCTTGTTCTACTTTTCTGAAATTACTTTGGATATTATGTGTTGTTTGCATTTCTGCGTAAATTTTAGAATTAGTTTGTCAATTTCTATACAAACACATGCTGGAATGTTAATTGGCGTCGTGTTAGATCTATACATAAATTTGGAGAGTTTGATATCTTAACATTATTGAGTCTTCTAATCTATGAATATTGCATATCTCTATTTATCTCTTCTTTATTTTCTTTTAGCAATGATTTATAGTTTTCAGGGTATAGGTCTTGCACAAATTTTGTTAAATTATCCCTAAATATTTCATGTTTTTGATGCTATTATAAAAGGAATTGTTCTTTACATTTCATTTTCCAATTTTTTATTGCTAGTATATAGAAATACTATTGGTTTTTATGTATTGACCTTGTATCTTGAAACATTGTTAAATTCACTGATTAAATCTAGTAATTCTCTTTATTTATTTATTTATTTATTTAAAGATTTTATTTGTTTATTTTTTCCCCCAAAGCCCCAGTACATAGTTGTATGTCATAGCTTCACATCCTTCTAGTTTCTGTATGTGGGACGTGGCCTCAGCATGGCCGGACAAGCGGAGTGTCGGTGCACGCCCGGGATCCGAACCGGGGCCGCCAGCAGTGGAACATGCACACTTAACCGCTAAGCCACGGGGCCAGCCCCTAGTAATTCTCTTTAAATTCTTAGGATATTCTCTGTACATTATTATGTCATCTGCAAACACAGTCTTACTAGTTTTTTTTTTCTGTGAGGAAGATCGGCCCTGAGCTAACATCTGCCAATCCTCCTCTTTTTTTTTTTTTTCTGCTGAGGAAGACTGGCTCTGGGCTAACGTCCATGCCCATCTTCCTCTACTTTATATGGGACGCCACCACAGCATGGCTTGACAAGCGGTGCGTCGGTGCGCACCCAGGATCTGAACCGGTGAACCCTGGGCCACCACCGCGGAGCATGCGCACTTAACCACTTGCACCACTGGGCCGGCCCCTGGTCTTACTAGTTTTAATCCTTCCCTTCCAATTTGAAGACCTTCTTCTTTTTTTTTTTTTTTGAGGAAGATCGGCCCTGAGCTAACATCTGCCAATCCTCCTCTTTTTTTTTTTTGCTGAGGAAGACTGGCCCTGGGCTAACATCCATGCCCATCTTCCTCCACTTTGTATGAGATGCTGCCACAGCATGGCTTGCCAAGTGGTGCGTCAGTGCACGCCTGGGATCCGAACTGGAGAACCCTGGGCCGCTGCAGCGGAGTCCGCGCACTTAACCGCTTGCACCACCGGGCCGGCCCCCCAGTCTTACTAGTCTTAATTCTTCCTTTCCAATTTGAAGACCTTCTTATTTTCTTGCCTCATTTCACTGGTTAGGACCTCCAGTACAACAGCGAATATAGGTAGTGACCAGAGACAAATCTGCATGACCCTGGAGGCCTATTTCCTCCCTCCTCTTGGTAGCTTAACAGAGAGCTGGATCAGCTGAACTGAGCCAGCCTGTGGAGAGACAGCAAGGCCTTAAGCTGATATCAGCATTCCTGGCATACAGGGTTGTTTTTAGGGCCCTGGGTATGTAGACCTTGGCCTTGGCAATGCGTTCTCCTTACCATTGTTCCTAGACCCAGCTATTCCTTGATAAATTTGGTACTTAAGGAAACTAACAGTTCCCTTCCCCCTCTAAAGCTAACATATAGATATGTAACATAGTGTGTGTGTGGGGGGCTCATTCTTGCTCTTTGAGGAGTTTCAAGAGAATATCCAGCTTGCCTGCCAAGGGAGGCTCCTCTGCACTTGGACATTTTGTATACAGAAGATCTGTGCCTAACCTATTCTGTGAAATAATTAGGGTTCAGTGTACAGAGTATGGTTCCCTACTTCTCTGCTTCTAAGTACCCTCTGGTATTAGTGGTAATGTGTCCATGACACCCTTACACAACAGGTGTTGAGAGTGGACATACTTGCCTAGTTCCTTATCTTATGGAGAAGGCATTCAGTCTTTCATCATTATGATGTTTAATGTGAGTTTTTCATGAAATTCCCTTCTCTTCATAGTTGCAGATAGTTTTATTTTTTTAATCATAAATGAGTGTTGAATTTTATCAAATGCTTTTTTCTGCATCTATTGACCCTTTGTTATATAATGTCTTTCTTTGTCTCTACTAATAATTTTTGAGTTAAAGTCTATTTTTTTATTATGGCAAAATACACATAACATAAAATTTACCATTTTAACCACTTTAAAGTGTATAATTCAGTGGCATTAAGTACATTTGATTTTGTGCAACCCCTACCACTGTCTAGTGCCCAGACTTTTTCATCATCCAAAGTGGAAACCCTGTACCCATTAAGCAGTCACTTTCCATTCCCCCCATCCATCTCCTGGCAAACACTAATTTGCTTTCTGTGTCTGGATTTGCCTATTCTGATTTTTTAATATAAATGAGACGTACAATGTGTGTCCTTTTGTCTCTGGCTTCTTTCACTTAATAATATTTTCAAGGTTCATCCATGTTGCAGCGTGCATCAGTACTTCATTCCTTTTTATGACTGAATAATATTCCGCTGTATAGATATACCACATTTTGTTTAGCCATTCATCAGTTGATGGACATTTGAGTTGTTTCTACTTTTGGGCTATTGTGAATAGTGCTGCTGTGAACATTCATGTACAAATTTTTGTTTGAACCCCTGTTTTCAATTCTTTTGGGTATATACCTAGGAGTAGAAATGTTGGGTCATATGGTAATTCTATCTTTAATTAGTGTGTAATTGCCAAACTGTTTTCCATAGTGGCTGTACTATTTTACATTCCCATCAGCAATGTGTAAATGTTCCAGTTCTCCATATCCCCACCAACACTTGTTATGTTCTATATTTTTAAATTTTAGCTATCCTAGTGGATGTGAAGTGTTAGCTCATTGTGGTTTCGATTTGCATTTCCCTACTGCCTAATTATGTTGAACATCTTTTCAATGCCTGTTGGCCATTTGTATATCTCCATTGGAGATACATCTGTTAAAGTTCTTTGCTCATTTTTAAACCAGGTTGTTTGTCTTTTGGTTGTTAAGTAATAAGATTTTTTTATATATTCTGGATACAAGACTCTTATCAGATGCATAATTTACAAATATATTCTCCCATTCTGTGGGTTGTCTTTTCCCTCTCTTGATAGTGTACTTTGAGGCACAAAAATGTTTAATTTTGATATTCAATTTATCTATTTTTCTTTTTATTACTTATGCTTTTGCTGTCATACCTAAGAAATCATTGCCAAATCTAAGGTCATGAAGATTTATCCCTATGTTTCTAGCTCTTATATTTAGGTTTTTGATCCATTTTGAATTAGCTTTGTACATGGTGTGAGGTAAGGGTCAAGCTTCATTCTTTTGCATGTGGATATCCAGTTGTCCCAACAATATTTGTTGAGGAGATTATTCTTTCCCCACGGAATGGTCTTAGCACCCTTGTCTAAAGTAAATTGACCATAGATGAGTGGGTTTATTTCTGGACTCTCAATTCAATTTCATTAATTGATATGTCTTTCCTTATGCCAGTATAATACTGTTTTGATTACTGTACCTCTGTAGTAAGTTTTGAAATCAGGAAGTATGAGTCCTTCAGCTTTGCTCTTCTTTTTCAAGATTGTTTTCACTATTCAGGGCCCCTTGTGATTTCATATGCATTTTTTTCATTTCTGTAAAAAAGGCCTTTGGAATTTTGATAGGGATTGAATCGAATCTGTCAATTGCTTTGGGGAGTATTATCATCTTAACAATAGTAATTTTCCCAATCCATGAACATGGGGTGTGTTTCCATTATTTATGTCTTCTTTAATTTTTTTCCAGCAGTGTTTTGTAGTTTTCAGTGCACAAGTCTTGCACTTGCTTGATTAAATTTATTCCTAAATATTTTATTATTTTTGATTCTACCGTAAATTGAATTTTTTTCTTATTTTCCTTTTTGGATTGTTCATTGCTAGAATATAGAAATACAACTGATTTTCAAGTGTTGATATTATATCCTGCAACTTTACTGAATTAATTTATAAGCTGTAATAGATTTTTGTGTGTGTTTGTGGATTCTTTAGAATTTTCTTTTTTTTTTTTTTTTTTTTAAAGATTTTATTTATTTATTTTTTCCCCCCAAAGGCCCAGTAGATAGTTGTGTATCATAGCTGCACATCCTTCTAGTTGCTGTATGTGGGACGCGGCCTCAGCATGGCCGGAGAAGCAGTGCGTCGGTGCGAGCCCGGGATCCGAACCCGGGTCGCCAGCAGTGGAGCGCGCTCACTTAACCACCAAGCCACGGGGCCGGCCCCTAGAATTTTCTATATATAGGATCGCATCATCTGCAAATAGAGATAGTTTTACTTCTTTCTTTCCAATTTGGATGCGTTTTATTTCTTTTTCTTGCCTAATTGCAAGTGACTCACTTTAGATTTAAAGACACAAATAAGTTGAAAGTAAAAGGATGGAAAAAGATCTTTCATATAAACAGGAACCGAGAGAGCTGGAGTGGCTTTACTGATATCAGAGAAATTATACTTTAACACAAAAATTGTTACTAGAGACAAAGAAGAATATTATATAATCATAAAAGGATTAATAGGTGCAGAAAAAGCATTCAGCAAAATTCAACACCCAATGATGATTTTAAAAAAGAATCTCTCAGTAAAGTATGAACAGAAGGAAATTTCTTCAACCTGGTAAAAGATATTTTTGAAAAACCCACAGCTAGCGTTATACTCAATGGTGAAAGACTGAGTGGTTTCTCCCCTAGGATCAGAAATAAGACAAGGATGCCTGCTTTCACCACTTCTATTCAACATCATGCTGGAAGTCCTCGCCAGAGTAATTGATCAAAAATTTACCAAATACTTTAAATCAACTATTTTAATTATTTTTGAAGAGCTAAAGCAAATCATATCTAAAGAACTAAAGGAAATATGAGACTGATGTCTCACCAAATAGTGAATATTAATAAATAGAAATTATAAAACCGAACTAAATAGAAATTCTCGAATTGAAACGTGAACTGAAATGAAAATTCACTAAAGGGGCTCAGTATCAGATTGAGAAGGCAGAAGAAAGAATCAGTGGACTTGACGATGGGTTAGTTGTTCAGTGTCTAGGCTTCCTCATGGACAGTTTATATTGATTGCTTTTTTCCTTTGTATGGTTCATATTTCCTTGTTTTGTTTCATGCCTTGTAATTTTTTGTTGAAAATTGTACATTAAAAAAATTATAATATGGGGGCCGGCCTGGAGGCATAGTGGTTAAGTTTGCATGCTCTGCTTCGGTGGCCCGGGGTTCGCAGGTTCAGATCCCGGGTGTGGACCTATGCACTGCTTATCAAGCCATGCTGTGGCAGGCATCCCACATATAAAGTAGAGGAAGGTGGACACGGATGTTAGCCCAGGGCCAGTCTTCCTCTGCAAAAAGAGGAGGATTGGCAACAGATGTTAGCTCAGGGCTAATCCTCCTCACCAAAAAAAAAAAAAAAATTATAATATGAAAACTCTGTAAATCAAATTCTCTCCTCCCACAGTTTGTTTTTATTGATGCTTATTGTAGTTGTTGTTTGTTTCATGACTTTTATGAACTGATTCTATAAGTCTGTATTCTTTGTTATATGTGGCCACAGAAGTCTTTTTTCCACTTAGTGGTCAGCTAATAAATGGACAGAATTTTCCTTAACTGTTTGGAACCAAAAAATATCTCCCAGTCTTTGTTAGAGAGCTTTGTGTGCATGTTGGGGCATGCCTTCAGCGCTCAGCCAAGTGGTTTACAACTGTGCCTTCGCCTTCACTTCCTGCTTTCACAGAGCCTCAAGGTCAGACAGAGCTAAAGCTTAGGATTTTCTGATGTTTTTCCTGAGCATGCACACACCTGTATACAGCCCTGGGCATACATGTGGGCTTATTCTAAGTGGGAGATGCTGATAGCTTAGATGAGGCTGTGGTGATGGAC
Organism: Ceratotherium simum simum; assembly: GCF_057802395.1. Taxonomy (NCBI): domain Eukaryota; kingdom Metazoa; phylum Chordata; class Mammalia; order Perissodactyla; family Rhinocerotidae; genus Ceratotherium; species Ceratotherium simum. Next base: position 12,071,286 of record NC_141906.1, on the reverse strand, counting down.
AGGAAAAATGTAGATGATATTAAGGAGGTAGAATTAACTGACTGATTAAATATACAGATAGGCACATACATTATCTCAAAAGAGATTTTTTTTGTTTTAAAATTATAATAATGAATAATTAAACCTTTTTACAACCTGTGTGAGAGATTATCCATGTTTCTTTGTTGATTTGCTTCACTTTGAACTCTGTAATGAATCTGTATTTGACTCGAAGATAATTGATCTATCTTTCAGGAAAGCAAATTATAAAAGGAAGTTACTATGAATTTTTTCTAACAAAAAATTGTTCTTCCTAGTGGATGTTTTGACATATGTGGTCTGGAAGCTAAGTGGCTTACCTGCCACTCGTGTCATTGGAAGCGGTTGTAATCTAGATTCTGCTCGTTTCCGTTACATAATTGGAGAGAAGTTGGGTGTCCATCCCACAAGCTGCCATGGTTGGATTATTGGAGAACATGGTGATTCTAGTGGTAAGTGTAAACCTATTATCATTATGTAATCACACTTCTTTTTTTTTTTTTTTTTTTTTTTTTGTGAGGAGGACTAAACCTGAGCTAACATCTGATGCCAATCCTCCCCTTTTTTCTTGAGGAAGATGGGCCCTGAGCTAACAACCGTGGCCATCTTCCTCCACTTTATATGGGACGCTGCCACAGCATCGCTTAACAAGCAATGCGTCGGTGCGCGCCGGGGATCCGAACCTGCGAACCCCGGGCCACCGCAGCAGAGCACGTGCACTTAACAGCTTGTGCCACCAGGCCGGCCCCGTAATCACACTTCTTATCTCTAATAATACTTATTTTCTTTGAAGTCTACTTTTTCTGATACTAATATAGCTGCACAACTTTTATTGGTATTTCCCTCGTGTATCTATCTTTTTCTGTTTCTTTACTTTCAGTCTTTTGCATCATTGATTTAGCTTCCTCTCATAAAATAGTGCATAGGCGGTATAGCTGTTTTAAAAGTCAATGAATATTTCTCTTATCTGGAGCACTTTCATTTAGTGTGATTTTTGAAATAGCATTATTATTAAGATATATTTCACATACCATAAAATTGACTCATTTAAAGTTTATAATTCACTGGTTTTTTAGTATATTCACAGAATTGTGCAACCATCACTACAATCTAATTATAGAACATTTTCATCACCCTAAAAAGAAACTCCCACTCCTGCACTCACCCCCATCTCGGCCCCAGGCAACCACTAATCTACTTTCTGACTGTAGAGATTTGTTTATTCCAGATTTTTCATATAAATAAAATTATATAATATGTGACTTATGCTATTACGTAGGCCACACCAACCTTTTTCTTTTCTGAGCTTAAACGTTTAATCTCTGCTACACAATTAGAACTTTATATTTCTTACAGTGTTCTCTAATTGTGTCATATGTGTAAATCTTCTTTCCGTAATGGCAATAAACTCATTGAGAATAGGGACCATTTGTTTATTCATTCAATCATTTGTTTATTCAAAACATTTAACCAGCCCTTCCCTCTACTTTATACTTCAAGGGTCATAGTATAATAAATACTTTTTTTTTTTTTTTGTGAGGAAAATCAGCCCTGAGCTAACATCTGTGCTAATCCTCCTCTTTTTGCTGAGGAAGACCGGCCCTGAGCTAGCATCTATTGCCAATCCTCCTCCTTTTTTCCGCCCCCCAAAGCCCCAGTAGATAGTTGTACGTCGTAGTTGCACATCCTTCTAGTTGCTGTATGTGTGACGTGGCCTCAGCATGGCCGGAGAAGCGGTGCGTCGGTGCGCACCCGGGATCCAACCCCGGGCTGCCAGTAGTGGAGCGCGCGCACTTAACCGCTAAGCCACGGGGCTGGCCCATAATAAATACTTTTGATTTGACTTGGTGTTCTGCCACACACCTGCCTGGGTGAGCAGGGCGGGATAGGTTGCGTAGAGACCAAAGAAAAGACCTGGAGACAGCGAATGAGACGCATGGGTTTATTGGGAGTTACTTACAGGGAAGGTCCAGTGGTGTCTGGCTGGACAGGAAATGTGCTCCTGCAACCACCACCTGAGAGAAGCTTGCTTAAGTAGGCAGAGGAACAAAGGCTGCATGCTTCCCAAGGGGGATTGTCCCTGTATGACCTGCATTCGAAAGACCAGAGCACGCCCCATCCCGCCCAGAGGGCCTCTGTGTTCTCTCAGACCGTAAGCGTCTCTGTGCCAACTCTCTCACAAGAAAACAGCTGATTTAGCCCAGCCCAGGACTGTTATCATCATGAGTGCTGGATTGCAGCGCAGACAAGGAACCTCAAGGACAATGGCTCTTAAAGGGCACGCAGGCTAGTGCCCCTACACTTGGACAAATACTTCTTTGACCGGTGCCTTAATTTGACTGTTGACTTGTGTTATTGCCTTAACTCAGTTCTTCCTCCTGAAAGTCATTACAAATAATTTTCCCAGGTGTTTTAATTTTTTTTTGAGGAAGATCGGCCCTGAGCTAACATCTGCCAACCCTCCTCTTTTTCTTTTGCTGAGGAAGACTGGCTGTGGGCTAACATCCATGCCCATCTTCCTCCACTTTATATGGGACGCTGCCACAGCATGGCTTGCCAAGCGGTACGTTGGTGCACGCCCGGGATCCGAACTGGTGAACCCCAGGCCGCCACAGCGGAGTGCGCGCACTTAACCGTTTGCGCCACCGGGCCAGCCCCCCAGATGTTTTAATTTTTTATATTAATATTCAATGATTTTATTTTTTAAAAATCAGTATATTCTGATTAATTTGAATATATTTAGTATTCCATTTAGTGAGCCTTTCTTTTGTTTCTTTTCTCTTCTTCTGCTTTCTATTGTATCAATTAAATTTTCTTTAATTTCCTCCACTACTTTGAATTATACACTCACTTTGTAAGTAGTTACCTATAAATTTTAACATTCATACTTGACCTCAAAATAATTACTGTCTTTATTCTTCTTTGTGACAATACAAAGACCTTACAATGCTTTACATTTGATCACCCTCTTTCTGTAATATATGTAATGATTAACTACTTTTCTGGTTTCATCCTGTTTTTTTTTTTTTTTTTTTAAATGTTATTGATATAGACGTTTTTTTAAATTTATTTATTTATTTATTTATTTTCCCCCCAAAGCCCCAGTAGATAGTTGTGTGTCATGGTTGCACATCCTTCTAGTTGCTGTATGTGGGACACGGCCTCAGCATGGCCGGAGAAGCAGTGCGTCGGTGCACGGCCGGGATCCGAACCCGGGCCACCAGCATCGGAGCACGCGCACTTAACCGCTAAGCCACGGAGCTGGCCCTCATCCTGTTTTTATATCCCCCTAACTAGTTACAATTATTATTTGCGTAGTCAATACCTATTTCCATTTATGTATGTGTTTGCCAGTTTTATTGCTTATCTTTATTTCCTGCTTCTAACTCCTTTTTCTGGATTCACTTCTTTCTCCCTGAAGTTTATCCTCTTGGTGTTGTTTGTGTGAAAGTGTTTTAGTTTTACCCCATTCTTGAATGACAGTTTAACTGCATAAGAGATTCTAGATGGACAATTATTGCCTCCTCTTCTCTGTTGAGAAGTATGGTATTAATTTGTTGTTCTTTTCCCTCTTTGCTGATAATAGTTTATCTTTTCTTATCAATCCTTTTATTTGTGGATTCTGTATTTGTATCTTGCTTTATTTTTTTTTTATTTTATTATTATTTTTTTAAAGATTTTATTTATTCATTTTTTTCCCCCCAAAGCCCCAGCAGATAGTTGTATGTCATAGGTTCACATCCTTCTAGTTGCTGTACGTGGGACTCGGCCCCGCGCTGGACGGAGAAGTGGTGCCTCGGGGTGTGCCCGGGATCCGAACCCGGGCCGCCAGCATCAGAGCGCGCGCACTTAACCACTAAGCCACGGAGCCGGCCCATGTATCTTGCTTTAAAATACCTTCTATACCTCACAATTACAAATACATTCTACTACTTATTTTTCTAATACTTTATAATTTTAGTTTTTACATTTCTCTCTTTTGTCCATTTGAAACTTATTTTTTTTATGTGATATAAGGTAGTAACCTAATTTTATTTTTAAAAAAACCCCACTGATCTGAAACAACTAATGCAGTACTGGGAAGAAGAGTTCATCCTGAGATATGTTTCTTTTAGTGCCCTTATGGAGTGGGGTGAATGTTGCTGGTGTTGCTCTGAAGACTCTAGACCCTAAATTAGGAACTGATTCAGAAAAGGACCAGTGGAAAAATATCCATAGACAAGTTGTTGAAAGGTAACAGTACTCATTCAATTTTGTAATGCCTTAGTAATCAGTCTTAAGAACAGATCGAACAGACAAGAAGTACATAGTTGAGCTTTGCTTTTTGTGAGATAAATAACTCTAACCTTCTGAAAATCCCCAAATTCAGACTTATATTATGCACAGCTTTCTTTGGGGGGCATTTTTCAAAAAGAAAATGTACTTATCATTTCATAGGAATGCATACGTAATTGAAGGCAATATAGCATAGTGATTATGAGCGTGGACTTTGGAACTAGGTTACCCAGGTTTGACATCTGGCTTCACCATTTATTAGTGGTGCAATATTGGGAAATTATTTAAAATATCAAAAGCTCAGTTTCTTCATCTTTAAAATGGAGGTAATAATAGGGCCTACCTTACAGGGCTATTATGAAGAGTAATGAGATAGTACATGTAAAATGCTTAGAACAGTACCACGGACTTACTAAGTATTCATCAAATGAAGCGTGCAGGTGATCAGATGTTCACTTATAAATGAAGTGTCTGACTCTGTATACCTCAGCCCTGACAACACGCATGATTCTCCTTCCTGCTTTTGCGAAGTTACATATTAGTAGCAGTTATAGATCTTAGAAATCACTTTTGGATATTCAAAACTGGAATATTAAATCTATAAAAGCTGCAAGTCTATGTATATTTATGATAACAACTCTACAAAAATGTATAAGAATTAGGGCAGAGACTAAATAGGCACACAATATAACAAAAAAGTGATTATGCATGAGTTTTTATTCTCTAAATGCCTTTTGGTTTAAAAAAATAAATTATTTTGTTTTCTGATCATAAAAGCACATGACCACTTTAATGGGTGCAGAGTTTCAGTTTGGGAAGATGAAAAAGTTCTGGAGAAGATAGTGGTAATAGTTGTACTTAATGCCATTGAACTGTACGCTTAAAAATGGTTAAAATGGCAAATTTTGCCACAATTATAAAAAATAAAAATTAAAAAGTACGTGGTTACTAATAGTGGTCTGAAGTGCAGACTGTCAAACTAACAGGACATCACAGACCTTAACTGAGCAATAAGTTTATCTAGCACAGTGAAAGGATACTGGACAGTATTAGCATTTTCTGTGGGAGGACTGCAAATGCTCAGGTGTAGCTTCCAGGCCCCATCACTGCGTGGGCACACTCAGGTGAAGGGATGAGGGCAGACTACCCCAGCACGGAAAAGCTGCTGCCTGTGTTTCCCAGCAGTTTTTTAATACAGTTCTTGTCACGTAGCCCTTCAGATCTGCATGCTTGCTCCCTGTCTTCTAGCCCTGGTGCAATGCACAAATCAAGGGTTACATAATATACAATGCTGATAACCTAGTTCTGTTATGGTTAATATTCCACATTTATCTTAACTAATTTTTGTATTCATTTTCTTTTTTCCAAATTTTGATTTGTGATAAAATACACATAACATAAAATTTACCATCTTAGCCATTTTTTTTTTATAACAAGATATCTTTTTTATTTATTTATTTATTTTTTCCCCCAAAGCCCCAGTAGATAGTTGTATGTCATAGCTGCACATCCTTCTAGTTGCTGTATGTGGGACGCGGGCCTCAGCATGGCCGGAGAAGCTGTGCGTCAGTGCGCACCCGGGATCCGAACCCAGGTCGCCAGCATCGGAGCCCGTGCACTCAACCGCTAAGCCACGGGGCCGGCCCTTAGCCATTTTTAAATGTATAGTTCAATGGTATTAAAACTGTTCATAATGTTGTATAACCATCATCAACATCCATTTAGTAACTCTTTTCATCTTGTAAAACTGAAACTCTATATCCATGAAACAATCCCTCATTGTTTCCTGCTGAATAATATTCCATTGTATGTATATACCACATATTGCTTATCTAGTCATCTGTTGATGGACACTTGGGTTGCTTGTGTGTTTTAGCTATGGTGAATAATGCTGCTGTGAACATGAGTATACAGATAATCTCTTCAAGACTCTGCTTTCAATAATTTTGGGTATATACCCAGAAGAGGAATTGCTGGACCATATGGTAATTTTGTTTTTACTTTTTGGAGAAACCATCATGCTCTTTTTCACAGCAGCTATACCATTTTACATTCCCACCAACGGTGCACAAGGGTTCCAATTTCTCCAAATCCTTGCCAAACGCTTGTTATTTTGTTTGATAGTAGCCATCCTTGTGGGTGTGAGATCGAAATCTCATTGCAGTTTTTTTTTTTGTGAGGAAGATTGACCCTGCGCTAACATCTGTGCCCATCTTCCTCTGTTTTGTATATGGGATGCCGCCACAGCATGGCTTGATGAGCGGTGCGTAGGTCTGTACCTGGGATCTGAACCTGCAAACCCTGGGGCTGCCAAAGCGGAGTGCTGGAACTCAACCACTACGCCACCAGGCCGGCCCCTCTCGTTGTAGTTTTGATTTGTATTTCCTTGATGATTAGTGATGTTGAGCGTCTTATCATGTGCTTATTGGCCATTTGTATATCTTCTTTGGAGAAATGTCTATTACAGTCTTTTGCCCATTTTTTAATTGGGTTGTTTTATTGTTGAGTTTTAAGAGTTCTCTATGTATTCTGGATATTAATTCCATATCAGATATATGATTTACAAATATTTTCTCCCATTCTGTGGGTTGCTTTTTTACTCTGTTGATAATATCTTTTGATGCACAAAATTTTAAAATTTTCATGAAGTCCAGTTTGTCTGCTTTTTTCTTTTCTTGCCTTTGGTGTTATATCCAAGAAATCATTGCCAAATGCAGTGTTGTGAAGCTTTGGCTCTATGTTTTCATGTAAGAATTTCATAGTTTTAGGTCTTACATTTAGGTCTTTGATCCATTTTGAGTTAATTTTTGTATATGGTGTTAGGTAAGGGTCCAACTTCATTCTTTTGCATTTGAATATCCGGTTTTCCCAGCACCATTTGTTGAAAAAACTGTCCCTTCTGCATTCAATGGTCTGAGCACCCTTGTTGAAAATCAGTTGACCATAGACATGTAAGTTTATTTCTGGGCTCTCTATTCTATTCCATTGGTGTGTATGTTTGTCTTGATGCTAGTAGTACACTGTTTTGATTACTATAGCTTTGTAATAAGTTTTGAAATCAGGAAGTGTGAGTCCTTCAGCTTTGTTCTTCTTTTTCAAGATTGCTTTAGCTATTTGGAGTCCCTTGAGATTCCATATGAATTTTAGGATGTTTTTCTATTTCTGCAAAAAATATCTTTGGGATTTTGAGGGAGATTGCATTGAATCTATAGATCATTTTGGCTAGTATTGACATCTGAGCAATATTAAGTCTTCCAATCCATGAACTTGGACGTGTTTCCATTTATTTATGTCTTCTTTGATTTCTTTCAGCAATGTTTGTAGTTTTCATTGTACAAGTTCTTTACCTCCTTGGTTAAGTTAATTCCTAAGTATTTTATTCTTCTTCATGCTATCGTAAATAGGATTGTTTTCTTGATTTCCTTTTCAGATTGTTCATTATCATATAGAAATGCAATTTTTTATGTTTATTTTGTATCCTGCAACTTTGCTGAATTCATTTATTAGTTCTAACAGGTTTTGTGTCTGTGTGTGTATGTGGAATCTTTAGGGTTTTCTGCATATAAGATCATGTCACCTGTAAGCAGAGATACTTTTACTTCTTCCTTACCTTTCATTTCTCTTGTTGCCTAATTGCCCTGGATAGAATTTCCAATACTGTGTTGAATAGAAGTGGTAAAAGTGGGTATCCTTGCCTTCTTCCTGATCTTAAAGGAAAAGCTTTCAGTCTTTTGCCATTGAGTATCATCTTGGCTGTGAGTTTTTCATATATGGCTTTTATTATGTTGAGGTAGTTTCCTTCTATTCCAAGTTTCATGAGTGTTTTTATCATGAAAGGGTGTTGAATTTTGTCAAATTATTTTTCTGCATCAATTGAGACAATAGTGTAGTTGTCCCCCTTTCATTCTGTTAATGTGGTGTGTTACATTGGTGGATTTTGGTATGTTGGACCATCCTTGCATTCCAGGAATAAATCCCAGTTGGTCATGGTGTATAATTTTTTTAATATGCTGCTGAATTTGGTTTGCTAGCATTTTGTTGAATATTTTTGCATCAGCGTTCATAAGGAATATTGGGCTGTCTTTTTCTTTGCCTGTAGTGACTTTGTCTGGCCTTGGTAGCAGAGTAATGTTGGCTTCATTGAATGAGTTAAGAAGTATTCCCTCCTCTTCAGGTTTTTGGAGAAGTTTGAAAAGGACTTCTCCAGGGCTTTTCTTTGTCGGGAGATTTTTGATTACTGATCAATCTCCTTACGAGTTATAGTTTCATTCAGATTTTCTATTTCTTCGTGATTTAGTCTTGATAGGTTTTGTGTTTCTAAGAATTTGTGCATTTCATCTAGGTTATCCAATTTCTTGGCATACAATTGTTCATGATACTCTCTTGTAATCCTTTTTATTTCTGTAGAATCAGTAATAGTGTCCCCAGTCGTCTTCTTTTTTTCTTTTTTGTTTGCTGAGGAAGATTAGCCCTGAGCTAACATCTGTTGCCAATGCTCCTCTTTTTGCTGAGGAAGATTAGCCCTGAGCTAACATCTGTTGCCAATGCTCCTCTTTTTTGCTGAGGAAGACTGGCCCTCGGCCAACATCCATGCCCATCTTCCTCCACTTTATATGGGACGCCGCCTCAGCATGGCTTGACAAGCGGTGCATCAGTGCACGCCCGGGATCCAAACTAGCGAACCCTGGGCCGCTGCAGCGGAGCGTGTGCACTTAACCGCTTGTGCCATTAGGCCGGCCCCTGGATCATGTGTTTTTAATCTCTTCTGCCAACCTCTATCTTTTGATTGGAGAGTTTAATCCATTTACATTTAAGGTAATTACTGATAAAGAGGAGCTTGTCATTGTGCTATTTGTTTTCTCTATGCCTTAGAGCTTTTTCTTCCTCATTTCCTGCATTAGTGTCTTTTTTTTGTGTTTAGTTGATTTTTCTGTAATGAAATATTTAAATTCCTTTCTCATTTTCTTTTGTATATATTCTGTAGCTATTATAGCTGTTTTCTTTTTGGTTCCCATGGGGGATTACATTTAGCATCCTAAAGTTATAACACTCATTTGAATTTATGCCAGCTTAATTTCAGCAACATATAAAAACCCTGCTCCTCCATAGCTCCATTCTCATCCCTTCCAATTTTTGATGTCACAAAATTGCATCTTTATACATTGTATGCCCCAGAATATAAACTAATAATTTTTCAAGTGCATTAGTCTCTTAAATTTGAAAACAATTTGAGTTACAAGCCAATGTCACAATTATACTAGCTTTTAGACTAATAATTGTTTTTGAAAAATGTATTAGTCTCTTAAATTATATCAAAAACAAACAGTGGAATTAGAAACCATTGTTACAATATTACTAGCTTTTATAATTGCCCATGAATTTACCTTAATTGAGATCTTTATTTCTTCATATGGCTTCAAGTTACTATTCATTTCACCCTTCTGGACTCTCTTGAGTATTTCTTGCAGGGCAGTTCCAGTGGTGATGAACTCCCTCAGCTTTTGTTTCTTTGGGAATGTCTTAATTTCTCCCTCACTTTTTTTTTTTTTTTTGCTAAGGAAGAGTTGCCCCAAGCTAACATCTGTGTCAGTCTTCCTCTATTTTGTATGTGGGATGCCTCTACAGCATGGCTGATGAGTGGAGTAGGTCTGTGCCTGTGATCTGAACTGGTGAACCCGGGCTGCCAAAGTGGAGCATGCAGAACTGTAACCACTCAGCCACCGGGTTGGCCCCCTCCCTCACTTTTGAAGGATAGTTTTGTAAGATATAAGATATAAAATTCTTGGTTGACAGTTGTTTCCTTTAGCACTTTGAATATATCTGCCCACTGCCTTCTGGCCTCCGAAGTTTCCGATGAGAAATCTGCTGATAATCTTATTGTTCACTTTTCTTCAATCTTTTTTCTTTCTTTTCCTCAGACTCAATAATTTTCATTGTCCTATCTTCAAGTTCTCTGATTCTTTCTTCTGCCTGCTCAAATCTGCCTTTGAATCCCTCTAGTGAATTTTTTATGTCAGTTATGTGCTTTTCAGCTCTAGAATTTGGGGGGAGGGGTTCTATTTAGGTTTTCTATTTCTTTATTGATATTTCCATTTTGTTCATTCATCGTTTTCTTGACTTACTCCACATCTTCCTTAAGTTCTTTGAGCGTCTTTAAGATGGTTGTTTTAAAGTCTTTGTCTAGTATGTCTGCCGTCGGGTCTTTTTCAGGGACAGTTTCTGTTGATTTATTTTTTTCCTTTGAATGAATGGGCCTATTTCTTTGTATGCCTTGTGATTTTTTTTTCTTTGTTTTTGGTGAGGAAGATTGGCCCTGAGCTAACATCTGTTGCCAGTCATCCTCTTTTTGCTGAGGAAGATTAGCCCCTGAGCTAACATCTGTGTCCATTTTCCTCTTATTATTTTTTTTGTGTGTGTAAGGAAGATCAGCCCTGAGCTAACATCCATGCCAATCCTCCTCTTTTTGCTGAGGAGGACTGGCCCTGAGCTAACATCTGTGCCTATCTTCCTCTACTTTATGTGGGACGCCGCCACAGCATGGCCTGATAAGCGGTACATCAGCGTGCACCGGAATCCGAACCCGGGCCGCCAGCAGCAGAGCATGCGCACTTAACCGCTACGCCATAGGGCTGGCCCCCATCTTCCTCTTATTTTGTATGTGGGTTGCCACCACAGCATGGCTTGAAGAGTGGTGCGTAGGTCTGTGCCTGGGATCCAACCTGGGAACCGCAGGCCGCCAAAGCGTAGTGCACGAGCTTAACCTCTACACCGCCAGGCTGGCCCCTGCCTTGGGATTTTTTTTGTTGAAAAAACTGGAATTTGAATCCAAAAATGTAGTAGCTCTGGAGATCAGATTCTCTCCCTTCCCCTGGGTTTGCTGGGGTTTTTGTTGTTGTTATTGTTTTTCCTTTTTTTTGATTGTTGAAGGCTGTCTCTGTGCCAACGATCAGCCTGAGGTGTAATCTTAAGGTCTTTTAGGTCTTTTCTGAGCCTGTGCCTTTCCCTGGGCATGCGTGATTACTTTCTAATTTCTCCCATATATGCAATTGCTTTTGTATGTCCTAGTCTTTGATGTCTGGCTCCCAAAAGAGGAAAAAGAGAAAAATGAAGGGGAGGGGGAAAGGGTGCCTGCCTTTTAAATTCCCTGGAGGTCTCTTCACCAGAGGGGAAGGGGCTTGCAACAATTGGGGGAGGTGCAACAACAATGCCTGCCCCCGGTTTGTTTATACCTCTGTCATCAGAAGCAGCAATCAGCCATGAGAGCACAGACCCCTGATATTTGGAGGACAGGGTCCTTTTTGCAGGCAGTGTGCAAGCTGCTTCAGGAACGTGTGAGCATCAGGAACGTGTGAGCAGCTGTCTGCTAGAGGTGGGGGATGGGTGACTGCTGTTGTGTGAAGGGCTGAAAGTAACCACAATTTATTGTGCAAGTCTTCCCCTGGGAGTTTCAGGCTTCAAAAGACTAGAGTTCCAAAAATAGTTACATCAGACAGATTCTGGCAGTGCAATTATTGTCTAGGTAGGGAGATAGATTCCTGGTGCTTCCTATTTAGCCATCTTCCCAGAATCCTCCAGTGCTTAACTAATTTTTTTACCTAGAAAACTGTTTTGTGTCGAAGCAATCTCAAGGTCATCTTCTACTCCTGCCTTTTTGGCAAGTGTCCATATTTGCTATTAACCCTTTACTCCATGACCTAGGTGATTATCTTTGTATCACATATTCCTGAGAGTTCCTTTGACAAGCATGTCTTCAATATTTTACACATATAAAAAGACAAGCTAATATATCTATAACCACCAGGATCTATAGATCTAATAGATAATCAGACTCCCTCACAGGTGTTTTGGTAATCCTTAACTAATTGGACTAGCTTATTTTCCCCTTTTGTTTATTATTACTGTGCCTTCTTGATAGACACATTTTCATTCTTCAATATCTCTCTCTCTTTTTTTTTTGTGAGGAAGATCAGCCCTGAGCTAACATCCATGCCAAACCTCCCCTTTTTGTTGAGGAAGACCGGCCCTAACATCTATTGCCAATCCTCCTCCTTTTTCTCCCCAAAACCCCAGTAGATAGTTGTATGTCATAGTTGCACATCCTTCTAGTTGCTGTATGTGGGACGCGGCCTCAGCATGGCTGGAGAAGCGGTGCGTCGGTGCGCGCCCGGGATCCGAACCCAGGCCACCAGTAGCGGAGCACGCGCACTTAACCGCTAAGCCATGGGGCGGGCCCCCTGTTCAATATTTCTAAAGCAAATTTATTTCCTCTCTGGCCAAACTGTTTCCATATGGATCACATCAATTGGAAGTTTGAGGTCAATTTCCCAAACTAGCCTTTCACTTTGGTAATAGTTATTAGTGTGTTTCATTTTTTTAAATTTCCTAAAGGGAGCCTATAAACCCTTTGTTGCACCAAATAGCTTTGGATGAGAAATTAAATTAGTACCTAGCAAACAAAACATGCGTTAATATTACAATATCATTTCCTATCCTTCTCAACAAAAATGTCCCTTATCCATATACCATATATTTCCGGTTACAGGGGCCATTAGAGACCATTTCCCAGTAAATTTAGGGATCTCCCTAATCTGGAGGCACAACCATAACTCAGCCACAAAGGAACGTATTTTAGCCACTACTGGTTTCCAGGTGTCACAGAGCAGCCCATCTACGTCTTGTAGTGATGTCACAGTGTTAGTCTTTTGTCTGCCCAATCCCTATTAATTGTACCATAGGGAATGTTAGTTCCTTTTCAGTTTGAAACACTGTTACTCTAAGTGAGTAATGATTAAGATCACATTTCCCACTGAAGTCCTGTGTGATTTGAATACCAAATACTGCAACACATTACAGATCAGTGCTCATTCCAGTTAGTCCTCTCAACAGTGCAGTGTCCAACATTAATTTATTTGCCCCTTGGTCATACAGCAGAGGATCTATAATAAAGAATCCTCAGGATACTGCTAGTATTTATCTAAAAATAACTCAACTCTTTTATATTGTAGCCTCTGATTTTCCAGTGCCTAACCAACAATGCAGAGGAGTGACGTCAATGATTTAATAGGATGTCCTTCCAGGTTCCCAACAGAGCATTTAGTTTACAATATGGATCAGTTTTTGTCTTAAAATACCATCCTTAAAACTGCTTGTCCTGTTTGCTCCCTTTACCCTTCCTTTTACACCAGCAGTTTTATTTTCAGTAGGACGGTTAACACCAACTAAAAGATTATGTTTTCAGCCATTTTTCTTCTCAACACTTTTGTCTTTCACAAGCCATCTTGTGAATTCCTGAGAGGATCAATCTGTCAACCAGATTCCACTGGTAAGATTCGTCCTCAGTTATCAACAGCAAAACTTTCTTCAACTCATACACCATCAATCAATCAATCGCTAGGCAAAACCTTCCTCCCTTTCCTTTTACTTACCCCACAGAGTCTTGGTCATATTAAATTGAGAGTCTGAAAGTTAATCCTAATTTTGACACAATCTGCATGGCCTCTAATGCCCCTGGTTTTGGATTGACAGTCAAATCATAGGACACCACAAGTACAGTCCAGGCCCAGCTTCCTTGTGCTGAGGTGGTCCATTTACACATCAGTCTTATCTTTTGCAACCAAGTGTGTGATGTGCAGTCCTTGGGCCTTGAAATTTTGCCTAGGTGGTTGCAAGACTACCTGATATGAATAATGATGCTGTACATTCTGTTTCCTGTCCTGGCTCCTTCTCTCAAAACTAAATAAACTCACTGTTAAGTTAAAACCTCTTACTCCTTTGAGTTTGACTGTCAGCCCAAACCTGAGACCACTGTTGGTGCCAATGCAAAAATATAATACATATTTATTGTAGAAAATAAGAAAATTCAGAAAAGCATATAAAGAAGATAATATCGCCTGTACGCCTGTCACTCAGAAATAAACACTATTAATAACTTGGTGGATTGATATAATTCTAAAGTTACTATAAAAATGTGTTATGTTTTTTATAAGCCTGAGATAAGAAATTGCATAATGTTTAGGACTGTGCTATTTTCCTTTGAAAATGTTTCATGAACATTTTCCCATATTTCCATATATTGTTAATTTAATGATATATTCTTAGGAAAAATATGTACACATGGCTTATAATTATATATAGTTACATTGGCACCCTAGTAACAACTTTAAGTGGTCAGTGAGATGTATATACTAACTTTCAAGGTGATCAGATTCTATGTTTGGATATTTAAGCAACAATACAGAAAATTTAAAACTCTTTTCATCTCGAGTGACACATATGCCCTGGTATTCTGCCTTTATGATAAAAGAAGGGTGAATTAATTATTATTTAAAGTGAATAATGAAGTATATGAGAATAGTATAGAAATTTTTATTGCCTATTCATAAATAATTTCTAAAAGAAATCTCAGAAAATTTTAATAGAGTGACATTGAAATGTAGGTTGCTTCCAAATGGATGCTTGAAAAATATTATGTTTTCTCTAAGTTGACTTCTCATGAATTTGATTTTCTAACTTTTTACAACTGTAGTGCCTATGAGATTATCAAGCTGAAGGGGTATACCTCTTGGGCTATTGGACTGTCTGTGACAGATCTGGTAGGATCAATTTTGAAAAATCTTAGGAGAGTGCATCCAGTTTCCACTATGGTTAAGGTAGGCTTAAATTGAATCTTCATCTGTCATCTTTCCTTTAATATTTCTTGAGTCCTTACTATGTGCCAGGCCTTATATAAGATGTTGAGGATATCATGGTGAACAAAAAAGACAGGGCCCTGACCCCACAGAATTTAATGAAGGAAATGGACTTAATAGAACAATTACAAAAGTAAATACATAATAACAAATTGTGGCAAGTGCTATGACAAACTATCAAGTGCTAAGACTATACAAGAAGAGAATCTAACTACCCTGGGGAGGGGGTGCGGGAGGTGGTTAGGGAAGACTTCCTAAGGAGGTAAAATGCGACCTAATCCAAATAACGAGTAGGAATTATTTTGGAAAGCTGGACTAATATTCCAAGCAGAGGGAACACATGTGTATAGGATCTGAGGTAGATATAAGTAGAGGGCACTTGAGGATCTGAAAAAAGGGTCAGTTGTTGAAATGCAGAGGGCACAGGGAAGTGCATGGTGAGGCTGGAGCAGTAAGCAGGTCAGGCTCCCGAAAGCCTTGTAAAGGGTTTGGGTCCTTACCGTAAGAGCTGTGGAAAGCCACCAAAAGAGTTCAAGCGAGAGACTTGCAGCTTTTTATGTGAAGAAGATTCCTGTGGCTGTAATGGAGGGAAGAGATCTGAAGGGGACAAGAGTAGATGTGAGTAAGCTTGTTAAGAGGCTGTGCAGTAGCTCAGAATGGAGAGGAGGGTAGTAGTAGAGGTGAGAGAAGGGGACAAGTTCGAGATATACTGTTTGTAGAAGGTAAAATTCATAGAACTTGGTAATGGAATGAAGTGGGAAATGAGGGAGAGAGATCATTCTTAGGTTTCTTTTTTTCATGGTTAGGTAGATGGTGGTATAATCCACTGAGGAAGGGCATATTCAAAGAGAACCATGTTTGCAGTTATGGACAAATTGAATTTGAGATGTCTTTGCAATATCTGATAGGAAATAGGCAGTTGGGTACAAGCTTCTGGCATTCATAAAAGAGTTTTGGGTTGGAGTTATGATTGTGAGCATCATCAGCATATAACAGTGTATTAGGACGATTCTGGTCGAAAGCCACAGAAGCCAACTCAAACTAGCTGAAGCAAAAAAGAAAATATCTTGGCTCTGTAACTGAAATGACAAGGAGGCCTGATCCAGGTGCTCAAACTATGTCATCAGAGCTATCTTTTCTTTCCATTATCTCGGCTCATCTTTTCCCTCCATTGGCTTCAATCTTGTGAGGACTTTTTCCATGGGGTGACAAAGATGGCTTCCAGCAGCTGCAGGCTTGCAGCTATAATATCAGGACCCTGCCTCTCCCTTTCTCCATATTACTTTCTAGATAATTGGCCTTTCTGGGATCACATTTCCACTCTGTGATACTTTTCAGTTTGGGGAGAGACAGTTTGCAAAAGGAAAAGAGAGGTTCTGTCAATGAAAACAAAGGAAGAGATGTTGGACAGGCAAAGACAACATATCCCTTACACATGGTAACTGAAGCCGTAAATTTTAATGGGCTTGCCTAAGGAGAGTGTATAAAGTGAGAAGATGGATTGAGATTGAGTCTTGAGGAATTCCAATAATAAAAGTTGAGTTTATAGTGTGAGTCCACAAAGGTGACTAATAAGTGGCAGCCACAGAGTTAATAGAAAAACCAAGAGAATGTGAAATCATGGTAAGCAAGAGAAAGGAGGATACTTTAAAGATGAAAGGATTGGTTTTCTTTTGTTGATGTTGTGAAATCATATAAAATGAGGATTAAAAATGCTAGGAGGATAAAGTGACAGAAGTCATTGATAACCTTAGCAGGAGCTGTTTAATGAATAGGAATGAAAGCCTGATTGGAGTACAGGATTTTCTTAACCTTGGCACTATTGACTTTTGGGCTGGATAATTCTTCATTGTTGGGAGCTGTCCTGTGCATTCTGGGACGTTGGCAACATCACTGGCCTCTACCCATTAGATGCCAAAAGCATGCCCCCTTCCGCTAGTTTTGACAATCAAGAATGTCTCCAGATGTTGCCAAATGTCCCTTGGGAGGCCAAATCACCTCCAGCTGAGAACCTCTGAAGTAGACTGAGGAAATGAAGACAAGTGTAAACAGCTCTTTTGAGGTATGTGGCTGTGAAGGTAAGGAGAGAGAGCAGTAAATGGAGACGAAAATCCCGGGCAAGGCAAGTTTGTTTTGTTTTGTTTTAAAGATAAGATGCTGATGCTAAAGAAGATATTGAAGATAGAAGTAATAAGCAGAGGGGGTGAAGAGCCTTCACCAGAGTATGGGTGAAGGTATTAGCCCTAGAAAGGAGGAGGGACAGCTCTCTGTTGTAATAGGAGATAAAGAAGACTGGATAGGTAGTGAATTATGTAGATTTGTAAGTTTGGCATTGGAAGCATTAGTGAAAGGAGACAAAATCATCTACTGAGAGTCAGGGGAGGTATAGAAAAGTCAGATGTTTGAAAAGATTTGAAATCATCTTTGTAGACAGTGAAAAATAGAACTTGACCAAAAAAAGGCAAAATTACTGCCAGGTTGATGCTTAGTTGAGGTTGTTAAGCATTAATTTGTAACATAAGTCAACGATCAACTTTGTTCTGTAGTTTTCTCTAGGGATCTGAGCACAGGTCTGGAGAAAGCAGAGAGCTGAATTCATCTGGGTTTGAGTTTTACTTGCAGGGTGTGAAAGGAAGGGAGAGAGAGAGAGATGTAGCTTTGGCTTGTCCACATGTTAAAAATGAGTTTGACTTGCTGAAAGGTCACAGACAAATTCAAGACCTTTGCCCTTAAATGTAATCTACATACAAGTGAATAAATTATATAATGAAAATGAGTGATAAAGAATATAAGAAATATTTATAAAAACTGAAAATTGAAATAGGCAAGAGGTCTTAGAGTGTGGCAAAAGTGTTACAGAATGATGAATCATGGAATCTAAGTTGGATATGGAGGAACCCATAACAAAGGTCCAGGGTAGGATATTTGAGGTGGGAGAAGGCCCCCTGACCTAAGGAAGTCAAGAAACTAGAAAGAAAGGGAATTGGTTGATTTATCCACAAGGACAATGAAGTCACGCAAGATAATGTCAGAAATTGGGATGGAGAGGGAAGATTGTAAGCCAGGTGTCAAAGTCTTTTATGAATGAGCTGGAATAACCAAGAGGTTAATAGATGGTCATTAGAAAGGGAAGAAGAGATGAATATTATGAGCCTCAAAAAAAGAGGGGGGGAGTATTTTTTGTTTTTAAGAGAGCAGGGGGTTAATAATTTGGAAGAGACCACAAGAAGAACACAGTGGATACCACACATCCTTCCTCTTTTGAGGATGCACAGGGGTTGTGGGAGAATAAGCAGTTACCCCTAGAGGGCTCCTGAGGACGAGTCAGGGAGGTGTCAAATGAGTGCTCTGAGAAGAGCTTGAGTAATAGGGGGATTTCATAGCCTTTACTCATCAATGGACAAATTATATTTTATAGGAAATTCTTAAATGTTTGACATTAAAAACAGAATCATTTGTATACTCTTATTCTTTTTTTCCCAGTTACTTCATTTTTATTACTTCACATTTTCAGCAAATAAATAAAAGTGCAGAGTTTATTTCACATTAATATATTAATTGGATCTTTTTGTCAAATAGATAGAGAATTATATTTAAATAACCATTTCCTCACTTCATGGCCAGTCCAGGAGAAAACGAGACCAAATTTTAGTGCATTCAGGTGTCATATTGCCAACCAGGCATGAAGCTTAAAGGGAAGAGGGTAGGCTGAGAAGGTGGCAACAGGTCAAGGTCAACACATAGGGCCAGGCCAGGCCCTGGGGGTCAGGGCCTTTGTTTCCAGCCTGCCCAGCAGCCCCGAAATGGCAGGATGGGATGGACGTGCATTCTCCAGTTCTAGTCCGAGAAGCGCCTTCTAGAAGGAAGAGAGACAGAGAAAGTAGAGGGAAACAAATTCCCAAGACATTAGCAGGGAATCAGAGGGGCTTCTTCCCCAGCCACAGTGGCTTTGTTCCTGATGCCACCCAACCCCTGGCAGCTCATGTTAAAGCTCCAAAAGTTACACAGAGGTGGCAACAGACTGACCAAGGACAGGAAAGGGAAGGGAAGGCAAGTGTAAGTGGAGCTGGAGCCTGGCTGGGAGTGGAATTTGGGCTGACGGTCTGGTAGGACAGTGGCCTTTCACAGCGAGGCACAGACCAGAGTGGAGTGAATGTGAGTGCGGCCTGGCAGGGGACCCTCAGAGGAAGACCTGTGGCCGGTCTCATGGAGGTCATGAAGTTGAGTATAAAGCGGCTTCCAAAACGAGTGAGTGGACTGCAGTGGGGGAGGTGGCCAGAGAGTCCCTCTGCGGGCGACTAGAGCGAAACATGAACAAGGGGTGCCCCCTGAGTTCCTGAGGAGAGCCCCAGAGCTGGTGAGAGGGAGGCTGGGCTGAGTAGCGCCTGTGGGCTCTGAGCTATTGTGGGAAGTGGGGAGGCACCACTCCAGAGTCAAAGGGCCTCTCCTTTCCCTCAGTGCTAGTTCCTGGTAACTGTTCATAATCAGACCTGGAGGAAAACCAAGACCTTCCCATCGCCTCCTCCAAACCTAGACTCAACCCCAAGGGGCAGGGTAGGAAGGAGCAATGGGTAGTGGGAGGCAAGAAGGTGTGAGGGGTCTACTGGGTCTTCTTATCTTCCAGGGGGTAGTAGGGAGGAGGCAGAGGCTGGTTTGTGGGCATGTAGGCATTGTGTAGGTTGCCCAGGTTGTAACAGGCTTTGTCAGCTGCCTTGCCTTCAGCAGCAGGAGTGGAGGAAACATCAGGGCTGCTGACTGGAGGATCCATGGGCCCAGGATGGGGCAGTGGCCATGGCTGCACCTATTCCATGGCCATGTCCATCATGGGAGGTCCTGGATAGAAGTCAGGTGGGGGCGGTGGATAGAGGTCTACTTATATGAAGCAGAGCCTTCCCAGCCACTTCCTACTTCAGCCTTCACTGTTCTCTTGATGTAGTTTACACCGAACACAGGCTGCTTGATTTAATAGTCCTTCATCAGATAAAATGGCACCCTGAAGGACTGCATGGCATCCTTCCCCATGGACAGAAAGATGACCTGGTAAGGGGCAGACACTGCCTTTCTTGGTCCCTCTGAAGGCCTCTGGCATGTTCTCATGTCATTGAACACAAGTTCCACATGGTCATAGGACATTAGGATGCTCTTGGTATTGTTGACAATCACCCCACTGCCCTCTGAGTGATTCTTTCTGGTATACTCTTATTCTGAAGCTCTCTGGCATAGCTGCTTTTCCATATCAGATTGCTGAATAATAATCTAATTTTGCCTTTTAGGGCTTATATGGAATAAAAGAAGAAATATTTCTCAGTATCCCTTGTATCTTGGGGCGAAATGGTGTCTCAGATGTTGTGAAAGTTAACTTGAATTCTGAGGAGGAGGCCCTTTTCAAGAAGAGTGCAAACACACTTTGGAATGTCCAAAAAGACCTGATATTTTAAACCCTTTTAATGTTCTACTGTTTTATAGAACAGAAGATTACAGACTGTATATTTTACATTTTAAAAGTATTTTCATCTGATCTGTAAAAAATAAACATTGGAGACCTATGACATAACTCCAGTCTCTCAAGGCTAGAAAAGGAAATGGTAAAGAGATTTCTTCTCTTTATGACTCTCTTATAACTCTGTTCTAATGATATCCAACCTGTACAGATGTAAGTTATACTTCTGAGGTATGCCATATATGTAAGAGTTGCCTTCAGGTTCAATAGAATATGTATAATAATCTATTATAATATAGAACTTATAATTCTCACAAAACAACAAGCACTTTTTCTAGTATTGAAATTTCATCTTGTGCTTTCTTCCATTAGGGCACCAGCATATTCACTTTATATTGCTTCACATGCTTCATGTGTCTGTGTATACTCTTTACTAAGTAGTTATTTTTAAGACCATATATATCAGAAGGAAAATAAACATGTAACTTTATGGTATAAAAAAATTAGATGAAATATCTTCAACCTTGCAAGTATTATACTAATTCATCTAAACGGAAATAGTTGATTTGATGTCTCTGTTGAAACACCACACAGGGAGCTTAGACCATCCTCTAGGTCAGTCGTTCAGCAAACTACTACTATACTTGCTGTGTTATGGTTATGAGGCCAGTATGACACGATTGCTGTCCTCCAGTACCTCACAGAGAATATTTAGGGGACCTCAGCTAACTAAGTGATTATTGATGAATGCTTGATAACAGTCAATTGGTACTTCCCTCTTGGTGTCCAAGGTAGGAATGCATGTGCTTCTTCTGATTTATATATATATAAATAAATATATATAACATATTAAATATATATAATATTTCCTTGATTCCACAAAGAATTTAAGGCACATATAGGAAATATACAGAAACAAAAACTAAGAAATCAGGACCAAGGTAATTTATAAATTAGACTAGGACAGGACCAGTGGGAAAAATTAGAAGGCAGATATGCAGGCCCTGAGGACTTACATGGCTCTAGTGGAGGCCCACCCATTTGGTCAGAGTCGCTGTTTACCTTCTGTTATTCTTGCCATCTTAATAGCTTTCATTGTAGTCATCTACTACTGAACATGGTTAGTTGCCCATTATTTTGTTCTTTTTCCCTTTTTTTCAACTCTTCCCTTGAATGCACACAGTATGGTCATGAGTGAGAGTTTAGTTAGCACGGGGTAAGAGAGGAGTTTTCTGTGGATTTTGCCTCTTTTAAAAAAGCCCCTCTTTGTACATCAAATTAAAACTTCATTTTAGGAACCTTGCAGAGATTGAAAAGCTACAAAATATAGTTTCTCCAGGGAATATTCTAAGAGTAAAACTGCTCTACATCATGTATTCTCAACGGGGGCAATATCGCCTCCAACAGAGTGAAAATTGGTTCTTGGATGGGGTGAAAAAAATCTTAGATATTGCAAGGGTTTGGCTCTCCAAAGCTCAGCTCTACTAGACAAAATCGTATTCCTTAGTATTTAATTTCACGATGGAGGGGGGGAGCTGAATGATTAGGGGAAAATGTCTAAAAAGGCTCTTGAGGGAGAGAGAATGAAAAAAAGTTTAAGAAACACTGCTCTACATTTTATTTAAAAATTTGGGGCCGGCCCCGTGTCTTAGCGGTTAAGTGCGTGCGCTCCGCTGCCGGCGGCCCGGGGTTCGGATCCCGGGTTCGGATCCCGGGTGCGCACCGAGGCACCACTCCTCCAGCCATGCTGAGGCCGCGTCCCACATACAGCAACTAGAAGGATGTGCAGCTATGACAGACATCTGTGTACTGGGGCTTTGGGGGGAAAAAAAAAAAATTAAAAAAAATTAAAAATTTGTCAGTGCATATTATGTATTATGATTCACAAATGAGAAAACAGTTAATTAGGCAGAACGTGGTGGGAGAAGAGAAGTAGAAACCTTGCTTTATCTGAGACTAAAGGGTGAGAGGGGAATTTTGGATTCTGCATTTAACAACTTTATAAATGAGTTGAGCTTTCCATTCCACTTGTAGAGATGGTTATCAGTTAGCACTGCACTGATCAAATTCTTAGGGTTTCATATCTTATTTAAAAATCTCCCCAGGCCGGCCAGGTGGCGCAAGCGGTTAAGTGCGTGCGCTCAGGTGCGCGGCCCAGGGTTTGCCAGTTCAGATCCAGGGCGTGCACCGCACCACTTGTCAGGCCATGCTGTGGCGGTGTCCCACATAAAGTGGAGGAAGATGGGCACGGATGTTAGCCCAGGGCCAGTCTTCCTCAGCAAAAAAAGAGGAGGATTGGCAGATGTTAGCACAGGGCTGATCGCCTCACAAATAATAATAATAAAAATCTCCTTTGCACAGAGGGTTTTAAATTTTTTATCTTTTCAACTTAAGCTCACATTTGTGGGTGGTAAAAAGTAGCCCTGAGCTTCCTTTCTCCTACAGCCCTGGTGAAAAATTCTCAGTCAAGAGTGAAAAAGCCCTTATTGGATACACCAGACAAGGTTTGGTTGGAATAAATTTCCTTGGGCTCTCGGTGGATGGCTGCTGGGCAAGCAGTATGCGGCGGACAGCCGAGGCCGTCTAGTTCATCGTGCCTGCTGCGCTTCGTGCGGTCCGGGCCCCAGGCGCCCTCCGAAGCCGGGCGGTTACAGAAACGTCTCCCCGCGGGCGCGCAGGTGGCGCGCAGCAGGCGCAGGCGCAGTGCCTCGGAGCCCCCTCCTGGCCTCGCGCTGCGCGGAGGCCCGCTCGAGGTGGGCGCGGCCTGCGCAGCCTCGGGAGTCGATGGTTTTGCTCTTGGGAGCCTCTACCGGCTCTGCTGCCGCTTTCGTCGGGTCTCTTCCGCTGCCTCGTGATGAGCGGCTATGAGCTGGGCTGCGGGAGTCCCGCGGACCAGCTGGAGAGTGGGCGCCGCGGGCGCGAATTTCTTTGGCCCGGGGATGGCTCTGTGTCCCCTCCACGCAGCAGCATCCCGCTCAGGGGCGGCTGGCCCTTCACTCGCGTGCGTGTGGCCGGGAGTACCGCGCGCCTGGCCGTCCTCGGCCCTGGGCCTGTAGGCCCTGGGCTCGCGGACCCTGGGTCCTGTCCTGGAGCTGAGAGCTGGGGGTGACAGAGGGAGAGCACGGGCATGGGGAGGGGAGAAGAGCCGTCCTGGCTGTAGCCTCATTTTTGTGGAGCAGCCCCTTTTCCTTCCTGCACTCCGTCTTCGCCCCTCTTAACTGTACCACCCTCCTCCGCCTCCCCTTGGTTTGCCTTCTGGATGCCGGGCTGCTGGCCAGAAACTACCAGCTTCTCTGCCGGTCATCCTTGCCATCCCTGTCGTGTGTGCAGCACCTCCGTCGCCCTGGGGCCCAGGAGGTCTCTCTATGCGCCCCCCCCAAGACCAATTCGAGATCCGGAAGTGGCTTGGCAGTTTTTCCTCCCCGCCCTAGGTTTCCAAGATGGCGACCGTGAAGGGTGAATTGAAGAATTTCACTTAAAAGGAGGCCATTCCTCAGAGTAAGATCTCCATTATAGGAACCGGATCCATTGGCCTGTGCAGTCAGCATCCTATTAAAAGTAAGGTTTGTGCTCTGTGCCATCGGGTTAACCGAGTTTTCCTCGCCACCGCATGTGGTCCAGTTCAAGGGGTGAGTGGGGGCAGTATCCAGCCCCTGCTGGCCTAACCCCGAGGAACAGGTGCCCGTTTCTCATTGTTCACTCAGAGGGCGCTGCTTTTTCTAGTGTTTATGGTGTCATACCTGTTAGAGGCGTCTCTGTGTGAAGGCATGTTGACATTTCACTGTCCCGCATGTGGTGAGTCTGAGGTACCGTACCCTTTGCTTGACTGGGAAACTCAGCTCATAAATGAAAAACTGGAGAAATAGGTGGCAGAAAAAAAGGGTGCACAACCTGTCAGTGGTGGTAGGTGTCCCACTAGTACCAAATACAATAGTCAAAATCTTTCCTTTAAAAATCTCTCTCCCATTACCTAGTCTTTATTTCCCTTCCTTCCTTATTCATGTTAGGTTATAGTGTTTAGTTGTTCTTATTGATGTAGCTGATAAACTTAGTTTCCAGTTTAATGGCTAGACACAGGACTAAAAAGATTCTGAACCCTTTCTGAGAAAATTACCCTGATCTGAACCCATAACGTTTTAGTAAATGATGATAAACTTTGCTTTATGAATGGAATAACTATAAAATTTCTTTAAGCTACCTTTCTTTAGCCTTTAATACTGGCATGATTTATTGAATTTAAGGGATTGGCCCTGGATTTCATATCTAGATGCCGTAAGTATCCTTAAGGCACTAAGAGCATGAGTTGCCGTCAGCTGCTGCTCCTGGCAGTCATGTGAATTCTCCGGGACTTGTTTCGTCCCAAAAGCTATAATGCC
The DNA here is from genome assembly GCF_057802395.1 of Ceratotherium simum simum. NCBI lineage: Eukaryota > Metazoa > Chordata > Mammalia > Perissodactyla > Rhinocerotidae > Ceratotherium > Ceratotherium simum. The sequence continues at coordinate 12,046,489 of NC_141906.1, read as the reverse complement.
TTTGTCAGCAGTGTCCTCACTGCTGATGAAGAATACACATACATGAAAACTAACACATTTGTTTTCAACGTCAATAACGATGACAATAACAATATGCTTTATATACAATGTCTAATACAATCCCGAACAGTAATTATTAGAGCTGTTTTATAGAGGAAAAAAAAGGCACAGACTGTCTGAGATTCATGAATAGATAAGTATACAGAAAACCTTGAAGTAACAGGTTTATTTACCATCTCTGCTTTGAAGGGTCTTTCTGGGAGGGATTGAGCTCTATCCCTAAAAAAAGATGATAGCCACAAGCTCCTAGAGCTTGAATTCTATGATGCTGCAAACAATAGCGTTTGTGTATCCTAGAAAATATGGTGCACGATCCCCCTGCAAAGCCCCAGAATAAGACTGACTTGAATCTCTCCTCTCCTGGCCCTAGACTCTGCAACTTCTTTCATTCAAGGAGGCAGCGATATCTTCAAAGCTCCTTGCTGATAAAGACAGAAATCTCAATAGGAAGTGTTTAGTAATTTATCGGCAAGAATTTATGGTACAAACCTAGTAGAGAAAAGCAATGTCTTTGAAAATTACTGAGTTATACCATAATACTTAAACTTTCATTACTATAAAGTGATATCCACAAGGGCAGGAATCTTTATTTCATTTAGTGTTGTATCCTGAGCCTAGAACAGGGCCTTGTGCAGTAGACACTTAGCAGTTGAAGGGAAGAATTGCTAAAAGCCAAAGGCATGTTGGGCCGGCCCAGTGGTGCAAGCGGTTAAGTGCGTGCGTTCCACTGCGGCGGCCCAGGGTTCGCCAGTTTGGATCCCAGGCGCGCACCAAGGCACTGCTTGTCAAGCCATGCTGTGGCGGCGTCCCATATAAAGTGGAGGAAGATGGGCACGGATGTTAGCCCAGGGCAAGTCTCTCTCAGCAAAAAGAGGAGGATTGGCAGATGTTAGCACAGGGCTGAGCTCCTCACACACACAAAAAAAAGAAAAAGCCAAATGCATGTTAAAAGGGAGAAAGCACTGGATAGCTAATACAGAGAGTGGATATTCTATCCACTTTCATTTTTATAAATAAGGAAAGAAGGTCCAGAGAGATTGAGTTAGTTAGAATACATTTTTTATAGACTTCATTTTTTTAAGAACAGTTTTAGATTTACAGAAAAATTGAAAAGATAGTACAGAGTTCTATTTTACCTCACATTGAGTTAACATCATACCTTAGTGTGGTACATTTGTCACAACTGATGAACAAATACTGACACATTATCATTTACTAAAGTCCCTCAGATTTCCTTAGTTTTTATCTAATGTCCTTTTCTGTTCTAGGATCCCATGTAGGAGACCACATTACCTGTAGTCACCATATCTCCTTAGACTCGCCTACATTGTGATGGTTTCTTAGCCTTTTCTTGTTTTGATGACTTCGGCAGTTTTGGGTGTACTGGTTAGGTACTTTGTAGAATGCCTCGCTATTGGAATTTGTCTGGTGTTTTTCTCACGGTTAGACTGGGTTATGGATTTCTGGGAGGAAGACACAGAGGTAAAGGGCCATTTCCATCACATCATCTCCAGATACACACTAGCAACATGATTTATCATGGTTGATATTGACCTCTGTCACCTGGCTGAGGTAGTGTTAGGTTTCTAAACAATAAAGTTACCTTTTGTTCCTCCTTCCATCTTGTGGTCTTTGGAAGGAAGGCCCTATGTGCAGCCCACACTTAAGGAGTAGGGAGTTACGCTCCTTCTCCTTGAGCATGGAGTGTCGTCATAAATTACTTGGAATTCTTCTGCATGCGAGATTTGTCTCTTTCCCCCTATTTATTAACTTAATCATTTATTAATATCAATATGGACTCATGGATCTTATTTTGGGTTATAACCCAATACATCTTTATGTATTTTGTTTTTCAAATTGTTCCAGCTTTGGCCATTGGGAGCTCATTCAGTTGGCTACTGTGTCCCTTTGACATACCACATCAACATAGGGTTTTTGTTTTGTTTTGCACACTTTCTTACTTTTTGGCATTCTAAGATGTTTCAGCTTCATCTTGTATATTTTCTGCTCCAGTCCTAAATCAGCCTTTTTTCCAAGGAGCCCTGGTTCCTTTTATTGGAGAATGGTATTATAAACCAAGATCTGGGTGCTACGTGTGCTCATTGCTACTGGGGTTCCAGTACAGTTTTACAAGTATCTTTCAAAGATAATTTTATCAGTACTGTGTAATTCTGCTCCATACTACTCCAATCGCTGTGAATAATTCAGAATATCCAGAAAGCATGGGCATCTCATTAAGCAACAACCTTTTCCTTTGATACAGTTTAGACTTCTAGGCTAATGAGTTATAATCTAGTTTAAAGTGCTTGGCTTTGAATTTCCATTAAATAAAGTAAAAAGATCCAACAACATAAGTTGGACATGTACTTAAATTATAGATTTTTGATAGTTTATTTCTAAGTACTAGCTCAAAGTCATTGTTTTATTTTTCAGTGAATATTTTAATATATAATAAAGATAAAAGAATATGTGGTTATTTAAAACTTTTTTTTCAAAAGGTAATACATTCACAAGGTTAAAAAATAAAAGTCATATAAAAAGATATACATGGAGAAGTCACTTTCATCCAGTTTCTATCCAGCCTTTCCCCCAACATCCACTGTAGGCAGCCCTTTGAATCAGTTTCTTGTGTATCCTCTGGTGTTTTCTTTTGCAAATACAAATATGTTATTTTCCCTGCTTTCTGACATATAAAGTAGCTAGAAATATATAGTACTGATTCATTTTTGCAGGTAACAATGCCTGATTATAGAACTCTATTTAGAGCTGGAAGGGGCCTTATATTTTAATCCATTTATTCAGAACACTTACTGAGCTCCTATGTGCCAGGTACATGCTAAGCACCAGATAAGTGGAGATGAGTAAGACTTCCTATTCTCATAGTCTGGTGAGAAATTCCTTTTACAGAATCCCTGCTTTATCACTGTGTAGCCTCAGCCTAAATTGAAGAGGTGTTCACTACCTTCAGAGACTATTCTCTTCATTAAATGAAGAGATTTTTGTTTTCCTAATTCTGAGCTGAAACTTTCCTGTTTGTAACTTGTATCTCTTCTAGTTTGGACTTTTATTTCATGGTGAAATATTGAACAGATTTATTATATCTTCTTTGAGTCTAATAATTCATAAGGTAGACATAGATAGGCAGTATAAGAATTTTCTTTTCGGGCCGGCCCGGTGGCGCAAGCGGTTGGGTGCGCACACTCCACTGCGGCGGCCCGGGCTTCGCTGGTTCGGATCCCGGGCGCGCACCGACGCACTGCTTGGCAAGCCATGCTGTGGCGGCATCCCATATAAAGTGGAGGAAGATGGGCACAGATGTTAGCCCAGGGCCGTCTTCCTCAGCAAAAAAAGAGGAGGATTGGCGGATGTTAGCACAGGGCTGATCTCCTCACAAAAAAAAAAAAAAAAAGAATTTTCTTCTCCAATTAATCAACCCCCCCGCCTTTGACTAACATCTTTTAGGGCTTGAGTGATGAACTTGCCTTTGTGGATGCTGATGAAGGCAAACTGATGGGTGGGGGACAATGGATCTTCAACATGGCAGCCTTTTCACGAAAATGCCAAATACTGTTTCTAGCAAAGGTTAATGTCACAGTTAAATACTATAAATATTGTAATACTACATGAATAACTATCTAAGAAACTTGTATCTTTATTTCTCTTTATGAAGACTTCCCCAGTTCTTTCTTACAGATAAAGCTGGTTGCTCCCTTCTCTGTCCTCTCATAACAGGTTGTTCAGACTTCATGTTCTTCTTGGTTCCCAGGTTTTCTACAGCACAGACTGAGTTCCTGGGAGCAGCAGTCATAGTAGTTGTCATGACAGTTATCATTAACTGATTGCTCGTTTTGTGCTAGACACTGAGCTAAGCACTTTACATAGATTATTTAATCCTCAGCACAACTCTGTGATGTTTCACAGATGATGCACCTGTGAACTGAGGCGAACTAAAAGTGAGGGAGTTAAGGATTTGAACCTGGTTCTATTTGATTCAAAAGGCTAAGCGCTTAACTACTATACTTGGCACCCAGGAGATAATTATTTGCACGAATGAATGAACCGAGATCGCCCTATTCCAGGGTCTTTTACACATTTATCTCTAAGTAAACATTTACCAGACTAATGTACATTTTGACCTCCTGCTCTGTAAAGTACAAAAGGTATGTTAGGAGGTTTTTAAAAAAAAAAATGTACAAGGAGAACTTAGTACTAATTTCCTGAAATTAAAAGAATGCTTTGGGCCTAGTGGAAGATCTGAGGGAGCCGATGCTTTAGTAAACATAGTGTGCTGATTGAGCTGCACAGGAAACATGGACTTAAATGTCAGGTGTGTTCTCCCATAATCTGTTTTCTATTCAAATCATTCCCAGATGGCCTTGTCACTGCAAACTCCAGTGTAGTGATTGTCATAGCAGGTGCACACCAGATAAAAGGAGAAACATGCCTTGATTTAGTCCAGTGAAATGTGTCCATGTTTAAATTAATGATTTCCGATATTATCTAATATAGTCCTCACTGCAAACTGATTACTGTTTCCAATCCACGCCAGCTTTATTTTGACTGTTCAGCGAATAATTTTTTTGGGGGGTGGGTGGGTTTAGTAACTTGGTAGAAAAAAATAATAAGTATTACATTTTAAACTACCAATATAACCAGAATCTCTTCCTGTTTTGTTAATGTAATGTGTATTTTGCAGTTGAAATAAGTGTGTATGTACCATGATTTCTTTAAATACTAATGTGTATGAAAAGATAATTTGCTTAATCATATGACTTCCAGGGTTTACATTCTAAAGGGTTTCATATCTGAGCTGTCTTCCAGATTACTGAGGGTGCAGAAGTGAAAGTAGCACTAGAGTTTACTGGCTGATTCTCCAGAATTGCACTAGACTCCTCACTGGTGCACGCACAAGAGTGGGTAAATTCAAGATATACTTTGGAGATAAAATGTGCAGCACTGCAGATAGATTATGTGTAGTGAGGGACAGGGAGGAATCAAAGATGACTCCTTGATTTTTCCCTTGAGCAACTGATTGGATGGTGGTTCCATTTACCTGAGTTGGGATACTTTTAAGGGGATGGGAGTCAGTGAGGGAAGTAGGAAGGGGTGTTGGGTTTAGGGGAGATAAATCAAGATTTCCAGTTGGGACACGTTAAATTTGGATATCTGAAAAGACATTCAAGAGGAAATAATCAAACAGGTAGCTGATTATGAGTCTGGAGCTCGGAAATCTAGGCTGGGATATTCAGTCAAATTACTGTCATTTGTTATAGTTTTTCTCTGTGGGTAGGCCAAAACTGAGTACATGATTAAGTTTATTCATTTTAATTTTGATATTGAGGAACTGCTATTTAAATTTTGTCTCATAATTTTGTAAAGTATTTACATAGCTCCAACATCAAATCTAGAGAACAAGAGATATTCAAAGTCTATCTTCTCTCCCTGTCCCCTTTTCCCTACAGCCTCCATCTCTTTATAGGTAACCATTTAAAATTTTTATTATTTCTAGTTTATTGTTTCTATAATTCAAGTAACTTGAATTCTTCATATTGATGGGAGAAAATGAAAAGGAAGAAGAGGGTGCTATGGTGACAGCAGTCCTTTCTTCCTTGGTTTCTTCTGGCTAAGAACCCTTGAAATCCATCTAATATGAACCCTGGCTCTGGAAAAGGACTTGAAGGGATAAAAGTCAAAACTTATCTATAGTTGAAAGTTTAAAACTCTCACTTTCTTGTTTGGAGAATCTCTGCCAAGATAACAGAATGTGGGGCCCATTCCTGGGGATTTTAATGTAGCAGATTTGGGCTGGGGCTTAGACATCTGAATTTTTTGATAGCTCTGTTGAACATTCCTAGTTGAAAACCACTCAGGGCAATTACAGTAGTTTTGCTAAGGTTTTTAAAAAAAAATCCTGTTACATAATACCATGTAATAAATGGATTTTTTTGATATCTTTTTCTTAGTTCCTGTGTGGAGTGGGGTTAACACTGCTGGGGTCTCTGAGGATCTGAATTCAGATATAGAAACTGATAAAGATACTGAGCAGTGGGAAAATGTTCACAAAGAAGTGGCTGCCAAGTAATGTTTTAGTTTTGCATTTTCAGTACCTTAGAAGTTAGCTGTGAGCCTGAATTCTGCCAGAGGGATGAGATTAGGTCCTTTAAGTATATGTTGTTAAATTTTCCATACTTTTCTTTCATTAGCACTTCAACTTTTATTTTTGTCTGATCTTATTCACCAGATTATAAATTGTTAAGCAGTCAGGGACTGAGTCTGTCTTGTTCATTGCTGATCCTAACTCACTGTCTACCACATAGCAGGCACTCACTTGTTGACTGACAATATATTCTTTTAAACTGTTGCTATAGTCTTTACTGTTAGTAGTGAAATTGATTTCATATTAATTTCTGGATCTCTGTACTTACCCTCATAACTCTATTTACCTTAAATAACCTATAAGAAATTTCTAGGAGAAATTATTGACGGAAACATTTCAGTTTTGTGGTTGCCAGAAATGATGTTCAATGACAAGTATTTCTTCTAAACTTATGCTCATAAGTTCTTCTAACTTCACAGTGGCTATGAGATGATTAAAAAGAAAGGATATACTTCTTGGGGTGTTGCCCTACCTGTAGCTGATTTAATCGGAAGTATTTTGAAGAATCTTAGGAGAGTGCATCCGGTTTCCATAAGTAAGGTAGGATGTTCATGTTCAAAAAATTATTTAACGGTAACATAAAATAGGGATAAAAGAGCATTTACGAGGGACAATTAACTTTTGAGGTTAACCTTGTGGAAGCACCTCTCTTCCTAAAGTCTATTCTTTGCTGCTGCTGAAGAGGGAGAGACAGAAAGGGGGGGTGGGGTGGCGGAGGGAGAGACCTATCTTTGCAGACCTTTGTCCTGGCCTAGTACAGTACTTCTGATTCCCTTCAATTAGAGAAAAAGAAGTCTTCTTGCATCTGTATTATTTAACTGAGTGAACTAACTTTACAAATATCTAGTGACACTGGGAACCACTGTGGGTAGGTCTTGCTCCATTTTGAGTTGTTCTCTAACAGTTCCAGTTATGTCCAATAAAGAGACCTAGGACAGAAGCACTAGTCACAAAAGTATTAGCATTAGTCTCCCGGAGAGGGAGAAGTTGGGGCCAGGGTAAGATGCCACTGCTAGTCTGAGTGGGAGACGTTAAAGCAAAATGGAATGAAATCATTGAGAATAAAGCAATAGGAATTTTGAAGTGGTTTCCTGATAGGAAGAGGTTGGGGGCAAGGAGATAGGAAAAGGAGGGTAGGTCCCAGCCGACGTGGCAAGAGGCTGGGGCCTATGTGGAGAGATGGCTGATGAATCTGAACAATAAATATGTCTAATCATCTGTTTCAAATTGTTATCTATCTTGGTGGTCTATTTTTCTGCCACAATACATACTAAAAATCTGTTCAATACTCCTTCACCCAGCAACCGTTGTTTCTCATACTGCAGACCTTTGTTGGAAGTAAGCAAGAAAAAGGAATAATTAAGTCTTTACTTTCAGGGCCCCTGGAATACATGAAGAAGTATTCCTCAGTGTGCCTGGTGTCCCGGGAGAGAATGGTATTGCAGACCTCCTAAAGGTAAAGCTGGCCCCTGAAGAGGAGGCTAGTTTGAAGAAGCAGAGCAGCTCTCTGGGGAAGTTGCTTAAAGCCACCATTCTGAAATTATCAAAGAAGAGATAGTAGTCATAGGATTATATATGTCAACCTTTTGAATAAACTTGAATTCCTAAAAGCTGGAAAAAGGAAAGGGGGAGGGGTGACTCCTCTATTTAGCCCTCCAGCTCTTTTATCTAGCATCCAGATGTTGATGATACTGATTTGTTTACAATTCCTAAGTGCCTACATCAAAGAAGGTGTTTTGGTACCTGTGATGTACCAGTACTGGCCTTATATATACATATAATTGCCATTGGGTCCAAAAGAATGTATGATGTTTACTGTGTTACAGAAATTCTGATTCTTTTCATCAAGTATATGCTAATTCTTTCATTTTGGCTGGCTGTATATACCTATGTTCATTTATGTGCTATAAAAAAGTTATAACTTCGTCCACAATGTAAAAATAAAAGTATGTATACACAAAAATAACCAAATGTTAGTTCCAATCTTAACACAAAATTAAACCTTGTTTTGACCTTGTTAGTTTTTATTCTGATAATTTTTACAAGTGGGTTTTAATTTTTTAAGAAAAGATCTACACTGTATAAACCTGTCAGTGATGGCTGAGACCAAGTTGGTCATTTTTCTCTTGGGAGAAGTATAGAGTGGGCTGCCTGGTCCCCTAAATATCTTAAAACATTTCAAATTAGAATGTTTGTTTCTTCGTAACCTCATGAGCCTTCCAGCTCTCTCATTTTGATAGAGAAACTTCTACTTTACTGGATGAGCTCTGCGGGGTGGTCACAATCTTGGCTACAGACGCACCAGGAAGTAAGAAAGACTTCAGGGAGGCAGTGTACACTGTCCTTCCCTCTTTAATAGTCGCCAGACCATCGTACCTAGTCACCATTAGTTCTCAGGTGTATAGTTTGCCACTCTGCTCCTTCCTTCTTGATGTAAACGGTTATGAACCATAAAGGCCTAGAAAGGAAACAAATCCAGGCAGGGACCAGTAGGAGGGTACCACCCAGGACCTTTCACAAAACAAGTCAATCAAATCATTTAATTTCAAATATTTGAAAATTTAGATTTCTATGTGGTATATCCCATATTAAATAGAATTCACTTTATATACCATAAATAATGCTAAATTTCAACTTACTTACAATGGATATTATGCTTTGTTTGCTAAATTAAAAGCCAGGCTTCTTATTAAGGCTTCATGGATATTTCCTAAAGATGTTCAATAAAGAAGAGAAAAATTATGCAACAAATTTTATTTAGCATAGTCAGTCCCAACATTCAGCACAAAAAGAGTTTACAGAGGATAGAAAGTGCATTAATAAAAGCCAGTTTTTACCAAAAGAAAACAGAAAATATATTATTGATTCAAAATATTTTACACGTGAATGATAAACTGCAATAACTTATTCTGGGCACCTACTGATAAGAGAAAGGAAGAGAAGAAAAGAATACTTTAAGAAGAGCTCGATCTCCAGCTGATCTCAGAGAAGTCAGTAGAGGTCACTGAGACCGGCAGTCTTTCTTGCTTTTTGCATTAGTGCCCTCAGCTGGAACTGTTTACGGGACAGAAGACGTACATGCTGGGAGGGGGAAAAAGTTTCAACAGTTTAGAATGGCTCTGATCCAGGCCCAGGCATGAAGTATCAGACAGTCTGTAACCTAGACGGGATCTAAGAACCCTAAACTCATATCAACCTTCCTTTGGAACTAATACTTCATTACTTGTGGCTTTTTAAACTCCACTAGATTGATGCTGGCAGGTTGTGTTACAGAAAGTAGTCTTCTGAGACCCATAAAGGCTTACTTCACAAGGAAAGCACCATACTGCAGACTCTGGCTCAGGAATTTGAGCTACATTTTGAGACAACCAAGATGCCAGGGAAACTTGTACCGTGATCCTAACAAAAGCTACAAAAAACTTTGGTAACTATGACTGTCCCCACTTGGCTAAAACAAGGGGAAGGGCAGGGATGAGCAGCACAAGCCAGCTTTAGTTCAGTGCCCAGCAAACAGCACACCTCTCTTGCCCCTCCATGTCCATCTGTCCCTAGGCTGTGCCACCCAAGTGGGGGACAGTGCACAGAAAGGGAGTCCCCTCTTGGGTCTCTGGTTTATACCTAGCCATTCATGTGCTTGCCTCAGGTCCTTGAGTGGTTTGGCCACTCGCTCATGGTGAGATAGGCAACATCAGCAAGCGAACCAACCAGCCTCCCGTGTACACTGAAGTAGCAGCGGGATCGCATATCCAAGGGTGGCTGCTGCTATTCCTAAAACCATGCTCTTCATGACCCAACAGAGAGCAGCAGCCAAGCTTGGCTTACTGGACCTTTTCTTCCTGTCTGTACAATAACATTAAGCCTGAAACAACCTTCTCTCAGAAGGGCTCTAGTACCAGTAGGGCAGCCCAATACTGTGCAGGGCTGTTTGATCTGGAAAAACAGGTCTAAAATTATGTAACGCTAAGAAAATTAACAGAAAAACAATGGGAGTGGGGCAGCCTGTGATCTCAATTTAGATGGTATGACCTGAAAGAACCAATGGAAACCTGATTATACCTCCTGACCCACCCAGGCACAGCAGTAAGGTAGAAGAATTACATTCGGCTTGATGCTGCCTGGGGGTTGGGAGGGAGTGCAGCCACTAGCCCACTTTTCTTCCCCTACTCAGCCGGAGCCTCAGCCCTCTGTAGGTGAGAAGACACTGCTCACAGCCGTATATCTCACTCGCTGTCACTTGGGAAGACAAGGAATTTTAACCCACCCTACAGAGAAACCCTCTTGGTTTGTGGTTTTCGTGGTCAGTGCCTCTCAAAACACAAGTTCCAAAATCCTGGAAAGCAGAGTGAGGAAGACATACCTTCAGGAAGACATCCAGGTCTATTACTCCCCGCCTCAAAGCTTCTCCCAGGTAAAAAATAGTGTCTTCAATAGCATTTTCCTCTGCGTAGAGATTTAGGATCTGTTTGTATAGTGGGGCTGTGGGAATGATAACTTCATCAATATCATTGTTTTCAGACTGATTTTCCATTTTCTCCAGAGCAGAACTGAGTTCTTCGTCCTTCTTTCTCAAAAGTTCTATGTTTTTATCAACCTCAGCCTGAAAACACAACAGTCCAAGCATGATGACTTCATACTAATTGTACATAATTACCTGCTTATCAGACATTTACAATTCAACTTCATAGAAACAGATGAGCTAATAAAAAAGCAAGGTTGAAACAAGTCATGGATGAGATTAATGTTTCAAATAACACATTGGTTAAAGGTAGAGAAAAAGGTGTGATCTAATATGCCGAGTGAAACAGGATAATGTTGGAAATACCCTGAACTGAGCACTTTCGGTGGCAGTGATAAGCTTGACACTTGTCAGTGACAAATGATATTGCAAATTAAGTCATCAGACAAGATACTTTCCAGCAGGAGATTCCTTACATGAAAATCATAAAAGACGTCCTTCTTCCAAACAAGTGGGCACCTGCCACAGAGGAATAACTTCCCTAGCCTTACCGAGGATTCAACACACAGAACCCCAAACACTTGAACTGTGGTCACGAGATATCGCAGGTGGCGGCTGCAGGCTCTGACCTGAACTGGTGTTACTTTCCCAAACTTTTGAAGATAGCTGGCTACTGCGAAGCTCACTTCACACACTAGAACCATTCTGTAAGACTGATGTGTACCTACAAATCACACTCCCAAAAAGCCCTCAAACCCTCAAACATTCAATAACTCTTGACCCTTTCACCAAAGATGTACATTTATTGGAATAAATGCTCCTTCACAAGAATGAAAGTGGAGAGTGAAGCTGACACTCACATTATGCTAGTGCCTCTACATCAGTAAACAAACCCACAGGGCTGACTTTTCAGGGCACAGTAGTCTGATAAAAATGTGAGAAAGCCTAAGAGCTAAAGGTTGCATACACTATATTTATACATAACTCTTAAGTCACCCAAATATCTCTGGATTATTAAGTTAGAAGGGCTCACTGAAGAGACTTTAAATATAGCTCAAACAACATTTGGAAACAATAAAAAAGAACTGACCCTTTAGTCTGCACCCAAGGTCTGCAGATATTTATCATGGCTAGAGCTCTCTAAAATTGTTATTTCCTAGTAACTGGTACATCAAGCACTCAAACAGTCCTCCTCTGGTCAAAACATCATCCCCTAGGGGAAGGTGCAAGCAAAAATGCTCTAAATACCATCCACCTCCCAATCAAAGACCAAATTCCAAACACAGTCTCCATTTTTAACAAAGCTAGAGAGAAGCTATATTCAAATGCTTAAAGACGTGTAATTTTCTGAGCTCTTACCATCCCCACAATGTCCAGGGTAACCAAGGTACATATAGAACATTCTGCCATGGCTACAATTCAATCTAAAAATCACAGCTATTCAATGTGTTACTTACTACTTCTTGATCTAAACGGGTAACCATCTCTTCCAGTTTCTGGTGACCTTTTTTCAGGTCTTCCTCTGTTCGTTTCAAGGCATTGAGCTCTGCCTGGGCACGATCCATTTCCTCCTTCATCCGCCATCTCAGTTTGTCACTGACCGCTGAGATGAGAGAAGCTCGGATGGTGTCCTCGCTGATCGTGCCATCCCTACTGGGACCTGCAGGAGAAAAAGGCAAAAAAACACTTGCTTATTTTCCAAGCTCTTTCTATTCCTTTCACAGGAACCTTGAGAAAACAGGACAAAATATGTGCTGACACTTGCAAAGTGGGAGGAAAGAAAAATTAAACGTTACAATTTCATCAAAAATAACATTAAAATCTGAGTTGATTCAGAAATACTTTCTCTGTAAGAGATTACTATTAATCCATATTTACCTGCTTTCTCTACTTTAGCTATTTTCTCAATGAGGCAGAGGCTGTGTCCCTAGAGATTACAGTTATTTCTAAATCTCCAACAAAGGGGACAGCAAATGTATACCAAAGAAAAACATTTGATTCAGGTCCAGTCCATTCTCAGGCTTCACTGCGAAGATGAAGGAGACAGGAACCCACTGTAGAGGCCAGTAAGAGGACTGAGAACGGGCAGAGATCCCCTAAAGTAATGTACAGGTTACTAAGGCTTCCCTCTGCAAGACTGTTACCCTTTACTCTTTACCAAAAGAATAGGAAATAACAGATGAGCAAAAGAGAACAACATCCAGAAAATGCAACAGCTGATAAACTTGTTTATTCTAATTCTTTACTGTCCTCTTCCAAATGTCCCTTCCTGACCAGTGTCTTATAGAATTTCCTTGCACATTTCAGGTCAAATAAACTTGTCTCTCAGATATTTTCTCCAAAAGGTCCTTCCTTTAACATAAGTATGGATACTCTTTATACTATCAACATTCTTCACTGAGAGTCCTAAATCAGCAAATGTAGAAATGGTATTTTGATTTTCAATTATGTCTGATGATGGAATATCATGTGGGGAATTATATTTGACTTTTATTGTCTACAACGAATAAAGAATGATTACAGACTGACAGAAAGTATCACTTCCACTTTGAGCTGAAAATTTATCACCTTGACATTGAAGTTCCACTGATCAGAAAAAAAAAACCCTTTAATGTGTTTGCAGAAATGTACCCCAACTCTCACCACTCATGTCCCCATTCATTACAAGCCCCTTCCTGGTACCAAAGCACACTGTTTCTAAAAGGCAACTGCGTTGTCCAAACTACACCACAACCAGCACCACGTGTGCTCTTCAGGGTCCCATTTGATCACAACTCTCGTCTCCATCAGCTGTTCTGGTCACTCCACTTTTTAGTTTTTGATTAGTAGAGCTGTCTTCTCCCAGAAGCTGATCCATACCTAGGTTTCCTGGAGTGCTTTTCTGGGCTTTTGTAAATGACTCTAGGAGACTCTGGTGTTCTCAGGTGTCACAAGTTTTGAAAGGAAGAGTCTAAGTCTAGAATTCTGCTTTTTTTTTTCTCTCTCTTTTTTCCACCATAGAAGAACTACATTTTTTCTGACTTGGATTTTCTTCTTTGCAAGTGCAAATGAGTACAGACAGTGTCTCCCAAGGCCACGTTTTCCTTGTACCTGTACACAGTGAAAGGAAGAGCCCCCATATCAGACCTCCAGTGTTCACTACTTCTCCCTGTAAGGGTCTCCCTCTTTCCTGCTGGAAACCTCTTGCGGAGGAGAGCCCGAACAGTCTCCATCTTACAGAGTTCACACAGAGGCGATTCCTACTTTTGGTTGTTTACTAATATACCAATCCATATAGTAAATGCTTTCCAGAATTCACTTCTGATTTTATAAAAGTATTTCAGCTTATTACTTCATATTTCTGAGAAGCAAAAGTATTAACTCTTTTAGACAACCTGTGCTTTAGAAGAATTCAGAGTTGTAAGCTGGAGGGCAACCACATTTCCTCTATGAAAACAGAGGTCTCGTTTTTCACATCCCTAGCCTCTTAATACGTAACTTTTTCCAAGTGTTCTCATCAATTCACCAGCTACTGCATCACCTCCGGGCTCATTCCCATTTTTCTTATCGTTTTCCTCTCTGACCACCTCTTTTTTTTTTTTTCCTGAGGAAGATTAACCCTGAGCTAACATCTGTGCCAGTTTTCTTCTGTTCTGTATGTGGGTCGCCACCACAGCATGGTCACCAAGTGGTGTAGGTCTACGCCCAGGATCTAAGCCCACAAACCCGGGCTACCGAAGTGGAGCGCGCCGAATTTAACCACTATGCCACGGGGCCGGCCCCTCTCTGACCACCTCTTTATTAACATGTCCTCCCCTATAGACACCAGGATGACTCCAGCAACCTTCCTGAATTCACCAATTCATATCTCCACTCACTCCTTCTTGCACCTTCGACCTGTCTTTCTACACTCCTGCTCCCAGTGAGCATCTCCCCTCAGCCCTGACTCCTTGTCCACCTCATAGTCCTGTATACAGGCTGCCTGCCAAGGTGGCTTCTCTAACTCCGTCAGATCACCAGGACTTCTAACTCCATGGCCTTGCCTGCCACACCTAACCAAAATTCTCAATCCTTCTGATTCTTTCTTAAAGCCCTAAACCTTCTTTTACCATCTTCACACAAAGGCAAAAATCCTCAGAACATCTTCAAAGAAGCTGAACACATCAGATGGGAGTCTCCCACTCTCTTTTCTCCCTGTTTCTTGCGGAACAAAACTCCTAACCCCTTTAGTCAGGTGCCTGACTCCTCACTGTTCACAAGGACTAAACTCCCTTTCTCAGCAAGACGACTTGCTCTCCTCCAGATCCCTTCGAAGGACCAGTTGCTTTTAAGCTTTCGTCTATTCTTCTTCCTAATTCTAATTAGTCTATGAACAATGACTGCTTTTTCTACTTTGCTTTTGTTCTTGTTCTCTGGTTAAGTTCTGCTCTTGGCTAAGGAAAGGACCATTTATTCACCTCTCTTCCTAGCTCCAAACCTTGGGTACTCTTTGAAACTCTATTCTCTCTAGTTCTTACCTCCTCTGAGTTCAAGTCCAGTCTTATCCAACATCACTCTAATCCATGCACATTCTCAATGGGGGTGACAGTGCGCTCTGGGGATGAAGTTTGGTTCTTAGGAGGTAAAAAAAAAAAAAATCTTGCTCTTTTTATACATATAGTACATAAACAGATATACAGTATAATCTATGGTATTAACAGTTCATGGGGGGAATGACGAAGGAAAAAACGTCTAAAAAGGTTCCTGAGGGGGATGATAATGAAAAAGAGGTTAAGAAACACTGTTGTAATCCATCTGTGATTCTTGTTTTTTTTTACCAGTTATTTTATTGCTACTGTAAACTTCTACTTGCTGGCCTTATCAGCACATCCCAATCTCTTTCCTAAAATTATGGTCTCCATTTGCTACAACACTTAAGTTATGCTAATCACAACCCCTGAAAGGCAAACTTCCAGGAGGCCCTGCTGATGACCCGGGGGCTCTAGCTACCTCTCCCAGATGATTCTGCTCTTTTCCATAGTCAGCTTTCCCTCTTCCATTAACAAACTCTAAGTCACTCTAAAATAACAAAAAGAGTTGAATGCTCTTGAATATTAGACTCCATCTTCTGTCATTAAATATGGTTAAAGCTAATCTCCACTAATGATCCTTCCTCTATTAGCCATAATTAATTCCCAGAACATCAGCACAACAAATAGAATCTGCTTTCTTAACAGTTCTTACTATATTTATCAGTTTAAAAACATACTTTTCAGGGCCGGCCCCATGGCTTAGCGGTTAAGTGCACGTGCTCCGATGCTGGCGGCCCGGGGTTGGGATCCCAGCACTGCTTCTCTGGCCATGCTGAGGCCGTGTCCCAGATACAGCAGTTAGAAGGATGTGCAACTATGACGTACAACTATCTACTGGGGCTTTGGGGGGAAAAAATAAATAAATAAAAAATTAAAAACATACTTTTCTGGAGGGAGGGACTGTATAATTCTTACTATGCACCCTAAACCCTAAACACAGGAGCGGCATTGCTGCTGAGTGATTTCCTGAAACCAATGGCATCAGCTATCCTCTAGGAGGCGTCCTGGAGCAAAGCAACCTCAAGGCCCCAGGTGGTCAGCAGTCCTTAGGAAGTGCTCTTTCGGAACCTTCCCTTCTCTTACATTCTGCTGGGATGTAGAAGGTGATTATTGAAATTGCTCACAAATATATATGAGCTGCAAAATAAATAAGGTAGTATTAAACCAAATGAAAGATCTAATCAATATCTCTACCACCTGAAAATCGGAAGACTAAACTTCTAAAGCTCTATTGCTTTGAAGGGGCATGTGTTGGAAAGGGTGCTGAAAAGTGAATAGCAGCATGAAATCTTGAACATCACAGATTTCAGCACTATCACTGCTTCCATTTACTCAAACAGTTCTGTCTGAGCAGCTACCACAATTCGGTGCTAGGCTCTTCAAGAGTCAAATTCTTTAAAGACACTGTTCCTGTCCCCAACGGGGCAGCCAAATTTTACCAGGAAATATTACCATAACTCCATCTCTTTGACTTGCTTTGGTTTGCCATGGAGGTGAAAACTGATTTATAATTTTGATTTCTCACAAATTTAAAAGATTACAAAAAATGCAAACTGAAATTAAATCTGAGAAAATTTATTGCAACAACTTAATACAGGGTGGAATAAATATTAAATTAGTTCTGTAGGGGCGGGGCTGGCCTGGTGGCGTAGTGGTTAAGTTCGCATGCTCCACTTTGGCAGCCCAGGGTTTGCAGGTTCAGATCCTGAGTGCGGACCTACACACTGCTCGTTAAGCCATGCTGTGGCTGCGGCCCACAAACAAAATAGAGGAAGACTGGCACAGATGTTAGCTCAGGGACAATCTTCCTCACCAAAAAAACAAACAAAAATTATTTCTGTAACAACCTACCCCTTTTGAAATACAAACCAAAGGTAAGTTTCTAACCTATTCTCTATTGAAAAAAAAAAAAAAAGATCTCAAGGTATAGGAATCCCTCACAATTCCTGGTTTGTAACATGAGTGGTGACCCAACCCACGTTTAAGTAAAGCATGTACCTCCTTTTCCAATGCTCCAGGCTGCCCTTCTCATCTTGAAATTACAATATCAGGCAGAAGTTTTTGGCAGATCTTAATCTTTTAAAAATATACCTTTTTCTTTTTTGTACTCTGGGGTATTTTTTAAAGTCAAGACAAAATACTTCATAGTTTGGTCTGATGCAGTAAAGAATTTACCTTACCCAAAGAGAGGTCTGGCTTCTGCCCTTGGCCCCTGTGGGGGATCTCTAAGGCCCTGAAATGTCCTGCCTGATAAGAGTGTCTTTGTTTACTTGGGGGCCTTGGCCCACACCAGAGAGTCTAACAGTATGATTTATGGTATGGGCTTTGGGCCATGCCTTAAAAGCTCAACCTCTGGTGGGGCTGGAGACTCAAGGTCAGTCACATGGGCAGTCTCACGTCTATGTGACCGAGCCTCAATAAAAATTCTGGAGATCAAGGCCCAGGAAAGCTTCCTCGGTTGGCAACACTCTATGCATAATAACTCCACTGGGAGAGGACAACTAGAAACCTCATATCTGGAACTTTCTGGACTGCCCCATGCATCTCTTCCTTTACCAGATTTTAGTCTGTATCCTTTAGCTGTAATAAACCATAAGAGTGAGTACAACAGCTGTCACTGAGTTCTGTGAGTCCTAGAGAATTATCAGACCTAAGGGTGGTCTTGGGCACCCCTGAACTTGCAATTGGTGTCAGAAGTGAGGGTGGTCTTATGGACTTCCCAAACTTTATAGGTCCTTAACTGGGAGCATTTTCTTACTTAATCAAGAATTTTGCCATTCATGGCAATTTGTAGAATAAGTCAGTCTACCTCAAATGAGGATGGGTGAAAGGTAACATTTTCCCTCACTTACTAAATACACATAATAAAAAATACCAGAGTTAACTCTTATTTCATGAGAACCTTCCATAGACTCAATATGACTTAAAGACTTAGCTGTTCATTTGGACAGAATTTAGGCCAAATCAAAATCTCTAGTTTCTTATATTGTACTAATTTATTAATTCCTTAAAAGAGAGCAAAGAGTGATTTACAAAATAATGACTAGTAAAGATGGTATCTCATTAAGTCCCCATTTTATGATAAGGATGCATTAACAATAGGAATTTTAAAACTTGTTTCTAAAAGAATTTATCTTACTATATCCTATATGAAATTTTATTATGGTTCCTGTGAGATAGAAGAATCCTTCTCCCAGAAATTAGGGGCCCAAATGGTTATGAATATAGTTAGGCATTCAAATATGTGGTCAATCATATGCAGCAGTTCAAGTGTTCCATTTATTTGTATAGAAGTTGTCTGAACTATTAAAGGCTTAAGGGTCTTTTTATAACTAGCCTGGATTTTTCACACACAAACACATCAACAAACTTTGTTAAAATTATTACGTTAAAATGGGTCAAGTTATACTGATCTAAATTTTCAAATCCCTGGTTTTAAAAAAACACATTTAAATCCTGGATTTATATTCTGTTTCTCTTATAAAATACGTTAAGGCAAAAGCTACGATATAGCACCAAGTAAGTCTTTTCAAATAAGTCTCCAGCTAAAGTTATTAACACTCAAAATGGGAACCAAGCTGAGGCAGCAGTCGCCTGGCTTTCTATAAAGGTCAGAGTTCACCTGAGGAAGCTAGAAATGCCAAGATTAGACCCAGTCCTTTCCTCTAGCACAAGCAGACTTTATTATACAGTATATTTGAACATTTTAAACCTTCTAATTTCTAAAAAGAAGAGAACTGTAATTAAGATCTGAAATATGAAAGCCAAAAAAGCAAAACCCAGATTAAAGTTCAAAATTCAATGAACCTTGACACTTTAAGAGACTGTTTATATAAACAAATAAAAAAGATTTGGTGGAAGATTCTCATCTTCTTCTTGATCATTTTTCAAACAAAATTTTTGCCTCAAACATCTTTAAGAGAAATTTTAATATTCCTTATACCTGCTATAACAAGCATTGGATTAAGAAGAAGTTGTGGCAAACTGCCATGCTCACGTCCCCAAAGACTGACCTTTACTGATGCAGAGTCAGATTTCAGAAGTGCCCTTTGACAATTCCAGATTGGTAGCAATTGAAAAGGTAACAAGAGATTTTGAGAAAAATCCTAAGCAAAACCTCATTTAAATGTCAAGTAGAATCTGATCACTAAACCTAATCCTTAGGAAATAAGACATAATTTTTCTACTATTGGGAAATCAATACTGTACACCCACTAGATCTGATAATTCAATGAATAATTTAGGCCAGTATCTTAAGTGCACTAGTATACGCTACTTGATTTAAAACCATCTTTAAACACTTAAGACAATCAGTTTTATTTATCTCCCAACAGCAATAACTGATGATCACTATTTCCTATAACTCAAAAGGGAGCTCATTTATATTAAAGAGAGAATCCACAGTAACCTCAAAGTAAAATACCAAATAACTAAACAGTAACTTTTCTGACCTCACCTCTAACCAGCAAAAGTGAATCATTTGCCCAGCATTTTTGCTTCCAGACGTTATTTGCTTAGACCCTAACCCACACACAAACAGGTGTGCACTAGTACACCCACCATGATCGAGGTGCCCAGGGTGCCATATCCGGGAAGGACAGTTTCCGTAAGCTAAATTCATTAATCCAGGATGGCCAAGACAGTCAGGAAAACCTTGTCATGTTTACTAGCTTCTTATCCTCAAAGGAATATTACTCAATAAGAAGCTTTCTTATTTTTCTTCAGTTTTTCTTTTCTCTTTACCTAATTTTTAAATATGGACCAACAAGTGGAAAAAATGGAAATGAAATCATTTGGTTGCAGCATTTACATGGTTTTGCACTCCAACATTTTTAAACAAGACTTTAATAAAGGTAAACCTGGTTTCTCAAATGTCTGTTGATAATACCCTTCCAAACTTACTGCCTCTGATCCTTGTTATGATTGAGTTTAGGAACAAAATCTTAAAATGACATTATTAAACTCTGAGACTGAGATATACAGTACTTAGGAACATTTTCCAAGAGAAATTCTGTAGTAGGCATTGGCTTTAACTCTAGGGGTTACGACTCATAACTTTCTAGTAACAAATGGAGGCCAGATTGTCTCCTGTTGGGTGTGTCATACCATATGATAACCCAATAATTAAGGCTGCACATTTTAGTTATTTTAGACAAAATTACACGAATTATATTAAACTCAAACATCATTCCACAGAAGACTATGTAGGTGCGCTACTCTGGACCTTGCTAGAGTACAATTCTTTGTCTGAAATTATTTCACATATAAGAGTATTCATATACCTGACGCGCCAGGTTAAATGTGACAAGAGGGGCATCAGCAACTGAATATTTATGTATTTCCCTAAGCATCTTGCCTGATAGCTCCCAACCGCCGATTGTCCCAAAAGATGACAAGAAACAAAAATCAGTAAATAAAAAAATAAGTGAGGATAGCACCCATTCTTCAATGTTACTTTATTAAACTATAACAAACCAAAAATCATACTGTATGTATGTTAAGGGCCTAAAGTCTAGGATTCAGAATTATAAATCAACCATAATCATCTACATGGCCTCCTGAAATAAATCAACCTTCAAAAGAGAACTTTCACACTGTGCTGAGACTGGCATTAAGGGATTGTCAAACTTTTAAACCTCCTCCTGTTTGACAGGGGTAGGGTACCGGTGGTGGTGAAGACACCACCTAATGTCTCACCTGGTGCTCATACCCGTCATTTTTTAGGGATCTTGTATGTGAAATTGGTTAATTAAGATATATATAGTCATGGACAAAGCAGTTTCTCTTTTGCTCCTCCAGTAATAGGAAAAAGGATCTTTGTGTTAAGTTTCAATATATATTACCAATTAGATTTTATTTTTTTGCTGTGTGAATAGGTTTGTTCCTTCATTACTCACTGACCACCAAACTATGGATGAATCAACAAATTCAATGTGACACTAAGTAAATTTTCAACAGTCTAGACAATAAAGAGTCCCCAAGAACTATAGTTTTGTAGAAATTATTTTGTTTTGTAAATGTAAAATCCATTTTAAAAGTATGGTTTTGGTTAGCATATAATGAATGGCTATGGCTAAAACTAAATGACAGTGTTTTTGTGTTTTGCTTTAAAAATACAGTCAAAAAGTTAAATTTGACTTGGGCTCTAATATACCTCCCTGTAAAATATAAATCAAAGGCCTATGGCAACAGTGTGAAGGAAATGCTGTGTAGCAAGACCAGTAAGTTATGATATACCCAACAGCTTTATGCTGGTATTTGATAGGTTGAAAGAAGAAAAACTCTGAGCTAGCTTACTAGGGAATTTGAAACGTGACTGTGAGATATAACACATGCACTCAAATCACAGGGGATGAGGCCACTGAAGTTGATAGGCTGATTAGAAACCAAACACGTCGGGCCGGCCCCGTGGCTTAGCGGTTAAGTGCACGCGCTCCGCTGCTGGCGGCCCGGGTTTGGATCCTGGGCGCGCACCGACGCACCGCTTCTCCAGCCATGCTGAGGCCGCGTCCCACATACAGCAACTAGAAGGATGTGCAACTGTGACATACAACTATCTACTGGGGCTTTGGGGGAAAAATAAATAAATAAAATTATTAAAAAAAAAGAGGAGGATTGGCAGATGTTAGCCCAGGGCTGATCTTCCTCACAAAAAAAAAAAAAGAAACCAAACATGACTGTCTAATACTACGATGGCCAAAGCCTCTATCGACCACTATTATTATCAGTTAACAACTCTACCAAAAACATTCCAAAATGAGCCCTTGCAAAGTAGGTTAATATGTTAGGAACAGAAATAGAAATATCCAAGTGGGATATGGGACAAATGACAAGATAAACTTTTCCATTCTCAAAAAGAAACCACGAAAAAAGTACACAGCATGTGTGTAAAGGAAAAAGTTTTCCATACTAAAGATTTATGTAGTTCTTTGTGTTGGAAATAGAAAGAGGAGTTGTATGTAAAAATGTGAGGCTTATTCTTTTTGACAGCATCTTTTAAAATAAATTAGAAGTATGACTTCATATACATAAAACAAACTTTCCATTTGGAAATGGATTTCCACTTGAACACAGGAAAAATTAATGTCATACATCCCAAAAGCACATCTATCCCTTCATGGATCATTTGATTCAAAGAACTACCCTCAAGACGTGAATTAGCTACATGATTCCTTTCAAGGACAAGAATCTTAATGACAGATCCAAAGTGTCCAAAAACAGATTCTATTTAGGGGCAATCAAGTCCTAGGCCAGTTTCCCCCTCAGTTATATCAGAGTTTCCAAAACACTAAATAAATCGAGGTTGAAGACATCTGTACCACTCTCTGATAACAAGACTCCATCAAGATGAAATAAACCTGGATATTCTGGCACAAGGGAAGTAGGGCTGATAGCACATCCTCCAATGAACGTCATAAAGGAGCCAGTCAGTCCACTGACTTTCTTCACAGATATTCATGCCATGGAGGTTTCATTGAGTGGCACCACACTTTTCTGGGTCCCAAAGGGGACCACACTACAGTAACATTCTTGGGCATTTGCTTGATAAATCTTAAATCTTTCTTAATTTGGATTATAATATCCAACAACTTCATCACTCCCAGATAATTGCCACCCACGTGCACCAAGAGCACATCAGGAACTGGCAGACAGTGCTGTGTGTGAATCAAGGGGCGAATTAACTGATCCCACATCATGCCACTGTTCTCTATCCAATGGAGTTTGGCATTCTCCATGGGAATGCTTAGCTGGGGACTAAAGTTTCTCTTGAGTGCCCATTTTTCAGCCCTGAAAACATATGAATGACCACATATATCCATACCTGCTCTGCTTTCTTCTGGCATCTGCTATTAAGAGAATATAAGCAAGTATTAATGTTGACTCCTAAACTTATTCTTTATAACTTGGTGGTGGTCAAGTAGTTTTAAAGCTTTAAAATCAGAGTTTCAAGTTCTCTTATAGGTTTGGCAATGCCAACTTGGTGAAAGTTATACGCCTAGCCCTAACAAAAATGTTTCCTCTTAAGAAACATATACTTTAATCTGAAAAAACAGAAATTTAAATTTTTAAGTTTTTCAAAATTTAAGTTTTATCCTCAGATATCAAGAAATGTTTACCATCCTTCTTATGCCTTTGTTGATAAATAATGCCTGCAATGGACAGAACAATCTAAGGAAAGTTGTCCAAGATCCACATCTTTTCCCGCTGATCTTCCAGTAGAAAATGTTTTAGTAGTCACTTGCAAAGATGATATCCAAAAAATACAACTGGTCTTACAACGACTGCAAGGAAGAATTCAAGTTACAGATCACAACTTTTCCCTTCCTTAAATAATGCAAGTGTATTAAAATATCACTATGATTGCCCAGACGTGATGGAAAAGTTTTTTCATTATCCATCACCTGCCGTTACTGCTTGGTCAATGCCCTCAGCAAGCTCCAACCTCATGAAGGTGGTTTTGAGTGAGGTTAAGCAGGAAGCTGTCTGCCCAGATAACAAAAAAGCTATAAAATGAGATGACAAAACAAGCCTTCTGATTTTCTTTTAAATGTTGTTCTTCAAAATCTACACTAAATGGAGTCAGAAAGAGCTGTTTTAAGTCTCAAGATCTGTATCCATCTTCCGTCTTCTTCACTACTCTATTACTTCATTTTTAAGTGGTTCTTTTACTTCAATATTGTTGGAGATGGTTAAAAACCAACACTTGCACAGACACCCACATAAATAAGAAAAAGACATAAGTTAATTAACGATGCCTTCAAACAGGTGTGTTTCACACCATAAAATCAAAATCTGTAAGGTGAAACCATCAAGTTCCACAAAGTACAAGGATAAATAATCACACTTATTCTTTCACATGGCCTCAGTAGCACAGAGAATAATAGCACAAATCCTGATGACCACTGCTAGACTGAGAAAATGTGGACTACTAGTGAACTCTAACATTCAAATGATACTTTTATGTTTCTGTTTTCCTTTATTACAATTTTGAAGTTCAACAGTGTTTTCATAATGTACTACTAAAACACGATGAAGAGGGGCCGGCCCCGTGTCGTAGTGGTTAAGTGTGCGCGCTCCGCTGCTGGCGGCCCGGGTTCGGATCCCGGGCACGCACTAACACTGTTTGTCAGGCCATGCTGTGGTGGCGTCCCATATAAAGTAGAGGAAGATGGGCACAGATGTTAGCTCAGGGCCAGTCTTCCTCAGCAAAAAGAGGAGGATTGGCATGGATGTTAGCTCAGGGCCAGTCTTCCTCAAACACACAAAAAAAGCTAAAACACGATGAAGAAAACAAGTAAGCAAGCAACAAAGGGTAGAAAGACAATACATATTAAAGGATATCCTAGATTATCATAAAATGATCATTGGTTTCTAGCCTTTCTAAGACAGTACTCAAAAAAATATAATAAAATATTAATTCCTTTGATAATCTGTTCTAAAAATATAAACATTAGGTTTGATTTTAAATATACCATTTTCCCCACATTCCTATTTTTTGGATATACAGAAATTATCTAGTCTAAGCTGTAAAATGTCTCATACCTATTGTATTGAAATAAGTTAACATATAAAAGATCTTTAGAAACTGAGGTTCTCTACAAATCAAAGGGATCATATGATCATCTCAATGAGAAACAGGACGACAAACAGCATTATTCCCATTTTACTGATGATGCCTGAACCAAAATGGAGAGTTTAACAAGATTTAGTGTGCTTTCCTTATGGATTAAAGATCTCCCATCATTAGGTTTCTAACTTAATCATTTAAATTATATTGCAGAAAAAGAGCTACATTACAGTAAGGATGAGAACATTTTAAAAAATCAAAACCATGCCATTAGAACCTCAATAACTGGAGTGTATCAATGACAAAAACAGGGGAAGAAAGCGTTTTTTTGGGGGGAGGAGGCATTTACATCAGATTTCAGGATGGTTACAATTTATCAGAAGATATAACAGAAAAATAAACTTCACAAGATCCTACATTCATTCAGGGACTTAATAAAATATTTATTGACAAACTTCTATGTATCCAGCACTGTTCCGGCTGTTGGGAGGGTATCTATGTGTTGGGGGGGCTTGGTGGTGGTGGTAGTAGATTGGTCAGGGTAGGCCTGACTGCACCTTGGAAAGGACAGGCAGTGGACAAATCCCAAGAGAGAAAAGCAGTAGGAGATGAGGTCAGAGTAGTTAACAGGGGGAGAAAAGCAGGTTCACATAGGACCTTCCAGGCCTAAGACTGAACTGAACTCTGAGTGAACGGGGAAACACTGGAAGGTTTTGAGCAGAAGAGTGACATAATTTGTTTTAATACGATCACTCTAGCTGCTGTGTTAAAAACAGGGAGATGTAGGGGGCCAAGGACAGAAGCAGAGAAATCTTTTAGGGGGCTTTTGAAGTAAATTAGATGAAAGATAATGGTGACATGAATCAGCATTGGATATGATCAGATTCTAGATATAGTTTGAAGACAATAAGTTCCTGATGAGGAATCATCATCAATAAGGATGATGCCAAAGTTAGAGTACTGAGTAGGTATCAATGGAGATGGGGAAGCTGCATAGAAAGATTGAGAGTTTAATTTTGGTCATGTTGAGTTTCAGATGTCTATTAAATATCCCAGTGGAGATACTGAGAAGGCAGTTGGATATAAGAATCTGGAGTTCAGGACAGAGCTGTAGGTTGGAGACATAAATTTGGGAACTGTGGGCACAGAGATGATATTTAAAGCTATGAGATCACCAGGACAGTGAGTATGGAGAATGCCAAGGACTAAGCCAGGAGGCACTTCAACATGAAGAAAGGAGACTGAGTGTGAGTACCAGTGATGATAAGAGGAAAACCTAGTGAGTGTGGGGTCTTGGAAAACAAGAGAGGCAAGTGTATCAAGGAGGGAGTAACCAGCTGTGTCGAATGCTGCTGATAGGCCAACTAAGTGGAGAATAGTCACTGGCCATTGGCTTTAACCTCATAAAAGTCATTGGTAACCTTGACAGAAGAAGGTTTAATGGTATGAGGGAAATCGCAAATGGAGGGGGTTTAAGAATGAAAGGGAGAAGAGAAATTGAAGATAATGAGTACAGATAATTGTTTCAAGCAGTTTTGCTGCAAAGGGGAATGAAGAAATGGAATAGTGGCGGCAGGAAAAGTGGAATTGAGAAGAGGACTTTTTAAGGTTATTTTAGGACGTACTTTTGTGTGCTGATAAGAGCAATCCAGTAGAGAACAAATGTTGATGATGAGAGGGGAGAAGTGCTGAAATGATGCCCCTGAGTAGTTAGAGAGGATTAGATCTAGTGGACAGAAGCAAAGACAACTGACCTGTGGTAACAGGGAAGAGGCAGATTTGGTGGTACGGGTGGGGTAGATAGGCATGTAGGAGGTGGGAGTCTGTAGAAGTTCTCGTATTGCTTTAAACTTTCTCAGTTGAAGAAAATTACATTTCAGGCACCTCTAATAAGCAATACAAAAAAGTAAGAACTCTGGTCTGCAATAATTTTGTCTTATTTGACCCACTCATATTACCCAATAGTGCTTTCTTCTCCTAAAGATGGTCATCTGTTTTTACACCTAACTAGGCTAGGAAAACCTAAGTATCTTGTTAATAGTTCAACACATATAAGGTTCACCAATAAAAAGATATGACACACAGCAAACAGTGATAAGAGTCAGATTTATTCTTATGCCCTGGTAGAAGGCTCATTTATATGATGATAAATTACTTCAAGCTTTAGATTATAGGACATTGACCATTAAGGGTCTTCCTCTAAGAACGAAGAGTATTCTAACATTTCACATGTAAAAGTGAAATGCAGGGGGGCGGATAAGAGTGATGGGTATTTAAGGGTACAAACTTGTAGCAAGTAGTAAATAAGCCATAGGGATCTAATGCACAGTATAATGAATATAAACAATAATATTGTATTATAATTGTGTAATGAATATCGCTACAATGGCAATCATATTACAAAATATAAATGTATCTAGCTAACACACAGTACACCTTAAACTTACACAATACTACATGTCAAATTTATTCAATAAAAAGAAAGTGAAATGCACTTTTCACAACAGGAGACTCTGACTTTCCTTAATGTGGAGAAATACAATTTTGAAGGGTACTTACCAACAGTGGTCACAGGAGGCTGGGAAGGGTACTGGGAGCTTGTTGTGGCAGGATACTGACCACCAGGTGGGTAAGGACAGCCGGGGTAACCACTAAAGAAAAGAACAGAAAATATTAAATGTTAAAATGACCCAATACCATGGCATCTTTAAGAACCCCATTCAGGAAGTTAAGGTTGACATGTTGTTGTTTTACCAGTTAATGGCTTTACAGTCTTAGAGCTATAGTTGTCTACTCAAGCAAAGGTCTATAGAAATTCCATTAATGACACTGGATTTACTCTTAAAGTAAATGGTTAAAATAGTTTTGGTTGGCCCTGGTTATTTGAGGGTCACCTTTGCAGGAGCAGAAACAACTGGAGTATTTCTAAGGGCAGTCCAAGAGTATCAAAACCAGAAGAAAGAAATATTTTGTGAGAGAATTCTTCCATTCTGATTTCCTGGAATTTAGAGAAATGACATTAATTTTTACCTGTGGTTCACTGATAACCTTTGCAAATATCTAATCTGAAAATACTCCTCTTTAAATAAACTTTTAAAAATTTTCTTCTCACTCTATGAAAAGTTTGTGTCATCCATATATTCACATCAGAGTCGGAAGGAACCTTCCTTAGAAGTACTCTCCCCACATTGTTTTATAAATATCATTTACAATATCCCTGACAAATGGTCATCTTTCTCTATTGAACTCTAAATATCATTTCAATATAACTTCTAAGTAATGGTCCTAAATTTGCATTCTGGAAGATCACTTGAATATTTGAAGACTTCTACCATTTTCCCCTCAGTCTTCTCTTCTTCAGGTGAAATATTTTAAATTCCTTCAACCATTATTTACAGGGCAGGATTTTTAGATCTAATCACTTTCCTCTGAACGCTCACTAGTTTGGTGTGTTTCCCTTATAATGGAAAAGAAAAGTAAAACAGGAAGATTACTAGCTACCTGTTAGTTGGACAATAAATCTTGATTAATCCTATTTTAGCTATAATTGTCAGATCTATGACATTTGCAATTCTGATCAACAGGCCTTCTGCAAGTACATTAAAATTATTGACTAAAAAGAGCCAGCCCAGAGCCCTGGAGCACAACTCTGAGTTCAGTCAGTAATCCTTTGTCAGCGCAGTGGCTCAAAGATTCTCCTATTCGTACTACCAGCTCACACTTTATAACTTGTCCCCAACAAAAAACTTCTGTATGATTTGTTGAAGATTCAACGTAATCACAATACTTTTATCTATCAGCATAAAAACAAAATAAAAAAAGAAGAAAGTTCAGCATATTTGTTCCCAGCGGACACATGCTGAAGGCTCCTGAACAGCACTTTCGTTTCCGGTCTCTTTAGTAATCCATGCTGTAATGCTGCAAGGAAACAATGTCGATCTCACTGAAATTTCTGAATCTACCTTTCTGAAAACTGGGATAAATTTGCTCCTTTTTTCTGGAGTTCCTTTCATTTTGCATACCTTTTCACAGACAATCTGTGATCATATTGCTGAATTTTCAGTAACCTCGTATAAAACTCTTCTAGGCTTACAGATATTAACTTCAAAAAACTCCCTGTCTTTTTACTTAATTTGCTCAATTTCCCCTTCATGGTTATTCTCTATGTTTAGGGTTAATAATTCTTCTTGAGTAAAAAAATAATTGAGTAGTACTATTTTCTATCTCTATATATTTTAAACAATTTGCCCTATGTAGTAAACCTTTTCCACATTTTTAAAGAGACTGTTTTGACCTAAGTGTATTTAAAAAGAATTTTCCAACATACTTATGCTCCTTTTCTTTATATACTCCTTCAAAATTTCCCATTTATTATATTTAAGGCACTGTTTCTACGTGCTTGAGGCAGGAGCTAAGATATAAATCCATCTCTTCCTCAAGATGCCAATAATCAACACAGGGCAAAATCTCTATAAACAACCCTGATAGGATAAAGGAAATAACAATGCTAAATAAAAGATCAGGAAATGTACAGTGGAAAATCAATACCAGCTACAGGAGATCAGGGAAGGTTTGGGAGATCTGTAATACCTGTGAAAGCTGCACCTTTATTCTCTTCAATTCCCCTACTCAGAACCCTGTATTCTCCAGCCACACAAGACCGTTTCTCTATTCTTTCCTGGGATTCTTTTGGCTTTCACACCTTTGCTTACATAAAATGGGTGGGCTGCACTCGATAACTGGTAAGTTTCTTCTCGGTTATAAAATGCTATTACTCTTTGCTGCTCCTTCCACCTCTAAATACCTAATTTTCTTCTTTAAGGTCATCCTCATAAACCAGTTCTTTCATTACAAAGCTACCTCTAAGCTCCCACCTCCAAACCAGAGGTGATCTCTCCATTAAAGCTCTGTTTATTTGTCACAGCACTTACCATTTTCTGTCTTTTCTGATATCAGGAACTGTTTCCTAATAACCTTAATACATGCTCGCTAGCACACACACCAAAACTGGAATAACCATTCTTGACATACCTTTTAGTTTCCTTGTATACATGCTGCAGGTGCTAAATAAAACTTTCAAAAGATCTTAAGATTTGGAAGAAAACTTACAGATCATCTAGTCCAACTTTCTACAGCAAATAAAGACTCTCATATTCATTGTTTTAAGATAAAGATTCTTCTTGAGTCACTGATTTATTAATTCTCCTTTAGGACAAAGGGAGAAGAGAAAGAGGTTCTGAGGCTCTTCTGCCAAGCCCTTTTATATACAGAAAGATACAGATGACAATTTGAATACAGTTTCCCTTAACAACTCATTAGCATGTTACATTTGGAGATTAAAATGCTTCACATTTCACAGGAAAAAAACATCAAATCTTTCAAAAATAGCTGCCTCAAAAAGGAAATTCTTACAAATAACCTCACAAACAAACTTTTGTAGTTACATAAGATAAGCAAATAAGATTTACATTTTTGTCAATATTTTCAGCCTTCATTTTTATCTACAAGTTTCTTTGAAACGGCTTTAATGTTCAGAAGTCCATTTTCTTATTGTATTCCCAACAACCATTCCCTGTATGTACAAAGTTCCTTCTTACTAGCCACTGTTAATTATAAAGGTGTGTAATTTCAAGGCTTCAGACAGGTTTCATTTGTAGAACTTAGTCAGAAAATTACGGGCCTCAAGAAATCTAGAACTTATAGCCTGTTTATATATTACAATCATAGAAATCTTTCTCTATTGTCCCTGACAGATGTTCATCTAGTCTCTGCTTACTTATCTAATTTTACAGAATGCTTACTACCTTATAAAGCTAGTCCCTGAAATTAAGAAAGGCCCAGAAAAAAATAACCTTGCTAAATTTAACTTATAAGATCCTGCATATATGTACATACATATATTTAGTATGGCAGATGTTCAGGAAATGTGGCTGCATTTATCTATGAGGGTTATATTAAGCTAAAAAGAGTTAGCAGAGTTAAAAAATTTTTGTTAATTGTTAGAGTAGCTGAAAATCTCATCTAGGCACCAGTATATGCCAGTCTTGCATTTTAAGTTAGTCCAGAGACCACCTTTGGAAAGTACCTCCCAGATTACCACTGGAACAAGTACACATTTAAAACATGGGTTAATAATTATTTCTCATTGATTTTCTTTCTTTTTTTTTTTTTTTAAAGATTTTATTTATTTATTTTTTTCCCCCAAAGCCCCAGTAGATAGTTGTGTGTCATAGCTGCACATCCTTCTAGTTGCTGTATGTGGGACGCGGCCTCAGCATGGCCAGAGAAGCAGCGCGTCGGTGCGAGCCCAGGATCCGAACCCGGGTCGCCAGCAGTGGAGCGCGCTCACTCAACCACTAAGCCACGGGGCCGGCCCTCTCATTGATTTTCTAATGTGTGTTATTCGTAGACTGATTACACTATTAACTTAATTTACCTGTGTTATTATCAAATGGGTAACAAAGGTTGATAATACACGTAGTCTATGAACGGAATGAAATATATATCACGAAGACAAGACTGACCCCATCATATGAACCATTAATTGGTTCCCTGTAATTCACAGAAAAGGTAAGTTTTTTTTTAAGGGTATTAAAATACTTTTATCCTTGCTGGATATACAAGTTCTTAAAAGGGAAGTAGCAAGAATTTCAAGGTCCAAAACCAATGAAGATCATTGTCATCACCCTACCCCTTTCCTCTCTGAAAGTAAAATGAAGCTGCATTTCTCTAGAATGGAAAAAACTCCTTTTGAACTATGTATACAACCATAAAATTCCACCAATAAACTGAGTTTTACCTTCCATTAAATTGCAACTAAATTTACTTATTGCCCTAGTTAGTACCCATTATTTTGATTCTAGATCTAACAGTAGAATTTCTTTTTTTTTTTAAAGATTTTATTTATTTTATTTTTTACCCCCAAAGCCCCAGTAGATAGTTGTATGTCATAGCTGCACATCCTTCTAGTTGCTGTATGTGGGACTCGGCCTCAGGATGGACGGAGATGTGGCGCCTCGATGCGCACCCGGGATCCGAACCCGGGCCACTAGCATTGCAGCGCGCGCACTTAACCACCAAGCCACAGGGCCGGCCCTAACAGTAGAATTTCTAATACAATTACTGAAAAGATAATTTTTCATTACCTGGGATTGGGAGGGTATCCAGATGGGTAGGCAGAGATTCCACTTGGCATGCCTGGCATGTAGGAAGCTAAAAATAATTTTTAACATTTTTAAATAATATGCATATACAGGTTATATATATGGTTATACAGGTTATCAAATAAGACATACATCACTGTCAAACCACAGCAAAATTTCACACAGTTAAAGAATCCAAATCTCAGCACCAAAACAAAACAAGCACTCTACCCATATTAGTTCTTTATTGCAAGCAGTAAAAATCTTTTAAATCACATAATTCTCAAAGCATTAAACATGAGTTATGATAACACACACGACAATCTCAACAAGAATAACTGGCAGACAGGTCAACTTGGTCAGCTCTCTAAGCTCTCAAGGAATCTGTCACCTGAGACAGGAGCTGCTCAGTCTGGAATTCAGAGGAAGGCAATTCCGCCCTCTTCTGGTCCAAGGTCAGCTTCTTAGAAAGTGACCTCTTTACTACATCTAAGAAATCTTTTGATATTTCTTCTAAGACTATGTTGACCGATCAGCACAGCTGGTTTTGTTGGCTTGATGGAGTACTTTAAAAGACTTCAAACTATTACGAGAAGTCCTATACAAAATATATTCAGCTAGACTGGTTAAAAACAAAAGCTTGAAAATATCAGGAAAAAAGGTTCAAATCGAGCAAGCTTAAAGAATGTGTTAAATATTTTTTAAAGAGAACACTAATGACAGAGCTAGTCAGTGGTGTCAAAAGGCTAACTAACATAGAGAAAGAAAAAGAGAAGTTAATTTTGGTCTTAACTGGAAATAACTTGTTTGAGAATCAATTTATCCTCAGTGAAATTTTTATCACTGAATAGAATGATGAATTAGCCCTTAATCCAATCAATAAATATTTTAGTGCCTTCTATGTGACAGGGACCAGAATTTGATTAAAAAAAAAAAAAAAAAAGAAAAAATTCCTAGCCTCAAGTTGCTTAGAGTCTAGTGGAAGAGATAAATAAACAAGGAATAATAATACAGAGTGATAAGTGTTATGATAGGGGAAGTAGAGTGCTATCCATAGGACCACACAGGAGGCAGCTCACGTAAACCCAGGAGGTAGGGGTAAACTAAACTGATCCAGTAGAGGAATGGTGTATGAAGGCTTGAAGGCAAGAGAGATGGAGCCTTCAAGAAATAAACCTTTAGAGCACAGAATTCAAGTGGGTGGGAGAAGTATGCTGGGTTCTGACCAAGGGCCTTAGAAGTCTTTACCGGAGTTGCTGAACATACATCTCCAAGTATCAGTGCTCATACTCTTCTTGTTAGGATGAATCTATAGACGTCGTAAGTAAATTTTTTCTTAAGTATAATGAAGCTAGGATGATGTTCAATGCTATTTTAGAAAGGAAAAAAAATCTCAAAATGTCACAATTGCCAGATTCCATAAAACATTTTTTCTTCCTGGGGCAAAGCACAGTCGATCTTTATGAACATCAAAAGATGAGGCCACTATTAAGTGTCAGCAACACAAACAGTCAATTACTACCCCTCATGTTAGTTTCTCTCTCACACATATAAACCACCACTTCACAGTTACAAGCAATTTCCTCATAGTTATAAGGAATTTTCCTTTTCTAAGGTTCTGAAGAGCTAATAATTCCTCCAAAGCCTTCAAATTTTGATTCTTGGAAACAACAAATGTTATTTCGATCCAAGACTGGCGAGAAAGCCGATAATGAGATGAAGTAATTTTACAGCCAGAATAAAATGAGATACATATACACATAACATACGGGGTTATTATAAGGATCAAATAAGAAGAAATATGAAATGCTTAGCTATGTCTCATAGTTACCACTAAAGGTTCACTATTACTGCTATTTGTCAAAACATGAGGTTTGGCCATAACACTTTTTTTTTATTGATGTTTTAATAGTTTTTAACATTGTGAAATTTTGGGTTGTACATTTTTGTTTGTCCATCACCATATATATGACTCCCTTCACCCCTTATGCCCACCCCCACCCCCCTTGCCCCTGGTAACCACAGTACAGTTTTCTCTGTCCATGTGTTGGTTTATATTCCACATATGAGTGAGATCATACAGTGTTTGTCTTTCTCTTTCTGGCTTATTTCACTTAACATAATATGCTCCAGGCCCATCCATGTTGTTGCAAATGGGATGATTTTGTTTATATAACACTTTTTTAATGCAACTCACAGCTCAAAAGTCATCCTAAAACAGAAGGTCAAAAATTTTTTGAGTAATGACAATAATAATAAAAGAAAATAATTTCTCAACTAGAAGATAATATTTATTTAAGTATGTATCCAAATTTCTGGGTTACTTCTTGGTGTGTGTGGGGGATGGAATTCAGACCTTCATTTCTTTATAGTCATACCTAATAATAATGAATATTGTTAAAAGTATAAAAAGTATTAAAACTGGAATGGATAGACAATAAATTGGTCTCTCTTAGTAATTTACTTAAATTAGCTCTAGACTGTGTAATGTGATTTGCACTGCAAAACTGAACTGCAATAGTGAGCTCCTTAGTGTGGTCTCTTTCTAGAATGCTGCACTTCCAGTGTCAATATAAAACCAGAAGAAATTTAGGGAAAAAAATCTTGCTTAGGGGGCTGCCTAAATTTCTGAAAAAGTCACCATTATCTTAAGTGGTCACTGGCTATGTTATCTGAGCAAATAAACATGAATGATGAACTAGGAAATATTTGGTATTTCAAATGTAAATGAGCAAGATTATGTAATCTCGGGTACTAGAGTCAACAGAATTAAGATGAAAATAAATTTCTGGTCCAAAGAATCACTAGAATATTTATTAAAAGAGCAACTAAATCCTAAAACCAAGCTTATTCTGGCAAGGCAGGGAAGGAAAAGGAAATGGATTCAGAAAGTTCTGTCAGATTCCCATTTAGCTTGTGAGTCAAGATGCTCCTAGACAGAATGGATTAAAAAGGAAGAGGACAATTTTCAGCAGAGGAAAAATGAAAGCTCACATAATCTGTCTTATAAGTTTGGTTAATTATAATCTTAAAATTTGTTTAAAAAAAAAAAAAGTCACAGCTCAAAACACAATGAAATCAATACAGGTTTAGTAAAGGCAAAACAAGTAAGTACAACCAACTCTCAATTATCCACGGAGATTTTAAAGTATCAGTAAGAATTATTTTTAAAAAACCCAAAAATAATAGAGATAATGTACACCAATGAGGAGAGAATTGGTACTGACTCCATGCCCCCACCCTCTCCACATAGGGTAAAATCATGAATTGGCTGTACTAAAAAGAAAGCTGAGAGCTAGATGTCCAATTGTGTACACCCAGAATAGCTGAATGTGAATGGTTTAGTTGATTTTGTAATTGATTCTTATCTACAACACCGATCCTGGAGTTTCAAGGTAAAAGAGAGGTCAGACTACCTTTCAAGTTATATCTGTTTTCAAACTGATCAAATAAGGCTATTCCATGGCATGCGTACTTTAAAAAACCCAACAAATTCTAGCTCTATTCCAGCATTCTTTCTCCTCCATTTTGGAATCCAGCACACCCATAGTTAGACTTCTACCCACAAACGAAAGCCCAAATGCCAGTCTTTGGTGGGAATCTGTACATGCAGATGTGGGGCCTCAGAATACCGCCAAAAAATCCACTAACTTGATAAGCTAAAAAGCAAAGTGAAGTCATTAAAAAAATTTTTTATAAGGTTTTATGTTTTGTTTATATGAGTTTAAAAATTATCTCAATTCTACTTACTATTTGGTGGCCCTGTTGCCTGGTATGGTGGATAGGATGTTGAAATAGGACGAGAGAAGACTGGAGGTTCATCTCCAAACACCACAATCATGACCTGAATAAGCCCCAACAAGTCTGACTGTGGCTAAAAATGGAAAATAAATTTAAGTCAACTACAGATTTACTCTTTGGCAATTTACTCATTTCTTATCAGTTTTCAACTCAGCTGATAATTTTCTTTGTAGAACCCCCAAAATGAAAATTCCATTTATTTAATAAAGTTAGGTGATTTTTACTCATTATTTATGTGTGATAAGGCTGTTGCTTCATGTATATAAAAATGACACTAGCCAAACCAGTATATTGCAAAATTCAGAGAGTACTGTTCTTCATTTGACTCCATATGGCTAACCAAAACTGATTATATTTCCAATGGACAAATCAAGTATTCTGGTACAAATTCAGGGATGGATGTAAGCAGTAGTCACAAATATTATTTAAGGCCTTTGAAAGATAACAATGTTACTCTGGAAACACGTGTTCTTAGATTAATTTTTATTAAAGAGAGTATTACCAACTCTGAAATTATAGGTAGACTCTTGCTTAGAAATCATTCGATCATTGTGCAAAAGATACAAATTGTTAAAAGACCTTCCCTCCAATACAATAGTTACTAACAGTGCCTGTTTTTCCATAAAGCTAAACTTTTCTCTCAAATATCTAATTTAAGACAAACTATGCTAGGCAAAGTTGTTCAAACTGGCTTATTTGATGGTTCCATTTTCACTCCTTAATATATTTTGTGTATATCTCATCTCATCTACTTCATTCATGATTCATCAGGTTCTGAAGGATTACTCAATCTTCTTCATCAGTTAATCATCTTCATAACTTCTCTTCTCCTGATAAAAGACTTCACTATCAATTTTCAACCTTCCAAAGCACCAAACTCATCTCATTTGTTCAATTTTGTCCCAGCTTATGGAAGACAAGATTAAACATTTCAGAAAGCTTCCCATTAAAACTTGCCGATTCCCACTATGCCAATACTTTCTTCTGTTTGTCTGTGATTTCCACGCTG
Source organism: Ceratotherium simum simum (assembly GCF_057802395.1). NCBI lineage: Eukaryota > Metazoa > Chordata > Mammalia > Perissodactyla > Rhinocerotidae > Ceratotherium > Ceratotherium simum. Next base: position 12,009,746 of record NC_141906.1, on the reverse strand, counting down.
AGACCGGGGGTAAGCATGTGCAGTATCTGTGCAGCACCGAGGAGTCGGGGCTGGCGATCGTGGCTGGTGCGTGAGAGGGTGGCTATTGAGACCACACACTTTGACCTTTTGTTATTTAGTCCAACAAAACTCCCAAACTAAATCATAACCCCATTCATTTTTTTATTGAGACATAATTCACACACTATAAAATTGACCCTTTTAAAGTATATAGTTCAGTGGTTTTTTTCCATCACCGCTATCTAATTCTAGAATATTTTCATCATTCCAAGAAGAAACCCGTGCCCATTAGTAGTCACTTCCCATTTCCCCCTCCCCTCAGCCTTTGACAACCACTCATCTATTTTCTGTTGACAGTTTTGCTGTTCAATATAAAATTTTGACAGTTTTGCTGTTCAATATAAAATTTATATTTTATTTCATATAAATGGAATCACACAATATGTGACCTTTTGTATCTGGCTTCTTTCACTTTATGCTTTCAAGGTTCATCCGTGTTGTTGTACGAATCAGTACTTCATTTATGCATTCTTATAACCACAGTTTTGTCAGGACAAGTTTTATTTTAATTCTTTATCATCCCATTCCTTTCACACTAAATTCTTTGAAGGAAGGAAAATTAATCTAATCTTTAATATCTACTTCCAAGCCTATTATAAAGCAACAGGTCATGAATTCAAACTAATTCAGAATGACTAATGACTCATTCAGAATGAGACAGGATATGAAAAGTAGCAAGAACACTGCAGCAGTTTATTTTAGCTCAAACGCTAAGGGTCAACTGAAAGAGATAATACCTTTACAAAATTGCTTTCCCAATGAAACCTCTGCAAACTTAAAAAGCAAAATTCCTCTCGTCTCGACCCTGTTTTACTTGTTTGCTTTTCCAGCAAGCAATAAAAAGGTCCGTTTTTACATTCTAAGCAGTATATGATACACATTCAGGATTAGGATTAATAAGCAATTTAATCAGTAAGATCAAGATACATGACAGCAGCCCTAGTTTCTGTTCTGTGTCATGCTGGATTACCACAACAGCCTCCCAGGCAGCTTCCAGTTTTACTTACTTATTTTGACTGCGAGTTTCTATAAAAGTTCACGTTCCCATAATAGGAAGTTGTTGCTGAAAATCAGCTAGGGATTTAGGCAGGGACTACATTTCCCAGCCTCCTAGTTTTTACCAATGGATGACCCTAAGCAGAAGTGATTTAACTTCCAAGCCAAGGTGGATAAGAAGGCGGTGCTCCTTTACCACCCTCTCTTTGCTCTTGCTCCTTGATGCAGAGGACTCTGAAGTTCCGGGAGATGGTGGCACCACAAAATGGAAAGAGCCTGAGTCCCTGAAGCACCAAGTGGAGGAAAGCTGCCTGCCAATGAGGAACACTCCCAGTGGACCATCATGCGGGCAAGAAATTTCTACAGTGTTGAGCCTCTAGTATTGTGGAGTTTATGTTTTAGAGCAGCTAGTGATTATTAGAGAGCTAATTAACGTATTTATCTAGTACACTTCAGACATTATACCTACTAATCATTGCTTTTAATACCCCACTCTTATTTAAAAATCTATGACGACTTGCAACTGCCTATTAAAGGACAAAGTCCTCAGCTAACAATCAGGATCCTCCATGGTATGGCCTCGAATACCATACCAACGTTAGCCACCATTACGTCCTTTTTGTTAGATTTGTGAACTGTGTCATACATATAGAAATGTATAAAACATATGTAACTTTAAAGAGTAACAATAAAGAAAATGCCTTGTAGCCATCATCCAAGTTAAGAAATAGAGGACTGCAGGTCACTGAGAAGTTCCTGACTGTATCCCCTCCATCTACTCTAGAGGCAAGCACTTCTCTGACTTAGTGAACAATCATTCTTTTGCTTTACTTTAAACATACTACCTTATGAATGATTTTTTAAACAGTATATTTAATTTTGCCTGTTTTTGAACTTCATATGAATTAAATAAAATTCTGTGTATTCTATTGAGACTTGTTTCTTTTGTTTAGCAATGTTTGTAACATACATTCCTGTTAAAGAGTATAGCTATATTTAATTCATTTTCATTGCTGTATGGTGTTCCACTGAATGAATATACTACAACTTCTTTATTCATTCTCCTGTTCTTAATAGCCATCTGGGTTGTATCCAATCTTTGGCTATTAATGCTGCTATGAATATTCTTGCCATGTTTTTTATTTTTTAAATTTTATTATTCTTTTTTGTTTGTGAGGAAGATCAGCCCTGAGCTAACATCCATGCTAATCCTCCTCTTTTTGCTGAGGAAGACCGGCCCAGAGCTAACATCTATTGCCAATCCTCCTCCTTTTTTTCCCCAAAGCCCCAGTAGACAGCTGCATATCATAGCTGCACATCCCTCTAGTTGCTGTATGTGGGACGCGGCCTCAGCATGGCCAGAGAAGCGGTGTGTCAGTGCGCACCTGGGATCCAAACCCAGGCCGCCAGTAGCGGAGCTCCCGCACTTAACCGCTAAGCCACGGGGCCGGCCCCTCTTGCCATGTTTTTTAGTTTGTATGTGCAAGGGTTACTCTTGTGCGGCGGTTCTCAACTGGGGGTGATATTTTTGTCTCCCAGGGGATATTTAGAAATGTCTAGGGACATTTTTGGTTGTCACAACTGGGTATGTGTTATGCTCCTGGCATCTCGGGTAAAGGCTAGAGATCCTATATCCTACCATAAATAGGACAGCCCTCCCACAATAATTCTCCAGCCCACAATGTCAATAGTGCTGAGGTATGTACCAAGGAGTGGAACAGCTAGGTCATAGGGCATGTGAACTTACAACTTTACTAGGTAATGCCAAACTGGTCTCCAAAGGAGTTGTGTCAATTTTACTCCCACTAGCAGTATCTAAGAATTCCCTTTGCTCCACATCCTCACTAACTCTTGGTATTGTCAATTAGTGCAAACTTGATGGGTATGTAGTAGTATTTCACTGTGATTTTACTTTTTAATTATGTTTTGTGTGTGTGAGGAAGATTAACCCTGAGCTACCATCCATTGCCAATCTTCCTCTCTTTGCTGAGGAAGATTGGCCCTGGGCTAACATCCGTGCCCATCTTCCTCTACTTTATAGGTGGGATGCCGCCACAGCATGGCTGGATAAGCAGTGTGTGGGTGCGCGCCAGGATCTGAACCTGCGAACCCCGGGCCACCGAAGCGGAGCGCGTGCACTTAGCTGCTATGTCACTGGGCGGGCCCCTCCTATGTTCTGTTTTAAAAGTTTTACCCTTTTGCCTTTCACAATCTACCTGAAATTGATTTTTGTGTATTATACAAATAGGAATCCAACTCTCCCAACTCCATTATTGAAAAGTTCACCTTATCCCCACTGATCTGCTATAATACCACTGTCATATATCAAGTGTTTATATATAGTAGATCTTTTTCTGGGTTATTATGTTCCATCTATCCATTTGAATATTCCTGTGACAATTACATACTCTCTTAATTACTAGTTTTATAATACATTTTGATATCTTCCTTATTCTTCTTGGAGAGTGCCTTGGCAATTCTTGATTTTTTGCATTTCCATATAAATTTTAGATTCAGCTTATCAAATTCACACAATTAACAAATACACAAAGAAACAAAAACTGTTAGGATATAGATCAATCTGTAGAGAACCAATATTTTTATAATACTGAGTCTTCCAATCCATGAATAAGGTTCTCTTTTCTTTGACTTAAGTCTTCTTTAATGTTTTTCAATCAAATTCAAAATTTTCTCCATAATGGACTTCAACATCTTCGTAAGGTTTATTCCTGAGTCAACAGTATTAAAAAATATGAAGTATTCATTTACTAGTTCATTAATTCTCTATTCTGCTGAGTCCAGTCTGCTACTAAACCCATCTACTGAGTTCTTAACTTCTATTATTCTATTTTTCAGTTCTAACATTTCCACTTGGTTCTTTTTTAATACAATTCTCCACCTTGAACATATTAATCACAATCATTTTTAACTCTGTGTCTGATAACTGGGTTTCCTGGGAAATAGTGTCCTTTTTCTATTGTCTTTTTTCCTCTTTGTCCTCTTTCTTGACGTACTTAATAGTTTTAAACTGTACGTAGTACACTGTTCGTGAAAAATTACAGGGGCTCTATGCATTATCTTCCTCCAGCAAGGGTTCACCCTATCCTATAGCAGGCAGATACTGTGAGAATCACCTTAATATAATCAGGGACTGAGTCTGAGTCAAGTCTGGGGTTTTGTAAGGCTCATTCTACCTGAGTTCTGCTCTTGGGGTGTGTTCCTCCAGTGGCGTCAACTAAGAGCCTAGGATGTTTAGTTACACCCCGCCTTCTTGATAAGGCTCCAAACTCCTACTGCCTCCTCAACCTGAGACTGCTGAGAACTTGGCTGTGTTTTTCAGGGGTGTTCTGCTTAGCTCTTCAGCATCTTGTGTTTGAGGTTTAAGAATTCCACAGATCCCTTGAGGGAGAAACTCAGATTATCTGATTTACCTCTTTTTAGCTTCCTCTTCTCCCAAATCTTGGCTCCTAAAGTGCTGGCTATGTTGGCAGACAGAATAGATGTTGTCTTTTCAGCCTTGTGAGACTGCTAGAAACTCTGCAGGCTTCTCTGCCTCTTAGCTAAGGCCCTCTGCCCAGATTCTCAGCCTCTCATCCTATACCAAGAACCAGTAAATACCCCTAGGGAAATTAGGAGAATGTTGGCTCATCTCTGCAGTTTCCTTCTGTATAGGATCTTGGCCCTTCAAGTCCTGATTGCCTCAACAGTTCTCCAAATCCTTCCACAGATGTTGTTTGTACTGTGTTTGGCTTTTCCAGTTATTTCTGATAGGAAGTCTGGTCTGCCAGAGCTATACCATCAGACACAGAAAGAGAATTTCCTACTACTATTACTTCTTGATAGGAATGCTTTGAGTAATGAGATTTGAACAGTTTCACAAATATATGCCACCAGTATACTATTTTTTAATGCATTTCCCACTATGTGAATTCTACCTATTCTTAAAGGATCAACTCAAGCAAATGAAATAGTGACTATGCACATTTTGTAAATTACCAAGCACTGTACAAATATAAGACATATTTCTTTTAGAGAGCTTTTTCCGATTACCCAGCTCAGTGATTAGTCATCTTATGTGAACTTAACTATCCTCCTTAGAATCTTCTTTGAGTGTTAACAGAAAGTAGATACTAGTGAGCAAAATATATAAAATACAACGAATTCACAGAACACTGTGAATACTTACATGTTTCCATTCATGTAGATAAGGAAGATATATCTTTCCATTTGCATCAACATGTTTTCCTGTTTTAATAGTCATTGAACTAGTAGGCTTAACAAAACAGATAGGGGGGTTATACGGGTATGTGTCCAGCAGCCACAGGCATATTGGAATATTATACGTATTACCTGTGAGAGAAAGAAAACCGTTACTCTATTTTTATTATTTTTCAATAATGGCTTAGTAGGTAAGCAAGAGAGAGCTATAACTAAAAATAATCACAACAAATATTTTATGTTTCCAAGTTCTGTTTAAGATCAGTTTCTCAAATTTTCAGTTTGTAAAATACATAAGCAGGATTAAGGAACTAATTGATCACTACTCTGCCAGCATCTGCTTGCTGCTGTAAAAACGTTCTTCATGAATTATCCTTTGGCTCACTCTATTCTTTGCTACTTGACTCTTGTCATTTCAGTTAATAAGGTTCACTGGGAAGGGATACAGAAGGAAGACCAAGGATTATGGTGTCCTTTCAGAAAGTGATATAATAAGCTAGACTTGAAATTCCCTTACCAAAGCCAGACTCTAAGACCTAATTCAACTGTCAAACCGATGCTGACTGTGGCCACAGCTTGACCAATGCATATGGCATTTTCAGTGGTGGTTACTCAGAATCACTGATGTCATCTCTTTCTCTTTGCTTTATGTAACAGAATTTGTAAGTTGAGAAATTTGACTATATAGAGTCAAAATGAACAGTGTTTCAAAGGATTCAATAGAGCTAATACAGTGAACATAAATCATGGCCTTTTCTTACTAAGCTCCAAGTCCAATGTCCCAAGCAACCCTTTGCATCACCTAACATAATTCAGATACATTTTTTTCCCCTTAGAAACAGTTTCACTTCATATGAGTAAATACACATAAATTTCACTTAAAGAAATCAGACAGTTGTAGGACTTTGGATTTATTTTTTTACCCAAAACTACTTCTACAATGAAAAAAAGCTCCAACAGAATATATCCTAATAGATAGAATATAATTTTATTTCACCACCCAGAATTCTTTACTTTGTGAAAACGAATTATCCAGAATTAGTTAGGCTTAGGAACTATGCTGTATGAAAAATGGTGAGGAAATAGAGAAAGTTAAGATAAAACTTATATACATATATATAAATATATATATATAAATATATATAGTGTATTTATATATTTTATTATATAAATGTCTTTAATTATGTCTACCATAGTTTCCTGCCTCCCTCTCCCCACCATATGCCTATTTCCCTCACCAGAGTTTATTTCCTGAGAGCAAAGGCAAAATCAGTAATACTGAATTTTACTCAGTTCTCTCTAAATTTATCATACTTGCTTTATACAATGCTGATGCTCAAATGTTTTTTCCCTCCACCTGGACTATCCATTCTGTTATGAATAGTTGACTCATCCTTTAATAGCAAGTTCAAATGTCATTTCCTCCATGATCTTCCCATGTGGTCTTGTTCTCCTCTGTAATCTCATAGCACCTTTACATTTTATTATTCTATAGCAGCTATAGAAATTATAAATATCTATTTATTCCCTCTGTTTCCCCTATTCATGTAGGTTCTTCCAGAGAAGATACATCCTTTATTCATCTTTGTATCCACAGCCCCTATCACCTATGCCTCATGCATAGTAGGTACTATATAAAATCAATGAGGGGCCGGCCCTGTGGCTTGGTGGTTAAGTGCGCGCGCTGTGATGCTGGTGGCCCGGGTTCGGATCCCGGGTGCGCATCGAGGCACCACTTCTCCGTTCATCCTGAGGCCGAGTCCCACATACAGCAACTAGAAGGATGTGCAGCTACGACACACAACTATCCACTGGGGCTTTGGGGGGAAAAATAAAATAAATAAAATCTTTAAAAAAAAAAAAAAAAAAAAAAAAATCAATGAGTAAGTTACAGAGACATAGGTCTTAGCTAGTCATAAGGAATAATTAACAGAGCTGTCCAAAACCAGAATAGCTGTTTATGAAGCTGAATGCTTCCTTATCACTGTAAGTATTCCAGCAGAGGGTGGCTGACTGGTTAACAGAGACATTATTACCCATCATCAGCATTATTACCAACATTACACCCATAAATAATAGCTACTTTTTTGATATCTGTTTATTATATACCAGGCACTGTGCTAAGTCCTTTACATATGTTATCACAATGAATTCTTTTTGAGTTAGGTACTATTATTGAAATGTTTTAGACGCCCATTGTCACAAAACTGATAGATTAAGATGAAACCTTACTCTGCTCTGACTTTAAAGCCTCCGTCTTAGCCACTATACCATACAGCTTCCCATTGTCAGAAAAGTCTGAATGGGGTGGGAGGCTGAAGTAGGAGGCATCTAAGATCACTTGCTAGTTCTAAGATTCTCTGATTCTATGAAAAATCAAACTCTTCCAGTGCACTGAGGCACTTATTTGTTGAAATATCTTGGTAAGGAAGGGGAAAAAAAGCTGAAATATTAGGTGCTGCTGCCAAATAAAGTTCAATTAGAACAGAAGTTAAAATCTCTACATCATCATGAAAGTCATGAGAAGGAGCTTTAATTTACTTATAACTCCTCAGCAACATATTATATGAGTCAAAATGCATCTCTACTGGAAACATAAATTACCTAAGACACTCACCTCGATAAGGCACAGGAATTGTTCCAGTGAGGTTCATTAGTTCCCTGGAACTGCCATCATTAAAAACTGAAAGGAAAGAACAAAGATTTAATCACAAGCATTTCTGTAGATACTCCCACATAAGTTTATTCTTTCAGAAACACTGGTTAAAACTCTTATCACCCTTGAAAGGGGCTAACTTGTTAATGTATCATCCATTTTATCCAATGACAAAATATCCTTTGTTGATTCACTCAGTGGGATCAGCTTTTGAATGAGTAAAGAAAAGATGCTTTGAATTACTTGGAAAAATGGATGTGCGTGCTACAATCCCAGTAAATATGAGCTCTGGATCCCCAACTAACATGATTATAAAATTACTTAAAAATCACTGTCAACTGATACCATAATAATGTTAACCTAATATCATTAAATTTTAGATTCCCCAGACATTTATCCCCACTCATTGTCATTCTCAATCCCAACGGAGCATCAAACCACAGTATTAAAAAGAAAAAAAGTTTTGACAAATATAGATGTCTTCTTTCAATACAAGCACTTCTCATATCACACAAGTTTTTCTATCTATAATTGGTTGATTAATTAGAGCACATAATTTGTATTACATGGACTGCTATTATTTGTAATAATGATTTGGAATTAACACTGTATCACGTAGGGAAAAGGCTATAATGTGCAGTACAAGAACATCGACCTGCACTGTTGACCTCAGTTCTTTTACTTACTATTGACAATATAAACTGTGCTGTAATTTACTCTGATTTTGTGGTTTTTTTAAACCACCTTATTTAAATTTAGGGGTTTATTTACTCTAGAAACATTCTGATGACAATGGATTAGACTTGGTCCAGCTGTATAAGATCTGTTCAATGATGCTGGAGTCTGTCAGTTTTGATCAGCATATTTATTCTTTTAGTGTGCAGTGAAAACTATACACTTAACAGTAGAGTTCTAGCTCCAGTTACTTTTCCCCTCATGGAAGCCATTTTTAAATTAACTCTAACTTTGGTAATATGAAGTTCTTTGTGGATCTAAATACTATAGTACAGTATGTGGACAGGAAGGAGAACGGTGCCCTAGGTCTGGGAGAGGACTTCTGGCTCATGTTTGTTGTTCAGGAAATTCAGCAGTGACTGCCCTCTGTTGCCTCCCACCGCTCGTCACCAGCCTCCTCATGTTTTCAGAGCCCTAGGGCTGAGCGGAGATTGGAGCGAGAGTCTCATACAAAATTTTGCCCTCAGTGCCAAAGGCCTCACAACAGTCAGGAGGCAGCATGGGTTCCCCCTTGGCCCTGGCACCTTAGGTGTTTACAAGAAGACAGGGTGGGAGAGATTATGTTAGGATTGGTGGGGATAAAAAGACTATTTGAAAAAAAAGAACAACTCTAGGTACTGCCATTTCTTACTTAAATCCCAACTTTATTTCATCTCAATAGAAAGTGGACACAAACTGTCACCTACCTACTCTATAGAATTAAGGACTACATTTTAAAAATGTTTTCCTCATCCATAAAATGAAAGGGATAATCTAGAACATGCTTTTGCAAAATGTGTTCCTAAGAATTTAAAGAGATGCGCTAGGGAGAAAAAAAGGATTGAGCAGTTAATTAACTTTAGGGTATACTGTACATTATATTCTCTTCTCTCCCCTTGGTGAGGCATAACACATAAGCATATTAAAGCCTCTGAGAAATCCTGCTGCAAAGAAACTCATTTAATTTTGTTCAATCAATAATTGCTCAAACTTAACCACAGAATCCCTCCACCGGCCCCAAACAACATTCTTCCCAACTATGGATAATACCTTGGGAAATGTTGGACTACACTATCTTTAACATCCCCTGTAGGTCTAAATTTGCATAGTTTTATGTTAGAGTATTTTTTAAAAACTTAAAATAACTAAACAAATGTAAAATGTTATTATTAGATCCTGTAATTTCCTATCCCTCCAACATTTTTATTAGGTAGAGGTTCAGTCCTACAATGGACAACCCAACAAACTTACAAGGAAAATGGGAAACTTACAACCATTAACAAAAAGCGTCAAGTCAAAGTACAGTAATTGATATTTTTATTATATAAACTCACCATATGAATCCAATACAGGTTTGAGATCTTTGTATAAAGTAATAACGTTGACAGTTTCACGTACAGTTAGGTCTCTATATTTGTACTGAAAAGCAAAATCACAGAGGAATTTAGTTTAAAACCAATGCACATATTACTGCTAGGTTAATTTTCTTAAAATCTTATTTTCTTAATAGCACTCTTCTTAAAAGTATAATGGTTCTCACTAATCATTAACATTAATTAAAGCCTGAAAGAACCTCAGTAGCTTTTTCTCCTGTCACCTATTCAAATGTTTTACTCACCTCCATTTTAGCCCCTCTTTCCAACTTAAAAGGCCCTCTACCAAATCAAATCTTAATCAGTCTCACAGACTTAGCTTACATCTCTCTCCCTCTTCTTGATGAATCCTTTTCCAGAATTCCCTTTAGCCTGTAATGATTCTCCCTTTCCTTCAAACTTCAACATTTATTGTCAATACCAACTATTTTGCAATTTATCATTTGCTATACGGTATTTTCACACCCACACCTTGTACCACGCCACTCCAGGAAAACTAGAAACCTGGCTTACACACTCTTGGCAGATTGGGAGATCAGGAGATGGGGACTCCCATCCCCATTTGATCACAATACAGTGAAACTCATCAGTTGACAAGCTCCATCCATGCACACAAAGCTTTCAATCACCTTTTAGTGCTTCTCTCTTAAAAAGGAGCAGTCAGCCATTCCAAAAAGAAAGACTCCAAAAAGCACAACAAAGACCAAAACAGAAAAGAAGGAACTAAGAAGTAATGGAAATAATGCAAGGAGCAGAAGAAAACTTCAAAAAGAATTAGCATTAATAACTTCAAAGAAAGAAGAAATGATAGCGTATCCATGAAACAAGAACACTCAGAGAAAAAGGACTCTTGGGCATAAAAAATGTGAGAACAGAAACAAAACATTCAACAGAAGGATTGGAATATAAAGTCAAAGAAATCTCACAAGAGACTAGCACAAAAAGAATGATAGACAATAAGGGAGAAAATACAAGAAATTTAGGGAATAAATCCAGGAGATCTACTCAAAGGCATTTCTTCAGCATTTCTTGCCCTCTTCTAACCTGAAGCACCAATTTTTCCATGCTATGGGATCAGTACTATTAGCACACAAACATATTCTTATTTCTCCCATCTTATTCACACAAACAAACACGTTTCTGCCCTCCCTTCTCCCTCCAGCTAGTCACACTTCTCTCAGTTCCCCTTTATAGCAAAAACTCCTGCAAGGAGCTGCCTACATTTGCTGTCTTTGACTGCTCTCTTCCTATTCTCTTTAAGCCTTTTTATTATGGAACATTTCAAACATATCCAAAAGCAGACGGAATAGTTTAATGCATCCTACACCCAGCTTCAACAATAATCAACTCATAGCCAATCTATAACCTCATTCCTCCTGTATTATTCTGAAGCAAATCATAACATCATATCCTATCACCCATAAATATTTTAGTATTTGTCTTTAAAAGATAATTAAAAAAAAAAAAAACCCACAATACCATTATCACACTAAAGTAATCACTATTTCCTTAATATCATCAAATATGCAGTTTTCTGTCATATTTTTTTTAGTTTGTTTGAATCGAGACCCAAATAAAGTCCACACACTGCAATTTGTTAAAATGTCTTTTAAAGGTCTCTTTTAATCCATAGATTCTCTCTCCCACCCCTCTTTCTTGATAACAGCTTTATTGAAATATAATTCACATACCACATAATTCACAAATTTAAAGTGAATTACATTAGGTTCAATGGTTTTTTACATTCCAAGTTGTGCAACCACCACCACAATCAATTTTAGAACATTTTCATACTCTTAAAAGAAACTTGTACTCTTTAGCAACCACACCCTCATTCCACTTGCTCCTCACCCCCCATTCACCCTAGACAACCACTAATCTACTCTCTTCTTCTGTTGATTTGCCTATTCTGGACATTTCATATAAATGGAATCATATAATTTGTGGTCATTTATTACTAGCTTCTTTCACTTAGCATGTTTTCAAGGTACGTCCATGTTGTAGCATGTTATCAGTACTTCATTCCTTTTATGGCTGAATAATATGCCATTATTATTAAATATACCACATTTTATTTATCTACTCATCAGGAGATGGGCCCATTTCTACTTTTACCCCTTAGAATTAATTTGTTGTAGAAATCAGTTCATTTGCCCTATAGAGGCTCCTATGGTTTGGATTTTAATTGCATCCCCTTGGTGTAGTTTAATATATATGCTCCTATGCCCTCTGTCTTTCCTGTGAATTAGTAGTTGGATCCAGAAATTGTTATTTTTTCATGATTTTTTCTAAATTTTACTCCCCTCCCGGCCCCCAGCAAGATCATTTCACAGACACTTTTACAGGTGCTTTTACATCAGGGAGCACATGGTATCTGGGTATCTCTCTGCGATGTCAGCAACCACTGATGCTCAACGCCTAGACCCATTCTCTTCAAACCCATTCCAATCAGGCCTTTGCACGTCAAGGTCACCAATAACTGCCACATGGCTATATGCAATGGCCAATTCTCAGTCTTCATCTTACTTAACCTATCAGCAGCATCTGACCAAGTTGACTCCTTTCTCTTAAAACATGTTCTTCACTTGATTTCCAGGACACCACTGCTTGTTTTCCTCCTCTGTAGCTGCTCCTTCTGTCTCTTTGCTGGTTCTTTTACTTCTAACCTCTTAATGTTATTGAGCCCCAGGGTTCAGTCCTTGGTCCTCTTCTCTAAACTCACCCCTTTGGTGATCTCCCTCATGGCTTTAAATACCATTTATAGGCTAATAACTCCCAAATTAAAAAATTCCAGTCTGACAAAGTTGACTTCAAGATAAAAAAGGTAATGAGAGACAAAGAAGGGCAATATATAATGATAAAAGGGACACTCCACCAAGAAGACATATCACTTTTAAACATATATGCACCCAATACAGGAGCACCGAGGTACATAAAGTAACTATTAACAAACCTAAAAGGAGATATTAACAACAACACAATAATAGTAGGGGATCTTAACACACCATTCTCATCAATGGACAGATCATCCAGACAGAAAATAAATGAGGAAATAATGGACCTAAATGACAAACTAGATGAGATGGACTTAATAGACATATACAGAGCACTCCACCCAAACACAGCAGATTACACATTCTTCTCAAGCACGCATGGAACATTCTCAGGAATAGAACATATGTTCGGAAATAAGGCATGCTTATATAAATTTAAGAAGACTGAAACCAGAACAAGCATCTTTTTAGACCATAATGCCATGAAGTTAGAAATCAACTACAAGGAAAAAACCGGGAAAGTGACAAAGCTGTGGAGACTCAACAACATGCTACTAAACAAACATCATTGATGAAATTAAAAGAGAAATCAAAGCATATCTGGAGACAAATGAAAAATGAAAATACACTGTACCAACTCATATGAGATGCAGCAAAAGCAGTCCTGAGAGGGAAAGTCATAGCAATACAGACCCACCTTAACAAATAAGAAAAGGCCCAGATAAGCAACCTCAAACTACACCTAACATAATTAGAAAAAGAAGAACAAACAAAGCCTGAAGTCAGCAGAAGGAGGGAAACAATAAAAATCAGAGCAGAAATAAATGAAATTGAAATTAAAAAAAAAAACAGTAGAAAGGATCAATGAAACAAAGAGCTGGTTCTTTGAGAAGATAAACAAAATTGACAAACCCTTAGCCAGACTCACCAAGAAAAAAAGAGAGAAGGCTCAAAGAAATAAAATTAGAAATGAAAAAGGAGAAATTACAACAGATACCACAGCAATACAAAAGATTATAAGAGAATACTATGAAAAACTATATTCCAACAAATTGGACAATATAGAAGAAATGGATAAATTCCTAGACTAATACAATCTCCCAAAACTGAATCAAGAAGAAAAAGAGAACCTGAATAGACCAATCACAAGTAAAGAGATTGAAACAGTAATCAGAAACCTCCCAAAAAATAAAAGTCCAGGACCAGATGGCTTCTCTGGAGAATTTTACTAAACATTCAAAGAAGACTTAATATCTATCCTTCTCAAACTATTCCAAAAAATAAAGGAAGATGCAACACTTCCCAACACATTCTATGAGGCCAACATCACCCTGATACCAAAGCCAGGCAAAGACAACACTAACAAGGAAAACTACAGACCAATATCCCTGATGAACATAGATGCAAAAATCCTCAACAAAATATTGGCAAACCTAATACAGCAACACATTAAAAAGATCATATACCATGATCAAGTGGGATTTATACCAGGGACACAGGGATGGTTCAACATCCGCAAATCAATCAATGTGATACACCACATTAACAAAACGAGGAATAAAAACCATATGATCATCTCAATAGATGCAGAGAAGGCTTTTGACAAGATCCAACATCCATTTATGATAAAAACTCTCAACAAAATGAGTATAGAAGGAAAGTACCTTAACATAATAAAGGCCATATATGACAAACCCACAGCCAACATCATACTCAATGGGGAAAAACTGAAAGCCATTCCTCCGAAAACAGGAACAAGACAAGGGTGCCCACTCTCGCCACTCTTATTCAACACAGTACTGGAGGTTCTGGCCAGAGCAATTAGGCAAGAAAAAGGAATAAAAGGAATCCCAATAGGCAACGAAGAAGTGAAACTCCCACTGTCTGCAGATGACATGATCTTATATATAGAAAACCCTAAAGAATCCACTGGAAAACTATTAGAAATAATCAACAACTACAGCCAAGTGGCAGGGTACAAAATCAACTTACAGAAATCAGTTGCATTTCTATATACCAACAATGAACTAACAGAAAGAAAACTCAAGAAGACAATCCCATTTACAATTGCAACAAAAAGAATAAAATATCTAGGAGTAAATTTAACCAAGGAAGTGAAAGTCCAATACAATGAAAACTATAAGACATTATTGAGTGAAATCAATGATGACATAAAGAAATGGAAAAATATTCCATGCACTTTGATTGGAAGAATAAACATAGTTAAAATGTCCATACTACCTAAAGCAATCTACAGATTCAATGCAATCCCAATCAGAATACCAAGGACATTCTTCACAGAAATAGAACAAAGAATACTAACACTCATATGGGGCAACAAAAGACTCTGTATAGCTAAAGCAATCCTGAAAAAGAAGTACAAGACTGGAGGCATCACAATCCCTGACTTCAAAACATACTACAAAGCGATAGTAATTAAAACAGCATGGTACTGGTACAAAAACAGACACACAGATCAATGGAACAGAATTGAAAGTCCAGAAATAAAACCTCAGATCTACGGGCAGCTAATCTTTGACAAAGGAGCTAAGGACATAGAGTGGAGAAAGGAAAGTCTCTTCAATAAATGGTGCTGGGAAAACTGGACAGCCACTTGCAAAAGAAAGAAAGTAGACCACCTTCTTTTGCCATACACAGAAATTAACTCAAAATGGATCAAAGACCTGAAGGTGAGACCTGAAACTATAAAACTCCTGGAGGAAAATATGGATAGTACACTACTCGCCATCAGCCGTAAAGGGATCTTCTTGAATTCCATGTCTACTCAGACAATGGAAACAAAAGAAAAAATAAACAAGTGGGACTTCATCAGATTAAAGAGCTTCTACGAGGCAAATGGAACCAGGATAAAAATGAATAGGGAACCCAACAGCTGGGAAAAAATATTTGCAAACCATATATCTGACAAAGGATTAATCTCCATAATATATAAAGAACTCACACAACTGAACAACAAAAAAAACAAACAACCCAATCAAAAAATGGGCAGAGGAAATGAACAGACACTTCGCCAAAGAAGATATACAGATGGCCAATAGGCAGATGAAAAGATGCTCAACATCACTAGTCATCAGGGAAATGCAAATCAAAACGACACTAAGATATCACCTTACACCTGTTAGACTGGCTATAATCACCAAGACAAAAAGCAACAAATGCCGGAGAGGCTGTGGAGAAATGGGAACCCTAATCCACTGCTGGTGGGAATGCAAACTGGTGCAGCCTCTATGGAAAACAGTATGGAGATTCCTCAAAAAATTAAAAATAGAAATACCTTATGATCCAGCTATCCCACTACTGGGAATCTACCCAACGAACCTGAAATCAACAATCCAAAGAGGCTTATGCACTCCTATGTTCATCGCAGCATTATTCACTATAGCCAAGACATGGAAGCAACCCAAGTGTCCCTCGACTGATGACTGGATAAAGAAGATGTGGTATATGTATACCATGGAATACTACTCAGCCATAAAGAAAGACAAAATCGTCCCATTTGCAACAACATGGATGGACCTGGAGGGTATTATGTTAAGTGAAATAAGCCAGAAAGAGAAAGACAAACAGTGCATGATTTCACTCATATGTGGAAGATAAACCAAAACACACACAAATAGAACTGTTTGGTGGTACCAGGGGCTAGGGGGGTGTGGGGTGGGCACAAAGGGTGGAGGAATGCACTTATATGGTGACTGATAAACAATAATGTACAACAAAAATTTCACAATAAAAAAAAATTCCAGTCTGAAGCTCTTTCATGAATTCCAGACATATATATCCAATTGCCAATTTGATATCTCCACTTGGATATCTCAGAATGTCAGATGTCTCAGAATTTAACATGATCAAAACTGAACTCCTAGGGGCTGGCCTGGTGGCATAGTGATTAAGTTCATGCGCTCCGCTTTGGTGGCTTGGGGTTTGCGGACCTACGCAGTGCTCATCAAACCATGCTGAGGTGGCATCCCACATACAAAAAATAGAGGAAGACTGGCATAGATGTTAGCTCAGGGCCACTCTTCCTCAAGCAAAAAGAGGAAGATTGGCAACAGATGTTAGCTCAAGGCCAATCTTCCTCACCAGTATATGTATAAAACATCAAGTCACAAAGAAAATCATAAAAAAAAACTGAACTCCTTATCTTCCCCCAAATCTACTCCTCCTATAGTCTTCCTCATCTACATCCTTCCAGCTGTTCAGGCCAAAAATCTTGAAGTTATCCTTGATGCCTCTCTTCCCTTCACATCCACAGTGAAAATCTTGTTAGGTCTACCTTCAAAAATATCCAGAATCTGATCACTTCTCACTACCTCCATAGCTACAATCCTGGTCTAAGCCACCATCACCTCTTACCTGGATTATTGCAACTGCCTCTTTATAGGTGTCTCTGCCTCTTCTCTTAACCTCCTACAGTCTACTCTCAACACAGCAGCTAGAGCAATACTGTTAACAGTTAAAACAGATCGACGGCTTTCCATTATACTCCAAGTAAATGCCACAGTCCTTACAATGGCCTGCAAGACCCTCCAAAATCTCCCATAGCTTTATTTACCACTACTTTCTCCCTTGCTCACTCCAGTCCAGCCACCTTAGCGTCCTTTGTTGTTCCTCTATCATGCATGACAAGCTTCTGTCTCAGAGCCTTTGCACTTGTTTTTCTTTCTTCCTGGAATGTTCTTACTCTGGATTGTTCCAGTTTGCTTCCTCACCTCTTTTGGGTCTCTGCTCAAAAAGATCTTCTCAGAAAGGCCTTCCTTTACTACTCTATAAAAGTGCAGCCCATCCCATCTTCACCCCCAGCACTCTCTATTTCCCTCTTCTGCTTTACTTTTCTCCAAAGCACTTATCACCTTCCAACATACTACTTGATGTACTTTTTGAGTTGCCTGTTGCCTTCTATGAGAATTTAAATTCCAGAAATACAGAGAGGCTTTTTGTCTGATTGTTCACTGTTGTATCCCTAGAACTAAAACAGTGGGAGGTGCACAACAATCTTTAACATGTCAGCTCTCTTCTACCTATTTAGTAGTGACTCCACCTCTAGGAATGCTGCAGATAAACTATGTAAGAAAACAGGTAGTTGTCTGGATGAAAACTCTGAAGCAGAAAGTTATTTGTGTAAAGCAAGACAGACGGTATAAATATACCTCTGTTAACTGCTAAAATCATGACAGAGAAGGGTGTGAACTAAAAGTTACATTTAAGTTGGCAGCTAAGATAATGGTAAAAGGAAAAAATTATCTGTAATAATACATAATAAGACATAAGTCAAGGCAAGTGGCCCAGATCACCATGACGGGTGTGGAGATCCCAAAATCAGATGAAGAGTAAAGGACCATCACCCTAGCAATGTATGCAGGGTCCTGGCTAACAGTTTCTACATGGGACCACAGCCAAGTGGAAGGGTAACACCTGAAGCTAGCCCTCTACCAGGGGCGAGAACTCCACAAACTGCTTCTATTATCCTACTTAAAATTCCTACTTTCTATTCACAGGCTGGAGAGAAAAGATGCTGATACTCAGAATTGACATCATCACTTGATATTGGGCCAAGAACCAAAAGATAGGTAGAATGCCCCCTCCCACCTCTTCCCTATCTCCTTTTTTGTTCTTAGGGTAAGAAGAGGCTGGGGAAGGGGGAGCCAGGTGGAAGTATAAAATATCTTCTAAAGATGTCCTGCCTCTGTCTGTTCCTCTAGAGGAAGCTTAGCAAACTTAATTATGGTTTTTAAAATTCAAAACCAATATTTGAATATTTTTGTCCTTATATATAAATACTTGTACATATACATTAAGGAATAAACCTTAATGACTGCTATCAATTTAAAAATAAAAAATAGCATGTAACAGATATTCTACAATTACATATGATGTAAAATAACATAGTGTTTTTAAAAAATGATATATAATGTTACAACATAGACCTGGGTCACAGTCTTCTAGGGCTCCCCAAAACTTCCTCCACAATTAAGGATAACTACTCTATCACAAGAAAATCAAGAAGGCTAGAAGATATGATTAGACAACCAAAAGATGCTTTATTTAGAAAACTGTCACTTTGTCTTTAGAAGTTAGCTGCTTTTCAACCAAAGACTATGTGGCAATTTTATTGGGAAAAAGAAGTATATTTTTCAAAGAAATAAGTTTATATATACTAGTGTGTTTTATTAATATTGAAAATTGCACTGCTGGGTATTTATCCAAAGAACATGAAAACACAAATGTGTAAAGATATATTTACCCCTATGTTCACTGTAGCATTATTCACAATGGCCAAGACTTGGGAACAACCTAAGTGCCCATCAAGGAATGAAAGGATAAAGAAGATGTGGTATATATACACATTGGAAGACTACTCAACTATAAAAAAAGATGAAATCTTGCCATTTGTGACAACATGGATGGACCTTGAGGGTATTATGCTAAGTGCAATAAGTCAGAGGGAGAAAGTCAAATACCCTATGATCTCACTCATAAATAGAAGATAAAAACAACAACACACACACAGAGACAGAGATTAGATTGGTGGTTACCAGGGGGGAAGAGGGGAGGGAGGAAGGCGAAAGGGCTGACTGGGGACATGTGTACCGTGACAGATGGTAATTAGACTTTGGGTGGTGAACATCATGTAGTCCACAAAGAAATCGAAATATAATGATGTACACCTGAAATTTATATAATGTTATAAACCAATGTTACCTCAATAAAAAAAGAAAATTGCTTCAGCTACTTTGATTTCGACCATTCTTGCTTTGACAAAAGCATCCAAAGCTACCCCGCTGGACTGGAGAAGAGTCAACTCCCAACCACGACACAGACATCTTATTCCAAGTAGCTTTAGTAAATTGAAAACCACCACCACCAAAAAAAAAAAACCCACCCAGTCCCGTCTGGTATCAGGTGTCACATCTGAAGTAATTATCAAAATAATCCGCAGCTTTAAAATACAAAATGCCTATCTGCTTTCTAAAAAATGATAAAATACACCAATCTTGAACTGTGAAGATTATAAATTAAGTTAAAAGCAAATAAATTCGCCTTTTAAGAAGCATACAATTAAAGGTAGTGGTTCCTCTCTGCAAACCAAAGCCTCCGAAATGGTAATGGAATTCTATTCACCTCCCCCGAGGGAGCGCGGTGCTGGGCTTCGGGCTTCTCTGGACGTTTTCACACAGTATTTGTCGTGGAGCCCACTCACCCGACCCTTCCTGCCCTCCCGCGGTCGGGTACCGAGCTGTGCGAGGCATACGAAACTGAGGAGGACGCAACCCCCGGGCCCGGGGGGGAAGGGCGAAGACGGACGGACGCCTGCACGGCGACAGGAGTGGAGGGCGACGGCCCCAGACCGAGAATTAAGGACAAGCCCTTCTTGGTGTTTATAGAAACTGAGGCGAAATCTACACTGCCCCACGGACTCCAAACTCTACCCGGCGCGGAGGGAGGGCGGCAGGTGGCAGGCGGCCTCCGCTCTGCGCCTCTGTTGACTGTCGCCGCCCCCTACCTTCCCCGCCCTCGCATCGGGGGTCCCGGACCCGGCGACAGGCCCCTCGGGCCCCGAACGGCACCCGAGCTTGCGGCCCGCCCGGAGGCTCGCGGGGTGGGGCGGGCCGGGGCCCGCGGGCGCGGCAGGGAGCGGCGGGCGCGCCGCGGCCTCACCTTGGACACCATCTTCTTGAGCTGGCTCTCCGACGCCGCCATGGCGGCCGCCTCGCGACTCCCGTCCGCGCAGGCAGAGGGTCAGCCGCTCCCGGGCTGCCCCAGGCCGCCCCGCACAGCCTCACACCCAGTAGCCAGCCCCCCACCCCCCGCCTCTAGCGACAGGAAGTCGGCCGCCACGACATCGCTTCCGCTTCCCTTCCGTCACTTCCGGGAGAAGCGACAAAGGCCGGGCGGGTTCCCACCGGCCGGCTCCTGGGGCGTGGTACTCCGCGGGCGGGTCGGGTCTGATGATGAGGGCGAGCCTGTGCGAGGGTCGGAACGCTGGGCCGCGCTAAGGCCGCAGGTGCTTCCCAGTTGTCCGTAGACTAAGGGAGCAGGTGCAGGGAGGGGAAGCAGTACGAAGGTCTCGCGAGTGAGCTTTCATGACTGATTCATCAAGTGGGCGGGCACTGGACTGGGAGGCCGAAGACTCTTCTGCCACTGACTTGTCCTAGGGATAGAAGCAGGCAAGGGCACTTCCAGCTCGGACTTAGTGTTTTCCAACCCTAAGATGAGAGGCTTGCGGTAGATGATTCCCAGGGTCTCTCTGATGATCAAGTTGTTTTTTGTTTTGTTTTTGTGTTTTTTTAAGCTTAAAAGTTCTTCATACTACATTCACAAGGGCAAAGTGCACAGCTCTCGTTTCACAGGAAGCCAGGCAGTCATTTCTTCTCCAGGAAACCATTCCCCTAAGTCAGAACTTCTCCTCTGCACCCAGGCATGAGTGATAATACAGGCTGCATTCTACCTTGCACTATGTGTGCTAGCCTGTCCACCAACCAAGTCCCAGTCTTTGAGGGCAGGCTCATCCTCATTGCCTCCCACAATGCAAGAGTCAGTACTCGATCTTAACTGAATTTCTACTACCCATGAAAGTTCTTCATGGTAATTTTTTTTTTTTTTTTTGTGAGGAAGATCAGTCCTGAGCTAACATCCATGCTAATCCTCCTCTTTTTGCTGAGGAAGACCGGCTGTGAGCTAACATCTATTGCCAATCTTCCTCCTTTTTTTTTCCCCAAAGCCCCAGTAGATAGTTGTGTGTCATGGTTGCACATCCTTCTAGTTGCTGTACGTGGGATGCGGCCAGAGCATGGCCGGAGAAGCCAGGCGTCTGTGCGCTCCGGGGATCCGAACCCGGCTGCCAATAGTGGAGTGCGCGCACTTAACCGCAAAGCCACGGGGCGGCCCTTCGTGGTCATTTATATTAGTCATTATTATTGCACACACCACCCGTTCTGTTAAATACAGTGTCATTCAATGTGTTGTAAAGCTTGGGTTTGATGATGTGAAGTATGATGATTTGGATGATTTTTGCGTAGCGCTAACAAGGAACAGGCTGTGGAATTCATTCCCTTCTAAACTGGCATCTAAGTGAAGGTCACATACACAAAGAAGGCCTAACAAACCATGTGGAAGTATCATTATACATTGTTGCCCATACACACAAAAAATAAAGCCTATGCCAATAGGCATCACTCTTTTGGATATGGACACCACATGTTAGTTAAGCATACAGCTCCAGTCAAATCAAACTACAGGGCAATCTATCCTTTCACTGCACCTTTTATGTCACTTAAAAGCAATGTGCTTTTCAAACTATTCTTAAAGCCACAGCTTCCTCAGGAGTACCTTCAAGTAGAGCAACTCTGCTTTTATCAATTGGGAGACTGCAGGTAATACATTGTTTAAAAAGTTTTCTTGCTAAAAATAATTTTTAAAAGTTTGAAAACACTTAGCAAAATCTAGTCTCTTCATTTTGCACTTAAGCCACTTAAAATAAATAAATACCCTGGGTACTGTATGAATTATATGAAAGAATCTTTCTCCTCAATCTGAATAATTTCCTTCAACTCAATAAATTAGGCATCTCCTGGTGATTTTAAAATCAAAGTTTATTTTATTCATTACCCTTGATATTTAAGGAGAACTACCATGTAAATTAGAAAATAAATATTTATCTCTGTGCTACAGCGTCAAAGAAGCATTTTAATCCAAGCCCCACTAAAAATCATACCAAGAAGAGACATTGCATGATTTTGGACAAATGAAAAAGTAAAAGTTAATAGAAACATAATGAATGTCAAATTATAACCAAATCATAGCGGGGTGGTGGTGGCACTGATTTTTGACTTACATATGGAATTTACAACATGATTGATAATACTCAACACTCAAGGAAGTACCTGATAGAATTACTTCTATATTGTGGGCTTCAAGGGCAAGGACTATTACTCATCTTTGAATACTCAGATTCTAACACAGTATTTGGAATAACATCAGATGCTCAATACGTATTTGTTGTGTTGACGTGTTCCTTGTATAATTAATGTAGTGAATTCTTGGTAATTCATCTATTATACAATATCTTGCTGTTAGGTTATTGTTCAGGAGCATATTAGAAATTAGATAGTAGAAATTATCTAATTTCTAAATAGGTATCTGATATTAGAAAAGTGTAGTTTAAAAAACACAAGAAATGGTTCTTTCAGTTTTACTTTCCTATTTCACACAAAAGGACAGCGAGGACACACTGTTAAGTAACACCAACATAATCTACTAGTGTAGTGAAATTACACAGAACTAATGCTTCTCTCTTCAAATGTCCAAGTGTTTATCCTAGTTAATTCTAGTGGGAATCTTTCCAAGTATATTAAATACTTTTCTACTTTCTTAAACGTGGGACACTGAATATAATTTCACCTTTTCTTTATGATTTAAGCTCATCATTATAAGCATCCATTATTATACTAAATCAGTATTAGTTGGACGGTTTCCTCTCTCCCTAGACTATAGACCAGCTGGCTCCTGTCTCTCTGACCAGGCTTGTATCCACCTATTATATGCTTCCAAAGCACCTGGGACTTATTCACAGTACTTATTACACTTGCAATTATACATTTATTTGTGAGATCTGATTACTATGTTTCCCATACTAGATTATAAGGACCATGAGGGCTTGTACTTAGTCCAGGTTTGCTCACCACTCTGTCTGCAGTGCCTAATACAGTGCCTGCTGTGTAGGCTCCCAGTCACTGCTATCTGAATGACTAAATAAATAAACACCACCTCAGTGCATATCCCTCTCTATTTGCTGAGGGCAAGTCTGGGAAGTCAGGAAATCAATCTTTCTACACACTATGTTAAAAGAAAACGTGAGCTCCTACATGAGAATGGAAGTGTACAGACCCCAGCTTTAGGGTCTTGTGGTAACTATTTTGGCTATTGGGCCTTTTTCCCCTTCTAGTGCTTAGAAAAAGGAGAGGTTGTATGGATAACTGCCCCTTAGCCATGAGATCTTGGGCACTAAACCTCAATTTCCTCCTCTACAAAATGCTGATAATAGTCTGTACCTCAGTGGGTTACTGTGAAGATTCAATAAAATAAAGTGCTCATCACACCCCCTGAAATATAAGAAGTGTTGACATTAGTTGTTACTATTAGTTGCATGTCACATTAGTAATAATATGCTATCTATAACATATGAAGATATTATTATTGACCCATCACCAAAGCATATGTTCTCTGAATCATTCCTTCAGGAGTTGTTAAACCATTTGCTCAGAACAATCAGTCCTTCCAACCTGTCCTCCTTAAGACCAATGGCTCTTACGAAAGCCTCGTATTTTAGCTTTAAAGTAAACTGCTTGGCTTTCATTCATAATCTATTTCCACTAAAAATACACATTTCTCTACAGTTCTACTAATATTACAATGAGTTTATGAGATGTTGGAGATCTTATATAGCTCAGGAAGAGGTTACAGAAAATTTCGGAAAGAATAGTCCCACTGGAAATTAAACTATACTTTTTCTTCATATATTAAAAAATTTCACCTTCCCTTTTATAATTTTGAAGTACATGTAAAATTCTTTTCCTTTTCGGTAGCTAATTAATTTGAAGAGGGGAAACAAAATGCTTTACCATTACTATCAACTGTATTTTAAAGAAGAAACATTAATACCTTAAACTGTGAATCATTTGAATGTACACCTAGCACAGATTTTGTAAATCCATACTGGGCCTTCAGCTTATCATATTTATTATAACAGTCAAAGAATTTTCTTTTAAAAATATACTACTTTCAAAATATTCCCAAAGTGCTGAATGTGCTTTTAGTTGAGGATGCATAGTTTTAAGTGATGCATATTGCGGATGACTGTTTACCTCTGCTGTAGGTTTAAAGAACGGTACAGATATCTCAAGAACAACAAAGAAAATTAGATTTTGTTGCTCCTAATCTAACTTCCTAAGAATTCAAATTACACAGCTAACCAAGAAACCATCTACCTTAACCAAGCAGTTTGTAAGGATAAATAATAAGATAGAGAAGTTTTAACCCTCTATATGTTGGCAAAATTAAATAACCTTTCCTTTCAGGTAACTGAACTTTGGGATCAAAGCTTTAGCTGTCGCTGGAGACCATGGATTGATGATGCGCTGCTCTGGAGCTTCTCAGTCACTGTATCTTCTTTCACTGTGGTTTTGATGACTTCCGATACCCCACTGGTTCCAAGGATGCAAGGCAAACTTAAAAACACTTCACTATTTATATCATAATATCCCTAAAATGAAAAAATAGGGATTATAATAGAGCTGAATCACTGCAAAAAAACATACATATGGATACTTTCTTGCTTTTCTACTCCTAGTACAAAGTGATACAAGTTGAACTTGAAAAAAAAATTTTTGTTCATTTATTTTCTAAACTCAAATTATTGTTTCAGAAAATTTTCGCGAGATGGGAGGAACTTGGTCAAAGACACCCACTTTGCGGGGAGGTAGGCTAGGCCCCTGCAATTTGGGTAGCAGGTGAGGGACTAAGAAAAAAGACTGTCAGAGTGGATTCCCTGGAGAGGGGCACAGCATGGGCTCTGGGCACAAATACAGACACCTGTTTTAAGTTTTCCTTTCCATGTTTTATTTCCCTCCTGGTGTTTCTAAGTTTTCAAGAGAATGTGGTTAAGCATTTGTGCCTCATCTTAGCTCTGCTTTAGGAACTTCATGCTTGGCATAAAGTGGAAAAGTACAAACTGAACTGGAGAAGCAGACTGACGACCAGCTAAGACCAGCTAGCACAGCAGTCTGGGGTCACCTGGCTGGCTGAGGTGATAAATGACAACCAGAAGTAGTTTATGGAATATATAAACATTTCTTGGGGATTCCCCAAAATTACACAGCAGTAAGGGGCAACCTAGTAGAAATCCAGACTTCCCACAGCCAAGCAGGAGAGGGCTAAGACCAAACTGTCTCCTCGCATGTGTACTCTAAAAGCTGGTGCTATGGAAGACACTTGGGTTACAGCATGAACTGCACTTTTTCTGGTTAATAATATAGAAGTTTAAAAATATGATGAGAGAATGAGAATAGTAATTACCTTTGCTAAAATTGATACAGAATGCACTTTCTTTTTATTGTTTACAATACTGTCAACCAGGTCAGCTACCGATAGCCCGACAGACCAAGATCTTTGACCTTTTACCTGTAACAGTTCCATAGCTCTAGGTTACCAAAAAAAAAAAAAAAAAAAAAAAAAATCATCTCAGAAAATGCACAAAATATGCACATTTAGTTTTACATTCTATTTAAGATATTAATTAGATATTTTTATGACAGAAACAAGTTATACAGCAATTATTATTAGCAATTAAATATAAGCATACAGATAATCTAATGATGAAGCTCTTCTTAAATATCAGACAGGCAGTTCACAGACAGAAAATATAAATGGCCTAATAACATAAAAAGATGCTTAGGGGGGCCGGCCCCGTGGCTTAGTGGTTAAGTGCGTGCGCTCCGCTACCGGTGGCCCGGGTTCGGATCCCAGGAGTGCACCGACGCACCGCTTCTCCGGCCACGCTGAGGCCGCGTCCCACATACAGCAACTAGAAAGATGTGCAACTACGACATACAACTATCTACTGGGGCTTTGGGGGAAAAAAAGGAGGAGGATTGGCAATAGATGTTAGCTCAGAGCCGGTCTTCCTCAGCAAAAAAGAGGAGGATTAGCACGGATGTTAGCTCAGGGCTGATCTTCTTCACACACACACACACAAAATGCTTACCACCACTAAATTTAACTAAATATGAGTTAAAACAATAAATACACCAGTTTTGCCTATCAAAACTGGCAAAGATTAAAGAGATTGGTAACTACTTTTGGAGAAGCTACAGGGAAACAGGCGTTCCTATAACTGCTGCTGAGAGTGTAAAGTGATACAATCTTTTAAGAGGAAGATTTGGCAACAAGTGATCTACAAATTTCTTTTCTAGAAGTTTATCCTACAGCAATATGCTCAAGTGTGCAAAGATATACCTAATAAGCATGTTTGCCTCGTTTGAGACCACAAAAATTTCAGAAACAACTCATCAAAAGAGAACTGGTTACATAAATTACTATCCAAATAGCGTCACATAGCTCTTGAGAAGAATAAGGTAGATTTATATGTCCAATATGGGGAAATGCCCAAGATTTATTATTAAGGAAACAAAGCAAGTTGCAAGATAATATGAATAGCATAAACCTATCATTATAAAGATAATAATGATAATGTTTGCAGAAGCATTGAAAAAATTGGACACGTGGACACTAAGCTGTTAACAATGGCTGACACTGGAGAATGGGATTACTCCCAGCTTTTCACTTTATAGATATCTGCAGTATTTAAAGGTTTATAATAGCATACATTCTTTTTGTAAATAATAAAAAAGATATAAACAAACGTTTGAATTTTTTTCCTTTTAAAAACAATAAATGCAGGATTATATAGAGAATCAGATTAGAATGGATTATACAACACACTACTCTTCTCAGTGAGAGAATATTCTTTCTAGTTGTTATATTCTGAAAACTATAAAGCAAAGGTTAATTTAAAAAGCTAAAACTCTCCACCACTCAGACTGCAGGAAAGTATGTTATGTGATGGTGAAACAAGAATTTGCATGAAAATATATAGTGTGTAGAGTCCAATTTATAGGGCACAGACCCTGCAAGGCCTCTGAATAAAGGCAAAAGATACAAGGATCAGTGCATTACACTTTGTTTTTTCTGAACTATAATATGGCTTATCCATTCATATTAGACTAACTTCCAAATGTATTTATGTCTGACTAATACATATTAATTTTTAAGTGGTATGAACAAATTCTTTTCTACATTAAGAAAATTCTTAATATCTTCAGATGTTTAGATAAGAGCAGTAAATCACTGTCTACAAATAAGGAACTTGTTCCGTCCTTTCAGTGTCAACTGTGTATCTGAAATAAAGTTTGCAAAGCACTCTTGGATCTACTTTCAGATAAGAAATCAAAGACTAGAAAACATTGCTCCCTTGTACTTTTGGATTTGTCCATACTTGCTCGTTTTGTTTGCAGATGCCTGGTAAGTTCATGCTGTGTAAATAGCTGTTGTGTTAGCTATGAAGTACATGATTTTTGGTTGGATAAATGCAAACCTACACTCAGTGTTACCTGTTGGACAGCTGCATCTGAGAGTTATGACTCATTCCGTCTTCTTGGCCACCCCATGTGGGCACTAAAAATTAAATGAAAAATTAATTATATTTTGTGACCAACTCTCAGGATTATTGATCATTTGCAGGCAAGTGTATCTGTATTAAACTTTACATAAACATTTCCCACCTGCTACCAATAGTAACATTTTTCCACCGATGGCACCGAATGTGCTGTACTGACTGCCTGGGGTGAGAAAGACTGAGCTTCAATCACCCAGAAAACATGATCCCCAAAGTCTATTTGCAGCCTCCTTACCTGTTTTCTCTCGTCAACAACAGCTCTACCAGAGCCACTTTACTTCCAAGGAGAAAGCTTTCTTTCCCCAGCAGGCTGTGTCTAATAGGCTCCCAAGAGCTGCAAGCATTTGTTCCATTGGGAAACACACTGATATTAATTTCTTTCACTGGGTAGGGAATAATTTGGTCACCTATTTTGGGCTAGATTTCCATAGCTGTTAGAGAGGGTCCTGTTTTCTAAGAGGATCTTTTGGGTTACCATTTCCTCTCACCACCATTTATAAAAACAATTCAAAAATTCAAAGCTGTGCACATGATCTGGATATTTATACCACACTTTAATATTAAATAGAAATTGCCAGAAACATTTTGAAACTTTTCTAATGTTCACCTGTTTCTCATCTGTGTGAAGACATTCTTTTATACAAATTCATATTTGGGTAGGCAGAAAAAAAAATACATTCAGATATATAAGACTGTTTATGTTGAAGATATAAGTTTTCTAAACTGCATTGAAAATTAGGCCATTTAGTGATGTGTCAGCAACAAAGGACACTGTATGTATCCAGATGCCTCCCTCCCTCAAACTGATCATAAGCTCCCAGGGGGCAGGGACCACGCGTTCTTTTGTGTCCTTGCCACATATTCTTTACCATGGTAAAGAACACACTGGAGATAATACACAACGGACCTCACACACAATACATAATTATATTTGGTAACAAAGAGGAAAACATACTTGCAACAGTTAAGTTGGAAAACATGGAAAATTTTTAAAAGTTTTTATGTTAAGTAAAAAAAAAGGCAAAACCAAAAATTGTCATATGAAAATTATAAATACATGTGGACAGATTAACGGATTTTTAAAAAATGTTTTACTTGGATAGATGGGTTATATATGAATTATTTTCTAAAAAAATTTTTCTACATTATTAGTATATTCACAATAAAGAGAAAATTGGGGGAAAATGTCTGCTAAATGAAATATAGCATTTACAGACCTTGGAAAGATGAATAAAAGGGGCAAGGTAGGGGGGCCAGCCCAGTGGTTAAGTTCACGCACTCTGCTTTGGCAGCCTGGGGTTTGCAGCTTCAGATCCCAGATGTGGACGTACACACCACTCATCAAGCCATGCTGTGGCGGTGTCCCACTTACAAAATAGAGGAAGACTGGCACAGATGTTAGCTCAATGACAGTCTTCCTCAAGCAAAAAGAGGAAGACTGGCAACAGATGTTAGCTCAGAGGCAATCTTCCTCACCAAAAAAAAGAAAAAAAAAAGAAAAAAAAAAAGAGGGGAAGATAGGTATAAAAGACAAAAAACATCTGAGAATTAATCACGAGTATATATATATATACATTTCACATTCTTTACCTTTCCTCTCTGAGTCCTGACTTACAAGAACCATGAGAAAAGAATGTTTGGAGAGAGGGAGAAAGCTTCACTATGTTCAAATTTGCTTGTGACACATCATGAGAATTTTCAATTAAGTTTAGATGGACCTAATTATTTCATTTTTTGTTCATTTACTGCCCAACCCTTCAACTTCCTAAAAGTATATCTATCCTAGTTTAAGTAGCCCTTTCAAATATCATATCTAATCAATCCTAATCTTTCTGGTTCCACTCCTCAAGAGCAGTAATCCTCTGGCCCCAAAAATTTTAATGAGAAATGACCACAGATAGCTCTTTTGCATTACATACAATACCTACCCCTTAGGTAAGACTGATGCCCAAAGCAGATGGTCTATATTCTGTTCTGAGGTCCAGCCCTTGGATTTCTAAAACATCATTTGAAGGAGTTACCTGCAGTTTATATAAGATTTCAATCTCACAGCTGAAAATAGCAGCTCCAAAGCATATGTTCTGCTGACTATCTAATTTGGTGGGGCATCATATGAATGACCTTTGGTCACAACAAGATGGTGTCAGGATCATTCATTCATCTCAAAACACATTTACTGAGGCCATTCCAAGCTCAAGGAGCTTACAGGCTGGTGGGGTGAACAGACAGGTAAATATGCAGTTATAACACAGTGTGATAATGCTTATAGAGGCGTGAACTTACTTAACCTGGAGAATTAGGGAAGGCTTCCTGGGAGAGGTGGCACTCAAGCCCAGTCTTGAAGGGTCACCAGGAGTTAGCCAAGTGAATGCATGTTCAGGGAAAGGAAGCATCAGGTGCAAAGGCAAGGAGGCATGAGAGTGCATGAACCACTCAGGAAACTGCAAGTTGACCAACTGACCAGCACAGAATGCCTGGCGGAATGGCAGGAGATGAAGCTGGGGAGGGAAGCAGGAAACAGATCCTAAAGGGTCTTTGTATGTCATGTGATTCCTCCCCCAGGCTGTGGCTATCATTTGTCTCTGACATACTTGAAGAGAATAATTCTACTTACACATCTGCTATTCTTATAAGTCTGATTCGAAATCCTCATGTTGTTTTTCAAAGCGTAGTCTTATGTGTCCTTTTGCCAATTTTCTATTCATCATCATCTTTCCGATCACTGTAGTAACAGCTACCATTTACTGAGTGTTTACTCTGTGCCAGACACTGAACTAAATGCTTTAGATAAAGTATCTAATTAAGTCACAGCAAGAAAAAGCACAGCTTTGGAGTCAGACCAGGATTCAGATCTCAGTTCTGCCCTTACTAGATGTGTAACTTTGGGCAAATTACTTAACCTCATTGGGTCTCAAGCTTCCCGGAAAACTACCACCTCCTTCACAGGGTGTTTGCAAAATTTAAATGAGATTTGCAAAGCATTTAATACACTAGTAGGCTCTCAATAAAAAATAATTATAATTGCTATTACTATGGTGGTGTCACTTAGGCAAAAATATAACCAGTTGGTTTCTACACATAAAACCAGCAGAGGGAGCCTCTAATCCATTTCTGGCTTCAGAGCCAAGGTAAGTATACATATCCATGGCTATAACTATCTCTGAAACAAAGCAGAAGACAGGATAATAAGTTATCTGATAGTGGTACTAGATGGGAGACAGGGAGCTGGGTTGGGGAGTACATAGGTAGCTTCAGTGGAATCGGATGATCTTAATTGAAATGTGGATCCATGAATGTTTGTTCTATTATTATGCTTTAAAACATACATATACACTATATGTATTATTTTGTGTGTGTCAAATATTACATAATACTATATATTTAAGTGACCCCAAATCACAGGCACCTACATCCCTCTATTTCTAGTTCCCGTTTGAGAGCTCAAGATAGAATTATTATATCCCTTTCTTGTGTTTGTATCCTCCTTCCCTCGAATCTCTCTCATAGCAAGTTAATACTGCCTTTTATTATAGTCGTTTCCTGTATCTAGACTCTAAGCTTCCTAAAGACATGGTCAGGTTCTTACACATCTATATAGCTCCAACAGCAGTCAGCACAGAAACTTTGGCTTATTTATCAAGTCACACCATCCTTTATTTTCTTTTTACAACTTGAGATATTAATACAACCATACTGTGAAATGTTCTTATTCATTCAAAAATTGTAACTTATGAGGGGGACTGGTTAAATAAATTTTGGTATATCTGGTACTTAAAAAGAATGAATGAGATCTACATATGTAATTATGTAATTATGCAATCATTTCTAAGTCATATTGGTAAGGGGGCAAGATGGAGAATGAATAATGTATAATGTATATTTCATATATATGCTTGTCTATGCACATATATTCTGGAAGGTTACACAAAAAACTGGTAACTGATTGCTTCTAGGGAGAGGGACTGCGTGTCTGGCATAGAAGGGAGACTTCTTTTTCACTGCACATCTTTTTGTACTATTTAATATTTTTGCAATGTGAATGTACAACTTTTTCAACTAAAAGAACAGCTTAATAATTTACACTTTCAATAAGGAAAAGGTGCACACACAAAATTCAAATTGGATCAGTATAAACAGCAGTTTAACAAAAGAATAAATGTCATGAGACAATATATAGTTAACTACCTTAGAGCTAGCAATAGCTTTTAGTTCAGGAGTGAAAAGGAGTGAAGCAGTGAATAAATCATTGTGGAGTGATGCGATCAGGAAAAGCTTCATAGTTAGGAGGGTTTGACCTTTACCTTGAAGGATGAGATCTGAATATTCTGAGAGAGAACGAGAAGGGATTATGGGGGAGGTAAATGCAGTAGCCAAGGTTTCTGTGGCTGAAGAAAGCTGTGGGGCAGGGCTGGGAGGCACAAGACCTAGGTTTTAGTCTTTCTTTGACCTTAAAAGCTCTTAGGCAGGTCACTTTTACCATCCCTGCATCCACTGCTGGCTCCTTAAAACAAAATGTAATCAATGATCCCTTGGGTCCCTTCCAGCTCTCTAACAACATTATTGCCTCCATAAATATAATTGGGAAGGAAGATCAGGGCTATATTTTGAGACTCCTTGAATGCCAAGCAAAGGAATTTAATGGTTCAGTCAGAGGAAGCCCGTGAAAGTCTTTGGTTAGAGGAAGCCAGTGAAAGTTTTTGAAAAGAGGAATAGGATTGAGGAAGATTGAATTAATATGTGAAAGCATGTACGTAAACACTAGGTAAGTTTTTGCTATATCATTACTAATTTGGCATCATTACAGGGTAAACTAGAGGGGGAAGAGCAAACTAACTGGGAGATAAGCAAAGATGAACATGGACCAGAACTCAAATGCTAGTAGTGAGTCAAATTTGGGGTCTTGGGTTTATTTGAATCCCTAGACATTCATTACTCTAATTCATCTGCTCCAAGTTCTAGTTTGCCGCCCTTTTCTAAGGTCCTATTGATAGTGTTTAGTGTCAGGGAGCATTTGAGCCTGAAAAGTACTTCTGCTCAAATCACACTGTCAGGTTTTGTAAAGATTTATTCTATAGCCTGACTCTTTCTAATATTGAACTTTCTAGGTAGCCAGTGCAGATTTATAAAGATTTAAAATACTGCTATATTTTATTAAAATAATTTTCTTAAAAATTATACAAATAGTACACATCCATAATGACAAAAGTAGAAAACACAGAAAAATACAAATTTTTAAAAATTATCTCCAACCCAGACATAACCACTGTTAATGTTTTGTTTTAATGGCATGAAAGCATATAGGAAGCTTTAAACTCTAAGAAAACAGTTTTGAGAAGGTGATTTGCTTTATGGCACTACTGTTTAACTTCTCTTTAACTTTCAATGTGCATCGTCTTTCTCTAGTTAAATGATCACCTCCTCAGAGGCAGAGTAGTTCTTTTCTACATCATACTCTACCCTTCAGCACCTACACGCTGAATCAAGTCAGAGTAACATATTTCAAATGATGAAGCAATGCTTAATTTCCCCCAAATTACCTTTTCAACATATCACTCTCATGCTCAAATACATTTAATGGTTCCCCCTTCCTGAGAATCACTTTCCAACTCTTTGATCAGGTATTCAAGGATCTCCAAACTGTGATTTCAACCAGGCATATCCGGTTGAAACTCTCTGCAATGACTGGTCTAGATTTTTTATCCCATGAACATTGCCATACTTAACTATGTGCCTTTGCCTGGTTCTGATTTCCTATTCCTGGAATATCTTTCTCATTCTTTGCTATCTATTCAAATCCTGTTCATTCTTCCAAAGTCCAGTTCAATGATGGCCTGTATAGAATTTTCTCCAGCCATTTCAACTCATGTTAAATGCTCAGTCATAAGTGTCTAAGCACTGTTAGTCTATAATACTCATTTTGGCACTTAAATAGTATCCTATACTTTTATTGTTAGCTAAATCTTGTAAACATATGGATCATATGCAAATCCTTGTACATATTCTTTATTTTGAATTTTTTTTTGTTGGTCTAAAATAATTTTTAAGTATGATGAAGGAAGAGACTATGTTCTATGCGTCTTTTATATCATACTAACATCTTATATAGTAGTGAGTAGGGAGTAGACACTCATATACTTGTTTAAATAAATAAAAATGAACGTCACCTCATGCCTGTTAGAATGGCCATCATCGAAAAGACAAGAGATATCAAATGCTGGAGTGGATGTGGACAAAAGGGAACTCTTGTGCACTGCTGGTGGAACTGTAAACTGGTACAGGTACAATGGAAAACAATATGGAGGATCCTCAAAAAATTAAAAATAGAACTACCATATGATCCAGCAATTCCAGTTTTGGGAATATATCCAAAGGAAATGAAAACACTAACTCGAAAAGATATCTGCACCCCCATGTTCATAGCAGTGTTATTTACAATAGCCAAGACATGGAGGGGCCAGCCCAGTGGTGCAGTGGTTAAGTGCGCATGTTCCACTTCAGCGGCCCGAAGATTCGCAGGTTCAGATCCCGGGCGCACACCGACGCACCACTTGTCAAGCCATGCTGTGGCAGCGTCCCATATAGAATAGAGGAAGATGGGCATGGATGTTAGCCCAGGGCCAGTCTTCCTCGGCAAAAAGAGGAGGATTGGCACGGATGTTAGCACAGGGCTGATGTTCCTCACACACAAAAAAAAGACAAAAAAAAAAAAGACATGGAAACAACCTAAGTGTCCATTGATGGATGAATGGATAAAGAAGTTGTAGTATGGGGCCAGCCTGGTGGCACCGCAGTTAAGTGCACGCTCTGTTATGGTGGCCCAGGGTTTGAGGGTTTGGATCCCAGGTGCACACCGATGCACTGCTTGTCAAGCATGCTGTGGCGGCGTCCCATATAAAGTGGAGGAAGATGAGCACAGACATTAGCCCACGGCCAATCTTCCTCAGCAAAAAGAGGACTGGTAATGGATGTTAGCTCAGGGCTGATCTTCCTCACACACACACAAAAATAAATAAAAGATCATTAAAAAAAAAAAAAGAAGTTGTAGTATATAGGATGGAATATTATTCAGCCATAAAAAATGAGGAAAGCCTACCCTTTCCAACAACATGGATGGACCCTGAAGGCATTATGCTAAGTGAAATAAGTAAGACAGAGAAAGACAAATACCATATGATCTCATGTATATGTGGAATCTAGAAAAACAAACAAAAAAATTCATAGCAAAAAGGATCAGACTCATGATTACCAGAGGCAGAGGGTGGTGGGAAGGGGAAACAGAGGAAGGTGGTGAAAAGGTACAAACTTCCAATTATAAGATAAATAAATACTAGGGATGTAATGTACAACATGATAACTAGAGTCAACACTGCTGTATGATATAGAGGAAAGTTTTTCTCATCACCAGGAGAAAATATTTTTCCTTTTTTTCTTTCTTTTCTTTTTATTCTATGTATATGAGAAGATGGATGTTAGCTGAACCTATTGTGGTAATCATTTCACAATATACGTAAATCAAACCATCACGCTGTATGCATTAAAGTTATACAGTGATATATGTCAATTATTTCTCAATAAAACTGGAAAAAAGTGAACAAAAATGAGGATAAACAGCACTTCTACCACCTGAACAACCTGACTTTACAGCATGAGGGAAACAATAAAGGAGTGAAGGAAGAGATTCTCAAGTCAGATAGGGAAAGCGTTTTTTTGGGATAGGAAAAGGGGCTTTCCAATCTGGGGAACTGAATGCTTTTTGTGGTAGAGACAGAGCAAGTGGCTGGTAAAAAAGGCCATAAGGACAAAAAGTGGAAATTCTGTTTAAAAAGGTGAGAAACATTGGGGCTGGCCCAGTGGTGTAGTGGTTAAGTCCACACGTTCTGCTTCGGCAGCCTGGGGTTCACAGGTACGGGTCCTGGGTGTGGACCTATCACCGCTTATCAAGCCATGCTGTGGTGGCGTCCCACATATAAAGTAGAGGAAGATGGGCATGGATGTTAGCCCAGGGCCGATCTTCCTCAGCAAAAAGAGGAGGATTGGCAACAGATGTTAGCTCAGGACTAATCTTCCTCACAAAAAAATAAAAATAAATAAATAAATAAATAAAATAAAAAGGTGAGAAACAGAGAGGAGGTATGTACCTAGGGAGAAAGTCTGAACTTAGGAAAGGTAAGCAAGGTTGAAGGGTAGGGAAAGTAAAGGAAAGAGATATGTATATGCTTTAGGGTTTATTTAAATGTTGCTCTCTAGAAAACTAAACTTTTAAATTAATCCTGGACTCTGAAATTCAATTAAAACAAATGAAACCTGGGGCCGGCCCCGTGGCTTAGCAGTTACGTGCTCGCGCTCCACTACTGGTGGCCCGGGTTCGGATCCCGGACGTGCACCGACGCACCGCTTCTCCGGCCATGCTGAGGCGGCGTCCCACATACAGCAACTAGAAGGATGTGCAACTATGACATACAACTATCTACTGGGGCTTTGAGGAAAAAAAAAGGGAGGAGGATTGGCAATGGATGTTAGCTCAGAGCCGGTCTTCTTCAGCAAAAAAAGAGGAGAATTAGCATGGATGTTAGCTCAGGGCTGATCTTCCACACACACAAAAAATGAAACCTAAGGGGTCTTGCCTAATCTTAAACCTACAGAAAAGTAAATACAATGACAATGACATATGTGAAGAGCCTATTCACGATACAGGGCCTGGTACACAAAAGGCACTCAAATGTGGGACGAAATCCAACTAAGCTCCACAGCTCTGGAGTCTCAGATCTACCAGAATATCATGGCCACTGGTGACTTAGGTTATCAATATAACGAACAGAAACGTACTTCTTACCTTTGTCTTCTCCCTGCTCACCAATAACCCATACTTCTTTCCCTGAAGTCTGTGCCCTCAAAACATTTGTAATAATATATTGTAATCTCTGTGAATCCAGATTGCATCCAATTCCAATCACTCGATTTGCAGGAAATGCACTCAGTTTCCATGTCACATAAGTCATGATTTCCACTAAATATTGCATACAAGGTGAAAAGGTAAAGATTTTTAAAAATATACTTCCAGCCTAGTTCATAAACAAAATATTCATTATTTTAATAAGTATATTAGGGCTTCTATATACTCTTCTTAAGTCCTAAATGTACTATAAGGCATAATATATTTTTAATGTATATTAAAAACACTAACCAGATTTCAGCATGATTTTACATATCTTTGTTGTTAAATATAAATTAGTTAGAGTGGAAAACAGATAATTTCCTAGAATAGTTAAGCAAGAAGGATGAAAACTGGGTACAGAAAACCAGAGAGCAATATTTTTTCGTTGATCAAGTTCTCTCTTACATCTATCTTAAGCTACATTTCTATATTTAAATTAAAATAATGATTCATATACCACCACTATGCAGTATAGCATGATGAACAAACACATCACTACTTTTTTCTGCCATGCCAAAAAGATGTCAGGTTTAAAGAGTCTGGTGTCCCTCAACCAATTCTTAGAGAAAAACCAGTGAAATGCATACCACACCCCTATATTGGGAACATTAAAAAAAGCTGTTCACCAACTTGAGTCCAGTACCACCTAATTCTTTGAAAATATTTCCTTTTTAAGTAAAACAGTCCCAAAACAAGTTAAAAAATATAAAATGTTAAAAATGCACACTGGCATGCTCACTAACATTTTATGACACTTCAGAGTTAACAGAGATCTTTCACATAAACCATTCCATTTTTCTCTTGAGTATTTAACCATTTTCTCACTGAGGAAGGCATGGCTAACAACCTGGAACATAATAATGGTAATATTACATAAAAAATTGCAAGTTGTAAACCTTCTAGTTAATGCCAATCATAAGAAGTAACTGGTTGACAGGATATGGAAACACTTACATTGTTCATTATAAGAGCAATTTAACTGAATAGTCATCCCTTTATAATCTAGTTTTATGACTTTTATCAGTAATGTCAATCCTATTGGTGCACTGGACCATTAGATTAATTTAAAATAAAACTTTTTACCTGGTTGTGATGCAACAAGCAGGACACCATGTTGACTATAATGTCCCAGAGCTGGGACAAGGGCTCTGAACATATCCACGTTGCTCTGCACCACATCAAGGTAGGACTGAGAACTACCCAAAGAGTTGACTGTGAAGACCACCACCTTGGAATGAGCAGAGGCAGACAAATCTAGTGAATAAAAAGAAACAGTCTGAGCTCAAGATATAGGTTTTAATCAAGTTCTTGTTTTTCTTTTCTACAAGTAGAGAGCTTTTAGGCACACTCGCCCTCAGATTAATCCTATCTTCATAGGAAGTACACAAAGTGCTGAGGTTTGCCTCCAGAGGAGGATTAAGAGCAAAGCGTACACCAGGAGGGAACAGATAGCAATAAAGATAAAGAAAATAAATTACAGAATTCAGAACTGACAAACAAGGACTTAGTTTTCCATGTAATTCAGAGTTTTCCTAAGGAACAGAAGTAATATGCTATAGGCAAAATGCACCTAATCAATTACATCACTGATTTTAAACTGTGAGTGTAGGAGTCCTTGAGTTCCCTGAAAGTGACTCAGAGGCCATCTGGGAGGAGTGGATGAAGGTGGCAGGCACGGCTCCAGGCTGTTTACTTTGACTTCTCCAAGCAGAGTAGCTCTGCTTGTATCTATATCATTTATTAAGGATTCTACTCCAAAGAGGGAAAAAATGGTTTGAAAATCTTCAAATCAAGATAAAATGTCTTGTGGGCTGGCCCCATGGCTTAGTGGTTAAGTGTGCGCGCTCCGCTGCTGGCGGCCTGGGTTCGGATCCCGGGCGGACACCCACACACTGCTTCTCCGGCCACGCTGAGGCCACGTCCCACATACAATAACTAGAAGGATGTGCAACCACGACATACAACTATCTACTGGGGCTTTGGGGGGAAAAATAAATAAATAAATAAAAATTAAAAAAAAAAAGATAAAATGTCTTGGCTCTTTTTTTATCGACTTTTTCTTTTACTGAAACCCAATGTCCTTGGTTTTAGGTTCTTCTTTCAAAGGGACCTATAGGTAAGCAACTGTCATGACTTAGGAAAAGCTATTCCCTAGAGTCCACTCCTTTGACCCTGAAGCAAACATATGCTCTTTTACAACCACAAAACTCTCTATCACACGATGTGTTTTACAGTAAGTGCATGTCAAAACAGTGGCCAAACATTATCAGCATCAGAAACAACAGAAAAATAATAAAGTAGCAAGAATCAGTTCAGTCAATACTCCCAAATGAATATTAACACCCCAGGGAGACAATCAGTAGATTCCAGGGTTTGCACTCTTAATTAAGCCTCTAAGGCCATCTTTCTAAACAAGTTTCAGAAGGAAACCCTTGTACAATGTGTCCATGGGAAGTGCATTATCCAAGTTTAGTTCATATTCTGACACAGTTGTGGGGACGGCAGATCCAAAACCTGAGTCCTGGATTTCATTTATGGTTCTTTATGAGTCCTCTTAAGTAATTCCTGTGTTCTAGTGTTCAGAGTAGATACCTGGTAATGAGTCAAAACCTAAACAACTGGAAGACATTAGAAATGGAAAGTATATAGTTAACACTTCCATACCACTTCTATGTGCCAGGTATTGTTCTAAGAGCTTTCTATGTATTTACTCATTTAATCTAATCTACAACATACTAGGAGGTAATACCGTCCCTATTCTACAGATGAGGAATCTGAGGCACAGATACGTTAAGTAACCTGCTCAAAGTCACAGAGCTAGTTAAGTAGAACCAGAATTCAAGCCCAGGCAGTCTGGCTTCAGAGTGCTGTCAAGCACTATGCTATATTTAGAAACGTAGTCCTACATCCTCATAAACACGAGTAAACTGCTATCTGGAGAGATTAGGTGGCTTGTCCATATTATTAAAAATCAGTAAACAGTTCAATTTATGACCCTACAATTTGGCCCTGACCTATCTTGCCAGGATTGTTTCTTTTCTTTTCCTCCTTTAGCTTCCTCTACTTTGAATGATAGAAATGCCCTTACCCTCAAGGTTGCCTTATGAGTAAACAGAGTAGTAGTTTACTCTACTCTACATGTTAGCAGTCTAACATGCTTTCAAAAGTGCAAGAAAGCCTTCCTACTCCATAAGGTTTCCCATCAAGTTCCCAAGCCTTTTACTCTCTTCCTTTGAGCCTAGAAGCCGATATTTCTTATACTCCCCTATGTAAACCTCAGGCTCAAGTTGAATTGGTCTATGTTCCTCCTCAGAATATTTCTCTCACTTTCCTGATATTGGCTTTTGCTCAAATTCTTTCATCTGGAATGTTTCTCACTGCACTCACCCCATGTTTGATAAATATCTGTTTAATTGTTTACTACATTGAGCATATTACGAGCCCTGTGAGAGCAGGGATTGTTTGTGTCTTACTCATCCTTCCTTCTCCAAGAGCTAGTCACTTGGCAATTGGTACATTTTCTCCTCTCTTTACCAGTCCAAATCTCCCCAGTCCTGGAAGACTCAGCACATATCTCAGTCTTACTTAGCTGAAAGTAGTACCTCCCTCCACTCAACTCTAAGAGTCTTCACTGTCTATCCATTCTCTTAGCAACTAATCATAAATTGCCTCATTACTCTCTTGTCATGAATTACTGTTTACATCTTGCATGTGTGTCTTTTCATCTAAACTTTAAGCTGCTTCTGACCAAGTGGAAAGTCTTCCATTTCTATCAATACCCTGAAGCAGTTCTTAAATGCTAGGCTGGGTGCTTAAGAGTAACTTGGGAAGCATAATAAAATTACAGATTATCCCATGTTCTGAAGATTTTATTTCAATAGGTTAGGCGGAAACATTTCTCAGGAATGCAACTCTCCATGTAATTCTGATGCACAACTAGGTTTGGTAAACACTGCCCTACAGGCAACTAAATTCTTTGCACCTAATAGGCACTCAGAAAATTTTTATTTGACTCTTCCTTCTCATGTCTTCCCTTAGAAGTTGGTGATTTAATAAGGGGAAAAAGATTATACAGTTATAAAGAGAATTAGGAAGAACCTTATGCATGATTATGGAAAGCTATGGTATAAATTACAAGGTTAGGGATTATAGTAAAATTTTATTTAACAATAATACAGTAGGGTACAAGGGTTAGAATTGAGGGCTTCAGAATGAGATCGCCTGGTTCAAATCCTAACTTTACCACTTATTTATTAGCATAGTGAGAAGTTTCCTCCTTTGCCAGGTGCCAATTAGCATTTGTACTCCCAGGACACAAGCTTCTCACGTCTATCCCATCTCCATAGGTAGCCTAGAAAAACTATATCCTTCCTGATAAGCCACTGGTTCCTAAACCATAGGCCCTAGACCAGTGGCTGGTCATAGTTATACTAAGGGATACCAATCCAATATCAAGTATGTCAAAAGACCCACTAAACACTATCTCATGCTCTGATATGCTACTGTTCTCAGATTATAAGGATGATGTTGTGATAAATGAAATACACATTCATTTTAAATCATTACTGAATTATTTTATTCAAAACCATGGAAAACCAGGCAATCAAATAATGATGTCTAAATGCTGTCAAGACCTCACAAGCTAGTTTATCAGTCCGAATATAATGGAGACAGTACAAGTATTTCCATTTCCCTGATGTATTACTAACCCATTCTTCCTATAACAGAAAATTATTGAATATGCCCTTTTCAAATTATTTTTCACTATGACTCAAAATTTTAGAAATGTGTATGCTCTGCTAATGATGATGATGACCTTTAATTTAGAAACTGTGTTAAGAAGAGAGCTATTAAAAATCTTCCTATTTTTAGGAAGTCCCCCAAAGAATGCTTTAAAAGCTATTAAAAGTCCCCCAAAGAATGACTTCACAGTAGCTTTGGGCATTATTTCAGTCAATGACTAGAAAGGATATTTTTTTTTCCGGTGAAATGGGTAAATTTTTTTTATGTTAAATAAGAATGCCCATATTAAAAAAGAAGGTAGGGAATTACTGCTCAGTTCAAGTAAGTGCCTTTAATGATTACTGCCACAGTGAGCTGGGTCTTGGAGTTGTATAAAGCATGCTGAGACTTTCCATGATTTATCATGTGTGGCAAACTAAGGCCATGAACTGAGTATGTTATGCCATATCTCTAACTTTAGAGAGGACCGTCTGAAAAATAAAAGGTATGTCCATCGATAAAATTTCCCAGTAAGAGAAAAAAATGATACAAAACAAATTTCAGACACCAATACTAAAAGCATGAAGAGTAATGAGTGATCTGGCAAAAGAGTTCCTCTGGAAGGTTTCCTAGGGAGAAAGTGACAAGTTGTTTCACATGAAGGGCATGTTGAGGATAATAAGAGTCCTTGCCTAGAGTAAGTGGAAAGGGGGAAAGCAGGTGATGAAAGGCTTTAATCAATGGATTCTCAATTTCAGTTCAGTGAATTTCAAACTTTTCTGATTGTGAGCCACGCTATGAGAAATATTTTATATAACAACCCAAGACACAATATATGCATATGTGTATATATCTAAAACAAAAACATTACAGAAAATACCCTTACTACAAATGCTCTGATATTTTCTATTATTCTAGTTCATTTTTATAAAATGCTGGTCATAATCCACTATGCTGATTCCACAATGTGCAATTGTGTCACTACTCACAATTTGAAAAATATTGATTTTAATGAGTATAAAAATTACTTGAGCTACTTATCTAAAATGTAGATTCCCAGGCTCCACCCCTAGAAATTCAGGATCCATAGTCCTGGGGTGGTTGCCAGGCATCTGTACGTTTAAGAAGCACCTCAGGTGATTCTGATACAAATGATTAATCCATAAACCATGTTTTAAGAACCACTGGCTATTGAGAAAATTTTGCTTTGCTCCATATGTCAACAACAACTTATTTTTTAACAACTATTGAACACTTTTTTCTCCATGCACATACATGCACATAACCATACACACAAACATTTATGCCTGTATATGCACAGACTATTTGTGGAGTGAATCATGTGAAACTGGTAACAAACATGTTTGAAACCCTAGCTTAGCCTCTTACTAACTGCATGTCCTAAGCCACAAATCTCTCTGAGTCATCTACAAAATAAAGAGAAGTAAAGGAGTGTGAATATATGTAAAGTATCTAGCATACATACTGATTCCTTAAAAAATGGCAAGTATTATTATTAAGGGAAAACAGATGAACATAATAGTGTCTTTAGCCAAGCAATGACATGATCAAAATAGTATCATAGGACAATTATTCCCTTAGCTATGTTTAATATAGAACAGAAGTAATGAAGAGAAAGGAAACAGGAACCCTCATATACTGTTGGTGAGAGTATAAAGTGATACAACTTCTTTGGGGACAATTTAATAATATAAAT
Source organism: Ceratotherium simum simum (assembly GCF_057802395.1). Taxonomy (NCBI): domain Eukaryota; kingdom Metazoa; phylum Chordata; class Mammalia; order Perissodactyla; family Rhinocerotidae; genus Ceratotherium; species Ceratotherium simum. Next base: position 11,966,331 of record NC_141906.1, on the reverse strand, counting down.
TTTAAAAACATGTACCTTTCGACCCAGTAATTCTACTTTATCCCACTAGTTAGAGAAGTACACAAAAATTTTCATATTACAATGTTCTCTCTGCACTATTATTTGTAATCACAAAAAAACAAAACAACCTAAATGTCTACCAATAGGAGACAGACATCCATAAGATGGAATATTATGACACTGTTCAAAGGAATAGAAGGAGCTATTTAGATCTATATGTGTTGTTAATAAAGATCTTCAAAAGCATACTATTAATTCATCAATAACTTAAACACAGAATTGCCATATGACTCAGCAATCCCACTTCTGGGTATATACCTAAAAGAATTGAAAACAGGTGGTCAAACAAAAACTTGTACATGAATCTTCATAGCAGCACTATTTACGATAGCAAAAAGATGCAACCCAAATGTCCTTCAACTGATAAATGGATAAATAAAATGTGGTATATCCATACCATGGAATATTATTCAGCCATAAAAAGGAAGGATGTACTGACACAGGCTACAATATGGATGAACTTTGAAAACATTATGCTAAGTGAAAGAAGCTAGACACAAAAGGCCACATATTGTATGATTCCACCTATATAAAATAGCCAGAAGAGGCAAATCCATAGAGCAGATTAGTGGTTGCCAGGGCTGGGGGAGAAGGGAAAATGGGTACAGGGTTTCCTTTTGGGGTGAAGAGAATGTTCTGGAACTAGACAGTGGTGAGGTTTGCACAACATTGTGAATGCACTAAATGTCACCAATGGTAAATTTTATTACATGTATTTTAGCACAATAAAGGGATAAACATATTAAGTGCAAAAAACAAGTGCAGAACCAGTTTCCCCAGTGACTCCTGAAGCAACTACTCTTAATTCTTTAGTATTTCTCCAGATTTAGTCTACGCATACACAAGCATAACTGTTTTATGTATGTATGTATACGTATGTGTATTTGCATGCTCATCTGTAAATATGTATATTCCTCCCCAAAATGTTTTAATAGCTATGTAAAAAAAATCCAAATGGAACAAAAAGTACAACTTTAGGATGATCAGTCAGTTGCAATCATCAATGCCTGTCACTGATGATTTCCAAATTTCTAAAACTACTGAGCTTCATTTCCCAAAATTAATGCACTTCTCTATATCATATAATATATTTATGAGATGTTAGTTAACATATTTAAAATTCTTTATGTAACAGTAATTAAATTAAGTGCTATTGCGAATGTACAACCAAAGTTAACCAGGGGAACATGAAAGGTGCCCCAAGGGGGTGCGGACTCATTCAACATTCCCTGCTTGGTGGCAAGCACCATGCACTATACATCTACTCCAAGGATTCGACTCTTTCAATTATCTGAAACAACAGTTATTGATGGTTAATGAAACACATAGGAAGAAACAATTTCTTCAGGTCCTACAAGGCCTCACAGCCTCTAGGGTCCAGGTACTAAAGAGTTTCCTAAAGTGATTTGGAAGAGTTAACAGGTCCCTCAAGAACTTCAGTACCTGGAAATGACAGGCACAAGAGAATATCCAGCTCCCCATGAGATCCTTTATATGAGGCCTACAAAAGGATCATTAAACCAACTTCTGTTCTCTTTCCAGAGAAGGAAAAAGAACTCATTGTACCCTGCAGGGATCCAGAGGCTTACTAGAACTACTACACCCAATTTTTATAGCCTATAGGTATAATTTCAACTTTTCTCACCTACTGTCATTCTTAGCACATTCAGGCTTGTGAAACCATGTCTTGATACTTTATTTGGAAAATATAGTGAAGGAATACAGGCGATCTAATGAAAAGGCAAAGGAAAGCCAAACAACTATAACATATTACAACCCGACTTGAGCTATAACCTAGTTTTTGAAGATCACTGAATTAGAGTAAACTCCAGTGTTACTCTAGTTCAATGGTTGTTCAATTTTTTTTGATCACACATCTCTGGTAATAAAATATTTTTAAGCCCACATTCCCAATTATGGTATTTACCTAGATATATATGTCTATATTAATATAGTATGTACATCATAAAATATATGCAAAAATTTTAATCAAAATCATAAGATAAAAATTACTTTTTTAACATTTTAAATTTTATTTATTAATGATACAAAAACCCTTTTTGTTCTTATTAAAACTTATTTTAAAAATATATTTTTAGTGAAAGCAATGTGAATTTTTTTTTTGAAATCTTGGTTTAGCACTTTGCTATATATCAAGAGGTAGGTATTATTTCCACTTTACAGATGATAAAACTGAACTTTGAGAGATTATATAATCTGACAAGTGTCAGAGCTATAATGTAGCAGAGCTAGGATACAAACCTCCATCTGTCAAACTCTAAAACCAGTGCTCTTAACCCATGTATTATGAGAAAAGAAGCAATCAGAGAAAACAAATTTATATTCTTGTGGAAGTCAGAAACAGAGAATAAATCCTTCTGACCAATCTGAATGTTATCTGTTTATCTGACTCTTGTTAACATAATCAGTTACAATGTCTATATGACTTTGGGTAAGTCACTTAACTTATCTGAATCCTAGTCTGCCAATATGTAAAATTAGGGACTTGGACTAGGTAATCTTTGATATGCTTTCACCATTAAAATTCTAGGACCCTAGGCAGAGAACAGAGGATTTTCAGGGCAGTGAAACTACTCTATAGGATACTATAATGGTGGATACATGTCATTATAGATTTGTCCTCACCCGTAGAATGTACACCACCAAGTGTGAACCCTAGGGCCGGCCCGGTGGCTTGGCGGTTGAGTGTGCGCGCTCCGCTGCTGGCGGCCCGGGTTCAGATCCTGGGCGCGCACTGACGCACCGCTTCTCCGGCCGTGCTGAGGCCGCGTCCCACATACAGCAACTAGAAGGATGTACAACTATCTACTGGGGCTTTGGGGAAAAAAAAAGGAGGAGGCTTGGCAATAGATGTTAGCTCAGAGCCAGTCTTCCTCAGCAAAAAGAGGAGGATTGGCATGGATGTTAGCTCAGGGCTGATCTTCCTCACCAAAAAAAAAAAAAAAAAGAGTGAACCCTAATAATGTAAACCATGGACTTCGGATGATAATGATGTAGCAAGGTAGTTTTATCAATTGTACCACTCTGGTGGGGGATGTGGACAATGGAGGAGGCTATGCATGTGTGGGGATGGGGGTATATGGGAAATCTCTGTACCTTCTGCTCAATATTGCTGTGAACCTAAAACTGCTCTAAAACATAAAGTATATTAAAAAATTCTAGGACTCAAATACAGGAGAAAATAAGGCAAACATCTTCTGAGCAAAATAATCAGACCTTTGCTGATCTCCACATTAGGCAGATTAAAGATGTCAAGGTCCATCATCCCTCCTTTAGTCCCTTCTGAGAGGTCTAAGAGGACTAGTCTGTCCGCAATGCCCTGTACAGTACAATAAGAGAATGAAAAGCATTACATGGCCAGTTACTCAATTTAAATTCATTCAGAAAGGAGAATATACAGGCTTCATGTGCTGTCTTATGAAGGAAAAGTAACACAATAGCAATAAATGGGACATGCAAACAAGAAATTATTATGAACTTGAATAATGTGATCCTTTAGGCTTGACTGAAAACTGGAATCTAACAGGGCTTACCTCAGATGTCACAGACTGCAGGTTTCTTTTGATGGGATAATGAGTAATAAAGATGACTTGGTACACTCAATATGTTTGCTATTATTCTAGAGCTTATGTTTTCATTTTGATGTCAAAATTTCCATTCTGAAAGAACTGAGTGATTTTCTTGTCATTTTAGCACCTCATTTCTAGCACGAAAGTCAACACTAATGCCAAGTTTCTCTTTAAAAAAAAGAAAGATTGGGCCGGCCCAGTGGCACAGCAGTTAAGTCTGTGTGCTCTGGTTGGGCGGCCCATGGTTCACAGGTTCGGATCCCGGGTGCGGACCTACGCACGGCTTATCAAGTCATGCTGTGGTGGCGTCCCATATAAAGTAGAGGAAGATGGGCACGGATGTTAGCCCAGGGCCAATCTTCCTCAGGAAAAAAGAGGAGGATTGGCAACAGACGTTAGCTCAGGGCCAATCTTCCTCAAAAAAGAAGGATAATAGCTATAAATCTAAAATAAAATCCTATTATCAAGCAGTTCTCTCCCCAGAGATGTCACAGAAAATACTCCACATGCCTGTGGATGGCTCCCTGGGTGCCATGGGGAGCTGACTGTAAATGACAGCACGGAAACTCCTAAGAGTCAGTTTACCTTTGTGGAAGGTCTTTTTCCAGAGTAGTACAGGATGTGAGGATAGCTCCTATCTTAGAGTGCAGGGGCAAGAGGACCCAGGGATCTACCAGACTATCAGGCATAAAGCGTAGAAGTTAAGATAACAACCCAGCTACGCTACTTACTAGCTCTGTAACGCTGGGCACATCACTGAACTCGGCCTTACTTCATGGGGTTATGAGGATTAATTATGTGACAAAGGGCTGGCAGAAAGCAGTCCTCTCTATATTGTACCTATTAATTTTATTATTGTTAACCACATTCACAAGAGAAACACAAAGAAAATTATGTTACCATTTTCATTTATCAGACACACAAAGATCTAAACGTTTAACAAAAGTAGTGTGGAAAAATAGGTATTCTCATACACTGTGCATAAGAGAATACACTGGTACAACTAATATGGGGGATACTCTGACAATTTCTATCAAAATTTAAAAACACAATAACTCCTTTAATCCATCAATCTCATTTACAGAAATTATCCTACAAACTTATTAGTGCATGTGTAAAATATACAATATGTATAAGGATATTCAAAAGACTAGAAACAATCTAAATGTCCATCAATAGCAACAACTACAATGAGGTGGATAACAGTAGTTTGGAGCAGAGCTTCTTAAGCTTTAAGGGATCACCATTTAACAGATCAGTGAAGCATACGGATCACCAGGGATTTTGTTAAAATGCAGATTTGCTTCCCTAGGTCTGGAGTGGGGCCTGAGATTACGCATTTCTAATAAAATCTCAGAGGATGCCAATGCTGCTGGTCTGAAAGCAATCCACTGAGTAGTAAGGATCTCAAATACAGGCTCTGTTAATGTATTGCGTAGCTTCCAATCCCGGCTCCATTTATTGAACAGCGTGACTTTGGCCAAGTTGCATAACCTCCCTAGGCCTTGGTTTCTTCATTTATAAAATGGCAGTAATGATAGTACCTAAGCCATAGGGTTGTTGTAAAATGAGTCAAGTGTTTAGGTGAGTGCTGGCACCTAGTAAGCATTCAGGAAAGGTTAGTTACTGCTGCTACCACCACCACTACTACTGCCACTTTTGTGACTACTGTTGCACTATTTGAATATTGTATCCTGTATCAAAATATTAATGCTTAAAAAAAATGGAAAAAATGTTCCATCTAGACAGTTCACAGACAAAGAAATACCGATAGTGACATTCTTCTAACAGTTTAAGAAACACGACTTTAAGGGGCCGTCCTGTATTTACCAAACACAAATAAAACTGATATAACTCAGTACTGTTAGGGATGTCAAAAATCAGGTTGATATGCACATTGTTATTAGAAGCATAAATTAGTTCTGCCTCTCAGAGCAATTTAGCAATATGTAATACGTGCCATAAAAACTATTCATGCCCTCTGACTCACTAGCACTATTTTTGAGATTATGTACACCTAAAAGAAAATTCAGACAAGAAAATAAGCAACTTGTAAAGCAATGTTTATAGAAGCATTCTATTTAGTAACAAAAGAACTGAAAACAATTCAAATTCCAATTAAGAGAGAATAGTGTATTCACATGAAGGGTGGAGAAAATGAAACTATAATATGTCAAAAGTTAGCATACATTGCTCTGAGCAGCCAGCTTTTAAAATTTTCTAGCTCCCTGGATATACAATTTAATTATTTGTTGAAGTAGAACCTACCTCCAAGACATATGTGAGTCTTAAATGGAAAGGGAAGAATTTAGATGGCAAACCATCAAATTCTAATAGAAAAGAAAACCAAATGCCAGCTAGGAAATAAACATATAGAGGGACAGCTATTCTATTCTGGGCTACATCCCTCAAATGACAAAGACATGCTGTTACCAGGATACTGGACCCTAGAGGGTCTTTTGAGCCGCTCTGCAAGGGGATTTAAGCCTTTCTGAAAATAATTTATATTGAAAAGATCTAGTAAAAGCGACTGATGGAAAAATAAACAAATCTCAAACTAGCATAAAATATCAACTTAGAAACTATGATCCTAAAAGACGGTGGAGTAATTACACAAGAAAAGGCAATCTTTTTAAAAAAATGCTAATTTTAGAAAGAGCTGAAATTAAGTATTATATTAAATAAGAGTTTAATTAAAGCATGACTCAGAAAACACAAAAGAATCTGTGACTAAGTCAGATGAATGTCAAGTTGAGGTTTCCCTTGGATTAGGCCGATGAGACCATTGTTCAGACCACTTTTTCAAAGCCAAGTCCACGACTAACTACTAATTAAGAGGCAACATCACTGATGAGAGCTTTCAGCTATTTTTTTTGTCAACTGACTAAATATATTTTAAAGCAAAATGAGGTTTTCCCACATGACAAAATGAAGCCATTATTTCTTGTATTGTTAAACATACACTGCCTAAAAGTATAGCAATATGATAAATGGATTTATAACCACTATGCTTACATACCTTTGCCGAAATTGCTAATGTGCAGGCAATTCCCAGTTCTCCACCTCCAACCACGGTAATTTTGTTGACTGTTTTATTCTGATGATTTGCCCAATTCTTTGAATTTATGTCTGAGACACCTAGAAAGGAAAGCGGATTATCACGAGAATTTAAAAATAATATCAAAAATCTTTTTAGCATCTTAAAAAAAAATACACCAACCTTAAATAACTTGGACAGAAAACATGCTGCTAGTCCATGATAGGCATTCAAAAATATTTGTTGAGCAAGTGAAATGCAAGAAAGACAGGACTCTCATATTAATATTCTACTAAATAGAGGCTACCCTTTTAAAAAGAAGGTATCTTTCCAAACATTTAAAAAATATGCTATACGATTAAAAAAATAAGATTTCCAAAATTCTGAAAAAAATTCTTTTTTTTTTTCACTGAGGAAGATTCACCTGGGCTAACATCCATGCCCATCTTCCTCTACTTTATATGGGATGCCACCACAGCATGGCTTGACAAGCGATGCATCGGTGCGCACCCGGGATCTAAACCTGCCAACCCCGGGCTGCAGAAGCGGAGTACGCACATGTAACCGCTGCACCACCGGGCTGGCCCCACGAAAAAATTCTGATTCTTACTGCTCTGGTCTACAATGCAAAAAAATCCTTAACTTTACTAAATTTTACAAGCATGGATATTTTGCTTTATCCTCCATGAGAAACATCAAGAATCATAGATTTTTCTGGTCCAATCCACTGAATGAGGCAAAAAGCCACATAAGCATATAATGCAAAAGGTTTGGGATTGTTAATATATATCAAGTGGTTTTGAACAAAACGAATTATTTTATCTGTCAGTATAAGAGTAATCTTTTTTTTTTTTTGTGAGGAAGATTGGCCCTGAGCTAGCATGTGCCAATCTTCCTCTTTTTGCTGAGGAAGACTGGCCCTGGGCTAACATCCACGCCCATCTTCCTCCACTTTATATGGGACGCCGCCACAGCATGGCTTGCCAAGTGGTGTGTCGGTGCACGCCCGGGATCCGGGCCGGCGAACCCAGGGCCGCCGCAGTGGAGCGTGCGCACTTAACCACTTGTGCCACAGGGCCGGCCTCCAGAGTAAACTTTTACGTTTTAAGAAACCATAGGGGCTGGCCCAGTGGCACAGTAGTTAAGTACACGTGCTCCACTTTGGCGGCCTGGGGGTTCTCAGGTTCGGATCCTGGGCACACACCAACGCACCACTTGTCAAGCCATGCTGTGGCGGCATCCCATATAAAGTAGAGGAAGATGGGCACAGATGTTAGCCCAGGGCCAGTCTTCCTCAGCACAAAAGGGAGGATTGGCACTGGATGTTAGCTCAGGGCTGAGCTTCCTCACAAAAAAAAAAAAAAAAAAAGAAACCATATTCATTGGATGGTATATTCATTGTATGGTAACATTTACCCTATGATAGATATACAGGAATTTTTGATTCAACACAGATATGTACATATACACGCATGTATTTGTTTATGGAAATCAGGCAGCAGAGAGTAAATGGTATTAGTGAGAAATGGTAAACTCATAACTCTTTGATTAATAAAAATACAAACCTGGGCCGGCCTGGTGGCGCAAGCGGTTAAGTGCGTGCGCTCTGCTGCAGCGGCCTGAGGTTTGCCAGTTGAGATCCTGGGTGCGCACCGAGGCACCACTTGTCAAGCCATGCTGTGGCGGCATCCCACATAAAGTGGAGGAAGACGGGCACAGATGTTAGCCCAGGGCCAGTCTTCCTCAGCAAAAAAACAGGAGGATTGGCAGATGTTAGCACAGGGCTGATCTCCTCACACACAAAAAAAATAAAAAAATACAAACCTTCAGTGATTTTTGCAATATAGGCCAACAAGTCCACCTGCCGTGCTTCATCAGATGATGACAGAGAATACAGGGGAAGTTCCTCTTGAAACTTGGCAATCATTTCTTTAATTAATCCAACAATGACAGATTTAGGCTGCAGAATACACACAAAGGGAAAAGTTATGCAAAAATTTTGCTCAAGAATACTACCTTGTTAACCTATACATTGTTATCGAGTTAGCCAAAACAAAGTACTGCATCATACTCTCATTTTTTGAAAACTACCACACAAATTATGTGATACTTTTAACTGTTTTAATACTTCTAACAGAAAAATTACTTAATTCTTTTAACTGAAAAGTAGGGAGAAATGCTAATAAGTGGGAAAATACCATGACAGCCCTTACTAGCAGAATACCTATATTTAGGAACAGTCTGTCTGTCTTTTTTTAACTTTTTATTTTAAAATAATTGCAGACTTGTAGAAAAGTTGCAAAAATAGTACAAAGAATTTCCATATCCTCTTCACCCAGATCACTTCCATGTTAACATTTATCACATCTGCTTTCTTAGTCTCTTTCCCTCTATATATTTTTCTGAACCAATTGAGAGTAAATTGCAGATATGATACTCCTTCACCCTAAATACTTTGGTGTATATTTCCTGAAAGAAAAATCAAAACATAGGCCAGCCAGGTGGTGCAAGTGGCTAAGTGTGCACGCTCTGCTTCAGTGACCCGGGGTTCACAGGCTCGGATCCCCGGCGCGCACCGACAGACTGCTTGTCAAGCCAGGCTATGGCAGCATCCCATATAAAGTAGAGGAAGATGGGCACGGATGTTAGCCCAGGGCCAATCTTCCTTGGCAAAAAAAGAGGAGGACTGGCATTGGATGTTAGCTCAGGGCTGATCTTCCTCACCAAAAAAAAAAAAAAAAAAAAAATCAGTCAAAAAAAAAAAAGAAAAATGAAAAAACAAAACAGATCTTCTCCTGTATAACAATTATCAAATCAGAAAATTAACACTGAAGGGCTGGCCTCGTGATGTAGTGGTTAAGTGCGCATGCTCTGCTGCTGGTGGCCTGGGTTCGGATCTCAGGCGCACACCAACGCACTGCTTGTCAGGCCACCCTGTGGCAGCATCCCACATAAATTGGAGGAAGATGGGCACGGATGTTAGCTCATGGCCAGTCTTCCTCGGCAAGAAGAGGAGGATAGGCATGGATGTTAGCTCAGGGCTGATCTTCCTCACAAAAAAAAAAAAAGAGAAAAAGAAAATTAACACTGATAAAATATTATCTAATCTAGTACTGTTTCTTTTAGTTTAACTGGTTAAGCAACCTTAGTGTAATTCACTTAACCTTTCTGAGCTTCAGTGTTATCAGCAATATAATGTGAATAATAAATCCCAAGTGGCTGTTACGAGAAACAAATGAGCTAATGCCTGCAGACTGTACACTGTGAGTGTAAAATATATGTTTATTATTATCATTAGGAATATTCAGTAGTTTGCTCATTTTAAAAAGTGCTTAATTTCTCAGAGTCTGGGTTTTTCTATTTATAAATTAAGAAAATGAGGCCATTAGGATCAAAAACTCAAATACTTTTAAAGACCAAGCAGATAACATAACGTGTGAAGTTGTCAAGTATAAGAAAACTTGGGGAGATGGTTATTGTGCCAAATTGGAAAGAGTACACATACAGGCATTCAAACTCATATTAAGAACAAAACAAAACCACTGTGCTGTTCAAACAAAATTGTGTAGGCCTAATGCAGCACACTGAATCTCTTGGGGAAAATGTGTGCAATCCTTGGCCTAGACAACCTCTAGATCCCTGATAGCTCCAAAATTCTATACAACTATACTACATAATTATAATTCCAACTGCATGTGGAACTTAAAGTTACTATAGTACTTTTATTTATTTATTTTTTTTGTGAGGAAGATCAGCCCTGAGCTAACATCCATGCCAATCCTCCTCTTCTTGCCGAGGAAGACTGGCCATGAGCTAACATCCGTGCCCATCTTCCTCCAATTTATGCGGGACACTGTCACAGCATGGCCTGACAAGCGGTGCATGGGTGTGCGCTGGGGATCTGAACCAGGGCCGCCAGCAGCAGAGTGCGTGCGCTTAACCGCTACGCCACGGGGCGGCCCTTGCAGTACTTTTAAAAACGACAATTTAAATAATGTAATATCTTCTTAAGACTAGTTTTAGCTTTTAATAAAAAGGCTCAGAACAGTAAAATGAAATCAAGACCGTCTGAACTGAAATCAAGCACAACCTCAATGAGATTATAGAACTATCTCTGAGTATTTATTAAGATTTTATTTATTTACTCCCCCCCCCTCCAAAGCCCCAGTAGATTGTTGTGTGTCATAGCTGCACATCCTTCTAGTTGCTTTATGTGGGACGCGGCCCCAGCATGGCCGGAGAAGCGGTGCCTCGGTGCGCGCCCGGGATCCGAACCCGGGACCGCCAGCAGCGGAGCGCACGCACTTAACCGCTAAGCCACGGGCCGGCCCACTCTCTGAGTATTTATTAAACAAACAAACAAAACCATGAAAAGAGATGCCAAAGAAAACCAGAAAGAGGAAACAGGAAATGTGAATTCCTACAATAGGGCACAGATGTCAAAATATTGTTTGAGGATAGTTTAAAAAAAAAAGGGGGTAAAAATAAATGAAGGAGCGCCGGCCCCGTGGCTTAGCGGTTAAGTGCGTGCGCTAAGCTGCTGGCGGCCCGGGTTCGGATCCCAGGCATGCACCGATGCACCGCTTCTCCGGCCATGCTGAGGCCGCGTCCCACATACAGCAACTAGAAGGATGTGCAACTATGACATACAACTATCTACTGGGGCTTTGAGGAAAAAAAAAAGGAGGAGGATTGGCAATAGATGTTAGCTCAGAGCTGGTCTTCCTCAGCAAAAAGAGGAGGATTAGCATGGATGTTAGCTCAGGGCTGATCTTACACACACACACACACACACACACACACACACACACACACACGAATGAAGGAGCTAATTCAAAAAAGAAACATAACACAATCAATAAATATAAGAAAAAGATTTCAATTCCTCAAATAACCAAAGAACTAAACATTAAGATCAAGACATCATTTTTGTCCTTCCAACTGACAAATTTTTATCATGCCCCATTCATTACATTTAACTGGAAATCATTTATTTAAATCACCAAGTATTGGGGCCAGCCCGGTGGTGCAAGCGGTTAAGTGCGTGCGCTCTGCTGTGGCGGCCTGGGGTTCGCCAGTTTGGATCCTGGGCGTGGACTGACGCACCCCTTGTTAAGCCATGCTGTGGCGGCGTCACATATAAAGTAGAGGAAGATGGGCACTGATGTTAGCCTAGGGCCAGTCTTCCTCAGCAAAAAGAGGAGGATTGGCAGATGTTAGCTCAGGGCCGAGCTTCCTCAAAAAAAAAAAATCAAGTATTGCAAATAATTACAAGTCCACAAAATAAAAGGTCAATGTTTCCCCACATAAACTCCACTACTGACAATCTGGTGTGCTTCCTTTCTTATCTTATTTCTTTTTTTTAAAGGTTTTATATATATATGAAAAATATAGAAAACTATAAAAACAAAGTAAAATGTGTCCACAATTGCATACCTTTTTACGGATGTATATAAAATAAGAAGTGATAATCCTAATGCCATCCTTTACTCCAACCTCACTCGACTCTGACATATCCCATCCTCCTGTCCTACAACTCTCTGGGTATGTGTAAATATATTATAAATTATCCGTTCATAAAAATTTTAATGACTTACAAAAACAAGAGCATATTCTACCTCCTTCTAAGTAAATGTATAGAGATAAGCAAAGGTCTGTTTTGTTTTCCTGGTAATACTTCTGCTAGAGCAAGGGTGCTGTAAGCAGGTACTCTCCTACACTGATTTTTACTGATAGTAGAAGTATATTTTGTCTAATGTCTATATGTTCATTTTTATATCCCCTGTACTTGACCTTTTGGAGGCCAATTTGGCAATATATAATAGCCTTCAAAATATTTATAGCCTTTGATCCAGTAATTCCATTTCTAGAGATTTATCATTATTAAAGATTTAAAAGACATACACAAACATGTAAATTTATATATATTTATATTTAAGGATGCTCATTAAATTTCAAACAACAGAGCAATTTGTAAATACATTATGCAGTATCCTTATGCTGGATCATTAGGCAACCATTAAAAACCACATATTTTGAAAATATTATTATTATTATTATTTTTTTGCTGAGGAAGACTGGCTCTGAGCTAACATCTATTGCCAGTCCTCCTCCATTTTCCCCAAAGCCCCAGTAGATAGTTGTATGTCATAGTTGCACATCCTTCTAGTTGCTGTATGTGGGACGTGGCCTCAGCATGGTCGGACAAGTGGTGCGTCGGTGCGTGCCCGGGATCCGAACCCCGGCCGCCAGCAGCGGAGCACACGCACTTAACCACTAAGCCACGGGGCCGGCCCCTGAAAATATTATTTAATATGGAGAAACGCTGAATAAAACAGTAGATGAAAAATGCAGAATATAAAATTGCATAATGTGAGGACTTGTAAGCAAATAAACTACAGTACAAACATCAACATGGGTAAATTTTTTTTTTTTTTAATAAGGAGGACCAGCCCTGAGCTAACATCCCTGCCAATCCTCCTCTTTTTGCTGAGGAAGACTGGCCCTGGGCTAACATCCGTGCCATCTTCCTCTACTTTATATGGGACGCCACCACAGCATGGCTTAATAAGCGGTGCATCATGTGCACGCCCGGGATCTGAACCGGTGAACCCCGGGCCACCACAGCGGAGCGCACTCACTTAACCGCTTGCGCCACTGGGCTGGCCCCAACATGGGTAAATTTTTAAAACTTAATGCTCAGTTAAAACAAAGCACACAACGGAAGATTATATACAGTATGATTCAATTTACATAAAGGTCAAAAACTGGCAAAACGACAAATAAATACATATATTACATAAGAATTTTTAATAGAGAGGGAGTAGGAAATAATGCCCCAATATCTTGCCAGCAGCTTTTCATGTGCTTTATCAAGCAGCAAACAACTATAAAAAGGCCGGGAGTGAACAACAGTTGGCTCCCAGACCTGGAGAGAGCAGCTTCACGCAGGCTGCTGTCATCAGCGTTCTGGGACTTAGGTGACGCCAGGGACCTCAATTTCAAATTACTTTTATTTTTTATTTATTTATTTTTTATTGCGGTAACATTGGTTTATAATATTATATAAATTTCAGGTGTACATCATTATATTTTGATTTCTGTATAGATTACATCATGTTCACCACCCAAAGACTAATTACCATCCATCACCACACACATGTGCCTAATCGTCCCTTTCACCCTCCTCCCTCCCTTCTTCCCCTCTGGTAACCACCAATCCAGTCTGTCTCTCTGTGATTGTCTGTTGTTGTTTTTATCTTCTACTTATAAGTGAGATCATACGGTATTTGACTTTTTCCCTCTGTCAAATACTTTTAAAGACCATATGAAGAATATCATTGAAAGAAAATTCAGTAACTTATTCGTACTATTAGGATCAAAGATAAATATTCAGTAAAACAAAAACTTCTAAAAGAAAATCCAAACTAATCTTACATGGCTCCAGTTTTGGAGGTAGGGCAAGTATATTCTGCCTTGAGCATCCACATGTTTTCCAACTGAGATTCCCATATTTGCAGTTGGCTTTAAGAAGCAAATGGGGGGAGCGAAAGGGTGAGAATCCAAAATCCACAAATGAATTGGTATGTTATATGTATTACCTATTTGAGACAAAATAAACACATCGTCAAACAATAATGAAGCATACACGTTATATTTATGGTACAGCTAGGTGGCATTTTAAGACATATAGTCTAGTCAAGTTTACATACAAAGAATTTATGTAAATCGAGGCATGTTTCCCATTTTCATCCACAGTCACATTGAAAATACGTTCCCATTAAAGTACTAGCATAACATTTGAGGAAATTTAATTAAGACAATGGCCAGCTCATCCAATTCAATTCAATAAATATTTATAGGACCTACTGTGCCAGGCGTTTGGGATACAGCATCTTCTCTATGTAACCTTCTTTGCTCCCCTCAAGCACAGCTATCACATCTTTCTTAATAGGTAGTGGACACTTCTATTTTTATATTTATTTGGCACTGAAGTTATTTGCCGACAGGTCTGTTTCTCCTTTTACATTGTAAACTTCTAGAGAGGATTATATATTATTAATTTCTTTCTTTTTTTTTTGGTGAGGAAGATTGTCCCTGAGCTAACATCTGTTGCCAACCTTCCTCTTTTTGCTTGAGGAAGATTGACCCTGAGCTAACATCTGTGCCAATTCTCCTCTATTTTGTATGTGGGACACCACCACAGCATGGTTTGACGAGTGGTGTGTAGGTGTGTGCCCGGGATCCGAACCCGCAAACCCCGGGCCACCAAAGTGGAGCGTGCAAACTTAACCACTTCGCCACTGGTCTGGCCCCATATTATTCATTTCTATATCCCCTGCACCAAGCATAGTGCCTAACATACTGGCTACACAATAGAAGTTTCTTATATAAATAAGAATGAATGAATGAATAAATAAATGAAAAATGAATGAATGAGCAAAGATGAATTTGATACTGGCCCTCAAGTTGCTCATTAACTGCAGACACTATAACATACAAGCTGGGTTAGACATATAGAACTTAGAGCTGAAAATAGCCTTAACAATCACCTCGTCCAGGGGTTCTTACATTTTAGTGTACGGAGATGGGAACCCGAGTGCACGCTCTTCCAATTGCAACCATGTACATCATGCCTTCCAAGAGCCAAAATCTCTGACTGCCTTGGTTGCCAGGAAGTCCAAAGCTAAACCTAATATAAGTGCAAAAATTAAACTAGAAATCTGATAAACTGCATTAGCTGTTCTATTGTATCTCCTGATATTTATTCCTGCTTTCATAGTCTTACTGCATATATCTTTCACTGTACTTAAGAACATGGCTGCTCCGGAGCAAAAATGCCTAGGTTCAAATCCTAGTTCAACATATTACTAGCTACATGATTTCCTGCAAGTTACTTACATTCTCTGTGCCTCAATTCTTTCCTCTATAAAATGGGAATAATAATAGCAGAGGGTTGTTGTGAGGCTGAAATTAATGTATGTAAAACGCTTAGAACAGTACATGACATGGTAAGTATCCCGAAGGGTTGGCAATTTTTGCAATTTACCTCAAACCCATTTTGGAAATAGGCCGGGTATAAATAAAAATAGTTTTCTTTTCCACTGCAATCCTTTTCTTACTGTGGAAATCCTCCTTCCACTGAAAACTACCTTTTTCATCTTGCTTCCTCCTCCCCTAAGCACAATGATACTCAGCCCTGTCTGCACATTAGAAACACTTAAGGAACTTTGAAACATAACAATATCCAGGCCACTCCCCCAAAGTTTCTGATTCAATGGGATAGGGTCTAGACAATATTTTTTAAAAGCTTACCACATAACTCTAATGTGCAGGTAGGACTGAAAATCAGTACATTATAGAAATGTCCTGGGGCCGGCCCCGTGGCTTAGCAGTTAAGTGCGCGTGCTCCGCTGCTGGCAGCCTGGGTTCGGGTCCTGGGCGCGCACCGACGCACCGCTTCTCCGGCCATGCTGAGGCTGCGTCCCACATACAGCAACTAGAAGGATGTGCAGCTATGACATACAACTATCTACTGGGGCTTTGCGGAAATAAATAAATAAATAAAATTATAAAAAAAAAAAAAGTTTAGAAATGTCCTAATACCTGGCGTCTACTATCTTATATCAGCAGTTCTCAGAACCATATTCCTCTTCTACTTTTGTCTAAGTATTTAAAAAAATTTTTATTGAGGTATAGTTGACATATAACACTATATTAATTTCAGGTGTACAACATAATAATTCAATATTTGTGTATATTGCAAAATGATCACCACAATAATCTAGTTAACATCTATCACCATACAGAGCGTCCAAGTATTTACAATATGGGTATGGCATAGCTGTTGGGCCATAGATAACTCTATGATCATAGCACCACAAAGTGACCGACAGGTACTGAGACGCACCATCGAATTCCTCCAGAAGTTACTATGTCTAATGTTATATACTCTAGACCAGTGTTTTTCAAATGTTGGTCACAATAAATGGGTCATGAAATTAATTTAGTGGGCTGGAGTGGTGGTCCAAATCCCGATGGAGTTACTTTTTGTGTTAATCACTACACATGAAAGAAAAAGAAAGAAATGTCTATTGAAGGTACTAGCTTCCTGGGTGATCAAGGATCTGCTGCCTCCATCAATGCCCCTCCCCAGCAGCATACACACCAGCCTGGCAAAGCACCTGGTGAGCCTGACGCCTGTGTCTAACTCTTAAGATTTCATGATTGGTGTTCTCTATTCTCTTCTTCCTTCCTTCTTTCTCATTCTTTTCTGTCAGCAAATGCCCTGCCTCCTACCCTGCCCATTTAGCTTTCGGTAATTCATTACCAAAGAGTCAGAACCCCTCAGATTTAAAGTAATTATATAATAAGAATATAATTTAAGTTAGCTGTAAATAAAGTTTAGATGGGTATCATCTTATTAAGACGATACACATCTCTAAAGAATGGGTGGATGAAGAAAAAGTGTAATCACAACATTGACACAATCTTGGAGGAATGATAAGAAATAATCCAGAAAATTCTGCAGGTATACACAAGGAAATATGAACAAGAAGATTCATCGAGGGAATAGGACTGACTGGGAGGTTAGATATAAGCATAACCTCATCCCTTCTCAATTGTTTAAATTTTTTTAGCATGAGCATGTATTATTATTATACTAACAAAACTAGTAACTAAAAGAAATATAGGCAGACAAATAATAATAGCCGACAATCATTAAGCACTTACTATGTACCAGGCACTAGGCCAAGAGCTTTACTCATAAATAATTCATTTAATCCTCACAATTCTAGAGTTAGGCTCTCTTATTAGCCCATTTTTCAGGCAAAAAAGGTAATACATTCTGACCTTCTGATCAGCAGGAAATAACTAGCGTGCATGACACTGAGTTGATATAATTCTAGTCAAAAGTAAAGGAAAAAAAAGGTACTGCAAAGAAAGACGTATTGCAGGTACCATTACTACCTTGAAAGACCCAGCATAAGAATCAAGGACATAACTCCATGGCTCTAGGACAGGCAGAGCACCAATGATGGGCATCTTACTGGTGGTATTAAGATAACTTTTATGCCCTCCTGTCTCCCCACACTGTCTTAGAAACTGAAATGCTACTAAGCAATGATTAATTTAAATTAATAATCTCCCCTATTAATATGCAGCTACCCTTGAAATCACTGGGGTGGGTAAGAATTGTGAATAAGATCAATCAATTAATCATGTGAGTGGGTAAGAATTCTTTCTCCCTCTCTCTTTCTAACATCTAAGCGTAATAAATGCAGAACACAAGTAAGGGGGAACAGGTCTGAGTAAAGTTCTCTAGGCAGCCAGAAAACAGTCTGAGAGCTTGGCAGGAGAGGAGCAAAGAAGGAAAATAAAACTCAACTCTATGTCTGTTCTGCCTACCTCACTGCAATTTCTGCAGAGCCCAAGGCTACCTACTTTCATCTCCAAGCACACTCCTATGAGTAAAAACCAAACTGAATTCCTGTGCATTTCCTGCACCAAAGGAGGTGTCCTGGTGAGACATAAGCAGAGGCAGAACAAAACACGAGTACACCTCTGGCAATAAGTCATGGGGATGAAGAAACTAAGGAAAGTTTGTAACAGTCTAGGAACTACCATAATGAAGGACTTACTTTGAAAAAAGCCCCCCAAAATACAGCTTCTTGGTGTCTTTTGGGCAATGTATTCCCATCATACAGTGCTGAATCTTTTGTAAGAGATAGCAGACTCCACAGTTCTCTCCTCATTTGGTTTCCAAATCCTCCTCAGCACTTTTTCCATGCACCTCCGTTTTCAAATGCTTGGTAAGTTCATTTATTCCTAAGCCCTTCAGTCAGTGATCAAATAAATTAAATCAATCACTCAACAAATATTTACCAAGCATTCTCTATAAGCACAGCACTCTGTATTAGTGATTTGGGATGTTATCCCTCCCAGGATTATCTGCATTTTAAAAGAGGAACAGATTTTTTGTGTGTGTGAGGAAGATCAGCCCTGAGCTAACATCCATGCCAATCCTCCTCTTTTTGCTGAGGAAGACCGGCCCTGAGCTAACATCTATTGCCAATTCTCCTCCATTTTTTCCCCCTTTCTCCCCAAAGCCCCAGTAGATAGTTGTACGTCATAGTTCCACATCCTTCTAGTTGCTGTATGTGGGACGCCGCCTCAGCATGGCTGGACAAGCGGTGCCTCGGTGCACGCCCGGGATCCGAACCCGGGCCACCAGTAGCGGAGGGCACGCACTTAACCGCGAAGCCACGGGGCCAGCACCAAGGAACGGATTTTTAATGGTGGAATTTCAGGTACCACTTTAGAGAGATACATTGGAACCACTGGTGTTCTTCAAATCATATTATATAAGCAGTCTCCTACAATAACTATCTGAAAGGTTAGTCCTGTTGAATGTTGGAGGAAGTAGGTCTGGACAAATGGGAATAGTTAAGTATAGAGAAGTTAGTGATTTTTTTTTTTTCTTTTTAGGCAAACACAGCTATTTTAACCTGCCAGGTCACCTGAAAATATATTGCTTCCTTTGAGCTTTAATGGCCCCTATATTTTAAAATTTTCCTATTAAAATTTGAAGTTCCAGCCTGACACCAGCTGTGTGGTCTGAGGTAAATCACTTGACCAGGCTAAGATTCAGTTTCACCTACAGAATGGGGATAATGCTACCTCATACAGAAGGAAAGGGAGGGAACAAAACACTGATGTAATGGAGAAAAAGGTAGGATTCCTGCAGTCTGTTATGGAAAGCAGAGACAACTCTCCATAAGAGCAGGCCTATGTCTATCTTGCTCTCCTCTGTACCCCAGCACCTAGCAGAGTAGTGGGCACATAGCTGACATTCAATAAATAAGTATTTGTTGAACTGAATTTGTTGATATTAATTTAGGCCTTCCTTGACTAGGACAGCATTCTGCTATATCCAATAACATTCTGTATAGACCATATATATGTGAAAACACTTTGAGAATGCTATGGCACGAAACAAATGTAAGTTCTTATTAAACTGCCCTTTTAGAAAATTCTCACATTTTCTCAACTTGCACACTTACCAAGATACATCACAGGAATAGTGCCAGTGAAATTCAGCAGGTCTTTCTGGGAACTATCTTTGAAAACTAGAAGAAAAAAAGGCCCCAAAATGTGCAATCAGAAGTAGGAAGAACTGTACTAAAGTGCATGCGTGCATACACGCACACACAGAAGCACACATAACTTCTAAATGCCATCATCTAGGAATCATCAAGGGGAAATTGCTAGATGCTGTTTTCTTAGAAACCAGAGAGGGTAACTAAAAGAACACAAGACTTTGATACTGAAACCTCAAGTTCTAGGCCCACTTTCCCCACTTAGAGGCCTGTGACTTTTGGTTACTTTAATCTCTTTGACCTTCAGTTTCATCATCTGTAAAATAAAGATAATAAGACTGCATCATAAAATTGTCACAAGGATCAAATGAGATAATGTGAAAGTGTTTAATAAGGATTATAAAATGTGGGGACATTATCAAATAATTGTCACATGTAATAAAACAGTTATAATCACTTTCAGAAGTCAGATTATAACTTTTATAATCAGAAAAAAATGTTAGATTTATTTTTTAAAGTGACCTTTTAGAAAGATCAATAATTATCTTCTTTGGTTTCTCTAACTCCATTATTCTCGACCTTTTGTTAACCTTCACATCCCTTAAATTTCAATTTACCAATCAATAACTGGGACACACTGGTGGAGAATTAATGCTCTAATCTCTGAACTGAATACAGAAAACACCATCTCTGGTTTCAAACTATCAAACTGCCTTGGAATGTAGTCCTGTCAGTACCTCAGTAACTAGACTATTTAGGCAGTGGAAGAAAAAATTCTAAATAGATTTGATGATCTATTAGAAAGGGAAAAGAGGAAATCAGGCTGACAGAAAACTCAAGGCCAAGAGTGTACAGAAGCACAACTGTTTACCTTGAACTATATGAGCAAAAGGTGACAATGGGTAAAGGGATCACTCTGTGGCAAAAACCAAAATGGAAAGAGGAGTGGAACAGAGATTGTTACTCAAGGACACAGAAAAACCTAGAAATGTGGCAGAGAAACTATAGGTGCAAATATTCATTGTCCAATCAAATTATTCAAAAGCTAAAACAGAAGTGATTATGATGTGTGACTATCATTGTCTTCAATAATGTAATGTACATTGACAGTATTATTGTTGGGGGTTTAATGGCACCATAGCTCACTTTCTCTAGACAGGGGAAAGGAGAATAAGAATTAACTGGTATAGGGGCCGGCCCGGTGGTGCAAGCGGTTAAGTGCACGTGCTCCGCTGTGGCGGCTCGGGGTTTGCAGGTTCGGATCCCGGGGGTGCACCGACACACCGCTTGGCAAGCCATGCTGTGGTGGCGTCCCATATAAAGTGGAGGAAGGTGGGCATGGATGTTAGCCCATGGCCAGTCTTCCTCAGCAAAAAGAGGAGGATTGGCAGATGTTACCTCAGGGCCGATCTTTCTCACAAAAAAAAAAAAAAAAAAAGAATTAACTGCTATAATAAAGCTTTAAATCTACATGATGAAGAGAGCCACTACAAAAGAACAAGCCGTATTCAAGTGGAGGTCAAGATGGACAAGGGTACAAACCCCACCTCCATCCCTAACTAGCTAGGTAATCTTTTTTCTGTGTGCGAGGAAGATCAGCCCTGAGCTAACATCTGCCAATCCTCCTCTTTTTTCTGAGGAAGACTGGCTCTGAGCTAACATCTGGTCCCATCTTCCTCTACTTTATATGGGACACCGCCACAGCATGGCTCGACAAGCAGTGCCTCGGTGTGCGCCCGGGATCCGAACCGTCAAACCCCAGGCCACCACAGCGGAGCACCGCACTCAACTGCTTGCGCCACCGGGCTGGCCCCTAGCTACGTAATCTTGAGCAAGGTATTTATTTATTTATTTATTTATTTATAATTTTATTTATTTATTTTTCCCCCAAAGCCCCAGTAGGTAGTTGTATGTCATAGTTGCACATCCTTCTAGTTGCTGTATGTGGGACGCGGCCTCAGCATGGCCAGAGAAGCGGTGTGTCGGTGCGCGCCTGGGATCCCGGCCCAGGCCGCCAGCATCGGAGTGCACGCACTTAACCGCTAAGCCACGGGGCCGGCCCTTGAGCAAGGTATTTAAACTCTCTGAGCCTCAGCTTCTTCATTTGAAAAATGAAGATGATAATACCTACCTCACAGCTTTGCTTGTAAAAAATATGTAAAATAACATAGAGAAAACATTTGGAAGCATATGTGGCATTCAATAAATAGTAGCTGCTACATCCCCCATCCCAGGCATTTATGTAGCAGCAGATAACTAGGTGCTAATCAAAAGGGGCCAGTCACTGATGGGCCAGAATCAAATCATTTCTTCCACATAAAAAATTAGCTATTCCTAAGAAGTACTTCAATAATTTCTCAAATTTTCTAATATATAAATCTGAATTAGATACTTTTGTTTTGTAAGGAAGATTAGCCCTGAGCTAACATCTGTTGCCAATCCTCCTCTTTTTTGCTGAGGGAGATTGGCCCTGGGCTAACATCCATGCTCATCTTCCTCTACTGTATATGGGACGCCGCCACAGCATGGCTTGATAAGAGTGCGTAGGTCCGCGCCCGGGATCTGAACCTGTGAACTCCGAACCACTAAAGCGGAGCATGCGAATTTAACTGCTGTGCCACTGGGCCGGCTCCAGATACCTTTTCTTAACCCAAACTAATTCAAATATAACACATACCCATGTAAAATAAAGAAGTTTTTCAAAACTGTATATTTTGGCTAATTCATGGATCCTGAAATCAATTGAGTGAGTCCCAATTAGCATTTGTTTTTAAATGAAATGGAAGAGAAAATGCCAGAGTGTATACAGTATTTTAGTTATGTGTACATGGGGTCATGATATAACATGTATTTCCAAGTGTTGGTTGCGGTTAGAAATTTTTGAAAGTTAGTAAAGTAAAATCTCTCTTAGGTAATCAGACCCTCAATAGTATTAAGTGAACAAGATAACTAAAACTTTGTTATTAATAATTTAGAATCAACCATGTATGTGGAAGGCAGAATAATGGCCTCCAAAGATGTCTAATACTCTAATCCTTGGAACCTGCGAATATGTTACCCTACTCAGCAAAGAGACTTTTTAGGTGCAATTAATTTAAGGACCAGATGGGGAAATTATCCTGTATTATTGGAGTGTGCCTAATCTAATCACACTGGTCCTTAAAAGCAGAGAACCTTTTCCCTGGAGATGTGACTTCAGAAGGATGGTCAGAGAGATGCAACATTGCTAGCTTGAAGATGGAGGAAGGAGACCACGAGCCAAAGAATGTGGGTGACCTTTAGAAACTGAGAAAGGCAAGGAAATAGATTCTCTCCCAGAGCCTCCAGAAAGGAACTAAGACCAGCCAACACCTTGATTTTAGCCCAGACTTCTAACCTACAGAGACCTGTGCTGGACTTGTAGCCTACAGAACTGTAAGACAGTAAATCTGTGTTGTTTTAAGCCACTAAGTTTGTGCTAACTTGTTACAGCAGCAATAGAAAACTAATACAATATAAATTGTATTAACTTAAATTTCCTCAGAAATCACAGGTCACAAAGTGCAGCTCAAAATTAGGAAACAAGAGAAAAATGAGAAATTAAAATTTTGTAGCTCTCTAAGAACAAATAATTAATAGTTTAAATAATGTAGCCAAAACTAGAGGATACAATTCTTACCATATGTGTCCATGGAATATCTGAAATGTGGGAAAAACATATTTACGTTCTTTAGTTCTTCCATAGTTAGATCCCTGAACTTGTACTGAAAAGAGAAAAAAATGAGCATGGAATAAGAATAAAGCTATAAGCAATACAACAATTACAATTACATTTACCGAACACTTACTCAGTGCGAGGCCCTGGGCTCTGAGTTTTACAAACATGAACAGTATTTGATTTAATCCTTTTAATAATGACCCTATGAAGCAGGGCTTATATGAGATGGGGTTTATTACCGCTCTACTTTACAGAAGATGAAAATGAAAGCTAGAGAATCAAAATAACTTGCTGTTAGACAGCAAGTTAAGTAGCGAAGCCAGAGCTCAAACCCAGGACCTGGGCCTTCACCACTAAATCAAATGGCTCCAAATACCTCCTGAAGGCTTAAGAAATAGGCAGCATATATGACCCCTGCCACCACTGTTCAAGATGCAACTCTCATTCTTGGATACCTCACTCCCTTGAGACAGCTTGCATACCCCTTCCATCCCTCCTGGTACTGTATCCTGGGTTTCAAAGGGAGAACAGAAAGCATGCATGGGTTTGTAGTCAGGCTGAGTGAACAGCCTCCTCATTCATCCAGATGTACTCCCAGGAATACTGCCTTGGTTGCCCTGTGGGAAAAATCATTTAACTTCTTTGAACTTATTCTCTCATTTGCAAAGAGAAATAAGAACCACCTCCTAGATTTGTGCTGAAGATTAAATGAAAGAAAACAAAAGTATGTTAAGAGTCTATTATCATTCTGAATATGAAATTAGGAAACAGTTACATTTACAATAGCATCAAAAAGAATAAAATACTTAGGAATAAATTTAATAACGAGATACTAAACTTAGACTCTAAAAACTACAAAACATTGTTGAAAGAAATTAAAGTAGATCTAAATAAATAGAAAGACAAACTTTTTTGATAGATTAGTAAACTTAATATTGTTAAGATGGCAATACTTCCCAACAGATTCAACAATCAACAATCATTATCAAAATCGCAGCTGGCTTTTTTTGCTTGTTTGCAAAAATTTACAAACTAGGGCCGGCCCCGTGGCTTAGCGGTTAAGTGCACGCGCTCCGCTGCTGGCGGTCCGGGTTCGGATCCGGGCATACACGGACACACCGCTTCTCTGGCCATGCTGAGGCTGTGTCCCACATACAGCAACTAGAAGGATGTGCAACTGTGACATACAACTATCTACTGGGGCTTTGGGGGAAAAAAATAAATAAAATTATAAAAAAAAAAAATTTACAAACTAATCTTAAAATTCATATGGAAATTCAAAAGCCCCAGAATAGCCAAAACAATCTTGAAAAAGAACAAAAAAGTTGGAGGATTCATACTATAATCAAGACAGACCATAATAAAAAAGACAGTAACAAGTGTGGAAGAGGATGTGGAGAAATCAGAACCCTCAGGTACATATACCACTGCTGCTGCTAAAATGCTGCAGCTGCTTTGAAAAGCGTCTGGCAGTTCCTCAAAAGATTCAACACAGAGTTGCCATATGACCCAGCAATGCCACTCTGAGGTATATACCCAAGAAAAATGAAAACACATCCACACACACACTTGTACACTACTGTTTATAGCAGCAGTATTCATAATAGCCAAAAAGTAAAAGCAATCCAGATGTTCATGAACTGATGAATAAGTGTGATATAAATGGAATATTCAGCCATGAAAATGAATAAAGAACTGATACTCACTAAAACATGGATGAATCTTGAAAACATTACGTTAAGTGAAAGAAGCCAGACACAAAAGGCCACATATTGTATGATTTGTATATGAAATATCCAGACTAGGCAAATCCATAGAAACAGAAAGTAGATTAGTGGGTGCCTAGGACTGGGGGAGATGGGGAGAAAATGAGGAATGACTGGTAAAGATCCTGTTTCCTCTCTCGAGCCTTAAGTTTTTCATCTGCAAAAGAGATAGAGCTGCACTGCCTATCAACTTCAACAGGTGTTTATTAGGACGTCATGATTAATATATGTAAAGGTGAGATATTAAACAAAATATGTATACAACAGTAAGTACAGACAGGAAACAATGAATAGACATAAAGCATATCTAAGTTACAGAAAGGCTTCTGGGAAGAGCTGTCTATAATTCACCTTGGAGTCTAGAATGGTGTAGAAAATTAGAGGGAAGGGAGAAGGTCATTTTAACATGGGAAAGAATTTGGCAGAAGAAAAACCCTCTGATTATTAACAACTTGAGGGCAGGAATCATCTCTTATTCATCTTTGTATCTCCTCACAGCACTTAGCACAGAGTATACCTTCAAGAAACGTAGGCTTGGGCCGGCCCCATGGCTTAGCGGTTAAGTGTGCGCGCTTCGCTGCTGGCGGCCCCGGTTCGGATCCCAGGCGCGCACCGAGGCACCGCTTCTCCGGCCATGCTGAGGCCGCGTCCCACATACAGCAACTAGAAGGCTGTGCAACTACGACATACAACTATCTACTGGGGCTTTGGGGGAAAAATAATTAAAAAAAAAAGTAATAAAATAAATGTATTTAAAAAAAAAAGAAACGTAGGCTGATAGGATGGGGGTTAGCAAAGCAGCAGATTTATATGAGTAGGGTACATATAGAAAGCAATTATGATCCACAGGACTGGGCATCGAAACTAAGACTGATCAGTATTTACTACAGCAGGGTGAAATGAGTCCCAGACTCAGTGTCCCTGATTCAGTGTAAACAAAAGTGAATGAAATCATCCCAACTCCAAACACTAGACAAATGTACAAAAGGCTGCATTGTTGTCACCTGGAATATACACTTATTATAACAAAAACAATTTTTGTTTTGTTTTCTACTTAATATTATAAGCCATTTTCTACATCCTTAACATTCTGTGAGAATGTGAATATTAACGGCTGCAGAGGGATACGTACTAGAACTGACTTGTAATTACAACACTGCTATGAAAGTTTGTCAAAAGAGGGCAAAAGTACTCTTCTTTAGGGCTTGAAAACCCAAATGTCACTACCAGTCAAATATGTGATTTGCCTTTTTGACACCTAAAAAAAAAAGACCTATTTTATCTGTCCTGAAAAAAATATTCATGTCATTTTCACTATATATGAAACAGAATATCTTCTTAATGTAATATTAAAACATATATTCCATTACTGCTCCTATACCAAATAAGAAAAGTCTGCATAACATTTTCTAAGGAAATGTGCCTCAGACAATGCTACATGCTTAAAGAGACAGGCATGTCACTAAAGAGAAAAATTGGCCCGTGAGATTCTAAAACTAATTCTACTCTCATAAAAATCAGTTAAGACTGAAAATCTGAGAAGTTACTAAAATTTTAACTTTATCTGCTATACTACGTTTATTTAGTAGACCAGTATTTATGAACATCAAGAGTACTCTTATATGATATTGCTCAAATGTAGGACACATTGAGGAATACTTTGTGGCATCATTTCATAAAAAAATTTTAGCAGGAAGGAATGTTACAGATCAAGTCCAATCTTACCATTTTATGAGTAAGCAAATCTAGGTTAAGTTACTTGTCCAAGGTAACTTAGGCAGGGGAGTGGGAAATAGGAATTAGGGAACCAGAGAATTTTCCTAAACTTAACATTTAACACAAACTAAAGAATACCTACACATGTATACATATATGTACATACACACACATTTTGAAGAATAATAAACACCCATGCACCAACCCACCCACATATGACCTAGAACAGTGCTGTCCAACAAAACTTTGTGCCATGATGGAAAAGATCTATGTGTGCTGTCCAATACAGTAACCACAAGCCACATGTGGCTATTGACACTTGAAATGTGGCTGGTGTGACTAAGAAACTCAATTTTTAATTTTGTCTAATTTTGATGAATTTAAATAGCCACACGTGGCTACTGGCTACCATACTGGACAGCACAGATCTTTCTAATACCATTACAACTGTCTCAGTTCTTCTCTCGCCCATTCAACTGCTCCCCTTGAATGGTGTCTTTACATTCCTTTGCTTTTGCCCTCCATAGTTTTATCACATATGTGTGTATCCTTAAACAACGAACTGTTGTTTAGTTTTGTTTCTTGGTTTTATCAAAATATAAGTTTGGATATAACTTTCCATTTTTTTTCAGTCACTATAATGTTTCTAAGATTCATTTGTATTGTTGCATGTTGTAGCTCATTCATTTTCACCGCTGAGTAGTAGTGTTTTCCATTATGTGAATATACAACAAATTATCCTTTCTTCTGTTAATGCACATTTGGGTTGTTTCTAATTTTTAGTTATGAATGATACTGAAAATGTCTCTTGCTTCATATATTATGAATTCTCTATGGTATCTACCTAGATGTAGATGAGACAGAAACACACAATTAAATTAATAAAATAAGGCCAAATTGTTTCCCAAAATGGTTAAATAATCATTTAACCACCAGCAGTGTTTAAAATTCCCATTCATCCACATCCTCCAAATCATTTGAACTTAATTTATGCCAATCTAGTGAGGGAAAAAAGCGTTTTACCATGGTCTCAATTTGCTTTTCTATGGCTACTAACGGATTGAGCAAACATTCATTTCCCTGTTTCCTCTTTTGTTTTTACTAATTTATTTATTTATTTTTGTGAGGAAGATCAGCCCTGAGCTAACATCCATGCTAATCCTCCTCTTTTTGCTGAGGAAGACCAGCTCTGAGCTAACATCTATTGCCAATCCTCCTCCTTTTTTTCCCCAAAGCCCCAGTAGATAGTTGTATGTCATAGCTGCACATCCTTCTAGTTGCTGTATGTGTGACGTGGCCTCAGCATGGCCGGAGAAGCGGTGCGTCGGTGCGCGCCCGAATCCAAACCAGGGCCGCCAGTAGCAGAGCGTGCACACTTAACCGCTAAGCCACGGGGCCAGCCCTCCTCTTTTTTTTTTTTTTTTTTTTTACAAAAACGATTATTCATGTCTTTCGTCTGATTTTCTATTGGTTTTATTTATTTATTTTTAAAATTTTTTTTTTTTTTTGTGAGGAAGATCAGCCCTGAGCTAACATCCATGCTAATCCTCCTCTTTTTGCTGAGGAAAACCGGCTCTGAGCTAACATCTATTGCCAGTCTTCCTCCTTTTTTCCCCCAAAGCCCCAATAGATAGTTGTATGTCATAGTTGCACATTCTAGTTGCTGTATGTGGGACACAGCCTCAACAGGGCCGGACAAGCGGTGCACTGGTGCGCGCCCGGGATCCGAACCTGGGGCCGCCAGTAGCGGAGCACGCGCACTTAACTGCTAAGCCATGGGGCCGGCCCCTCTATTGGTTTTAATACTGATTTGCAGGTGTGCTAATTTATATATTCTGGATACCAGTACTTTGTCAGCTATGTGTTACAAAATTCTTCTCTAAGTTTGTATTCTGCCTCTTCACTCTCTTTGTGGTGTCTTTTGATATACAGAAGTTCTTAACTGGAATGTAGTCAAATTTAGTGGTCTCTTCTTTGAGTATTTTACGTATTGTTTAAAAATGTTTGTATCCTCTGAGTCCATAAAGATTCTGCCCTACATTGTAAAGTTTGTCTTTTGCATTTAAATCTTTAATCCACAAGGAATTCACATGTTTGGTAAGAGCTAGGGATCCAATTTCATTTTTTTGCCATTTGCCCCTGCATTCTCCTTTCTGTAATTATCTGAAATGCCTCTTCTGTTCCATATCACATTTCCAAACATGTGTGAATATGATTCTAAGCCCTCTAGTCTGTTCCACTGGTTAATCTGTCTATCCTATACCAATACCACACTAAATCTTAATCACGAGTCTTGACATCTGGTAGAGCAAGTCCCCACCTACTCTTCTTCTGTAAGAATGTGAATATTATTCTTGGCCTTCTGCCCTTCCAAATGAATTTTACAACCAGTTTGAAAAGTTCCCAAAATAACCTGTTAGGATTTTAAATAAAATTGCACAGACTCTATAGATCAATTTGGAGAGAGCTGACATCTTCACATCCATGAAGTTGGAATATTTATTTAGGTTGCAATATTTATTAAGTTTTATTTGTTTTCAATAAGATTTTTCACTTTCTCTATACAGTTGCTTGATTTTAATGCACTGTTCACAAATTTTTCAGCACTAACATCATTTCTAGATATTAAGCTATTATATTATTTGCCGAGCGCAAGGGCTAAGGAACTTCAGAAATATTTGCTGGTGTAGGGGAGAAAGACAAATCCCCTACCCTCTAGGTCCTTCTGGCTGGGCTATGAATTAAATTGACATGAGACAGAATAACAGGAGAAAATCAAAGCTTTATAACATGTATACAGGGGAGAAACCCAAGAAAACTGGGTAACTCTGTCAGAATGGCCGAGGAGGCTGCCACCTTAAATACTATCTTCAGCTAAAGACAAAGGAGGATGTTGGGGGTGGGGAGAGTCAGTTATGGAAGATTACCAGAAAAGCATAGTAAACAAGAGTAAGGTTATTATGCAGATTTAAGTCCTTGCCTTCCGCATTGATAAGAGTTTCTAGAGATAAGGTCATCTCCCTCTTCCTGGTACACAGAGGGATATACCTTTACAAATGGAGATTTCCCTTACAAGTGTAAATGTCTCTTACAAAGGGTAACTTCTACTTGGTTTTCAGAGATTCTCCCGTCTGCAGTTTCTTACAAGTAACCAGCCCAAAATAATCCTCACACCAAAAAGACACATTCTCAGGTGGCCAATTCTCAGGTCCCCACACTGGACTGACTTGTTTCTAACTGATTTCCTTAATTTACACATCCAACAAATATTTATTAAGCACCTATGTGCCAGACTCTGCTGATGATAAAAAGAAAAATTCCTCTATTTTACTTCCACCCTTGAGAAAACCATTGTCTCTCTTGAGTCTTTTTCCTTCATTCCAGTTCCACCAAAATTATTAAGTTCTTTTTCTACTCTCAACTTTAACAGTTCTTCCCACTGGACAATACATCATGCTCCCCTCATTAAAAACTTGATGGAGTGGTTCTTTTAATTTCATGTTCTCTGAAGAGGAGATAAAAAAAGGGTGTAAATCTAATAATGATACTTCTCTTCCTACAAGATCTACACCTGTCACAGTAGATAAAATCATTCAAATCAATTCTTTTTCTTTTTCTTTTTTGTGAGGTAGATCAGCCCTGAGCTAACATCCATGCCAATCCTCTTTTTGCTGAGGAAGACTGGCCCTGAGCTAACATCTATTGCCAGTCTTCCTCCTTTTTTTTCCCTTCTTCTCCCCAAAGCCCCAGTAGATAGTTCTATGTTATAGGTGCACATCCTTCTAGTTGCTGTATGTGGGATGCCACCTCAGCATGGCTGGAGAAGCGGTGCATCGGTGCCAGCCCGGGATCTGAATCCTAGCGCCAGTAGCGGAGCCAGGGCACTTAACCGCTAACCCACGGGGTGGGCCCTCAAATCAATTACATAAACAATTTCAATCATGAGGCTTCAAAACCTGGCACAGGTTTGCAAACTGCCCCCAACTAAACAGACAGGCGGAACCAACAAAAATGGCATAATTTTCCGCAGGGGGAAACTTTAAGAGGCAGTAAGAATCACTTAACTAGGAAACTGGTGAAAAGGGGGTTGCCTCAGACTATACACCGGTGCGGAATCAGAGAGCCCGGACCAGGAGGCGCTAGTCATGGAAACCTGGAAACTGGCGCTAGTCGTGCCCCAGAGAGGTTAGGTCAGACTTTTGGGTCAGCCCTCCCACTCAACCTTTCAACATTAAAATGATCTCTTCTGGGACTTCCAGACCTGTCTTCATTCTTAAATCTACTCCGGTCTTTCATTCAGCGCACAGTTATTTCGCACCTCGGTTGTTGTCAGGCGCAGTGCTAAGCGAAGGCAACACAACAGCACCCTCTCCGCCGTCCGAGTTCACTGCATGAGTAAGGTTTGTAAATAGATAATTACTCCACAATGTCATAACCAATATTTCTGAAAGGAAGTAGAGAGAAGGAAGCGATTCTATCTTCCACGGAATGATATCTGAGTTCAGTCTTACAAAGAATGAGCGTTGCTAGTTAAGAAAAAAAGGGGCAGGTCATTTCAGCAGAGAGACAGGCGTGGCTAAAGCGACGGGAGAGTGCTGGGAGCTGTTTGAGACCAAGAGAAGCTGGTGGCGTGAAGTCTCACACCAGGTGGAGGTCGGGGGGACCTCGGGGTTGCGGGCGGAGCCAGAGCTCCGGCCTCGGGAGGAAGAGATCGAGAGGGACAGGCCCGCGGCCATGGCCCGCGCCGGCTTCAGGCCAGCCCGCCTCGGCTCCAAACCCCAGGACGAGCCGGGGAAGCGCCATGGGGAGGTACCCGGCCAGGGGTCGAAACGCCCCGGAGACCCCGGGACCCTAGACCCGGCCCGGCGTGCTACCCGCACCTTGCCAAGGAGCCGTCTCAGAATCTCGCAGTCGAACTCCATCTCCAGCCAGGTCCCCCGCCGGGTTCCGCGACCCAGTCCCTAGACCTTCTTCCGCACCGCTCCCTGCACGGAGGCCGCCGAGGGCCAAACCCTCCCGAGCGCTCCAAGGCCCCGCCCCTTCCCAGGCTGGAAAGACACGCCGCGTTCGACAGGCTCAGCGGTGGCTCCGCCCAGAGCGGGACCGCGACTCCAGTGGGAGCCCTGAGCGCCGTCAGGAACGCCCTGGCGCCCGGGGGACCGCGCCCTGGCCTGCTGGAAGGAAACCTGGGGACATCTGTGAAGAATAGGGAGGACCCGAGGAGAAGCAGTAAAGGAGGTAGAAGCAACTCATGCTGTTCTGGAAGAGAGTTTCTGGAAGGATGTGTTAAATTCAGAGTATCAAGAAAGATCAAGACCAAAAATTGTAGCTGGATTTAGGAAGGACGAGGTAATGGAACTCCAAAAGTAGAATTTCAGGGAGCTAGAAAGGGAGAGCGGAATCAGGAGGAGCCTTGTCAGAGAGCTGGGAGAGGACAGCGCTGTGAAGGTGGTGCAGCATGGGGGAGGGGTTGCCTTTTTTTTTTTTTAAGGAGGGGGCGCCATAACCTTGGTGGTAGAGAGAGAAAAAAACAGGAAAAGAGTTTGAAAACGAGAGAGGAGGTAGGTTGGTGGATCAGGTCATCTGGAGAAGGAAGGCGAAGAGATGCAATTTGCTGGCTTTGTTAGGTCTCCTTGACTTGTAAGTTACTTACCTGCTTTGTATCTGGCTTGAGCCACTCCGCCTAAAAAGTCGCAGGAGCTGGATATTGTAACTGTCGAGAGGCTGGGGTAGAAGGGTGATTGTATTGATAGGACAAGGCAGAAATGCTGTAACAATTAGGAGAAGAAAGTGAAAGGCTAGAAGGAGCGTTTATTCATTCAACAAACTTTTATTGAGCACTGACTATTTGCTAGATAATTTTCTGGGTCTGAGGAGACAGCAGTGAACAAAACAGAAAAAAAAAGTCAGCTGTCCTAAGGCTGTCATTCTTTTATTAGTAGGAGGAGAGCAAAACAATAAATATAATAAATTTATTAGTAAATTAGACCGCACGTTAGAAGGTGATTAAATGTTGTGGGGAATAACTTTTTAAAATGCAGGATTAGAAGATCAGGGAAGGTCTCCTTGAGAGGTCAGAGTAAACGGTCCGTATTAGAGGGCATTCAGAGCAAAGTCCTAAGATAGGCATGTGCTTGGGGAAGCTCAAAACAGCAAGGAAGCCAGTGTGGCTGGAGTAGAATGAAGAGGTGAGGAAGCAGAAGTAGGCGAAGTCAGACTAAAGGGGAGCCACAGATGGTTTAGGGCAGTGATTCTTCCAGTGCGGTCCCCAGACTTACAGCCTCATCATCACCGGGAACTTGTTAGAAATACAGATTCTTAGACCCCACCCTAGACTTATAGAATCAGAAACTCTAGGGGTGGGGGTCCAGCAATCTGTTTTAACAAGCCTGGGGGATTCTAATGCATGGTAAAGTCTGGGAACCACTGCGTGACTCTGGCTTGTCCATGCCCTCCAGCCAGAGACCATCAGGAACACACTCATAGTTAAACAAGGTGGGTTGATTACTCCTTGCAGTGAGGGAGCAGATACTGTGGAGAACCTTAGACAGCTCAGTAAGAGAGTGTTAGAAAGAACCTATTATAGGCTTAGGTGTCGAGCTTTGGGTGACTTGGGGGAGGGTTTAAGGAAGCAAAGCTTCACTTTGGATTGAGTGCTATGAGAAATCAGGGACAATTCTATGACTGGTGTCAACCTACAAAAATAGAATCCAGTTTAAGAGGCAAAGTGTTTATTTGGGATCAAAGAATTGCAATTTGGGGAGCACAGATTCAGGTATAAACCCAAATAGTGTCTCTCT
Source organism: Ceratotherium simum simum (assembly GCF_057802395.1). Taxonomy (NCBI): domain Eukaryota; kingdom Metazoa; phylum Chordata; class Mammalia; order Perissodactyla; family Rhinocerotidae; genus Ceratotherium; species Ceratotherium simum. Next base: position 11,932,565 of record NC_141906.1, on the reverse strand, counting down.
AGGGAGTAAAAGTCAGGGGCTTTTAAAGGCAAAGAAGGGAGGTTGTATTACAAAGAATTTTGATTGAAGTTGGAGGCAGAGCGCTAGTCTTGGCTAAACATTGATTGACTATTGATTCTATCTTCAGAAAGTCCACAATCCTCTGTCTTTTTGATCAGATGCCCTTTCTCCTGCTGACTTAGACAATTGCTTGTAAAACAATTCCCAGTTTGGCCCAGTCCGGAGGTTTGGCTCAGTCCTGCGTTCAAGACAGCAAGGCAGTTTCGCTGGAAAGGCAGCTCCAACTGCATTTTAAAATGGCTCTGCTATAGTCAGTTTTGATGTTGAGTATCTCAATAAATATTATCTATAAGATGGGCGAATTAGAGTGAGGATAAAGCTGTAATTGGTAAAGAAGCAGCAGTCACTCATATTAATGGAAGAGGATGTTGGGTATTTCCTGGGTTGCATAGTGACCTTGTTTTTGTCTCTGGACGAAATTATGATGGGGCCTTGTTTTGTCTCATTTTATCATGGTCTGAGTGCCCTGTCTGATGCTGGTGTTCTGTAAGATTGTTATAGCCAACAGGAGAATAACAGCCTGGCTGTGAGTGCCAGATCAGCTTCTAACACTGAGGCCTGGCTGGGTCAGACCAGTTTCCAGATGTCAGAGGCTGCTTTTTCCTTTCTTAGGCTTTTACTCTGAAAGAGGAAGCCACTGGAGAGTTTTGAAGAGAGCAGTGACGTGATCTCGCTAAGTTTTAGAAGAATAAGTCTGAGTGCTGTTGTGAAGAGACTGTTGTGTGGGGCAGGAGTGGAGGCCGGCGACACAGGTAGAAGGTGAGAAGACTGAAGGATAAGAGGCCTGGTAAGAGCACATCAGCCAGATCTAAGAAAACTCAGAAACAGGAGAACTTCCTGGGGCTCCAAGATCTAACAGATCCTGTCAGAAATCCATTAATCAAAGAAAAGATACCAAGTTAGAAGTGAGGCCTGAGCAAGTTTCTTCAGTCTTTTATGGAAAAGCCCTTCCATCCAAACCACCGATTCTCTTCTCGTTTAGTCACTATGAATGAATTATAGGCACTATGAACACTTTATGCCTGCAGGAGTTGGGAGGGGGCGGTGTATGTGTGTAGCTATCATTTCCTGTGTGGAAAGAAATGCATTGCTAAGAATTTATGTGCTTTATCACAGTCAATCTTCACAAAACTCTGTGACCTAGATAGAATTATTACCTCAATTCTATGGATGAGGAAACTGAGGTTTAGTGTTGTATTACCTATTTCCTTGTTTCTGAGATCCTGTTGAATAAGAGATGTATTACTGACAACATTTTGGGGGAGAAAAGATTACAAAATTAAATATACATACCAGTTTTAACACTTATACCTGTGTGAAAAGTGCTTAAATCTGAAAAAGTGTGCACCTTAAAATAGAGGATATATGGTGTGATTAGCTCCATTTTACAGGTGGGGAAACCAAGACTCAGGAAGGTAAAATTATTGCAGAAGGTGATGTCAGAGACCATGTTCTTAATCTATTGCTGCCTCTCACTGTGTGTGAAATTGTGTGATTAATAATCTCTAGGAAGCTGGAATGCTGTGCCTATTGGTACTTAGTCATAAGAGGAAGACTGTATAGTACCAACATTGGCTGACTTCCCCTATGATCACCCTCATCTCCTGAGACTGGCGCTATTAGATCCTGTCATCTAACCAGGCTGAAATATCCACTCTTTCCCGAGTACACTGTGTCTTCCTTGCTTCATGGTTTAGTGCCTGCCTGGGATATTTTATTGTGCTGGTGTACCTGTCTACCTCCATCTCCACCCTTCTGTCTGTCCCCAGAGACTGTGAGGCTCTGGCAGATAGCAGTCAAATCTCATTCATCTCTATATTCCCAGTGCCTAGCATGCTTGAATTTATGCATACCTTTATTCTTCTAATATTTGGTAAACCAGATAGAAAGAGGTCTTCAATTGAAAGTTTGCTAAATGAATGAAAGTGTAAGGAGACCAAAGCCATAGGGAGAAGATGGTATAGTGTACTAGTTCTCAGCCTTACTTGTGTTTCAGATTTTAAAAAAAGTCTGTTGAAAGATACAGACCTGTTCCAGAAAAATGTACATGTCGCTGTATACAGTCTATTTTGTGTCAAATTTCAGGAATGTTCATGGATCCACTGAAGCTCATCCCTGGACCATAGTTTAAAAAACTCAAATGTAGTTGGTGGGAGCATAAGTTGCTATAACCTTTGGGCAGAGTAATCTGACATACCTTTAACTCCATAACCCCACTTTTGGAAATTTGTCTTACAGAAATAAAAGTACCCAGGATATATGTACAAAGATATTAATTATATTAAAAGGGGAAAAAAGTCTCTAAGAAATGGGAGAGCATATTCTGCATCTTTGTTTGCAGCTTGAGAAAAATCATGAGACTGGCTTGTTTAAAATTAGAATTTTTGTCTTGGTGCTCTGCTTTTGATCTCTGTTTACACTCTTTGTTTTTGTACTTATTGGTCTTATCAGATGTATTGTTAAGGGATAAAACTTTGGTATTCTAAATATCAGACAGATGTATCCTTATCATTTATTCTTTTTCCCCCCATTTTTTTTATTTTGGTGAAATACACATAACATATAGTTTACCATCTTAACCATTTTCAAGTAGTATACAGTTCAGTGGTATTAAATACATTCAAAATGTGGCACAGCCATCACTACCATCCATCTCCGTAACTCTTCATCTTGTAAAACTGAAACTCTGTACCCATTAAACGATAACTCCCCATTCTCCCCTCTCTCCAGCCCCTGGCAACCACCATTCTACTTTCTGTCTCTATGATTTTTGACTGCTCTAAGTACCTTACCAGTGGAATAGAATAGAGAGCCCAGAAGTAAACCCTCACATATATGGTTAAGTGATTTTTGACAAGAGTGCCAAGACTGTTCAATGGGTAAAGGACAATCTTTTAAAAAAACGGTGCTGGGGGGCCGGCCCGGTGGCACAGGTGGTTAAGTGCGCGCGCTCTGCTGCGGCGGCCCGGGGTTCGCCGGTTCGGATCCCGGGCGCACACCGACGCACTGCTTGGCAGGCCATGCTGTGGCGGCGTCCCATATAAAGTGGAGGAAGATGGGCACGGATGTTAGCCCAGGGCCAGTCTTCCTCAGCAAAAAAAGAGGAGGATTGGCAGATGTTAGCACAGGGCTGATCTCCTCACACACACACACACACACACACACACACACACACACACAAGTGGTGCTGGGAAAGCTGGATATCCACATGCAAGAATGAAGTTGGACCCTTACCTAACACCGTATACAAAAATTAACGTAGAGTGGATCAAAGACCTAAATGTAAGACCTAAAACAATAAAACTCTTAGAAGAAAACGTAGGAAAAAAGCTTCATGACATTGGATTTGGCAGTGATTTCTTGGATATGACACCAAAGACATAGGCAGCAAAAGAAAAAATAGACAAATTGGACCTCATGAAAATTAAAAAATTTTGTGCATCAAAAGACAGTATCATTTACTTCTTAGATGCATGGCGCTTATGTTGTTCATTGACAGTCAGCATATGCTGCATCTCAGGCCAGCCTTCCACAAACATCCTTTGTTTTTATTGCCTTGTAAAATGAAACTATAATCTTTTTTTTCTTAAACTAGTTCTTTTTTGTAAGGATTTTATATAGCCTCTCCATTTCTATTGTCTGTGTGAACTGGCATACCCTTTTTGTCCTCTTGCTGCTTCTCTGGTTAACAAGGAAAAAATTGGTAATGCTCAAGAGAAATTTGTCTAAGAAATTTTATTTTTAACAATCACAGGGGCCGGCACCGTGGCGTAGTGGTTAAGTGTGTGCGCTCCGCTGCTGGTGGCTGAGGTTCGGATCCTGGGCGCACACCGACACACTGCTTGTCAGGCCATGCTGTGGCGGTGTCCCATATAAAGTGGAGGAAGATCAGCACGGATGTTAGCTCAGGGCCAGTCTTCCCTCAGCAAAAAGAGGAAGATTGGCATGGATATTAGCTCAGGGCTGATCTTCCTCGCGCACACACACACACACACAGGCTAAATAAATTAAAAAAAAAAAAATCACAGCATTGTTTATGGTGGTAAAAACTTGGGAAAAAAATCTAAATGCACATTGTGCCAGTTATTGATTTATTGCCCTTCAGCTCCAAATCCACCATTCATTGCTTGCTCTGCTGTAATGGAGCTGGACCTTGTAAGCATTTCTCCCTTGCTAGTGGGCACAATATTAAGTTTTGTCAGTAGAGGGCCTTGGGGGATACTGCAGGAGGAAGAGACTTCTCTTCCTAGTTCCAGTGTGCTTTCTTCTTCTTGGTCCTACTGTATGGCTGACAGTGGCACATGTGAGGCTATCCAGTGGTGCTCACCCCTATTGAGTTTCCCACTGTGGACTGCTTCCCAGTGAGTTTCAGTGGCACTCCTGCCACTGAAACAGTTCACCAGTGAGTTCTACCAGCACCCACAGGACGGCTTCCCGGTACATTCTACTGGCATACCCCCAGAGGGTAGACTCTCAGTGATGATCAGTAAACTTCACAGGACCCCCTCTGGAGACTTCCTGGCAAATTCCACCAGCACCTCAGAGGGTGGTTCCCTACTTACCAGGTCTGGCCCACGGCAGCTCATGGGATTTCTCTGCCATCCAGTTGGTCATGGCCACTACTTTTCCAGCAAGTTTTGGATCTCAGGCTTGGAGGGGAGGGGACTTTTCGAAGTTTATTCCTTCCTTGGTTGCTCTGCCTCAGCCCTAGAGGTAGTGGCTGCTCCCTATGTATGCTATTCCTGTAATATATAGAGCTTTCTACCGCTTCCATAGCTAAACTCTTGTACCTAGTTAATAATTCTCTTTATTAAACTTCCTCTGTTCAAATTACTGTGTGGTTTCTTTCTCCTGACTAGATCTTGACTGATATATCCATCATTAGGAGAAAGATGAAGGAAACGTAGAGTATTATGCAGGAATTAAAAAAGAATAAGTTAGATTTCTGCTTCTGCATATGAAGGATCATTTGCTATAGGAGTTGCCTTCTCTCCATAGACAAATAGAAAATTTTACAAAATATATGAAACAGTTGTTTTCAGATCTTGTACAAGAGGCAGCACAAAACTGTGAACTTTGAGAGAAGGGGAACAAAGGAGACGAGCCTTACAATTGCCCCAGCCTGCTGCCTGGAGGCAGTTTTCAGAGTGCAGCACTGAGAGGGGTTACCCAAACAGATACCAGTCTGGAGTACAAAGGAAGCCAGAGTGCCAGGAATTTGCAGGATGGAGTCCTGAGAAGAGGGAATTCCACAGAGAAAGAACTCTGGAGATTTCCATAGGGGCCACTGTGAGTCTTTGGCTGAGTTGTGTCTGTGCATACATGGGATAAAACTCCATGAGCCAGGATAAGAACTACCCGGAAACAGTAGGCCAAACACTTCTTGGAGCTCCCAAAAGGGCTGGGAGTTGTGGAAAATTCCACAGATTGGAAAGACCTAATACAATAGGTCTCAGAGAGAGAAGTCAGAAGGATTGTAGCTCAATTGTGGGGATAATTATCCCTAGAGTAAAGGCTGCTCTTAGCCCACCTTTAACAGAGCTTAGAACAAGCCTCGGAAGAATCAAACTGATCCCAAGTAGTTTAACTGCATCCAAAAGAAAATCCTACAGCAAAATCCAGCACCCAACACTGTAAAATTCACCAGGTTGAACACCCAACCAACAGTTACCAGGCATTCAAAGAAGCAGGAAAGTATCGCCCACAACAGAAAAATCAACCATCAAAACAGCCCCACTGGCCGGCCCCGTGGCTTAGTGGTTGGGTGCGCACGCTCTGCTGCTGGCGGCCCGGGTTCAGATCCCGGGCGCGCACTGACACACCGCTTCTCCGGCCATGCTGAGGCCGCGTCCCATATACAGCAACTAGAACGATGTGCAGCTGTGGCATGCGGCTATCTACTGGGGCTTTGGGGGGAAAAAATAAATAAATAAAATCTTTAAAAAAAAAAACAGCCCCACAAATGACAGAGATGAGAGATTTGCAAACAGTGTCCTTAAAATGTGTATTATCAGTCTTATAAATATGCTCAAGGGTATAAAGGAAAGCATGAACATGATGTGGAGAAAAATGAAAGACATAATGAAAAAGACAAATTGAACTTGTGGAGATGAAAAATATAACATCGATGAGAAATACACTGGGATTAACAGAAGCTTAGACACTATGGAGGAAGATGAGTGAACTTGAAAAAGACAGCAATGGAAACTGCCCAAAATGAAACACAAGGAGAAACAAAAACTGAAAAAGTGAACAGAACACTAGCAAGCTACGGGACACGTCACACTGGTTACTGGTCTAACACATGTAATGGAGATCGCAGGAGGCAAAAGGGGGACAGAAACAATATTTGAAGAAATAATAGCCAAACATTTTTCCAATTTGATGAAAACCATAAACCCACAGATCCAAGAAGCTCATCGAACCCCTGGTACAAGGAACATGCAGAAAATTACATAAAGCCACATCAGAATAAAATTGCTGAAAACTAGTGATAAAGAGAAAAAGTTTTATACAAGTACTTACCGTATGATCCAGCAATCCCCCTCCTGGGTATTTACCCTAGAGAAATTAAAACTTATGTTCACACGAAAAACTACGCAAATATTTATAACATCTCTATTCATAATAACCCCAAACTGGAAACAACCCAAGTGTTCTTTGACAGGTAAACTGATAAACTGGTCTGTCCCCATGGTGGAATACTATTCAATGAAACAGAACAAACTCCCAGACAACATAGGTGGATCTCGAAAGCGTTATGCTAAGTGAAAGAAGCTTGTGATTCCATTTACACGAAGTTCTAGAGAATGCAAAAGCAGATCAATGGTTTCCAGGGGCCAGGGGGCTCAGGGGGAGGGGATTGATTGCAAAGGGAACTTTTTTTTGAGATGATCAAAATTTTTTCTAGCCTGATTGTGGTGGTAGTTACAGGATTGACATATTTTTCAAAACTCATCAACTCTACCCTAAAAATGAGTGAGTTTTATCATATGTAATTTATACCTCAGTAAAGCTTATTATTAAAAACAAAAAAAGGAATGTATTTATATTTTTTATCAATTGACCCAGTAGGATGTCCACGATGTATTGTTACAGGAGAAAAGTAGGTTGCACAGTAGCATATGTAGTATGATCATCATTAATAAAACAACACTGGGGAAAACCCTCTACACCCCTCTGTATGTGTCCTGATGTTTGCAAGCTCATGGAGAGGTCTCTGGCGGAAGGATACATGCCAGGCTGGTAGCATTGGTTACATCATGGGGATGGGAATTGAGGGGAGAAAGAAGAGGAAACTCAAGGTTTTCTTTATACATCTTTGGATGGTTTCATTGTTTACAGTGAGCAACTATTATTTTTATAATTTAAAAAATAATGAAAATAAAGAGGATATTAAAATAATAAATAGGGAGATGTATATGTAGAAAGAACTCTGGTAGAGGGAGGGGTCCACTGTGTCAGTGCAGGGAGGTCAAAGGGATCAAGATGAGGTCATTAGACTGGACAGAAAGGAGACCTCTGGTTGCTTCTGAGAACATCTGAGTAGTGGGGTGGGGGAGGGGCCAGAAGTCAGAATGTGGTACGTGGGAGAAAGGAGTAGATTGGAAAGGAAAGCTTTGAGTATGGACCACTTGTTTAGGAAGTTTGGTCATAAAAGGAAATTAAGAAATGAGACAGGAAGGGAGTCACAGCATCAGTTGGAGGTTTTTGTGAGGAGAGGACAAGAATGCTTGTGGCTTCTTGAAGGCCAAGAAAAGAGAACCAGTGGAGAGGAACTGAGCAAAGGTGTTGGAGAGTGGTATAAAACAGTGGTGGAAGAGCCCTTGAGATGGGAGGGGAAGGGTTGCACGGACAGAAATAAAGAGGTATCTCATTTCCCTAGGATTCAGTGTGTTTCATTCACAGCTGTAATAGACGTAGGAATACACCTTTCCCAATCCCTGTCTCTGGTCTAAATTGCCCAGCTTGCTAACAGGCAGCTGGCCCCAAGTCCTGGCCCCGATCTGGAGCATCAGCTGTGTGACCTAGTGCAGGTCACTTAGGCTCTCTAAGCCTTAGTTTCCTCTTTAGTAAAATGGGTTTGATAATCGTACCTACCTCATGTTGTTACTGTGAGATAATGCATACAAAGAGCTTAGTTTGCTGCTCAGCTACTGGTCAGATACTGCTCAGCAGTATCTCTGCCATATTGTGAGTCTGGGCCATGTGACCAGTGACGTCACAATGCCCCATTAGACTCCAACTGTTCCACTAGGGAGTTGCGGGTCTTTTGGAACCAAGGACTGGAACTGACATGCGAGACCTCTACCAACTGAGGGTTTCATGAGCATACTCCTTTGCCAAGATCTTGGTGAAGAGCCTTTCACTGTGCAATTGTGTCTTAGAAATTGTCTTATTTGTTATCATGATCGTGCTTGGCTGGATGCTTTTTGTTGGACTTGCATGTTACATGGGCACGTTTCCGGAGTTCATGGTAAGTAATGACCCTGGTAGTCAGTCCTGGCTCTGGCTAACCCTCCCAGCTGGGGTTTCTTACCAAATGGGAGAGATAGTTGAAGTCTTACCGCTAATTAGAGGTCAGGATGGAATGGGAACAAAGTTAGTTTCCCAGGCTACTTCCCATCCCATTGGGACATCTTTAAGTCTCCCCCCCATGACCTCCCCGCCTTTGGGTCACTTATTTCAAAGCATTTGAATTTATAAGGGGTCTGCTGGAGACAGTGCCTGACCTGCGGATTTCAGGCCAGGTGGATCAATGGTTGCTGGGAGGAAAGGGAATATGGGCATTGGTGAGACCTTTGAGCAGCCCTTCCAGTCCCGTACAGAGGTGGTTACCTACTGGACTGATGAGTGGAGCCCCCTCTGCCTTTCAATGTCTTTCTGACTCAGCCTCCCACTCTGAAGTGGAAGGAGAGGTGGCCTGTTCAGGAGAGCAAGGCACGACGGAGGAGCTGGGCTGTGGATGAAGATCTGCAACTGTGAGTGGGCGGACAAGTCTGTTGGGCCTCCCTGTCCAGAGAATTTGGTAGCCCCCAGTCAGTGGAGAGCTTATATTCCTCTGGAAAATAAACTATGGAAGGGGAAATGATTTGAGGTGTATGGTGGGGAAAGAGAATTTGGGGAGCACTGCTGAAGACAGCAGGCTAAGGTTCAAAGATTTGTTAATAACCGCACTGCACAGGTATTCTTTTTTGACTGTTCCCATCTATTATTTTTTCCTCACATACTGTGATAAATGGGACCAGCATTTTTATTGCCCCTTTGGCAGATTGGGAAAGTGGAGTTAACATGAATTTAAGTTCAAGTCCTAACTTTGCAAGTTACTAGCTATGTAAACTTTGGGAAAGTTTCATCTACCTGAACCTCAGTTTCTTCATCTTTATAACGGAGATATCTCAGTATCTTACTATTTTTGTGAAGATGATGTTTAAGAATTCACATAAAGCATTTAATGCAACCTAAAGTTGCACAACTCGTTTGTGCAGCTGGGATGCAAGTGTAGATCTCTGGACTTAATAGCCTCTCACACTCATTCCACTAGACCAGCCTGTCTGTAGGAAACATTGATAGCAGTGTCCTTTTAGTAAACCATCTCCTCGGTCTCTCACATCCCACCCCATTTCATTCAGACCTGTTTTTTCAAAGACGTTCCCATTGTTAAAGAAACTTAACTCTGAGAGTTTTAGTAATATACTGATTACAGGAGCAGATTTCCTGGGAAGCTACTCTGGAAGATGGGTATCAAGTCTCAGCCCTAGGTATACTAAGAGCAAGGCGTGATGGTTGTTCTTTTTTTTTCTCCATCTGCCCCAAAATTTTAATGAGAGTATTGGCCTGACACAGTCAGACGTCCCTCTGTGGGAAGGTGGATGAATGGGGCACTGGGCTCTTGTTTAGCTGATCTACTGCCACGCTGTGATCCTGCGCAAACCACTGAATATACTCTGTGCCTCAGTTTCTCCAGCTGTGAAATGAGCAGAACAGCCCATCTTCCTTCTCTTCCCTTCTCAGGAAAGTTGTGAGAAGGCGTACCCTGCACGATAAGGGTTTAACTGCCATTTCACAAAATGCAAGCTTTTTGTTCTTTGCATAGCCTAACAATGGTATATAAAGTAATTGCTCATAGCATACCTAGCCAATTAATCCTCCCAATTAATCCAGGGTGTTTTTTGTTTTGTTTTGTTTTTTGCATATCAGTGTTTTTTGCAACTGATTGCATAAAGCCAATGGTGAAAATTTTGGCAGATGTGAATTAATAAAGATATGATGGCAGCTAGATCCTAACTACCTAGAGTCATCAGAGAACAGGGCCCTTCTGATAAGGGTTCTTTAGCCCCAACACCCCTGGCATCCTGGCCAACTGTCCCACAGCTACTCACTCTGACTGGTCTCCAAGGTCACAGGAGCTGATGTCACAATTGGTGTCTGAGCTCTGCTCCCTAAAATTGCCATGGCAAGCCATTTCAGGTCAGACTGGACCACGAAGCTCCTCTGCCAGGAGCTATCATGCTGAGCCATCCACCATCTGGTCTTGAATGAAGACAGCCCAGTTTCCAGGACTCAGGAAATAGAACATCACGCCTTTCAAAACCACCCATTTTCCCCTGCACACTCCACCAGCTGAGCAAGAAGCCCCACGATGATTGTTGTCTTATGGATGCTTCTCATTGCAGGAACAATGTGGAAGGGATTTAAGTATCCCCCAGGAGGGGTAAGTGTGCCTTCAGCTTTGTTCTGTTCCTACTTTGAAATGTATTCCCCCAGATAAATGAACTAAGCATCAAAATCCAACTCTAGTAACTTCAGAAACAAATACTGTTTTCTTTATTTAAAAAGTTATTGTAGCTTACCTACTTCTATACTTATTCACTATCTACTTAGAGTTGGGCGAGTTCCCTCTGTCTTTCACGTGATCTTTTATACATATTTTCCTAAGAGTCTTTACTCTTTTTAAGTTCTTCAGTTTCTTTCAAATAAACTGGAAGTATAGAGGTAAAGCTATCTCAGGTCCAGAGTCAAGCTGTCTGACGTGGGTGACCTAGACTTGTGCTCATAAGACTTCTTGCGTGCTCAGCCTTCAATACCATTTCCTAAATCAGCCCACACCAGCAATCCGCACTTAACTCTCCCTCACCAGGTCAACACTGGTCTTAAAATGGTCCTGGTGGCAGATGTCTCTTTCCTCTCTCCTGCTGTTAGACCTTGGATATTTGTCCTTTCTCTGCCTCTTGTCTGCACCCACACTGCTAAGACCCTGACAACGGGGATCGGAGGCATTGGGTGAGATGGAATTAGACACAGCTGCCCCTGCCTGCCCTTGGGAAGGAGGGCAGTTACCTCAGCCCCACACCCTAGCCAACACCTGACATCCTTTTTTCCCCCTAGACTCCAGTGGAAATAAGCAAAGATGATCCTGGTGAAGTAATGCAGCTCTGAAGCTCACCTGACCAGCTGTACTGTTCCTGTTGTTGGTTTCACATAAAGTAATTGCACATTGTTTTGTCACATTTTATGTAAAAAGTTACTGAACTTTTTTAAGATGGATGAAGACTTGGTATTCTCTTAGCTCAAAACAGGGAGATGGAGGGTGGGGAGGTAGTCAAGGTGGGTGGGAGTGATTGGGTCCCCTCTGTTTCAGTCTCTAAGACTGGCATTAAGACAAAGGTACCTGGTTCAATTTGTTCCCCGTTCTGTTTCCTGAAGGATAGAAATTCTCTAGAGCTCTTTAGACCTATTTCTCCAAGTAATGCCTTTCTTCTGAGTCCAGGGGTGAAAAAGTGTTACAGAAAGGGTTAGAGATTGCAGCAACTTTAAGCCTATTCTTTGGGGATATTTCTCTGTGGCCTCTTCTCAGCTGTTGTGAAAAACTCGAAGCTTGCACTGTGTGAAGAAAGGACCTCATTTTAATATTGCTTGCTAGATACTAAATTATACATTATTTTCATCCTTACAATAACCTTCTGAGCTGGGTACTAGCCTCATTTTACAAAACGGCATGAATGAAGTTGAGAAGCTTAAGAACCGTACCACCCAACACCACTCTGGGTTGCAGAGTCAAGATTAAGAACCAGGACTTCTTGGCACACTTTTATGTGCCAAGGAAAAGAGCCAAACAAGAGAGACTGGGATATCCAAGATCTTGGCTGCCTCTTGGCTCAAATGTCTCTCTCACCTGAATAGCCATGTTGCCGGATGAGTTTTTTAGGAGCAACTGCTGCTAACACAGGCAGCATGTGGAGCAACAGAAGCAAACTGCTCAGCCTCAGTGTAAGACAGTTTGAGCGTATGAGACCAAGGACGGGAACCTAAGTATAAGACCCAGGCAATGAATCTGGGTGTCTGAGCCTGAGGATATTCCTAATAAGCCCTCTAAAGGTGGTTGGGAACTTTCTGACCCTAAAAGAGAGAGGAAAAACAAACAAAAAAAAACACAGGAGCAAATACTTTTAAAATACACGTTCTCATTCTGTGTCTGCTTGGGGGTGACTGATAGCTGCGTTGTTCAGAAGTGCACCCTTACCAGCAAAGGAGCTCTTTTGGTTATGTAGACAGCGTCTTGTTGATGACTATTTGGTATATGTTTGTTAAACTATTTGTAAATGGCTCTATGCACTGAATGGATTACCCTTTTTATTTTCTATGGAAAGCAAAGTGAATTCAAAATCCACAAGCAAAACTGTAATTTCTGAATCTAGGATACTAGCATCTCTTAAGATACCTCTTATATGACCTAAACTCAACACATTCCATTAAGTGCCTACATTCTCTGGCTGCAGGGCTGTGCCCACTTGCCTCATAGATATTCCTAAGGACTCATCTTCTCAGCCATTCCAGGCTCTTTTTATTATAGGGGATCAGAACCTGCTCATTTTCTTGACAAGAAGAACTATATACCCAGTTGTTCTTCCCTCCAGTTCCCTGAGTATACCACCAAACAGTTCTCCTAACTTGGGGGTCTGATAGCAGAACAGTTCTCTAAGCTAGGGGGGGTAGGTATCAGTGGTAGGGGCTGAGCAGATGTGAACGTGTCAGGGATGACAGACAGAGGTGTGTGTGTAAGGAGGCAAACCCCATCTCTGAAGTCGGATGAGTCTACTGGGGTTTCTAGCTGGAAAGATGTTCAGGGTGATGAAATAAGGAATATCTGGGCTGGCCCCGTGGCTTAGCAGTTAGGTGCACGGGCTCTGCTGCTGGCGGCCCGGGTTCGGATCCCGGGCGCGCACCGACGCACCGCTTCTCCGGCCATGTTGAGGCTGCGTCCCACATACAGCAACTAGAAGGATGTGCAGCTATGACATACAACTATCTACTGGGGCTTTGGGAGAAATAAATAAATAAAATTATATTTAAAAAAAAAGGAATATCTGAGTTTTGGTAAATAAATGCAAACCAGTGAAAATATCAATAAAATATTTTTAATGCCTACAATTTCTTTTATACATAAATTGCAAAACTTTCACCTGTAGATGCAAAAGTAGATTCTCTTGCAGGTCAACAGCACCAGAAAACAAGCTAAACTATGTAAATTTTTTTTTTACTTGATTTGTCCATTATGTAAAAGACGTGATGGATTTAGTAATTCCAAAGAAATCTATATCCCACTCTTAATCATACACTAAACACCTGAATATTTCAGCACATCCACTCACAAAATAAATAGTCTGATATATTCAGCACATTGAAAATAAACCAACCAGTCTCTCTTCATATATTTATTCTCTTTCCAAACATGTTTTGGTCTCCTGCTATATATCTCAGAAATGTACTAATAGCTGCTTTTAAGTTAGAAAATATAAAACACTAATTTATTTCTTGGAGAAAATCTTGGGGATTACATTAAAAAAATGAAATTTCGAGTTCCCACAGACTTTCTTTTTTGTTAACAGTCTTTGAACCTTCTCATGGCACACATGTAAGGCTGTCTGTGACATGTGGTACCCTGGCCTCCAAATGGACATAACAGCATTTATAGTTTGGAGAAAATACAAAGACAAGTTCTGAAAGTAGCCTTAAAAGAAAGTGCCCTTTGCTTTGACATAGAAATATCAAAAGCAAGGACTGTGCAATCAGAGCCATGAGTTTTATGAAAACTACTTTCCTTTCACATCACCTGTTAGAGAATGCCACACCCATGATCATGTAACATTATTACAATCGTGAAATTACATTACTACATTCGTGAATTAACATTACCCAATAAAAGGCACATCTTATTAAAACTGAATAAAATCTGAAAATCAAAACAGTAGAGGATACATTAAAAATCAAGTACTTAATTTATAAACCTTGATAAAAATAACAGCCTATTCCAGTTTCTTCAAAGATTTGTGAGCTTTTTATAAAAGTGGTCAGGAATTGCAGAACAAAATGGAAGACAGGATTTGGAAACAAGGCCAAGATTAAGAGACTTAGAACTTTTTTAATGTGCTACAGAAGTGCCCTTTTATAATGCTGAAGAATACTAAAATAAACATATTTTAGAAGAAATGCACTCAGAAGTGATAGACACCTAAGGACACAATCTGACTCTTCTACCAAGTTCTGCAACTTTTATCTAGCACAGTGGTGCCTTTCTGTACAAATAACTGCACAATATCATTGAGTAAAGTGCTAGTAAACTTGAAGCCACCAGAACTCTTTCAGCCATGAAAAGCACTTGATTGTAATTACAGATTTCAAAGAGTCTGAACATTGAAAAAAATATATCCAAGAAAACAAATTTTTGAAGGGTGAGATAAAAAACCACATAAGTGACAGCAAAGGAAATAATGTTCCAAACCTGTTTCATTACATGGAACATCACACTACCCTTAATTTCCTTGAGGGTATTTGAGATGGGTGAGGCAGTCAATAGGATTTTCTGCCACTAGTGTAACAGTTCTGTGTAGAGCGTTAGGGTATTATTCCTAGTCATGAACATACCTTTCATAGGATTCAACTTCAAAATTAAATCCTTGCAATTTCAAAGTTTGAAATTCAATTCAAAACGAGGCAGTCTTAAGGTACTGGGTCATATGGTTGTCCCATTAAGGGAGGCTAACGATGGTAATACATAATACCCAAACTTGAATAAAGAAAGCTTTATAGATAAAAAGGAATACACAGAAACAACTTTCGGACCTGTTGAAGAATAAGGATTCTTTGTAGGACAACCTCTCCTACTTCCTAATCCCCACTGTCCAATGGCTTAAGATAGCCACAATGTTTACTACAAGCTTATGTCCCACTGTCCTGAACCCTCCACATTTAGAATCAAAGACAAATGCCCTCTAGCATCATCATATCTCATTTTCTGTTGTTGACTTTCCTTGAGACTTGGCTTCTCTCCAGCCAGCACCTAGGTCAGCCTGACTGGAATTGCCTGGACTTGAGGCTTAAGAGATATCAAGTCTATAGATAGGACTTGAAGAAAGGTGAGAATGAAGAAGGTTCCACAGCCCAGTAAAACACCAGTAATAGGGAACATCCTTTTCTATCGGGGAAAATGTCTCTTCGCAGTGCATAGTTTGAAATAAAAGTGCAATATGGGCAAAAAGAGAAGGTGGTGCTCTTGATACACATGAATTTAGTTTTTGGTTTTTGCCATTAATTGCTAAGGAATTGAAAATAAAAATGCAGCCATTAACATCAAGAGGTACAGGGGCACCTTGGATTCCAAAATATCTTTTAATGGGGGAGGGGAAAAGGGAGGAGAGGAGCCTCACATGTCACTTCCTTATTTTTTAAACTATTACTCTTCCAAATCTAATGTTTGAATAAAATAAGTATTTTTTTCTTCAATATAAAAATCAACTTTTTAGATAAAAATCAGCACAGTGACCTTGTCTATTTTACATTAAAGCCAACATAACAGTGAATCTAAAAGGAAAATTTGGAAAAGAATATTCTTATACCAAATGACATACCTTATATTTTAACTTGGAAAGATTTTTGTTAATTGCCTAATCACTAAATTAGTGAATAAGAATGCTCAGCATCCAATCCATGAATAATGCAGAATACAATATAATTTATTCTACTTTTTACTTCAAAGTCACAGAGATGACATCCATATGATAATTATAAAGTCTACATTTTCAAGTTCTCAATCCAAACGTAGATTAGGACAGGTCACTTTATTGCTGGCAACATTCATGGAAGGGCCAGGTTCCTCATAAAAAGACAAAATAAGTTTGATTGGGAGCCGGGCAGTGCCCTACTCACACATCAGCGGAATTATATAAGTCAAGAGGCAATCCTGTTTTTTCCTTTTTAAAGTAGCAAAGGAACCATATAAGATTGGCTGACTGGTGAGCGGCCCCACATTAGAGTGCATAGCTCATCAGGATCAAGGCTGGCACCTGGGAACAGTTAGCTTCATAAGAGCACTCACTGGGCATTATATCGTCTGCATTACAGATTTCACCCTGGAAAGTATTTGAAAATACTTATGCTCAAATGACAGCCTGCAAATGACAGTATACATTCCTTCTCCTTGAGTACCCAAGTATAAATCTAAAATGATAAGGGGGCTTCTTCAGTCTGAAGGCAGGAATTCCTTGCAGCAGAGTGTCTCCAGAATTTCACAACAATAAATAAAAGCAGCAGCTAATGCCTCTTCAGCTTCTTGGCCTTTCGACGTCTCATGTCTTCTTCTTCACGTCTCATTTCCTCCAAGTCCTCTTGCATACCTAGTCTTAAACTGTCAAAAAAAAAAGGGGGGGGGTATTTGTCAATATACATGAAATTACCACCTTCTTTAAAAAGCAAGAACGAAATTTTTTTTTTATAATTTTATTTATTTATTTATTTTTCCCCCAAAGCCCCAGTAGATAGCTGTATGTCATAGCTGCACGTCCTTCTAGTTGCTGTATGTGGGATGCGGCCTCAGCGTGGCCGGAGAAGCGGCCCATTGGTGCGCGCCCAGGATCCCAACCCGGGCTGCCAGCAGCGGAGCGCACGCACTTAACGGCTAAGCCACGGGGCCGGCCCAAGAATAAAATTTCTACTGGGAGCTCACAAGGCATGTGCTGATGCACTCAAAATGCCTTAAGGCTTTACCATTGAAAACAGACCAGCAGGAATATTTTTTACCAGGAGCCACTGCCACTGACTCAAATTATAGTGGAAAAAAGAGCTCACATACAGCCTCAGTGCAAACACTAATATGCCCATTAAAGTAATAAAATATAAATAAATTATAAAGAACAAGAAACATTTATTCAAAAAATAACATAACATTCTATTCTTGTCCCCTCCCAACACTTCAGTTTGATATTTTATCTGGTTACAGGAGGAGAGGGCAAGAGGGAGAAAGGGGTTTAATATTCAGGGTTGAGACTGAAGTGAATTATTTTACCAACTTAATCCTATAAACAAAGTAATCACTTATTACCCTTACCCAAAAAATTATCACTGGTTTGCTATGAGGTAGCCGAACAGGAATCAGAGGGAACTGAATATTCCTCATCAGGTCCCTGCGGCCAGCAGTGGCACAGGTTAGCAGGACAGGACGTGTCTGAGGTGTGAAGGGAACTAAGGGCGGGGGAGGAAAAACAAGCAGAGGCTGCGCATTGACTGTGGGCTGCACGGGTGAGGCCCCGCACCAGGCAACACGTGCACACCGTCTGAATCCTCGCAGTGCCTCCAGTAGGGAGGAGCAGCATATTCAGTTTAGAGATGAGAAAACAGATTTAGGATGGCCAAGGAATCTGTCTAAAGCCCCACAGCAAGCATACAGGGCTGGAATGCAGAACTGTGTGGCCCAAAGCCCTGCTCCCAATGGTGCAAGTGAAGCAGCAAACAGAAAAGAACTTTTAGGACATGTCTGCACAAATGTGTGAAGTTTCCTGCTTACCTCTTTGCTTCTTCCTTCTGCTGCTCTTTCCAACTACTCTCCATGTAACGTAAGGCATAATCACTTTCATCTTTGTATCTGTTAAGAGGAAATCAAAGTTGTTAAAAGAGGACAAAAATTCAATTTTCTAAAGGAACTGCATCCTCCTGTTTTTCAAATCCACATCTTTATAACTAAATCAAACACACACTTAGGATTACTCCTCCTTGCTTGGCAGAGAGTGAGGGGGCAGAGAATAGGTAGAGGGGGGTTTCTGAACTAAAGACAAAATAAATGAGCCCTTATTACTTCCAAAGGTACCAATGAAAATGAAGGTACCAATCCAACAGTCCTTACTCAACTCACCTCAAATTACATGGTAGTTTATATTAAAATCCTGAAAGCATGATATATGAAATTACTTTGTATATATTAATCTCATTTGAGCTTCATGACCATCATGAGATAGGGAAGGAATTTAGAACAGAGGAGACTGATGCAGATAGGTTAATGGCTTGACTAAGAACATAGAGCTAGCTAATGACACTACTAAGATTAGATTTTGAGATTTTTTTAATCCAGTTCTTTCTTCTACTAAATGTCTTTTTACAAAAAGACCTTTTCTTCGGATTGCATTCTGATTTCTCATATCCATGGCTCCAAAGGCAGTACCAACGTCAATTGTCAGGCACTGTGATAAGGCCCTTCTGTTTTACATATATATACTACCTCATGCAGTCCTTCCAAACGTTGATCTGAAAATAATTTACTCAAGTTTACGCAGCTAGTAAGTGGTGGAATTTCCATTCAAACTCTGATCTCTCCTCTATACTAGTGCTTCTCAAATTTTAATGTGTATATGAATCACCTAGGAACCTTATAAAACCGATTTGGATTTGGTAGATCTGTGGTGTGGCCCAAGAGCCTGCATTTCTA
This sequence comes from Ceratotherium simum simum, assembly GCF_057802395.1. NCBI lineage: Eukaryota > Metazoa > Chordata > Mammalia > Perissodactyla > Rhinocerotidae > Ceratotherium > Ceratotherium simum. Next base: position 11,913,751 of record NC_141906.1, on the reverse strand, counting down.
ACAAGCTCCCAGGTAACATCAATGCTGTCGGCCCCATACTGCTATCCAGGAATCATACTTTTGAGTTGCAAAGCTTTTTACGCCAAAGAAAAGCAAGTGTCAGATCAGACCAGCTTTCCACATAGCTCTGGGGATGTCTTTCTGATTTCAAAGCCAATCTATTCTTACTACACCAAGCTGCTTCACTCATTAAATATACATGTTATAAGGACCACAATTGAAAAAGGGACATTTTGGGGCCATCATGCAACTAACTATACAAATAATTCTGAATTAATTAAATGCCAAAAGACTAAATTTAAACAATCATCCAAAGATTCCTAATTAAGAATTGTATTCAATGCCTCCACTATTAATGTTTATTTTTCCCCAGAGCATGAATTATTCAACATAAAAAGTATATCTATCTAAATCTTCTTTAGCCTTACTTTTTTCGGTCATAGCCAAAGATTTCTCTAATGTGCTTGGATATTTCTTCCTGAGGTTCTCCTTCATCTTCAATAAAATCTTCCATTTCAGAGTCATATTCATCATCTTCCTCTTCCTCATATTCTCGCTGCCTTTTGTAACCACTAGGGAATGGAAGCCTTTGAGAACCTAAGAATAGAAAAGCCATCATTTATAAATAAGCATTAAAATTTAAAATATTCCCAACAAAGTTCTGTGTAAACTGAGATTTTAAGAACTCATTAAGATGGTATCCTCAAAAACCAGAGGCAGGGGCCGGCCCAGTGGCGTAGTGGTTAAGTCCACACGCTCCGCTTCAGTGGCCCGGGGTTTGCAGGTTCGGATCCGGGGCACAGACCTACACACCACTCATCAAGCCATGCTGTGGCTGCGTCCCACGGATAAAATAGAGGAAGATTGGCAGAGATGTTAGCTCAGGGACAATCTTCCTCAAGCAAAAGAGGGAGATTGGCAAGAGATGTTAGCTCAGGGCCAATCTTCCTCATCAAAAACAAAAAACAAAAAACAAAAAAAACCAGCACAGCTTCTAGCACCTAGATAATAATAAATGGTAACTATTCATATTAACAACAACAACAAAAAAAAACAGAGGCAGCAAGCTGGCCCAGAGCATGGAATCATTACTATATCATCCCTACTGCTTCATATTATCCACAAGGAACAGAATTCCTGTTTATCTCAGGGCTTACTGAAAGTGTCTGGTACATTTTCTAGCTTAATAATTCCCATTCCTCTGGATTTAAAATTTCTAAAAAAAAACAAAGGAGAAAAAAAATCACAAATAGCTATAGGATCACTAACTTTTCATTTTGGCAAGAAAAGATACCAAAGGTGGTAACCGACCACCTATTATCACAACAATTTCATTAAATTTTTAAAAGTCTAACAAAGTATGAAAGATTCTCAGAATTATGGATAATTGTTTAAACTAAGTCTGACTTGAGGAAAAATTCACTACATTATCCTTATTTTTGTCATTTTGCCAAAAGACTGATTAAAAATTTTGCAAACAACAGGCATTGATCAATAGACCAGCATCTGGGAACAACTGCTTTCTGGTCTCCAATCACAGACACTCCTTTTGTTGTTCTACAGTTGTTTTTAACATGCATGGCTTGTCTCCTTAGCTCAAAGTTTCTTTCTCAACTTCAGCACTACTGACATTTTGGGCCAGATAATTCTTTGTTGTGCGGAGGCTGTCCTGGCATCGTAGGATAATAGCAGCATCCCTGGCCTCTATCTACTGGATGCCAGTAGCATCCTCTGTCCCCAGTTGTGTCAATCAAAAATGGAATCCTATCTTTTGTTTCTTTTTATATTCTCCATGGTGCCTAACAAGTGCTTTAACCAATGCTTATTACCATGAAGAAACTATGATCTAGCAGCTAGTAGGTGCCACCAATGATCCCATACTTTGGGACATCCGTCCTTGATGATGCCCACTATAAGGAGCAGAATCACAAGAGCAGTCTAAAATAGTTCCTGGCACATAGTGGGTACTTAAAAATTTTATGACTAAATAATACACAAAAAGCCTTCAAGCTTAGAAATACATCCAATCCCTGAAGGCAGGTCTCTCTAGCCCTCATGAAAAGGTAAAGATGAATTCATTCATTGAACCATATAAAGCATATTCACTCACCCTGTCTTACAAATCACATAGCTAGGTTTATTGCACTTGGAGACATTACAGAGGTGAACACAGAGGGCCCTAGACAAGTCTCTTTCTAAAGCCTTTTCCAAGCTTGATCACTAAAGGAACTCTCAGGCATAGGACAGACAAAACATCAGGATTCTATCAACATAAGAGGACATTAAAGAGCACATAGAAAAATTCAGAGTCTCTGGTTATATGAAACAGAGTATTCTTTCCAATTTCCTAGTGACAGATAAATACTCTTAGGGGCAATCTTACCTTGGGCAGATCTATAGCCAGATAAGGAAGGCTTCATTCCATTCATCTGTCCATTGCTGGACCGACTAATGATATTCTTGGAAGAAATTGTTTCTGAGACAACAGTGCACTTGGGTTTCAGGGGGGGACCTGAGCTACTAACTGTTCGCCCAGGTCCCAAGCTGCTCACTGGTCTTCCAGGGCCTGAACTACTAACAGTCCGTCCAGCTGGAACTGAGCCAGTTACTGATCGCCCAGGGCCACTGACTGACTGCCCAGGGGGGCCTGAGCCACTCATAGGTCGTCGAAAGTCACGTGGACTGCTCATAGGCTGCCCAGGGCCACCAGAGCTGCCCATAGGTCTCCCAGAACCACCTGAGCCACTGATGTGTCGCCCAGGGCCACCTGAGCTGCTTGCGGGCCGCCCAGGGCCACCTGAGCTGCTTGCGGGCCGCCCAGGGCCACTTGAGCTGCTTGCGGGTCGCCCTGGGCCACTTGAGCTGTTTGCGGGTCGCCCTGGGCCACCTGAACTGCTTGCAGGTCGTCCAGGGCCACTTGTAGCAGTGACTATCCGTCCAGAGGGATATAAGTCACTGGCTGGCCTCTTGGTCCCACTGACTGATCGCTCAGGTCCTGAGTTGGAGCTGCCATTCTGGCGCCTGGGCAGGGGGCCAGAACTAACTGTGGGCTGGGCAGTCCCTGTACTGGGCCGCCCGGGGGCTGAGCTGGAGCTGCTGCCTGGCTGCCTGACTCCTGGACTCTTAGACCTATTGTGTGGGGTGACCGTGGGCCCAGGCCTGGAATGGCTAGGATGGGGAGATTTTTTGGCTTTGTGCTCAGTAGCAGATTTCTGAGTCCCTTTAGCAGAAGTCTTGAGGACACCTGGTGAAGAGGTGCTTGAGTGGGTCTTTCCAGCCCCATTGAAAACAGGTCTGCCATGGCCCTCACGAAGCGAGGGTTGGGAGCAATTGCCAGATCCTGCTTTGGTCCTCTCTCCTGGCATGGATTTGGATGAAGACCAACCTAAGTGTTTCTCATTCCCTGTGCTGGGTCTGGATTTCTTCTCAGCATGAGGAAGGGGAGTACCCTTGGAGGAAAGATGCTTGTCCCCAGAAACTTTGCTAAGTTTTGTGCCCATGCTTTCTTTCTGAGAGGGTGCCTTTTTGGTTGGAGGTAGTCTTGCATCTGTCTCAGGTTTCTTTTTCCTTTGCTTTCGTTCAAGAAATTCTCTCTCCCTAAGTTCTTCTGCCGTCATAGGCCGTTCTTCTGTTTTTTTCACTACCTTGATCTCCACTGGTTCGTACTGCTTTTTCTCAGCCAGCCTCAGCAGATCAGTGAAGTTCATGAGTGGTGGGGCACTTTTAAGGGGGACCTTTGGTTTGCTTTCAACTTTGGGAGGTTCTTGTTCTTCCTCGTACTCCTGCTCTGACTCTGCTTGATTGTATTCTAAGAATTCATCCTCTTCTTCCATCTCATACTCTTGGTCTATTCCCTGGCTAGTGTGGCTGTCCATTGCCTGCCTCTTCTTTGACTTTTCCTCAACAGGAATTCCATTGTAGCCATGGAAATTATCCTTTGTCCTCTTGGCCATAGCTCTTGCTTTCTTGTCATGTTTTAGCTCAATTCGCTTTTTCACTAGTTCTTCTTTTCTCCTTTTCTCCTCTAAGGCTAAAACGGACAAAACAACAACAGATTATTTCAAGTTCTCAAGATAACTTATGTTCATCTGAAATTAGTACGTGGCCAAAACACAAGCAACATTCAACTTACAGTTTGAAGACATCTAGGAATCAAATGAGGAAGTCATTCGAACAAGTATCAATTGAGTCATCTTTACATAATGAGTGGGTCACATGGGTTTTTCTATATGACTAAGCAAGTGAGAGACTTGGCTTTTAGCTTTAAATATAGAAAATAGTTCATACCAAATAAATATATCAAGTTAAGGTACCATTAGCACCCACTTAGTAGTTGCTATCATGAATCAATGAATACTTAAACTTATTGAATCAGTTTCCTTATCATTTGCATGAAGTAAAACTACTTCTTGAGTTCACTGGTTTTTAAAAGTTGTCCCTATTCTAACTTTATATAGCACTCTTAATAATAACTTTAAAAAAAATTAAAATACAAAATAGGGAGAAGCAGATTCAGAACCAAGGTCAAAGAATGGAGTTCTCACTGGGGACCTACTATAGCCAATTAGAAGACATGGTCACTATCACCAAAATGCTTTTAATTTAAGAAAGAATGAAAGATAATATCCATACAAATGATCAACATAAGAATATATAAATGGTATAAATACAGTTGACTCAGACACACATACAACAAATCCATTAGCCTGTTATGTCATTACAAACATCCACTGGTTAAGTACAAGCCAGTTGTGAAGGTGGAAGACTTTAAAATTGAGAATAAAGCTATAGATACATACCTTTTTGTCTAAGCTCCTCTTCTTTTCTTCTGAGAAAAGCTTGTACAGCTGCTGATTGGACACCCTTAACTTTTGGGTCTTTTTTGGGAGGCCCCACCGCCAAACTATACCTTTTCTAAAGATAAAAACAGAAAACTTATAAGCAATTCAACTTTAAAAATATATTGTCTATTAGGTGTAAGGCACTATGCCAAGCAATAGAGAGATATAAACGTTGACTGAAAAAAACCTTTTCTGAATAATTATGAGATCATAGAACCCACATTAAAGATTAGCCATAAAATTTCAGGCTAAATATGATTATGAATGACTATTTTTAGGTGCAGAGTTTCTCTGTAACATCCCAAATAATGCATAAATGACCAATTCATAGAAATACTATTTTCAGGCTATTTTCCCAAAAACATACCTGGACAGGGGGACTTAAAAAATCACCACTTAGAATGGATTGAAAATTCTGAAAATCCATTGAAAATGGATTGCAAATTCTGATGAAAAAATCAGCCGTCTTCAAAATTAAGCATTTCAATGTCCAACTTTTCAAACAAGCAGAAAAACTACTACTCACAATGGTTATCTGGAGTACTCTACTCCAGATAAGTTTCTAGTAGGGACTCATAGCTACATGGGTTATTTTGCTTACAACACGTAACACTGAGATTTTACTCTGTCCATAGGCAAAGGCTGGTGGCAAACCACAGCTAAAAAGCATTTCAAAGAAATCCAAGCAGCAAGAAGAGCCCAATTCTCTGTAACCTTTAACTGTAGCTCTTATGTTTATTAAATATTAATTTGCCACACAAACTGTTTTAGACAGGTTTCCACATCACTTAAAAAGTGCTAACATTAGGGGCCAGCCCCATGACTTAGCGGCTAAGTGCGTGCGCTCCACTACTGGCGGCCGGGTGCGGATCTCAGGCGCGCACCAACGCACCACTTCTCCGGCCATGCTGAGGCCGCGTCCCACATACAGCAACTAGAAGGATGTGCAGCTATGACATACAACTATCTACTGGGGCTCTGGGGAGAAAAAAAGGAGGGGGACTAGCAATAGACGTTAGCTCAGAGACAGTCTTCCTCAGCAAAAAGAGGAGGATTAGCATGGATGTTAGCTCAGGGCTGATCTTCCTCACACACACAAAAAAAAGTGCTAACATTATTCTGGCACAGATGGTATTTCTCTGGGTTTCACTTTTTTGTGTAACTGCATCGGGAAATGACTAAAACTAGAATACTGTTAATTTGAACTATGAAAGGAAAAATATTTCCATTTCATAAGTATCTATCATTACGGAAGTATGATAAACAGAGCTAATAACTCAGACCTGGATGATTCATCTCTTGGACCATCCCACATTAAATTTATGGGCTAGGATATAGGATTTTTAAAGTGCCTTCCCTCTTTCATCTTATTAGGCAGATGACATTTTTATCCACTAGACCTGTTGCTGTGCTAGTTAAAAATGAAACACTTAGAACAAATTGAGCTATTTAGGAACCAAAAAAGTGATTCCCAAAATGTGTATGAAATTCCTGGAGGAAAGCCAAAGGATCCATGCTTCCTATGAGGCTGCCAAATACAAGGCATCTTGAACAGGCTGGAAGCTCTAGCTGAGTTAGGCTACCAAGGAGGCAGCTGGCCAAGGAAGCCGGCCCTAATCCAACCTGAAAATCCTGCACGATAGCAATGCTGAGACCTGACACATCCCCGACAGAGAGAAATCCCACAACAGAGCATCCAGACTCCCTGCCAAGTCACCCTGGCTGTCACAATGAGATCCTTTAATAAGTCCATATCTTTGTAAATTTAGTTGTAGACCCTTTCCATAACAGATGGGGGCCTGATATTTAAAGGAGAAAAGGAGAGGGAAAAGGAGACAAAGAGACTATTGCTTACCTAACTAGATATGTAAAACTGTCCTGGCTTACCAGAACCTCACACACAGGCCTTATCCACAAGAAGCCCACATTTTCATAATGGAAGGGCCACCATAAGTATGATTCAAGTTGCATAAGACATATACAGATTCATTAGTAGAAGCACAGACTCATTAGCAGAATCACACACTCACTCCACCCCATCACGCAGATTTGTAAGGAGAGGAGGGGTGGATTTTTGTTGCCAAGATGTAAGATTTTCCTGTCCCTGCCAACTATATAGCCCAGAGATTCACCTGCCAAATCAAAGCTTATACAGGGCTTCCCCCAGAAAAAATGCCAATATACACATTAGTGTTAATTATTTAAAATAGAATTGCTTCGTTATCTAGACATTACAGCAACGAGCACTTGATTTCAGGACAGACATCTTTCTTCCTAACCTGGGATTTCAAGAGATAGGTAATGGGATGTGACTAGCAGAAAAGCTACTCTTTTTTGTGTGTGTGAGGAAGATCAGCCCTGAGCTAACATCCATGCCAATCCTCCTCTTTTTGCTGAGGAAGACCGGCCCTGAGCTAAGGTCTATTGCCAATCCTCTTCCTTTTTCTCCCTTTTTCTCCCCAAAGTCCCAGTAGATAGTTGTATGTCATAGTTGCACACCCTTCTAGTTGCTGTATGTGGGACGCCACCTCAGCATGGCCAGACAAGCGGTGCGTCGGTGCGCGCTCGGGATCCGAACCCGGGCCACCAGTAGCGGAGCGCGCGCACTTAACCGCTATGCCACGGGGCCGGCCCCAGAAAAGCTACGCTTGACTGAATATGGACACCCAAAGGGAAAACAACAGTGTCAGTCGGGCACAGTTTAATGCAGTGTTTACTAAGCTTCAGTCATTCGCATACCACCTTCATGATTTTTGCCCTTTTAGTATATCACCTGTATGATTATTTGCTAATTTTAAGAAAATACGTAGACCTAACACCATGACTTATTATTACAGTTTTACCTCAAGCAATATCCATGAAATGACTGGCTTGAAAAGCTAGTTATATTTTTCCAAATCATATCAAAATCTATAACTATTTTTTAAAAATATATAACTATTAGAATAAAAACTATTTGTGGATCACCTAAAATCTTGGTAGAGGCAGAGCTATATGTACCGCACTTTAGGAAACACCAACTAAGGATAATAAATACAAGGCAGAACACAAGGAAGAAACAAGGGAGGAGGTATTCAGGAACTCAGATTCACTCAGAACAGAATTCCAAAGATTACTTTTAGCTTTTTTCAAAGTATACACCTATTTCCATCAATTCACATGCCAATTTCAAATTCAGCTTTTTTTTTTTTTTAACACTTCTAATCCTTAAGGATATTTTTTATTTTAAGCTGGCCTCACATTTAACCCAACAATTTTGCAGTACTTTTTATCCTGTCCCTATGATGTAGAAGGAATTCAATAAACCTATAAAATGTCTTACTTCATGCATCTGCTAGGAAACAATTTAAGTAGGGCAAGGTCCTACTTGATGAAGCTTAATCTTATTTACTGACATGAGCTGAGTCATAATTAATAGTTTCTTACATCCTCTGTAGCTTGAAAATGCACTCAAAAGCAGCTATCAGAATACTAAAATACTCTCTCAGACAAAGTTTAGGTCAAAAACCTAGAAATCTGGGGCAAAAAAAAGGGCTGGGTCTCCACAGATGGTGATGATGATGATGATGGTGAGGAGGATGATGGTGAGGATGATGATGATGTTCTTTTCCATCTTCAACATTTTTATTGAGATATAATTCACATACCATAAGATCCACCCATTTAATATGTAAACTTCATTGGTTTTTAGTATATTCAGAGTTGTACAACCATCCCCACTATGACTCCAGAACATTTTCATCATCCTCAAAAGAAAGTCTTTATTCTTTAGCAGTCATTGTCCATTCCTGCCCTCCCCTTAGCCCCTGGCAACCACCAATCTACTTTTTGTCTCTGTGGATTTGCCAATTCTGGACATTTCATATAAATGAAATCATATGCTCAGTGTACCATTACATAGTGATATGTATCATAAAATAAGGTAAAATCTATAGACTATAGGTAAATGATTATATAGATAAGTGGTTATACAAAATACATAAGATGTTTCCATTTTGAAAATGCTGTTAATTTTTACTTGACTCTAATATTAAGTTTGAAAATAGACACCTTCAAAGGCCAAGAGACTATCTTTTGGTGAATGTTCTGTGAGCTGGTTCCTAATATCTTTGAACTGAGAAATTATAATTATTTCTGTGGCTTAACTAAAATTAAGAAATGATTGGTTTCTATGACTATTAAATGTTTCAGCAAGGGTATCATTTTAATTCTTTTAAAGTTCTATACCTAGAACATTAAAAATGACAATTATGTAAGTAATAAGTAAATTATATAAGTAAATTTACTTTCAATTATGTAAGCAAATTTAAATGGTGGTAATGTAATTTTATTCTGTTGTCAGTGTTGACTTTTCTAATAACTTTAAGTGTATTGTTTTTTGCTCAAATAAAAACTTTGAAAGAAAATACTGAAATCATACAATATGTGGCTGTGATGGTCAGTTTCATGTGTCAACACGGCTAGGCTATAGTACCCAGTTATTTAATGAAACACCAATCTAGGTGTTGCTGTGAAGGTGTTTTGCAGATGTGCTTAACAGCTACAATCAGCTAACTGTAGGTAAAGCAGATTACCCTCCACAATGTGGGAGGGCCTCATCAGTTGAAGGCCTTGAGAGCAAAAAGAGTTTCTTGGAGAAGAAGGAATTCTAACTCAAGACTACAGCACTGGGCTGGCCCTGTGGCTTAGTGGTTAAGTGCGCACGCTCCACTACTGGTGGCCCGGGGTTCGGATCCTGGGTGTGTACTGATGCACCCCTTCTCCAGCCATGCTGAGGCCACATCCCACATACAGCAACTAGAAGGATGTGCAACTATGACATACAACTATCTACTGGGGCTTTGGGGAGGAAAAAAAAGGAGGAAGATTGGCAATAGATGTTTGCTCAGAGCCCATCTTCCTCAGCAAAAAGAGGATGATTAGCATGGATGTTAGCTCAGGGCTGATCTTCCTCACCAAAAAAAAAAAAAAGAGAGACTACAGCATTAACTCCAGCCTGAGTTTCCAGACTGCTGGCCTGCTCTACAAATTTCAGACTTGCCAGCCCCCCACAATTAAGTGACCCAATTCCATAAAATAAATCCTATTGGTTTTGTTTCTCTGGAGAACCCTAACTATATCAAGTGGGCTTCTGTGTCTTGCCTCTTTCACTTAGTGTAATGTTTTCAAGGTTCAAGGTTGTAATATGTATCAGTACTGCATTCCATTATTTTATTTATTTTTTTTGTGAGGAAGATCAGCCCTGAGCTAACATCTGTCACCAATCCTCCTCTTTTTGCTGAGGAAGATAGGCCTTGGGCTAACATCCGTGCCCATCTTCCTCTACTTTATATGGGACGCCGCCACAGCACGGCTTGACAAGCAGTGTGTCTGTGCGTGCCTGGGATCCGAACCTGTGAACCCTGGACTGCGGAAGCAGAGCATGCACACTTAACCTCTTGCGCCACCGGGCCGGCCCCCTTCATTCCTTTTTATGGCTTAATAATATTTCATTATATGGCTATACACCACATTTTATTCATCTAGTTATCAGTTGATGGATATTTGGATTGTTTCTACTTTTTGGCTATTATGAATAATGCTGCTGCGAACATTTATGTACAAGTTTTTGTGTGAATACGTGTTTTCATTTCTCTTGGGTATATCACTATAGATCTTCCTAACATTGAGCTGGCTAGACCTTTCAAAAAGGGGTTGCAGTCAGGCCTTGGTATCAAAAGACTTGTTGTAATAGAATATTTTATTAGATAGTCCCCTAATCCCAGTAGAGAACCATGTTTAAAAAAAAAAAAGCCTCAGGCTGGGATTACATTATATTCTATTTAATATGGCAGAAGGATTATTTGGCACTTTCTCCTGCATCAGATGGTCACATTTAGCTCTAGCAGCAGCATATCAAGATGCACCCACCAATTCTGAATCTGATTCATCAAGGCAGCAGGCTGCTTCATTGTTTCAGCTTCATGAAAAGCAGCTGGACAAGAGTTTCTTTTATCCTAAGTGTATCCATTTTATTACACTGCAAGCCAACTCAGTCCTTCTGCAGGACCCCAATGAATGATCCACAACAGTGAAGCTTATGCCATTTAAATACAGCATCAGAGATTTTGCCAAGGTTTGTAATTCTGAAGCCAAAAGACCTAGGAAACAAACATTAAGGCACTTTAAAACATATGTGTTCCTTGCACTGAAACTATACTGTCACGGTCACATTAAGAAAATAAGGAGCTTTCAGTCTGGGAATATGTGTTCACCAAATATGTTATGTTGTAGTCAACAGTCAATCTCTGCTTGAAAGCTATTCTTTACTCAGGAGATAACATATTGTTGTAATTGTAGAAAATATAAATTTCCTGATGGTTTTACATCAGAGATTTATGATTGGTTAGAATTAGCAGTTAGGAATATTCAAAGAATACACCCTTAACTTTAATAATCACCACACGATTTCTAAAATCTTCTCAAAACATCATAGTCAGGGAGTGAATGCAGACCTAGAAAACCAATGGTTTGAATTAGGCTTGTTTAGCTGGGTGGCTAAGAGGGTGAAAAGTAAAACAACCAAAAAGCATGCTAGTCAGGATTGCTATGAGGTTAAATGTAAAAATTTACTATTACTGTTTATAAAATACAGCTGATTATAAAATGTAATATCAGATAGGTACTTCAGATCCTCTAGTCCAACCTCTATGTTAGAAATGGCCCAAAAAGGACAACTGTGTATTTACTGGCTGTCACTTAACGCAGTTTATAGCCGAGTCTGAATTGGAATCTAGGTCTCCTGACTCAGGTCCAAAAGTGTTCCCACTACAACAGGCATCACTTCTAATTTAATCTCAATACCTTTATCTCTAACTTCAATCTTAAATGCCATTCCCTAATTTCCACCTGCCTCTTGGACATCCGACTTTATTGTACACTGAGAAGTGTCATCAAAACACCAATAGGTTACTGCCTAAGGCTGTATTAGGCTGGAGTTGGGGGTAGGGAGCGGATGGGTTCAGGCTGTATAGATGACAACATTCCTCACCACCCCCATTTCCAATACACTCTCCTCATTCAACACCGGGTTGTGAGTAAGAGCAAGAACTCTGGAGCCAGTCTGCCTGGATTAGATTCTCTGCTCTGCCATTACTAGCCCTGTCGCTTATTAGCTGTGACTTTGGGCAAGTTTCTTTATCTCTCTGGGTCTCAGTTTCCTCATCTGTAAAACAACCTTCCTTATATGGTTATTATGGTGATTAAATTAATTAATATACATAAAGTGCTTAGAACAGTGCCTGGTACAGAGTTAGCACTATAAATGTTAACTGTTTTTGTTATTATCATTATTATTCAGAAAGGGATTCTCTAGGTAAGGATGGAGAAGAGAAATAACAGAAGCTCTGTGGGGGCAATAGTTTCTAAAGAACCCTCTCCCTAAAACACTGCTTGAGAAGTACTGCTGTAGGCTAGAAATCCAAAGCTGCCCCAGGTACTGGAAAGTCATCCCCAAACCCCAGAGTGGGGAGCAATCCAGTTATAATCCATCATAGATCAAGGGTTACAAACGGACTGCCTGCAGAAACTTTTTTCTGTTCTTTAAAAGGAAATATAACTACTGTAACAAATGGTAGGCTTCTTTTGAATACACAGAGCTTGGCACTTATCATTTTATATCCAGACTACTTCAAGAATTTACAATATCTACCTGGCTCTTGAAGACATCTAAATTTGCCACCCCAGTTAAAGTCCCTGGGCTCCATTTTCAGTACCTATATTCTTATCCTCAAGGGGCTATAAGCCCCCAAATCCTTATACATCTGGTACCACATGAAGGCTTCCCCTTTACTTTTTGGTTTGAGGGTCACACCAGAGCTACAGCATCTTGTTTAGGATGATTTTCTCAGTCTGACTGTGAGAAAGACTATGTAACTTGTCTCATGCATTACAAGCCATCAATTATAGCTACTTGAAACCTACAAGAATCCATATTCTAAGCTCTATTATTCTATCAAAACAAGCCAACCACTTTGTTTTTGCTAGAGGAACCCAGGGAGAAAAATATTAAGTGCAAAGTTACCAAAAATATCTTTTCTCCTTTAAATATAAACAGAGCTAATGACAATGACTGGTTACATCACCTTGATCAGCTGTTATTCTGTATTCAGTTCTCCACTGGGAAATGATAGTGTGCTTAATATTTCTAGGCATGATGCAATCCTTCCTTTGTTTTGCCTTTGTTTGAGCTAAAATGTTATAAAGATTAAAAAGAAACAACAGAAAAGAAAGATGTCCCATTAGGGAAATGTTCATTGCTTCTCAAGTCAGATACAAACAGACACCTCTTAAAGCCCTGCAAAGAGTTCAAAGTGGCTGTACAGGTGTTTTAGATTTTAGGGTCCCTTGGATTTTAGTCTAATCAACACTGGTCATTGTATTTCCTCTCTGTAGCAAAGGACTAACATAGGAACTCTGAAGACTGAAATCTCAATGGCAGCTCTGATAAGATCCAAATGGAACATGGGGGAGAAGAAGGCTAAAAGGGAATAAAGGAACCAAGCATGAGAGAGGGATGGAGCTACAGCTGTCAGTTCTGCAAAGCCTAGGTGGCTCTCAGACTGTCAATCAATCAACAAAGTTTATGTCAAGCAGGGTGAGGGTGAGGGTGAGGGTGAGGGTGTGTGTGTGTGTGTGTGTGTGTGTGGCTTGAAATGTTGTTTCTTGACTTAGATGGTGGTTTACAAGGATACCTGCCTTGTAACAATCTGTTACACTGTATAATATGTGTTATCCTTCACATATTCCTATTTCACAAAGGAAATAGGGAGTTGGGAGACTCTAGCTATCAATTAGGCTTTATTTAGTATCAATTAGGCTTTATTTCTTTTAAAAAATATGAATATGGCAAAATGTTAATATATGTTAAATATGGGATGTGGGCATATAGCTATGTGTTAACATTCTGTATGTTTTACAAGTGTCCAAAATTTTTAATACATATTTTGTAAGAATATGTCTCCCTAGTCAAAAGGAAGAATCTTGCAGAAAGAAAGCAGTTTTCCCGGGCCTCATATACATTGTTTGCACTGATAGTGTGCTCTAAAAGGCTTTCCTTTGAGTTGATAAAGAAAACAACTTAGAATAATTAGTTGAATCAAGTTAAAGCAAGATCATAGATTAAACTTAACTACAGTCTTGCTCTATTCCTCAATAATTTCTATTGTGACGTGCTTTCATCTGATGTAAAAAGATAAGGATTATAATACTGCTAACCTAATCAACCTTCTAGGTTTACCAGCTTTTGGGGGGTGGGCAGGGAAAAGCACGCTTGCATAAAATATACACCTGTATTCATCTGTTAAATTTTAAATGACCTCACCAATTTACCTGTTTCCCTTTTCGCTTCCAATCTTTAATTCCAATCATAGATAGATTGATAGATAATGTGCATATTCTGAAATATACACATATTTTGAAATCTGCTGCTGCTCTAGGAATATCTTCCTCTTTCTCTCAGCAGCTATTGGTTTCTATTTTTATTTATTTATTTTTGGGTGTGCGTGAGGAAGATCAGCCCTGAGCTAACATCCATGTCAATCCTCCTCTTTTTGCTGAGGAAGACTGGCCCTGGGCTAACATCTGTGCCCATCTTCCTCCACTTTATACGGGACGCCGTCACAGCATGGCCTGACAAGCAGTGCATCGGTGCGTGCCCAGGATCCGAATCCGGGCTGCCAGCATCGGAGGGCGAGCACTTAACCGCTATGCCATGGGGCCAGCCCGCTATTGGTTTTTAGACTAAGAAATGGCTAACTTGGTTCTGATTCTTCCACAGAATATTCTTGGGAATCAAAGCTAGTATTATCTATCTGTGACCTCCCCTGAAATTCAGGAAGATCTAGAATGAAATATGGACCTTATTATGCCAAGATGAATGGTTACCAGATCCAATATTATCTTGTCTAGGAAATTTATAGATGGAGAAAGTAATTCTGTTCAAGGTTTCAAAGGTTTAAGGCCATACATAACTTCAACCTGCAGAGCTTATGACTCATGGCTTAGGGGAATGATCATTCAGAGTACTTGAGATGGGAGATGAATAATAGATAATAAACTGATGAATATCAGTTTTATTTATTAGTTATCTTACTATCTTCCGAACAATATCTTCAAAAGAGTAAAAGAATGGGCTAGCATCAGAAGACCAGAAAAGCACAGCAGAGGGGGAAAAAAAAAAAAAACGGTGAAATATACAAAAATCTAAGAAATGCAGAGCACATAGAGCTCAATAAATTCCAGCTGAACTGACTTTAACAGAAAGCTGTTTGAGTTCTACACCTCAGTGCCCAAACCGCAGGTATCACAACGCAATTTATCGGTTTACAGCTGTGCTGTGGGTATCATCTGAGGATCCTGAAATGATTACTTTATGCAAAACAGCAACGCCGCAGCAAACCAGGCACTCTCCACCACTTCAGCATTTAGATTTTAAAAGTCTTACACCGCTCTGCGAATATCAGCGAATTGGCAAACATTACCGAGTAAATGGGACGTAGATTTTAAACAAAGACAAATCTGAAAAACCACAAGTAAACGGAAGCTAAAACTAGCTCACCGATTCTGTTGACCAAGCATTTCGTGGAATCCGCTCAATTTCCCTTCCCAATACAAAAAGTGATACTCTCCCTTTGGAGGCGATAAATTAATCAACTCTCTGGCTGAGTGGGTGGGACCACAAATCAAGAGAACTTGTTCCAGAAATCACTAAATGTTTGACCGGAAAATCGGTGGGAAATCAGCCAAAAGACTATCAGGTCAAGTCTCTAAGACCCCCGGACTCCCCAACATACGTGTTCCCCCCCCAACCTTTGGGCTGAAGTTTATGCCGAAGCCAGAAACGGCTAGCGCTAGATTCCACGGTGTGCCAGGCACGGCTCCACTCAGCAGCTCTCAGCAACTCCAAACACCCAAACCGCGAAGTCCTTGTTGCAGGGATGACTGAGCCGGCAAAACCCTCCCGCCTCGTGTCTCGAGCTCCCCCTCACTCCGAGTTCCCAGGGGTGCATGCCCAAGAAAAGAAAGCAAGGCGTCCAGGTCTTTCCCCTCCCGGAGCCGACAGGCGGATGCCTGGAAGTTCTGCGGGCCACACACTCCGAACTTGACGACGAGGGTCTCCTACAGGGGCGCCCCAGCTGATACTCACCGGTACGTTGTTGACACCTTGTCCTTTGGAAGCTATCAGGAGAATTTCCCTGAAATCCATGCTGGCCGAGGGGAGAGGCTGGGCCAGGAAGTCGGAGAGGAGTGAGAGGGCGCCTTTCCCAGGCGCCCAGCTGCAGCTGAGTGAGCTGCCTGGCCCACCCCTCTCCCACCCCTCCTCGGCACGACCACTTCCGGCGCCTTCCAATGCCGTCGGCCCGCCCCCTTGCCTCCAGCGGCCTGTATCCTTTCAGGTCCGCCGCTTCGCTCTCGAGTCCCTGCGTAACTTCCGCTTTTAGGCTCGAGACACGTAGAAACGTGGTACGTGGCTGATGACGTAATCGAAGGGGGCGGGACTAAGCCCTTTGCCGACCAAGCAGACCCGGCCTAGAAAACTGCGGGGTGTGGCTAACGGAGAGAACGGCTTGCCTGGTGGTCTTGGCGCGCGGTCTGACGGTCTTGGGGCTCTGAGTGAGCTCCTGGTGTGGAATGCAAGGGGTTGGGGGTTACCTACCAGGCCTGGGTTCGCTGGGTGTCACGGTGGACGCTCAAATCCGAGACGGCGGCGCCCCAACAGCAGAACCGACAGGTCTCGAGCAGAGGGTATGAGTTACCGGTATCTAGGCTCTCGCGAAGCTGCGCAGGCGCACACGACACCGACTGGTCCTCTGTCTGGGATACACGTTACTCATCACGTCCTGGCACATGGTGTGTGCTCACCTCCTACACAGATGCACGCGTGCCATGTATAGAGGCCCCTCTTACCGCTTTTGCCCCAATTAGATAATAAGCCCACATAGGGCAGCCAGCAGTGTTTTGCTCAGTGGATGAATGAAGGAACTCCTCACGTGCAGACCCAGCCTGGACATGGCTCACTGATAAAACATACATAGCATATGCCTCACGTTTATGTTCATTGGGCGTCTAGTCCTGCGTTATTTGGGGTCTGTAAGGTCATCTCGACAAAGTAAAAGATACTAATTAGGCAGATCTGCGGCTAAAAGTGGAAATAGGCAAGGACTGATTGCAAACGGAAAGGAGGGATCTTTTTAGTGTGTTGGAAATGCTCCAAGGCTGGATTGTGGTGATGATTGTGCTCTAAATTTACTAACAAATCACTGTACACTTAAAACAGGTGAATTTTACAGTATGTAAATTATATCTCAATAAAGCTGTTAAAAAATATTATTCAAAGCTGGTTGGTCTTACTCTTTCAACTGAAGTTTTAATGCTGAGTGTGGCCCTGACTGCATTTCTCCGTTTAAGTCTAAAGATGGTGTTTACTGCGTGCCAGGCGCTCTTTAAGCAATTTTTGTGTATTAACTCACTGAGTTTTCACAGCAGCCCTGTGAAAGAGGCACTATCGGAGCTGGGGAAACTGGCACAGAGTGGTTAAGGGACTTCCCCAAGTTCACCCATCCAATAAGTGACTGAGCCAGTGCCTGGCTCCAGGGTGTGCTCTACTACCATGTACCGGCCTTGTCAGTCAAAAGTCTAAAATGCAACTACCCTGACACAGAAATTCCCTTTCTAGGAATATGTCCCACCAGAATTTTCACACATGTGGGCAAAGACAGTTGAACAAAGTTATTCATTGCAGTATGGTTTGAAAAAGCAGAAGACTGAAAACAACCTGAATGTCCACTAGCAGGAGATCGATTAAACACATTTTGGTACAGCCTGAGTTGGCAAACCATGCAGCCCTTACAAAGAAGGAAGCAGATCTATATGTACACATATGGAATGATCTGAGATATATTGTTAGATGAAAAAAGCAAGATATGGAACAATGTGTGCTACTACTGGAGTTAAAAAAAAAGGGAATATAGATGTATCTACACACGTATATGCTTGTGTATATAAAGATGATCTCTGAAAGGATTGGTGCCAAGAAGATGATCTAGAAAATATTTGCCTCTGAAGGAAAGAACTCAATCACAGAGGAGGGAGGCTTACTTTCCATCTCATTCTCTTTGATGCTGTTTGAATGTTTTTCCTCGTGTGTGTACTGCCTTTTCAAAACCAGTTTTTTTAGGTTTTAGAAAAGATTGTGACAGCCAATGGTTTTGTAGCAGTCTCCATTTTATAATGTGCACTCACATGCATGAATTTCTTTGATCCTCAGTCTTTGAGGAAAGCCTTATTTACCCCTTTCTGGGGAGTCATTTTACAGACATGAAGTAACTCTCCCAGAGGCCTCCATCTGGAATGGGCTCTCTGGAGCCTCAGAGCTGCTGCAGTGGTGCTTTTACTATCATCACCGAGAGGCAGAGGCCTGGGCAGGGCAGGCCCGTATGTTGAGATGTCTTAGCCCTCAGAGTTCCTCCAGTAATGAAGTGACGGAGTTCAGAGCAGGCTGCCCCAAGATGCACCACTCTAGTATGCAGATTATTTTGAGCTGAAGACAATAAAGGCTAAGAAGACTCAGGAAGAACATTCGACCTTCCCCCAAACTGCCTAAAAGAATTTAACAGAGAAGGCCTGTTCCAGGAAGGAGCCACTCCCATATGATAGCTGTAGTATAATGTAAAATAGGTGTGATAAGAAAGGCACCAACAAGCCCATCTTATCGAAAATCTGTCTCTGGGGCCACATTCTCTATAGGTGGCCCAGTAGAGAGTTGTCTGACAAACATTTGCATTTCCATCTCCATGTAAATTGTCTTCCTCCCTTCTGAAATCCCAAACCACTATCCCCAACATCTTCCTTGTCTTCAGCTGAAGATACTTAAGAGAGCAGTTTAATCAGATGGCCGAGTTGCTCAGTTTTTCTTGAGTTTCTCCCATGTATGCATGTTATTAAACTTGGTTTGATTTTCTCCTGCTATCCTGCCTTTTAAATTATTTGACCAGCCATAAGAACCTTAAGGGAAAGGGTGGGAGGGGATTCTCCCTCTTCCCTTAAAGTTTTGGTGTAGCTTATAGGATCCCCACTGGCTGGCCAGTCGCCTTCTCTGGCTGGAAGAACTGCTTTCTCCCTGGGACTGCTGTAGATGAGGAGATCCTGGGTTGCCTGACGAAAGCTAACAAAAGGTGAGATTTCTTACCACATCAACCTCCCTAAATCTCTATCTGGGGGGTCTGGTGGAAGCAAGTGGTGAGAATTTTTTCTCTTTCTAAATTTAGATTGGCAAGAGAAAATAGTTGGGAAAGTAGTTTGTTGTGTTTTTAGTGACTCTGGTAAATTTGGTAGAGTACTCTTAGCTTTACAGATTCTTTTCCTCCAAGAGATAGTTGCTGTTCTTTTCTTTTGTCTCTGTCTTTTGTGTCATATGTTATAAGAAGGAAATACTATAGGGTAGGACCTAGGCATAGGTCCTATAAGCCTGCTGTCTGGGCCAGCCCCACCAGCTGGTGTTTGCCTTCTCACCAGACCAGTGTCTATTTAGACAAACTTTGCTGTGGGTTAACATGCACATGAAGTGAAAGCTGTTGCTAAGGGCATCTTGAAAGCCAAAAAGGCTGCAAATTTGGTGGGTGTGGGTCGAGCAGTTAAGAGCCATTAGGGTGCTCGCCACCTCAAGAAGTCTCCTGTGAAAGGATCAGTTGGGTCACAGAACGGGGTAGATGACACAGGTCCCCTACCAACTTCAAAAAATTGTCCATGCAGTGACGAGGTACTCTGTAAAGCACACATGATCCCCAACCCCGCAGCACCTCCCCCCCAGGTATTATTCTGGCTCCATGAAACCCAAGGCTTAGCTAAAGCTGTCATTGTGCACATAAAAAAAAACAGATGAGGCTTTTCCTTCCGTCTTGTTCTATGTCCTGAGAACTCGGCTTCTTGACCAGTGAGAATATCTTCCTTGGGCTCCACCATACAGAAGGTGCATTTACCAGGGTGCACCTTGGTGGCCAGTCAAATAGACTGGTGTTCCGAGCTCTCTCTCTCTGTCCAGCCGTGCCAAGCTCTCAGGGGAGTTTGTCATAAAGGACCCAGTCCATAAGGGCCTTTGTCATCTTAACCTTCATCACTTGATAGTGCTGGAAAAATCCCATTCCAGTAATGCCTGCCTGGTGTCACAGATTAGCAGGTCTGTCACTGGAGGTGTCCCAAGCTCTTGTGACAGACCAGAGACCCCGTTTTCACTACACCATCCTTACTGCCTGTGCAATGAAGGTCTTTACTTTCTCTATCTTTGGGAGTGAATTCTGTGGATCGTGGGGGCTACATCATCTGCACCCACCCAGGGAAGCCTCTTGCGTCCGTGGTAAAAATTTATTCTAAGCCTGGAAAGTTACCTCTGGGTCTCTCCTTAAAAAGGCTTATTGGATTGGGGCTGGCCCAGTTGCATAGCAGTTAAGGTCACGTGCTCTGCTTCAGCAGCCCAGGGTTCACAGATTCAGATCCCATGCGTGGACCTATGCACACCTTGTCAAGCCATGCTGTGGTAGGCATCCCATATAAAGTAGTGGAAGATGGGCACAGATGTTAGCCCAGGGCCAATCTTCCTCACAAAAAAAAAAAAGAAAAGAAAAGGCTTATTGGATTGAGTTACTATTGGAATAAATATACAAATGGAGATCCTACTTGTCAACAGCCAGACGGCAGATCTTTTGAATTGGAAATCTTCTATATTTGAAATTTGTTGGTGTGTGTGTGAGGAAGATTGGCCCTGAGATAACATCTGCCAATCCTCCTCTTTATGCTGAGGAAGACTGGCCCTGGGCTAACATCCATGCCCATCTTCCTCTGCTTTATATGGGACACCGCCACACCATGGCTTGACAAGCGGTATGTCGGTGCGCGCTGGGGATCCGAACCGGCGAACCCCGGGCCGCCACAGTGGAGCGCACGCACTTAACTGCTTGAGCCACCAGGCCGGCCCCTGAAAAATATTTTAGAGAGCTCTCGTCATAAGCAGCTGCCTTACTGGTATTTATGGGAAGATCAAATTGAAAAGAAAACTCCAAAAAATATAATGGCTAGCCTTAGGGAATCTCTTAATAAAATGAAAAAACAGAAGTCAGACTTAGAGCAAATTTAATGAAAATTTCCCTTCTCCTCCCTTCTATGCTCCCTTATATCCCCAACTCCCTGTCCCTGACTCCCCAGAAGGTCTGTTGGATCTCTGAGCCCCTGGTTCAAATCCTCCCCCTCAAGACTTAGCTCCTCAGCCAGCTCCTCAGCCAGTTCCCTTAGATCCTAGAACTCCAACTTCTCTAAAGGGCATTCAGCTGCCTGTTTTAACATCTGTCTCTTTTGAAGACTTACAGGGGGCACTTAGGCCTGACCTCCAAGCGAGGGGCATACAGGTTACTTGTGTAAATGTTGCAAACCAGGAAGTAAATTTAGTAGAGGCAGCCAGGAAAGGCAGAAAGGTTCATTTTGCTGTGCCTTACAACTCCTCCTACTTTCCAGGGATCTGTAATCAGGCTCTGACAGCTTCAGGCAATCCTATGCAGTGTCCATTGCGAATGTATCTTGGACCTCCACTGCAGAGAATTCATGTCGCCTGGACAGCAGCCGCTCTACTAAAGTATAAAACTCTCCTGCCTCCATTGTCATAAGATCCTACTAAATTTAGAGAGGAATTAGAAATATTAGTGGCTATCCATAACCCCACCTACAGAGATCTTGACTGGCTACTAAAGGGCATTCTTCCAGCCCATGATTACACTGTAGTTATCAGACAGGCCAGATGACTGCTTGGAGAAAACCCACCTTATAGAGGAAATATATGGCCAGACCCTCTCCCAGGGCCTCCTGTAAATGACCAGGAAGTGGCGCAGCTGGAGGGTGATAGTCAAGGTTTAATAGGAGTTGTTTTAGAGGTGTTTCCTCCTAAAGTTAATTGGTCAAAGATTGAATTATGCACTCAGAATGAAGGGGAACATCCAAAAGCCTTTGTTGAACATTTTATACAAACTTTTCAAAGGCACACTGTATTAAACCCGGAAGCCCCAGAACATAGGAATCTCGTAATTTCTGCTTTAGTTGGAAATTTTCTTCCTGATATAAAAAAAAAATTCAAAATAGTGTGATTGGTTGGTCAGGGCAAAAGTTAAGCATAAAAATGGAGGCTGCTACACAATTCTTTGAAAATAGTCAGTAGGAAAGCAAAAGGAAAAGACAATTAAAGACAACTCTTCTCTCCTTACAAGTTGAATGTTTTGAAAAGCAAAAATGCAACTCTGAAAGTAAACTAAAGCCCACTTAGAGGCCTCCCTGTTTGCCTCCAGATAATTGCAGGTATTGCAAGAAACCAGGGCATTGGAAAAGGGCATGTTCCACTCTTAAGAAAAAGGAAAGTCTAAAAAATGTCCCCACTTGGCCCCAACACCCCCAGAAAGCTCATTTTTCTCCACCTGAGGGGCATTTCTCCCTTAAATGAGGGGTCAGCTGATCCTCAGTCTACTGAGCCTACTGTTAACCTTAAAATAGAGGATTGGGAACTGGATTTCCTAATTGACACTGGTACGACATTCTCTACTATCTGTTTGGAGGATTTATCTCTACCTGTCACCTCTGATTCTATTCAAGCTGTTGGAGTCTCTGGGTAACCTATTTCACTGCCCATATCTCAGCCCACTCCAATATCTTTAGGCCCCCTTAACACTCATCATGCCTTTCTAGTCTCTGACTATTCACCAGCAAACCTCTTAGGCAGAGATTTGTTATGTAAATTTAATGCCACTATAAATTGTAATGAAAAAAGTGTTTTTATCTCCTTGTCCTCTGACCAAACCCCAAGTCTCCTACTTTCCATGCTAGAAACTCATCCTGATTTAAATTCTTCTGAAGAGGATGAGTCTTTAAAAGATGTCCCAATTAGTCTCTGGGCTGCACATGGAAATGAGGTAGGATTGTTGCTTAGTGCAGAACCCGTGCACATTACTTGGAAAAAGAATAAACTGTTTCCATCAGTAGCCCCAATACCCGCTCTCCAGAGATGCAGAGCGGGGAATTGAAGCCATAATGGACTCCCTTTTGCAACAGGATGTACTAGTTTTTACTTCCTCACCCTCTAACACTCCAATCTTGCCAGTAAAAAAAGAAGGCAAATTTGACTCAGACAGGAACAAAATCTGTAGATTTGTACAAGACCTCAGAGCCATAAACTCTTTTGTAATTCCTCGGCATCCTGTGGTCCCTAATCCACCTGTCCTCCTGTCCTCAATACCTGCTGATGCAGCCTGGGTTACAGTAGTTGACATCTGCTCAGTTTTCTTTTCAATCCTCTTGCACCCTGACTTACAATTTCTTTTCACATTTACATTTAAAGGGAGACAATTAATGTGGACTCACATATCTCAGGGATATTGTGAGCCCCCGTCAATATTTTCCCAAGTCCTTAAAGCTGACTTGGATTCTGTAGCCTTTACTCAAAGCTCCACTGTTGTTCAATATGTTGATGACCTTCTGTGTAATCAAACTAGGCAGGGAGCTCTTACAGATTCGCTCACTATTCTGAAGGCACTGGCTGAACAAGGCCGTAAAGCCTCCAGATCTAGACTTCAGTGGGTGCAAACGACTGTTACCTACTTAGGGCATGAGATATCTCAAGGCATTCAAAAGCTAACCCCCAAATGCCTTGAGTCGATTTTATCCATCCCTCTCCCGAAAACAAAGAAACAGCTACATAAATTTCTAGGAGCAGCTGGTTACTCCGGTCAATGGATTCCTAAATTTGCGGCCCTTGCTAAACCACTATATGTTCTTCTCCCAGATATCACTCCAGAGTCTATTTCCTGGCCCTCAGAGGCATTAAACTCCTTTGAACCCTTAAAATTAGCATTGTCCACGCCTCCAGCTCTCAGTTTACCTAATTTTAACAAACCTTTTCATCTATACTGTCATGAAAATAATGGAATTGCTGCAGGCATTCTAGGGCAATCTTTTGCCTCTCAAATACGTCCTATAGCATATTTCTCATGCCAACTAGACCCTGTGGCATCAGGTATGCTCCCATGCTTACGTGCGGTGGCTGCAGCTGCGACCCTGATTGACAAAGCCAGTACTCTTACATTAGGCTCTCCCGTTCATCTCTATGTTGCCCATACTGTGTCCACTATTTTGCAAGTTCACAGGACACAACACCTCTCTACACGGCGACAGACCACCTATGAGCAGGCTCTTTTATTTCTTATTTTATTTTATTTTTTCGTGAGGAAGATCAGCCCTGAGCTAACATCCATGCCAATCCTCCTCTTTTGGCTGAGGAAGACCGGCCCTGAGCTAACATATATTGCCAATCCTCCTCCTTTTTTTCCCTTTTTCTCCCCAAAGCCCCAGTAGATAGTTGTATGTCATAGTTGCACATCCTTCTAGTTGCTGTATGTGGGACGCTGCCTCAGCATGGCTGGAGAAGCGGTGCATTGGTGTGTGCCCGGGATCCGAACCCTGGGCCACCAGTAGCGGAGCGTGGCACTTAACCACTAAGCCATGCACTTAACCACTAAGCCATGGGGCCGGCCCGGAGCAGGCTCTTTTGACTAACCCTTTCATCATCTTACATCGTTGTAACACTTTAAATCCAGCTACTTTACTCATGATAGAGAGCCCCACTCCATTCCACATGATTGCCTTGGAACTATAGAAATGATCGCAAAGCCACGAAAGGATCTCTCAGACATCCCTTTAGACAATCCAGACTTCTGTTTTGTGACGGCTCCTGTAAACAAAATTTCCAGGGAAACATAACTGGTTATGCCATAGTTTCCCCACATGAAACTCTTTTTTTTTTTTAATTTTTTGTGAGGAAGATCAGCCCTGAGCTAACACCTGCCAATCCTCTTTTTGCTGAGGAAGACTGGCCCTGGGCTAACATCTGTGCTCATCTTCCTCTACTTTTATACGGGACGCTGCCACAGAATGGCTTGACAAGCGGTGCGTCGGTGTGCGCCTGGGATCCGAACCCCGGGCTGCTGCAGTGGAGCGCGCGCACTTAACTGCT
Source organism: Ceratotherium simum simum (assembly GCF_057802395.1). Classification (NCBI taxonomy): domain Eukaryota; kingdom Metazoa; phylum Chordata; class Mammalia; order Perissodactyla; family Rhinocerotidae; genus Ceratotherium; species Ceratotherium simum. Next base: position 11,888,833 of record NC_141906.1, on the reverse strand, counting down.
ATGCCACCAGGTTGGCCCACCCACATGAAACTCTTGAAGCTTATTCTTTGCCCACTGTAAAATCAGCTCAAGCTGCTGAACTCATAGCTCTTACTAGAGCCTGCACATTAGCAGAAGGAAAAACTGCCACTATTTACACAGACGCCAAATATGCTTTTGGAGTCTGCCGTGCTGTTGGTACAATTTGGAAATTCCGTGGATTCTTAACTTCTGCAGGAACTCCTATTGCTAATGGACGCTTAACTGCAGCCTTATTACAAGTCGTTCACCTCCTTTCTAAAATTGCCATTGTCCATTGTTCAGCCCATACTAAGGAGACTGATGTCATATCTTTAGTAAACGACAGGGCTGACAGAGATGCTAAACATGCAGCTCACAACGGATCTCCTTCTCCTTTTCCCACCCAATTTTTAAACTTGCCTTTATCCCTGACTGATATTATTAACTATGGGGCAAATGCCCCACAATCTGAAAAAGACAAACTGATACAAAAGAGTGCCAAACAATTATCAGATGGGTTATATATTGGGCCAAACAGACTTCCTGTAGCTCATTTTCTTTTGATTTTTTGGCTTGGACTTATCTCCCACCAAATGAGATGTATGTGCAAACAGGGGATAGTTAAGGAACTAAAAGACAATTGGTTTTCCCCTGGCATCCATAAAATTTCTGACCAAATTATTTCCCGGTGCACTACTCGCAAATCTCACCAAGTTTCTGGGAGAAACCTGTGTGCCCCAGGAAGTCCTCCCAGGCCCACACTGCCCTCTGCGGCACTCCAGATGGAGTTTATAGACCTGCCCCCAGCTTTAGGCTGTTCTCACTGTTTGGTTCTTGTCTGCATGGTGAGTGGATGGACTGAATGCTATCCGACCAGACATGCAGATGCCACAACAGTGGTAAAGAAATTAATAACTGAAGTTATTCCTCACTTTGGCATCCCTTTATGGATTGGATCAGACCAAGGAACTCATTTTACAGCAGAGGTAAATCACTTGCTTGCAAAAACTCTGGGGTACTCATTAAAATTTCATACCCTGTGTCACCCTCAGTCATCAAGGCAAGTGGAATGTAAAAATCTAGACATAAAAAGAACTTTAGGAAAGGTCTGTCAAGAAACTGGACTTAAAAGGTCAGAAGCTCTGCCCTTGGCCCTGTGGGAGATCACGAGTTGGCCACCCTGAAATATATCTCTTTACCTTGATTGTTTTCTCTGAAGGACATTTGACCCCTCCCACTAACTGCCTAAAGAATTTGACATAGAAGATCTGTTCCAGGAAGGAGTTACTATCTGATGGCTGTAATATAATGTAAAATAGATGTTACAATAGGAAAGGCACCAAAAAGCCCATCTTATCAAAAATTCTGTCTCTCTGGCCACATTCTCTAGATGGCCCTGCAAGGAGCTGCCAGACAAACATTTACATTTATAGGGGAAATCTCCATTTTTAAAGGTATCTCCCTCTCTGTATTGGGAAGAGGAGGGGATGACCTCGTTTCTAGAAACTTATCAATGTGGAAGGTGAGGCCTTAAATCTGCATAGTAAACTTACTCTTGTTTACTGTGCTTTACTGGTAATCTCCTGTAACTGACTCCCCCCACCCCCAACATCCTCCTTTGTCTTTAGCTGAAGATGGTATTTAAGACGAGAATCTCTGCTATTGTGTTGAGAAACTCAGTGTCCCTGGTTTTCCCCATGTATACATGTTATTAAACTTGGTATTATTTTCTCCTGCTAACCTGTCTTGTTAATTATTTGGCCAGCCAGAAGAACCTTAAGGCAAAGGGCAGAGGGGGATTCTCCCTCTTCCCCCAGAGCCCTTATGAAGATTCAAAACACTCCAAATAGGAGGCATGGATTGACTCATTTTGAAATAGTTTTTGGATGCCTGATGCCTACTGGTGTCTCTAAACCTTCAATTCCTGGACTAAATGAATATTATAGGAACGTAAGTGAACAATTTGATGCTATGACTAGCTCTATACAAAAATTATCTAGTATACTTGGAGCATATCAACAAGTAAAAGAGGCGTGGCCCCCACCTTCTGACAAGCCTTGCCAGCCGTTTCGACCAGGAGATAGGGTATACATCAAGGTCTTTAGAAGAAAACACACACTGTCACCTCACTGGGAAGGACCTTATGAAGTCCTACTGACCACCTACACTGCCATCAAAATAAAGGAAAAATCTTCCTGGATCCATGCAAGCCACGCCAAAATAGATCCAGAACATCAGTCTCAAGACAACTGGGAGACAGTCCCCACAGGCGACCTTAAACTAAGGATTTCCAGGGCCAACACCCAGGCTCCAGAAGCAGCTGACATCACAGAGTAGACAGTTTTTTCCCAAGATCGCAGATCAAGAAAGCTTGCTTTCACCTGTTTACTCCCTCTTGCTTTAAAACTCCCTACGGACTGGAGGGGTTATAAAAAATAAACAAATAAAAAAAAATAAAACTTCCTACACACACACACACACACACACACACACACACAAACTATTAGCGAATATATATTCCTTTTAATCATTTATTAGAAAGCTGACTGGAGAGTGCCGGTCTCTCTCTGTCCTTCTTCCCCTGTGTAAGTCTCCACTATGGGCTCTTTTCCAATCCGTGTCTTGCTTTTACTAACCCTGTCTTTTGCAACATGTCGAGCACAAACCAAACACCCCCTTATGCCAATTTACCAAGCCCTGGCCATGCTCACTAATCAACCTGACTGTTGGTTATGTCAACAGCTAGACAGCACAAAAGAACCTAAACTGGTCTTTGTTCCTGCTGACGTGAACACCTGGTAGACTAAGTTCGGAAGATGGATGAACAACAGGGTATGGTATCCACAACAAGGACAACTTCACTCGGCCTCTTCTCCTGTCACCAGCTCAGCTTTTAATACCCGAAACTTCCAGAGAAGATTCAGAGGATGGAACTGGTGGAGTTCAGGGCAGGCCACCCCCAAATGCGCCACTCTGGTATGCGGATTGTTTCGAGCTGAAGACAATAAAGCCTCAGAAGACTCAGTAAGAACATTCGACCTTCCCCCAAGCTGCCTAAAAGAATTTCACAGAGAAGGCCTGTTCCAGGAAGGAGCCACTCCCATATGACAGCTGTAGTATAATGTAAAATAGGTGTGATAAGAAAGGCACCAACAAGCCCATCTTATCGAAATTCTGTCTCTCTCAGGTCACATTCTCTATAGGTGGCCCAGTAGAGAGTTGTCTGACAAACATTTGCGTTTCCATCTCCATGTAAATTGTCTTCCTCCCCTCTGAAATCCCAAACCCCTACCCCCAACATCCTCCTTGTCTTTAGCTGAAGATACTGAAGCGAGAAGCTTAATCAGATGGCTGAGTTGCTCAGTTTTTCCTGAGTTTCTCCCATGTATGCATGTTATTAAACTTGGTTTGATTTTCTCCTGCTATCCTGCCTTTTTAATTACTTGACCAGCCATAAGAACCTTAAGGGAAAGGGTGGAGGGTAGGGAGGCAGGATTCTCCCTTTTCCACAACAGAAGCAACCCCAACCTGATGGCAGGGCTTTTATAAGCAGTTTCAGCAAGGTGAGGTGGGGAGAACAGAACTACTACAGGTTAATGGGGTGGGGAGAAAGATGGCAACTATGGCATTAGGAGACATTTGGTGATGAAGAAAAGGTGAGAGACACAGTAATGAGGGTGAAGGGTGGTGGCTGTTGAGGGAAAGGCAAACTCAGAGACGTTGTGTGAACAGGGAATAATGGAAGGAGCTGGGTCTTTGCCAACCGCAGGTCTAGGCTTTAATTTTAGCTCTGCCGTGGAAGGGCTATGTGCCCTTAGGCAAGTTACTTTTTTATCTTTTATTTTTATTATTTTTTTTGTGAGGAAGATCAGCCGAGAGCTAACATCCATGCCAATCCTCCTCTTTTTCTTTTGCTGAGGAAGACTGGCTCTCGGCTAACATCTGTGCCCGTCTTCCTCCACTTTATATGGGACGCTGCCACAGCATGGCCTGACAAGCAGTGCATCAGTGCGCGCCCCGGATCTGAACCAGGGCCGCCAGCAGTGGAGCGCACGCACTTAACCGCTACACCATGGGGCGGGCCCCATGTTATCTTTTAATGTATATATTGCACAGTATTTGAATATGTAGGGGAGGAAGGACTATTCCTCTACCCTCTAAGTTCTGGCTGATCTAAGAATTAAATTTACATGAGAGAGAATAACAGGAGAAAATCAAACAAATTTAATAACACGTATACATGGGAGAAACTCAGGAAAACTGAGTAACTCGCCAAAATGGCAGAAGGCACCACCTTAAATACCATGTTCAGCTACAGACAGAGGAGGATGTTGGGGGTAATTGTTTGGGACTTCAAAGGGGAGGAAGGCAATTCACAGTGAGATGGAAAAGCAAATGTTTGGTAAACAAATGTTTGCTGGGCCTTGCTAGGTGCCTTCCTGTGTATCCCACCTAGAGTTACTATGGTGATAGCTCCTTCCTGGGACAGGCCTTCTATCTCGAATTCTTCTAGTGCATTATGGGGAAGGTCAAATTTCTGTCTGAGTCTTTTGTTCTTAAAAATAGTCAAGCCAACGGGACACATTTTGGGGTGGCAAAATCTGATCCCCCACAAATATAATGCTTGAAGTAAAAAATTTTCAAGCAATATAAATACCACAAAAGTCTCCATCAACTCCACTAAATTTCACTCCCCTCACCAGAGGAAAACTACCATATCAGGTTGCTGAATGTTCTTCTGAGATATTTTTATTTGCACGATTATGCCTAAGGTACACTATACATGTAATATACATATATAAAGGTACAACATATATATCTACACAGACTATATATAATATTTGCATATCAATGCAAATCTAGAATATTTATTTATTTTATTATTTTTTTTTTTTAAAGATTTTATTTATTTATTTTTTCCCCCCAAATCCAAATGTATGTCATAGCTGCACATTCTTCTAGCTGCTGTATGTGGGACGCGGCCCCAGCATGGCCAGAGAAGTGGTGTGTCGGTGCGTGCCCGGGATCCGAACCCGGGCCGCCAGCAGCAGAGCGCACGCACCCAACCGCTAAGCCACGGGGCCGGCCCTAGAATATTTATATTTGGAAACATATTTGGTTTGTTTACAGAAATGAGACTATTCTATGTGTGTGTATATATATGTATATCTGTATATGTATTTTTTTTTCAGTTTAAAATATGTCTTGGGGCCATCTTCCTCTATTTTTTTGTATGTGGGATGCCACCACAGCATGGCTTGATGAGCGGTGTGCAGGTCTGTGCCTGGGATCCGAACCCAGGGCTGGATCTGTTCACAGGATCTGTGAACCCTGGGCTGCCACAGTAAAGTGCACAAACATAAGCAGTACGCCACCGGGCCAGCCCCACATCCACTTTATTTTTCATAGCTGCTGCATCATATTCCATAGTATGTATTTAGCATAGTTTATTTAACCACACTATTATCAATGAATTGTAAGGCTTCTTACAAATTTTTGCTATCATGAACAATGCTGCAACAATATCCTTGCACATGCTTTTTGTGCAAATAGTTGTCGTGTTTTCCTATGTTAGATATTTAGATACCCAGAAATTGGATTGCTGGGATGAAAGGTATGCACAATTAAAATTTTGATAGCTACGACCTAGTTGTCCTCCAAAAAGGGTGTATCAATTTAGATTCCCATCAACAATATATTGAAGCATCTTTTTCTCTATAATTTTTACCTTTCTCTATACTATATACCTTTTTCTCGGGATATTATCAAACTTAAATTTTTACGAATTTTTTTTTTTTTTTTGTGAGGAAGATCAGCCCTGAGCTAACATCTGCCAATCCTTGTCTTTTTTTGCTGAGAAAGACTGGCCCTGGGCTAACATCCATGCCCATCTTCCTCCACTTTATATGAGACACCACCACAGCATGGCTTGACAAGCGGTGTGTGGGCGTGCGGCCAGGATCCGATCCCACGAACCCCAGGCTGCCACAGTGGAATGCACGCACTTAACCGCTTGCACCACTGGGCCAGCCCCCAAATTTTTACGAATTTCATGGGTGAAAAATCTCTCATTCTTGTCTTATTTTTCCTATCCTCCATTACTAGCCAGCATCTTTTCATATGCTAATTGACTATTTGTTGTGTTTTTTCTTCTTCTGTAAATTGTTCACATCTGCAATGGATATTTCCATTATTTTGCTGGCATCCACCCCACACCCTCTCCCATTGTATAGCAGAAATTCTGTCTGGGTGGGATAGACCCTACTCCCAGCCCTAGCCATCACCATAATCTAATCAGTGCAATCCTGCCCTACTCCTCCAAGTGATTAAATTAAAAACCCTTGGATCCAGGCCTAAATCAATCAAGCAGGAATGTGTATTCCTCAGGCATAGTAGGCACAGTGCCTAGGGCCAACAAATTTTTTTAAAATTTTATTTATTTATTTTTTGTGTGAGGAAGATTAGCCCTGAGCTAACATCCATACCAATCCTCCTCTTTTTGCTGAGGAAGACTGGCCCCGGGCTAACATCTGTGCCCATCTTCCTCCACTTTATATGGGACGCCGCCACAGCATGCCTGACAAGTGGTGCCTTGGTGGGCGCCTGAGATCTGAACCCAGGCCGCCAGCAGCAGAGTGCGCGAACTTAAATGCTACGCCATGGGGACGGCCCAGGACAACGATCTTTTTAAGGGCACATGAAAATGTCTTAATTTCTAATAAAATCAAAAGGAAAAAAGTGAACTTTTAGGTCAAAGAAGATGCTTTAATATGTGTTATGGAATAAATTGTGTCATCCCCCCCCCCCCAATTCATATGTGAAACCAAAATCCCCACTGTGACTATATTTGGAGATAGGGCCTTTAAAGAGGTCATTAAGGTTAAGTGAGGTCACAACAGTGGGACCCTAATCCCATAGGACTGGTGTCCTTGTAGGGAGAGGGAGAGACACCAAAGAGTTCTCTCTCCATGTCCACACAGAAGAAAGGCCATGTGAGGACACAGCAAGAAGGTGGCTGTCTGCAAGCCAGGAAAAGAGGTCTCACCAGACACCAACCCTGAAGGCACCTGGATCTCGGACTTCCAGCCTCCAGAACCATGAGAAAATAAATTTCTGCTGTTTAAGCCACCCAGTCTGTGGTATTTTGTTATGGCCACCTGAACAGACTAATATGATACATATTATTAATATATTCACCTTGATGAAAACTGTATAGAGTTAGTCATTGATGATTAGGTAGCTTGTATCTTAAGTTTTTTTTGCAATTGCTCATTATAACTTTTAGCTCTTCACTCGCCCATTGTTAACTGTGCTGCTTAGGCAATAAACTGTCTGACTCCCACTAGGTGCCTATAGATAACATGTCCCTGGGTCACCATGGTAATGCGTGTTTGAGCTGTTTTTCAGGAATTACGACCCCCTTGTCCAGTTCAAGCTGGTTGAGACCACCAACCCATCCACTGGGCCCATGCAGATGCTGGGTAAGTGAACTTTTTGATGTCAAGAGGCTAAAAACTCCATGCTCAGATCGTGCTAACACTACCATTTTGTGAACATGCATCCCGTGAAGAGGCATGAAGTTTGACTACGCTTGCACAGATCATCAATTACCTCACCTCTCCTCACCTCCAATCATCCATCCTCACACTTCAGACCACCTTGCCCCCTACCCCATAAGTCCTCATTTTCAAGGAAGTGGATTTGAGACTCATTCTCCTGCTTCCTCACTTGGCTGCCTTGTGATTAAATCCTTTCTCTGCTGCAATCTCGTTGTCTTGGTGTTTGGCTTTCCAGGTGACGGGCAAAAATGAACCAGCAGGGGCCAGCCTGGTGGCGCAGCGGTTAAGTGCATGAGCTCTACTTTGGCGGCCTGGGGTTTGCAGGTTCAGATCCCGGGTGCGCACCGACGCACTGCTTGCCAAGCCGTGCTGTGGCAGCGTCCCACATAAAGTAGAGGAAGATGGGCACAGATGTTAGCTCAGGGCTGATCTTCCTCAGCAAAAGGAGGGGGATTGGCATTGGATGTTAGTTCAGGGCTAATCTTCCTCAAAAACAAACAAACAAAAAATGAACCAGCAAAAATGAGCCAAAAATGAATATAATTTATTTTTTATTTTATTTATTTATGTTTAATGGAGGATGGGGCCCATGACGGCAAAAGTGTCTAGGGCCCATGAAAGTCATAATGTGGCCCTGCAATCAGATCCTGACATTCTCTTGGTCCAGGCCTTTAGAATAATGATAGAGAAAGAAGCCTGCTCTGGATGGGGAGATGTGCTAATGTGAGGCTTGGAAGGGCTGCAACTTCTTTGTTGTTACAAGGGAAGCTGACACACTGAAGAGAACAGAAGAAAGATCACGGAAAAATGCAATCAGAGCTCTGAGCCCTCATGCCTATGTGCTTAGAAACTTAAGGAAAAAAATGTTTTAACCAAGTAATGTGTGCATGCATTCGATTTTAAAAGTTAACCAGTAAACTCATTTTTAGAAAGACTAGTCTTGGGGCTGGCCTGGTGGCATAGTGGTTAAGTTTGAGCCCTCTGCTTCCATGGCCCAGGGTTTGCGGCCCGAATCCTGGGCGTGGACCTGTGGATGGCTCATTGAGCCACACTGTGGTGGCATCCCATATACAAAATAGAGGAAGATTGGCACACATATTAGCTCAAGGCTAATCTTCCTCAGCAAAAATGAGAAAGATTGGCAATGGATGTTAGCTCAGAGACAATCTTCCTCACCAGAAAAAAAAAAAAAGATTAGTCTTTTATCTCACTCCTTTCCATACACCCCTAGGTGCCACTCCAATGGCAGCCACCCTCAACTCTTCTGGATGCCTCCCCAGTATTTAACTTCTATATGTTTAAATAATATCTTTGTAATTGCTGTGTCTTTTTCACTCTACTAATAATAACAACAGGAACCAACACGTGTAAAGTGTTTAGTGCTCAATAAATGGTAGCTTTAATGTTAGAAATTACCAAAACAACCCACCGAGGAAAATGCTATATTATCCTTCTTCTCCTGATGAGGAAACAGGCGCCAGAGAGGATGTTACTTTCATAAGATTTCATATCCCGAAAGTGGTTGGAGCTAGGATTCCAACCCAGAGCCAGGGTCTTAACCACAAAGATTCATGGATCACCTGCAACCAACATTTTGAAAACCATTGGGGTGGAAAGTGGTACAATAGGATTTGCTGAGAACAAGGAGGTAAAGCATGGTGAGGGTGGTGACTGGATTTAGCCAGAAGCCTTGGAATAGGGTTGCGGGATAAATTACTCCAGACCCAGTTACATTTGGATTTCAGGTAAACCATGAGTAATTTTTTAGCATAGGTACATACCAACTAAGAAGTTATCTGTCGTTATCTGAAATTCGTATTAACGGAAGTCCTGCATTTTTATTTGCTAAACCAGGTACCTAGGAACCAAGGGCATGATTTTAGCATGGAGTTTAGCCCCAGGGAGGAGCAGGCAATTAGAGTGTCAGTGAGGGCCTGTGGTCACTAGGCGGCAGTAGAGGACTGAGCAGGGCAGAGGGAGGTGCTGGGAAAGGGCTGCGTCATGGGCAATCTCAAATCAAATCACAAAAGAAGGAACAGGCAGGTCGCAGGAAAAAAACAATTTATACATGACTAATATATATGAAAAGAAGCCCAATCCTATTCATAATTACATGAATAAACTTAAAGTAAGATATTTTGCACCTCTCAGATTGGCAAAAAATACAAATTTGCAAAAATAGCCAAAAGATTAATAATACTCAGTGTTGTGAAAGTGTGAGGAAATACTATTTGAGTGGAGACTGGCGCGTGATCTTTGGGTTGACATCAAAATAAAAAATGCATGTAAACTTTAACCAGTGATTTAACTCTTAGAGATTTATCAGATTTACCCTCACATATGTGTGGAGGCATGTGAAGGCATTCATTATTGGACAAGCCAAAACAAGACAAACAGCCTAAACATGCACCAAAGGGAACTGATCAGATACATGATAACATATCCAGATAATGGAATACTCTGCAGCCATTTAAAGAATGTTGTAGTTCTATAGATGTTGATGAGGAAAGAATTCCAGAATATTTCGTCAAGGGCAGAAAGCAAGGTACAGACCCATGTATAGAGTTTTGTCCAATTTGTGTGTAACAGAGAGTGGAGATGAGACATATTTATAAATTCATTGAACATTTATGAAAGGATGTCCAAGAAACCATCCACAGGGGTTCTCCTTGGGGAGGGAGACAGGGGCTCCAGGATGGGAAGAAAATCTACTGTGCACTATATTGGTTTTACCCATTAATTTTTTTTAACCTCATGCAAGTATTACCTTTAGAAATTTAAGGTAAAAAAGAAGTTTGAAAAACAAAGAATGACAAAGTCAGACTAAGAGGTAGCAGGAAATGTGTCCAAAAATGAGATGGGAAAAGGAGAAATGGGTCTAGCCCCTGGGCAATGCAGTGAGTCATCAGGCAGCAGCAAGCTGGGTAGGTCTGTCCAGGACACACGAAAAACACTTTGGTTCCCAGGATGCCTCGCCTGGCCTCCCTTGTGAGCTGGAAAAGTGCCTACAGTCTCCGCACTCAAGAGGATCCTGTGGATGGACTCCTCCCCCTGGCTCTTTCTTCTGCAGCCTGAGGATAAGACGACATTCATACAAACTGTGGATGAGAGAGGCCAGCACAGGGCAGGGCTGAAGCCTCTCTTCACCTGGATACTTGACTTCTGCTAACACAGTCTTAGACATCCCTTACTTTTTTAGCTTCACAAAGAGCTTGTGGTCAGGTTAGCTCCCAGAGTTTTTGATCCTCCTGATAGGAGGGGTCAAAGATTAACAGTAGCAGGGAGAGAAAGGCAGAGGGGTCAGAAGTAGGGCAGGTGCTAACAGGGAGAAACAGGAAGAAATTTAGTCCAGGAGATAGAATTGTTGACCCAAATAATCCATAATCAATCTATAAATCAAAATTGGGGTGAGTTTATTATGAGCCAAATTTGAGGACTGTATAGCCTGGGGCCTTCCTTCCCCAAGGAAGGAAGGGCACCAAAGAAGTGGGGTGTACAGAGTGGTTATATACCATCAAAGAGCATGTATCACATATTATTGCAATGTCCCTTTTACAATAGTCATGAGATTGCCCTGTCAGATTGCCCTGACACAGTGATTGATGGACACAGCAGGTAGCACGTCTGTTGTCTCAAGTTGGGTGGTCACAGGATGAGTGCAGCAATCAAATCCTAGCCTAGGGAGATATGCTTATCCTTAAGGAAATGTCAGTGCGGGGGAAGTTGCATCCTTATCTTAAGAGCATTTGTTCTTGTCTTTGGGACATGTTAATTGCTTAAAGCAGATATACGATGCATGTTCAAAGGCCACAGGCCCTTTTGGAAAAACAAGCTGAGGCCGAATTACTTTACACCAAATGGCTTCCTCATATGCTCCAGTATATCCTATTGCTTGCCATTTATTTATCAGAATTTAAACTGAGAATGGTGGTTCTCAAAGTGTGTGCTCCAGACTGGGCCCTAAACATCAAAAAACACTGACCCCACCTCCTACCACATATGTAATTAAAAAATAAAAAGGTGTGGAAGTCCAGCAAAGTTCTGAATTTTCCCATTGTGACTACTTTGATCTTTTAAAAATACCAAACATAAAATCCTTTCCTAATCTTTTTGCTTCTCTTATTTGCGAACACTCTGAGCGTGTGCTTTGGTCTCTCTGTTGGATAATTCATCAAAGTCTGCAGACCACCAGTATCAAAATTACCTGGCTTTTTGATGGCACCTTCAGTACTGCTAAATGGGAAGCTCTAGAGGTGGGACCAGGAAACTGAATGCTAACTGGATGAAGAAATAATGATAAATACCATAGTAGCTAGCCTCCAAGATGGCCCCCATGGTTCCTGCCTCCTGATATTCACACCCTTGTGTAGTTTCCTCCCACATTGTCCTGAGATTAACATATGGCAGAAGAGAAGCAATGTCACTTCTGAGGTTAGGTTATAAAGCACTTTGGCTTCCATCCTGGGTGCCCACTTTCCCTCTCTTTCTTGAACCTATCACTCCAGGGAAGCAAGCTTCTATGTTGTGAGCAGCCCTATGGAGAGGCCCACATGGTGGGGAACAGAAGTCTCTGTCCAGCTAAGAACTGAAGCTTGGAAGTGGATTTTTCAGCCCCATTTGAGCCCAGAGATGACTGCAGCCCCAGGCCACCAGCTGACAACTTGACCACAGTCTCATGAGAGATGCTGAGATGACCCATCTCTGTTAAGCCACTTCTGGTGAGCCTTAGAAACTGTGAGATGATAAATGTCTGTTGTTTCAAGCTGCTAAGTTTAGGGGTAATTTGTTCTGCAGAAATAGATAACTAATACAAGTTATTTGTTGAAAGCTTACTATGTATCACACTGTCTTCCAAGCGTTCAACACAAGTTATTCCATGTGAATTTCTCAACATATTTGTGAGGTAGGAATGATTGTCCCCATTTTACAGGGGAAGAAACTAAACTTCAATAAAAGTGCTGAAATGCCATCATTCTGCATATAAAGCTTATAAGAGAATATCCAAAATGTTAAGCGAAACCATTACAAACCAGTTACTTTGACCATAAAATAAAAATTTTTACTGGAACTGCACTTTGGTGTCATTATCAGAAAAAATCATTTTATATCTCTTCCAAAAATTGTACTTCCTAATGTGTTCAGAGTAGATGAATTAGTTGGCCGTTCAGCATAATGTTTTCCACTTAAATTTTGGAGAATTCCTGCCAAATACTGCATTTTAAAATTTAGGCATAATTAATGCTAAGGCAGCATTTCTGACAATCAGGTGGTAATCAAGTATGTTCCCTTTTTTTGTGAGTTTGTTTTCTATTTGTGTCAGTAAAATCATTGCAACAGCACAAATGAAAAAGAGGAAAAAGAAAGGTTAAGAGAGATTAAGCAACCTACACGTGTTCTCACAGTGGTTAGTTGACTTGCTAAGCCAGGATTAGACCCTGGGCCTCTGGACTCCTGGACTGGGGCCTTTCCTGCAGCTTGAGGTTGTCTCTGCTTTGTGAAATTCTTTATGTTTCCCGTACATTCCATCCATAGACACAAGATGGAGTTGGGTCTCGAGTCTTGAAGGCACTTTGGATGTCAATGTCAACTTTACCAGCTGTGGCGTGTGACTTGACCAGTGGGAAGAGAGAGGGGAAGCTCTGGGCTCAGGAGCTGAATGGGAGCTCACCCCCTTCCCCCAACTTCTTCCTCCAGCTGTGCTCATCTCTGCTGTTCTAGGAAGCAGCAGTAGAGAAAGTATGGATTTTTAGAACCATCCAGACCTGATGTCAAATCATGGCTCTGCCACCTACTTGCTGTGTGACTTTGGGTTAGAAACTTCACCTCTCTGTACTTGACTCCTTATTTTCATTCATTCATTCATTCAATCACACATTTATTCAAAAATATTTATTGAGAACCTACTAGGTACTGGAATTCTGTGATGAACAAGATAAAGCCCCTTTATCTTCAAGAGCTTTCATTCTAGCAAGTGTGCAGGGTTGTTGGAGAGACAGACAAAAAACAGGACAACTAATAAATAATGTCATATGAGGATGGTAGTAGGCGCTATAAAGACAACAAAATAGGGTAAAGTGATAGAGGGACCGGGGGTGCTGCTTATCTGTAAAAGGAGATGGTAATCCCTACTTCACAGGGTTGATATAAACATTACATATGAAGCACTTAGCACTGTGCCTGGGACAGAGTACTAATAATGGGAACAATTTCTGAGTCCTTGTTATGTGCTAGACACTATTCCAAGTACTATAGATATATTAACTCATGCAATCACCTCATTCTATAGATGAGCTAACCGAGGCACAGATCAGTTGAATTACTTGCCTAAGGTCAAGTAGATAACAGGTGGTAGAATTGGGACTTGAACCCTAACATTCTGGCCTCAGAGCCTATGTTTTTAATTGATTTGCTAAATGTTAGTGGCTCTCTCTGCCTTCCATATTGATTTATGGAGGATGGAGGACCGGAGGAGGGCACATTCAATTTTATTGGAGGTGGGGGAGATAGAGGCCAGGTGTGACCTAGGGCAGCTTCTGGAGCAAATGCAAGGGCATCTGGAAGGTGAGTAACCGTGTAACCGTGTAACCTGGTGATTGGACTAGATGACAAAGAAGGGGAGAGTTGAGGATAATGGAGTCCAAGGATAATGGAATAGAGAGGGTGTCTTAATCAGCTCAGGCTACTAGAACAAAATACCACAGTGCAGGTGGCTTACACAACAGACCTTTATTTTCTTACGGTTCGGGACGATCCGGTTCTGGTGGGGTTTTCTTCCTGGCTTGCAGATTGTTGTCTTCTAGATGTGTCCTCAACATGGCAGAGAGAGATGATGAGAGCAAACTCTCCGGTGTCTCTTCTTATAAGGGCACTAATCCCATCATGAGATCCTCATCCTCCTGACCTCATCTAACCCTAATTATCTCCCAAAGGCCCTATCTCCAAATATCATCATATTGAGGGTTAAGACTTCAATATACGAATTTGGGGAGGACACAATTTAGCCCGTAGTAGAGGGATGGATGGGACCTATGGAACTTGTTGCCAGAATCTGGATCCATAAAGCTTTCATGAGCAGGAATCTAACAGAAATTAGACGTAACAGGAAGAACGCTGAGTCCTGAATTTAGATCCAAAATTTTGCAAAGTCAAAGGATGGAAGACAACATTTTTGATTGAATTAACTACAAGCTCAGCCCAAGGCAGGACAATGTGATTACCAAAAGAGCTGACTCCTCTCCTCTGGCCAGAGGCGGACATTCTTGCACCACATTATGTTTGAGCACTCCCCACAACACAGTTCTCAGGGGCCTTAGGAAGCTTGAGTGTGTGGTTTCCCAGCCCCTGCCACCTCAGAACAAATCCTGCCATCTGCAGCCCTCTTCCCAGGTATTTTCAAACAGGCTCTCATCTTGTTATTTGTGGACTGTATGAAGTATTGGCAAATCAATTTTTAACTGACTGTATGTTAAATAACATACCACAATACACTAGATCTTGTTATAGATAAGGGACAGCAATTTTCAGAAGGTTAAAAGAAAAATATACAAAATAAAAATTTAAGATTGAGAAAATTAAAATTGAGAACAAGCCTGGGATTACTTTATTTTAGCAGCACAAAGCCACTTTCAGGTCAGCTCACAGAACGTTGAGGAACCATTGAAATCCTGCAGGAACACGGTTTGAGAACCATTGCTTTACTGTACAGTCATCTCCATTCTTGTCAACCCCTTAACTGCCTCATTACCAGTGGACTTTTTTCCTCTGGCCACAATATCCAGTCCTTCCACTTCTCACTCTTCATCATTTCTAGCTCTCCTCCCTCAATGGGACCCCTACAGTTTATATGGCATGTATAGTCAGACATTCATTCATTTATTCAGCAAATAAAAAAATACCGTGTGCCAGGCTCTGTGTTAAACACTGGTGATACAGTGAGGACCAGAAATAGGCATGGTCTCATCTCTTATGGAGCTTTTAATCTAGAGGGGGAGAAGATAATCAAATAATCTAATTAACTGTGCTCATAATTATAAAATGAGATGACATCTATGAAAGAACAAATTGATATAGGCACCACGAGGGCAAGTATCGAAGGTAGTGGCTGTGGTGCTGTCTGACAAACAAGTTAAGTCACTTTTATTAATGAAGTTGCTTAATCAAGTTGAGGAGTCACAGGGAGTTAATTATCACAAGTTGATGGGTGAGTTCAATGTCTTATGATAAACATAGTATATAACCTTAAGTAAACAACCCAGTTTCATGCAACAAACATTTTAACAAAAGTAGTTTCTTGTAAAAAATATTTATGGTCTCAAAGTTGTTACTCAGCAATCCTTAAAACCAATCAGTCATATTATAAGGACGTCCACCATTCTTAGTAAACAAACTTAGAAACTCAGGTTTATAATGACAGGATATAAATAAATATAGATTTAACATTAATTTTATGGTAACTGATATGTAAATATTCTCTATTCTTTTCATTATCTATCCAAGATGTAAGGTCAGCCGAGCACGTTATCTCCAAGTACCTGTGTCAAGAGTCATCTTATCCCTTTCAAGGTCCCTCATTAAATGGGGGATTAAGGCTCGTGGCCTCTGGCTTCAGATATAATTTCTGGCCAAGGCTGATGAAAGGATTTTGGGGCTTTATAATTTTCTGTTTCCTCATATGTGACCTAGGTCAAGCCCCTTCACCTCTCTGAGCCTCGAGTTCCTCATGTGTAAAATGGTGACAATAATAGTGCCTATAACATAAAGGTATTATGAGAATTAAAAGAGAAAATATAGGTAGAGCACCCAGCACAGTGTCCATACGGCACACACTAGAAAACATTTGCTATTATTTTTATTTATTTATTTATTTTTGGTGAGGAAGATTGGCTCTGAGCTAACATCTGTACCAATCTTCTTCTATTTTGTATGTGGGACGCCACCACAGCATGGCTTGATGAACTGTGTGTAGATCTGGGCCCGGGACCCGCAAACCCTGGGCCTCCAAAGCAGAGCGTGTGAACCTAACCACTATGCCACCAGGCTGGCCCAATGTTTGTAATTATTAATACAAGAAGTAGAGCTTCTAGGAAATTAACTGAAATAGAAATGTGATCTTTATATCATGCTTAAGTAAAGAATTTACACGTTTATTTACCAGATGAACTAATGTTCTTCATAGCTGTCACAAAAGCAGAAACTCTTTTTGAAGGGTAGTTTGGCAATTTATCTGGAGAGCATTTTGTGAATCATAAATATAACAATTTCCTTTGATCTAATCATCCTACTTCTAAGAATTTTTTTCTAAGAAAATAATCAAGATGTAGACAAAGATTTATGTGGAGTATGTTCATTACAGCATTATTTAAAATAGAGAAACAATTTACATATTCAACAATATGGGAAAATTAATAAGTTATGGTGAATTTATATTTTAAAACTTGAAATATGCATGTAAAAACAATTGGAAGGAAAAATACCAAAACATTCAACTATGACTAACTCTGGACTGGGGTATTGTAGGCGATTCCTATTATATTATTTATGCTTTCCTATACTTTCCTAATTTTTCATAATGAATAGGTATTATTTTCATAATTGAAAAGGGTTCTTTTTAATAGCCTCGTAGACATTTTTTTCCCCTAAGCTTTGCAAAAGACTATACATATGACAGAATCCCCCTATGGGAAGGAACTACATAAAAATCTTCTGTCCACGCTCTGCTGCCACTATTTCAGTGTGGATCTTTCCAACTTTCTCATGGACTATTGCCACAACTTCTGAATTGTTCTCCTTGCCTCCAGTATTGATCGTGCCTTCCCATTCTCCACACTGATGGCTGCTAAAATGAGCTTTCAACAGCAGAAATCTGTTCGCCACCTATCTACAAATCTTCATGACTCCCCATGTGCTTTGCCGTAAAGTTGAAACTCCTTAGCAGAGCAGGTCCATCACAATCTAGTCCCCAAACACACACTTCTTCCTGCTTCATTTCTCAGGACTCTTCCTGGTAACCTGGACTCCAAACATACCTAGTCAAGCTCTGTCACACCTTTATGTCTTTGCTCACATCCACTACTCTGGCTGGTAAACCCTGCCAATCATTCAAGCTGTCAGATGCTCCCTCCCTTAGGAAGCCTTTTCAGACATCTCTCTTGCAGGAAGCATTACTTACCCTTTGGCTACCCTGTCTTTGGTGCCCACTCTCATCACAAGTCCTTGTGGTATTTATTGATTTCTATGTCCGTACCCCCAAGAGGATGCACCTCCTTGAAGGCCATCATTTGATAACCATTTAAGAAATGCTCACTGTGGGCTATGCCCTCTGCTAGGCACTGGCCTTTCAAAAAATACATTGTTTTTTTCTTTGCCTCTGCTCAGCACCTGGCACGTCATTATTGAAAGAACGGCTGAATGAGTTATCTAGTACAGTGATTCTTAAACTTCAGTGTGCATATGAATCACTTGGGGAACTTGTTAAAATACACATGGCTGGCCCCCACCCTAAAGCTGAGGCAGAACCTCCCTGGTGAAGTTCGGTTACCTATATGTTTAAAAGCTTCCCAAGTGATTCTGATGCACTCCAAAGTTTGTGAAGGTTCAGAAGTCCATTGACCTTCAGAAAATGCTGTGCCTAAGTCATTCCAGGCAGGTGAAAGCCCCATCTGAGAGGAAAGTAAGCACTATTGACTGAGCACTTATTCAGTATCAGCTAACTAATATGGGGGTGCGTTATACACTTTTCTCATTGAATTCCCACAGAAACTCTCTGAGGCAACTACTGCTTTTCCCACTGCAAAGGAAACTGAGGCTCAGAAAGATCATTTACTTGCTCAAGAGAAATTGGCGGTGCTGGGACTCTAACCAGGAACTGCTGACCTCCAAAGCTGTGTCCGTGACACCAGGCCACCTCCTCACCCCTGCCACTGCCAGGGCCTCTCTCAGGGGCCTCGAAGTTCCCAAATGCCTGCCCGCAAACTGGTGCCCATCCCTGATGATGGTGTCATCAGGCCTAGAAGAAATGGGAAAAATAAAAGTAATACAACTCTTTTCACTAAGCTAAAGTCTATTTAAAGGATTGGCCTCAATCCTGAGATTATTTTCTTCATTTTTAGGGTTAAAATGTCTTTTGTTTTACAAAGTGATGGTGATGGCAATTAATTGTTTTTCCTTTTTTAATGTCTTGGCAAAAGAAAAAATAGGTAACCCTAGTTTGGTGTCCAATTTTTTTCCTTTTTTAAATTACTTGTACTGGAAATCCGAAAATGTGGTTAACTGCTGATTTAAATGCAATCCCCCTTCTACAGTGTGGACTCCCTGAAGCAAGTAGAGATCACTCATAATACTTGTAATGGAGGTTTGGACACTTGTTGCAGAGTTTGTGTGTGTGTGTGTGTGTGTGTGTGTGTGTGTGTTTAGTAATGGAGAAGAACGGGCAGATTTTTCAGGGATGGGGGAACTGCTCTGCGTCACCACTTGACTGCTGCCTTTCCTCCCTCCCCTTCCAAGGCTGGCCAGGGTGGGAGCCATCAGGGCTGGGGGCACGAGACGAGTATGGTCACAATTCCAGTTCTTTTTCTTTTGCAGTTTAAGCTCTATTGTAATACATGAGTATTACATGCTCCCAAAGCCCACTGTTCTCCGGATGGGAGGCAGGAAGCCCAGTTAGAATAGAAAAGGGTTTGCAGAGGGCCGAGGTGACACAAATAACTCTCCCAACCCCTGCACAGGGTGCCTCAGCCTCACTGGCTTTGATCCACTTCCTGTCCTGTTGGGAAAAGTCTCCTGGAAGGTCCAGCCACGCTTGGCCAGGCCCAGCCAGCCCTCACTGCCCCAGCCCAATTTTCTGGTCTTAGGAGATCTGAGGAGAAGAGGGTGGGGTGGCGGTGGGAAGCTGAGGCTGTGGTCATGGCGACAGGCTCTCCTGCTGGACCATGAGCTCCAAGGAGGATAGGGATGGTCTGTTTTGTTCATATTTGTGTCCCAGATACAGCCTGGCCCATTGTAAGTGGTTAATAAATACTATTTACATGAATGAATGATTGTATTGAGTGAGGCAACTAGAGGAAAGGTCTGGGCAGGGGAGAGCATCTGTCGGAAAGATGGGGTCTCTGAGAGGAAGAGATGGGAGGGTTTGCTCTGGTCTGTTATCCCAAGACTGGTCCTCAGGTGCTGATGCAGAGGAGAGAATTATTCCTTCAGAATCCTAGAGCTCACTGAGTGGAATCTTCTAGGTATTTTTTTTCTCAAAAGCCACTCTCCTGCCCAACCCCCAGACACTCTTTCTTGTTTCTACTTCCTCATACCAATTTCCCAATACTGAGGAAGGAACAACCCAGAGAGCTTAGAGTCTGGATGGAGTAGGGAGAGGGAGAGAGACTGGGGTTGGTGAGACAACTGAACTTGGATGACCCCAACACAAGGACTTGCTAAAACACTTGGACTTCACAGAGCCCGGAACTCTAGAAGGTTGGGTGTTAGAGATCATCTCATCCCACACACTCCACGGAAATCAAGGATCCCTCCTGCGGCTTCCCTCCTAGTTGAATCCCATTAGGAGACCCTTGGTTTAGCATCTTTGTTGTTAGCGCCTTTGAGAGGACTCTGACTCCTAGAGACCCTGTGTACAGCAGAGCTGAACCCCAGCCAGTCTTTTTTTCGCCATCCTCTCACCTTCTGCCGCTCTATCAGATAATGCTCTGCTGCTATTCATGGGGTTTTTCATGGCCAATTTTTTGGAAGTGGGTGGCCAGGTCCTTCTTCCTAGTCTATCTAGTCTGGAAGCTCTGCTGAAACCTGTCCACCACGGGTGACCTTGCGGGTATTTGACATACTGGTGGCATACCTTTCGGCATCACAGCAATACGCAGCCACCACAGTATGACAGCTGACAGACAGGTGGTGTGATTCCCTGACCAGGAAACGAACCCAGGCCGTGGTGGTGAGAGCACCGAATCTTAACCACCAAACCACCAGGGCTGGCTTTTCAGTTAGAGAAATCCACTTATGCCTCAAGGCCTGATGATGCCCTCATCAACAGACAGAGGAAAGGAGAGAGGAATAAAAATCCAGATGTGTCTGGCCCCAAGCCAAGAAGCCAACCAAAGAGCCCAGAATGTCCTTAGGGACACTGACCCACATACTGTCTCAAGACAGCATTAAAATTTAGCCCTAACTGAGGGTCTGGAAAGATGAGTTCTGCTGAAATCTTTGTCCTCTTCCTAAAGGCCTCCAGGCGCTGACCCCGCACCAGGGGCTGCATCAGCCAGTCCAGGGCTCCCCTGCCTGGCCCAAGTGGGCTCCAGCACGACAGAAGCATTCTGGAAGGGCTGTCTTCAGAGGATGGGTGATATGGGGATTTGGTATTCCTAGGTTGACTCCTGTAAGCAGAGAGGGCAGGAGAGAACTGAGGGTTGCCCTGGGCTGGGGTTGGGGGAGTGGAGCCTCACACAAACCAGGAGCTGATGGAACACACAGTCAGGAATGGAGATGGGTCATTGTCCTCTGTCTTCAAAGCCTCTGACCTACCACCTGCGGAAGTGGAACCACCATCTGTCGCCTGATCTAGAAGGAGGGAACCAAACCACAAAGACCATAGATCATGTGTATGAGCATATACTTCCCTGGGTGTGTCTCTTTCCCTGTGAGTGTTCTGGATGTGTCAGATACAGTCTCAGCATATCTGTTTACCTGCGCATTTGTCTCTTTCCCAGTTCTCCTTTTTTTTTTTTGCCCTTATATGTCATGTCCACCGGGGCTTGGTCTGGTCCCTCTCTCTACTCCCTCAAGACCCCTCCTTGGTTAATCACATCACATGGCCTTCAGTATGGCTACGACTTCCAAATCTATATCCCCGTCTTCACCTCAGTCCTGAGCTCCAGATTTGTATCCAGCTCCTCCCAAACACCTCCACTTGGCTGACACACATTCAGCTCACTTCTAACGACTCATCGACTGGCTCTCCCACACTGCTATCAGAACATCTGAACTGTCACAACCTCCTTAAGATTTCTTCATGCGTGCCTGATTTTCCTCCCCAGATATACAGGTGGGGCGGGGATGGGATGGGGTGGGAGTTGGTTGGAAGTGTTCTGGGGGTCTGGAACAGAGAAAGAGGAATTAGCTGAGATCCAGTAGCATGTCAGAAATAAGGCAAGCAGTTTAGAGCTGGATTACAACGCCAAGTGGGGCAAACCAAGTGAGGAGAAAGTATCCTGTGGCAAAACCAGGGGGGTGTCAGAGATGGAGGAGGCTACCGGATGAGAAGCAGCCCCACAGGAGGAAGCCAGGCAAGCCTAGAGTGATGGTTGGTCACCATTTCTATGCATTGTCCATGTACCTGGTGAGTGCGAGCTGAGAACAACCAGAAAGAGAAGCTGACGTACAGAAGACAACAGGCTTACTGCCATCTACTAGGTCAAGTCCAAACTCCTTGGCAAACATTCAGATCCTTTGTGAGCTGGCTCATGCTTACTTCTCCAGGTTCACCTTTTTCACTCCCCGGCTCATCCTAGTACTACAGGCATTTCCCTGAATTCACTGTCTCTTGTGCCTTCTTCTTTTTTTTTTTTTTTTTGTGAGGAAGATCAGCCCTGAGCTAACATCTGCCAATCTTCCTCTTTTTGCTGAGGAAGACTCACCCTGGGCTAACATCCGTGCCCATCTTCCTCCACTTTATATGGGACACCGCCACAGCATCGCTTGACAAGCGGTGCATCGGTGCGCACCTGGGATCCGAACCCGGGGCTGCCGAAGCGGAGAGCTCGCACTTAACTGCTACGCTGTCAGGTCGGCCCCTCTTGTGCTTCTATGTACACACGCAATTCCCTCTGCCCGGAACACCATTTCCGTTGGTGTCTACTCAGTAAAGACCAACTCATCTTTGTGGATTTAGCCCCAGCTTCCTCAACTCCTCCAGGCACAATGAGTGATTCTGATGTTGTTCTGATGTCACCCGAGACGTACCTTCATATCTCGATTATTTTAATTGCCACATTACATAACAATTGTTTACTTGGCTGCCTGAACTGAACTGTGTGCTCCATGAGGACAGAGCCTATTTCTTACTGAAGTTTGCAAACCCCAGCACTTACATAATGGCTAGCACATACTTGGTGCACAATAAACATTTATTGGATGAATTAATGAATGGATGAATGGGCTCACATTCTTACAAGGAAGACAAGCAAGTAAAGAGAAAATTACAAAGTGGGTGAAAAGGGCCATGCTAACAGGTCGTTTTGGGTACAGAGAGGAAGGAATGCCTAATTACAGGCAGCTCTATCCTATTTTCTGCCCCCATAACATGCAATTCAACAGAAAAATACTAAACAGTAAAATAACATTTTATTTTGGAAACAAACAAGAAATCTTATCCATAGGAATGAAATCAGATAAACTCTTTTTTTGGGGGGAGGGGCAGTGCCTCTGCTTTGTTGGTCACTGTATCAGTCAGGGTGCTGCACCCTCAAGAAGATAACCGAAGAGAATGTAAGGACTCTTGGCAGAGATGTGGGTAGGGTTAAGGACTCCTGTCAGGGCTGAAGAGGCACCTAAAGACCAGCAACAGTGGGAAGCTATTGCCACCCTAGGCCTGAGGTCTAGGGTGGGAGCCTGGAGCTGTAGCCATGGAGCAGCAGAGCCACTGTCAGAACCTCAGCCTGGCCTAGCAGCCTGGTGTAGGAGAACCTTAGCCATGCTCTCCTCTGACCCTCAGATCTTCCTCTCACTCATTAGCTGAACTCAGCAGCCAGAGAGCAAGTGAGCCCTGGTGATACAGCTCATAGAGGTCAGCCTCCAGGGGCAGGGTGGAGAACGGCCGAGAACAGATCTCGGTGGTGGGAGGGCAAACAGAGACTAACTAGCACGCAGAGGAGATGCCTCTGCTTTGCAGGTGACCTATGTATATGATTACCACCTATTGGGTAACCAAACATTGATTTGAACCCCGTAGATGACAATTCTAGGTCTTATGTTTTGTATATTTAGATATTTGCGTATCCAAATTATTAGAGTCTATGCCACTTAATCAGTAGGTCTGGGGTGGGACAAGGGTAACTATGTTTTTAAACAGCTTCCCAAGTAATTTTAATAGGGCTCGTTTGTTGAGAACGACTTTTTTAGCCCCACCCTCTCCTTTTTATTGATAGGGAAACTGATGTCGAGAGAAAGAAAAATGCCCTGACTTGGCCACTGTCTGTTTGAGAACTATGCCTTAGGTGATGGCAAAGGGTTTGGCTGGAAAACTGACATCTAGCCCAGTTCCTCCATTTTACTGATGAAGAAACTGAGGCTCCAAAGATGGAGTGATGTACCTGGTTATTTTACCTATTAGGTCACAGAGAAGTAGGGACTAGTACTAAATACAGTATTTCTAACTTTCAATCCAGTGTTCCTTCCAGGCAGCACACTTTGCATGAAGGTGTGTGTGTGTGTGTGTGTGTGTGTGTGTGTGTGTGAGTATGGCAAAGCCCTGGGGGCAGCAATTCTAGTCTCCATTCTGGTAAGGTGGGTCTCCTCACAGCTCCTGACTGGAAAGAAAGCGGAGCAGGCAGAGTTTATTGGCCACTGGCGGTCTATGCAGAAGGGGCCTGGAGGGGATGCGGGAAGGCTGTGGGGGAGCCCCAGTCCCAGCCTTGACTCTTCTTGGCTCTGAATCTCTGGTTGTCAATTCTGTCACTAGGAGAAGGCTGCTCCCTGCTCTCAGTGGGTGTCAGGTTGAACGCACAGGCTTTAGGAAAAGCTGAGCAGGGCCCAAAAGAAAAAGGAAGAGGCTCATTGTGGGAGGGGACCACAGGAGACCTCAGCCTGTGGGCTTCCCCCACCAGCACAAGGAGAGGTCCAGCACTAGGGCCTCGGTGTCACCATCTGAGGATGTTTAAAACTCCTAGATGGCTGCTAATTAGGGCTGGTACTTGCCCAACCCCAATTCCCAAAGCCTGACACACGGCTACTTCCCTCCTACTGCAGATCAAAGACCACTGGCCCATCCTTTAAGATGTATCTGAAATCTCCATATCCAGGAAAGCCTCCTAGACTTAATTTCCTGAACCAGAAGCCCTCTCCCCTCCCCTTCCCCACCCTACACAACATGTTGGGCTTGGGAGGAACATCAGATATCACCCACTCATCTTGTATATGAGGATATCAAGGCCAAAGTTGGAAATGGCAAAATTGGCATTAGACCCTGGTATGTTGGGCTGCCTACGACTCCACCCACGTAATTCCCATGATTCTGAACACGCCCGGTTCCAAATTCTGCTTAAGCTGTATTTTTGGCATAGTTCACACTACTTTGGATCCTTAAGTATTGCTCAGGTCTGTCTGTCCACCATTCCCAGTGTGTTCTTGTGTATGGTACAATTGTCTCTGAGTTGTGAGAGATGTGCGCCTAAGGGCAACTGAGTATCTGTGTTATGGGTCTATAGGCTGCTGCGTGCCTATATATGTGCCTCTGATTTTCCGTTGAAGGATGTGTGCTGACCTGTGGTTGGCGGTTTTGTGTCTAGATACTTGTTTGGTGCCTGAGGGTAATTGTGATTCTGTATTTAGGATTATGGGTCTGTGGGCTGCTGTGTACCTATTTATGTCTCTCTCTTCACGCTGAAGGTTGTGTGTCCGCTGACCATTGCGTGTCCATTTGGATGTGTGTTTGTACACAGTGAAGATTGTGGGTCTAATCGCAACTGTGTCTGTGTGGACTGCATGTTTAAAGGCTAAAGGGAATCTGTCTTTGCCTTTGATCTCCGGGTTATGAGAAAATGTGTGTACCCGTGTGTCCAGAACAGGAATGTGTTTGTCTCGCAGCCAAGCTCGGTCCTCACCCAGGGACCGGGGTCACGGTCACGTTCCTGGACGCCTAGGCACGACTTCCCGGAGGGGCGGGGTTTCTGCGGCCCCGCCTCCGGCCCCCTGGGAGAAGCCCCTTTTCTCCCCTCAGAGGCCTGGGGGCCCTGGCCGGAGTCGCAGCCAGGCCCCGCCCCCCCTCGATTCCAGCCCGCTCATTGGCCGAGTCTGCGGTGACGTCGTGGGGATCGCAGTCCGAAGACCCGGCGCCCGGCGCGCGGGAGGTATTGTCCGTCACCCGGGGCTTTGTTACGTCGTCGCCAACGCCACGCAACTGGCCGCGAGCGCGTCCCGGCCGCTGCAGCCCGGAGCGGGGTGCCAGCCGCCGCCGCCACCGCCATGGTGTCCCCGGTCACTGTGGTGAGTGAGCGAGCGAGCGAGCCAGTGTCCCGCGCGGCCGGAGCCCACCGGCCTGGGGACTGGGCTGCGGCAGGCCAAGCCGCTGGGGCCGAGGCAGGGCAGGGAGCCCGCGACGGCCGGAGCGGCGCTGTCACGGCCCCCGCTCCCCAGACCCGCGGCGCCCCCCCTCCGCGCCCCCCTCCCGCCCGCCCGCGGGAGGGAGGAAAACAGTGGGCACGTGACTCGGAAGCGTGACTTTGTGGATCTCGGGCTGTCTGGCGCGGGGCGGCGGGGTCGCTGCCGGGAAGAGGAAGGGGACAGCAGCGGGCCGCCGGGTTGTGCGTGGGCAGGCCACAGGGAGGCGTGGGAGAGGGCGGGGGAGGGCAGGAGGGTGACTAGGACCTCCTGGGAATCCTGTCCCAAATTTGTTTCCTCCCCATCCTCATCAACAAATCTGGGGTGGGGGAGGGGACGCCCCGAATCTAAGCAGCGTCGATAACGCGCAGGAGGAAAAGGGATCATTCTCTATTGACACTTCCTTCTATTCAGACTTTCTAACTCGAACATTTGTCTCTTTTCCCCACCCTCCTCCTTCTAGTGCTGGGTTCTCTATGACTGTCAGAGTCCCCCCAGCTACTACTGCCTGTTTCTCCTTCTAGCAAATATGGGGCTGGGGGAAGTGTATGGAGCAGACGTTGATGCTTCCAAGGGCTGACAGGTGGATGCTGGGGAGATCTGGGGACTGTGGGGCTGTGTGTCTCCTCCAGTCTCCTCCTCTGCCCGTGCCCCTGTCCTGAGCAGCCTGGATGGGGAAATCTCCGTAGGAAGGAACTTAGTCATCTCCTCTCTGCTCTCACCTCTGACAGAGCAAGGGCAGGCTTGGACCTTGGACCCACCCATCTGCCTCTTTCCGACCTCCTTCATCAAAGTCTGATCAGTCCCCAGGTAACTGGTGGCCTGGGAGTCTGAGCGTGTCCCCAGAACCCTGTGCTGGACAGCTCACCCAGCCAGGGGCACAATCACTTTGGGCGGAGTGTGGGTATCCAGGGAACCTCAGCTGCTCTGAGTCACCCCGAGAGACCCCGTACCAGAAGCCCAAGGAAAGGAGCTTCAGGGGATCACAGATTCAGAATCTCTGCAGCAGCTCCCCCCTCAGCTTGGCAAGTGCCTGCAGTGGCCTTGGACACAACCTTTCTTTAGCTGCCCTCCCCCCTAATCCGGCTGAGACCAAGTCAGCTGCTCTAACTTCCCCCTCTGTTCCTCATCTCCTCCCAGCCTGTCTGCTGGCTTCAGATCAAAAGCAGGCAAGAGAAGCCCGCCCCCTTCCTGCCTCTCTTTCTGATGTGCCTTGAGTTGGTCTTGTTCTCTGGGACATGAGACTGACTGACACCCTCCTCCAACCCCCCAATCCCTGAAATCACTGGTGTTCAAGGGACAGTTTTCTTGCTCCCAACTAGTGGGTCCCTTTCTCTAGCCAGCATCCCTGTCTCCTCCCTTGCCCTGGATGGTACGTTTCCCTGGGGCGGTGGGGTGGAGGCTGAGGAGCACACTGGCCAGGAGAGAGCCTGAAGGGGCTGAGGTGGTTGGCAGTGCCCGCCCTCACGCATTCCTGGCGCTCACCTGGTGTTGCTGGGGCCTAAGCCTGTGCCCTGGCCCCACTGCTGAAGATCATGAGTTGGCCAGGTGTGGCGTCTCTGTGGTTTCTTGCTGACTCCACTCCATTCCAGGCAGCTGGGGGCTGATGCTGGTAGAGAGGGCTAAAGGGGCTTTGGGGGGGGAGGGGGAGGGGGCAGGAAGGGAGAAAGAAGCATTGGGCTGCAGGAGAGGACATTATCCCAAAGTCTCTTTTCTGTCCAGTGAGTGTCCATTCCGGTCCTGCCCCAGGGCCAAGAATGGACATCGGCATGGGGAACAGTGGAGCGCTTCCCCTTCCCAATCAATTAAGCCTCAGGGTGGGGACGGGCTTGTTCACACCCTGCTGGCTGGTTGGGGCAGGCCAAACTGGGTCTCTGTGTGTCAGCCCTCCCTGCCTGGGAGGTGGGCCTGTCTCTGGGGTGGATGTGTGGGCTGAGGGGGCTGGCTCTGAGCCCCACTATGGGCTTCTGAGCTCCAAAGCTCTGAGTGCTGCCCTTGTCCTATGTCCTCCAGGTGAAGAGTGAGGGACCCAAGCTGGTGCCCTTCTTCAAGGCCACCTGCGTGTATTTTGTGCTCTGGCTGCCCTCATCCAGCCCGTCGTGGGTCAGCGCCCTCATCAAGTGCCTGCCCATCTTCTGCCTCTGGCTCTTCCTTCTGGCCCATGGCCTAGGATTCCTGCTGGCCCATCCCAGTGCCATCCGCATCTTTGTGGGGCTCGTCTTCTCCGCAGTAGGCGATGCCTTCCTCATCTGGCAGGACCAGGGCTACTTTGTGCACGGTCAGTCGCCACAGTAGCTACCTGGGAGGAATCCTTCGGCTGGGGCCTAGAGGGGGGCCCAGAATTTGGGAGAGGGAGCTTTTGAACAAGAATATGGGGAATCTCAGGGGTTCTGACGCTAAGGCCTGTGGGGCCCCTGCTGGAGGATGACCTTGCAGGTGATCTGGTGATCAGTTCTGGAGTTCCTCAGGGGAGTGGGTGGGTGTCTTTACCTTTGTGGATTTCTTCCCATCCCTGTTACTCCCAAAACAAAGCTCCTGGGTTATCCCAAGCACTCCACTCCCACCCCCACCCCCTGTACTTGTTACTCACCTGAGCCTGCCCTCAGCATCCCCTCATCTCCTCTCCCAGGTCTGCTGATGTTTGCTGTGACCCACATCCTCTACGCCTCGGCCTTTGGCATGCGGCCACTGGCTCTTCGGACAGGTCTGGTGATGGCAGTGCTGTCGGGCCTGTGCTATGCCTTCCTCTACCCGGGCCTCTCAGGTGCCTTCACCTACCTGGTGGGGGTCTATGTGGCCCTTATCGCCTTCATGGGCTGGCGTGCTATGGCAGGGCTACGGCTGGTCGGGGCAGCCTGGCGCTGGACTGAGCTGGCGGCGGGCAGCGGTGCACTGCTCTTTATCATCTCAGACTTGACCATCGCCCTTGACAAGTTTTGTTTTCCTGTGCCCTACTCTCGGGCACTCATCATGTCCACCTACTATGCTGCCCAGATGCTCATCGCCCTGTCAGCTGTCGAGAGCCGGGAGCCAGTGGAAGACTACAGACTGCGCAAGGCCAACTGAGGGGCCAGGGTCTGGTCACCCCTCTCTCCTCCTGGGGCTGGGGTCCAGAACCTGGGAACCTGCAAGAGCTGGATCAGATGGCTACAGGACCAGCCTGGGGAAGCAGGTGCCACTGGGGAAGTGTACAAGTTTGAGGGAGTCAACAGGAAGAGGATCCCTCTAGCAAAGCTTAGTGGTCCAGGACAATGCTGAGAGCTAGAAAGAGCCAGAAGTAGCCATCTCCCCACCTCCACCCCATCGGGACTGTCAGAGCCCCTCTGGAGGGCAATGGTGCTCAGCTTCTTGACCTCCCCCTACTTCTGCTAGATGGAAGAGTCTTACTCACCCACTCCCACTCTTTCTAACCTGCACAGAGTTGAGGGAAGAGGGGAGAAGTCTGTGCTGAGATGACCCGGGCCCAGGGCTTGAAGCCCCTTTCACAGGCCTCTCGTTGGGAAGACTGGATGAAGGTGGAGTCTTCTTTTCCCTCCTCTATCCTTGTTACTTGAACAATCCCAGTCTCTAAGTGGTGGGTGGGAAGGTGAAGGGGTGTCTGTCCAGGTAGGCAAGATTGGGGACCTGTTTGGCCTGAGAGCTTGGGGTACCAAGGATTCAAGTTGGTCTCATCTCTCTCAAAGGCCAGCCCAGGGCTCAGGCCCCAAACCACCACCCTCAGACCCTATCCCCAGGGCTAGGGTGAACCATGCCAAAGAAGGGGCCAGCTGTGTGTGTGTGTGCGCGTGCGTGTGTGTGTGCACGGGTGCACGTCTGTAGTCTGTCTCTCAGCCCTTCTATGTCTTTCTCTGCCATATGTCTCTATCCTGCTGTCTGTTAAAGTCTTACAGGGAGAGGGCTTCAGGGAGCTGCTGAGGGGGTGCCACGCCTAGCTCAGTGAGCTGGGACCCCCACGCCTCCCCCTCCACTCAGTGCTTTCCTGCCTGCCCCTCCTGCACTGGGAGCAAGAGGAGGGGGCTCCAATGACACTCTAGGGTCATAAGACCTATGGCACATGCAATGCAAGGGGAGCAAGGATGGGACAACTCCATCCTTTACTTCCCATATAAAAGTAAAAATAAAAATCAAGGGCCACTGGTTGCCCTGCTTGTCTACCTGTGTGGCACGTGCCTGTCCTGGAGAGGAGGGGGTGGGGGCGTGGTGCCAGGCCCCTGGATGTCCTCACAGCCTGGGTCACAGTCCTGGCCAGTGCGTCTTGGCACCATGGCTCTGGTGACACTGTGCTGGTTGGTGTGGGTCTCACTTCCCTGGTCTTGTGTGTGGGTAAGGATGTAGTTCAGGAGGATGGGTAGTAGTATTTGCCACTGTCCACATTTGTCCTTGATACACTCCCTGTGCACGAGTGCCCAGCACCTTTGGTGACTTAGTTACCCAGTGTCCTGTACTGCTGCCTATCTTCTCCCCTCCCCACCCCAGACCTGTTGCCTGCCCCAGAATGATCCAGATTTCCTTCAAGCATCTCCTCTCTCCCTGGGCTCTGGTCTCGGTTGAACGGCTGGGAGGAATGAGATTCGATTTGCTGATTCATACTTTAGATGTGAAGCCCTGGCAGAATAATGTGTCACCTCACTCCAGGGCCATTTGCATCTTAATGGGCAGTGCCCTGAGCCAGAGTAGGAAAGGAAGCATTGGGTGGTGGCAAACATGCCATCAGTAGAGGGGCTGTACTGTTGGGGGGATGTGAGAGAGGAGACTCAGGTCCCATGTGGGTGTTGGATGAATCAGTGATTTTCACACTAGGGTTTTTACAGAGATCCCTGGTGGGAGATGGCAAGAGAGTAAGTAGAGGAGGGAGGCTCAAAGACCCCCTATCCTTGATTCAAGTCCAGTAGCTTCTTAAGATCTTTTTTTTTAAGGAAGGATTCCACTGCAAAACAAGTTTGAAACCTAGTGAGCTGGATGACCAAGCTCTTCTAGCTCTAAGATGCTCTAATTCTCAAACAGTGGGAACCCTGTACACTAGAGAGGCAAGGTCCTGATCCCTTCAAACCCCAGAACTCTGAAGATAGACCTGCCTGGTGTGAGGAAATGGGAGGGAGCAGGATGGAGAGAAGGATGAAGCTGGCAAGACTTGCCCCCTATGCCCTGAGAGGAGGGGAGGATGCAGTGTGGCTGGGGAGTGGGGGAGGGCAAGTCAAGGCCCAGTGAAAGGGGGCTTGTCACTCCCCATGTGGGTGGGTTTGCACCGAGCTCTCAGGGGTCCAGGTTCTGTGTATCCCCATCCCACTCCCAAGTCCATCTCCTTGGTGCCTGCTGTACACCACATTCAGGAACAGGCAAGGGTGAGATCAGTCCGTTTATCGTCCCATTCCTTCACTGACTGACTGCATTGACAAGCACCACAGAGCACACTGGGCCTCCCTCACTGAGGCCACGCAGAGGACAGGCCAGAAGCCCCACATCACAACATTCTCCTGATGCGTGGGTGGGGCTGGAGCTCCCATAAGATACTTGGATTTCTTCTGCAGACTCTCAGTGACTGATGCTGGAATTGACTTATCATCTTTGTCTGAAAGAGCAAAGCAAGTATTTGTTAGTGTTGATGATGCTGGGGCAAGGGAAACTTCAAATTGCTGGACTTGCAGTTAGTATGCAGGAACCAGGAGTTAGACCCTGCCTGGGATCCTCAATCCTCCCTGGGGCTAGGCCCCACGCCCAGCTCCAGCCCCCATCTCCCAAGGTCAGCAGAGTGTGTGGGGCCAGGAGCTGCCAATTATTCAGCACTTAATATTTGCCAGGCACTTTTATGCACCATCTCATTTAAGCCTCACAACAGCCCTGAGAAGTTGATGAGAAAACAGGCTCTGAGTGGCTTGCCAAGGTCACATGGCCGGTGGGTAGTGGAGCCAGGGCCCTGGGCCCATGTGCTTACAACCAGAATTAAGTTGTCAGGGATCTCTCTGGCTGTGGAATGAAAGCTGGATGTCTCCCACAGTGCCTTCCCTGGCCTAGTTCTGTTACACAGTTCAGCAGCCACTCTTGAGGCATCATCTCAGTGCCAGACACTTAGCCGAGTACTTGAGAGACAGAAACACAGGAGATGGTCCTTTCTCCAAGGAAAGGCATCAGTAACAGGATGAAAAAAGTCTAACTGGGGAGACTACGGACACCAATGGAGTGCCTTGGAGAGTTCAGGGAGTGGCAGAGGATGAGGCTGGAGAGGTAGATGGGGTGGCAGGGAGCCTTGTTGGTTGGGAAAGCTAGGAGGGAGTTTAAGCAAGAGGGAGCAAGGCAGGTCAGCTTTGCATTTAGAGAGTTCACACTACTAGCTGTGTAGCTGTGAAGACAGTAGACTGTGTAGGAAGAAATAAAGTATTTCCCCTACACGTGCACACATGAGCAGAAACGTGGCACATGTGTGGGGTGGGAGGGCCTCTACTAGATTCCCTTCAGCCCTCCCACTATTTGTGCCGCCTATCTGTCCTTATCCTAGACCAGTAGTTTTCCATCTTGGTTGCACATTGGAATCACTTGCAAAATTTTGCAAACAAAGATTCCTTCCAGAACCCTGCCAGAGAGATGGTGACTGGTGAATCTGGTTTCAGTCTGATCACCAGTATCTTTTTCAAAGGCAAGTCTAGGCCCACCAAGGGTTGCAAACTACAGTCTACCAAGGGATTGCAAACTCACAAGTCTGCAGGGGCCAGGCACATAATATTGAGAGGATGGGAGAGAGTGGTACAAACCGTGGCCAGTTAGAGAATGTTTACACTACCTGATGGCAGAGTAAATAAAATACGGCACCAGCCCTACCAAAAGAGTCTGTCAACAGCCCACGAGACCGTGATTTTGCGCCTCTGGCCCAGTGAGACCGAGCCAGGCGCCCCCCAGACCCCCCAGGCCCGGCTCCGCGGGACCCTGACCATAAACGGTGAGCGGGCAGCTGCTGGGGTCTTTGCCCAGCTCGTTCTCCACCGCCACGCTGTACTCACCGCTGTCCTTGAGCGTGCCGGTGGGGATGACGGTTGTGCACACGCCCCTGGTGGAGCTGTACCAGAACTTGGAGATGGCCGTGATGTTGACGTCGCCCTTGTAGAGGGTCACCGTGGGCCGCGGGTTCCCAAGGAAGACGCAGGTCATGGTGCAGTCCTGGCCGCGCAGCACCGCGTGCCGCTTGAGCAGGGTCAGGAAGCGCGGCGCGTGGCGCCAGTCCCTCGGCTGGTACGGCTTCAGCTTGGCGCTCAGGTCCTCGACTGCGAGGGCGGGCGGGCTGTGAGCGCGCCCCCAGGCCCCCTCCACTCCCCGCGGCGCCGGCTTAGAGCGCAGAAGACCCAGCCCACGGACCCCCGATGACCTGGGTTAGATTCCCATGCGCTCTGGGGTCCCGACTTTGTAGTGGTTCCTAAAGATCCCCTTTCGCCACCCTCCCACCCCCTTGCCACTCCAGGGTTCCACGCCCTAAGCCAGGTCCGCGAGCTTTTACGCTTTTCAAGACCCAGGAGGCCAGCTTCCCGGCGCTGAGCTGTTATCCGGATGGCTTTTAACTCCTCATCCGAGCTTTCCCCAACGTCATCCCCACCTGCCTCCGCGGTCTCCGCTCTCTCCCCCTGAGCCCGCATTTCAAGTTTCCAGACGCTCTCCCCACCCTTAACCCGCTCCCTCCAGGGTTCCTGGACGTCAGCCCGGCTCCTCGGAGACCCTCCCCAGTCCTCATCAGCGTCAGCCCCTCGGCTCAGAGAGGACCGCGCCTCGGCTCTACACACCCGCCCCCGCCCCCGCCCCCGCCCCTCCCTCCGGCCCTCCGCCATCATCTCCGCCCCCAGGGGCACCACCCCACCTCCACGTTAGTCCCACCCCTCAGCGTACCCCCAAGGTATCTCCTCCCCTAGGCTTCCTGACCTTTGCTTCTCTCCCCAGCGTCCCGACGTTAACCCTTCCACCTCAGTGGTTCTCAGATTCCACCTCAAATCTTGGGTACCACTTGCAACTCTTCTGTCATCCCCGCCATCAGGGATCCCAGATGGAACCTGAGCCCCTAAGTCCCCTCACTCACTCTTGTCCTTGTTGATGAGCCAGGTATCCCTGGAGTCGAGTGGGTTGCTGTCACCAATTTCGTGCCAGGCCACCACTCGAAGTAGTGAAGTACTACTGCCCGGGAGCAGCCCCGTCACCGCATACTTGGTGCTGAAGACCTGATGGGCCGCAGTGAACCAGGTGGCTGTGCTGGCATCCCGCTTCAGGATGACATAGTGGGCATCACTGTCCTCCTTCAGGTCGGGATTGTGGTTCCAGGTCAAAGTCACCATGTTGGGGACCTCCTCAAACAGCTGTAGGTTTGTGTGCGGCTGTGGAAAATCTTCCAGTCTGTATCATCCTCAATGCCACGGTTCTTAATGTACTGTCTTGACACACTGAGACATGCAGATCAGTTGGGAGGAATGTAGCAAGTAATTAATTAGCAAGTATAATTAAAATGCCAATGTTGTCAAGGGTTTTCTCTGGGGAAAAAAATTAGAATGGATCAAGGTTACCCCTAAAGTAACATCACTCTCACTTGAATTGGGGATGATTTCTGGAATGGAGAAACCAGAGGAGCCATTTCCCTGGACTTGTGCACAGTTCTGGTATACGCATGGCAGTGTGTTGTGCATGTGATCTGACTGGAGATAGCTGAGAATTCCTGCCCCAAACAGTGTTCTGCTCTTACTCTGGAATTCATCTGTTTCATGGGACAGCTAGAGACATGCCCCTGTGGAATTCCGCACAGACCAGCCTTCCTCGCTGGCTGAAGGCCCCATCCTGACCCCTGAGCACAGGGCTATCTGACTGACCAACAGGATTTCCTGCAAACACTTTGTCTGTCTCCAGAGGGTCGCTCACTCCTTCCAAAATGACCACCAGGATACGAAACTGGTAGGCTTTTCCCTTTTCCACCTCGCTGGTGGAGAATCAGGTGAGTTTGCTGTCCACCTCGCCTATCTTAATCCAGGCCTTCTTGCCGACCGCCTTGCGTTCCACGATGAACTGTGTCACAGGCCACCCACCATTGTCCTTCAGGGCCTTCCACTTCATGTGCACACAACTGCCCGAGAGCTCCAGGAACTCCACCCAGCGCTGGGGAG
Source organism: Ceratotherium simum simum (assembly GCF_057802395.1). NCBI lineage: Eukaryota > Metazoa > Chordata > Mammalia > Perissodactyla > Rhinocerotidae > Ceratotherium > Ceratotherium simum. The sequence goes on along the minus strand of NC_141906.1, from coordinate 11,853,840 downwards.
GCTTGGGGCGGTCAGAGGACAGAAGACAGCGTCAGAATGGGGCTTTGGAGCAAAGGAGCAGAAGGGCTTCGTCCCACTCGCTAGAGGTCCAGTCAGACTGGGACACAGCTAGATTCTGAGCTTTCTGGATCCCTCACCCTTCCCTGTGTCCTCTGCCCTTCCTTCTAAGACTTGCCCAAAGAGTTTGATCCTTGCCTTCCTGAGACTCCAGTCTGCCTAGGAATGAGTGGACTGGAGACCCGAGGGGCCCCTGCCTCAGCTGATGCCCCCTTGTCCCCTTCCAGACAAGACTCCTCTCAGCTTCCAGAACTCCAGTGCTTTCTGGTATTACAGTTTATCTTGTGTTATAATTACATGTCTACCAGTTTTCACACCTTTTGGGTTGAGGGGCTGCTGGGGATACTTCATCTCTGTGGTGCCAGCACTGAGAACACCGAGGAGGTGCTCAGTCATGCTGCTGCATTGAATCGAAACCCAAACCTTCTCACCCCATGCTTGATGGAGATGCAAGTGGAGGAGGTGGTGATGGTGTGTGTGTGTGTGTGTGTGTGTATGTGTGTGTGTGTGTTGTATTTGAATATGAGTTCACTAAGGCCAGCTCCTCATCTCTTCCCTTAATCTTATGTTCTGACCAGTCCCAAATCCCATTCCCACCCCCATTCCATCTGTCTCTCCAACACTATCTCACCTCCCCTCACTCCATTTCACTTCTAACCAACCAACCTCACTTCCCTCCCTAAATCTCACCTCTCTTTCACCTCATTTCCACTTTACTTGCAACCACGCCCCCACCTCCCAGTCAATAACAATCCTTAAGTACATTTGAAGGTTTAAGGTCTATTACGTGCTGTGCATGTATGCTCTGCTACACTTTACTTGAAATAGATAGAAAACCCCCAAAATTACCCTGTTGCAGATGAGAAACTGAGTCTTTGGAAGGTTAATTGACTTGCCCAAGGCCACCTAGTTAGGAAATTAAGAAATGGGCTTCTGGCTGCAAAGCCAGCACTTCAATCCCATTCTCAACCCAAACTCCCACTCTATCCCCAGCCTGCCTCCCACCCTGAGTGCTGAGCAGCAGGTGCCTGAGACCAGCACGCTGAGGTGCAGAGTGGCTGTGGCCGAGCGGTAGTCATTCTTGAGCTTGAGCATAACGAGGCCATTGTCCTCGCACATGCAGTTTGAAATCATGCGCAGCGCCTGGTCTTCCTCGCGCTCCATGGACACGAGTGCCTCCTCTGTCACCTCCACGCTGTCCTTGTACCACATCACTTTGGGCAGTGGCTTTGCCTGGAAGGGCACTTTGATGGTCGCCGTGTGGCCCACCTTCACGGTCACGGGGTACGCTGCCGGTGCCTCCAGCCGCGACGGGTCGAGGATAGGAGGATCTGCGGGCCGGCCGGCAGAGAAGGCTTGCCCAGCGGGGATGTGGGAGGAGCCGGGGTGGAGCCCATGGCTATGGGGGCAGTGCCGAGCAAGGAGGGCCTGGCATGGGTGAGCTTCGTCTGTAGTGGGCTGCGACCTTACCTGCAACGAATACCGAGGTTTCACTCTCTGCAGCCTTGGCCCGGAATGTGTACTTGCCCTCGTGCTCGGGGCCCATGTTGGGGAAGATGAGTTTGTGCACCGCACCCTGCTTCACGATCTGCACACCGGGCAAGTCTGTGATCTGGGGGGTGAGGGGGGGTGTGAGTGCAAGTGTATGCGCTGTCCGCGCCTTCCTCATTCGTCCCCTTCCCTGGCCCCTGCTTCGGACCTCCTTGCTATCCTTCAGCCACACGTCCTCCACCTTCTCATTGTTCAGCACTACACACAGCTCAGCCAGGCTCCCGGTGGCCGCATGCAAGTCGGACATCCTGCTCTTCACCGTGCCCAGACGCTCTGGGGAGAAAGGGGACAGGGGCTTGGCTGAGGTGTTGAGGTGGAAGGGACTCATGGGAAAAGGGCTGGTGGTGATGGCTATGGGAAGGGGCAGTGGTGCTGCGTCTATCAAAATCATTCATGATGAGCAGGAGGTTTGGAAATGGTCAATGGACGATTGGGGAATGGTCAGTGAGGGGACTGGCGCAAGTAGGTTGGGGGTTGAGGGGGAAGTCAGTGGCATTGGGAGATGGTGACCAGGAAGACTGGGAGTTGGCTAATGGGGGCTGATCATCAGAGGATGGTCAGTGGAGGGATGCTCAGTTGAAGGGGACTAGCTGGTGGGGATGCAGGTGGTTAGTGGAGTTGGGATGTTGAGTTGTGTTATGCTGGTCTGTGGGATGCCCAGGGTTTTGGGGAACTGAGGGTGGTCAGGGTCAGTGGGGAATCATCAGAATTAGTGACTGGGGGCTGGTCAGGGTCAAGGGGTATGGGATGATCAGGGTTGCTGGGAATGGTCAGAGTCTGGAAGCGAAGAATGGATGAAGTCAAGGGATTTCGGATAGAATTTGAGAGATGGGGGATGATCAGGACCCAGAAGGTAGAAATGTTCAAGGCCTGAGAGGTCAGAGATGGTCAGAATTTGGGAGATGAGGGTGGTCAGAGTGTGGAGGTAGAAACTGATCACCGTCTGGGGAAGGTTGGAGTCAATAGGGGGACTGATCAGTGTCCACAGTAGAGAACTGTTAGGGTCAGGGGGGTTGGTTAGTGGGGACTGACAGGTGGGTATGTACCCTCCACGGTGACTGTGGCAGTACTGTTGTATTCAGTGGGGTCCCCATCCTGCATGGCCACCGTGGTGTACTCGCCACTGTCACTGAGCTGTGCATCTTCAATGACCAGCTCTGCTCGCTTGCCCTCGTGGTTCATGCTGTACTTGTTGCCATGCTCCAGCAGCCACCCATCCTTCTTCCAGCTCAGTGTCACATCCTTGGATGTCAGCTCACACTCAAGGCATGCCTGGCTCCTCTCTTTCACACATACATTCTTGAGGGTGCTCACAAACTTGATGCGGATGCCTGCAGACAGACAGACAAACACGTGGACCTGCTCCTAACCTCCTATATCCCTTTTCTGAAGCTACATGCTGCCCTGCTCCTGTTTTTGGCCCCAGAAAACACGGGAACTTGTGACATGGAGCGTGTTTGCGTGCAACATGTGATCCATGGAGGCAACGGGCAGGGAGAGTCCCAGCTCTGCCCCTTACTTGCTAGCTGACTGCATGCAATGCAGTCACTTTCTGAGTCTCAGTTTCCTTGTATGTAAAATGAGGTGACAACTTGTACCTCATCACGGCACTGCAGTCATATCTCTAATGCCCCTGTTGAACTCCAGCCATAACTGCATTGTCTCTCTGGTGTCTGAGCCTTTACACATGCCGTTCCCTCTGCTGAGAATGTCCTCTCCCCTTCCCCCTTCTCTGAAAGCTGAACTCCTTTTTGTTCTTCTTGGTAAAGCTTAGCCGTGACCTCATCACATCCTTTCTGACATCACCAGGGGATGCCCCTTCTTTGGGATCCCATAGCCTCTGTGTTTCCCTCCATCACAGCAATGATGATTCCATGCCACATGTGTCAAGTGTGGTTCATGTGTGACATGCTTCTTGGTGTACACACCATCATGTGCAACTCTTCAAAATAGCTATAATATAAGAATGCAAGAAGTCAAGAGTGATGTGCTGTAATATATGATATTAGAGCCATAAAGGCTAATAATTTCACGACCCATGTTCTCCCAGATAATAAGACCCCAGTGTGTCTTCCTTGCTTGAGAACTTTTGTTCTAATTCCATTTCCACACCTGTCTCTCCCACTGGACTAGGAGTTAGTGGAGAGGAGAACCCTCTGTCTTTCTAGTATCCATCACAGGGCCTTGCAAGGAGGAAATGGATAGGTGGGTGGGTGGGTGGGTGGATGGATGGGTGGATGGTTGGATGGATGGATGGATGGATGGATGGATGGATGACTGAGCACATGGAGGCTGCTGTGGCATGAAGCGCATCCCTCAGGCCCTGGCCCAACCACTCACGGTCAGTAGGGAGCTGGGCCTTCTGTACCAGGTCCCCCGCCTCGGCAGAGAACTCACCACTGTTGCTGAGTCTGGCATCTTTAATCTTAAGCCTGTGGGTCAGACCCTCCTCGGACACTGTGATTTCATACTTTTCATCCCTCTTCAGCTCCTTCCCACTGAACTTGCACACAAAGTTGGGCACTTTCTTGGAGAGGCAGATCTCAAACACAGCTGTCTGGCACTCTGTCACCTTCATTGGCTTCGTCTGTCCCAAGAACTTCAGCGGCTCATCTGCAGCAGAGAGTAGGAGGGGCAGTCATTGGGGTGGGATGGTGAAGGGGGCATGGAGACTCAGGTGTCAATGGCCTCCCGTAGCCCGTAGTTGGGGAAAGCACCCTTCCTTTCATTCCTCTTGTGAGTTCTAGAGTCCCTTCCCCTGGTGTTCATATGATCTCCTCCCCCATAATGTTAACAGCAATTTAAAAAAGGACTTATGTAGTTTTAGATGTGTGCCTGGCACTATTCTAGCCAATTTGCACATATTAATACATCCATTTCCCACACAGGTAGATTCTACTATTATACCCCACTTTACAGGTGGAGAAACTGAGGCAAAGAGAAGTTAAATAACTTGCCCCAAATCACACAGCCCATAAATGACAGAAGTTGGGATTTGAACCCCAGTAGTCTAACTCCAGAGACTGTGCTCTTAACCACTATGCTACACTGCCCCATGATACTTATTATCTCAGAGTCCTCTCCCTTACACCCCATGTTTCTCTCTTCCATTAGCTCCCAGCCCCGTGCAGTCCTTTCCTGAGTACCCCCACAGTCCTCTCTCCTATATGCCCATATATCCCATCTCTGGCTATTCCTCCCCCGACCCTGACCACGTCGTCCTTGTGCCCCTTGATGCCCACACTCATACCCAGCACTGTGAGCTGGGCACTCATCCGCTTGTCACCACAGACAGGCTGTGGGTGCCTGTGTCATTCATGTTCACGTTGGTGATGACCAGCATGTGCTTGGTGCCTATCTGCTTCACATCGTACTTGTCCGGGGAGCACTCGATCCTCGGTGGCTCGTTACCCTGTGTCATGGAACAGGCGGAAAAGCTGATGAAGGGGTTGAGGAGAGACTTCCAGAGGTCCCCATTCCCCCAAGGCCAGCGTGAGCTGGAGGGTGCCACGTCCACCTCCCTAAGATCCTCAAACACACCCAGAGGCCCCTAAGATCTCTCTAGCTTCATCATCTGGCTCGGTGGGATCCAGGGTCCCTGCCTCCCCTGAGGCCTGAACTCTTAATAGTCAAGAGTTCATCAGATACTTTCTCTTAGAGGCACAGAGCTTCAGCGACCTTCAGGACTATCTAATCCAGCCTTTTCAGATGGGTAGACTGAGGCTTAGAGAGAGGAAAGTGTCTCAAATCAAACAGCAAAGTGGTGAAACAGCTAAAAATAGAGCCCAGCTCCCAGCCAGTTTCAACCATACTGGGAGGCATCCTCTTAGTGGGATGGAAGAAACGACATGGCTGATGGATAAGGAGAGGGTCTGCACAGGGAGGGGTGCAGAGAGGAAATGAAATTGCCAGGGCGGGCCCTACCTAGGTGTCCCCCCCAGATCTTGATCCATATCATCTTGACATGGGGGTCCTTCAGCTCCATGATGCAGTCAAAGACCACTGTGGTGTCAACCTTGGTCTCTCTGTCTTCCAGGGGCTTCAGAATCCGGATGGCCTGAGGGATTGTGATAACAAAATGGCAGGTGTCAGGGGCATCTGGAGCCTGCTCAGTCTGTGTCCCTAATCTTGGAGGAGCCCCCGAAGGGGCTGAGGAGAAATGACTAGGCTGATTAGATAGCTGTGCCTCCCCTCTCCCCCCGTTGATCAACTGGTAGATTTAGGGGGAGACGGATATGATAAGAGATGAGAAAGGAACCCCCATTCGTCGAACAGTCACTATGTACGTGGGCCCATTACATGGATTCTCTAATTCCAGTGTAGATGCTTAATAATTACGAGTTGGTTGAGTGAATGAATGACAAGAACAACACAAAAACAAATGAAAGAGGAAAGTATAACTTTCATTTTGTAGATGAGAAAACTGAGGTTCAGAGAGATGCCCAAGTTCAAAAAATTAATAAGGCAGTAGAACTGGGATTTGAACCCAGGTTTGTCTGACTCCAAAGTCCATGTACGTTTATTAGGGAGTAGTGAAGAGAGGAGAGATAAAGGAAGGTGACATGAGTTCCTTTCCTGCTCTTGGTGTAGAGAGTATGCCTTCAAGTAGCACGTGCAGGGCGGGGAGACCTTGCCACTGGAGATACACAGGCACTAGCACTTTTGGTGAGGCCTGGCCCCTGGTCTGCAGACCCCTGCCCCCTGATGGGCACCGACCCCCACCTCCACTTTCTTCATCTCTTTGAGCTTCTTGAGCAGCCCCCGGAAGTCGGTGAAACCATACTCCATGCAGACCTTCTCAAAGTCCTTCTTGGGCCCCTTGGACAAAATCTCCAGCATCTCTTTCTCATTTGTCACCTTCTGCTTCTTTTGGGAGCAGGAGGAACCCTGGAAGGAGGTGGGTGCCAACTTTGAATTCAGTGCCTCCTTCTGAAGGCAGGGGGAACCTCTCCTAACCTTGAGATGCCCCTCCCCACTCCATGGATTCTTGGGACCTGGGCTGTGAACTCAGGGCTCTGTTGAAAGGCCTTTGAGAAGCTGTAGGCTGGAGGGTGGGGGGACAACACCCAGCACAGAGGAGCCTCTCAGCTTCACCTCTTTTTCAACAGCTTTTTGAAATCCATTCTATCTTGACCTGAGGACAGAGAGAGGAGAGGGTCAGACAGGGGGAGTTTGGTCCCTAAGAGGAAAGGCCAGGAGGAGGGGGCTGGCTCACCCTCTGTCACCAGCGAGGGCACGGTATAGATGGCATCTGCATGGTCATTGCTTGCAATGCACTTGTAGTTGTCCGAGTCCACGGAGGTCAGTGGCTCTAGCTGGATCAGAGTCAGGCCATTAGTAGGGGAGGGGGGAGAGGAACCACGGGGAGACTTTCTGTGAGATGGGAAAGCGTGGGTGTGTCTGTAGCCTGATTCCCCCTTGGCTTCTCCGCCTTGGCTGTGAGCTCCTGGAAGACAGGGACTTGCTCTGAGTTGTAACTCTACCTGCAGTGTCTGGCACTAGGCTGAATACTCCTCCACTTAACACATATTTAGTCCTCCATACCAGGCACTGGGCTGAGCCCCTGAGGAAACAGTGGTGACTACGGCTGTCTTGGTGCCTGTAGCGTGGCGCTTACATACCGGTGGGCTCTCGGAAAGTGCTCGATGAATGGATGAGCTTGCGTAAGGGGTGGCCAGTAGAGGGACTGGGGTGGCCAGTAGGGGGACTCTAGGGCAGCTTGTGTCTGCTTATGGGTCTTCAGAGGAGAAGGAACCAACTTCCGTCTGTTAGGGAGAGGGGAGACTCTGCCTTTCACAACGGGAAGTTGGGGCAGGATTGGGACAGAAGTAAGGTCACAGGGTCCCAGTGACCCATCTCTCCCTTTCCTCAAAGGGTCTGGAGCCAGAGGTTGCTGAAGATGGTTAGACCTAAGGATGACAGGCCCTTGGCGACAGTCTTCTGTAAAGCTCTCCTGAAGCGGAACCCTGACCCTCACCCCTGTTCTATGACCAGTCCCTTCCTCCGTCCCGACCCCGCCCCAACTCAGCCGCGCCCCACCCACTATGGTCCTGCCTCTTTCTACCCACGCCCATAGCTTCGGTCTCACCTTCCCTTTTGGCTCCCTCACCTTCTGGAACCGCTCCTTGTCTTCCATTTGGTCCTGTCCCCTCCTTGTTCTGGTTTTGCCCTAGCTCTGCCTTGCCCCGCACCTAATTTTGGTCCCCCCCCCCCCAGCAACGCCCCATCTCCTGACTCGGCCTCTCTTATCCTGCCCCTCCTCCAGGGCAACGGAGCCTCTGCCCATCTCCCAGTTCTTGGGTCGCCATTGTGGCTCTCTTGTCAGTGAGAAGACCGGCGACCCGCCGCGGGGGTCCCTGTCTCTGGCTTCATCCGTAACTGGATCTTGGGCTCGGGTCCCCGCACCTTCAGCACGTGCTCCTTGTTCATGTTGTCGCAGAATATCTTGGCGGACTCCTTGATGGGGATGCCGCTCTCCCTCTTCCAGGAGGTGTCGGGTTTGGGGTTCCTCTGCACCCGGGCTCGGAACACGCCTTTATCGCCTGCGGTGTGCACGGGACGCATTTCGCCTCTTAACCTCCAGGCTGCCCCTTCTGCCTGCTCCCTGCCTCCTCGCCTGGATCTCGCCCCGGCCCTGGGCAGAGGAGGGGACCCTCAGCCTGGCTCTGCCAGTGTTTGTGTACCGGGGGACGGTGGGGGTGGGGGTGGCTGGGGCACTGGAGGAGAAAGGGAGGCACCCAGGGGTCTGGGGAGACGCGGGAGGGACGCACCCTCGGACGCGAGGACAGGCTGAGGCTTCTCCACGAACTCCGACTCTCCCGCCCGCAGGACGTCGGAGCTCCGTGTCACCAAGTTGAAGAACTCGGCAGTGCCCGAGGACTTCCTCGACACGACTTGCTCTGTGGCCGCAGTCGAGAGGTCAGAATGGGCTCCAGGCGGAGCTCAGCCCGGAACTGGAGGGCTGAGCTTTCCTTGAGGGGACAGTGGAGCATTTTAGGTCAGCGGGGGCAGGACCGGCTTTGGCTAACTAAGAAAGGAGGACCTCCGAGTCGATGGGTCATCGTGTTATGGCAAATTCCAACCACTAGGGGGAGCCAGCTCCTCTCCACCACTCAATGGTCAATCACCTTTATTGGGCCACAGCCTGAGGCCTACTTTTTTTTTCTTTTTCTAAAAAGGACACTTCTCTTTGGGTTTTTCTTGATTCTCGTGGGCTTCTCTTCTGGAAGTCCTGGTCCCCCAGGAGCATTAAGAGGGACCTGGGCCTGCTCATGCTTGGGAGGCCTGGTAGCTCAGCTGAGCTCTGTTCTAGGCCTCCCTGCCCTTCTGTGGGGTCAGCATTCATGGTGATGGGAGTGGTGATTCCTGAAAACCTTCCCCCGCACGGGGGCTGTGTATCGGAATCTCCTTATCTGAAAGAGCATTTGCAATGTGGTAATATAATCTGCTATTTGGAAAACAAAAAAGTCGTTTTTCCAGTAGAGTCTCCCTACAATCTTGTTGGCAGGTGAGGTAATAGTGAATAACAACTGCTCTGATTCACAAAGCACATTCCTTGAATCAAGAACTTTGCTAAGCACGTTTCGGAGATTATTTTATTTAATCCTCACAACATCCCAGTGAGGTAGGTGCCTTTATCATCCTCACTAATCTGAAGGACTGGGATGAGAAAAATGTGTTAAGGAGCCCGGTGGCCTGCTCTTAAATCGCAATCAGAGGTCTCACATGAGCCGTGTGCAGGCTGCACCCGGCCTGCTGATGTGTTTTATTTGACCTCTACAATGTTCAAACAAAAAGTAGTTCTACATCTATAAATTGAGAGATTTCACATAAAAATTGAGATTTCTAGATTCTCCACATTGGACTTGTATTCCTACAGGGCAACAGTGAGTGGGAGGTGACCAGTGGCTGCCCCTTTAGATGGGGTATGTCCTCTGCAGTTCATCTCAGTGTTTTTCCTGCATTTATGTTCCCTGCCTAGACCCTGTTGGCCTGTGGCTTTTAACTCTGGCTGCACATAGAATCCCTGGAGAGCTTTAAAAACAAACAAACACAACAAAACAACACCTGATTTAACAGTCTGAGGTGAAACTCAGGTATTGCTATTTTTTCACTCACCCCCCGCCCCCCACCCCCTAATATTCCTCTAATGTGCAGCCAGGGCTGAGAATCATTAATCACTTGGGTTTGCAACTTTTGGTCTTGAGTCCTGGCTGCTCCACTCGCTCTGCCTCACTGACCACGAGGTTGGTATAGAGTGTTTATCTGGCTTTGACCTCTGTGCACAGAGGACTCTGAGGGAGGGCAATGACCGAGAGGACAGGTATTCAATATCCTGGCCCCTGGCCATCTTTTAATCACATTCCTCTAGAGACGGGACTAAAAAGGACTAAAACCATTTGTTCTGCTCTGAGATTGTATCTCAGCTTTCCCTTGGATCTGCCCTCCCCCGAGTCTGGCCCCCAGGGGCCGAGAGCCTGGAATCTTAGGTCACTTGATGTGTTCATCCTCTCTCCCCGCCGCAGTTCCAAGTCTCCTATTTCTTAAGTGGAGCAGGGTCAGCATTACTCATATGTAATTAAGGTAGCTCCCTCCCTCCCTTACTTCCTCCATGCCTGAAATTCTACCATCAGAGATACATGCATTTGCCTAGGGCTCTGATCTCCTCAAGCGATTAAGAGTTCATCAAGCACTCACACACATCCATGTGATTGATTTTTCTTAAGCTGTTTTCCTGGACATCTGATCCGTGGGTGAACGTCCGGCTGGCTGAAGCTTCATCAAAGCACAGATTAGGAGCACCCGTTGGGAGCGGGTTGCTGTTGCTGTCTTGGGCTCCTGAGGGGCCCCAGAGTCGCAAAGACTGGAGGAAGAAAGTCTGCCCCTTCCTGACCCCCCACCCCCACCCCACTCGCCTCCCACTATCTTGGTTGTCTGGGAGAAGGTCTGCACGTGGGTGGCAGAGCTGGAGAACTCCATGGACACGTGCTCCTGCAGCATCTGCTTGTGGTGAATGGTCGTCATGGTGACAGCAGGCGTGGGCAGTCACCTGGGAGGACCAGGGAGAGGATGAGGCCATGAAGGACAAGGGCGGGAGTAGGAGGGCGATTCAGAGATGTTCTTACGTGTGTAGGGGAGATGGGCTGTGCACAGGAGAGGGGGAGGAGAGGTTGGGCAGCAAGCCTCTGCTTTCTAGCCTCTCTTTTCTTCCCTTTGTATCTCCCTTTCCCTGGCTGGTTACAAGAACCAATGGGCCTCTTCCCCACTGAGTAACCACAAACCACTCCAAGTTCTCAGAGGGGGAGGATGTAGGGCTTAGACCTACCCAGCAAACTAAGTAAGGCCCAGAGGGAGTTGAAGATACCTATTGATAGCTACATGGAACTAGGGAGGCAGTGCTGGCTGTTTCTGCAGGAGAAAATGAAGTCAGACCTAAGAAGGGACTTCCTGACTAAGCCATACCGGCGCGAGCCTTGGAAGGAACCTGCGGATCTCTTTCCTCGGCACTGGGGACCCTGGCATTGGTGGAAAGCTAAGACAGATGACGGCACATTTCTACAGCCCTTCTTTCATTTGTGACATGGTAATGACAGAGGTTGAGTTTTTATTTCTTATACTATTTTTTTTGAATCGGTAATTCAGTCACATAGTTAAAAAATAAAATAGAAACATCTAAATGAAGAGGTTCACTACTGTTCCCGTGCTTCTCCATCTCCCAGCCCTCCCCAACAGGTAACCACCTGTGGTCTCAAGGCACGTTCTGGAGCTGCATCATGAAATGTGAATACGTTTTTGTCCTTGTCCCCTCTTTAGATGTGAGGCAGCCCATGATATGCACCGTTCAGCCCCTCTTGTTCCCTTAATCCATCTTGGAGCTCTCCACACTGGCTCAGAGAGAGCGCCCTCAGTCTTGCTGCCAGCTCCACAGTCTGTCAACGAATGGATGTACATACCAGCTTTTAGCTCACTAGCGTGGCACTCTTTAACTCCTACTTCATCTATTAGGAAACTGATGTCCGAGAGAAATAACCTGTCCAAGTTCACTCAGGCTGGACTCCTGGCCTCTGACTCCCAGTCCAGTGCCCTTCCAGGGGACCCAAAAGCCTTCTTCTGTCCCAGGCAGTTTGAGGCGGAACTTTATACCCCGTGATATATTTCTGCCTGGCCTGCTTCTACCTCTGGCTTCTGAGACCACTCCCCTGTTCCAGCTCCTGCTGTCCCCTCTGGGCTCGGGAGGTAGCAGGCTCTGCCTGCCTCCTGAGGGAAGAGGGAAGCCTTACATTCACGTGGCCAGTCCCTCCTAACCCTTGAACGCTGTGTGCACGGCTTTGCAGGTGCAGCTGGTGCCTGGGCTCTAGACTGGCCACTCTCCTTCCTCCTCTGCCCCAGCAGTGGCGCCACCAGGAGTCACCAGCTCCCTAAGTGTCTGGCCCCCTGGGGGAGATCCCTTACTCAAGCTCAGCTGCCCCAGCAAGATGGCACACTGTGGGGTGGTGGTGGGGTGAGGGCACAGGGGGGTGGGGGTGGGGGGGTGAGGCTGGAGCCAGGGCTGGAGGAACTGCCAGGAGGGGGGCTGGAGGCTGGGGGGTGGTCCAGGGGTACTTTTCTTCTTGTGGCAGAGGTTTTGGTTCTCATTGCTGGGTGGGACGTCTCTGAGTCAAGGGGCTCAGTGTAGCGTGTGCAGGCGCATGCACACATGCACACACACACGTATGTGTGCACACACAGTCCTACAGGGCTTGGGGAGCAATGTGACAGGTCTGTGTTTTCCAGGGACTGGGAGGGGGTGAGTCGGGGAGGGTCAAGCAGGTCTGTCCCTTTGCACAAATCCAGGGAATGCCACTGGTGTCGCATTCCACGTGTGATGCACGCACAGCCTGAGTGGCCTCACAGAGCCACCCTGGGGGAGGAGAAGGCAATGTCAGCCTGTGCCCCCTTCCCACTCCTCCAGCCCTCTCCTCCTAATCTGGCTAGAAGGTAGAAAGGCCCCTCCTCCTGCTGGAGGGTGGCTGGAGAGCATGCCCCCCTTCTCCAGGACATCCATCCCAGCTGCTCAAGACATTCCCTGTTCTCTCCTCGTCGTCTGTAGCATACCTGCTTGCCTGGACCCTGACTGGCCCACACAGAGTTCTGGTACCTTGTAAGGGCCTGCTGGTTGGTCAGCAGCCCTGCCCTGGACGCCCCCTGGCCCTGGGGTGACCCCTGCCTGCCAGCAGTGGCATGACAGCTACTTTTCCTGCATCCCTGGGGGCAGGGGTAAGAACAGAGCAGGAGTGTCTGAGAGGGCTCAGCATCTGAGCCCATAGGCAGAGTCCCCGGGCCCTTGGGAGGGGTTGCTCTCAGCCCTGGCCTTAAATTGCTGGGTGGCATCTGCTGCTGGGACCTGTAGGGCTAACACGGGAGAAGTGGGCTGGCCAACAGCGAGGGGCCTGGGTGTGACCTGAACGTCCTCCTGTCCCAGCCTTAGCCTCTCTGGCCCATCTGTCAGAGCTGGTGGCCTGCTGGCCACTTTGCCTTTCCTGGAAGCCTCCCACACCTGTCCCTGAGGCTCCCCATGGCTCCACCCACTCCAGGGGTGGGTGAGAGTGTGTGAGAATCTTGCCAAATGGACTTTGGCTTCCCAAATCCGCATTCGCGCCATACTCCCAACATCCACAAGGGGGCGCCAGAGATCTTGAGGGCCACGCTGTGTGTGTGTGTGTGTATTGCTCCCGTGCACAGCCACGAGTGAACCTGTACTAGAAGGGGGCGCACGAAGACTGGGGTACCGGGAGGCAGGGAGTGGAGGCCAAAGGAAATCACACAGACCTGGGAATCTAGTTTTGCTCCAAATGCTCCGTTTATTGCTCTATTCAATGACCACGAGCAAATTATAAAAAGACACCAAATGTCTCTGTCTGCCGTGGAATAAATATTTAAAGTCAGCAATAAAAACACGTGGCTCCAAGATAACGCATGTTGCCAGAGAGTCATGCATGCCCTGCTGATGGGCTCTCAACACACGCATGGACACGGGAACACACGCAGAGCTACACACGTGAGGCCCTGGGAAGGCTCTCCCACAGCGACACAGAGACATGTTTCACACAGGTCTGGGGCCAGGTCCCCACCCCACCCTCGAGCTCCCCCTCTCCCACCCCCACCAGGGCCCAGGGCCTCTGGGTTCACAGTCCCCAAATGTCCCCTTTCTCCCCAATGCCTCACAGGCTGGTCACCGCCTTCTGAGGGCATCTGGTACCCAGAGGCCACTCTGGCTGTGATTACCACCCCCAACCCAGAGACCTCTCCCTCAGCTGGGATCTCTCCCCACTCAGGAACCCCCCATGCCTGATCTCCAGGTCCCCAGGCCCTCTCCCCATCCTGGTCCCCATAACTGGGAGCAAAATGCAGTCTGCCTGTTGGGAGAAGTGGGGTGGGGGCCCAAGGCCGGCACCTCTGCCTGGGCTGCGCTGGGGCTGGAGCTCATTCCCCCCTTTCCGGGCTGAGGAGACACAGTGTCCGGTACAGACGGCAGAGATGGACTGACAGACGACACGCTGCGGGAGGACACTTGGAGTGCAGCCTGGAAACGTTGTGGATCAAGTAGCCATGGAACCATTGTTAAAAACCAAGGCCCCGGGTCTGCATGGTGTGCGTCAGGCCCTGGGGCCCCAGACCTAGCCTGGCACATCCATACCCCCCCGCCCCACTCCCCAATATGTACAGTAGGAAGAGCTATGTTGGGGGGCAGGGGCCAGGCCGAGGCTGACGGAGGAGGGAGGGAGCAGACTGAAGAGAAGGAAGCAAGAGGGGCAGGGAGCAGGCCAGGACCAAGGCAGGGCCCTGCGTGTGGCTGGAGTGGGGGCCCAGACTCAGAGGACCTCGGGGGAGGAGTGGTCACTCCGGGGCCTGGCAGGACAGCTGCTTCTCGTAGAGGCTCATGACGTGGTGCACAAACTGGTACTGCTCACACGTCTGGATCATGCCGCCCCTGCCGGGCAGAGACGCTCAGTGGGGATTGGGTCTTGAGGGATGGGCTCGGGAGGGTGCCCCTCAAACCCGCGGAGCACCGATCGTTTGTGAGGGGCCTTGTCTTTGTGTAGCCTGGAGAGACCAACCCTTGCCAGCCACTCCCCTCTGCTTCCCCTTGTCCTTCCCAGCTCCGGCATAGATAGGAGGGACAGAGATGACGTGTGCTATCACTCAGCCCGTCCTGCAGCCCACCAGCTGTTTCTCTTCCCTCTTCATCGAGCCACCACTGCCTGGACCCAGCCCGTCAACCCATCTGTCCCCCCCTACTCCCTGTCCAACAGTCAGTCCACACCTGGTGTGTCCTCCTGCCCCTTGCACGCGTCAGTCCCTCCGTGCCACCCCATGTGCCTCACCCCCACCCACGGGCTGACCTGTCCTGACGGAGCTGGCACGTGGTCTTCAGGATGTCCACCACGCCCTCATGCCGCAGCTGCTGGCAGCAGATGCTGGTGGCAATGAAGCAGCCAGTCCTCCCAATCCCTGCACTGAGGGCAGAGGGGATGGGTGGGGTGAGGGGCGGGGCAGCCTGGGGTGGGGGGTGTTGTAGAAGGCTGCCCTGCCCTAGCAGGTGGCTGAGGGGACCCACCTGCAGTGGACGATGATGGGGGCGCAGCGGGGCCCCTCCTGCTGGGCTGCCTCCTCCACCTCCTGCACCAGGTGCAGGAGGGGGGGCGCCCGGTCTGGGGTCTTCTGGTCAGGCCAGGACGTGAACCAGTAATGCTTCAGGCCTCGCTCTTCGGTCCCGCTCTGTCCAGGAGACAGAGGCCCACCCCAGGTACACGTGAACTCAGAGCCCACAAACCAGCCCAGAGATGGAGATGGAATGGGAGGGGAAGAACACAGGAGGGAGGACACAGGAGTGGGACCCCTGGCCTCTGCCCTCTACCCCATATTGCCCAGTGGCACCAGAGGCCCAAAGCCAGCGTGGTAGCAGGGGCTGGTCAGCAGCCTCGGCACTGGTCTTCACGTGAGCTCTGCCCCAGCAACTCCAGGATCATCCAGAGAGGCCAAGAGCCCCTTCTCCACTCATTCCTGTCTCCCCCGTTCCTCGTCTTAAACAGCCCAGTCACCCCTTAGTCACATAACCAGAGCCCGGGACCCTTCCTCTCACCTCACTATGCTTTGCCTGCCCACCCCCACCCCCACCCCCGGCAAGTGTGGTCCTTTCCCCTCCCCTCCATCTCCCCTCTCCCCCACATGGGCCTTGATCGTCTCTCCACCGGGTGAGACCTCTCCCTCCCCCCGACTGCCCCATCTCCATGGCGGTCAAATGCTCTGTCTACAGCACAGATCTGACATGCTGCCCTCCTGCTCAGAGCCCTTCGATGGCTCTCCTGGTTCTCTGAATACATCCCACTCTCCTTAGTCTTCACCCTGGCAAATAAGACACACAGTACAAGGTCTACCCTTCTAGGCCCATCTCCTGCCCCTGTGTACTGGTAATCGATGCTCCCACACTCCATATGTTTTGTAGATAAGATCTCTGCTACAGGCACATGCATGCGTGTGCACACGCATGCGCACACACACAAAGTTATTCTATCTTCCATGCCCTCACTTTTACTTTTTTCTCTCCCTGGAATGCTCTCCCCACTTGTTTGCCCCCTGGCCAACTCTTACACATCCTTCAAAACCCCTTCAGTATCACCACTTCTAGGTAGCCCTCCCTGAGCACCCCAGCTGGTAGAGTGTCCTTCTTCTGTGTTCTTACCTATTTCTAGCTCAGTACTTACCATTTTATGGGTTCTCCTTGAGGACAGAGTCCAGCCTTTGGACAGCTCTGTTGTTCCCAGTACCCAACCCAGAATCAGGCCCAGGGCAGGTGCTTGGAAACGCTCATGGATAGAAGTAAATACCCCTAGATCCTAAGCTGCCCTGGTCCTTCTCTAAGCAGGCCCGTGGCACTGCCCCACCTCACCTCAGCCTCTCTTTCTGAGAAAACAGGAAGCTGGCTCCTTGGGCCCCTGGGTTATCTGGTTGGGACAGCTATCATGGCCTCCACCTCCCACCTCCTGGCCCCTCTGTCCTCCAGCAAGACCCCTATCTCGGAGCTGGTCAGGTGGGCACTGCCCTTCGGGGGCTGAGTGCTCCCTGACACCCCGCCTTGCAGCTTCTCTGGTGGGAGGGGGCAGCTCAGAGGCACAAGACCAGGCCTTGAGGAGGGCCCTGTGGCTGCCACATCAGTGGGCCTCCCAGGCTGTTTCTGGATGGGGTGTCAGCTTCCTGGTGCCCAGCTCACCTCCTCCAGCCTTTGGGGTCATTACAGTGGCTCCACCTTCCCCAAACACGGGTCTTATCATTTCTCAAAAACGGAACCCACTAATTCTCCTGATTCCAAAGGAACCGTCTCTTCTATTATGCTGAGCCTGAAAGAAGCACAACTTCAGGGTGGGAGGATACCTCCCCCCATTCTTCTGGGCTGTTGTGTATTGCTCATATTTTGTACGTCTTCCTTTTTTTTTTTTTTTTTTACCTTTTTCTGTAACCACAACCTCCCTGTGCAACCCAAATGCAGCAAGGAGTCCCTTTCCTCTGGCAGACAGACTGGGTACTACAGGCCAGAAGCCCAGCATCCCAGGTGAAGGGACGTTTCTAGGCGGGGTCTCAAAGTCACAATGGACCTTCAGTTTTAAGAACACTCCTTGACTTGGGTGCATGTGAAACAGAGCTGGAAGGCATCATGAATGACAGCGTAGACTGAGAGAGAACCCAATAGCATAAATCACAACTGAGGTTTGGCCCTGCCTCTGGCCCCCAGCCCAATCACCCCTCCCTTGTCCCTGCTTATCAGTGAGTCCTGGCAGTGACACAGGGCTTGATTTCCACTACAGTGGACTCTGGGACCCTGTCCTCTGTGGAGTCCCAATCAGGCCCCTGTCCCCCATCCGCCTGGCCCAGCCCCAGGCCTCACCCTGAGGGAGATGAGCCGCAGCCGGTAATCCTCAGTGTGAATGACTTTCCGCACGGCGATCTCGACACCGTCGTACACCACCTGCTCCTCCGGCCAGTACTCGGTGCACTTCTGCAGGGGCCCAGACCACGCTGCGACACACTCCCAGCTCCCAACCACACTCTCCCCACGCCCCTCCAGGGCCAGCGGGGAGAGACACAGAAGGGCAACAGGTCTGTGGTTAGAGTGCTGGGTTCAAATCTCAGCTTCCTAAGCTGTAAGTTACTTCCCTTCTCTGAACCTCAGTTTCCTCATCTGGAAAATGGAGGTAATACCCATTGTAAAGGACTTTTCTGGAGGTTCAATGAAATGGGCTATTATGGGTACAGACGTAGCCAGTGTCAGCCCCAGCTGGGAGGCACCAGAGCATTGTGTCTGAGATCATGGGCACTGGAGGTGGAGAGGCCAGTGCCAGGCTCTGCCTCTGACCAAATGAGCTCACCTCGCTGAGCCTCACCCTGGCAGCTGAGTGACCACCACCAGCCTCGGAGACTGTTGCAGGGTTAATACAAGGGAAACAAGATGCTCAGCGCAGGGCGCACAGCGGCAGGCACCTGGCAACAGCACAGGGGGCCTACCTCGTTCATCTCCTCGATGTTGGTGATCATGACAATGATGGGCGTGTGCTCCTGCCACACCATGCGCCAGAAGTCGCCGACCGTGCTGACGATGGGTCCCTGAGTGGCGATGTACACCTTCTCCTCCCCACCATAGCCCTGTGGTCAGCCAAGTCCAGGTTGTCAGGCTCAGAGGCAGTGCTCCCGGGCCCAGTCCCCACATTAGGCTCTTCCTGGGGGCTGGCAGGAGCTGCACGGCTTAGGGACAAGCCTGGGGGCTGGATCCCATCGGCTCTGGCCTCCCTTTCAGGGAGAGGCCGTCGGGATGGGGCTACGTACCCGGATGTAGTTGGCGTTGATGTAGGAACTCAGAGGGTCGTCAGGGTCTGGCGAGGTCAGACATACTCTGCTGTGAGGGTCTGGGGTGGGGGGAGACAGGTGAGGCTGGGGTGTGACGTGTGCTATCCCTCTGGTGCAGAGCCCACCTTGTCTGGCCCACTTCAGGACACCCACATTTCTTCTGTGACTCTTGAAGTTCCTCCTTTCCCTGCCCAGTAGCAAAACACTGACCCATCCCCGCGGCCCACTCAGGCAGGTGAGGGCCTGGGCTGAAGAGGAGGGGAGAGAGAGAGGCCCTGGGTCACTCCCTCTGTAGCATCAATGCCTGCCCCTGCCTGTGTCCCTTGAGCTGCCCTGTACTCACTGTGTCTCACGTTCTGGAGAGGAGAGAGAATTACTTAGAGTACACGTCCTGGACAGCGGGGACCACTAGAGTTTGAGTTTACGCTGTCACTGATGTGCTGTGTACGCTTGTAAAGCACACGGCCTTCCTAAGCCTCAGTTTCCCTATCTGTAATATGGGGGCAAAGATGCCTACTTCCTCAGGTTGTTGGGAAGATAACTGAGAACAGCTGCGACGGTGCTATGTAAACCGTAAAGTATTTATAAATACGCAGGGCTGTTAAGACCTGGGGGCAGAAAGCTGAGGGAGAACACTAGGATGAAAGAAGCAAAGCTTCCACATCTGACACGACACTGTAGGGTCTTAGCAGCAGACACACCTGTACACAAAGGGTTTTTTTCCTTTCCAGTCTATTCACATGTCAAATCCCATCGTAACAGATTCTCTTAACATCCTGCTCCTCTTCCTGGGGTAGAATTTGTTTCCAGCCAGAGCCTCTCTGTGTTGACTCTTCTGTCAGCCTGCAGAGGCCGGGCCAGAGAAGCGGGGGGTGGTGCGGGGGGGCAGGAAGGTGGCTGGGGGCCTGGGGCCCTGGTCTAGCTTTGTCCCCAGCTCACTGCCTTATCCCTTCTCTGGGCCTCGGTCTCTCTCCTGTACAGGGAGGCTGGACTAACGGCACTTCCGGCACGCACAGTAGGGGGCTCTCAAAGGCAGTACTGGGGAGCAGCTAGAGTCCACACCACCGAGCCAGAGAGTTGGCTTCAGGTCCCGGCTCTGCAACTCACTCACAGTGTCAATGGGGCCAGTTACTTGATCTTGTGCCTTATCTGTAAACCGGGGACATTCCCCCATCACAACCTCTCTCATCTTGTAGAGGGTAAATGCGTGAACGTCACTGAGGCCACAGACCAGTAACTTAGCCATGCACACAGGACACACTCTATGCAGCAGGTCGCTGCTGTATTACTGCCATGCTTACAAGTTCCACTGCAGGTTAACAGGTAAAAAGAAGGATTGTAAACCGGGTAGAACGGGAGGTGACACACACGAGGCTGCTCTCTCCAGCCCCGTTACGCCCCAGCTCTAGGGCCTGAGGTTTTGGCAGGTGATTTGGGGGTGGGGCAGGTGAAGGGGGCATAGAAGGGTGTCATCAGGAGTGGAGGGTAAGTGAAGCAGGCTCGGGGTGACGGCAGAAGAGAAGAGCAGGGAGCCACACGTGGGCCATCGCCCTGCTCCTTGTCGGCGCCTGCCCAGATTAGGGGCCAGAAGTGGGCACTCCTCTGTCCAGACACCGGGGCCTTCAGTACTAAAGAGCTACTGTGGGGGTGGTCACGGTTCTACTGACCCTCCTGAGCACTGACTCTGTGCCTGGCACTGTGCCCGAGAGCAGGGACTCTAGATAAACAAGGCATGGTCCCTGCCCGCAAGTGTTGGGCAGGCAGACAGGCAGCATGTGGGCTGAGGGAGCAGAGGGGCCCTGACTCAGCTGGGTGGTTAGGCTCCTGGAAGAGGTGGCACCCGGGCTGGGGCTGAAGTACCAGCAGGAGGAGGAGTCGGGAACACTGTTCTGTCCAATTCCAGTGCACAAGGCAGGGTCAGGGGACGTTGGTGAGAGATGAGCTGGAGAGCAACCAGCTGACCAAGGGTCTTCTAAACCATGCTTATAAGGCTGGACCTAAACCCGAGGATTACACGGGTGACAATGACAGGAGAAGAATGTCAGGACTGGATTTCTGTTTTGCATCATTTTTGTGACAACAGTAGAAGACGGACAGGAGGGGAGAATGCGTAAGTCAGGAGACCAGGCAGGAGATGACTGCAATGATCCACATCGGAGGCGTCAGGGGCCAGAGGGCCACCCTGCCCGGCATGCCCCAGGGGCATCAGGTCAGTGCAGTCTATGTAAAGGGTGCCCCAGAATTGGGCAGCATGGCAGCCCTGACCCCAAACAGTATTTGGCAGTGAGGATGGAGAGGGAGAGCTCGATTTGAGGGCTATGCACACAGGCATGCATGCATTCATTCATTCACTCACTCACTCAAACAGGTGCAGAAGGTCCATTATCTGCCAGGCACTATTTTGGTGCCCGAGCACAGTGGCGAATGGACAGAACTCACTCCCCTGCATCTTGTCCTCAGCGCTGCCAGCTGGGTTACGGGTCACTCCGCATTCTAACTGTCCACGGACCTGTCTCTCCATTAGACTGTGGGCTCCCTGTGTGCAGTCTGTGTCTCACTCATGTCTGAATTCTCAGCCCCTGAAGCAGAGGCTCAGCAAACATGTGCCAAATAAATGAGAGAAGAAACCTCAGGGTGTCCTGGATCTGACCGGCCTCTGCCGCGCCTGACCTGCCCTCTGTTACCCCCTCCCCATCCCAGGCTCTGAGGGCACAGGGTCAATTCTTGCTGGCACAGAGAAGACTCACTGTTGGCTCAGGGCAGGGCTGGAGGTGGCTCAAGGCCTCTCGACAATTCAGTGGGGACCAGGTGGAGAGATGGCCTGGCTCCCACCATCTCCCAGCGGCCATCCTGAGTGGCCAGCAGAACCCTAGGTTCTGGGGTACCTGAGCCCCTCCCTCCAGGTGGGGCTAGGTTGTGGGGGCGAGACGAGGGAAGAGGTGAGCAGCCCTGAATAATGCATCCTGGCCTTAAATGGTGCTCTGTTTAACCGGAACTACCTAGAGACTGTGTAACCATAGCAACCACAAGTCGATATTTTAAAAGTTAAAAATAAGTCATGACATCTTACATGTTGCTGGAAATGCTGATGGCAAAACTGCCTTTTTAAAGCCTCGTTACTCCAAAAACCGACCGGAGTAGGTTTGTGGGGCTTCACTTTCAATAAGTCACCTCCAAGCCAGCCCTGGGGCCTGGGGCCAGAACTTGGCAGGGGTGACAGGCACAGAGGGGCTTGATGAAAGTTACCTGAAAATGGCACCCCAGGGCTGGAAGAGGAACATCAGGTCACCTGGTCTAACGCCCCCAAAGGGGGAAAATCCCTCTCAGACCTTCCAAGGGACTGCTCATGCAGTCTTGCTTGAACACCTTGAGTGACGGGGAGCTTACTTCCTGTCAGACAGCTCATGCCCTTGTGGGGTGGCTCTGCCTGTTAGAGAGTTTATAATCTGACCAAACTGAACTCAAGGCAGACAAAAGAGCCTCATTCTTGGGTTGCAGAGGCCCAGGATTGAAACTCAGTTCTGTACTTCCCAGCTGTGTGACTGTGGATGAGCCACGAAACCTCTCTGAGCCTTAATTCCCTCTCCTTAAAATCTGCCAGCTCTGAAGAGATGAAGGGTGTGAAAACATTTCAGTCACCATGTGCTGTCCAGGAGCTGCTGTCATAGTCACCTTTTCTCTGGGTTTCCACAGAGCCCAGCACAACACTTGGGCAGGGCAAGGGTCCAGAGAGTGTGCTGTGTGAGGTGTCGCCCTGCACTGGGCACCCCCACCCTCCATCCCTTCTCCTCCAGTGACCGGTGTCCCATCACCCCTGGAGGCGCAGCTCTTGGGTTAAGGTCTCCCTCAGGGTCAGGGGCACCCAGGTGGGGGCGAGCCACCCGCACCCCAGGGGCAGTGAGTACTCACTGGGAAGGATGGTTTTGTACCGGTTCTTCCGCACCAGCCCAGGAATGTCATATTCTTTTGGATCCACAAAGTTCATGGGGATTTCCTGTAGGAGGAGGAGACGGGGGTGTGAGCAGCTGAGGGCTGGCCCACACAGACGTCTGAATCTGGGGGCTGCTGTGCCCCCAGTGTCTAGTCCAGGGGCTGGCTTGAGTGCACACATTCATTCAACAAACATTCACTGTTAAATGAGTTAGTGCACACAAAAAGCATTTACAAGAGTGCCTGGCACACGCTGAGGGTATAATAAATGTTATTTTTTAAAAAATATTTATTTATTTATTTATTTAGTGTGTGTGTGTGAGGAAGATCAGCCCTGAGCTAACATCCATGCCAATCCTCTTTTTGCTGAGGAAGACTGGTCCTGGGCTAACATCCATGCCCATCTTCCTCTACTTTATATGGGACGCCGCCACAGCATGGCCTGACACGCGGTGCGTCGGTGCGCGCCCGGGATCTGAACCCGGGCCGCCAGCAGCAGAGCACGCGCGCTTAACCGCTACGCCATGGGGCCGGCCCCAATAAATGTTATTATTACTATTGTTCATTCAGGGCCAGTCTGGCACATAGTAGACACTCAATAAACGGTTGATGAACAAAAGGACAAGTGACCTGGCCGGTCACTGCCTTCCTCCACACTCCCTGTGCCGCAGCCAAACTGAGTGGCTTTGCTGATCCGTGTTCCCGCCCTGGGCATCCCCACCTCAGGACCTTGGGTTTTGGGGCTCACTCTGGGGTAACGTCCCCCCAATCCTCATCTTCTTATGTCCTGTCCATCTTAAATGCCACCTCCTCTGAGAAGCCTTCCCTGATGCTCCAGCAGGAAAGGAGCCTCCTTCTGAGCTCCTCGCCATCACTCTCTGTGCCAAGAGCTCCAGGTCCAAACTTCTCTACCTGGCACAGAGAAGTGAGGACTTCTCGGATCTGCCCTTCTTTACCACCAGCCGCTCTCAGGAGACCCACCCTCCAGCTATGCCGGTCCCTTCCCTGTTGCTGACATGCCGTTGTCCGTCCTGCCTCCCAGGCCGAGCGCACGGCATTCCACTTGCAGGGACACTGGTCCCTCTGCTCTTCGTCTCTCCAAATCCTTCCCACCCTCTCAGGTCCACCGCCAGCCCTGCCTGCCCCACGTCCTCCAGGACGACTCCCCAGTCCTCTCGTCTCTTCACTCCCCTTCTACTGTCCACATAGGTTAGCACCTGATGGCACACAATTGTAGAGTGCTCATTGTTTTGGGACACACTAAGTTTGGGCTTTGTAAATGAGGATCATATACTCACTTTCTAGGATCGTTGTGAGAATGAAAAAATAAAAAACATGTGCAAAAGTGCCCTTGGAGTGGGTGTGCAAACTATGTCCCTTTGTCTCTGGGCAAAGTCGACAGGATCCACTGAACAGGACAGACACAGAGGACGCAGCCCTTGCTTCAAGGGGAGGTGATGGCATGTGAACTCGGAGAAGGAGTGAGGCTGGGGTGGTCGAGAAAGGCTTTCCAGAGGCATCCAGGGCAGGATGATGTGAGTAGAGGCACAGGGGGTGGCTCAGTTGAAGTGGATAGTCCCTGCAGGGCTCGGGGGGCACGAGGCTGGAAAGGGAGCTGGGGCCAGCCCAGCTCGGGTAAGGCAGGCAAGCCAAGTCCTGGAGAACTCGGAACAGTGGGTCAGAGGGTGATGGCGGTCTTCTCAGAGGGGAGAGCCGTCGGTCTGGGTGGGGCGGGTCCTGGGGTGAAGGGAGCTGTGAGGGAGGCATGCGGGTTCCCTACCCCTCTGGCTTCCCCCAGAAGGGACTCCCCCCAAGTATCACGGCCTCTCGCCCCTTCCTGCCCACATAGGTGGGCGAGTTCCCTGCTGGGTGCGTTTGACTGAGACACTGGGCTTTTGGGCTCCAGCCCCTGCCTTCTTCCTCCTCAGGGCCCTCCTGCCAAGAAAGAATATAGGGGCGCCCCGTGGGGTGAGGCCCGCGATGTGCCAGCACCGTGCGGGGTGGGTGGAAAGTTTGTTAATTTTGCGGTTGGTAGAATAATGTGAGTTGGAAGCTCACTATTGCTACATACCTCAGCCTCATTTCAAAGCCAGCCTTTACCAACAAAAACAAAGGTGATATTGTGATCTCCGAGGTCTCAGCTCTTAACTGGTTGAGCGCTCAGGCAGGTAAAGCAGGGGTGTCACTTACTGGACCCCTCAGGGTCCAACAGGAGGCAGCTGGAGGCTGCTGCAGAGGGCTGGGGGGGAGGTGACTAGGACCACACTAAGCTAGAGCCTAAGCCAGGTGGAGGGATTTCAAAGGAGGACGAACAATGTGTGGTGACGTCGGGCGAGAGGAGAGCGGGGACACAGGACCATCCAAAGAGAAGCGTTTCTGCGGCTCTCGAAGCAAAGCACTGGGCAATAAACGTCGGGAATGCCACTGCACACCAACCCCCCAGACTTGCACACGTTGCTGATCTCTTTAATCCTTGCCACATGCCTATCTTTTTTATCCCCATTTTCCAGATGACGCTGCTTGCCCAAGACCGTGGGAGAGCTGAAAACGAAATGATGCTAAGCCATCAGATGCTGAGTTCTGGGGGCCCCGCTCCACTGCTTTGTGAGGCGGGTGACTGACGTGAGCAGAAAGGGCTGCCCACCGTAGGGGGGCTAGGGGACTCACAAAGAATTCTGCCTGCAGCAGGAAGGGGTCCAGGGCCTTTTCATGAAGCTCCTGGGCCTGGAGGACACGGGAGGCGCTGAGCAGGTACTCGCGGGCTGACTCCTCGCGCGGGGACATGAGATAGCCGAAGCCTTCCTCGCTGCAGCCCGGCGTGCACATGTCCAGGGTCAGGGAGACGTTGGAGCCCCTCCTGGAAGGACCGGGAGAGGGGGAGTGAGTATCGGGGGCAGGGAGGGGCATCCGCTGGGGGCCTTGGAGCGGGAAGACGAGTGGGGGGCGAGATCAGGACTGGGGAGGGATGGGCTCCCGGAGGAGGAGTGGGAGTGTGACAGCACCCCTGACGTAAGGAGCACAGTCTGAGCCCGAGGCTTAGGCCTGACATGACCCCCGTCTCCCGCCTCCTGCAGTGGAGCAGCTGAGTGGGGGCTGGGGCCCCAGGAGCAAAGGTTCCATCCCAGACAACCTCAACACAGCCCTCCCCCGGACTCTCCTCTGTCATGGCTGGAGGCGGTTCCTGGCCCTGTGGCCCCCAGAAGTTCACAGAGACAGGGCACCTGCCTAGAGCAGAGAAGCCGGGCTCCACCCTCTGTATCACAGTCCTGGGCCCGGCCGCCTGGGATGAGGTTGCCAGTGAGGTAAGGACATCTCATCTAGGAAAGCCAGGACCCTTGGCCGTCAGGGAAAGAAAGTCGAGGGGTAGCACAGCAACAGCAAGGATGTCTACACTGGACAAACTCTACTGTGTTCAGGGTTTAAAGGCACATAACGGGAAGGGTCCTCATTATATAGAAAGGGAAACTGAGTCCCAGAGAGAATACAAGAATTGCCCAAGCTCCCACCATAAGGCGGTGGCAGAGCTGAAATAAGAAGCTAGGTTTTCTGACTCCTCATCCCGTGCTCTTTCTTTTTTTTTTTTCTGTGAGGAAGATCAGCCCTGAGCTAATATCCAATGCCAATCCTCCTCTTTTTTATTGCTGAGGAAGACTGGCTCTGGGCTAACATCTGTGCCCATCTTCCTCTACTTTTATATGGGACGCCACCACAGCATGGCTCGACAAGTGGTGCGTTGGTGAGGACCCGGGACCCGAACCTGTGAACCCTGGGCTGCCGAAGCGGAGCGCGCGCACTTAACCACTGCGCCACCTGGCCGGCCCCATCCTGTGCTCTTTCCATGACATCTTGTTGGCAAGTCAAACCTGGTGTGACCTGGCTTACCCAGCGAGGCTCTGAGAAGAGGGTGTGGACACCTCCCAGAGAGCGCTCTACAGAACCCTATGAGACACTATACGCGAGTCAGGTTCTGTGGTCAAGTGACTTTGAGGAACGCCACACACTACCCGCTTGTTGATTGACCATGAACACAAGCATGTTAAAGGCCTTGACAGGTCCTGCAGTAAAGGAACCTACCCAAGCTTACTTAGGCACAGGAGTGTGTGTGAGTGTGCACGTGTATACACCTGTGTATACCTATGCGCTCGTGTGCAGCGACAGTATTTCTCAGCATCCATCTTGGGGCATTCTGATCTACATGAGCCAGAACCAGACCTGAAGGGTGTGTGTCTACACTGGCTAAGCTATGAGGTCCGCTCTGTCCTGGGCACGGCGAGTCCGAGTCAGGCACCTGCCCTCCTGAGCAGGAGCTGAGAGCTCCAGGGCCCGTGGAGCCCACCCCTCCTCCACCCCTCCCACCTCTCCTGCAGACCCATGGACTTGACGGTCAGGGAGGCGGGGTCGGCCTCAGGCTTGATGTCCATCACGCAGTCGAACACAGGGGTCTCGGGGACGGGGTCCAGGTCCAGGAAGTCGTCCTCAACCTTCTCCTCCATCCACTCCGAGTAGGTGAAGGAGGGCTGGCGGCTCACCGACTGGCGCCTGTCCTCGGGGGGCAGTGGGGCGGGTGGCTCTGGGGGAGCCCTCAGGAGGTGCCACACCTAGTTGGGGGCATATGGCATCATGGACCTGGGACATGCCGGCCGCCCCTGGTTACTGGGTGCCCATGGGATTGAGCCCCTGCCCCCGTCTGCACAGCAGCGCCCCTCACCTGGATGGGAGGCTCCACCCCCCCCTTATCCTGCCTGCCCCTTCCCTCCCCTGACGCTCAGCTTCTGGTGCATTGAGGTCTTCTTGGGGGGGTGTGGGGTTCCTACTCCAGTCTTCTTCCCGCCTCAGCCCCTCTCCCCCTGGAACACTGCAAACCAACTTTGAGAAGGAAGGTGACTCAACCCCCAGGCTGGGCCCACTGGGAAAGGAGACAGACACCCCGTCCTCAGCCCCACCCAGGATGTCTAGTCCGTTGGTCAGATGGGAGCTGGCGGGGATCGGGCCAGAGGAGGGGAGCCCCGAGGCGGGGTCAGGAGGCGCCTCACCAGGGTGGTGACGAGGACCAGAGTCAGAGAGACCAGCAGCAGGCTGGGGACTTCCCAGGTCCCAACGCCCAGCCAGGCCTGGAGGAGATCACACAAACAGGTCAGGGTGGTGGTGGGGGCCTGGTTCTCATCTGTTGCAACAGGGACAGAACCGAGCTCTGAAAGTTCGGACCAGGTCTGGGTGGGGGTAGGGAGAGGCGCTGCAGGGGCTGGGAAGTATCTTCTGAACTCAGAGGAGCCCCGCGCGGGGGCTGGCGGGACTGGAGGCCCCCAACAGCTCCCTCCTCCCTGGGGCTCCCGCGGCTTACTCACCAGGGGTCCCAGCTGTTCCAGGAGTGTGAGCGAGGAGGAGAGGAGGTCTGTGGCATTCTGTGACCAGAGGGGGCCATAGCCGCTGAGCCAGAGCATCCCGCAGGCAAGCTGGGGCAGCCAGGGACAGCGGACTGAGTTCGGAGCCCCGGCTCCTTGCCCCCACATCCCCCTCCAGAGTGCACTTCAGCCTCACCCAGGCCCCCTAAGGTCCAGATTGCTCCGCTGAGGGAAGGGCCAGGTACTGTGCCCGGAGAAGGCCTCAGGACTCTCCCTGGGGAAAAGCCAACTGAAGGGAGCCAAGAGAAAGCCCTTCCCAGAGGGGGCCCCCCAGGTACTCGCATAAAAGGGGAAGTCTCCCAGAGCCGCCTCCACAGACAGGAAGTCCTCAGAGAGACCCCTGCAGGGGCCTGCGCTCCTGCTTCCCGGCTTGGGGAGGGCAGGCTGTGAGAGGCTTAGCCATTGAGGCTGTAGCTCAGGACTCCCGCCTTCTCCTCACAGCAGCTCGAGGCTGGGAGTCACTGAAGGGCACCAAGAAGGCCCCTCATCCCTCTGTATCCCCAGGTGGCCATCTTGGGAGGCAGTGGAGGGCTGTCCCTCACCCCGCCCTCTCTCCAGGCCCAGCCAGGCCTGCGATGTCCTTACCAGGAACTGGGAGGCAGCCAACAGGCACAGGCTGCTCCTGACAGCGAGGGAGTGGCTCCCGGCGCCTTGAGGTGGCAGCTTCTGAGCCGGCTCCAAGGGCGGTGAAGGAGGTGGGGGCGGTGGCATCTCTCTCTGCGAGTCCGAGAGCCCCTCGGCCTGGTCCAGCGCCTCCATCACTACCGGCTGGGGCAGACCTGCGGAAGGCGGACACGCGGGCCGATGACTCGGGCGCTGCCGACCAGGGCGGGCGCTCCTTCCGGGGCTGCTGTGCTCCCCTCAATCCGGGATCAGTCAGCGTGGCTCCATCGCCAGCAGTCACCCTCGGTTAGCAAAGCGATATTCACCTACCTTCGTCAGAAAGAGCTCAGTGTGGGTGGACAAATTATTTCTCTTTTATTTCTCCAGTAACAGAGTTAAAATGGCAGGAGGTTTTTCAGAGTTAACTTCGTTGTGTTTACGCAGCTTCATTCTTTCCCATTTCTTAAGGAAACAAAAAAAACCACCACCTCAAACTCAATTAAAAGAGAGGGGAAAACCAGGTCGTGACCCTGAACAGTCCACCCACGCCTGCCCTCTGGTTTTTTCTCTCTTGTGGTCTGTGTCCTGACTGGGGCTGGAGGCTGGACTCTTGACAAGGTCACAGCCACGTGCCCCTTCCCCACCTCAACACCCTACACTGAGGTGGGTGGGGTGGTCAGGGGGGTGTGGAGGACAATCCTGGTACCAAATGTTTGAGATCCAGTTCTGGGTCTGTTCCTAGTTGTGTGACCTTAGAGGAGTCACCCCCTCTCTGGGTCTCAATTTCCACACTTGGAAAATGGGGGTTGGCCTCAACCCTTGGTTTTCTAATTGTGCGTTACGAGCCCTAGGGTTTCCCCAGGTGCACCAGGAATTACCAAGTGTGCTGAGTCCCTATGCCTGTGCCTCAACCATGGAAGCTCTGCTCATTCCCATTCCATACACTGGGTTTCCTCTAGGATTATTTCAATGCAGGGTTCCAATACTCTAAATGTCAGAACACCACTGGCTTAGATCTGAGGGCTTGGTTGCAGTGTGGGGATCCCACCAGCAGCCACCTTGGGGAGTCCTGGATGTTGGAGCCTCCCATCCAAACCCACCTGGTTCCGTCTATTGCCAGGAAGAGAGGGACCTGAGAAATGGATGTGTAGTGGGAGTGGGACTGTCCACACACCACCGTGTATATGGACAATGGCCTCCTTTTCTGATTGGGCGACAATGGAACACCCATAGCCAATCCCACATGAGGCCAACATAGCTGTCTGTCCACGTGCGTGCTTGCTTGCTCATGAGACACAGGTTACCGAGCATCTCCGGTGGCCTGGATCAACAGTGCAGTGCAGGGAGCCCGGGTCCTGGAGACAGCGGTGGTTCTGGCACAGGCTCCTCCTTCCCCGATGCTTACCCTGGACGGCTCCCCACCTGCAGTGGGCCAGCCCCACTCCTTGCAGTTCCTCACCTGAGCCCATCCCCTGGGCTCTGTACATACTATTCCCTCTGCCTGGAGCATCCCTCCAACACCCTGCTCCCCTCCCTGCCCCCCCACCTTAGCCAAGTCAACTGCTACCCATCTGGTAGTACTCCATCAGAGTCACCTGAAGTAGGTCCTCCTGTCATATACGCCTAGCGCCCTGTGCCTCCTCTACATACACCAGCAGCAACGAGACACCCGGAGGGGCAAGGCCCTACTCTGAGGCTTCACATGTGTTAATTTAGTCACTCTTCACTGTACCTACGAAGCTGACACTCCTATTATCCTCATTTCACAGAAGAGGAAGATGAGGCACAGAGAGGTTAAGAGACTTGCCCAAGGTCACCTGGCTAATGAGCGGTCGAGGGGGGTTCACACTGAGGCAGCTGGGCGGGCTCTGGGCTACATTACACCCACTACGGTCTGTGAAATTATTTGTTGAATACCACCTACCCCACTTGCCTGTAAGTTCTGTGAGAGCAGGAGTGGTATCAGATTTGCTCCCCATGACTGTCCATGGCGTCTAGAGCAAGTACTGCCTGTGAGTCTGCAACAAACACTTATAAATGAGCGAATGATGACGGGCAAGTGATAATCTTTTACTCGGTCTTTTTAACAAACAAATGGGGATAATAACACGTTCTTTGAAAAGCTGTGATGAAGACTGAAGATACTATCGATGAAACACCCAGCATGGCACGTGGCATCTAGCAGGTGCTCAATAAATGTCACATGATAATCAGAACAATAACAAAGGCTCCAAGTCCCGGGGGTAAAGCAGCCCAGGAGACACAAGTTCACAACACAGTGCATTAAGGGAAAACTCCAAGTGCCGGCGGAGCCTAAGGGCATCGACCTTTGCCCACGGAGGCTATAGTTACTACCACACGAGCAGCCAGCCCAGATGCCGGCCAGCAAGGTGAAAAAGGAAAAGGGCTGCTAAGAGATGGATCCTGCAGGAAGTCAAGAGTTTCTACTATCGAGAAGCGGAGAGTGACTACTCAAGTGACAAGGTCTCCACCCACGTCCTTGGACAGAGCAGTCCACGGGTGATGCCAAACATGGATGGTGGGAGGGGTACAGGCCAGGGGGCCACTGGGCTTGGTTCTGCAATACACACTCGAGGCCTGTGGGCAATCCTTTCCCCTTCCTGGATCGCAGCTTCCTTATCTGAGAAGAGGGGCTAGCGCTAGAATTCAGTGCTTCTCAAATGCTTCTGCCATCCTCAGAGGAGAGGGGATGTGGGTCTTTGGGGAATAACAGCCAGCTCATGTGATCTTGGACTTTGCCGCTTCATTTTAAAACTCATGGGTGCCCTCTGTTCTAGTCTCTGGTATATCTGTACTTGTCTAGATATTAAAATAATGTTTTTTCCCCTCCCAAAGCTTTGAATCAAATTGATGCTCTAGGAAAATATGCTACACTTATCCTGGGCTTTGCCCTTGGGG